>NC_044589.1:9652708-10852708 GCF_901933205.1 Camarhynchus parvulus
CTCCAGGTCTGACAGGTTTGGGCATGGCTGTCAACAAGGTGGAGATTTACTTTAAAGGAGGGGAAAAAACCTTGCTTACACTTCACCACTCACATCTATTAGTTGGGAAAATAAGGATGGCGTGAGAGCAAGGAATAAATCCCTCCTAAAAATATATTGGGTGAATGCATTAATTTTCCTGTGCACGTGAAAGAGGGTAAGAGAATGAATTTTAAGCTCGATTCATTCTCCAAAACGAATCTTAAGCCTTTTAATTGTTGAGTGTTGGCATAAAAACATATTATTTATGAAGCTGTGCCTTGGTTCTACATGGCCCCTGTGCCTTTTTCCTTCTTTTAAAGCAAATCTCATTTATTTCTTCCTAAAAGGTGCTCTAGAATCTAATATGAGCATTATGAATATTTAATTTTCCAAGCAGGGTTTACACAATCCCCGAGCGCCTGGTTTGGGGCTGGAGCAGATCCTTCCCTTTCTGCTCTGCTTGGTCCATGCCTGTCAGTCCCCCAGCAGGAAAGAGGGAATGGCTTTAAATTGGAAGAGAGCAGGCTTAGATGGAATGTTTGGGAGAAATTCTTCTGCCCCATCCCTGGGAGTGTCCCAGGCCAGGCTGGACGGGGTTTGGAGCAGCCTGGGACAGCGGGAGGTGCTGGGGTTGGAACTGGATGGGCTTTAAGGTCCCTTCCCACCCAAAGCATGCTGGAATTCTGTGGTTTCCTGCTCCATTCCCTGTTCCTGGACAATCCGTGTGTGTCACAAGGGGAGCAGGAAGGGCTGGGGACGCTCTGTGGTCGTAGAACTCCAGTGGCTTTCTTGGAGAGAGGATGGCACCGCCGTAAAACCATCCCACGGGAGAGGGAAGCTCCTGGTCTGCAGCTTAATCATTAGTAAAAAATTATTTCCTACAGTGTTAAAGATCTAATTGGTCCAATCAAAAGGCAAATTAATGAGGGCTCATTTGGAGAAATCTGCATGTGTTCCAGCAGAGGCTGCAGGGAGGAGCCACGGCGTTCCCAAAGCTGACAGAGCTGCAGTGGGAGCGCTGTCCTCTGCAGCACAGGGTGTATTCCTCACCAGGGACTTGGTGCTGCCTGAGACCTGGGAGAAAGGCAATCATTTTATTAGTTTTTTTTTTTTTTATGCTTACAATATGTGTATTTTCCCTGTCACAGCTTGAAATTTCCTTCTGAAACCAAAGGAACAGGCTTGTGCTCTCAGACCAGACAGCCCAACTCCCATATCCCCGCCAGACCAAACCCCTGGGAAAATGTTTAATTTTTCCAGTTTGTAAGCGATATGTTGTCTTAATGGGGTGAGAAGCATTTTCCTGTCTTGCAGCCTGACTTTTTGCAAACCACTGAGAATCTGTCCCTTTTCTGTTCTGTGAAAATCAGAGTTCAAGTCGCAGAATGCTCTGGGATTTGAGGATGGACTCCTCTGGACCTGTGCCATGGTTTCTCTAGGTTTATCTCCTGCAGGGTAAAGCAGCCTCAGACAGGGCTCTCTGTCAGCTCACAACCCTCAAAGCTTCATTTTATTAAAAATGCATTGAACACTTCATACCAACAGGTTCCCACAAAACACCCACCTGTATCCATGCCTCAAAAATCCAAATTTTCTATAACAGTATTGGCAGCAAATGGTGTGACCCCCAAACACAGAGCAAAAACACCTCCCAGGCTGCATTTTGGGCAGCCTGGACATCTCCCTGTCCCTGCCTCCATCACCCCTGGCTCACAGAGCAGCTGCTGGGCTGGTTCTGTGCTCCTGAACATTCCCCACTGCTGTGTCCTGCTGGGGCTGTCCCCACGCTGTGCCCAGCTGGGCACCAATGCCTGGGTGCTGCTGGGGCAGGGAGGGTCAGAGCTCCCCAGGCTCAGGGATGGGGCAGGGAGGGTCAGAGCTCCCCAGGCTCAGGGATGGGGCAGGGAGGGTCAGAGCTCCCCAGGCTCAGGCATTTCCACCCCCCAGCACCCAGCTGAGCATCTCCCCCTGCCAGGGCTCTCCTTCCCGGGGCTCCTTTGTGCTCCCTCCCTCCCTCCCTCCCTCCCATCCAGCCCAGCCCCAGCTCAGATGTTTTTCCTTGCCCGCCATTCCCTGCCTGAAGCTGGGGCAGCCCAAATGGTCTCACCTTTCCCCCTGCTCTGATAAATGCTCCCTGTGCAGTTCCTGTAACCTCCCCGAGCGTCCTTCATCTGTCAGAGATCGCAGCCTTTTACGGCGGGTCATTATTTCCCCAGCAATTCCAACAGAAATATTTCCAGTCCACACCAAGCGATCTATTTCGCTTCCCCACCCACCACATTAGCCTCTGAATACTCTCATTATACCATTACTAATTAGAAATTCTCTCAAATTGGCGGCTGCATTAAAAAAAAAGACAGTGTGCTGAGCATATGGCATAATATCCTATTAATGAACACTCTAAATTCAAACTCAGGTCAGCTGTTCATTTCTTGCTCATGACACCCAGGCAAGGGGGAGAAAAGCAAAGCTTCTTTTTCTTTTTTTTTCCCCCTCCCCTTCTCAAATGCATAATACAGAATGCTGGGGTGCAGTGGTGCCTTAGGCCGATGCTTTATTTGATTTGACTAATTTATTTTTTTTTTTTAGTAGTAAAAAAATTTAAAATTTTATTTATATATATATATGCATTCATAAAGCAGAGTGGAAGGCACTTGCTGGGCAGTGCACCCCTGTGTGGTTCCTTTTTTAAACCAGCAGAACGGCCACGTGCCCTGCCAGATCCCCCTGAGCATCACAGCACACTGAATGCCCTGGGAGCTTGTGTTTAGTCCTGCCAGCACCAGAGCAGGATGGGCGAGGACAGGAGCTGCAGCACACACCCTTTTTTCCCTTTTTAGTTAATTGGGCCAATTGCAGCAGCCACCTGCCCCTGTGAGCTGTGCTGGGCTGACCTCACCTTGTCCCACATTGGCGGTGCCTGAGCCGGGGGTGGCTGTGGAGCTGCTGCTGCAGAGCCCGGGCTCAGCACCCTCCAGCATCACTGCTGGGGCTGGGGTCACCGGGCAGAGCTCCTCTCTGGGGGCTCTGGGGCTCCAGGGGGGTCAGCAGCACGGACAGGACCCCCCAGCTGCTGCACCCCTGCCCGGGCTGGGGCTGCTCGCTGTGACTTGCTCCACTTGCAGCTTTAGGCTGGGTGGAAAGGTGCCAGCGAGTGGGAGGGCTGGGTGTGAGCATCCCTGTGTTTCAGGGGACAGTCAAAGGTCACCCACCTTCCCAAGGATTATTTTATGGTGGGGTTTTAGTGCCATGGAATTCACAGCACAGTAAAAGAGCAGATGCCTTACCTTCCTCTGCTCTGGGCAGTTGAGCTGTCAGGGCTTTAGGCCCCATCAGTCTTGTTGTCACTGAGGTTTATAAAACCACTAAATGATATTATGTCAGCTGATTCTTTAATGGGATAATCATTAGCCAAGACCTGAGTAAGGTGTTTTCTTGCCATCACTAATTTCACCCCAAGGTGAACGAGCAGCAGAGCCCTGGGGCGTGGGGTTTGTGCTGAGCCGTGCCCACGCTCCCTGCGCCAGCCCCTGCTGCTGGCACACCCCACGTGCCCTCAGCCCCCGGGCTCTGTCACACTGGGACAGGTCACAGCGTGAAGGTTGTGACCTCCACAGGTGTCACAGGGCTCCTGGCTCCAGCCCTGAGAGCTGGCATGGGATCTCATCCCCCTGGCTGCCTGCACTCCTTCCCTTCAGCCAGGACAAAGGATGTACAAGGGTGAGGGCTGAGGTGTGACCTTCCAGTGAAAACTGGAAAAGTTTCGGTTTCTGAACAAAATTAAACTTTTCCGTTGAAAGCAAGTATTTTGCCTCATCAAGAATCCAATTTTCTGTCAAAATAGTTTTCATTAAATATTTCCAAGCAGCCTCGGGTTAGTATTGATTTAAACTGGTGCAAGGGAGGGAAGAATGAGGCTTTGTCTCTACGAAGATCATGTTTGCCCGCCAATTAAAATTACAGGAGAAGTGAGGAACTGCTGCTGCCTCCAAAGGGGAGTTGGTTAATGAAACACTCAGTAATTATCCTCGTTAGACATCCAGAGAGTGGTCAGGACCCGGGAGCAGTGGGGCTGAGGGGTTTGGGAGGGGCTGCCAAGGAAAGGAGGTCTTCTCCTGGGAGAGCACCTGAGGGGAGGCCTGGCCTTCACCCTTGGGGTGCCCACTTGCTTCTCCAGGTGGTCAGGACTTGCTGCAGCTGGTGGTGAACAGAGACACAAATTGTGGCTCTTGGAGTGCATGGGAATCCAGTGATCCCTGGAAATCATGGGCCATCACTCAGTGGGATGTTGTGCCGCTCATTTAGGCTTTTTCCAAAAAATTCAATATAAAAACTGAAGTGAGGTGCAGGACTGGCCATGCAAGGGGCTTTTCTGGTGCTGTGATGGGGAGCTGGGGGCAGGGTGGGTGTCGGGGTCACTCAGCCTGGGGAAGGCAGAGGGACTGAAGGAGTCCCTTCCTCTGCCCCTGGAAAAGCACCTGGAGCAGATCTGTCCCTTCCAGCCAAGTTTTGTGCTCTGAGGGTCAAAGCCAAGCTGAGTGCACTGAAGTCCAGGAAGAACTGAGGTTTTATTTCATTGGCACCGGGGTCATTCCTGATTTAATTATGTAAAAATTAATGTGAACGTCTTCCCTGGTAGGGATAGGCCAGCCATGGAAATTGAATTGGGTGAAATGCTGGTTAAGCTAATCACTCACAAGTCATTATGATGGCTGAGCACAGGGATGCTGGAATCTGTTGGGACTTCCCAGAGCCCTGATTGAAGACCGAGTTTAAGACCCACAGGTTGAATCAGAGGGGATCAGAGATGTTGCTCTGAGGTGATTTTCTGGTAGCTCTGAACCATTTCTTTGTGCTGTGAGAATCCATGCTCTCAGTCTTCCTGTGCTCTTCCCAAGCCATGCCCACCCTGGCAGCGTGGGCAGAGAGCTGTGCCCCATCTCAGGCTAACCCTGAGCCCATGGAAAAGCTGGATTATGATATTAATGCATGAATTCAGGAAAAAGCCCAGCCCTGGAGCTGCAGCAGCCTTTCCTTGCCCTCAGTGCAGGGGCTCCTGCTGGAGGAGCTCCTGCCAGGGCTGCTCTGTGTCCCCCGGCTGAAAGGAGCCATTCTGAGGCAATAGAAATAACTGGATTTAAAATTCTGATGTTGCCCATGTGCTCTGTGTGTCAATCCACAGCTGCAGCTCTGTGCTCATACACCTGGTGGGTGTTTTTGGGGCAGGCAGGGCTCGGGTGAGCTCCAGCTCTGCCATTTGCTGCTCTGCCAGGGCCTCCTGAGAGCTCCCCTTGCCCCCAGAGCCTTTGACCCTCTTTAATCTGAATGTGGTTTTTATAACAACTTATATACATTTTAAAGGGAGAAAAACTCCCAATCAATATTTAGAAGAGCCTGAACAGCTTGCAGAGCACTTTCCCCATCTGTTCCCAAAAATGACCACCTTTGTAGGTGCCTGGAGGGTGCTGGGCCCGAGCTGCTTCCCAGGCTCAGCCAGGAGCCAGCTGATGTCCATAGCAAATCAAGATGCTCCCTGTAATGTTCACAAAAATGTAATTTGATTTGCCTTTGTCAACAAAATCTGCGGAAACATCCCCTGCCTGAATAAATATCCCTGCAGGGTAGCACATGCTTTGTAAATAATTTTCATTGTAATCCCCTCTTCCTAGCAGGGTGGAGAGTTGAGAACATTCATCAAGTCTCACATTAAGAAAATAATTTTCTTGTACCTAATTTGTGCAATAAATAAAGTCCACAATTTCTTGCTTCTGCAGCAAGGAAGTGTAAAGAGCTGAGACTGGGGTTTTTTGACATTGGCTGATTTTTTTGATGGCTATTCCTACCTCAGCCTTGGTGCCAACAGCTCCCCAAGAGTTTGGATTTGGGGCTCAGCATCCTCTGGGCGCTCCACAGAATGACCAGAGGAGCTTTATCTGCCTGGAAAGGGGCAAGAGGCTCGAGATCAGCAGTCTCCCATCCTTGACCTGACCTAGAACAGCACCTTGGGTGATGCCAAGCCTGGGTTAAGCTTTACCCAGCTGCTGGGGTCTTTGGCCAGGCCTACCCAGCTCTCAGCTGGCACAAAATTCAGGTTATTTCTCAAGGAACTCGGAGGGATTTGCTTGTTTGCAGCCTGTGCTCAGGACTGACTGCAGAACAAGGGGCAGGGTGTTGCTGTAGTTTTATCTTTGAGCCTGAATTTTCTCTAGAGATGGAGCTTTAGCTGTCTGCTCTTTTCTCCTGCTGTCAGCGAGGGCTCGTGCAGAAGGAGCCGTGGCAAAAGCACAGCCTTGTCCCCAGGCATTGACTCAGAGCCAAGCCAAGGCAGCACTGCCCTCTCTGATGGCCTCAGCTGCCTCTGGCCGGGCTTTGGAAGCTGCACCAGGTGCTCTGCACCTCCAGGGGTCACCTTCAGTGCTGCTGCCCCTCGGGCACTGCTCCCAAGCCGCTCTGAAGGGAGCAGGACAAAGCTGCAGGAGGGAAACGAGGAGGATGGGAGAGTCTTGGCCTTTCAGGAGCTGCACCTTGGCTGATCAGACTCTTAAACTCCTCCTTGCTGATCCCATGTCCCACTGGGGAACCAGAGCTCAGCTCTGTCAACATGGGAGAACACCAAGATGGGAGAACAGCTTTGTTTTTCTCCTTGTAGAAATGTAAATCTGTTATTTATATATATTTTATGGATGGCATGTTCCTATCCCCGGGCATTTTGCATTGGAATTCAACTCATTGCAAGCCTATTACATGTTCACTAACTATAAACCATCTGATTTATATTCATTAACCAGTCAGAGACAGCAGTAGTGGCATAACTTTAGCACTGGACATGCCTCAGTCGACGGGTGAACTAAATTTCAGTTAATTAAGGGGCCGTAATTGTTGTCCAGTACAAGTGTCTTCAGGGCATTCACTTTGTAAATAATTTTTCACCCCAACCTTTCCTGCATACTTGGTTGCTGCTCTGCAACTTTGTTGGAGCCGTAAATTATTAGGAAATCAGCTCTCCTGCCTCTCTGGTAGCAGGAGGTCCCTTTTCTGTGCCTTGCCAAGGACAGCCGTGGCATTAATGATTAACAAAGTGCAACGGGGCTGGGGAGAAAGCAGAATGATTGTAAACCCCTAAGATACAGGGGGGGTCTGATGTCCAGGAGGGGTGTTAGCTCAGGGGGGCTCTGGTGCATGATCCCTCCCAGCCTTGGTTCTCCTTCCCTTGGAAACTCCCCTGGAGGAGCTCCCCAGACTGAGCTAAACCCAGCCTGGCTCAGAGTGAGCCTGGGATGGGATAAATCTGCTCAGAACAGAGATTAGAAGTTGAAACTCTCTTGCTTATTTGCTTTGTTTTCTCAGAAGTTCAGGTCTAGGGAGAACCAGCCTTGTGGAAGGGGACTTTCCTTCCATCCTTATACACCCAGAAGGGGGAAAGCAGGATGGGAAGGAGCTTCTTGTGCCTGACGTGGAAATAATTGTGGGGCAGCTTTGAAAGTGGCCACTGGGGAGGCCACAGAGGAGCTGAGGGGGAGGACAGTGATCAGCACTGACCAGCACATTTTCCTTTTCCTTTTGGAAACAGGGCACAAATTATCATTTCTATGGCACTTGCTATAGGTTTGGGCTTCTGGGTTTGGTTTCTGTTAAAGTTGTTTCCCTGAGTTCTCAGGTGTTCCTGGCTGGACTGGGGTTCTGGATGTGCATTATCAGCACGTGTCCTTTGTGTCATCTCTGTGGTTTTATTTCAAACCAGGGGCTGTGATTTTCACCAGGAGTGGTGAAAATCCAAGATTCCCTGTGTGCTTTCCCCCAGGGATTCAGTCCTAGGCAGCTCTGAGCCTTTGTGCACCAGTAAATTCTCCCTGAGACACCTCTGAGCGCGTGAAGGGGGCACTGGAGCTTCTCCATTTGTCTGCTGGAGCTCCCCCTTGATCTGACAGCTCCCTCCCAGCCCTGCCTGGCAGCAGACATATGCCAGTCTCTCTGATAGTTCATGTTCACTTATTAATATAAAGATTCAACTTCCCACTCGCAGGAGTGAACCTTGCATGATGCCTCTGACAGTAATTCAGTTGTAGCCTCAATCAGCTGCTGGATCTCCAGGCCATGGCTATCCTGCTAGCCTTTTCCAATTTTTCACTACACCAGTCATGAATAAATCTCCAAAACACATCAGATTGCTGAAAATGGAAATACCAGAGACAGGCACCAGTTCAGCAGTCAAAGAGCATCACCTTCCTGCAGCAAGCATGCACGCTCTGTGCTCCCTGTGTGCTCACCCAGGCCAGCCCTGGTGCAGAGTGCACCCTGAGCATCCTGCTGCTGCAGGACAGGAGATTTCTGTGCTCTGACTGCTGCCAGGACAGATTCCCATGCCCTGGGGCACTGCCAGCCAAGCCAGCAGCAGCACCCAGTGCTGCAGGAGCAGGGCTGTGCCCTCCCCTGTGTGCTGCAGGCAGGGGCTGTGTGTTTGCAGCAGAATGGTTGGGATTTCCAGCACGAGGATGCTCAGCCTTGACTGGAATCCTTGGGTCCACCAATTTCCATTTCTGGGCCTCTCCTGTAGCGTTGGCACTTTTCTGTGCCCCCTTTGGGATGGGGGTCCCAGGTAGCCCAGGCAGGGCCCTGGAGCAGGGGGCACCTCCCACAGGGGCTTCCTGTGAATCCCAAACATCAGTTACCTGCCCAATGCTCCCTCACTCCCGTGCTTAACCTCTGACCCCTCCCCTGGCCCCGGCCTGGAGGTCTCAATGGTGCCTTTTGAAACTTGACCCCAAGGGTGAAGTCTTGGTTGTGTCCCAATTGAGGGGGCCTTGCTCCCAATGTGGGTCTGCTCACCCTTAATCTACCCATTACAAACACAGGCATGGTGCTGCCTCTCCCAGCATTGTTCTGGGAGAGCTCCACAGAGAAGCAACTGCCAACCAGGATTATTTAAATCACTTTAGGTCAGAAAATCAGCTAGAACTTCAAAAAAAACCAAAAAAAATCAAATCACCACTCATAAAATAAATCAATTTCTTTAAAATTAGCCTCCTTAAGTTTGACATCAATTCTATTTCTGTAAGGTTTGTCTGTTTTGTAATTTTGTTTTTTATCTGTGTTGTTATATTAAGGCCCCTGCTAATAAAATGTCAAATTAAAAAAAAAATTAGTATCCCTAGTATTGCAGAAAACCAATAAAATAAAACCTTACAAGAGAAGCAGAAGAAAATTTCCATCATTCTCTCCTTAACCGAAATCAAAATTAAAGTGTTATTAGAAATTTCATTAGGATGGAGCAGATTGGTAATGAAATTACATTCCAGCTTTCCACAAACCCAACGTATTAAGTAGGTTTGATCAATGATGTTCACACAATTAATTTTGTCTGATTGCTGAGGATTACTTTATCGACAGTCACATTTCACACTTGTGGGGTTTTTTTGTTTCCCCAGTAAATTCTCCACCATGTCACATCACATGATGGCCAGGCAGCTCTGAAGCCCCGGCTCTCCGAGCGACTTCCAGCGGACCATGACGGGAATCAAGGTAGGGATGTCACTGCTCTTAATTGTGTTCCTTGTGCTGGGCCTTGGGGACATCCAGCCTGGGGGGCTCAGGAGCCCTGGGGAGGCTCCAGCAGGGAGGTGATGGAGGGAGCCCTCCTTCCTGCTCCTTCCCGCTCATTCCTGCTCCTTCCCGCTCCTTCCCGCTCCTTCCCGCTCCTTCCTGCTCCTTCCGCTCCTTCCTGCTCCTTCCCGCTCATTCCTGCTCCTTCCCGCTCCTTCCCGCTCCTTCCCGCTCCTTTCTGCTCCTTCCCGCTCATTCCTGCTCATTCCTGCTCCTTCCTGCTCCTTCCCGCTCCTTCCTGCTCCTTCCTGCTCATTCCTGCTCCTTCCTGCTCATTCCTGCTCCTTCCCGCTCCTTCCCGCTCATTCCTGCTCATTCCTGTTCATTCCTGCTCCTTCCTGCTCCTTCTTGCTCCTTCCTGCTCCTTCCTGCTCCTTCTTGCTCATTCCTGTTCATTCCTGCTCCCTCCTGCTCATTCCTGCTCCTTCCTGCTCCTTCTTGCTCATTCCTGCTCATTCCTGCTCCTTCCTGCTCCTTCCCGCTCCTTCCTGCTCCTTCCGCTCCTTCCTGCTCCTTCCTGCTCCTTCCTGCTCCTTCCTGCTCCTTCCCGCTCCTTCCTGCTCCTTCCCGCTCCTTCCTGCTCCTTCCTGCTCTCCGTGGGCTGCCTGGAGGCCCCAGGGCTCTGCTGGGCAGCTGGGGGCTCTCAGTGCCCGTCTCAGGGTGGGTTCTGTGTCTCTGAGCTGTGGAATGAACTGGCACTGCTGGTTTTGCTGGGTGCAGAGCAGGGCTGGGGCCTGGCACCGCCGTGGGAAGGGCTGGAGATGGTGCCAGGCTGGCACAGCCCGGCCAGGTGGGCAGATGTGATGGTTCAGTGCTGGTGTTGGCACAGCTGGCAGCACATCTGGAGGCAGACTGAGGGAGGAAGGAGAAGGGGAGAGCAGCAGCTCCATAAAGCAGGGGTTGGTTTCAATGAGCTCTGGTTCTGACTGGGGTGGTTCTGGTTCTGGCAGCACCAAGGATTCTTTGAAGTTTCACTGTCCTTGTCCGTGGCTGTTCCCTTTGTGTGGGCAGGGAATGTTCCTGGAGCTCTCTGTGTTACTGTTTGGTGCTTCACAATGTCCTTAGGTGACTTCTACATGCAAAAATGAACTCTGTGATATTGTGGGGGCAGAGTGAGGTTCACTTTTAGGTTGCAGGAAGGGCCTGGTTTGTGGTTTGGGTCTCTGTGTCTTAGAAATGACCCTGGAATTCAGCTGCTCCAGTGAGATTTTACCTGCAGGACTCCATGCAAAGCTTCAGCAGTTCAAGACCTGGGAAGGGAAAGCCCTCTTCCTTTTGTTGGGGATAACCTTTGCTGTATTTTGGGCACTTTCTGCTGAGCCCCCCAGCTGTACATTTTCAGTGCCAGGGAAGGGGAGATGCCCCACGGAGGGGTCGGCTGCCTGCCCTGGAAGGGGGTGAGGCAGGGGCACACCGAGCTGTCCCAGCCCCTGGAAGCTGCTTCCCTCTCTACACACGGCAAAAATACCAGGATCTAATTTTTAGAGATGAGACATCTCATCTGTCAGGAGCTGAGTGAATTAGAATAAGAGTGTGCTTTTTTTTTTTTTCTTAAAACAGCCCAAAGTTTTTATCAAGATGCCATTTATCAGCAGCGCTACCAGCTGCTAGCAGTAGGCATCCTGCCAATCATTTTATGGAAATAGGGAAGGACTTTAATGTTTGGATGCCCATCTGAATCGACTCTTGTTCATGTCAGCAGATCTGATGTGAAAGCAAAGGTGCCCCTATGCAGTCTAGTTACCATCAAACCTGTAAGTGTCAGCATTTTAAAGGCAAGGAACACAATGCTGATGGTGAGCAATGTCACTGGTTTAACCTGTTTCAAAGACATCAGCTCCTGCAGTCTTTGCCTGCTCCTTGTCTCTCAAGGATTAGTTATGCCCCAAGTGCACCTGCTCCGTTAATCTCTGCAAATAATTATGGAGATACCTGCTTATCACCAGCCTCCCCTCCTAACAAATTCATCCACTCATCCCGCTGGTTACCTGCAGGAGTAGCCAGCAGCTACCACACTTGGCATTCAAGCTCTGGGATCTCACATGATCCTTTAAAGCCGTGTTTGGATGGAGCTGCTGGAAGTCACCATCCTCTGCAGGGTCAGCAGGCAGCTCTGCCCAGCCTGGGGATGGCACTGCAGCTCCTGCAGCCCAAACTCCATGGGCAAGGCCCAAACTCACCCTCAACCTGAGAGAATCCCCTCTGGGGACGAGGCAGCCTTCAGCCAGGTCGAGGGACACTGCTCAGGCCTGAGTGCCCCTGTGCCCAAACCACTGGGAGTTGGTTGAAGAGCCAGGATGGCTCTGGCTGGACTGGGCAGTGTCATGTGCCCTCCTTGACCACCATCTCCCATCCCTCTGCCTCCTTCCCTGCTTCTCTTCTCCATCCCCCGGGTCTCTGAGCTGGGTGTGATTTTAACAGGGATTTTTGGTGGTGCCTAACACCACTCTGCCTCTCCATCAGCATTTCCTTCCCGTGGTGTGTTCCACAACCATGTCAGGGACACAGGGGGCTGAGCTGGGCACTGCTGCTGTCAGGGATGGGGCTGTGTGTCCCCAACACCCCTCTGCTCCCTCCCTGCCCTCTGTCTGCATGGCATTCCCATCATTTTGGAGGTCAGGGGTTTGTTGGAGGTGGCTCCAAGGGATCCTGCTGTGGGAGGCAGCACAGGCAGCGTGGCCCCTCACACGGGCACTGCTGCTGCTGTTGACACTCAGAGTGATTAACACGGGTAGGACAGTGAGAGGGAAATAAATAACATCCTAATCTCTGGCACCATCATTCCTTTGATGAGAACAAAAAATATGAAGACTGAAAGATCAAAATAACTGTATTAGAGCATGAAAAGGGAAATGCTCTTTTAACCACCGCTGTTCAGATATATCTCCTCAGATCTGACATGCTGTAATATATTTGTAACACAGATATATATTAGGGGGTAAAGCTGGTGATTAATTTGCTTTACCTTTTCAGAGCATATACATAAAAACCTACATTAGCAGAATTAGCATTTTACCTGTCTTTGAAGATCTTTGCTTTGAAATGTATAAAGTCTTGTTGATTTTATGTCTCTCAGAAGAACAAGAGTTGTTTTTTCATGAAGCTTCCCCCTGGCCCACCTCCTCCCTGGTTTGCCAGCTCGGTGCAGGCAGAGATGCTGGGGGTTTGTCTCTAATTACTGCATCAGCACCCTCCAGGGCATTGCTTTAGCTGCTGCCCATATTCACCCCTCTTGACTCATAATTGCTGTTGAAGCTTCTGAGACTAGAGATCAAAGTATTCATGTCATTCATGTTTCTGTCAAAGGTCTTATCGTCAAAGCACCAACTATATTTCCAGAGATGTCTGCTTTTCTCAAGAGCAATGCACGAATTTGGCTTTTTTTCTCCTCCTCCTCATTGCAATGCTGCTGCAAGGAAGTGCAGGTGAGAGGAGGAGGAAGCAGCAAGGGGCTGTCCAGGCTGCATCCCTGGAAATTGAGTTATTGGTTGTTAAGGAGTGTCATTCCAACCACAACTGCTGGTCCAAATTTCTTCCTTTGCCTGACCTTCCCCTGCACGTGTGGGGTGCTGGAGCTGGAGTTGTCTCTGCAGTTTGTTTTGGTGATACTTCAGGAGAGCAGGGTGGCTGGTGAGATTTTACGTCCAGCTGAAAGAGCAGAGATAAAAACTTGTCATTTGTGGTTTTTAATGCAATCGAAATTCGGATTCAGACAACTTAGCAGAAAGGTTCAGCTTTATCTGTGCTTTTCCTTTGGGAAAGAGGCCGTGGGGCTGTCAGGGCTCACGGGGATGCCCAGTGGGCAGGGAGAACCTGAGCGGGTGCAGATCTGCCCCAGTGCCCAGCAGCTCAGCCACACGTGGGGAGCAGCAGAGCATCAGCACTCCCTGACCACCACAGCAACTTCTGATGAGTTTCTCTCCGAGTACTCAGAATTGGGAGCAGGAAAAGAACTTTATAAAATTCTCCACAACCAGTCGAGCGGAACCTATTTTCTCTCACAATGCAATTAACGGCACCAACATTTACAAAATATGATTACAAGCACTTTGGTTAAGTAGAGGAAAGTATATTAGATAGCAGCGAGGGGTTGATCTTAATGTGCATTTTTTCGAGAGACTTGCATTTTCTTTGTGCAAATAAAGAGGCCCTAAATTCTCCATAGGCACTAAAATCAATGCAGTGGAACCATGATAACAAACACAGGCTCCACTTTTTGCTACATCCCCCAATTAATTAAGCCTTTCACGGGCATGTAATTAGGAACATTAGCAAGTCATAAAATTGCCGTGAGTCTCTAAATTATGTGCTGGCCCTCAGCAATTTGTTTTTAATTCCTTTTGAAGACAATGGCACTGCGGGGTCCCATAGATCTTCATAGCAGCCTACTGTTTACTTCTTTATGGCTCTATGAAGATCTAACTGTTTTCTACTGCTCCCAGATGCACCCGCACTATTTTCTTGCGCTTTTTCATTACCTGAGTTAGATTTAAAGGGAAACGGCCTCGGCTGCCCCGCGCCCGCCCCGCCGGGGATGGGAACGGGGATCGGAGCGGGATGGGAGCGGAGCGGAGCGGGGATGGGGATGGGATCGGAGCGGAGCGGGGATGAGAGCGGAGCAGAGCGGGGATGGGGATGGGATCGGAGCGGAGCGGGGATGCTCGCCCGGAGCCCCGGGCTGCTCAGCGGCCGCCAGCCAGCGCCGCAATTTCCCCACTTTGATGTAGACCGGTGCGAAAAGGCAGGGAAAATAAATAAATAACCGGGAATCATTTCGGGGGAAGGTTTATTTCCCTGTTATTGTGATTTACTCCTCCTTGATGAGAGTGTCTCTTTGGCAGCGGAGGCGCGGGGAAACGTTTGTGCGCTCGCGGGGTCAAGAGCGGCAGAAAGAAGTAAATAGTGGAAGCAAATTGTTTTTCCTTCCAAAATATCTTGGCTCGTTCACAGCTGAGGGGTCAGCAGATAATACCTGGACACGTGTAGTCATAGCGGGGCCGTGCCGTGGTGGATACGGGGGCACAGCCGGGGGTTTTAACCCATCCGGGCTCCATGGCACCAGGCTGTGGGCAGCAGGGGAGGAGGCAGAGGTGCCCAGCGGCGTGCGGCTCTCCATCCTGCCCTGCCCAGCTGCGGGCCTGTCCCGATGTGCATCCCGCAATTCCGGCAGTCTCCGGGCGGGTGTTGCTTTCCGAGCGTGGCTTCCCCCGGGCGCTGGGGATCTGAGCCAATTAATGCTGTTGAATTACTAAACAGGTTTAGTGGTAATAATAATAAGCAGAGATTGTAGTAAATGAGGTGAATTCTGGCTCGTCTCCATCCAGCTGCCGTGACACCAGAGCTTGTGGCCATGCCGGGACTCCTGGCTGCCTCCTGCACTGTCCTTTGTCCCTTCGGGCATCCTGGCGCTGCCCTTCCCTTGGGGTGGCATCAAAACCTCTGTGCTAATGTCCTTCTTAATGCAAAGTGGAGAACATGTTATTGTTGGACCAGGGGATGTGTCAAAAAGCGGCAACCCAGAAGGGAAACCATCCCCAGAATCCTTCCTCTTCACCACTGCTTTCACTGCCTGATTAAGCTTTGTTTTGGGGCTGAAGGGAATATCAAGCCGAGCATACTGTAACACTGTTCCTTGTGGTATAAAGCAGCAGCTGGACAGAGGGCTCTGTCAGCTGTCAGCACGAGAGGGAAAAGTGGGCAGTGTTTGCAGCATGGAGCACCAGGATAGTGAGGAATAAGGTGATGCTTAAAGGATGCCCGAAGTGCAGGGAAAGGGGAGTTCAACAGCTCCCCTTCTAAAATCAGCTTGCATTTCAGTGCAATCCTGACTCTGGGGGGATTGCAGCCTCCCGCTGGGGCAGGGAGGAACAAATTCCTCCCTCGGCTGCTCCCAGCACCTCGTGCCAAGCCCGGAGGAGGGGAGCAGCGTGCTCCGTAGGTGGGTTTGTGTCTGCCTGCCGCCTCGGCAGCGGCGCCGCGTCATGCGCGGAAATTTCAGCTGCCGACATCAAACATTTCCCGAGTCCCTGTGAATTCACTGTTGGAAGAGGGGAGACTGTGAGTGTGAAGGGCCAGCGGAAAAAAAAACCAAAAACCAGACTAGGGCCCAGTCCCAAGGCTGTGACGGTGACTTTCGGCTGAGACCCGCTCCTGCCTTTATGACCTGTGGATTGGCACGGCACAAAGCCCTGGATGCCCGGGATGCACGGGAGCGGCTGCCCCGGGCCCAGCCACGCTGCTCCCAGCTCCTGCCAGCCCCCAGCGCCATTCCCGGCACGGACGGGACGAGGAGGAGGAAGAGGAGGAGGAGGAGGAGGAGGAGGGGCTGGCACGTTATCGCTGCCGCTCCACCGGGAGCTGCCAGCGGCGGGCACGGAGCGCGGTGCCCACGGGCAGGCGGCATCAGCAGCCGGGCAGGAGCTGGGACACGGCACATCCACCGGCAGGGACAGCCCCGTGCCCGCTGGGGTCAGCCTGGCTGCCCACAAGGCGCCCCCAGCCCGTCCCCGCTGAGGGATTTGCTCTAAAACCGAATATTTTTGTCTCATTGAGGGCAGCGCTCTCCTCTCGGCACGCAGGAGCGGGTTTTTATGGTGGCATTCCCAGTTTGGCGGTGCTGGCAGTGAGCCCCGGGGCAGAGCCCGGCCGCAGCGCTGCTCCTGCTCTCGGGAGGCTCCCAGGACGGGCAGTTCCTCAGCCCGGTCGGTGTCCATTGGCATGCACAGCCAAGCAGAAACAAAGGCGCACAGAAGGATTCTGCCGTGCCGCCGCCAGTGCCGGCGCTGGAGCGGGGTTTGCCTCATTCCAGGGACGCAATCCCCCAGGATAGAGGCAATGGTTATTAAAAAGCCCAGAGAGCAGTGTCTAACCTTGAGTAAGTGTTTTCTTGTTGTCATCCCAAGATCTAAAGAAAATCCTGAAGAGAATACATGGTGAAGGCATATATTATAGTTGGAGCTTTTTATCTCACACATGTGACTTTGCCTATCATGAACTGTACGTTTTTATTCTCACTAGTGGGACAAAACTATATCCCACTGCAGCATATATCAAGAGGAAGAACATTGTACCTTCTTTGCATTAATATAAATAGCTGTTTAGGACCGATTCCTTGGCCAGATACTACCATCTCACCTGTCTTTTATCTAAGATATTTGGCATGTAGCTCAAGTTTGGTTTATTTAGAGTCAGGATACAGCAGCTTTTACATATTAAAGGTGCATTTTAAAAGAGCATTTTCTATTCTAATTTGAGGGGAATGGAGCTCTTTAGGGCATTCAGGGAACGATGTCCATCTGATTTACATTTCCCTTGTTGGAGCAGAGCTGCGTGCGCATATTAGGATGTAAATAATAGTGATGGATACATGTATCTTTAAAAGATCCATTTTCTCTTTTGACTAAGGCATCCAGGAGAGGCAGGAGAATGTAGATCACTTTTACAGGTGGAAAATCAATCTTTAAGACAATGTGCACGACACAGGAGCCAGCCCCTCCTTTCCAAGGTGCCAGGGGTGCAAAGTTCCCCAAGGAGTCATGTCTGGCATCCAAGGGGAGGCATCTGCTGGCCATTTCCTTGGCCTCTGCCCTCCCAGATGCCCACCCACCAGAGTTAGGCTTGCCCAGCACAGATTTGCCAGCGCCACCAGCATGCTGAGGTCTGATTTGGGCTTCCAAAGGTTCCCAGTCCCCATTGTCTGAGCTGCAGAGCCAGTGAAATTGCAAATTGTAATGGAGGATCCTGCTAAAGAGCATTGGTTTTGATATTTTCCTTCTCTGTGGGGGCTTGGCAAGTGCAGCTTTGTGTGTTCCCCATTTTATTTTATTGTGGCTTGAGGAATTTCCTGGGCTTCTCCCAGATCTCCCTGCCAGTACCACTGGAATGCCAGGATTCATCACATCCCTGAGGCAGCCGTACAGCAAACACAGGAATGAAAAGTTGGAGAAAAGGTTACCCCAAGAGAGGCTGAAATGGAGCACGGGTTGAGCTCTGCCTGGCTCCCTGTTTTTCTGTGAGTTCAACAGCAAATTGCTCAAAGAAAATGAGAATGAGGAGGATTTCTCCTGTGGGTTGGCATTCAGAGATGGCAATGGAGCCCCGTGGCAAAGCCCCTGCTGGATCTCTGCTCTTGTGGGAGTGCTTGTGCTGTGCTGAAGGCTTTGCTAACATTTACTGACCCAAAACCAGGAGCACGAGTTCACTTTTCAGGTTTGCTGCTCCTAAAACTCCTGGGAAATGTGGGTGCCCTGGGAATGTGGGGTTGGTTGGGGTCTGCTGAGCACAGGGTGGCAGGTAATCATTGACTGCAGCAGGGAATGTGCCTCTGGGGCTGGTAGCACTTCTGCTCCCGTGTTGGATTAACCCAGAAACTCCTGCAATAAAACCTTCCTTGGCCAAGGTGATTTGTGGGCAAATCCAGAGCCTCCAGTGAACTTTCTCATTTGTCTTTGGCTCTGGCTATTTTCCCTCCAACTTCAGAGGTTCCAAAAGGGGAAAAAAAAAAAATTGAAGTCCCTTGATCATCACAAGGGGAAATTAAACCTCTGGGCTTAGCCCTCATTTCCCTCAGCCTTCCAGACTGTCCAGTAATGGGAGCAAAGCTCATTTCCTCTGGGATCCCCTTGGAGCTGGTCACTCCAAGCTGCTGAGGAGGGAGGAGCTGGGGGTGTGAGTGATTGCTGCAGGAAGGGGCTGAGGAGATGGGCTGAGATACGGCCTTGTGCCAGAGGGGCATGAAATTAAGCAATCAGGGGCTGGGGGAAATTAGGGCTGTTTACAGACCCAAATAAACAAACTCTCAGCTCTGGAGGACAAGGCAGGAGCAGGGCCCAGAGATTCTTTTATCTTCTTCACACCTGAGAGCACACCCAGGCTCTGTGTGGGGTGAGGACTCTCAGAGATCTCGCTTGGTGGGGAAAGTGCATGAAGGTTTTCCTTTCAGCTCCGTTTGAATGTCATTATTTTGATTATATATTTACCTTGATAGTGCCCCAGTGCACACTTTAAAACCCAAACAGGCAGCTGTGAGACGTGACTTCTGAAACCCAACCTGGGCAGCATTGCTGTTCTCAGATCCTTCTCTAGAACCAAAAGAGCTGTGGGAAGGAGGGAGTGGAATTTCAGAGCCACCTCCCAAGGCATTTCCCTCCTTTCCAGCCCCTGGGCTTTGGCTTTGGGGAATGGGAAGATTAAGGAATCTCAGACTGCAGGGAAGAAGGGAAAACGTGTCTCCCCAGTGAGCTGAGCCTGGTGGGCTGAGCTGGGCTGGGGCAGGGTGGGCCAGCCCGGGGTGGGCAGCAGGTGACACTAACACAAGAGGACATTGCCCAGGGGCTGAGTGACAGCCCCAGTGAAGCAGATCGACGTCAGGCGTGAAGGCAGTGCCTTCCTCTGCTCAGATCACAGTCACACAGGCTCTGAATCACCAGCTTTGCAACCAGCAGGCATAAATTTATACTATACAGATGAGAACTGTGCCTGGGAGACAGAACATCTATCTCCTTTGCACTTATCTGCCACCGTGACACAAACAATCAGAGATGATTCTCTGGCACAACAAACAGCAAAGTGTCTTCTTTGTCTTTGCCTCAAAGGAAAACACTATAACACATCTTTTTGGCCCGTGCTTTTATCACTTACTTTTGTTCAATAATCTCCCTGCCCAATATACCGGATTTGGCCGTGTGTGCGTGTGTGTAATAGGAAATCTGCCCTGTCTGAGCTGGAAATAAATACACTGTCACTGGGGCTTACACAGCCTGCACAGCCCATGGCTTAGCCCCAAATCTCTGTGCTGATGCTGGATTTTGTGTAGTGCCACAGAGCCTTGGCTTTGGGGATGTGGAAGAAGGAGCCTTAAATGACTCAGAGGAGCTGTGAGCTGGGAGCAGGGCTGGGCTGTGTTACCCATGGATGTGGGAAGGGGAATTCCAGTGTACAGCCCTGTCCCCATGGCACAGCAAAGGGAAAAACACCCACAGGTGTGCCTTACCCATCTTTGGGGCAGGATGTTGATTCTGGAACTCAGTACAGACAGTAACACTGCTCACTCAAATGCAGCGATGGGGCTCTTTGGGGTTGTGGCTGTGCTGGGACCTGACAGGACTCTTGCTTTAGGTGTAGTTTGCTTTAGTTGGAGGGGGGATAAGCAGAAATGGAGTAAAATATTTGGGGTCTCTCTCAGTTCTGCTCAGAAATGTTTCCTGAGGCCCCAGCAATGGATGGTTTGACCAGCAAAGCACTGCTCTGTGCAGGAAGCAGGGCCAGGCCCTCTGTACGAAATTCTGACCCAATCCCAAAGGTCACAGCTGGGAATTGGAGCAGCACTGGGCACTGCTGGGCACAGATCCACGTGGAGCCTCCCACCCCTGCACCCCAGGGATGTGCGTGGCCTCAGCAGCCTGAACATCCACACACAAAAATTCCCTTTCCACTTCACATCGTGCTGGCTTGAACAGGGAAAAGAGCTCCCTGGCCTCGGGCAGTGCTGCAGCAGAAGGCTTTGGGATGTGGGTGAATTCCTGAGCCAGGTAAATGGTGCCAGTCAGGAATGATTCCAGCTGGGCACTTCCCTGCCGTGGCACAGCCCCCTCGGCCGAGGGAGCCGTGGGCTGTGCTGTGATTTTTTCAGGCATTAGCAACAGATTTGCTGTTCTGTATTTCAAAAGGAAAAATGGAATCCGACTGCACCTCGGATGCAAGCAGTCCCTCACACAATATTTCCTGCACCTCCTCTCCAGATAAGCCACCTTTTAAGATGATGTATGGTAGCACTTACCTGTTATAGTGTTCCAGAGAGCGAGGGCTGGGGAGATCCACTCTGGGTTCAGTCACGAGCAAACTGATCCATTTCAAACATAAAGTTGGATGAATGGGGCAGGGAAAATGGGAGCCAAGCTCCTAATGGGAAGATTTCACCCCCTAAAGTGTTGTGATGGAGCATTTTGGAGGGGAAAATCAGGGGAAGAACAGCCAGAGGTGGGCGGCAGGAGCAGGGGACGGTTTACTCTTTTCTTATTTTCCCCAAAGGCTAGAACGGGGGAAAACGGTTCTGGTGTTTGTTGCATCCCTTTTAGATTGAATTCCAATTTGTTATTAGCATTTTATATTCTGCCTCCAGCTGATGATGTGTGCAGATTAGGAGTGCCTTATCTGCGCGGCGCCCCAGCCCGCGCTGCGCGGGCCGATCCGGAGGGACGCGATCGTTTACACGGGGTGCTGATAACGCACAAATCTCATCCACTGGGGCTTCACATTGTCTGCTTATTTATTGGGAGGCTCTGGCTTTAGGACCGCTCATCATCTCCAGCTCTGTAATCTGCATTCCACCGTGCAATTAGAGGGATTCTCTGTCTCTCCACGCCACCCCAATATCGCGCATCCATCACGGGCTCCTCTTGCAGCCGAGAGCACCGATGCAAATCACTGCCCTGCAACCCTTATTGATCCAAATGTTTGTTGATTTACCAGGAGGTTTAACCCTCACAAAGTCTGTGGGGCACAGCAAGAGGGACACGAGGTGTTTTCCCTGCTCACCCTGCAAACTGCTGACCCTGCTCAGCCCTCCCACCCCGGGGCCACCCCAGGAGCAGCAACGGGAACCCCAAATCCCAGCTAAAGCCCCCAAATGAAGGATCATTTCCTGACTTCCCCGAATCAATACCTACTTGATGGTGACTTAAAAACACCAGACAGCTTTCCTAGACCGAAGCCCTTGGATAAATGAAGTTGTCATTGACTTCTGGTGTATCTGGTCGGTGTGAGATCCTAATTAGGACAGGATCACAGGAACAGGGGGAGATAATAGACCCATTGGATCAGGTCTGTCTGCCTGCAGCGGCAGCACATCATCCCCCTGATAGCAACAGGACCCTGTGCTCAGGAGCAAAGTGCTCAACTCATGGGTGGATTTGCCTTGTGATGTAAAAAATGCACAAAACTACTGCAAGTATTGCCTGGGAATTTATCAGGAGGGCTTCCAGTTTCCTTTCTGGTGTTCTTTCCCTGCTCTAGTAAAGACTTTCTGCTGAGAAATCCAAGTTGCTGAGGAAAACTGGGGTTTTCCACTGCAGAATGGTGCTGATGGTGATGAGTTTATCACAGAATCACAGAATGATCGTAGCACTGGTGCCATCAAACCTTGCAGCCAGGCTGCTTGGAGTTCAGAAATCACGGGAATAATCCTTGCAGCAGCTTTGGTTCAATTCTGGGGAGATCTGAGCTGCTCTAAGCTCAGTCCAGCCCTCTCTATGATCCCCTCAAGGTGTGTTTTGCCCCTGTTTTGTCCCAGCCCAGGAAGCTGCAGGGATCTCTGGAGCTGTGGATGCCCAGCAGCTCCAGGACTCAGCAGCCCAGGGAGCTGCTTTGTGCTGCCCGGGGATGTTATTCCAAAACCAAAAGCTGCTGGCCCCAGCTGTCAGAGCTGGGTGTGCCCTGCCCTTCTCCCCCGTCCCTTTGCAGCCCCGCGCAGTGCAGGGCTCTGGGGACACGGAGGGCTTGGCAGAGCCGCGGCAGCACAGAGCTGTTGATTTGCTCTGCGGGTGCACAAGGCCCCGGACACATGGAAAAGACTCTTTGATTAACGTCGGCTTCCTCTTGGCACTGTTTGACGGAACAAGGCTGAGACACTCCATTTCAGTGAGCCTGTGTCGAGCAATGTGTATTAGAGAGTCCTCAATTTCACACGTGCTTACTCCTGAGTGAGTTTCGCATAAAAGGATTAAGGAGAGAGGAAGTGCAGAGGAAATGGGATGTTAGACACCTTGTTAAACGGGCTGTCAGGGTTTCTGGAGCGTTCATTCTAACTCTATTCCACTCTACATAGAGGGCAGGCCATTACCCGGGGATCACAGGGGCCTCTGCGGCGCTGCGAGTCACGAATTACTTTTAAAAAGAAGAAAGCAAAAGCAGAGCTGAAAATAGTAACGTGTGATTGTTGTCCTTGTTGCTGTGTTATTCTGCAGGATGTTTCTGCCCGGGGGGAATCTGGGATGCGATTTGCAGGAGCTGCAGGTAGCAAACCTTTAGCTGCCCTTCCCCAATTTAGTTCAGTGCCGGGAAGATTGGCCGGGAGAAAATCAGGAGAGGAAACCCTGGGGCAGGTGAGGAGGGGGAGATGCCTGAGGAGAGCAGGGGGCACTGGGCTCCTCCTATCCCAGGCAGAGACAGCAACTCCCATCTCAGCCCAGAGGGATGCTCAGGAACTTCCCAAAGTGCTGCTGGCCCAGAGGAGGCTCCACACTGGGGTTTCCGTGTGGGATGGGCTCTGGCAGGTGCAGTGGTGTGTCCCTCTGTTTTCCAGAGCTCAGCCCAACCTGTGTGGTTTAGACCAGGTTTCCATGAGGAAGGGCAGTGTGGTTCCCAGGGCAGGGGGCCTTTTCTGGGGGCAGAGCCCTCCTATCCAGTGTGGGATCTTCCAGGGGAGGTGGGTGCTGTGTTCAGGGTTTATCAGTGATGCAGCCTCACATCAGCTTGTTTCCTGCAAGTCAGATCTGCTTTAAGAGCTGTGATGAGACAGAGCTTCAGAATCCACTCTATGAGCATCCAAATTAAAAGCTAAATAGGATGTAGCTTTCAGTTTGGCTGTATCTCCATATGCCAACAGCCATTATCCTCATATGTCAGCACTCAGCAGCCTTCCCTGCACAGCTCTGCTCTCTGCTGGGAGCAGGCTTGGCCTCCTCCAGCTCCCATCCCACCAGCACAAGGCTGGGACATGGCAGGAGAGCCACATCTCTTTGTTTCATCCTTTTGGGCATGGCTTCTTATCCTAGGGCGACTATATGATGCTTTTATCCCCAGTTGTCTTGTTCTGTTTGTGCTGGGAAGGGGCAGGGATGTCACTCATTCCAGGTGGCTCCAGGAGTGAGATGTATTGATAAAAGGTGATGCCATGTACAGCGTGTTTGAGGAGTAGGAATGGTGAAAACCCCTCAAGTGCCCCCCAAACTGTCCTTCCAGTGGGGAGAGGGGACAACTCAGGCATGGGACATCCTTGGGATCCTCTAGCATCCCAGGGCTGCTCCCCACTGCAGCTGCCCCTGTGCTGTGCTCCCCCAAAGAAACCTGTCAGCTCCAGGCTGGCTGGGAAGACAGAAAGTCCAGATAAAATTATCATTCCTGACTTCAGACTGGCGGTGGGGAAGAAGCAAGTTTGGCCATAAATAATCCCACACCTGGCCTTTTAATTCAGTTATCTCCTGGTCGGGAAAGTCAGATCTGCCGTGTGCTGTGGTGGTGCCAAGTTAATTACTTGAAAATGAGTGCCTGGGGTTGGACCAAGAATTTCTCATCAGCATTCAGCTCCAGTGCCATGGCGAGAGGGAGAGCCTGGAGCATGCTCAGCAGGAGGATGGGAGGGAAGGGGAGTGGGGCACGGGTGGCTTTGCTTTTCTTCTGAGAGCCTGGAGCTTGGGGTGCTTGCAAAAGCCCTGAGCTGGCAGATGATGAGTTTGGGGGTGCTGGGTTTAGGGATGCTGGGTTTGGGAATGCTGGTTTGGGGATGCTGGGTTTGGAGTGCTGGGGTTGGGAATGCTGGGTTTGGGGTGTTGGATTTGGGGGTGTTGGGTTTGGAATGCTGCAGTTGGGAATGCTGGTGTTGGGGGTGCTGGATTTGGCATGCTGGGTTTGGGATGCTGGGTTTGTTGCCCAGGCTGAGTTTAGGACTGGTATTACTGGGACAAGGCCCATTTTTGAGGTGAAGCTGCAGAGTTTGGGGCCAGCAGAACCAGAAGGGGGTGAGGTGGGTGACAGCATCCTGAAAAGCAAGAAAGGGCAGCAGGTCCAAACCACAGCACCGAGATGCTGATTCTTCTCTGGGTCAGGAAATCCCTCTCCTGGTGCCTTTTTAGAGGGTGGTTCTGCTGTGGGTTTGGGATCTGTGGGTTTGGTTCTGCTGTGGGTTTGGGATCTGTGGGCCGGGGTGCTGCTGCAGCCACTGGCAATGCCCAGCCCTGTCCTTGCCCAGCCAGTGCCCCCCGTGCCCCTGCAGGCTGAGCCAGCCCGGGGCCAGCAGGGCTGTGGAAGGCAGAGCCTCTCCCTCCCCCTCCCCAGCCCGGTGCTCACCACCTGCATACAAATGTGGATATTACAGGGCAGGCAGGGAGGCAGGAGGTGCAGCTCCAATACTAAATAGCTGGGCCCTTTAAGCCGTTTGGCCAGACCTTAGCGTTAAAAAGGAGGAACAAACCCCTCGTCTCTATAGGATTCTTTGAGTCATTGCTTCTTATGTGTAAACAGAGGGCGGCAGCTTACACAGCAAACTCAGCCCAGAATAGCTTGAGGTGATTAACAGTTGTTTGATTCCTCCAAGATTTCCACATGCTTATGCCAATCCAACTGGGAAAGGCAGAATAAATATTTTGAAATATGCCCCTTCTTTTGTAAATTAGGCATGATGAGTGCTGCTTAACTGTTTAGCTGGGAGTTCCAGCGTGGGTTTTGTTCAGCAAACAGCAGCAGAAGGGCAGCACTCGCTGCTGGGAGCTGAGCTGGGCACAGAGGCTGCTGGTGCCCAGGAGCCCGCAGGCCAGGGCTGCTCACTCTGCCAGGGCTGGTCCTGGTGCCCCAATTTACCCCAATTTACCCCATTTTACCCCAATTTACCCCAATTTACCCCATCATAGGCAAGGAGAAGAATATCTCAGGTTTAGTCCCAGTTTTATAACAACACTTCCCAACCCACCTGGGGACCACAGAAGTGCTTTCCATGCATTAATGAAAGCACCAGTGCCACCTCTGACAGGACAGTCAGGTTTTATCTCCCCTTTGCACGTGGCCAGACTGGGATTCACCTCCCCCAATGGCACAGTTGGGATTTTAGCCAGTGACCAGCAGGTGTTGGGGTCTCAAATTCCCACCCTGATGTGCCTGAAAGAAACCTATTGCCACCCTTCACCTTGATTTTAAAAGTTTTGTTTTATCTCAATCTTCCTTCTCCCAACCAACCCACGCCAGCTTCCCTAAAACTGCACTTTCTTTGTGCAATCTACTCTCTAAAAAACCTCAGAACTTCTGGACCATACAGCAGCAGAAATATTAAGGCTGAAGGGAAGCACTTTATTTGCCAGATAAATAGGCTTGGTGACACTTTGGATATGTAGAAGGTGGTGAATAATTTCTTCTGCTTGGGCTATATATCCTTAGAGGACTCGATGAATTTTTCATTCTGGAAGATGTGTTCAGGTCATTAATTGCAGTTTGCCACAGGTCTGTTCCACTTTTGTCTGGGTAAAGCCTATCTCCTTCAACATACAACTCATTTACCCTTTGTAAGCTATGTAACATTTGCATTGTAAATTGGTTAGCTTAACTTAATACACGAGTAACCCCAGGAAACCTCTGCAAAGGATCTTACGTGTGCTGGCAGAGAAGAGAGGGCCTTTTCCTGAGCTGGGGCTGGGGGCCTGGGATCCCCCCTCCCCACAAACCTGGGGCTGCTGCAGCATCTCAGCCCCCCCAGCTGGAGCAGGCAAAGCCCCCGTGCTTTGAGAGAGGCCTCCTCTCCCTGGAGCTGCACGGAATTCTCTTCCCAACCCACCCCAGCCCCTGCTTGAAATTACAAATTGTACTGGGGGTCCTGCTTGGCTGCTGCCTCCATGGGGTGCCCGGGGCTGTCTGGCACCGTGGCCTCGTGCCCAGCCTGAGTGTGGCTGGAGCTCTGCCCCGGGGCACAGGTGCCAAGAAACGATGGCTGGCAAGGTGCAGGATGCTCCATCCGCTGCCCCAGCTCCTCAGGAAGGGATCACAGAACCACAGAATGGTTTGGGTTAAAAAAATAATCTCATCCCACCCCCTGCCATGGGCAGGGACACCTTCCACTGCCCCAGGGTGCTCCAAGCCCCATCCAGCCTGGTCTGGGACTCTTCCAGGGATGGGGCAGCCACAGCTTCCCTGTGCCAGGGCCTCACCATCCTCACAGATAAGTTTACTCTTAATATCCAACCTAAGCATTTTTGTCCATTTTAAGCCATTCTCCCTTGTATGGTCACTCCATGCCCTTGTCCAAACTCCCTCTCCAGGGCTGTTGGACCCCTTTGGGCACTGCCCAGGCACCAATCTCTCACCACAGGCAGGGCTGCAGGCAGGATCCCTTGCACTGGCCCATCCTGCTGCCTGCACTTCCAGGGGCCTCCCTTTGCATAAAACAAACCCAAATAATTGAAGCTGCTGCAGTGTCACTGATCCCTCAGAGTGAGGAACATCTCTGGGCTTCCCACAAGCAGTGCAGGGAGGAGCAAGACACAATAAGTGTAAATTGAGTGAACTCCAGAGACTGGAATAAAGGCTGTGAAATATTGCTCAGGGCCTGAGAAGCTCCTTCAACCCATTTTCTGAGCTACCTGGGGGACAGGGGCCGAGACTGGCAGACGACAGCACACAGGAGTGAGGAGCAGCTGAGTCCAACCTGCCGTCCCAGTACTTGTGGCCTCGTTGGAGGCAGGAAATTTCTGAAACTTTCTTTGTGTGAGGTTTGCTGCCCCACTTTTTAAACTGAAGCAGTCTGCAGGGGCTCAGCCAGGCAGCAAAGCTTTGGGAATCTTTCCCTAGCAAGAGGAGACACAGCAGAGTGGGGTGTTTGACCAGGGGTCCCTCCTGGCCCTGCTCAGAGCCAGCTCTGCCTCCTTGCATGGCCCTGCCACAGGAGAGGAAGGAAAAGCAGCCCCATCTCCTGGATGCCCAAAGGGATCCCCCTGGCCCCAGGAAAGGAGCTGTCCATGGCACATCTCCGTGGTGTTGTTAGCAGTGCCAAGCTGGTGCTGGAGATGTCCCGCCTGTTTACTCCTTACAAAGTGACACATTTGTGTGTATTTTACAGAAAAAAAAAGCCGTGTGAGAATTAGCACAGCCTGCCCCTCCCGTGGCAATCAGCACCTCTGCCTGCCGGGGAGCTTCCCCGGGCTTGGCACTGTTTTAATCTCCTCAGTGAGGGAAGATAAAAGAATGGAGCAGCTGATCCGATAGGCCCGGGGATAATGGTTGGCATTCTCTGCCTTCAGATAACAGCTTGGGCTGGGAAGGAAATCAGCTCAGCCAGGCTTTTCTGGGAGCCCTCCTCTCCCTGGCTGTGCCTTCCCTCCCTGCAGGTAGAGCTGGGCTCACCTGAAGCTGATCTGAAAGGTGCTTCCATCCCATCCCTGCTCAAACCTTTGTTTCCACCCTCACCATCCAGGGACACCACCACGTCCCAGCTTTGTGCTCATGAATAGAATCCTCGTGCAATGAGTAAGGCTGGAAAAGAGCTTTAAGATGACCAAGAAGACATAGAGGAAGAGATGGGGCTGTCACCGTGTCCCTCCTGTCCCTCCCTTTCCCTCTCCTGCAGGCCCAAGCAGTGGCAGCACAGACCCCACTGCACAGCTCGGGCTGTAACTCAGTGCAAACCAGTCTCACAGCTCCCACCCCTAAAATCTCTGAAATATGCAGCAAAGAGCAAACTTAATGAGTATCAGGGAGAATCCATGGGGAGCTGTAATGTTCTCAGTGTGTACAAATCACAGTTTAGGACATCTCAGCCTGAGTGTCCTTTTGCACCTGGATCAGTGCCCGGTGCAGGAGGCTTGGCCACCGTGTGCTCGGCTGGGGCTGGAGATGGGCTCAGTTCCTGCCATAAAAACAGGGGAGAAAGGGAGGATTTATAGCACCAAAACTCTCCTCAATAGCTGGCTTAAGTTCCTTTTCTTAGCACAAAACCTATGAGCATGCAAAGGCTGGGGGTGGCTGGGCAGCTGCCTTTGTTGCTTTAAATCTTTTATTGCCCTGCAAACCTGGGGTGAAACAGGAATCATATCTCTGAATATGAGATACTCTGAATTCAAACCCAGTAAAGACATACTGTGATTTCTAAAAATTGTCATGGAACCAGCAGATTACCTGCTTTGGCATCTAAGCTAGCACCATCCCTTGCAGAGATGTGCAAATCACACTCTGGCAAAAATCTGGGATTCGTGTTTTTGGGGAGTTCTTATCTCTTCAGTAATAGATAACTACTAAAATGCTCTGATCAGTAATTTCACTCAGGGATCCCAATGCACTTTGGAAATACAGATCAGGATTCCTGGGACCTCTGTGACAACCACAGTTCCCTGCAAACCAAAGGTCAAAATTCAAAGAGCTCATTCCTGGAGCAGGCAGCAAGTCCCAGTCCTCCTGGCTGAGCTGATGCCATCAAATCTGTATTTGCCATGAAGAATAAGATCTCCAAGAGGCCCCCTGGCCCGTGGCTCAGAGCTGTGTGCCTGCCTCCCCCCTTGCTGCCCATCCCTTGGATCTGCTATGGGATTGGGATGGGGAGGAGTGGCTGGAAGGTGGCGAGCAGGGGAGGGTATGTTAAGCAGTACCTTTAGCTGAATAAATCAGGGAGGTTGCCAGCAGCCTGCCACAGTAATTATGCATGTTAAATCAAATCAGATCTGCTGCAATAGGAAAGATTTAATGGTAGGGGTTTGTTTGCTGCCCACCATAAACACGGAGATGTGAGCACTTCATGGTGAGAACATCTGTGGACTGGGCAGGAGGTGTCAGGAGCTGGATCTAACATGCAAGGCTTCTCTTCTGTGGCCAATTAAACAAATTGCAGCAAAACAGCATTTTATTAGTATTTGCCCATAGCAGTCTGCTGCTGCAATAAATTTCCTCCAGGCACTCTGGAGAAAGGGGAGGGAAGGATTGGCAGGGAATGGTGGGAGAACTCACCCGGCGCAGCCTCCGGGGCCACTCCAAAGTGCCTGTCTCCAAAAACAACTGCTCTGCTTTATCATAAACATGGTGAGTTATGAGCTGCTCTGCAGAGAGCCCTGCACAAATAATAATAATGAGGAGGAGGTGGGAGGCAGGGCTGCCTTCCCAAAGCAGAGGGACCTACAGGTCTGGGAACAAAACTTATCCCAGTGCCTCTCCACTCCCCCTCAGTTTAACTGCAGATTAAATTCTCTTAGAATTCATCCTTGCCCATTTGGCCTATCCCACCCTCTTATTCCCATGTCCTTCTGCTTTTAAGCCCAACTTTTGTCTCTTTTGCAGTTTCTTTCCTTTTATTATTATTGCTTTTAAGGGAGAGCTTGTCTTTACTTTTTTCCACGCAAACGGGGGCTGCAAACTCGGCCAAAACCATCCCCAGCATCGCTTTGCTGGCAGTCCTTGGGATTTCTCAGGTCTAATATGCCAACACATTTCTTGGCTGAGGGCCTGGCACAGTCACAGGCAGGAGCTGATGTTTCTCAGTGTGGTATAGCCGAGGCACCTTCTGTGTCTTACAGTTTTTGGATGATGGAGAGCTCAAATGAGCGATAGATTTGATTTTTTTCTTTTCCCCTTTCCCTTTTTTTTCTTTCCCTTTTCTATTCTCTTTCTTGGGCCAAAGCATCACCATCCAGTTGATGGATGCCCCATCCCCACTGATAACCAGCCCTCTCATCTCTCTCACACTCCAAGGCAGGAAGCACTTCAGAGCAAACCATCCTCTCCAGAGAGGTCCTGGGACAATGGCAAGCACCAATAAATACCCCAAATCGCCGAGGCTGCAGCAAACAGATGGTGTTCTGCTGCACAGACACTCTCTGCTGGGGAAGTGCTGCAAGAAATGACCTATTTGTTGCTTGGTTATCTCCATATTTTACGTTGGAAGCGCCATTCATATCTAAGCTGTGTCACCGTTATCCCGGGAATTCCTCATTTCCCAGCACAGTTATTGACAGCCCGCCTTCCCTGCAGCCTCCTCCTGTTGCTGTTTGCTCTTCCCCTCCCAGCTCTGCAGTGTGATCAGGTGAAGAGATAAATAACTCCACCTGCACTGCTGATTGATAGCAAATTAATGTTCAACAATCACCTCCTTCAAAATACGCCACTTAAAACCGCCTCAAAATGTGGAGTTTTTCTCCTTTTCCTTTCTCAGGAACAACAAAATCAAGGGAGCAGGTTATTAGTGGACATTAATTATCTATTTTTAATGAATTAGCTGACCAGGCTGGCTGCTGATGGATTACACCTATGAAATTATATTGCTGTTGAAACACAGGATATGTTTAGATGGCATCAGCCTCTTGACTTAAGGATGGATTTGATTTATACTTCATTAACATAATTCCTACCACACTGCTTCTTTGGGAAAGAAAATTAGTGTCTAACCAGGAGCTAACAAGTTTAATGGCTTGCTTGAAGGAAAACATAACCATTGACTGTGAATAAGCAACTAGAGGCATTAATATGTTGTTGTTGTTGTTGCTCTTGGGTTTATGAATCTATATTTGTAGGGGAACATTCCTGCAGTGCTGCTGTGGAATTTCCATGTGTGTGTCTAACTTTGTATCAGGCAGTTCAAAATGACCTCCCCAGTGCTTCCCAGTAACCCATGGTGCTGACTGGGATGGGAGGCCACATCCAGCCTTCCCTTGGGTTTGGATAACAGTGTCTGGGCACTGCACGTGGAGAGGGAGGCTTGGGCTTCTCATTTATTTCCATTTTGCAAATGCTGGGGTTACTGCTGACTGCTGACGAGTTTTCTATCACAGAAGGCGTAGTTAAATAGCTGGTGAACTTTTATTCTTCTCTCCTCTCCAAAAAGGAACCTTTTTTGTTCTTTAAATCATACCATGTTAGCAGACAAACAGCATGAGAAATCAAATCAGTCCAAGACATCCAGGTTGGGTGCAGGAGTGAAATGAGCTCAGCCAGTGGGAACAACCCTCAGAGGAATGAGAACTTAAACAGAGGGACAGGAGGAAGAGGAGGGTGGCTGCACTGAAACCACTGAAAGCACAAACCCTCCAGAACTTTGTGCTTTAAACTGTTCACGGGTTTTAGTTTGTTGGTAATATTTTAGGGGGTTTTAATGGTGTTTTGTACCTGCCTGATCCAGAGGGCTCTGGCTCTGGAGGACCCTTCCACTCCCTGCCAGGGCCTGGCAGGTTCTCCTCCTGTTTGGCATCCTGACACTTGGGCTGTGATGGATGAGCTGCTCTTCCCTGCGCCGTACGAATCCCTGTTAGATTTGGTGCTTATTAATTACAGCACAGCACCGTCAGCACATTTAGAATTGGGGTCCCTGCTTTTCTAATTCCCTTCTTAGCTCACGTTCCTTTTTCCCTGGTTCCCTCTCACCTGTGTCTCCTCCTGCCTGATGGATGAGGTTTCAGCAGCAGTGGATTCCACGCTGGCTGAGCCGAAGGTCAGCGCTGGGAATGGCTCCAGAAAAAGCAGCTGTTCAGCAATTCCCACCTCAAATCCAGTGTCCAGCTCCCTCCACAGCCTCTCATCCCCAGCCAGCTCCCTCACTCATGCCCAAAGCCAGGGCTTCTCCACCACTGCACCCTGCAGCCCTCCTTGATTTCATAACACCTTTTATCATTCAGACTTGGTTCATCCTCCAAGATAAAAAATCCATGCTCAGTGCTGAGCCCTGGGGTATCCTCAGGGAGAGGTCAGATTTTATCTGTAGTTGCTCTGCTGTTGTCAACACTCCCATTCCTCTCCTCACTGTTATCTGGGTTGCAGGCAGGACAGTGCCCAGTTTGTATTTCTTCCTAATCCACCTTTATCTGCAAAAATCTGATCCCTGTGATGGGAAAAAGTGAGGACCTGAGGACAGAAACCAAACCACTGTTGGTTTTAACTGCTGGTTGGGCTGGGGCAGGTGTGGGTCATGCTCTGGGGATGGCACAGCCTGTAAAGGACACAATTTGGCCAGTGAAGGGCACGGTTTGGCCACTGAGGCATTGCAGAGGCTCCGTGCAAGCTCTGGTTGTGCCAATTCCAGCTCAGACTCAGCATTGATTGGAATTCAGGGGGGCTGCACCCAAGGGACAGGGACCAGGCTGTGCCACCATCCCTGGGGTGCTGGGGGCTGTGGGAGGATGGCAGTGCCAGCATTTGGCACACAGGGCACTTTTGTTTACCTGTGGCTTCACCTCTCTGGGAAGGCAGACGTGGTAAGAGATGAGCACACACATCCCTGCCTGGAGTCACTTACCTGATAAAGCCTGGCAGGAAGGGGCAGGCACGATAACAATGCAAACACAGCCCCCTTCCCGTGCCTTTCAAACTTTTCCCTGCTAACAGGATTGCTGCTTTATTCCCAGACACTGCTTAGCTCCTTTACATGAGCGAGTAAACAGCCCAGTAATTTATACTGTCCTCCCCGATCAGCTTCGCCCTCTTTTACATCTTGCCTTGCAAATAATAAGGCAGCCCACAAAGCCATTTGTTTCCTAATGACAGGGGTTTCCATAGTGAGCAGATTAAGGAGGAGGAGATTAGAAGATTATACACCAGGCAGGACTCACAGGTTTATGGGGCTTTGGAGATCCAACGATTAATGCATTTCATAAATGAAACTTTCTTTGGTGGCAGGTAGAGCGGAGGGAACCGGGTGTTTTAATTGGCAAAATTTATTTAGCAATTTTCCTTAAGGATGCTTCAAGCACCCAGACAGGGCTTGTACATTGTACAATTATCAGGTCCTGCTGCTCTGATGTTGATAAGGGTTGGTAGATTTTCTCCAAATCAAATTTGCTGTGGATGAACCCTGGATGGGCTCTGTGAGCTGTCTCTGAGTCTGTGCCCTTGCTCATAAGGCTGCCAGGGTGCTGGGATGGCATTAACTTCTTTGATGGAAAGAGAAAAACTGCTTTTCCATCAGAGGAAGGAGCAGAGCTGCTTTTCCATGGGGGCTGTAGGTGCCAGACTGTGTTGTTATTTATCATGGCACTGTGATCACAGCCCAGCATCTTTGTGCTGGGCAGGGGGTGCCAGGGGATGTTCATGATCCAAAATACAGCAGGGGAGGAAATGGAGGTAATGTCTAGGACAGGTATTGGGGCAAATATCTTCAGTGGAAGGAGCAGGAGGTTCAGGAAGCCCCAAATCCACATAAATGCCATGGAAAGCAGCATGGCTGCTAAGGGTGAGCACAGCAGCGTGCTGGTGTCCTGGAGCAGAGGGGTGCAGGTAACCAAGGAGTGCTTGCAGGGTGTTTTAATTCCCCACTGAGAATCCCAGGTTTGCATCAGGAAGCTGAAAATGAAAAACCTGAAAAAGGATGGGAGGGACCCAAAATATATTTTATAGCCTTTGGCCAAAAGAAACCGAAAAGGAAAAAAAACATGGGAAAGAAACTGTGACAGTGTTCTTCTCTTTAATTTTCTGATGAAAAATCAAAACAGCAGGAAAAGAAAAAGCACTTGCTTTAATTTTGTTGAAAACCCAATTTTCCACGAAAAGTAGGTTTCAATGGAAAATTTCCACCTCTCCCCTCTCCCTGGTGAATTGTTTCAGCAGTGGCTGCCCTCTCCCCATCACAGCCCGTGGGAGCCACCTGGCTCCAAGGGCCATTCCCAGTGAGCCACGAGGACAGAGCCTGGGGACACTTTGGGTTCTGGCCAGCGGGACAGAGCCTGGGGACACTTTGGGTTCTGCAGCCTGAGCCATGTCCAGGTTCCTCCCTGGGGTCTGTGCTGTGGCACCAGCACCTCCCTGGCTCTCTGCTCACCTGGCAGAGCCCAGGGCAGTGTCCTGGCCCTGCTGTGGCTGAGGAAAACCTGAGGCTGAGGAAATCAGGGACTGTCTTGGCATCAGCCCAGCTCCTCCTTGTGGAGCAGCGCCCAAGCTGCTCCTGCTCCAGTGCCACACACAGGACAGGGCTCAGGGCAGCTCTGACTCTGACAGGGTTTAGTGACTGGGGCTGACTTGTTCTTCACCTGGTCACAGACAGGCCACAGATTCCTCAACTTCTTTTGGGAACCCCTTCCCCTCTCCCTGGAGCTGGATCCTGCAGTGCCTGTCTGTGCCAGGAAACCTTCTCCATGTCCATCCTTCTGATTCCTTTCCCATTGCCAAAGTTGTTTTCCACTGAGTGTTTAAAATGAGCAAAAGGCTCAAACAAAGCCCCTCTGGGCTGTTTAAAGCAGGGGTGAGTTGCCATCCAGAGCAGGGGCTGCCATCCAGCCTGGCCTCCAGACCAGGGCTGCAGTTTGTCCTTCCAAGACAACTCAATCAACTTTGGCTCCTTGAACAATCCCCCAGCCCGGCCAAAAGGGACAAAGGACACAGGACTCCTGAAGCACAGGGCTGGGGGAGCCCTGTCAGCCTGGATTACAGGAATGCTTAGGAGTTAATTAAATTACAATTTGCTATGCTGCCAGTTCACACGAAGCTGCAACATCTGTGGAGGGACAGAGGGCTGGGGGAGCTGGCCAGGAGCTGCTGTCCTGCCTCTGGGGCTGGGCTCTCCACCTGCTCTCTGGCAGGGCTGCACAGAGCAGCACAACAGGAATGAAAAGAGCTTTATTTCTGATACAGCCATTGCTGTGGCTACTGGCTTTAGTTTTAAAAACCTCCAAGTGGAGCAGGAGCTGAGTGGGGGCAGATGTTTGCCCCAGGTCCCAAGAACTAACTGGCACATCAGGTAAAGTTCAGAGGTGCCAATTTGTAAAGTAATTTTTAAAAATATGCTAGAAAAATATTATCAGGGGCTTTCTGCATTTCCTTGAAGCTCTTGAGACTCAATTTTTTAAGACTTTCCTCTGTGACCCCTGGTTTTATACATCTGTTGAATTTTCTTATTTTCCCTTGAATCCAGGAGCAGGAGCTTTAGGAAACTTGTGAGACTCTCACAAGGGACAAAGGTTTGGAAGCCCATAGGCAGCATTGCTGTGTCTCTGCATCCCTGGGTTTCCCTGCTTTCAAGGCAGAAGGCTCTCAATCTGTCAGGCTTTTGAGTCTCTCTGAATTTTCTTTCTGTTTTCCTGCTTGCAGCCAAATTATCAAGGGCTGAGAGCAGGAGCTGTGCTCCAGACAAGTGCAGGCACATGCTCACAACCTGAGGAGTAGCAGGCGAGCACTTCTGCAGTAATAAGCTCCATGCTGTGCTCAAAAAGGGCACTTAATTTTTCATTCTTAAATGCTGTGATGTTCTTGTCTTCCGGCTTCACCAAAACTCCTCCATGGAGATGGATGGGCCATGCAGAACACAGTTATCAGAAAGATTAAGCCAGGACTTGTCATTTTTTATATCAGCCAGCAGTCAGGTTGACGAGTGATGTCCTCTTAGCTCCTGGGATGTGTCCGGCACCTTTAGTGCCAGTAGTAAAAAGGACTATAAAAAATACCATAGAAGAAAGGGTAATGATGAAATTTAACTGCTCCCGTAGCACACACCTGGGGTCTAGTAATCTGGAAATGGGGGGTTCAGGTGCTTCATCTTTTACTGCCTTGTCCTTGTCTGTAAGTTTAAGGTCCTTCCACTGAACCATAACATATTGTGGTCACTGCCAAGAGCCAGTCCTTGGCCCCTGGGCAGGCAGATACAGCTCAGTGCAGGCAGGGGATGCTGAGCACTTCTGCCTTCAGCCAGCTGGAGGAGGAGGAGGTGCTCAGCTTGGAGGGCTTCACCCCAAGGTGGGACATTTGAGCTGGGGACATCCTCATGGCATCCTCATTCCTCTGACTCTCTTCTTGTGTGGGCAAAGAGAGTGCAGTCAGACCTGGTGGTGCTGCCAGCCCTGCCAGGGGCGCCAGGCTGGCACAGACAGCTGGGCACTGTCCCTCTCGCTGCCTGAGGCATCCCCCAGGGGCCATGGAGGCAGCTCCACGTGCTGTACTTACCCAGTCAGCATTACTTCATCATACCCCAGGACTGCGGCCCGGCCCGCTGTTATTAATCTAAGGAACAACTGATACTAAATGATCATGCTACATTAAATTTATAGACCCTTGCATATAGCTGCTATTGATCTTTTCCCAAGCATCATAAATATGTGATGGAGTGTGCATGGCAATGCTTTCCCCCCTCTCCATTAAAGGTGGTTAAACTTTTCATCTCTGGGGCGGAAATGGGCGATGGCTCTCTGTGGGCAGGGCCAGCCCGGCCAGATCGTTTGTGTTTTAATTACTGGGAGGTGCAGAAAGCTTCAGCAGAACAGGAGGGAAGGGCTGATGCCTTCCTGCTTCCCCTAACTTGCCTCTTTTCCTCTCCTTGCCCAGGATCTGTCACTTTTCCTTGTCCATCTCCTGTCTCCAAAGGGATGCAGTGGTGTGATTGTTTTTAATCCCTCATTCCCAATCCTGATGTGCTGCCTACAGCCCCAGCAGCACATCAGAGCAGGGGCATCATTTACAGGAACTGGTTTTGGATTTGGGAGAGCAGCTTTCCCCCACACAGGCGCTGTCCAGCACCTCCCAGGCTTTCTGTGGTGCCCAGGGTGGGTGACACGCCAAGGGACACCAACCCTGGCACAGGGACAAGGACACCTGGGGAAGCACCCAGAGCCTCAGGTACCGCTGTGGTACAGCCAGGGAAGGGAGATTTGCAAATCATCCTTCGGCATAGCCTGGAACAACTTATATCCTAGAGCCATCTAGGGGCGAAATCCCGGCTCCATGGAGCCAGGGCAGCCGTGTGCCGGGTCCGGAGGGGTCAGCGCTGGGCACACAGGGAGGGGGGCATCCCCACATGGCCCTGGGGGTCCCCCAAAGTCCTGCTGAACGATTGCTACAGGGAATTTCTGTCTCTTGGTGCTCCTGCCCTCGCGCTGGGGAGCAGCAGGGGCTCTGCCAAGTCTGTGCTGAACAAAGGCCCCGGAAAATCAGCCGCAAATCTTTTGGCTTTCTCGCTTCTGCTGATAATTTGTGGTGTTTTTCAAGTGCACATCAAGGAGTTGGTGCTTGAAAGAGCCTTGGCAGCATGAAAGGTATAAAGCCCAGGATCTGTAGAGAAAAGGGTGTGTAAAGAACGTCTGTAAGTTTAGAAACAAACAAAAGGGATCCTTGGCTGAGCCCCCCGTGCAAGGCCAGGAAGCACCTCTGGCTGTGCCTGGCAGGGCAGGGGCAGCAGGGGCTGTGCCCAGGTGTCCCTGTCAGTGACTGAGATGCCCAGCTGCTCTCTTTCCTGCCCTTTTGGCTCTTTTCCCTGCTCATTCTCCAGGAGCCCGAGCTCAGATTCAGAGACATCCCACAGCTCTGTTGCACTGCTCGTGCCTCAGTTCCCTGCCGGGAAATGGGGTCACAGAGGAGCTGAGAACACAGGTGAGGGGTCTGGGGACCTGGGCCAGGAGGTGCCACTGGGGTGCCCAGTGTCCTCCTGACAATTAGTTCCACTTGTGATGGCAGAGAGGGGATAGCTGGTGAGCGGCACAATACCCTCAGTCTAAATTATTCCTCCTCCTCCTCCACAAATGTCATAGCAGAGATTAGCCATCATGTGTCCTTAAGTATCCCATTTATCCCAAATGACTCTGAGCATGTTAACTGCATTTAGATTAAAATGAGCCTTTATACCCAGAGCATCTTCCCGGGCTGGCCCAGCCCCTGCCTGGCCCCTCATTCTTCATTTCAGAGCTGAGGGTCTGGGGATACCCGGGAGCACAGCACTGTCACAGCAACTCCATTTGCCCACAGAAACATTGTTCCAGGACAACTTTAATCCCTACAAAATTCTCTTAATTTTGATTTGCCAATCGTGGATTCCTTTTAAATTAACCTCCAAAAGCACAAATTAAAGAGAATAGTGCCACAATCACGTAAGAACAGGCTGTGCCAAACCCTCCAGAAGTGTTCTAGCACCAAAAATTAATGATGAGGGTCAAAAGCAGCTTGCAAGGCAGAGTCAGCTTTGAATGGGAAACCCCTGAATTAATGTAAGCAAGAGCCCAGAAAGTCTGTGGAAAATTTGAGGTAGATTTAATTAAGCTCCTAATTATGCAGCCAAGTTTGTTAAGAGTTTCAGAGTGTTGGAGCCTCAGTTTGAAAGTCTGGGCATTGAAGCCCAGCATCTCCCTTGGCTTTGTGAGTCCCTCCAGGGGGATTGCTGCTTCCCACTGCTCCCAGCACAGGCACAGGGCAGAGCAAACCCCATCCATCCATCCATCCATCCAACCATCCATCCATCCATCCATCCATCCATCCATCCATCCATCCATCCATCCATCCATCCATCCATCCATCCATCCATCCCAGGGGAGCATCCAGCTCCCAGACTGACCCAGGGCCCACCTATGCTGGGACCACCAGCAGGGCTCAGGATGGCTCCCAAAGGCCACCAGGGAATTCTCACCCCTGTCCCCGTCCCTTCCCTGCCACCCACCCAAGGCCCTGGCCACGGCAGCGCCTGCTGCTGAGAGAGGAGCAGGTTGGGGAGCAGAACACGACAGAACTTGGAGGAGCCTGCACTGCTCTCTCCCCTCGTTAGCGTCCCCCAGGGCCCGCGCTCTCTTTAGTGCTAACACAGTAACGAAGGCCACAGCCTATTAATTGCACTGACAATGATAAAGGAAGAGTCAGAAGCAGCTATTTGTCTTTCATGTAACCTCGTGCATCATCACAAGATAAATGAAAACTCATTTTCTGCTTTGATTCAGTCTAATTTTTCAGGGCCCCCGAGGCAGGTTACAGGAACTGTGTCGCTGCATCCCCAGAAAAGTGCCGGCCCCGGGGTTCAGGGGTCAGGGAAAGTGCAGAGCCAGGAGCCCCTGGCTCCCCAGATCCCAGGGGGATGTGAGAGCAGGAAGGGCTCTGCTGCTCATCGTCATTAAATGCCCATTGGGAGGTGTTGTCCGGGCCCTGATGGATGAGCAAAGGGAGTCCCTGTCCCCACACCCCTGGTCACTCTCCCCAGGCACCCTGACCACGCCTGGGCTGAGCACCCCTGTCCATGCACACAGGGCAGGGGATTTCAGGAGAACTCCTCATCCCGGGCATCTCCCCAGAATTCCTGCTCCCAAGGACTGGGGGCTGGGACAGAGAGCAGGATGGTGCTTTGGGGTCATTGATACTTTGAGAGTCAAACACACTCAGGGTGCTCCATCCGTGCTGTGACCTGCTTAGCAAGGACTTTGTCATTCCAGAAACTTCACTCTTGGTGTGAAGGGAGCAAAATGCCCCAAAATCACATCAGCAGCTGTCCCCACCTCTCAGGCAGCAGCCTTGTCCAGCTTCCCTGCCATTTCATGGCCCCTGTTCTCCAGGACATCTCCTGTGGGAGCACAGAGCCTTGAAGCTGCATCTTGTGGGCATCAGGGGTTTGCTGCAGGCTCGAGGTGCCCTGCTCATCCTGAGTTTTGCTGGGTCAGGACTTTCTACAAGGGCTGGTCCAGGCTGGGAAGGAGTCTGAGTGTTGGGCAGGAAGGTTTGCCAGAAATATGGAGCAAAATACCTCGTAAAATTAAAAAAAGAGAAAGGAAATTAAAAGAGAAATTAATAAAGAAAAAGGAAGAAAAGAAAAAGGCAAGTTTGGTGAGGAATTAGCCCATTCTAATCCAGAGGAATCAAACCCCCATCACACATACCTTTGGGAAATGGATTTGTAAAATTTTCAGGGTTTGATAGAAGGAATACAGAGTATGTATCTGTATGTAAACTTTGAGACAAGAAATGTTGACTTAGAAATGTTATGGGATAGGACAGATATTGTTGAGAGAGAAATGGAGCTAGAAAGAAGTTTTAAAAGATGGTCTTGTAAATAAGTCTAGATATTTTAGAGAAATAGAACTATGAAAGAACCAACACATCCTGGTCATGCCTCTTCTGAAAATGTTAATGGTACCAGTGCACAGTACCTTAACTGGATTAATCAGAATGTAATCTCACCTGCATGCTGCACTGATGTCTTCTGCAGCAGCCCCAAAAACAGCTTTCCCCTTTTACACTGGGTAACACACCTGGTTTCCCTCCTTGTACCCAGAGAGCTGCTATATAAATATAAATATATAAATATATAAATATATAAATATAAATAAATATGTATAGAAATAGCCTCAGCCTGGGCCGTGCTGGGCTGTGCTGGCCCAGGGGCTCCCATATGGCCGGGTTTGCCAGGCTGGGGCCGTGCCAGGCAGGACTGGTGGCCCTGTGCCCACATTTCCTGCCATCCCTCAGCCCACTCGGGCTCCAGCCGGGTCTGGCCCAGGGTCCAGAGCAGCTTTGGAGCCTGGCAGAGACAAATCCCAGGCTGGGAAGGGGAGGGGATGGGGCTGTGCCCACCCAGCCCCAGCACAGGCCCGGCTGATGCTCCTCCCCAGGCTGCAGCCTGGCAGGGCTCTGCCATGCAGGGAACCCTGGATTTAACTCAGGATATCATTTACTTCCTAAATGCTGGATAAGAAAATATCACCAGGCATTTCCCCAGTGCTGATTTACTGGTGCCTGCTCCAGCTGGGGCCAGGGGGGGCCTAATCTGGGGGAGATTTGAATGTTATTGGCATTCATGAATTTTTGCTTTGTTGTTGTTTTGACTTATTTTTTTTAAAGGCAAAACAGAACTTTGAAAAATTTTAAACTCAGCTGGGAGTATTTCATAGCCTGGGATTTGGGGACAGCAGCTGAGCAGTGGGGCTGGAGCTTCTCCCTGTGGTGTGGGCACATCCCTGGCCTGGCCTGGGGCAGCTCCCCTGCAGTTCCTGCCCCAAGGCTCCATCAGGACTTGCAAACTCAGGGTATTTAACAGTTGTGTCCTGCATGAGAGGCGCTATAAGGACTCCTTGCTCAGGGATGCTGAAATGATGGCTGGCAGGTGAGCCTGGGAGCAGTTCCTGGGACAGGAGCTCACCTGCAGGACCCCCAGCTTTGCCCAGGTGGAAATCCCTCCCTGCTGAAGCCAGGGCTTGCTCTGGGGCTGGGATGGCACCCATCCCTCTGCTGGGCAGGAAGCTCTGCCTCTCTCCTGGAGCCTCACACGCAGCCCCACAAAGAGGGGATTTGCAGGAGGCTGACGGTCTGGTGAGGAGGAGGAGCAGAGTCAGGGTCGGTCCCTGCTGCCTTCCTCCATCCCCACCAGAGGAGTTGTTCCTGAGGTTTGTTCCTAGCAAAGCCCACAAACAGTTTTAAGAAGAAAGCCTAATTCCCCACACTGGCATTTCCTGAGGGGATTGTGTTTCATTTGGAGGACTTTTGGCTTTGCTTTTCACCCTTTTGAAGTTAGTTATTATCAGGGTTCTGCGGTTCCTTAATTATTCTTCTCAGGAGCAAGGAGAAAGAGGCATTTTTCATCTGAAAATAAGGCAAGAGCCGTTGTTATTTGGCTTTTCTCCTTTGTAACTTTTATTTAAAGAAACAGAGAGAGAAGTGGGACAGCAAAAAGGGTCTTAGGGAGCAAAATGAGACATTAAGACCAAATAAACACCAATTCTTCAGCAGCAGGATAGGAAATGTGTATTTCTCTTCCATTTTCTCCTGTTCAGGAGGGAGGGGGGAAGGCTTTGCTAACACATTCAAATGAATTTGATATTCAATCAATGAAGATTAACTTGCCCAAGGTAAGATGGTTTTTACATTCATAAGGAAGTCAAATACGATTATGCATATGAGGAAATTATACAGAGATGAGTAGAGTATAATGTATGATAATTATTTGAAAGGATATACTTACACACTGATTAGCATATCTTGAAGACCAGACAGAGATGGAAGAATAGAAGGTAAAGAGATTCCTCAAGATGAACAAACTGTATAAAACTCACTCCCCAAAAATCATAGAAGTTGGTTAGAAATAGAATTTTCTTATGGATGGCAACCTTAAAAAAATCCCTCACAAGTTCACCTCTTGATTAGAAATATTTTTTTAAAATTATTCAAATCAAGCATGTGGGACTTGGCTGAGAATATCCCTCTGCAGAGGAAGGATGGACACAAAGAGATGAAAGGGAAGGCCAGCAGGATCTCCACGTGCCTTTCCCAATGATGTGAGCCCCTCTCACCAGGATGAAACAGCAGAAATGCTTTTCCCCAGGGAAGGCAGGTCCAGCTGGGCCAAGACCCAGCACCATTGGCTCCTGCTCTTTGGCATGGTTTGGTTTTTCCTTCCTGGCTGCTGAGATGGGAAAATTCAGCATTCCCATCTTTCCAGAGCCAAAATATTTCTCCCTTCTCAAAAAAAAAAACCACAAAGAAAAAAATCTGTCTGAATTTGTCAGCAGGACACTCAGTGCATGGATGTGTGCAGGGAGCAGCTGAGGTGGGGTTGGTGTTAAACCCAGAGGAAATGTTGGAGTTATTCAGGGAGGGCACAACAATGAGCACAGCCCTGCCAGGCATCGAGGATCCCACAGCAGGAAGGATCCTCCAGGCAAAGGGCAGGGGACCTTTGAGCCCTTCCACCTCTCAGGGCAGGAAAACTCCTCCTGGAATGGAATATTCCGTGTCTGGGGATGGTGTGTGGTGGTGGGTGATGTGCAGCACCAGTAACTCCGTCCAGGCTGTTTGGGGTGGGCAGTGCTTGCCTGCAAGGGGAGGACCCACACCTTGTGTGACGGTGTCAGAGATGCTCTGACAGTGTTTGGGGTCAGGGGGCTGGAGGGTGTTTGGGACGCCCTTGCAGAGCCCAGACAGCATGTCAGGAACTGTGGGTGCCGTGGGAGGTGGGCTGGGGATTGATTGCTCCTGGGCTGTGGTGCTTCAGCCTCCCTGAGCAGGATCCGTGGACATGGAGGGGTTCTCCCAGCAGGACAGGCAGGACAGGCAGGACAATCACAGGGGTGACTCCTCCGAGTCACCCACAGAGCTGTGGGTCCCTCAGTGCCTGGTTCACGAGGGGTTTGTGCCACAGCAGGTCCTGAGCCCCCTTGGCCAGCCCTGTGCCCCCCCCTCGGTGTCCCTTTGTGCCATACCTGCCGTGTGGTGACAGCTGGAGCCCGAGGACCATCCCTGGTGCCGCTCTCCAGCACCAAACTCGTCTGGGGAGCTTTGAGGACTGCACTTCCATCAGAGTCTGGTCAGGAGCTGCGTGTCTCGGGGCACAGGTGCACCGGGGGTGTCCCAGGGCTGTGGCACCCCCAGGAGAAAGGCAGCACATGGGCACAGGCAGCTGGCACCGCCCCAGCCCAGCATCTGCCCCGGCGCAGCCACAAAGGCCGGCAGGGACTGCAGCCAAGGCAGGGGGCGGGGAGGGAGGGAAAGGTGATTTTATAGAACTTGAATACATTTGTCTGGCAGACATTTCCTGGATCCTGCTTCGGCTTTTAAGAGCAGCACTGTAAATTCATCAACACCACATGATTTTGTCAATTCTGACAGCTAACTTCAATGTTACGACAAATCTGGCCCCAGAGGATATTAAGCAAAGACGCATGAGCCTATAATTTTCTGCTTCCACGTGTGAGATGCTATAATGATCAAAAGAAAATGACTTTCTAACTACCACATCTCTTTGTGCTGTTTTCTCCATGCCTGCTGCACTAATTGAATCACCCCAGAGCCACTGTATCAATTCTAACTTCTGTATTAGGATTTAATCAGGCATGGGGACAGACCAGCTTGGAGAGGTGAGGGGCCTTTGTGAGGTGCCCATCTGCCTCTGACATTAAAGCCGCTTCCATTCAATGCTCAGCAACTTCAGGGGAGTCGCGGATGGCCGGGAAGCGATGGGAGATTGGCTGGGATGCTCACCCCGGAGCTGGGGAGGGTTTATCAGCGCCCAGCGGCCAGCCTGCCTGGGGAGGAGTGGGAAATGGGTTTGGGGGGTGTGCTGTGCTGGGCCGTGCCGTGCCGTGCCGGGTCCGCTCCCGGGCGGGCAGGGAAGGGGCTGAGCGGGCTGTCATTGAACCGGAGCAGGGCAGGGAAAGGGGTGGGGAGCGCCGGGCTGCGAGACAATGTCAGTGCCGGAGCCGCCGACAGACGGTGTCCCCGAAGGTTTGTCCCCAACTGCCGCGGCAGCTGCGGCCGTGCTGCGTGCCGTGCCGTGCCGTGCCGTGCCGTGCTGCGCCAGGGTGCCAGGGTCTCTGCCCGCCTCCTCAGCCAGCAGCAGGGCTGTGGCGGTGGCACAGCTCGGTGCATTCCCGGTGGGAAGGGGCAGCGCAGCAGCCACAGCGCTGGGATGCTCCGGTGAGCCCCATCCCCGCCTTGGTGGGCAGGCAGGGCCTGGCAGAGGAGGGAAGCGCGTTAATATCCATTTTTTCACCTAAATAAAGAGAGAGGAGCACGCTCCCTGCAGATTTGCCCTGCGTGGGGCTGTTCTGGCCAGAGCAGGAAGGGGTTTGCTCATCAGGGCCCCGGGGGTGGGATGGTGGGAGCCATGCAGGGGTTGGGTACCTGCTGGAATGAGGCAGCCCCCCTAAATCACACACGGGATCAGGGCATGCACCCCTCCATCAGAGCCAGTGTGCCGTGGGAACTGACAATGGGAGCTGGGCAGTGGGAACTGGGCAATGGGAGCTGGGCAGTGGGAACTGGGCAGTGGGAACTGGGCAATGGGAACTGGGCAATGGGAACTGGGCAATGGGAATTGTGGGGTGGGAATCAGGCCCGTGTAGTTCCCTATCCATGTTCTGGCCCTGGCCCTTCTCCTGTGCTGGTGTGACACGGGGCAGGAGTGGATGGGGACTGGGATGGGATGGGATGGGATGGGATGGGATGGGATGGGATGGGATGGGATGGGATGGGATGGGATGGGATGGGATGGGATGGGATGGGATGGGATGGCACTGAGAAGGTGGCACAGGCCACCTCACAAGTCACATCCCTTCACAGGGACACAGGACTTCTCCCAACCATCTCAGGTGGACATAAGGAGTACCAGCACTTGGGGTGCTGGGGTCTGCAGGGGGACATGGCCAGAGCTGTCCCACTCCTCCCACCCTGCCCTGATCAGCTTCCAAACCCCCTTGGAAGCCACTCATAAAACGGGGGCTTAACTACCTGATTAAATCTCCCCAGCCAAAGTGGGGCAGGCACTAATTTGAGGTTGGTTCCCAAACTGGGGATTGTGTTGTTACTTTATTTAAAATGCCCTGATGAATAGAGGCAGGCAAGGAGGAGGGTGATTATATCTGCCTGCTCGGGATTGAGGAGAAAAGAGCGGAGTCCCAGACCCAGAAACATCAAAGCCAGAACAAAACCCCTCTTTCTTTGTGAGCTGAAAACCTTCTGCTCCTGAAAGGGGTTTTAAGTGGTGGCTCTTGGTAGTTCTTTTAGGCCAACAGCTTTTCTGCTTGTAAAAAGGCAGCTTTGAGGACAGGGACAAACCCTGGCTGAAGGGTGGGCTGGAGGGAGAGGAGGGATGTCCATGAGCTTCGGGAGCAGGAAGCACAGCCAGGTTTTGTTGGAATTAACCAGCATGAAATTGAGCCCAAGCACATCCCTGGGAGGACACGAGCAGCTCATTCCCGGGGCACACCGGGGGAGGGCAGCGGGATAAAGAGAGAGCTGCACGCTCGGCTGGCCCGGGGTGCAGATGGAGCCGAGCCCCGGCGGCCCCGCTCCTCCTCCCGGCCCTGCACAGCCCGGCTGGAGCAGAGAGGCCATAAAGGGAGCTGAGAGAGCCATCACTCCCACTGCCCTCAATGACAGGCCCTTGAGTGAGGCACCATATGCCGGCTCATGCCTCCCCAGGCCGAGTTTTGTCAGTGGGCGCTGGCTGCACAAATTGGCACAATTCAGCTCTCCAGCTCCTCAGCTGGTCCCCACACCCCACTTGACATGGCAGCGACCTCTCCTTTGTGGGCCTGGGGAGAGGGAGGGGGGACCCCGGCGTGGGCACGGCTGAATTGGAGCTGTTCCCCTCGCATTCAGGCAGGGGAGGGGGACAGGGAGCAAAGGTGCCCAATTAAATGTACATTTAGAGCCAGTGCTGAGGAAACTCTTGTTTGCATGTGGGGGAGGCAAAGCACCAGCACCAGCTCCGTCCTCTGTGCCAGGCACGCCAAAAAACGCCACCTTTGCCATGGAAAACACCATTACTGCTGTGATTCCTTTCTTTCATCATCCCAGTCCGAGGGGTTGGTGGGAAGGAGCTCTTTTGCTCTTGTGTCTGGGCTTCTTTGAGAAAGTACTCTGCAGGATGCAGATCCTTTCATTAAAAACCCGGTGTTTGTGATAAAAAAACTTTCAGCAGAAAAAAAATTGACTTCTCTTCCTGGTCCAACTTTGTCCAACACAATGCTGAACCAAATTCCCTCCTGGTCCAGCTGCCACTTGAACCTACGAGTCTGTAGCTGCTGTAGCATGAACTAGCGTTGAAAGAGGGTGGGTTGGTTGTTTGGTTGGTTGGTTGGTTGGTTAGGTTGGTTGGTTTGGTTGGTTTGGTTGGTTGGTTGGTTGGTTGGTTGGTTGGTTGGTTGATTGGTTGGTTTGGTTGGTTGGTTGGTTGGTTGGTTGGTTTGGTTGGTTGATTGGTTGGTTTGGTTGGTTTGGTTGGTTGGTTGGATGGTTGGTTGGTTGATTGGTTGGTTTGGTTGGTTTGGTTGGTTGGTTGGATGGTTGGTTTGGTTGGTTGGTTGGTTGGTTGGTTGGTTGGTTGGTTGATTGGTTGGTTTGGTTGGTTTGGTTGGTTGGTTGGATGGTTGGTTTGGTTGGTTGGTTGGTTGGTTGGTTTGGTTGGTTGGTTGGTTGATTGGTTTGGTTGGTTGATTGGTTGGTTTGGTTGGTTGGTTGGTTGGTTGGTTGGTTTGTTGGTTGGTTGGTTGGTTGGTTGGAGAGTGAAGCATTTAGATCCATTGACACCACTCCCTTCCCTGCTTCCCTGCCTGCTGGGCCCAGGCAGAGCTCCGGGCACGCCGATCTGCTGACAGCCAGGTGATGCTGCAGTGCTGGCAGGGAAGGATTTTCCATTCCAGCTGCTTCTGCCATCTGGGGAAATCAAACTGGGGGGTTGGATCAGCTGGTCGCATTAAAGAACGTGCAACTTGTTTCAGCTGAGTTGTCTAATAAATTCAGCGCAAGGTAGATCAGCCACTGTTTTTCCTTTGGAAAGGAAACAGTTTTTAATCTGCTATACAATGGGAATGCCCCACGGGGGCTGATAAGTCTTGTCATTTAATTATCCTTTAGGCTCCTGTGTGTTGGTTAAAAACTCTCCTCATTTGTTCTTTGCCATGCTGTCCATACCCATCTGGTGTGGCAGGGGATAACTCTGAGGAAATACAAGTGTGGAGGGGAGGAGGGGGCTTGGCAGGGCTGGCTGGGTGCAGAGGGCTGCTCCTGCCTTGGCTTCTCCCTCTGGGCATGGGAGAGCAGCAGGATCCCCCTCCTGCAGCTGGAAGGGGCTGGGTCAGCATCACAGATCTCCAGAGAGAGCATTTTGGACACTGGCTCTGGATTTACGGCCTCCTCTTGGAATCATGTGCAGAGCAGGCACCCCAGGCAGGGGCACTGGGTGGGACGGGCAGAGCTGGAGCAGGGAAGAACCAGCACAGCTGGGACTCCCCCACACTGCTGCCTGCACAGGGATGGCTGCAGCAGCTCCCTGGCAGCAGCTCCAAGGGGGAGCAGGCAGGGCCAGAGAGGAGGGGGCTGCAGTGTGGGTTCAGCACCCAGCAAAGTGCTGGGGTGGGAGAGCACGATGGGGAACCCCCTGTGCCTGCTCCAGGGGGATGAGCAGGGTTTAATGCCCTCAAGCTGTGTCCCAGGGGCTGTGTCCCATGGAGCTGTGTCCCAGGGGCTGTGTCCCAGAGCTGTGTCCCAGGGCTGTGTCCCAGGGCTGTGTCCCAGGGCTGTGTCCCAGGGGCTGTGTCTCATGGAGATGTGTCCCTGGAGCTGTGTCCCAGGGTTGTGTCCCATGGAGCTGTGTCCCATGGAGCTGTGTCCTAGGGCTGTGTCCCAGGGCTGTGTCCCTTGAGCAGTGTCCCAGAGCTGTGCCCCAGGGCTGTGTCCCAGGGCTGTGTCCCAGGGCTGTGTCCCAGGGCCTGTGTCCCAGGGCTGTGTCCCAGGGGCTGTGTCCCATGGAGATGTGTCCCTGGAGATGTGTCCCAGGGGCTGTGTCCCAGGAGCAGTGTCCCTTGAGCAGTGTCCCAGAGCTGTGCCCCAGGGCTGTGTCCCAGGGGCTGTGTCCCCTCTGGCACAGGGAGGGAGCAGGAGTGAGGCTGCAGCTCCAGCTCAGACCCATCCAGGAGGGAAAGGCCTTGGCCCCGCTGCCTTTGCAGCACTCGGTGCTTGGCTCAGACAAAGGCTGTTGCTACATCCGTGGCATCTGTTAACAGACTAGTGCTGTCATTAGCTGCAAGCAGGCATCTGCTGCTCCAGCCAGCCTGGAACAGATGCCAGTTTGGAGCAGTGGGGGCAGGGAAACCCCGGAGCTCCAATATTTCACTTTTCTACCGAGGGCCCTTCCCAGTTGGCAGCGGTTGCACCTCCACAGCCACAATGCCCAGACAGCTCTGCCCTGCTGCAGCCCCTCCCCACATCCCTGCCCCGAGCCCTCCTGCTGGAACCCATTCCCCCTGACATGGATCCTTCAGATGCAGGTCCCTGAGAGCCTTGGGCATGTGGTGCTCAGTGCTGGCACAAGCTGAAAGCCACGGAGCTGGCATCACTCTGTGCCAGGCTGGGAGAAGGAGCAGATCTGGAGAGAGAGGGCTGCTCCAGGGACCTGTGTCCAGCCCCTCTGCCCCTCAGCTTTTAGGTGACACTTAAATCTGAATGATAATAATAATGGTAATGATAATAATATTGATAATGATGATGTAAAAGGAATGGTACCAGGGCTTTTTCACATTCAAGTTTTCCGAGTGTGTTCTGGGACAGATGAGGAGAAAAGGGGAAAAGTGCCTGTCCTGTGGGGCTTTCCCCCTAATGCCATACAAATGGGAAGATGAGGACCCTGTGCTGATGGGTAATGAGACAATATCAATGTGATGTGTTGTTAGCACCGTACCAAATAGGCTTTTAATTTTCTGGGGAGGTGTGGTGCCTCTCTGCAGTGCCAGCATCAATCATCGTCAGCAGGGCCAGCTCCCCACTCTCCCGGGGCCTTTCATTGTAAAGGATTCCCTGTCCCTCTGGCTGGGGGCTGTTCTCCCTCCCTGGCCATGCCTCTCCCAGACTAATTGCTGATTTGTTCTTCTTATGATGATAGAACTCGTGTCACCACAAAACAGAACATTAGGATAAAGCCTTTAGAGTGGCTGTGCAGCTGGAAAACTCATTTACAGTCCCTTCTGGTAAAAAACAAAATAAAAATAGCAGTGTAGGTGGCAAGGACATTGCTGGTGCCATTCAGGGTTGGGACTGAATGTGGGTTTGGTCAGAAGCTGCTCAATACCCGCTCAGAGTGGCCACTGCCTCCCAAATCTCTGCTCCTGTTCTCCCAAATCTCCCTAGCTGACTTTTCCCTTGGTTTGCTCTGGTTCCTTGGAGCAGAGGCTGTGCTCACACAGATGGGAAAATCCTTTCCTGCCTTGCAGTTCCCGATCCTTGGCCCAGCTCTCCTTCCCCACTGCAGGTCACAGGTACAGGACATTTGTTCACAATGTCACAGGTACAGGACATTTGCTCTGCTCCCAGAGTGTCAGGGACATTCAGGTGACTCAATGTCATGGTATTCCAAGGGAATGGCCCTGTCCTGCAGGGGACCGTTGGAAATCAGGTCCTGATGCCTCTGGAGCCCAAATCCCAAAGCACTTCAGTGCATTAGAGCCAGTCCCATGGGAAAGGAGGGGATCTGGGCACACTCAGGGAGTTTGGGAAGTGCAGGGATGCCCACGGGGGAGGGATGGGCACACTGGTGTTCAAACATCACACCTGGGAGCTCCCAGGTGACACTGACGTCACCTCAGTGCTGCTGCCCCAAAACAGGGAACGCTGGGGGTGATTTCTGGGCATGAGGCTGCTCAGGAGGGTTCAATCCCTTTTCCCTGCCGACTGGTGCTGAGGTGCAGGGGAGCACCCACCTTCCACACCCCCATGCCCATCACCCTCCCTGCTCTCAGGGCTGGCACTGGGGACAGGGCAATGCAGGGGGAGAAGGCAGAATAAGGGAAAAGTGTTTGTGTGAGAAGGGACTTGAGGGGAAAAGTCTCGTTCAAAAAGAAGGTGGCCGAGCAGTGGCTGCGGCCCCTTCCCCAGATGCAATCCCAGTGCTGTAATTTCTGGGGGAATTGGTTCATCTTGGGTGCAGATATATTTGTGTCAAGGTGCAGCTGCACAGATAGCCTGACTCTATGCATAGTAAGAGGCTTTCAGAGAGAGAGGTTATGCCCAGAGCAAGGCCTTATCAGAGCAAGCTGCCTGCCATTTATCTGCTTCCCTATCAAATATGAAAACAGGCCTCAATCTGCTGCTTCTATTTTCCTTGTGAAGGCTATGGGTGGAATAATAATTTAGGCCAGTTTTTTTGTTTCCAGCACCAACCTTCTGCCAAACTCCTCTGTTCCCAACTTCCCCAGGCTGGCACATTCATGGGAAAGCAGCCAAGCCCAAACCTTCAGGGAACGGGGTCTCTGCTCACTTGGGGGTTGCTCTGTGGTTATGTGCAGGGCTGGTGCAGTAGCTCAGCACTTTAATGTCACAGTAATTATTCATTATTTGTATTGCAGTAGCCCCTAGAGGCCTCACCAGGGCTGGGGGTCCTGTGGGGTGGCACAGGGTGGGTGCAGCCTCACCCCATGGCCTCACCCTGACCCTGCACAGCTTCCCCATGAGCTGCCTTGGTCCAGGAGGGTTTGTCCTGCTCCATTCCAGGGGCAGATGTGGGGTCACCTTGAGGGTGGCACCCCCTGAGCCGGGGCTGTGGCCGCTCTGCCCCTGGGGTGGCAGTGGCAGGGGAAGGGCTGAGGACAAAGCCCAGCCCTGCTCCTGCTCCTCCATCCCTCCCTCCTGCCCGTCCTGCAGGGCCTCCCCCTGCCCTAATGAGGCCTGAAAAGCCTCTGCTTACATTTTTAATTCCATATCTGTGTCTAACTGCTGATGCTAAACTCCGATCCCACAGCTTCTGAGGGCAATGCGATCCACATGTTAATATTTTAAGCCAGCCACTAATATTTTTATGTGGGAAATCGAGATTTTCTACGGTTGCTGGATGAGCAGGCCATTTCTCCACGCTGGAGTAGGAAAACTGTAGCTGGGGAAAACATTATTATCCATATTTGTATTTCTTGTGGCTGGGAGGGATGGCCATGGCCTGGGCTGTCACTTGTGCTGCTGCCCCAGTGCCACTGGGATGGCATCAAAGTGGGGCTTTATTTATTTATGCTCTAAGAAAGTGGCCATTTCTCCTCAGAGCCATCTTTGGATGCTTTGTATTTTTAAATACCCAAGAGCAGAAAGCTATTTATAAAATTCAGGTTCTTTTTGACAGGCACAAACAGAGAGGATGCTTTGGTCCAGGCTGCTACAAACCTGGGGAAAAAATCAAAGTGGAAACAAGGGGAACTCCAAAGATATTTAGCCAGAATACACAGAGATTTTTTTTCTCAATCACAATTTTTCAGCTTTTAAAGAAACAAAAGCTGTGGCTGTTCAGTTAACTGGAACTTACAGTGTTGGAGGAGCCAGGAGATAGAGGTGGCTTCCCTGGACATGAGGTGCCATGGCACAACATTTTAGGATAAGAACTTATGGAAATTCTCTTTGGCCTCATTCTGCTGCCAAACACTGGAAGAGTTGCTGGGTTTTGGGCACGTTGGGGATGAAGGAGGGCAGAAATCCAAGCAGGGTCTGTGCAGCAGCAGCTCAGTGTGGGGCTGGTGTGGGGGCCTCAGGAGCGCTGGGATGCTGCCCCTGCTATGGATTACTGTGAGAGAACCTGCCAGGCCCACATCATTGCTCCAGACAAGTCCATGATGCAAATTGGCAGCCAAAGCACTGAGCAGTCAATACAGATTAGAATTAAGCCTCTCCTCGTGTCCAGAGCAGGGCCCTGCATTGATCCGGCCCCGGCGCCAGGAACCTCCTAGGGAGGGAGCAGGGCCCAGCTGGGACAGGCCAGGGCTGCCCTCCCTGCTGCTGCCCAGCCCAGCACCCCAGGAGCCTCTGTTGGTGCCACTTTTTAGAAAAATGCACCTTAAAAACCCCGGGCAGGGCAGCACAGGGGGCTCAGCACTGTGCTTTAGCTCAGGCTGAAGATTAAACTCACATCCAAACCTGGCCTGCCCTGGGGCCTCTCCCAGCTATGCCAGAGCTGGCAGAAACACCCACCAGGATTTTCCTTTCCTCTCTCAGTGTTTTCCACTCACACCCTGCTCTGCCTTTTCCCCCGGTGATCACAGCCATGGGATTTTTGCCTTTTTCACAGAAGGGGGGACAGGGTTTGCTCCTGCAGAACCCCAGGCAGACGTGCTTGAAGGATGTCCATTGTTGGAAGGGTTTGCAGGATGGGAATTCACCTTCCTGAGGGACCAGCCCCTCTGTGAGCAATGCCCCTTCCAGGGTGTTCCACTCCCAGCCAGGCCATGGTGCAACTTAGGCTCACCAAAAACTGCTGGAATGCTCAACAATAATGAGCACAGTGAGAAAAATCAAAGTTTGCGCCTCAAAATTTGTCTCAGAGAGGGAAAGGTGCTTTTTGTGGGGTCCCTCAGTTCCTGTGGCTCTGATTTCAGCTGCAGTTCAGCATTTTCCTCTTCCCAGCACTGCCCAGCCTGCATTATATACCACTGGAAATAAAATCAGTCGGTGTTTGGTGTTTGTGGGAGCGCAGCTGGGATGTGACTGCAGCCCTGTTTGTTTAGCAGGGAGGTAAAAGGATTGGCTTTAGTGGTGTCTGTGGGGGATGTGGGGTGTCCTGGCAGGCCGTGATAGCAGATTTCCTCGTGCTGCAGAATTACCCCAGAAATGCAAATATCTCTATCAGTCAGGATCCAGAGCAGCAAACCCAGAGCCTCGAGTGACCCCCAGCCCTCCTGCTCACAATCTCGACCTCTGGGGCATTTTCTTCTCCAAATAATTTATTAGATAGAGGCTGCACGAAATAATCTGTCTTTGTTTTTTTCCCATTTGCCTTCTCATGCAAATGAATTCCCACGAACTTTTAGTTTCTTTATTTCCCAATTATCATGCAAAACTCATCTCTCTGAACTGTATCTCCTCTTCTCTATTTTTTTCCTTCTCCCCAAGGAAATTCCCTCTGTTATGGCCAAGGGCAGAGCTGTTCCTGCACAAGGCCACAAGGCATTCTCACTGCAGTGGGTCTGTGGGGTGGGGAGCTCTCAGCCCCTGCTCACTGAGAAAACAGGCTTAAAATACTTCCAAAAATGTCTACAAGGGCAGGGGCCCCACAGGAGCCAGGTCAGGTCCAGCCTAAAAGCCAGATTAAGTTCCAGAGCTGAGCTTGGTGAAACATCTGGGCTTAAACCAGTGGGGGACAGGGTACCTGGGGCTCTGGCAGAGCTGGGTTTGATTTACAGAGGGAGATCCTGGGCACCCTGTGGTGTCCTTGCTCTTCCCCACTCAGCATCAGCCTTGCAACTAACCTGAAACTTGAATTTCTCGGCCCAAATTTGCAGCCAGGGAGCATCATCCCCTTCATGGGGGTCTGTGTGTGCTATAACTTGTGGATGTCACTGAAAGTTTGGGGGTGAAAGTGGAAAATACCGAATTCCCGTTTCATTTCTGGTTCATTAAAACAATCCATATTATGTTTTTTACCTGGGTTTTTTCCCATGAGGTATTCCTGTTGCTTGGGACTGGAAGCTCCTGGTTTCCACAGAACCACAGAATGGTTTGGGGTGGAAGGAACCCCAAAGGTCCTCTCCTGCCAGCCCCCTGTTTGCCCCTGACCAGGATTACTCCATGCTGGAGCAGCAGCCGGGCTGCCCTCCCTGCCCTTCTGCTCCTCATGTTCTCCCCATTCACCCCCTCTGGGAATCAGCTACCTGGATAGGGCAGCAAAAGGTGGGCAAAGCCCCCAGGCAGCAGAACTGTGCATGTAGAGCTAAACCTTGGCAGAGCCCCGGCAGCAGGGTGGCCTTTGTTCCTCTCGCTGGCCCCGCAGAGCCTCCCCTCTCCCCGCCAGCCTTTGAATTTTTATGCCGGTGCCTTTCTTTGCATTGACCAGAGTTTATCACATATCTCTGGTTGGGATCCTGCCTAGCTTAGCATAAGACAAAAATGGGGAGGGGAGGGGGGAAATCGGCTGAATAATAGGACGGATTTGTAGCAGCTGAGGATTTGCATTCAAATGTTCGCCAGCCTCCTCTGAGCTCGAGTTTTATCATGTCTTTACAGCCAACAGCTTGTTTATGAATAAAAAATGTGGCATGAAACCAGAGGAGTGAGTTGTCTTTGTTTTGTCAAGTGTGCTGAGACAAAATGCTCGCTCCTCACAAGTCTTCACTTCACACAAGCCTGGTGGGACGGGGGCAGCTGGCCACGGGCTGTACCTGCGTTGCCATGGCCGGGGGCACCCGGGCACCCTCCATATGCATGAGCCCATGTGGGACCCGCTGCCGAGGCTCAGCAGCCCCTGCTTTGACAGGCAGCCACTTTATTAACTCATTAAGCTCATCTTGTTCCTTTAAACGCGGTATAATTACAAATAAAGCTGTCACACTTTGTTTGCAGTTATATCATTTAGCTAAGTGCCGCTGCGACCTGGGCTGCAGGAGGGAGGGAGGGAGGGGAGAGCCGGGGCTGCCACGGGGGAAGAGCCAGGAGAGTTTGGGGCTGTCCTTGGTGGGGCTTTGGCAGGTCTGGCTCGGGGTCTGGGTGCCAAGGGAGGGTGAGGTGGCACCAAAGGCTCTGGGCACAGGGAGCACCCATCCATCATCCATCCATCCATCCATCCCTCCATCCATCCCTCCATCCCTCCATCCCTCCATCCATCCATCCATCCATCCATCCATCCATCCATCCATCCATCCATCCATCCATCCATCCATCCATCCATCCATCCATCCATCCATCCATATCCATCCATCCCTCCATCCATCCCTCCATCCATCCCTCCATCCATCCATCCATCCATCCATCCATCCATCCATCCATCCATCCATCCATCCATATCCATCCATCCCTCCATCCATCCATCCATCCATCCATCCATCCATCCATCCATCCATCCATCCATCCATCCATCCATCCATCCATCCATCCATCCATCCATCCATCCATCCATCCATCCATCCATCCATCCATCCATCCATCCATCCATCCATCCATCCATCCATCCATCCCTCCATCATCCATCCATCCATCCCTCCATCCATCCATCCATCCATCCATCCATCCATCCATCCATCCATCCATCCATCCATCCATCCATCCATCCATCCATCCATCCATCCATCCATCCATCCATCCATCCATCCATCCATCCATCCATCCATCCATCCATCCATCCATCCATCCATCCATCCATCCATCCATCCATCCATCCATCCATCCACCCCCAGGAGCTTGGCTCTGCCTCTCCTGGAGCTGCAGGATGAGGCTCTGCACCCACAGAAGCTCAGGCTTGTATCTCCCCAAGGGCTGAGCAAATCAGTGCCTGATTGAGGTCCCCAAAGCCTTTGGGCCTGCTGCACAATCTGGCTGGGATGGCATTAAAATGGGATGGGACGGCCCTGGTGGCTGATTTGCCCCTTTGGAGCTGGAGTGGGATCTGCATTCCCAGGGTGTCCACTTGGGATGGAGCCCAGCAGGGAGTGTGGCACAGGCTGACTGGGAAGGTGGCACAGAGGGACAGGGAGTGTGGCACAGCCCTGGCATGTCCCACTCACCCCCTCATGGCACAGCTGCCCTTCCTTGGGTGTGGCTGGGACAAAGCCTGCCCTCATCCCAGTGGCACCAGCGAGGTCCTGCTCTGGCTGGGACACCTCCTGGGGACAAGGGATGGCGTTTGTCACCCAGCACACCCTGCAGCAGGAGCAGCTCCTTTCAGAGCCCTCCCAGGGAAACAATGGGCTGCGAGTCATTTTCCTGCTTCCTGCAGAAACTCCTCCAAGGCCATGTCCTAGATTTAGCTCAGGCTCTGATAAGGCAGGGAGAGATAAGTCCCAGATTGTACTGCTGTGCCCAACAGACTGGTTACACCGTGCTCGATGACACTTCAGCCCCATTGTCATGACCCCATATAATCCGGCATCCTGGACCATCTGACACACATTTACACTTAACATTTTGTTAGGGACTCTATAAATGAGATCTCTTTGACCTTCAATCCTTGGCTAATTGCTAGTTTCATGTACAAGACCAGCCTAATTTCACGTGATAATTACCTGGAAGTGGCAATACATATGGCATTGCATGTTTGAAATGTCAGAACTGGAAAAATATCAAGTGGCTGGAGTCTTAGGCAAATGGAGGGAGTGGAAGGGTCAGAACAATATACTTTAGTGCTCAGCTGATGGAGGAGCACCATATATCACTGCAATCCCCAGGAAAGAGGAGCCATCCAGAATAAATCCGTGCATAATGTTTGCTGAAGGGGCTCTATGGGCACAGGGATGCTGAGGCTGTCGTAAAACAAAAACAGAGATGTTGAATTTGCAAGAATTTTAGTCATTTCCTCAAGTTGTTTCTTTTCACTGAGGAATCCCCACTCAATATTTGATTATTGTCAAATATTCCTGAATTTCTCACACCCTGTTGGTACAATCTGAGCACCTCCCACCTGGTAAGGGGTCAGAAGCCACAGTGAGCCAGAGCTGAGGTCACATCTGGGGGGTGTTTGAGGGAAGTTTATGGCATTTTGGGCAGTCCCAAGGGAAAAAAAAGACCTTTTTGCTGCAGGCAAGGGGGTGCCCTGGGGGTTACCTGGCTGAGCAGAGCCTGGTGAGGAGGGATGGGGAGGTGGGGAGCAGCAGGTGACAGCACCCCAAAGCCACCCAGCCCTTGCAGGACACACCTGGAGCAGCAGCAGTGCCCCAGGTCCTCCCTGGCTGCTCTGCCTTGCTAGAAATGGGATTATTCCTCGTGTTTGCTTACTGGGGTGTAACCACCAAACAATGTCGTGTCCCTTATTTGGGTTTAATTAATTGCTTGATAAGATTACCATGAATGAAAATAAATTCAAATCACTTCGGTAATTGTTTCACTGTAAACATTATTGACAGCACTTCCTAAATACTGTAAACTCTGATTTAAAGCCCTGGTCAGGAGTCTTGGGTCGTGGGATCGCTGTGATTAGAGGGGGAGCTGGGATGGATTATTGAGCACATCCTCATGGACAGGCAGTTGTGTGTCCATAGATATAAACATATATAATTATATATATGTGTGTGTATTTTATTGACATTTTTAGCCCATCATCTTTCTGATTCCTCTTTAAATGTCTCAGTGATGCTCCTCTTTTATTAAAATCATGAAAAATACACTTCATGTTCTCAGATGTCCGCCCCCATTGCTGTTCTCTGAAATTTCTCAGCCCATTTTTGGAAACTCAATCCTGGTTTTTCCCCAAGGGGCTCTCTGCTGGTCCTGCTCCATGTCCAGCCTGGGGAGAGGGATTTTAACATTCCTGAATTCCAGAGAAGGTGAGGGGATGCAGCTCCATCAACACTTCCCCTCTGTGTCTGTCTCGGGAAATTTACAGCTCTTGGAGCTGTGGAAAAAGCAGAGCCACAAATCCTCCTGTGCCTGCCATGGCTTTGTGCTGGGGTGGCCTTTGGGGACAAAGGGAGGGCTTGGGGTCCTGAGCCTGGCCCCAGAGCTCTGCAGCTCCTGGAGGGGTGTTGGTGTCCCAAAACAATGGGATTTGGGCTGCAGCATCTTTCCCCATCCCTTCCCATCCCCTACCCTCTCTTGGGCAGATATAAATAGTGAAAATACTGGAAAGGGGCTCAAACTCTGTGCTTTAATTGTAAATTTAAATTGTGCTTTAAATTAAAGGGTGGGTTTGCAATTAGGGGCAGAGCTAATTGTGTGTGCCCACCCTGCGCAGGGAGGGTTTGCAGGAGCGGGGAATGGAGAGCACAAGGACACAGCCCCACACAATCCCTTCCAGCAGCACCTCGTGCTGCCCCTCTGCCAGCAAATCCTGTCTGAGACAAACGACAAAACCCAGGGAATTCACAGCACATCTTCTCCCTGCCGTGTCTCAAGCACGGCCTCTGTTTTCCCCAGTTTGGAAGCTAATCCTTTTAAAACCTGTAAATTGGGAAACAGAGCCAGTGTCAGCCCAGAGCACAGCTCCTCCCGGGTGCTGGCTGGGATTAAGCACTGCCCTTCTCCATCCTTCCACACCAACTGATAAGTGTTGTTTATCAGATGATAAAATGGTAACCAGCAGATGAAACAGTCGGTGACAACTTCAGTGCAAAAGGTTTGGGAGAACAAGAGGTGTTTGACCTTCAGCTCCTGTGATCACCTCGGGGCTGTGGGGACATCCCCAGGTCTCTCTGGCTCTCAGAGCAGCCAAACCCCACATTTCCATTTTCTCTGGATGAGGGGGCTGGGGGCTGTCCTGGCAGCCCAGGGGTGAGCCCTGGGTGCCAAAGGCTCTTTGGGAGATGCCATCAGCAGGGACTGTCCTGCCTTTGCTGGGACATTGGCAGAGAGTGGCCTGTGAGGGAAGGGCCCTGTGCTCTCCCTGCCCACCGGCCCTTCCTGGGGGTCTGGCAGTGCCCCTGGTGTCCCAGGGGATCTGCAGGGCCACCTGGGGCACCTGCTGGCACTGGGGCTGCCTGAGCTGCCCTTGCCATGGGTGCTGCACTCTGCTGAGCTTGCAGCTTCGCTCCTGGCCCAGGCTGCCAACTCATGTTGGGCTCACAGAATCCTCAGGGCTGGCAAAGACCTCCAAGATCAGCAAGTCCAGCCTTTGACCAACCCCACCTGCCCGCTGAACCTCATCACAAAGTGATTTCTGACCAGCTCCAGGCTGCCTTTCCTGTCCTGGCTGCCCAGAGCTGGCGTGGGTGGCACTGGGGCGGGTGGCACTGGCGTGGGTGCCCAGTGTGCCCAGCGTGCCCAGCGGAGCTCCAGGGCAGCTGCCAGGTGCTGCCTCCTGGGCTCTCCCTAAAACCTGCATCATATTTTGTGCTGACTTAGTACAACGTGGATAGTTGTACTTTCCAAGTAGCTGGCAACCCTTAATCAATGTTAATTGGCTCTAATTAGCATATGTTAATTAATGATATTTACTACAAATTAAAGGTATGAGTGCTCCCAGAGGGTTTCCTGTTCATCCAATTAGTGCCAATTAGTTGCAATTAACACGTGTAAATGAGATGCCATTGAACCCAAAACAAACAGCAGAGTCTGCTGTACTGGCTGGCAGTTGAACTTGAGCAGGGGAGGGGAGAGGGGCTGCACGGGGCTCCTAAACACCTGCAAGGTCTCTAACATCGATTTCAGCTCTCCCATTAGGGCTCATTCTGTCTCTCGCTCTGGGGGCAGCGAGTTGGAGGAAAGCTGATCTGGGTAAAAGCCTTGGCAGGGTAAAGGGCTGTGGGATTGTGTCCTGTGGGGCTGGGACAAGGAGCTGGAGCTGCTTTGGGAGCAGTCCCAGCTGTGTGTGCACCTTGCATGGGCAGGGGGGTGTGCACCCCAAAACTGAGGGTGCAGGGACCCTGCAGGGGCTCCAGTGCAGCTGTGGCACAGGAGGAGCCCACAGGTCCCAAGCAGCTCCCCAAACTCCCCTTGGTGCTGTTCCCTGGGCAATCTCCAGCTCCACCACCCAAAGGGGCACTCCCAGGGCTGCTCTGCTGGGGTTTGTGGCCTGGAGGGAAACACACCCACCAAAGTTCCCTGCCCTGGGCCCTGATTGCACAGGCAGCCTGGCAGGAGGCAGAACAAATTGTCATAATTGTGTTTAATTAAAAAGCGTAAATGGATTATCTTCAGGTAAGGATGATTTATTTCACTAATCAGTCTGATCACGGGCAGTGTGCAGTCTGGAGCTGGAAATCGTTGGGGGGAAATGGGGAATTCCTTTTCCCATCACTCCCAAAGCGTGGCAGGTTTTAGCACAAAATCCATCCCAGGGAGAGGGGCCAGGCTGGGAGCTGCATCCCCAGGGGTGTCCTGGGTGTCCTCTCACACAGAGCTCTTGCTCTGCATTATCCTTTTCCCTCAATTTTGTGTTTTCAGATGACAAGAGCAGCCTGGGCCCCTTTTAGCAGGGTTTGTGGCACATCCCATGGGTTTGGTGCAGGTTCTGTGGGCACACAGCCCTGGAGCTGCAGGGGCTGGGGAGGGCAGCCCTGGCTGGGGCAGAGCTGGCAGTGCCACTCCAGCCATGCCTGAGGTGTGGGGGACACAGGGGGGACACTGAGCCCAGGGCCAGGCACCATCAGCACCAAACGAGCATAATTAATTGACCATCTGCTTGGAAAGCCAAGAAGGAGGCAGCCCTGGGCTGTGGCTGCCACGTCAGGAGCCTCCAGGACAGCCCTGGAAGGTGAGAGCTTCGGGCACTGGGGTCCAACCCAGACACCCTGAGCTCCCCTTGGGCTCCTGCCAAGGGTTCTTCTCTGCTTTGGGAGCTGGGGATGCTCCAGGGAGGAGGCAGAGCCTTGAGCTGGGGTTTGTCAGGGACTGAAAGCCAAGGGATTGTGCCAAGCAGCCCCCCAGAACTGTCCCTGCAGCCCCCAACCCCACCCAAGCACAGAACAACTCCCCTGTTGTGGTTGTGTGTTTGGGGAATCATTTGAAACCATCACAACATGAGCTGGGAAATAAGGCACCTGTGGTGTTTTCTGTTATTCCTAAGAAAATTCTCCTTGTGTTTAATAGGTGATGTTTAATAAAAATGAAAATGAGCTTATCCTGAGCAGGCATGCACGCCAAAAGCTGGCATTTAAATTAGAAATTATGATTTAATAACTTGTCAAGAAACTCACCAATGTAACAGCGTGATAATTATTGAAAAGAGGCCTCATAAATACTGGAATGCCATGATCCAGGGGGAGAACTGAGCTGGAAAAAGCTGGGTGAGCTCTGAGGGACTGGGATTGGGCTGCAGCCCCCTGGCCCTCAGCAGGACAGGGCTCTTGGTGAAGTCCTGACAACAAAAATGATGCAAAATGAAATTTCCTGATAGCCTTGGGAGGTCAGGATTGCTCCCTTGCACCCCTGGAGCCTCCTCTGCAGCCTGGGCTGGTTTGCTGGGGAAATTCTCTTTGCTGAGGCCTTACTGTCTGAATCACAGCCCATCTCCTAATTTAAGCAAAATGTTCACTTAAGGACTTCTTAATATATATTTGAAATGACAGTCCTGCCTTCCTGTTGGTCGATTGTGGCTCTCAGTGGGAAGGCCATTATTTCTGCCATGGTTTACAAAGCAGTTCAGGAGAAATCTGTGGCATAAATATTGAAGTATTGTAATGGATAATTCTGTGGGTTTGGATGTGACAGACCCTTGGCACGAGGCTGGGTTGGCAGCAAGGAGTGAAAAACCCAAACAAAAGCAAGTGGCAGGCTCAGCTTTGGGGTTCTGCTCAGCTTTGGGGTTCTGGTCCAGCCCCACATCCCAGTGGGGGGAATTTCCCAATTCCTTGCTCATTTTTTCCTTACAATTCCCATCCTGGAGGAAACTCTTGGGGATGAGTAAAAAGAGGGAAGGAAAAATAACAAGCTATGAAAGTGATGGGGAAAGATTGCTCTCCTGTTTCCTCTAAACCAGTAAAATGTCAAGGAAAAAACTTTCACAGAGATTTTTTCCAGTATTTTTCAGTGGCAAATACATTTCCTTGGAGAAATTTCAGGTCATTCTGTGACTAAATAGTGAGTCTGCTTATTATTCTGTCTGCTTCTCCAGGACTTCTGTTTTTATTATTTTTTTAAGTGAAAACAACTTGAGGAAGAGAGAGAGAGAGAGAGAGAGAAAATCTCTTTGCCACTAAAATCAAATAGCTGCATTTGGCAGAAATTGGAACGGCCTGGGGTGGGGAGGGGAGAAAACTCTTAGTTGGTGATTTTGAATTGTAAAATGCCTGATACGAGTTTGCAGCATTAAAAAGAAGAGGTTCTGTGGGGCAGGGGCCGTGTTTGCGTCCCCTCCTCCCCCGGCAGTTTGTCGCCGGGGCTGCCGCATCTCGCACCTCCGGCACGGCCGGGGTTAAACCGGGGTCAGCCCGAGCATCCCCGCGATGCCGCTGCCGCCCGCCCAGGTGAGAGAGCAGCGTTCCCAGAGCCCCTCGGCCCGGCGGAGATGGATGGAGAACAACTGCGCCTTTGAAGGGTGACAATGGATCCATCAGCGGGACCCGGGATCCCAGAGAGCTCCCGGCAATGGGCAGGGATGGGGATGGGGGCTGCCCCTTCTGCAGGGCACGGGGCTGTGCTCAGGGACACCCTGTCCTGTGACACCCCCTGAGCTCCCCAAACACCTCCCAGAGCCCCCAGAGCAGGGACAGCCATGGGCAGCTTTCCCTGGAATTCAGGAAATCTGGGATTTCTGATTTTCCGGGATCGGGGTTGTAGCCCCATCCCAGGGGTTTTCCCGGTGTGGGATGGGTTTCTCCTCCTGGCTTTGCCCCTCTCTGCTGGGCCTTGTGGTCCTTCCCCAGCCCCAAAGTTCTGGTGGGTTCCAGCTCACAGAACACCCTGAGCTGGGAATATCGGAATAATGGGAATATTGGAATAATGGGAATATTGGAATCCAACTCGCAGTGTTCGCTGCAGGGTGCTGGCCCTGGGTGGGTTTGCCCCTGTGAACTCACAAGGCTGAGCTGGTTTCAGCTGGGGGCTGGCTGGGAATGGGCACAGCCCTTTTTCACCAAACCCCCCAAAACGGGGCTGCCCTCCCTGCTCTGGGATTCCCAACTTTTCCCTGGACAGTGGGATGGAGAAGGACATGAGGAGGAGAGGCACCTTCACCGTGGGCTCAGGTTTAAGGAGGATTTCCCAGCCCCTGGCATGGAGGTCAGTGGGTGCTGAAAGGCTGGGTCCTGAATTTCCACAGGAACTGGATGATTTCCCACTGATTTCAAACACAGGGATCTGGCCATTGATTCCTGGGTGTAGGGCTCCGTGCCTTGCAAGGTATTTCCCATAACAAAGGAGAAAGCAAAGGAAAGGAAGGGAGAAAAAAATGTGGAAAAAGAAATGAGGAATGGTGAAATGAAGTTGTGCTCATTCAGCTCTCTCCCATGCCCAGATCTCTGTCATTAATATTAAGCAATGCCTGACAATAGCACTCTGCATTTTCCAAAAGAATAACTATCAGCCTGGTAAACAAACCTGGGGACGCTCAGGATTCCACAGGATGGCTCATCTACAGAGGCTTTATGATAAATGTAACAAGGCAACAGCCAGGGAAAAAAAATTATTATAAAAAAAATTAAAATGTAGAGAATTGACATTTGGAATTGAGCTGGGATGTGCCAGAGCCTCATCAGCAAGGGGGGGCACCTGCAGCCCTCCCCAAACCCCAAGCCCAGGCTCATTGATATGCAGTTATTCACGTGTGCAGTAAATTCCAATTATGTTTACAGATGTCTGCTTAACATTTATGGAAAAGGAACCTCAGCATGGCTGAAATATCCTTATAAGGGTTTGGACCGGGCTTTTTTTTTTTTTTTTTTACCATCACCAATTTAATTATATTTTGCAGATTTATGAAAAAAAATAACTTCCAGCTGAGCTCTCTGATAGAAGGTTTAACATCTAATGCATATATTTGGTTGTATGACCATTTCAGAGTTGTTTTAACTGTAATTTTTTTTTTGTTTTCATATTAACTCAGGAGTTTCATTGATTTTTTTAAATGTACAAAAAAAGCAGCAATGTATCAGGGCAGTGAGAGATGAGCAGGTTTTCATGTGGCTTCCTGCTGTAGGTAATTTTTTTCTTTATCTTGGAATTTCTTCCCTGCCCAGGGACTCCTTCACCTGGGCAGACCCCACACTGAGCACTCCCCTCCAAAGGTGCATTTCCCAGTTCTAGTGGTAATGTGGATTTCCTGGTTCTCACAGGAATAAGAAAAATGTGAATTTTCAAGTGACAAGTGGTTTTCCCCTTTCCTGCCCTGGGTCTGGGCTCTGGGAGGAGCTGCCTGGCCCAGCCTCACCCCCTTCCCTTCCCTGGCATGAGCTGCACCTCACAGGGGGATCCCCAAGGAAAAGGCTTTAGGAGAGCTGGTAGCAGGGAATAACCTGGGGTGAGTTCTTAAGGAGAGCTGGTAGCAGGGAATAACCTTGGTGTGGATTTGGGTCTGTCAGGGAGTGCACAGGTGATCCATAGCTCGGGGATCCATCAGGAAATCCCACAAACCCAGACTGGCATGAGGACAAACGCCCATCCCTGAGGCAGGGGACCCTTTGGGATGTCCCAGAAGGATGTCAGGCCAAGGGCAGCAGGGTCAGGATCTGGGGTGCTGCTTGGGCAGGGCTCTGTGTCCCTGGTCTTGGCACAGCAGGAGTTAATGAGGGATTGCAGAGAGGCAGAGCAGGAAGATGAGGCTGTGGGGAGAGAAACTTATTTGATCTGAGGGCATATGTGGAATAAATACAGCAGATTCTAAAAAGCAGTTTTGTTTATTAGCACACCCTTAAGGAAATAAATTGTACATCATTAGGAGCAGGCTCCTCAGCAGCCACTGCTGCTGTTATTAATGCATTTATCTCATAACCACACCAGTTCCTCTCAGCCATTCCTTCTGCAACCTTACAGGCTTTACAAATATTGACTAATTACAGCCATGTAGATTTTATTTCCACGACTCAAAAAGCCCCATTGGAAGGGAATTCTGCAGACTCACACTCTCTGAGCCTGAAGTTTCTGTTCTCATGTGCAGGGACATCACCAGCACAGACATCCCAGCTCCTGCAGCCGCTTGTTCTCAGTGGAAATGGGGACATTGCCCAGGCAGGAGGAAGGCACTGGTGAATCTTCACCAGGGTTTGGGGAAACAAGGTTTAAGTGTTTGCAAGGGAAAATCTCCAGTGCCTTCATGGTGAGGCTGGCTTGGGGGTGGATGTTCTGGAGAGAGGAGAGGAGCACCCTGGGGCTGGGCAGGCACGGAGCTCCTGGGCCCCAGAATTTGGTGACATGCTGTGAAGAGCCACAAAAACGCCAAGGATGGATTTTTTTACAATGATATTTGTTTTTTAGGTGCTTCTGAGTGTGGAGGGTTGGCCCTTGGTAGTGCCAGCATGTGACTCTGTCCTGTGTGGGGCGCAGTGTGGGACAGCAGGATCCCCGTGGGGATGGAGCTCAGCCCCTGGAAAAATTAGTTGGAACTAGGGAAATTTGACATTCTAGACCAGAATGATTTGGTTTTTTTCATTCTGAGCCCAGCATACTGATGCACCTCGGGGATGTGGGATGGTGGCTGTGTGTGCCGCGTCCCCACCGTGGCGCTGAGAGGAGCTGTGCGCAGTCAGCCAGGCTTGGAGCATCGCTCAGGGATGAGGGGAAGGAAACAGCTCTGAATGTGCCTGTGGAGGCACCAGGAGCCAGGGACCCTGCTGGGCTCCCCTGCACTGACCCAGCTGCCCCACTGACTGGGGTGTGGGGAGAAGGAAGGGCAGAGCCTCCACGGCCTCTCAGATCCTTCAAAATAGAAAATCTTATAAATAGGACATGATCTAGCACTGTGCCAAATGACAGAATCTATAGATAGCAGATTAGTCAGGACTGAGTTGGCAGACACAAACACAGCCCAGAGCATTCAGTGTCCCCTGTGAGGGAGCCTGGGGCAGGTGATGTACCTGAGCTACCTGGCCCAGGTGATGCTGAGCCCAGCTCTGCCCCTGCATCTGCTTTTTTCTGGCACAGTCCTGTTTGTTGGGATTTCAGTTCTTTTTCCCAAACGTTCTGCATGACAGTGATGTCAGCACCAAAACCTGGCATTGTGCTGATGACAAAAACCCTTCTGTGTTGAGAATCCTCTTCTGCACTTCTTGGGAAGGACCGTGATGCAGCAGCCCTGCTTCCTTTGGGCACGGAGGGCAGTGCCAGGGCTGGGCACCGTGTGTGCTCCTTTCTCAGGAGCTGCTCCTGGTGGGAAGGGAGCGCTGCCCGCTCTCAGAAAGAGCAGAAAGGAGGAATTTGGCCAGGGTCACGCAGCAGGTCAGCGGCAGGAGCAGAGGGAGAGCTCCGGGCTCCCCCTTCCCTCCGACCCTGCCGAGGAGCCGCGGGATCCGCCCGCGTGTCGGAGACGGGAGATTGGCTCTCACTCCCAGGGAAGTTCAGCCGCTGTGAAATTAGGAAATTACACAGGCCCACAGAACTTAGAAAAACAATATAATCCTGGGGGTACTGAAATAATTATTTTCCTAATCAAGTACACCTTGCTTTATTTTTTCGAATTTGCAAATAGCATTCCGGTGTGATTCCCCGTTTCAGCCGCGCCAAGGAAGGAATCTCTGGGCAGCAGAGCCAGAGGGGCCCGAGGTAGGGGTGAGGCCCCCCGAGTCACCCCAGGGGCTGCGGGCACCGGGGAGAAGCGGCCTGGGCACCGCAGGACCCCAGCGAGGGCCGGGCGATGCTTTTGGGGAGGTTTTGCCGGGCTCAGGATCCAGCCCAGGACCTGGGAGGGAAGAGCCGGAGCCGCAGGGCTCCCGCCGGGGGTTGTGCCGGGTTTGTCTCCTGCTCTCGCTGCACCCTTGTTTGCTTTAAATCACTTCAAATGCGGAGGCTGTCAGACAAGACAATTAACATGGGGAAGGGGGAAAGTATTACCATCCATTATTTGCCATAACATGAATTTAAGCCAGGAAGTCAAATGATAAAATATGTGGTGAAAAGTGGTGGTGGTGGGAGTGCCTAAATGAGTAATAGCCCTGGGCTTCTGAGCCTTGAACTTAACGTGCTAAGTAAATCCCCGAGGTCAAAAAGTATGAAAATTGTTGCAGCTTGGGGAGATATATTTTAACTTTGGAAAAGGTCCGTGTGGATCCGCTGCGGGGTCGGGGAGGCAGATGCTGAGCAGCCGCAGCTCCGGGAGTTGGAGCGATGGTCGGGGGATGGGTGCTCGTTTTGGGGGAAAAAACAGAGTATGAAATATTGACATAAACCCAGGTGAGGAGGTTGTGGGGCGCGGGTGAGCCGGGAGCGCTTTGTCTCGGGCCGGTCCCCAGCGCCGCAGCCCCGCCGATGGGAGCGGTGATGGGAGGGCGGCTGCGCCCCCGGGATCCCGCGGGACCGAACCGAACGGGCCGGGATCCCGCTCCGCTCCGCCGCGCTCCAACTCTTCCCCTTTAAAACTCCTGCTGCCGCTCGCGCTGACCATGCGGCTGGATTTATGGAGAGAGATGTTTTAGCAGAATCCCCCCGAGTCCCCCATCAGCCCTAAATCCCCAGCCCGCGCTCCCCGGGAGCCCTCCTGACACAGAGCATGCCAAAACAGCTTCGTTTTGCCTATGCATTAGCAATCTATTTTACCTTTTTGACATCTCTCACACATAAAACCGTAAGAGAGAAATAAAATATCTGTCTCTGGGCGAAAATAAAGCTTTGCCTCCCTCCTGATCTATAGGATATAAAATAAAGCCATGGCTTTGATAGTGGCTTTTCCTTAGACCGGAGTTGCTTTTGCACACACGGAGACAATGAAGATGGATGAGCCGGGAGCGCTGCATCCTCCGGGGGTTCGCTTCACCCTCTTTTTTTATAGCCCCCCCTCGCCCCCTCTACCTCTCCACTTTTCTTTCTTTTCTCTTTTATTCGCCTTTTATCTGCCCTTTACCGAGTGGAGGATCCCGCTCTCCTGTCCCGCAGTCGCATCCCCCGCCGGGCTCGGCCCCGGCCCCGCTCCCGGCCGGGCTCGGGGACACCCCGGACACCCCGGCCACCCCCGGACCCTTCCCGGCCACTTTCCCGTCAGTCAAAGGCAGAGCCGCGCTCCTCGGATTTGTAATTATTTATTAACCGTATTTCCCATAAACAATGCATGAGCTCGGAGCGTAAGCGACAACATTTAGCGACGTGGGCAGAAACCCGGGAGGGCTAATCACGGGGCTGGGGGGCAGGAAAATAAATAAGGAAAAGGAAAATAAATAGAAAAAAAATTAAAAGAAAAGGGAAAGGCGAGCGGAGCCGGGGGGCGACAGTGTGGTGGTGTTTACCCTCAGCATCGACCCGAGTGTGGCAGGATAAACTGGGACCTTCTAATACATAATTTAAAGATCTTTTTCTTCTTCTTCTTTTTTTTTCCAAGCTCTTTTAGAACAAACCTGGGGATGAATCCTGTCCAGCCATGGGGTTTATGGTGCGGGGATGTTCTAAAGGCTTAATTACATCTTAACTTCAATATTTGGCCAGAGCATTAACCGCATCTATATTTAATCAGGCGGAGGCGCTCTTTCTGCGGGGGAAGGTGCAGGGGACGGGGGGGAGGTGGGACCCCCACCTTCGCTGCGCCCCCACAGCGCCGCCCGGGGGGACAGAGCCCGCCGGGAGAGACCCCCGGCCCCGGTTCCGCTGCCCCGGGTGCGGAGGGCTCGGAACGGGAGCTCGGGGCCGCCCCCGCCCCGTCGGGGACCCCGCCGGTCACCGGCCCCGAGCCGCGCGCGGTCCTGGAGAAACGCTTAAAAGGAGGGAAGAAAGAAAATCACATTTAAAATGAATGAGAAAAGAGGGGAAACTCAGCGCTCTCCGGGGATGGATGTGGTGAACGCGTCTGCCGGTGCGTGGGATGGAAGTTTGTGCCCGGCTGGGGATGCGGGGATGCTCCGCAAGGAACCGCGTTGGGCTCGGGGCTTGCGCAGCACCGGCTCCCCGTAAAGGAGAGAGCAATCCCATTACTGAGCGCAGCGGTGGCGAAAGGGGATGATAAACAGGGTGATGTTTAACTAAAAAGATGGGAACGACACCCATAAAATGCAAATTTAAACTCGCCTGAGAGGGACTTGGGTTTTTTCTTCGGTATTAGATTTAAAATGAATTTGAGTTTGGGTTTGTTTGGCGGTTTTGTTTGGGTTTTTTTTTACTCTTTTATTTTACCTCTTTATTTGGGTCTCTTTTACGAGTCACTATTTTATTTATACTATTTTTTAATTTTAATTTTTTTCCTCTTTTAATTTCCATCCTTTAAAAAAAATCCCTTTTTAAAACATCTGCTGATTTCCCCCTTTCCTTTCTTTCTTTTCTTTTTTACTCTCTTAATATCTCTCCTTTCCAGCCCTGGGGCCGCCCGGGGTTGCTCTGGAACATCCCGGCCGCTCCCCGCGGGGCTCGGGCTGGGGCCTCGACCCAGGAACGGACCTGGGCGAATCACAAAATAGAGTGAAAACCGAAAAATGCCCCGTCCGCAGCAGCCGGCCCTCCGAAGGGGCGGCACACGGCGCTGCTGCCGCGGGGGTTTCCCCCCTCGGGCTCCGGGGGTGCCGGGGTTGCAGGAGCCGGGGCAGCCGGGGTTGATTTTCGGAGACAAGCGCGGGCGATTTGGCCTCAAACGCCTGCTCGGGGTCGGGATCCCCGCTGGGGGCGAGGCAGAGGGGACACCCCGCTGTCCCCTCCTGTCCCGAGCGGGGCTCGGGGGGTTCGGGCGGACAGAGCCCCCCCGGGAGGCGCAGCGGAGCGGGAGAGCCCCAGAGCCCGCGGGGAGGGGCTGGGCACGGCCTGAGCCCCCCGGCAGCGGGAGGAGAACCAGATGCTTTCGCTAACGCCTGGGAAAGGAGAAAAACAAATCGCTGTGAAAAACTGGTGCTTGATGGACGCGAGATGCTCATCGCCTTCCCCTCATTCATCCCCAGCGACACATGGCACCGGGGCCGCGGCAGCGCTCCCCTGACGGCGCCCGCAGCTGTCGCTTCCCGGGGCCGCCCGCATGAGAAGCGCCCATGTGCGGGCACCGGGCGGGGCGGGCCCGGCTCCATTGATCCCGGCAGCGGCCCCGAGCGAGCCCACAGCTGCGCGGGGAGCGCCCGGTGCGCCCCGACGGGGCCGGGGGTGACAGCGGGACCCGGCCCGGGGCTTTTAAACACCCGCGGGAGCTCCGAGGCGATGGCTCGGCCCAGGACAGCCCCGGAACCGCCTCTCCCGGCCCGGGCACGCTCTGCATCCTCGCCGGTCCCGGCTGCCCCCCGCGTGGAGCGGGTTCGCTGCCTTCCTTTTCCTTTCTGTCTTCCAATTTACGCCTTCCCGCTTCTGTTTTTTTTTTTTTTTTTTTTTTTTTCCCCTTTCAAGGACGAGGAAAACAGACGTGAAAGAGAGCGAGGGCAGTGGGTCCAGGCGGGGGATGCTGCGGGCCTCCGCCATCCCCGCGCCCGGCCGCGGCTCTCGGTGCTGTGAGCACCCCCGGGCACGCTCGGTCCCTTCCATCCGCCGCTGCCCTCCCCGGTCCCCGCCCGGGCTCAGCCCGCTGGGACGGGGAGAGGGGCGGGCCCCGGGGCCGGGCGGTGGCACCTCCCCGGAGCGGTGGCTCCCGACGGGCAGCAAAGCGCGAAGGAAAGAGAAACCTCGTCCCTCCGCACCGCCCCGCTACCGACCGGCCCCTGGAAGGTAAAAGCGAATTAATTTTTATTTACCAAAAAAAAAGAGAAAAAATGGAGAAGGTACATCGCTGTGGCCGGTGCTCCTCGGCCCCGGACGTGCGCTGCGAGCGCCGGTAACGGAACCACGGCGAAGTTCGCGGCGCCTCCGCGGTGCCCTCGGCGGTCGGGTGGCCCCGGGCCCGCCGCCCCCTCCCCACCGGGGCGGCCCCGCCGGAGCGTCCCGGGCCGCGGTCCCGGGCCCGCCGCACCGCTCCTCCCGGGAAAAGCGGCCCGCACCGGGGTTCTCCCGGACTCCGCGCCCTCGGGGAACTCACGGCGAAGCGGGGTCTCGTTTGTGGCCGGTGCCAGCGAGGCGCTCCTCCGGCCGGCGGCGGCACCGGGTCTCTCTAACGGAGCCGTGACCCCGCGGGGGTGCCGGACCCCACCGAGCGGCCGCGGCTGCTCGTGCGCGCCGTGCCCACGTCCGTGCCCCCTCACACACCTACCGCAGCATCGCGCTCGGGAGGCAGGGCCGTGCCGGCCGTCGGTGTGCCTGTCGGTGTGTCGGTCGGTGTGTCGGTCGGTCGCTCGGCGGGCCGGCGGGCGGAGGCGGCGGTGGCGCCCCGGCGGCTCTATAAAGGGGCGCGGACGCCCCGTCCGGCGGCGGCGCGGCGGGCGCGGGGGCGGCGTTGGCGGCGCGGATTGGCCGCGGCGGGCGGTGACGTGGGCGCGCGGTCCATAAGGCTGCGGCGGCGGCGGCGCCGGGACCATGCAGAGCCCCTGCGCGGCCGGACGGCGGGGCCGCCCCTCTGCCCCGCGCCCTCCGCCCGGCCCGGCCCGCCCGCCCTGCGCTCCGCCACCGCCGGGCCATGCCACGCCGGGGACACGGGCGGCCGCCGCGGGTAGCGATGCGCGGGGGTAGGTAGGACGGACAGACGGACGGACAGACGGACGGACGGACGGACGGACGGGGCGCGACGGTGCCGCCGAGACGTCGAGGGAGAGAGAACGAGAAAAGAGAGAGAGAGAGAGAAGGAGAGCGAGCGGCGGAGCGAGGAGCGGCGGAGCGTGTCCCCGTCCCCGCGTGTCCCCATCCCCGCGTCAGGACGCGCAGGGCGATGTCGCCGCGGCAGCAGCCACAGCCCGTCTGACCGCCACCGCCTCTCCATGTCCCGGCTCGTTATTTATTATTATTATTGTTGTTGTTATATTTTTTCCTCCTTTGATTTCTCATTGGGAAAAGCACTTTGACTCCTGACTGCTCTACCTCAGACCTTAGAAAAACTCATCACGCTCGCTTTTTGGCGGTTTTATTTTTAATTTTTTTAATTTTTATTTTTTTCTGAGCGCCGATCTTTATAGCCGTAATTGTTTTATTGTTACTATTATTATTACTATTATTATTATTATTATTATTATCCGTGTGGTTGGTAGCGGCCGGGATCCTGCGGCTGTGTCGAAGCGCTGGGCAGTGGGGGGTTCTCCTGTGTACCCCTTCTAGGACACTCGAACGAAGATTTTTCTTCTTCTTCCCTTTCTTTTTATCCTTCTTCACTTCTCCAAGGCTTTTAAAAGATACGTACACAAAAACAAGAAAAAAAAAAAAAAAAAAAACAAAACAAAAACCAAACCTTCGCCGGTGTTGTCGTCTTTCTAAAAAAAAAGAATTGTTTTTATTTATTTTTTTTCCTTGATACCTGGGAAACCGCTGCCCCCCTCAGAACTAACCAAAGACAATGGTTCACTGTGCAGGCTGCAAAAGGCCGATCTTGGACCGGTTTTTGTTGAATGTACTGGACAGGGCTTGGCATGTGAAGTGTGTTCAGTGCTGTGAATGTAAATGCAATTTGACAGAGAAATGCTTTTCGCGAGAAGGCAAGCTTTACTGCAAAAACGACTTCTTTCGGTGAGTACCGGCCTCCGCCTGCCCCCGCCGCTCCTCTCCATTCGTTTTTCACCTCCATTTTTCCCCTGTATTTTTTGTTGTTTCTCCCGTTGTCAGCGGGACCCACAAGCGCCTCTTCCCTCCCGTGACACGCGAACATCTCAAACCGCGGCTGCTTCTCCCGGGCATCTCGGGGCGGGGGTCGGGCCCGGGGTCGGGCCCGTTGATGTCGCCGCTCTCCGCGTCCCCCGGCCGAGCTCGAGTTGCCCAAAGTTCCCTCCAAACTATCGACCGGCGGTGCGGGCCGGGCCGTGGGAGCGCGGGCACCGGCCCGGGCCCGGTGCGGCGGAGCGGGGGTGACCCGGCCGTGAGCCCGGCGGTGTTCCCGGTGCCACCGGCGGGGAAGGCGCGGTGCGGGCGCTCCGCGGGCCCAGCGCATCCCGTGCACCGGAGCCAGGCCGGCCCGAGGGCAGCGACCCTCCGCCGGTGCATGGATAGATGGAGAGGGAAGCGGTGACCGACGCTCGCTCGCCGCCGCTCTCCCCGGCCCGCTGCAGTGCCGGCACCAATCCCGGGCTCGGAGCGGCCGCCGGTACCGCTGCCCGCCGGGTTCCCCCGCCGCACACCGGCGGTAAGGGCAAGGACCGGCTCGGGGCCGGGGAGGCCGCGGGGCCCCCGCCGTTCACCGGCACGGCCCGGCCCCGAGCCCCGCCGCCGCTTCTCCCTGGGCACGGGGACGGGCACTGCTCCGAGCTCCATCGCTTCTCCCCGGGAACGGGCCCGGCCCTGCTCCGGTCCCGGTTCCCAGAGCCCCGCGGGGCTGAGCGGGGCACGGGAGGCCTCCGGCCCCGGTGCGGGTCCGGCCTCGCCATCCCCCGGCTCTCCGCGCCGGCCTTGCCCGCACCGGCGGCTCCTCCGGCCGGAGCGCCACCGGGGCCGGTACCGACACACAGAACGTGTAGAATTCCTGCGGGCTGTTTGTCAGAGCGCCCTTCGTGCGGGTGTCGGGGCGCGGGGACACCCGGGCAGTGCAGCCCCAGCGTTCGGCGACCCCGAGCGCTGCCCAGGCCGGGTTTGATTTTTATTTTGAAAAGCGGCAATATCGGGGAGAGAGAGCGCTCTGCAGGAATGCCGTATTTGGTTTAATGCCGTTTTCCGCGGGCGAGCAGGGTGCGTGGAGGCCGCGGTCGGGGCCCCGTTCCCGGGCGCTGCTGACCGCTGCCCGGCCTCTCCCCGCAGGTGTTTCGGGACCAAGTGCGCGGGCTGTGCCCAGGGCATCTCCCCCAGCGACCTGGTCCGCAGGGCGCGGAGCAAAGTGTTCCACTTGAACTGTTTTACGTGTATGATGTGTAACAAGCAACTCTCCACCGGCGAGGAGCTCTACATCATAGACGAGAACAAGTTTGTCTGCAAAGAAGATTACCTAAATAACAGCAATACTGCCAAAGAAAACAGCCTGCATTCAGGTGAGGAGCGCGGCCGGGGCGATGAGGGCGGGGATGCGCTCAGCACCGGCTGCTCCTTGGGGTGAGACGCTCCTCTCCTTCTTCCTTCTTTCTTTCTGTCTTCTCCTTCCTGCTCTCCCTCTTTTCTCCCTTATCCCTCGTCTCCCTTCACTCTCCTACCCCTTTATTTTCCTCTCCTTCGTCTCCCTTTTTTTCCCCCCTCTTCTTCCCTTTTTCGTTTCCCTCTTTTCTCCTCTCCCCCGGTCCTGCCGCGGCCCCCGTCCCTCGCGGTCGGTGTTTCCCCCGGCTGAGCGTGACCCAGGTTTCTTCTCCCCAGCCACCACCGGCAGTGACCCCAGCCTGTCCCCCGACTCTCAAGACCCCTCCCAGGACGACGCCAAGGACTCGGAAAGCGCCAACGTGTCCGACAAGGAGACGGGGAGCAACGAAAACGACGACCAGAACCTGGGGGCCAAGCGGCGGGGACCCCGCACCACCATCAAAGCCAAACAGCTAGAGACTCTGAAAGCCGCCTTCGCGGCCACCCCAAAACCCACCCGGCACATCAGGGAGCAGCTGGCGCAGGAGACCGGCCTCAACATGCGGGTCATCCAGGTACCGCCGCCTCCGGGCACCGGCCACGGCTCCGGGGGATGCGGGGGCGAGGAGGGACCGGCGCCCGGCACCCTCCGCACTGCGGGGCCCGGGGAAGCCCCGCCGGCCTTTGAAATCGTTATTGCCGAGGCGTCCCGGTGCTTCCCGGTGCTTCCCAGTCGGCGGGGACAGAGCCGCGGGTTTATTCGCAGAAGTCCTAAAGAAGCTGCAAACAGTATCGAAATTAATAACCAGAAATGTGAGGGGTTAATGGGTAAATAAGAATGACAACGCGCTGGAATTATTAAAAGGTTTATAAACCCGCAGCGCTGGGGTAATGGGGGGTTAAAGGACCATTAAAGACGAGGTTAGATTGGAGAGGCTCAGTGTGAGGGTAATTAGCAGTAATCTTGTCAGGGTAATAAGAATTAACTCAATCATTCTTGACCTGCAGTCGGTGGGGAGCGGGGCCGCCGTCACGCGTGGGTTCGGCCGCGCTTGGAGCCGGCTCGGTGCGCACCGGGCACAGAGCGGGAAAAGCGAAAAGCGCAGCCCCGGGATGGGGATGGAGATGGGGATGGAGGGGAAGGGGGAGCACGATCCCTGTCGGGCTCCCGGGAGCGGGACCCGCGGCTCCCGTGACCGGCGCCTCTCCCGCCGCCCTGCCAGGTGTGGTTCCAGAACCGGCGCTCCAAGGAGCGGCGGATGAAGCAGCTGAGCGCGCTGGGCGCCCGGCGACACGCGTTCTTCCGCAGCCCGCGCAGGATGCGGCCGCTCGTGGACCGGCTGGAGCCCGGCGAGCTCATCCCCAACGGGCCCTTCTCCTTCTACGGAGGTGGGTACCGCTGCCCCGCGCTGCCTCTCTCCGTGCCGGGCTCTGGCCGCAGCCCCGGGGCCGTTCCGCCCGCTTCCCGCCGCCCATCGCGGGACACCCCGCACCCGTGGCGGCCGTGGCCGCGCTGCCGGCGGGATGCCGGCGCTCTCCCGCTGTTCCCCGGTGTTTTCGGTGTCCCCGTTTTGTGTCGGTGTCCCCGATGCTCGGCGGGAAGGGGTCCCGGGGCTGCCGGAGCCCGGCCAGCCCGGTCACACGTTTCCCCTCGGGTCCGTGTGTGACACCCCGAGCCCCCCCGGCCGCGCCGTCCCCGCTCGGTACCTGCCCGCCTGTTACCGTGCCTCTGTCTCTCTTTGTCCGCCAGATTATCAGAGCGAGTATTACGGCCCTGGAAGCAATTACGATTTCTTCCCGCAAGGACCGCCTTCGTCTCAAGCGCAGACCCCCGTGGATCTCCCGTTCGTGCCCTCCTCGGGGCCGTCAGGGACCCCGCTGGGGGCCATGGACCACCCCCTGCCCGGACATCACCCCTCGAGTGAGGCTCAGCGCTTCACTGACATCATGTCGCACCCCCCGGGAGACTCGCCCAGCCCCGAACCCAACCTGCCCGGGTCCTTGCACTCCATGTCCGCAGAAGTTTTTGGCCCCAGCCCCCCATTTTCGTCGATATCCGTCAACGGTGGTGCTAACTACGGCAATCACTTGTCCCACCCTCCAGAGATGAACGAAGCGGCTGTGTGGTAGCTTTAAACAAACTGGGTCTAAGTAAGTGATGATCATCTAGTCTGCTTATTGTTATGGTGTACAGAAATGAATTCATATAACATCTCTCCCGCCCTAAGACAATTTTACCTTGGGAACGAACTGAATCCAATCGCTCCAAGGCAAGCTTTGCTCTAGACCAGGACAATCTCCATGTTATGGTTGTATCAAACAAGCAAGGGGACTTTTTTGTACCATTGACAAAGAAACTGGGGAAGCTGTACAGTAAAAGTGCTGCCATTCCGTAGGATGGCTAAGTTTGATTACCCTGTTGGATGTCATCCTAAGAGCCACAATCCTTAGAAACTTCTCGTTAAAAAAAAAAAAAATTAAAGATAATTGAATGAAGGAGAGGTCAAAGAAAAGGGGAAAAAAGCTTCAAGAACTCTCTATAGCGTTCCTGGTTAAGGATGGTTCTGGCATTATGAATCTGTTTGTTCATTTTTGTCTCTCAGAAAGTTCGACAACAAGAAACTCTTTTTAGCTTCAGCCATTTCAGCCTGCTGACGATCAGGTGGGACAAGTTTTCCTTTTTCCTTTCTTTTTTTCTTTTCTGTTTTGTTTCGGTTGTTTTGGTTTGGTGATTTTTTGTTTGTTTTTTTTTACAAAAATAGCAAATACTAAATGTTAAGCCCTCAGCACCAACTCTTCTACCTTCACAAAGCTACACGTACAAAACCTCCTCATCATAGCAAAGGTCGCCACCCAGACCTCTAACGAAAATGACTTGAAAAAACAAACAAACAAACAAAAAGTATTCTACCTTCACAGAGAGAGAAAAGCTAAACAAAAAGACTCTATTGAACTAAAAACAGTCAACTGTTTACGTCTAATGTTAAATTCAGGAGCTCAATGTTTTACTAATAAATCCTGTTTTAGAAAAACCTCTTGTTCAAAAGCAAAAGATTTTGAGCAGCCAACCAAAATAGTTCATTTTCTTTTCTGTAGATGTTCTAACAGATTGCAGGGCTTGTGGTTCACTGTGCTAGTTTGTAAAAGGTGTTGTTTACAGAAGGCAAAGAAAAAAACCCACAAAACCCAGACAGTTGCCAAATAAAGTAAATATATAGCACAAATACTGTAAGGTGCTTTGCACCAGCAACCCGAGAAGGTGTTTAAAAAGTGTTACAAGGTTAAAAAAAAAAAAAGACAAACAAACATCTTTGCTAATTTTTAGTCCTGTTGAACATTCATGGAATTGTTAATATGACTTATATAGACCCACACAGGTTTTATTTTTGTGTCTTTAAAATAAAAGTCCAAAATATTTAAATTTTATGGTCAAATATGCAGTCAACAGCTGCTACTTTTTTCTTTATATATTAAATTTCTCATATGTCTTTTATTGTTCTAATGAACCTAAGCTTGTGTGACCTCCAGTGCATATTAGACCATTCACTGTATGAAAGAAAACATGTTGGATAAAATTTGTGCGTTTTTAATAAAATTAGAAAATCTGATGTTTAGATAACTTGTGTTTCATTTGATGTTTTAAGCAATTTTTGGAAATTGATTCTCTTGAGTAAAACAGCCCTGAGAAGGAATGATGCACTCTGCTGCTAATCCTGGCAGCTCTTTGGCTCTGGTGGAAGTCTCAGCCCTGGTGTCGATGCAGACAGCGGCCAGAGGCAGCTCCAGCCTTTCTTTCCATCTCCAGGCTCAGTTGTTGAAGTCCAAATACCCTGTTCCACAGCGTTTTAAATTTTAAAATTCAGGAATAATCAAATTATTCAATATCTTTAGTTCTTCGTGCTCTATGCTAAGAGAGAACATTCGAAATGCTGATTTTATGCATAAACAAAAACGTGTTGAAAATGTGAAAGATACGGTTTGCAATTGATCTACTTTTAGTTAATTCTTGCAAGGTAATTTTACTTTTTTTTCTCCTAATTGGATGGTTTGGACACAGCATAACCTCAATGTCCTGAAAGTAATTTGAGTCCTTTTTTCTTAGAGCTGAGGCAGAGTCAATGCTTTGGCGGCGTTTGGTCGTTCTGAAGTTCTCTGAAGGGCAGTGGGGGAGAATATTTTGCTTTGCCCTCAATGCAGCCTCATTCTCTTGGAGAAAAATGAAACAAAAAAATCCTGGAGCCTTGCGAAATGCCAAATTTCACATTTTAATTATCAACCGTGGCAGAATCATGAATATTCAGTTCTTCAAAAGCAAAAGTCCCGCTGATTCCGAGAGGACCTGGAGCTGTGCTGGGGACAAAGAGTCAGGCTGGGTTCTGCAGAGTCTCTGGTTTGAACGTTCCACCTGCTGGGTTAATGGAAAGGGACGAGCTGGGATTGCATCTCCTCCTTCCTCTGCACTCACCGGGGCTTGGGCTGCCTTCGCTTTCATTTGATGCAGACACAGAATTTTATGGTAAACCCCAGACTTCCCCGCTCCCAGTGATTCCATTATTTCTCTCTTCGGACTGGGGGTGGGAAAAGAACCAACTCCAAACGCTCTTGAGTTGTATAGTTTGTAATTTTCAATGGTGATTTTTGATTTTGTTCAATACCTAATTTCTATGCCCAGCAGAGGGGCCGCCTAGATGAAGCAATAGTTCACTTTAAACACAAAATGTCTTATATAATAACAATATAAAGATAAAAAACTATCTGCAAGGGATCTGTTAGTGTTTCTAAAAAATAATTCATGCTTTATTAAATACAGGGGAGACTTCTTAAACTCCTGGACTCCGTGTCTAACTCGTTTGTTTGTCTTTTGTGCTATTGCCACGTTTTGTTGCTCTGGTTTGCATTTATATAAGCAGAGGAATGGGTGATTTATTTATTCCAAACTTCTACTTATCTGGGAAAGATAAATATTGCTGTTTGTGCTGCTGGGCTGGGCTGCTGCTTTATTGTTGAATCAATGATTTTAAATGAGGACTTCACCAAATAGGTTTGTTTTGCAGGAAATTCTGAGGGGTTCTTCTCTTTCTTTCTCTCTCTCTTGGTCCTTGTACAGTTTATTCTGTGTTCATTCAGGCAGTGACAAGGCTCAGTTTAGGGCCAGTGTTAGGCTTGGTTTTGGTCAGTTTAAGTTGTAAAGATGAGAGTTTGTCTTTTTGTGATGCTCCCATCGCTTCCTCGGGGCTGTGCTGGGTTTGGGGGAGCCCAGGAGCCGTTCCCATGGCCGAGGCCGAGCCCCAGCCCGTGGAGATTGGAATTCTGCTCTCCTCAGAGCGAGCTCGGTGCGTTTGAAGCCCCTAATCCAGCAACAATTGCACAGTCAAACTCCTTTTGAAAGCATTGTCACGTTGGCTACTTGTAAGTCCTTGTTTACAAGAGCATTTCCATTGACTCCAGCGGCGTTCCCTGGGTGGGTGGGTGGATGGATGGATGGATGGATGGATGGATGGATGGATGGATGGATGGATGGATGGATGGATGGATGGATGGATGCAGGGCTGTGGGAGAAGGGCCTGGGGCCATCCTGGGCTCCTGCACTGTCTCTGCCGTGCAGAGCCCGGCTCTGTGTCCGTGCAAGGTCTCCCCAGGAGCCCTTTGGGCAGTAACTGCTCTCTTTTGGTCTCTCCTGCTGCCTGAGGTGCCCTCGGGGCCATGTCCCAGCCGAGGCCAGAGCTGGCACTGCCCCTGCCCCCCTGTGCATGGCCGGGGATGCTGGGCCCAGCTGAAGATGCGTGCACAGCCACTGTGAGAGCTGCTCCAGCCCAGGAGAAGGGCTCCAGGCACTGCTGTGAGTACTGTCCGTGTGCAGCTGCTCTCTGGGAGGGGAGTTTTGCAGGGTGATCAATGTCTGTGAAATGCCACGAGTTTCCAGCAGCCAAAGCCCTGCTTTTGGCCCAAACATCCCACAGTGTCCCCACCGAGGCTCCTCTCTGCCCACTCCCTCCCTCCCTCCCCCGAGCCCTGCTGGGATCTGTTTCCTTGGGCATGGAAAGGCACTTGGGAAGTTCTGTATCCCAGGAGTAAGGATGTACTTAAATGATAATTTGTAGAGAAATTATTTGTAATATTTTACTGTCTGTACCCAGGTGCTGAGCATTTGGTACAGGATACAAATTGATAAGTGAATATAATTTTAAACTATCAGTGGTGATTGACATACTTTTGCCATCCTGAGAAGTGGCAGATATTGCAGTGTCCTCTCAGGAGTGGTTCCTTTTGCTGTAGTCTGGATTTTTATCCTGAGTAACTGTTGTCTTTAAGCTTTACATGTTCTTACAATACAAAATTGAAGCATTTGCAATCCCCCTTTCTGTTCCTACCCCGAACAGATAAATTCACATCTACTAAGTTCAAACAATTGATACAAATCCTTCTATGCTGGTGAGCTGGGAACAAGGAATTGTGATGCTGGAGCAGGTTTTGGGAGGTCCTTTCCTTGTCTCTGCCATGGCATGGAGTGCTCAGCATTCCTCATGCCAACAAAACACCCATGAAGTTATAAATTAAATTAGTGTGTCCATTTAAAAATATTTTGATTATAAATCTGGGATTTGTTTATTTGTTGATAGTAGTCGTGGTGGTTTAGCTACAGAGTGTGGGCTCGTCGTGCTTGGAAAGCAGAGTTTGATGTGAGAGTTGTTCACTCATTAAATGCAGAATTGTAACTCAGGAATTGGAGAGGAAATGTGGCCTTGTGGTGAGGTGGCCTCCAAATTCCTCACTCCCGTGTCCCTGGGGTTGCTGGAACCATGGCTGTGGGGTGTTCTCGGGGTGTCCCTGCAGGGCTGTTCCCGTTGGCACACGGGATCACAGTTGTTGTTTGTGTTGGCATTTCGTGGTTTGGTTGTGGAACATGCCTTGGTGACCCTGCTGGGACATGGCTGTGACTGGGCTCTCTTACAGCTTCTGCTCCAGGATGTCACCAAACCCAGGGACAGCTGTGCCTCGGTGCCATTTGGGCATTGCTCACAATTTGGGAAATCTAAGAATTAGGGGCATCTTTTCTGCTTGGTTTTACTCCAGGCTCCCTCCTGAGGAACCCGACCCTGCTCGGGCTGCTGGGATCCCTTGTGGTTGGGAGGAAATCCTTGGCCCAGGTCTGCAGGGCAGGGCTGGGCTGTCCACGGTGCCTGGCCAGGGTGACAATTGTGGCACAGCACAGAACCTGGGCTGGAAAACCTCCCCTGGCTGCTCAGAGCCGAGTGAGAGGAATTCCCAGGGGCTGTGGGGCATTTCTGGGAGTGAAGCCCGTGGGAGAGGCAGCCTCACACCCTGCCCTGGTGCCTGTGTGCTGGCATGGCTGTGCACAGGAGAGCACACGGGTGGTTTGCTGGAAAATCAGACATTTTGCTCCTTCTAAACCCAGTTTTTTTCTAGTTTTTAAATTGCCTTTGGGTGGCCTTTAAAACTCTTATCTGCTGTAAGGATCTTTGGGCTGTGCATCTCTTCAGACGCACTCTGTTCCTTCTATTTTTCAATGTAGGAACCATTAAGGGTTGATAAAATCTTTAAAGCAATTGTGTTTTTTGAATGAAGGATGGGTTAGGAATAGCAGAAGTACTCAAGTAAATAAAAGCACAGAAGAAAAATACTAATAAATATTTATAAGGAGAGTTTCTTTATGTACATAATCTAAATTTTATGTAATTTGTTTTAGTGGATGGGGTTTGCTTGTGTTCTTTTCTGTTTCTCCCCAGTTCTTTTCACTTCTTTTTTCTCTGCTTTTCATGGACAAATTGTATTGCTGGTTTAAAAAGACAATTTTAACTGAACTAGCATGACTGAAACGATAAAGGTCAGTTTGGAGAAGGACATTTGCTCGCCCAAGCATTGGCAAGATCAGCCCCAGCTCGTGGCTATTTTTGGCCAGCACGAGGCCCTCTGTATATGGGTCAAATTTTGCTGTTGATGAAGTAAGTCAATTAAATTCAGCAGAGGCCACTCCGGGGCAGGTAATTCCCGTGGATCTGTGGAAATGCAGTTGGAATGGGCTCCTTGGAATGGCAGTGCCCGAGGGGCTCCATGCTCCCAGCCCAGCCCATTCCTGTGCTCTGGTGAAGGAACGGCTCTGAAAGGTGGATTCATATTAACAACCTGTAATTGTACAGCCACGGGAGGATGTACAGCCCTTCCCTGCCAGAGCTCCCATCTCATCTGACAATTTCCCAAAAGCTCCACGGGCACGGCAGCGAGTGGGAGAAATTGGAAGCTGTTTTTACAGGCCAGCCTCTCCCACCTTCCCTTGTTTATCTGCTCTGTGTTTAGGTTATTCCCATCCTAGCAAACAGGCATGTGAATAAAAAAGTAAAATTACGAGGGAAAATGCCAAAGAGATGATGTCAGTGAGGTTGAGGGAGTTTCTAAACAGGCCAAGGGTTTCTCTGAACCAACCGTGAGGCATAAAAAGCCTTTCAGGAGCATCTTAAATGAAAATGTATCGATACAGATTTTGTACAAATATTCCCCTGCTCTATTCTGAGTCCCAGGCACGGCAGCATGGTTGGAGGGCATGTGAACCAGAAATTAAAACCCAGCCCTGGAGTCTGATTTAATTACCCTGCTAAGTGAAAGGCAGAGGAGAGAGAATAAACAGCGGCAAAGGCGACTCTGTGGGTGAAATATTTTAACAATCCCCGACTTTCATGGGCTGCAGCTGCTGTTTGATGTGGCTTTGTATTGACTGCATCTCGTCCTGAAAAACTGTGAATTAACAGGTCCTGTGGCTGTGGGAGCGAGCTGGGGGTGACCCAGTGGTGAGGGGTCCCCCACACCTCAGCACGCTTTTTGTTCTGCACGGGTGTGAGTGATGGATGTGGCACGGAGGAGGAACAGGCGAGCTCTGCCAGGCCCCCTGGGTTTACAGCTGTGGGGACGTGGATTTGAATGCATTGCTGCCTTTGGGATTTATATGGAGCAATTGTCCCATTAGTCTCAGTGGGTGAAATCCTGATCTCAGTGGCCTGAGTATCAAAAACGCTGGGACTTCAAGAAGCTCATTTTTTACTCCAAAGGACTAATGCAACTCACTTGTATTTTTTATTAATTCTGCTGGGTCTGTTTTATTTAACCATCACTAAAAGCCTCTCTCCCTTCATTAACAGGGCAATCCATTATTTGCAAGGGTAGAGAACATCCCTTTTTCACTCTTAGAGTGCAGAGGTTTGAAAATGTAATTATGCAGGGGAGTCTTGGCGCTAGTTCTCTGGTTGTGTGACTGGTTAGTTACTCAGAAGTAACTGCACAGGTAAGCACTTGTTCCTGCTACTTAATTTTCCATGGATTTATTTCTCCAGGCTCCTCCCTTTGTTTATAGTGGCATCTGGGAACAAAATACCAACAAACTCAAAGGGTGCAAAAAAGGGAAAACCTAGAAGCAAAGCCAGGGAAGATACACCGTGCATGCCTCCTGGTTTATAAGTTTCCTGTTTTTTCAAACCATGTCTTTGTAAATAAATAAATAAACAAACAAATAAAAATCAGTGTTTAATTTCTCATCGCTGGAGCAGGGGTAATCCCCCACCATCGATTATGCAGAGCATTAGAGCCATCCATCCTGCCGTTGTAAAATAAATACAAACTCAACAATAAATGCAACTCAAAACTGAACTGGATTTTATGCTGTTGGGTATTTTAAAGCTTGGGTTGCTGTGAAAATGTGCGTTTTCAGTAAACACTGGGTTTTCTATAAATCCACCTTTATTTTGTCGTCAAGGTGCGCAGTGTCAGGGAGGGTCCCGGCGGGGCTCGGAAGGGGAGGGCGATGTTTGGGTTTTTGCAGCCGCTCCCTCGCGGTGCCTGCCAGGTTTCTCCCGGCTGCGGGAGCCCGGTGGAGGCGATGGGAATTCCTGATATTCCTCTGCCCTCTGTAGGAGAAGCGCCCGCATGAGCCGTGCGGCGGGATGGATCCGGCTGCATGCCGGCCTCCCAGCACCAGCCACCTCCTCCTCGTCTTTACGGCATTTACAGGCACCTCGGGGGCAGGGAGGACAGCAAGGGCATGAGCATCAGCTCGCTCAGGTTCACAGGGGGCTGCTGGAGCCTTCGCAGGTGAATGTGGATGTGGAAAGCCCAAATCTGGAGCTCATTGTGGCGTCTGAAGCTCAGGGCTTCATCTGCAGCTCGGATTGGAGAGGCTGAGTGGGGGCCCTGCTCCCTGGAACAAAATCCATGCCAGCCTCCCCAATCCCAGGCAATTCCCGGAGTTTTGGGGCCACCTGAGGAGCACAGAAAGGAGCAGGGAGAGGCTGGCAGAGGGCAAGCCCAGAGAACCTGTCCCTGCTAACGCTCTCTGCAGGGATGTCTGCATCGCCTGGCTGCTGCTCCTCGGCCTCAGTGTGACCCCAGGAGCCAAAATTCCCCAATTCCCCGTGGCTGGTGTCACTCAGGTGTCACTCAGCTGTCACTCAGGTGTCACTCAGGTGTAACTTAGGTGTAACTCAGGTGTAAGGATCTATCTGTGTGAGAGGCCTGGCCTGAGAACGCAGCTCCGGGATCTCGCTGCTGTGAGAGGGGCTCCAGCAGAGGCCACCGAATATTCAACACAGAACGGGAGAAGAATTAATTCAATTCTGCACACCTGGAGAGGCAGAGAAACTTTGACGTTGATTTAAAGCAATGGTTGTCATATTGTGCATTATTAATGTCACTTTGCCGCCGGTTTGGGATCCGGTACCGTGAGCCCCAATTCTCACAGCCCGGCTGCCCACAAGGGCTGCAAATCCCCTGGTAACGGCGGGGGGCTCCCGGCTGGATCCCGGTGTGACCCCAGGATCGTTCCCGGTTGGATCCCGGGCTCATTCCCTGCTGGATCTCCGATCTATTCCCGTTGGATCCCGGCGGGCCCGGGCGCCCCCTCGCCCCGCCCCGTCCCCTCACGCAGGCTCCGCCCCCAGCCCCGCCCCGGCGCTGGCCCCGCCCCGGTCCCGCCCCGCTCTCTCCCAAGATGGCGGCGCCCTTGGCGCTGCAGCTGCAGGAGCTGCTGGACCCCCGGCCCGCCCCGCGGGACCCCGAGGATGATGCGGAGGAAGGTGCGGGAGTAGCGGGGCGGGGGGGGTTGGCACCGCGGCCGGCGGGGCCGGGAGGGGCCGGCGGGGGCGGCCCGGGCGCTGCCGGAGCGGCCGCACGTGGCGCGGCGGCGGCGGCGGGGGGGTCGGGCTCCCGCCGTACCCCCGGCCCGGGGTGGTCCCGGGGGTCGGGGCTGTTCGGGTCTGGGGCTTACCTCCGCCGTGGGGTTCATCGAGCCACCTGTGGGCTCGGGGATGGGCCCGGGATCGGGGTTCTCTCGGGGATGGGGCCACCCCCGGCTCGGGGCTGTGTTAGGCCCGGCCCGGTTCTTTCCTGCAGTCTGTGTGAGAGCAATAGCGTCTTGTAAGAAACGTTTTCATAACTGAGGAACTTAGCGTGCTCAGCAGAGGCGTTTTCCCATTTTGGTAACCATAATTTTGTCCCAGATTTCGCAGAATCCCAGGCTGGAGGTGGGTTTGGGGCCTCAGAGCCCACCCAGTGCCACCCCAGGCTGCTCCAAACTGTCCAGCCTGGCCTGGGACACTGCCGGGGACAGCCAGGGCTGCTCTGGGGAGAGCTGCATCCCGTGGTGGTGCCGAGACTGAGGATCCCAGGACGTGGCTGGAAGGATCTGCCCCTCCTGCCCAGCATTTTGCCATCCTCTGCTGCCTGGAGTGGCTATACTTTGTTGCTTTGGTTACGAGCAGATTTTTTGCCCCCTCTGCTTTTCACAAACGCTCCAAGCCAGGCATTAACATTTGCAAGCACACATTAGGAGCACTCGGGGGTTTGAGTCGCTCCTTGCCCACAGAGCTGCCCCTGTAATTTGGCACGGGGTGCCTGGCAGAAGAGTGGGAGCAGGGAGGGAGGAGGGTGGGATGTGTTCTCTGGGCTGGACTGCTCTCCTCTGTGTCCTGCAGAAGATGGGGGTGAAGGAGGGCAACAACCACAGTGAAATGATTTCCTCTGTGGAGCTTTTCTGAAATGTTTATGTGTTTATGTGGCTTGTATATGTAGCAAGAGGCCAGAGTGCTGAATTGGAGTTTTCCTCTTTTAACGTGCAGGCATGAAGTGAGTGAAGGCATTGCAGAGTCATGAAGGGCTCAGAGACCCTCCTGCATCCTTGGGAGGGCTTGGATGGGCTTAGTTCAGGTCTTGCTTCATGCAGGAGCCTCTCCCCCCTGCAGGGAATTATTTGTGTGCCTTTCCTGCACTTTTCCAAGCTGCTGCTCCCCTGTGCAGTGCAGGGGGGGAAACTCTTTGGTTGTTAGAGAGCAGGAGGAGCTTCCCAGGGCTCCTTCCAGGCTGGAACTCAGCTCAGTTTCACACACCCCTTCCCTTTTTTTTCCCCCCCACAGCTACAGTTGCTAAAGTGATTGACAGATTTGAGGATGAGGGCACGGATGACATTTTGCCTGTTGGCAATATCAGGAAAAGAGCCTCAGCCTCTCTCCTGGAAGCTGATAAGAGGTACAGTGGGAAAGCCACATCTCGGAAAGCTCTGCAGGAGGAGCTCTGGGGAGATGCTCTGTCTGAAGAAGGATCTGGTAAGAAATCTCTTTTTTTTTTCTCCCTTTTTGCTGGCAGAGCACGATGTCAGCTCCTGACTGAGCATGGCAAAGCTCAGGGCCCTGGCACAGGGCAAGGAGCAGCCACAGTTAAGCTGGACATCAAATAGCCAGACCTGAGCTGTTGTTGGTGCGTTTTTCTGCCAAGTAAATAACTTTTTTCCTCTCATTTATCAGCTGAAGAAGCACTAGATGACTGGTACAGTGGCAGTGAAGGCTCAGAAGAGGAGGACAGTGCTGGCACTAAGGGCAGGGAGAAGGCCAGCAGTGCTGGCACTGAGCAGGAGGAGGACTTGGAGGGTGACCTGGAGGATGATGAAGAGGCCAAGGCACCCAAGTTCAGCTCCCAGAATATCACAGACTTTGAGAAGTTTACAGAAGGCATGGATGATGTGGGGAGCAGTGAAGGGGAGGATGAGGATGAGGATGAAGATGATGCTGATATGGAAGATGGAAACGAGGAGGAGGAAGAGGAGGAGGAATTTGGGAGTGAGAACCACGATGACAGAAAAGAAACCAAAGACAGTGAAGATGATGGGGGAGTGCTGACCTTCTCCAGAGGACAGGAGTCTGAAGAAGTGGAGAAGGGCAAAGCTGTGAGGAACCAGCTAGGTTTGTGCACGTTTGTGTGTCTGCTGGCAGTGTGACAGCAGCCTGAGCCCCTCAGCGCGGTGCCTGCTGCAGCAGCCCCCTGTGTGTGCAGATGTTCTGCCAGATGTTCTGGTGTCACTGCTGCAGGAACAGCTCCTGATGGGAAGTGTAGTTATCCATGAGCTTAACTGAGCCAGTGCTGAATGTCCTCATGGGACTGCTGGGTTTGGGAGCTCCCTGCACTGCTCGTGCTGTGATCACTTTGTTTCTTTCCAAAGTGTGACTCCCAAAATGCCATTTCTTCCTGTCTGAGCTGATAAACTGTCAGACCTTTGCAGCAGTAAAGCAAAGGGGGGGTTTGGTCTGTGGGTCACAGAGGTGCAGTTGGGATTTGCTTTGTCCAGGGACAATTTGTGGCTCCCATTTTGTGCCTGCCAGGGCTGCCCTGAGCAGGAGGAGTGCAGCCAGAGGAGAGGGCCTGAGCTGCCAGCTCCTCCACAGGAACAAGTGCTTTGTCTTGCTAACTGATCCTTTTCTTTCCTTTCTCTTTGAAGCCCTGTGGGATCAGCTGATGGAAGGGAGGATCAAGATGCAGAAGGTGCTCCTGACAGCCAACAGGCTGCCCCAGCCAGACACCTACCCCAGGTTCAGGAAGGAGGGGGGACAGGACTTTGACCACGCTGTGGAGAACTGTAAGAGCCTTTTCATCTTTCTCCTTTGCTCAGACCCTTACAAACAACTGCTCGTTGCTGTTGAGTGCAGAGCTGGGTGCTCTGTCAGAGACACCTTGTGCCAGGTGTGTGCTGGAATGCTGAGGTGTGCCCAGAGCAGGAGCAGTGCAGCCCAGAGGAGGGGCTGTGCGCATGAATTCCAGCATGGAGCTGCTTCAGCTCTTCATTCCTGAGTCACTGTTCTCATGAGATCTGTGGTGGATTCTCCAGTATAAAATCATAACATGCAGGCTGCAGTGGGTGAGTGCAGAGTACTGGGCTTCAGTGTGGTGTGGGTCTGTTCAGTTTTTATATTTGGACCCTTTTTTTCTGGCCTAGAGGTGAAGGCACAGGGAGGGAGATGTCTGGGTGATCAGACATGCCCTGAGCCTTGGTCCTGCAGCAAGTTTGGGCTGAGATCCTCTGCCTCAGGGCAGTCAGCTTACCTGCACTTACAGGTGAGCTGCTTTCTGCTTCAAACTTGGCTCTGCTGCTTGAAATGAAGTGATTAAGGACAAAAAGGCAAACTCCCACCAAGGCTGTGCTGACCTTTCAGCGGAACACACGTTATTAATGTCCTTAATGAGATGCATTACAAGCTGCCCCAGCTCCATGTTTCATTACAGGTCTAAGATGCAATATCATTAAAGACCTTTAACAGAAACAATGGTTGACATTTTGGTATTTCCCATAAGCAAAATACAGCCAGGAGCATGGAGTGTAATGTCCCCAGTGCTGCAGAGGCTGAGCCCTCAGTTGTGCAGGGCTCTGAGGGACCCTGCACTGCTAGGAAGTGCTGGATGGTCCCCTCCTGACCTTCTCCTCATCACCTGGGCAGGGATGCTGTTCCTCTGGTGCTCCTCCTAGCTTGGGTTTGTGTTCTGTGGGTCGTCTGTGAGGACAGAGCACAGAGCTGGAGTGACAGGAGCGGTGTTAGCAGGGGAAATCTCAGGCTGACAGATGGGAAATGCTGAATTTAGGGACATTCCACCACTGCTGCTGCACTTCAGCCTTGGCCAGGATTGGGGATCATCAGGGCCTGCATGATTGCTCTCCTTTCAGGGCAGCCTCAGCACTTCTGCCCAAACCCACAAAACAAATCTGGGGTGTTTTCATCATCCTCATTGAACAGGAGGGAATGATTTGGTGCTCCAGGTGCACAGAAGAGTGATTTGGTGTTCTGGGTGCCAAAATCCCAGACTCTGGGTGAGCCCTGCAGGATGCTGAAGTCAGGAGGCTCCCAGTGCTCTCGGAGCTCCTGGACAAGAGTGTTTCCAGTAATTTGCCCCAAATCTTTCCATTTTTCCATGAAATTTCTGCACTGTGTTCAAAGGAAGATTGAATTTTTTGAATTGGAAAATGGTCCTTTGTGTATTTTCCTCTTGGGTATCTCCTGCTCAGGACAGCCCTGTTGTGGTGCTGGAATTCCCTAGGGGCTGGAGTGTAATTGTGTTAAAGAGTAGACAGCAATTCTCCATCCATTTGCAGTTTTAAAGCCAAACCTGGGTGAAAATGGCAAGGTCATGCTCATTTTCCAGATTTTGAGACCGGAGGTTACAATACCTAAATGTTTAATTTATTATTTTTGTAATCTTTTATGATTTTTTTTTCTTTTGAATGTTACAACATGCTTTGGACAACCTTAGATTCCTGAGATCTCAGGTTCTGGTAGATGATTTACTGCAAAATTGCTTATAAATTGAAGGAGAAAATGTTTTGCAGACCTGGCAGCTTTCAGGCTTCACACCCATTTGTCACCCAGCATTTCCCTTTGTGTATAGAACAAGAATTAATTAGGCTGCACTGCAGGAAAAGTTTATGGCCATAATTTATATAGGATGAATTTCTGTTTAAAGAGACAGCATTGCTTTGTTTGTGCTGTCTTACTTTTTATTTTCTTTTTTTTTTTTTAATCTTTAATTATATTCCAGATTTTTTTTTTTCTGTCACCCTTTTACATACAAATGGGAGACCAAGCTGTGGTCATGGAGCTCGTGTTTATTCCTGTTTTGCAGCCAGGCCTGGGTGGTTTTTAGTGCTGAGATCAGAGTGGCTGAGCTCTGAAAGCAGCACAGTGTCCAGTATTTCATATCCTGCCCACAGAAACCCTCCCAGCTCACAGCTCCAGGGTGCTGGGCTCTTCCTGCAGGACAGATTTGTATTCCCCTGCTCTGCAGCTTCCAGTCTGGTCCAGGGCTTGAGATGTTGCCTCTGTTTGGGGTCTTGCACGTTCAATTAATGTTTTTCATAATCAATGCGAGTCAGAATTTGCAATCTGCTCCTGATTTGCACATTAAAGAGACCCATTAATTAAAAATTCCAATCCCTGGCATGTTCCCGCAGGATCCCTGCGTTATTTACATAGAAAAGGAGCGCAAGGTGCGAGTTTCTGTGTGGGGCTGTGCACAGATTGCAGGCCTGCCACTCATATTTCACTGTGCTGCCAGCTTGGGAGGGGAGCTCCTGAAATTGTCCACAGAAATCCCCTCAAGGGCAAGGGAGAGCCAAAGCAGAGGTGGAATAAACATTGGTGGAGCCACATCCAGTGTCAGGAATTAAACAGTTCCAGTGTCTGGGGCTTGTTGTGTTAAATCTTGATAGGGTGACAGAAAAACCCACAAATAACTGAGGGACAAGGAGGTAACAAGGGCTTTAAGGAATTAAATCTCTCCATCCTCAAAGGCCCTGAGCTTCTCAGTACAGGCCTGGAGCTTTTCCTTTCTAATTCTGGTTAAAAATACTAAACTGGGAGCTCTTCAGTGGCTAATACTTCATGCTTTTCAAAAAGAGCTGGGAATTGCAGCTCTTAAATAGCAGATTGTGTTATTTTCACTTTATAGTTGGTGAGATGAGTTAAGAATGTTCAGAAACCAAGGTGAGGAAGTTTTTTTGCCAGAAACTGATGGAAGTTGCAGGATTTAGAGGGACAAGTGGTTGTGCTTTCCTTTTGCAAGAGCTCAGGAAGTCACTGAAATGCAAACTGCTCACTGCATTTTTGTGGGGTTTTGGGGTTTTTTGGCTTTGTCTCCATCTGTCAGTGGATTGAGAGAAAATACCAGAATCCCACATTTCTATTCCTCAGCATAAGCTGCAGATAATTTCAAGAAATGGAGGAAATAGTGGGTTTGATAAAAGTAGATATGCAGGGTGTGTGGGGATGGATTTGCTCAGTGCAGGAACCAACAGCAAATATTGACTTATTTACACTTTGGAGAACTGTGGAGAAGTTTCACCAAGGTTTGTCATCAGTAGTAAAATAAAACTGAATAAAGTGAATCAGATAAAAAACAAACAAACAAAAACCCCCACAGTGCTTTGTTGCCTTCTGGGAAATGAAGTTGTTGGGTTTTTGTTCCTAAAACTTTGAGGGACCCAGAAGTGGCTGTTTCTGGGGTGGAAATTTGTGGTGAGTGTGCTGGGAAAGAGCTGTGCTCCCATCTGGAATAATTCCTGAGCTGGGCCCTGGCACAGCAGGTTGGGTTCCTGTCCCATGACAGATTCTGTGGCTTGGGACCAAACAGCACACTTAGACCTCTCTGTCCCAGTGCTTCACCCTGAGTATCTTCATTTTCTTCTGGGTTGGTTCTGCAGCATTTTGACATTTGAGAGAGGGAAAGATTCTGTTTAGTCTCAGTTATTGTATGAGTATGTTCTCAGTGTCTTTTTAATGAGGATTTTTGTTGGGCTCTCTTAATCCCAGTCTTTAAAATAATATCTTTACATCCTCCACAGCATCCAGGTAAGCCGTGTTGAAGACACTGATTAAGCAGGGACTAATTTTGGATAAAATCCAGTTTGCTGCAGATGCCAGAGAAGCTGTTGCAGTTCCTGGGAGAGAGGATGTGCTGGAAGGCCTGCACATACCTGGGTGGGAACAGCTCTGTGATGGAATGGGATGCACTGACACAGGCTTGGGATTTTCCAGGGAAGCCTGCAGGACTCAGCAGCCCAGAACTCCCTGGTAATTCTGTTCTCACCTCCATCCCTGGGTGGCTTTTAGAGCTCCAGTGTATCCACACCTCCATCTGGAGATGTTAATGCATTAATACAGAGCAGGGTGAGTGTCACAGGGAGGGGGAGGAACTGAGGCACAGGCAGATTACACAGTTTCCAGAGGCATGGAGCACTTACAGGATTAATTGGTGCTAGGCAAGATCATGGACTTAAATATATTCTTGCTTTGAAGATTTTACTGGGAGCCTGCACAAATGTGTGACAGCAGAACTGGGTTTCAAGCCTGAGTGTAAATTATTGTGATCAGATCTAGCCCACTTAAAACTGGTAGTTCATTTTAATTGAATTGTGTTAGTCTGGACACTTTATGAATACAAAAAGCATCAGCCCTGTCAGTTCCTGCAGGATTGGATGGGATTGAAATGGATGTGGGTGCAGGTGTCCCCAAATTCTACCTCTCCTCTCTGATCTCATGGGCAATCTGTTCAGCTCTTTCTGGGGCTGAGCCAAAGCCTGTTGGCATCAATGAATACTCTTCTCTCAGCTGAAGGAAATGAAGGGATCAGATCCTTTTTTCTGAATTTTGTGGAAGATGCCACAGAGAGCTTTTGGTGGGGAGTGGGCTCAGTGAGGATGAGCAGCTCCTGGGCCGTTCTGGGTGTGCTGTGAGAGGGAGAGGCTGCACACAAGCCCAGGGCTCAGCTTTGGAGCTCTGCAGTTGCTCTGTCATGAAGTCAGTGATGTTTTGGGCATGTGCAGAATTTGGGCTGTGAGAGGTACCAGGAAGGTTTTTTGTGGTTTGTCATTACTGTCTGTGATCTGTTCAGGAATTCTGTGTGGGAGGTAGTGGAGAAATGCAGGACATTTGTTTAACATGCAGTTTTGGGCTGTTTGCAGAGGAAAAACTCTTGCCCTCCCTCACAGAGTGCCAAGGCTTTTGGCTTGTGGCATTCAGGATTTTTGAGCTGAATTGGTGTCTCCTTCTCATGAATGGGTGTGGTAAAATGATTTTATAGGTGATCTCCACAGCTGTGTGTGTTGTTCACTGGTGATGCCTGAGTTTTATTTGAAATCTGCCTTAAATTTTGGTGCAGGAAATGCTGGGACAGTCCCTGGCTGGTGCCCTGATCCAGCTGAACCCCAGCCCATGGGATTACACCACACTCAGCTTTGCCTACACCTGAGTTTCTCAAGATTAATAGCTAATTAAACTGAATTTAGCTAAATATTTGTGCATGTTAGTCTGTGTACTGCACAAACAAGATGCAGGGAAACAAAGGCTTTAAAAGTGTCCAGACAAGCGTGTGCAAATGTCAGCTAACTGGGATTAATTGGCAGTTGGGTACCTTGAGATGGAAACTCAGAGCTTGTCATGATAAATATAATTAATGGCCTGGTATTATGTGGGGAGGTCAGTGTGGATGGGCTAATGTTCCCTTCTGGCCTTAATATCCAGATAGAACTATGAAATCTCACATTTCCTCTTCCTTTCTCCTCCTTGCCCATGTACTTGGGGCCTCCAGGCTGGCAGAGGCAGGAATGTGTGCTGTCAGCTTCTTTGCATTTCCAGTAATGGAAAGCATCAGTTTTTATAAATCTCATTTTTGCCAGCCCCATCCCCTCCCTGGTTTGGGCTGATATCAAAAGATGATGGTTGAGGTGAATCAGCAGAGCATGAACTTCATGGAAGTGTTTCTCTTTCTCTCCTGCTCAGCTGTCCCCCTCCCCCAGTCCCCTCTAATAAACCCCTGAATACCCAGCCTTTATTCTCTTGTTGAATCCAGTTATTTTCTTTACTTTTAGCAAACTCATCTGTGTCTGATCCTGTTGTCCTCCCTGTCAGATGCAGTAATATTGGAGTGAAAGGGCTAAATTGAGGCTGTTCTGGAGCTCTTTGGGAGTCAGCTGAAGCTCTGCTGTGGAAGGGGGGTGCAGCCCTGGCTCCTTTGTGCCCAGGGAATACAATTTTCCCCTCTGCAAAGGCTCTTGCATCATTTGCATTCCAATGGAACCAGCAAACTGGGCTTGGGTGTGGAGCTGCCAGCAGCAAAGTCGGCCCTTTTCCTCCTGTCATTTGGTAAAATTCCCCAAACTCCCTGTTTTGGGAAGCATGAAAGGAGTGTTGCTCCCATTTGGACAGATTTCCCAGTGCTTTGTGCTGAAATGTGTGAGAAATGGGAATGTGACCACACCACCTGTAAAAAATCCCCTTTAGCCTAACACTGAGTCTGGGCTGGCTCTCGGAGCTCCTGTATCCACCAGAATTATTTCTTTAATTCCTGTGCCATGTTGCTTTGGGACCCCAGGATGCTCAGGGGTGCCAGGCTGGAGCTGCTGGCATCCTGCCTGTTCCTCCTGAGGTTCCTTCCAGCCTGGCAATGGCATCCAGGCTCCTGTCCACAGCCCCATGTCTGAGACGTGCCACCTGGAGGAATTCCCCCTCCTTTTCCTGGCTGGGAGCGTGGTCCTGCTGCTGGGAATACAGAGCAAGCTCCAAAAGTAATACTGACAGCCTTCAGAATTATGATACACTGGAGCTGCGGCGTAATTCTTTGTTGAAGAAGTTAGAGGCCTAAAATGTTAAGGCTTATTGTTATTCCGAGTTGATAATCTCTGCCTTGCTTTAATAATTTTTCCTCATGCCTGGATAGCCTGCGAGTTGCACAATAATCACTCACACAGCTTTGTAATCAATGCCCAAAGTAATAGGATTCCGCTGGCCAACGGCAATTAATAAATTTGTGTCTTTTTTAAAACACTAGCAAGTCGGGCCTGAAATACGACTGACTGGCTTTCCTCATTTGCATATTTATTGCAGTGGAAAAATTCTTGCCGAATGATTGATGTTGAGCCTGCCTCTTGAATTCCAAACAGCACATTATTATGAAATGAAAAATGCCGGCCATACAGTTGATTAAAGTTGAAGACAGTGGAATCGGTGTTTTTTAAGATTGTGGGAGAATTAAAGGCATATTTTAATAGATGTTGACAAGAAGTGAACTAACAAAAGCAAAGCAAAGGATTTGCTTGAAAAGATTTAATCAAACGTGTTTGGTGGGGGATTAATTGCTGGGGATGACGAGTGCAAGTGGCTGCTGCTGGCTGTGAGTGGGGAGCATTGTTCCAGGGCCAGCTCATCGAGGGCCATTTTGACCTGGAGTTTAACTCCTGTCCCACAGCCCCTGAAGGGAGGGAAGCTTCCCCCTCTCCTTGTGGTGCTGGGATAAACCTGTGTGCCAGGTGGAGATGCGTCTCCTTGTGTGCAGCCATTCAGGTCAAAGGGTGGGCTCCTCTCCTCCTTTTGATTTGTGTGAGGGTCATGGGGGCTCCCTGGGGACTGGCAGTGGAGGCAGGGGAGGCTCCCAGCTCAGCTTTTGCTCATCCCAGTGCCAGCATTGCTCCAGCTTTCCTGTGTGGGTGCTTCCCCAGCCTGTGGAGGGGCAGGGAGGATGGAAGGCATTGCATGCCTGTGATATTCCAGTGATGCCAGAGCCCCAGATCGAACTGAGGGGGAAAAGTCCTCAATTTCCAGTGCTGGCACAGCTCTGCAGTGGAGCTGTGTGCTGGGTAGGTGGTGGTTCCTGCTGGAACATCCTGGGAAGGGTTTTCCCAAGGATTCAGTGTCCCTGCATGCTCCTGCTGCTCCGTGCAGCCTCTTGGGAGGGTGAAATGAGACTCTGTCTGTAGAGGCCATGGAAGGGAGTGCAGGGCTTTTCCTGGCTGGGAAGCTGTGGGAATGCTGCCTTGGAGCATGGATGAGCACAGCAGCCCCTGGCAGCCCCTCGCCATGGGCACTGCATGGGTTCCAGGGCAGCTCTGGGAGCAGCCCCTGCAGCCAGGTGCCCCCACCCCAGGGTGTCCACAACCCCTGGCACTGACAGAATTCATTTTGTGTGCTTTGAGGGCAGCAGCAGGACAGGTTTCACCTCTGGTGGGTCTCCTGGCACTTTGACCCGTGGCAGTGCTGTCCCTGAATGGAGCTGAATACTCCAGGGCTGTTTCCAGCCTGGCTGGGGGCTGCATGAAAGGAGGATGTAAGAGAAGTATTGAGGCACACTGTGATTTACTGGTGCTGGCTCCCAGCGTTCTGGGTGGGTTCATCTGCTGCCTGATGGGTCTGGAACAATTTTTCCCTCCTGGACACAAAAGGAAGGGACTCCTAAAAGTGACTCTTCCAGGGCAGTGTCTCAGCAGTGCCACTCTGAGTCCCGTAGGAGCTGGAGGTTACATTCCAGCCAGGTTTGTTGTGTGCCGGTTTCAGACAAGGAGCAGCATGACAAAAATCCTGCTGGGGGTAGGAGGGTCAGTCGGTGTCCAGCCTCCTTTCTAAATGACCCAGTTTGCATCCATGGATCAGTTTGGGTTTGTGCTGCCTTCATTCACAAGTGGGGCCAGACTCTGCCCCAAGGCAGGCAGTGCAAAGGGGCTTCAGAGGGAAGGGGAGATGAAGAGGAGGCTGGGAGGAAAACAGCCCCTTTTGGATGAAATGTGGGATGGATGGGGCAGGGCTGGATGGGCAGAGAGCAGAGGAGGGTGACACTTGGCTTCTGAAGTTGAGTTTACAGCCCACTTAAGCAGCCAGCAGTAGAAGTGAGAACGCCATCCAATAATGCTATTAAATACCCGAGAACTGAGAGCAGGGAAATTACCCAGCTCTAAGAGGCTGTGATGAAGGCACTGCCTGCAATAATTAGCCCTCCCACCTGGTTAGACACACGGTCATTGTCTTCCCTGCCCTCTCCAGCCCCTTCACTCCAAATAAAATTGCTCCCCATGCCCACTTGTGCTGGGCTCTGTGTCTGTGGCCCGGGGCAGCCTGAGCCTGTCTTTATTTCCTTGCCTGCTCACCACGGCCCTGCTGTACCCCAGAAGGGCTGGAGTGCTGCTCCACTTGTAATTGCCAGGATCAAAGCTGCCTGGGGTGCATTAGCACTGCTGCTGGAGGAGAGGCAGCAGGGAGAAAATAAACAGTTTGGGAGGCTCAGGGGACATCGGGCTGCGTTGCAGGCAGTGGGAAGGATTTTGCTGGTGTAAGCTGTGCACTCAGGCTAGGGTGGGGGCACTTGGCTCCTGCAAGTGATGCTTTAGCTTCAGACACCTACAACAAATGCATTTTTAAGGGCTTTTGTCTGTTTGTCTGGTGGAATTGTTTTGATGCTCACACATGTCTGATTTACAAGTGCAGCAAACCTAATCCGTTAATAGGTTTATATAGAGCAGTTGTCAGAGTGGATCTATAATGAACCATGGGCTCAGGGAGGGCCAGTCCAACAGCTGATCTGCAGCAGAAGTCTTAAAGCATCTTCTCCTTGACACTGCTGTTCCTGAGGTCAGGCCATAATTTATCTGAAGGTGGTGACAGCTGAGCAATATCACAGTGGGAGCACGCAGGAGATTGAGACCTCTGAGTGTCTGGGCTGATTTCTGCCTCTGTCTGCCTGAGGAAGATTTGCTGTTCACTCTACCCATGATCCCTGGGTCCCCCACTGAAAAGCAGAAATAAAGGAAACAATGGGGTGGGGAAAAGTTCTCCCTGTTCTTTCTGTGCCACGTACAAAGGGAGGCTGGGGAGTTAACAGAGCAGCCCCTCTGGCTCTGTGGCAGAGGAGGCACCATGGGCAGCTCTGGGCAAGGTCCCAGCTCCTGCTCCCCACACAAACCCCCGTGCTCTGCCAGCCACAGTAAGGTCACTGTAGGTTTTGGGTGGGGTGTGCCCGGTGTGTCAGCTGGGGGAGCTGACCCTGCGGTGGATGTGCAGAGGGACAGTTTGTGTAGGCCTGGCAGACACTTGTTTTCTGCCAGAGCTCTGCAGGCAGGCTTGTTGGTTGCCACAAAAGAACTGGTTTTGAGGAGCAGATGCTGTGGCAGTGTGCAGTTAACCTGTCCCACAGTCAGCTGGGGCTGTGTGTCCTTGGAGAGCTCATAGCTTTTGGAACAGGCACTGCATGGACACAGGAACTATCAGCTGCAAAAACCTTTGGATACACAGCATCACATCTCCCTTCAGGGTTTGTGTGTGTGAGGTGCAACTGCACATCCCAGTACAAATGTGTTGATCAATTTACACCCCTCCACCCCATCTTTTCTTCCCTTTCTCTCTTCCTGAGGATCTCCTGCTTTTCTGATCAGAGTCCTCTCATTAAACTTGCCGGGTCATGGTTTAAAGTTTCCCCCATAGATCAGATCTCATCACTTGTGTCTCTTGCTCTGCAGGTTGTAAAGCCCTGGAGGCCTTGCTGAAAGTGCTGGTGGAGCTTCAGGATGAGCTGCTTTATCAGTACCCAGGCACGAGGCACCTGGTGGATGGAAAGCAAGCAAAAACTGAGAGGTAAATGCAAAAAGAGATAAGAACTTCCTGAACCCTTTGTTCTCCAGCAAACAGGACAATGCCCAGCCCTCCTGACCACCCTCACCCTGCTGCTCTCTCAGGTGCTGCTGGGTCTGGGTGACAGACACTCTGTTATTTCCATTCCTTCTGCCTTGTGGGAAGTCTGGTTTGGAATATGTCTGATAATGGGGCAGGGGCTAAATGGGGCTTTTAACAAAAATATCAGTGTGGAGGGGCCAGCAAGGATCCCACGCTGCCTTAGGGAGGGACAGGGTATTTATCCTGAGTGCTTTTGTTCCAGTGAGGATGAAATCCTGAGCAGCAGTGATGAGGAGCCAGTGGAGAAGGCTCAGGAGAAGAGGAGGAGCCTCCCCAAGAGGAAGCTGAAGTTTGAGGAGTACCCTGAGTTCATAGCCAAGCGCTACAGGGACTTCAGGAGCTACAGGAACAGCACCCTGCAGAAATGGCACGACAAGACCAAACTGGCAACTGGCAAAATGGGCAAGGCAAGGCCTGGTTTGTGTGTGCTGACATGGCTCCCATGGAGCAGGGATCTGGGGAACAAGTCCATGCTGAAAAAGGGGAAATCTGGGTGGGATACATGGAATAAATTCTTCCCTATGAGTGAGGGGAGGCCCTGGCACAGGGTGCCCAGAGCAGCTGTGCCTGTCCCATCCCTGGAAGTGTCCAAGGCCAGCTTGGACAGGACTGGGAACAGCCTGGGCCAGTGGGAGATGTCTTATGGTAGTTTCTGTGTTCTCTCAACCAGACATCCCCTCACAGCCAATAATCTCCAGGAAAGTGTCACTCTTGCTGCTGCAGGAGCTGTTTGTGGTTCCTCCCAGAAGCAGAGCCCTCTGAGGCTCTCCTCCTCCAGAAGTGTAGGCTTTAATACGATGGGTAACCATTTCACCCAGAGATCCAGGCTCTCCTCACATCCCTGAGTTGGTATTAATCCCGGAGAAGTTAATCTGAACCGGAACAGCCAAGGCATTTTATTAAGCCGGGCATCAACTCGCCTTCAGGTTGGGAAGGGTGAGCGAGGGAGAAACAAATAAAAAACCCTCACAGAAACCCCTGCACTGGGGCTGACGTGGGCAGACAGAGAGAGGAGAGACTGTGTGTGCTGTGTGACAGTGCCTGATGCCCGCAGGGTTTCGGAGCCTTGGAGCGCTCGGTGCTGGCGCAGATCGAGCACGTGCTGCTGGACAGGGAGCGCCTGCTGCGGCGCACGCAGACCCGCCGCTCGCTGTACACCGTGCTGGGCAGGCAGGAGCCCCAGCCTGCCCCCGCCCCTCAGCCCGGGCCTGACAACTCGGTAAGGAGGGGTTTATTTCGTTGATTCATCCTGGCAAACTCGGCAGAGCTGGCGGCGCGATGGGGTTGTGCTTGTTTGGGAGGTGGATGGAGGAGGGTGACTTCTGTTCTCCATGGAAAATGGTCTCCCTTGGCAGCCACACCCACCTGCTGACACTGGGGTAGCAACCTGAACATTTCCAAACTTTGCTGGATTTCTCCAAAACTAAAGCTGCCACCAAGGGGGATCGAGCCTGCCCTTAGAGCCCCCTTAGGGCCGCCTCTGAGCTGATACCAGACCCCAGGGAAATGATTTCACCCAGGGGAAATGATTTCTTTTTCCCCACAGAAAATGGTCTCCCTTTGCAGCCACTCACACATGCCAAGCCAGAAATTTGCAAACTTTGCTGGATTTCTGAGCGTGGATTCCTGCAGTGTAATGGCTAAGGAAAAACATTTAAATTCCAGTTTTGTGATGTTTGCATTACCTCCTGTCCCAGTTCCTGACAGGGGAAAGCGAGGTTTTCCTTGAGCTGGGATTGTGCCCCTCCTGTGCTGCTCCCTAAATCTGATTTTTGAGGTAGTGGCAGCAAAACTTGGTTTTCACTCTGCAGTTTAGAGTCTTTAACCCAGAAAGTCCCTTTTAAAATCATACTGCATATAACCTACAGAATATGTTAGTAGTAAGCCTTTTATTAATTTAGTATTTAAGAATGAATAAATACTCAATTCTGAGAGATCAGGTAGAATTACTGGACTTGCAAGATGTATTTTTGCCATTACATTAAAAATATCTGTAGTATTTTGCCAGAAAGACTTTGCACAGTCCTATTTATTTCCCAGTAAAGGCATCATAAATCTATTCTGGCATTGGCAGCGTTTCTGCCTTGCCTTTAAATGTATTCCTGCTCCTTAAAAGCTGGTTATGTTGGGAATTTTCCCCCATTCCTTCATATCATCAAGTGTGTTTACAAGGTGCTGCAGGTGATGTCTCTGGAGCCAGGGACAGAAATGTGCACATGTGAGCTCTCAATGTTTCCTTGATGCTTGCAGGAAGTCCTCCCTGCCTCAGACTCCAACAGGCACCTGAAGGACATTGATGAGGAGATATTTGATGATGATGACTTTTATCACCAGGTAGGTGATGCTAAATGTGTGTTGCAGTTATGGCTCCAGCTGGGTTTGAATACTCACAGAGAAAATGCAGTTGGTTCTGTGCTCTGTATTTCTCTTTACCTGTAAAACTCAGTTACCTGTTTTAACACCCAAAGTCTCTGCAAGTCCCTCAGGGCTCTCTGCTCTCAGTTTTTGCTCTGGGGCTCTGTGAGTTTGAAGCTGCCCTGTGGGTGTGAGCTTGCTGCTGCTGCTTGGGTGTGTCAGGAGCTGTGCCTGTTGTTCTCCCTGGGGAACAGCACAGGAGAAAAGGCTCTGAATCCTCTCTGTTCCCTGTGGGCAGAGCCCCCTTAGGAAAAACAATCCCGGGGGATCCTCAGGAGCACTGAAAGTTGTTCTTGTCTCAGCCTAAATCATCTCATTCACCTGCTGAATGGGAGAGCTCCTGGGCTGCTCCAGCTCTTCCCTTGGAACTGGGCCAGCTTGGATCCAGGCCAGTTACTCCTTTTATTTGCAGAATTCTTAGAAACAAGCAATCTGCACCCAGTGCAGGGAAACACTGTGTTTGTAGTTCATTTAATAAAGACAACTTTGTGAGAACTGGAATTGTCACATGCTGAGGAATATGTCACTGTAAGCCCTTCCCCAGTGTGTGAAACCTCTGCCTGCTTTGATAATCCACACAGAGCCTGCACTTCAGGACTAAACAAATATCATTTTATCACTGGAAAGACAGATTTTTTTTTTTTTAATTTGAATTATTATTAGAGTGGCCAGTAAAGTTCTAGGGGAGTAGGAGAGAGCTGTTGCCATGTGAGGGTGCCAGTGGTGATGGGACAGGGCCTGTCCTGTTGGCAGGAGGGATTGAAGATAAATCTTAATAAAGATTTCTTTTGAGATAATACTGAAGTGGAATTTAGGGTCCAAGTGGCCCAGAAGCTCAGCTTTTGGGGCAAATTGGACCCTCAGAACACAGAAGAAGTGAAATTGATGTAACAGAATCATGGAGTGGAGAAGCAGCTGAGGTTGGCAGTCCAAGGACCTGTGCAGAGAAGGTGCTTCTTGGCCATGAAATGTTAATTTTTTAAAAAGAAAACAGCAATGGGTGAGTGTCCCCATCTTTCCCTCTAATAACTGTAACTGTGCTAAATGGTGGTTTCAGAAATATGAGCAGGCCCAGCTTAGCTTCTCCCCTCCCTGGTTAATTGGGGTGCTGGGGTTAATCTAAATTAAAACTTAAACTAATAGAGGTCATTGAGGGAAGAGAGTCACCTGAGTAAAACAAATGGGTCTGCCAGGCACAACTGTATCTTGGCCATTTCCCAAGAGGGAAGTGGCAGCAAATTGGAGCAGTTTGAGGCGCGGGCAGAGGTGAAGGATGGGTGACAGGGGCGCAGCTCCAGATTGCCTTCCCTGCTGCTCCAGCTGCAGGGGCAGCAGCAGCCAGCAGCATCTGGCAGCACAGCCAGGCTTGGGTGGCACCTTGGGACCCCAGGGACTGGAATTGCAGTGCTGAGGCTGGAGCAGGCTTTAATCACCCGGCAGTCCTTGGCAGCAGCTCCGACAGCCTCTGCCGGCCTCGTACATCACAGGCAGACATCTGCTGAGCAGCCAGGCAGCTGCACATCCATTTCCCTCTCTTGCTGGGCTTTTTCTGATCTCCCTCCCTCCTCCTCTCCTTCCCTTCCAGCCTTCCCCTCTCCTGCATCCCCAAAGTGCCTCCTGTGCAGATCCCAGTGGTTTTGGGGTGCCCTGGTTTGTGTTCTGTGCTCGGTGGGGTTTGGCAGAGACTGGAGCCAGTTCAGGGATAAGGCTGAGGAAAATGGCTCTGTGTTTTCTGTCACCTCCCAATTAAATTGGATTCATAAAGTGCTTTCCTTTATTTGTCAGGGCGCTGAGCTGGAGCTGAACATTGCATTGAGAGCAGGGAGAGCAGAGCACAATGGAGCTGACAGGGCCCTGAATGGCTCTGCTTTCCCTGGGTCAGAGCTGAGCACTGCTTTGTGTGTGTGGGATTGCATGTGGGCATGGAAATAAACCCTGGGAGGGAGCAGTGATCAGCAGCAAGCTCAGGGTGCTCACAACCTCTGACCCCTGTGCATAACACTGATTGCTGCCTGCATTTCAGCACCTGCCTCTTCCTTCCTATTGAAATCTACATCCAGGCTTTCCTTGGGATCCTTTTCACTCTCCTAAATAACATTTTATAGTTATTCATTTATTTTGATTACTGCTTAAAAGGTAAACATTCAGATAAAGAGCAGCGCTGGAAATCAGCTTCCTCTATGTGTCAGTGTGAAATTAGGCAAGTGAAAATGAACCAGATTTGATGAATGTGCACAAGTTAATGATAACAGAATAAGTAGTTACACTGTTTTATTGTAGATTATAATAAAAAGCTCTTTAATTAATCTGTTTTTCTTCTGGAAAAACAATTTTCTTGTCCAGGTCCTAATATTCAGTAGAATTCAGCAGGTGGGTCTGGTGGAATTTTGTGATGATTCAGGATTTAACTCTCTTCTGCCTGTTCATCCCACTTTGCCTTTTCTCCTGCTCTTCACGTGTTTTATAAGCAGTTGCAGTTTTTATTGTGATGACCCATGTTGGATGGTGATGGAAAGCTGAGCTGAGTAATGCAGTGAAATATTTTTATTTGGGTGGGAATAGTTAGAGTGTTTCAGAAGCTCCTCATTACTGGCAGCAGTGAGAGGCTGGAGGTTTCCTTTTCCTTTAAATCCTCCTTCATACATGGTTTTTAGGGAAGAAAAAGGCTTTTTATTTTTAGGAGTCATATTTACATAGGATTCATTACAGCTGATATTGCAGCATTAAGACTTAAAATTCCAGCCTGCTACCAGGGAGCTGCTGCTCTGACATGCTACAGTGGAGATTTTATTGTTAGCTTGAAATACTCCTCTGGTAAAGGGGAGAGTGGAAATTGGTTTATTTCCAACAGGAATTAGGTTAGTGTTCATATGCTAAGTGTTCCACTGGTAGCAGCTCTTCCCAGAACAAATGTTCATCACTTCTGGCAGCAGGTGTGCCTAGGGAGAATTGGGAATATCCATAATCCCTTTTTCCTGGGCTCGCTCTGCTTTGGGCATTTTGTCACAGCCCACGGCCACCAGTCCTGGCTGTGGGCACCAGAGGGGAGGGGGAGCACCCAAGGAGTGGTTCTGACCCCCCCAGAGCTGGGATGTACCCCAGGATCAGCATCCTTAACCCCCCGTGTGCCGCTCTGGAAAGCTCCACTGATGGGCTCATTTCCCCTGGTGTCCCCAGCAGCTCCTGGGGGACCCTGGTGTCCTCTCCCAGGAATTTGGTGGTGTCCTAAACCAGGAATTACCAATCCAGAGAACTATTAAAAGTCAATAGTGGTGAGGAATAGAGAAGGCTGGCTTTGTGACAAGCTGGTTTACCTTAATTAAACCGGTGAGTGATTAATATGGACAGCTGATCTTGTGGCTTTAATTAGATGCATTTAGAGTTTTGTGTGAATAAGAGATGTCTCGAACCATCCCACAGGTTAATGGCAATACAATACTCTTATCACAGGCATGTATCTTTCAAATGGCTGGGTGGATGGTTAATAACACATTTTAAAGCTTGATTTGGAGCTTCTCTTAATGGGTTCTTCGAAAATAGACAAATCTGTGCATTTACACAAACCTGAATTTGAATAAAATGGGCTTTAAAAAGAGACTGCCCAGTGATTTCCACTTGCATTTTATTAAATGTAAGAACTAAGTTTTTAAAAAGCATTTCAAGGGGATTTAAAATAATATTTGAGCTGCAACTTAAATTTTCTCTGTTGTTGGTAGAAATCCAAATGTTGTTACAGGGCTGCTGAGTGGGAGCTTGACAGGGGATTTGTAGATGGACTTCTTTTTAAATTTGATTTGCTCTGTAAGGTGTAAGACAAGCGAGCCTTTTGTCAGAGGCTGATTTCAGCTCTCCTTAGCTCTTTGTCTCAACTGGCAATTCTTAGAGGTCTGCAAATCAGAAAGGTCAGTGAGTGTAGCATCAGAAACACTGATAGATAGTGCATGAAAATGAGACCTAACCTCTACAATGAAAATTGACCTCTAAAATGAGAAATGAGCCCTGGAACAACACCCTGATGGCATTTCTGACTGTGCTTGGTGTGCATCTCTGCCTGGCACTGAGGGGAGCTCCTTTGGGGAATTCTGTAGGGAGCCCTTCAGGGGTTCCAGCAGGGAGTGCTGCTGTGTGCCAGGAGAGCTCCTGCTGCAGAACCCAAAGCTCTCCTGGCACCAAAACCAAGATCCCTGACACTTCCCTCTGCTCCCATGGCTTGTCCTGCTGCTCCCAGCCTGGGCAGGAGCAGCTGGCACTGGGAGCTGAGCTGTGGGACGGAGCTGTTCTTCCCCACGCTGTGTGTGTGCCCTGGGACACTGAGCTGAGCAGTTCATGGGCAGAGGTGAAGGAGGGAAAGCAAAGCAGCATCTCTTTCAAATCAAAGCCTTTTGATGCTGGAATTGCCTAACTCTGTCTTCACACATCAGGGCTTAAGGCTGATGGTGATTTACTCACACTTCCTAGTTAATAATTAGGCATTGGGAGACACCATATATCACTCCTAATGGAATATATGGGGTCTGATGAGAGTTTTCTGTTTTGACTAATAAATTTGAAGCAGAATCGCCAGGCTTAATGAAATATTACCATTTGGGAAGTGCTTTAAGTCTTGTGCTGGGAAAACAGTGTTGCTTTATTCAGTAAATGAATTTATCATTCACTCTGTATCCCAAGCTCTGGCTGGCTCTGGAGCACGGGCTGGATGCAGGACTCTGAACCACAAAGCAGAAAACTAATCAAATCCTTAAAGACCAAAGGCAGCCAGGCAGGCCTGGCCTGACTTTTCAGTGGTAGCCTCTGGCTACATCCACTTTTATTTTAGTAACCATTGTTAGCATGATTTATAACCTCAGCTCGGAGACTTTTGCTATTTAGATGTAACAAGATGCTTCGCAGCTTTTATTTCCATTTCCTAATTTCCCTCTTGCTCCTGCTTTTTTTTTTTGTTTGTTTTTTTTTTCCTTCTCCCTCATCTTTGCCTCACTCTGCTCTGCAGGCAGTGCCCCCAGTCCCACAGCTGGGATGCCCTGAAGGACATTTGGAGCACTGCAAGGCCTTGTCAGCCCCAAGGTCCACAGAACTGGTTCAGGGTTAGGAACCTGCGCCAAAAATGCATCTTGGAGTTGTGGAATGGTTTGGGTTGGAGGGACCCTTAAAGCTCATAATGTTCTACACCATCACAGGGACACCTTGCACTGTCCCAGGTGCTCCCAGCCCTGCCCAGCCTGGCCTTGGGCACTGCCAGGGATCCAGGGGCAGCCCCAGCTGCTCTGGGCACCTGTGCCAGGGCATCTCCATCCTCCCAGCCAGGAATTCCTTCCCAATATCCCATCCACGCCTGCCCTCTGGCATTGTCCCACCAGTGTGGGCACAAGTGGGGCACTCCTTGGTGCTCCAGGATTTCTGGGCCAGCAGGAGGAGCCCAGGCCTGCAGGAGATGTGGTGCTGCTGGTGCCCCAGGGTGGCTGCGTGTGACACCTGCCCTGTGTCAGGGACAGGATCAGAGCAGGCAGCACACACCCCTCCCTGCTGGGGCGGGAGGAAACCACTCTGAGCTCTCTGCACCACTTGTGGCTGCTGCTCCAAGCCTCCCTCCCACCTTGTCTGTGACAGAATATTGACTGGAAAGCAAGATCCCATTTCTGCTTAGCCTTAAGGGCAGCTGTTTGCAGAGTGGCAGTGCTACACAGGTTTACTGTGTCGTGTGTCTGTGTAACACTGGATTTGGATCTTGTATTTAGCTGCCAGAAGTGACTGTGATGAAGTGGCAGAGATAAACTGATAGATTGGGTGCCAGAAAGATGTTGGGAATCAATCAGATAAACAGGGCAGAGAAGTTGCTTGCTGTTTTCCAGTGATAATAAACCAGTGGCCTGGCTCCTGGAATTTTAAAATGTAATTGCTGTGGTAATAATCTCCAAAAATAAGCAAGGAGGAAAAAAAGAGTACTGGCAGGTTTTTAATTATGTTTGAATCACTCTTTTTTTCTGGTAATGCGGTGTATGCCTCGAAGGAGAGGAAAGTACAGGGTGGAGGAAAAGCATCCTGCATCCTTTCTTGCCTGGAATTGCCTGGATTCTGCTTCCAGGTGGGTCAGTTCCAGGTGTTTCTGAGCTGTACCTTCACTGGTAGGTGTCCCTAAAGCAGTTTGTTCCCCTCAGTTTTGGAGGGTTTATTTCTGTTCCTCGTGTTGATACCTTGGCCTGTTCCCAAGGCACAGCAGGCACGGTTTGCAGTGAGTGGTGATAGACACACAGCACCAGCCAGGGGTCCAGAAAGGCTGCTCACAACATCCTCTGGCTGCAGGGAGCAAAGAGGACAAACCGCAGCCCTCAGGACATGAAAAGAAATAGAAAAGGCTGCCTGAGCACTCCTGCTGCAGCCATAAAAAGGATTTTGCTGTGCTGTTCTCTGAGCGAGCATCACTGCCCAGCTCCTGTTTGGGAATTGCTTCAGTTCCCCTGCCCTTCCCCAGCAGTGGGGGCAGCCTGTGGGGCTGAGCCTTTCCTGCACATTGCCCCATTACACCTGGGGCAGCTGGCTGCACAACTGTGCTTGTTGCAGGTGGGTTTTGCTTGTTCCAGATGGGTTTTGTTGTCGCAGATGGGTTTTGTTGTCTCAGATGGGTTTTTGTCTCTCCTGCAGCTCCTGCGAGAGCTGATCGAGCGCAAAACCACGGCGCTGGACCCCAACGACCAGGTGGCCATGGGCAGGTGAGTGGGGGGCTGGGACAGCCCTGTCCCTTCAGCACAGCTCAGTGCAGAGGGCACAGTGCTCAGTTCAGCTGGGAAGAGCCATGGTGTCGTTATTCAGGAATCATCCTCTCTAGCAGAGGTTGTGGGTCACCAGTCTGGCTTTGAAGCTGTTGGTCTGTGATCCTCTGGAGGTGGTGTTTCCCCACTGGAAAGGTTTGGTCCAGGTGTTTCTGGCTCTCAGTGGCACAAAAAGTGCCTGCCCACTGCTGAAATTTGGCTTTGGCTCTTTATGAACTCTGCTTTGGTGGTGTTTGAGAAGAAGAAACCTTCTGACATCAGTTAAAGCAGTTCCTGTGTATCCCTCCTGTAAGAAGGGATTCTGTACAGTGAAATTGTACAATGAATGCTCCCTGCATGCAGAGTAAAATATAATTTCATGCAGAGAAGCTCTTATTTCTCTGTTTAATTCTAGAGTTAGAAAGTAAAGAATCTTTAAATGCCACTTCATGAGCAGTGTACATTGAAATAGCCACAGGCTCCAATTCAGAAAAGTGTAAAAGCCAAGGAAAGCTGGGGTTGGGCACTTCCCTGAAAGAAAATGCATCAGGAAATGTTGTGATGGTGAAACAACTTTTCTCATTGTAAAATATCAGCCAGATTCTAGTGCAGTGTCAGATTTATTTTGTGTACGTCTGGAATATTATGGAAAGCTATTCACTATGATTTAACACAATACAGACAAAATTACATTTAAGTGGTGATTGCATTGTACATTTATCTGACTTTACAATAAAATAGATTACAGTAATTAAGATTATATTAAGATTGCAGTAATTGGATTTTGTTAGATTTTTTCCCTGATGTCGAGTTTTCATTGTATAAATCAGGTGAGATGACTCTCATTTCAGTTTAAAAAATATTTATAACCAGGAGAAGTTTTTCCCTGCTGGAAACTTCCTTGACTTGAGGAAGTTGTGGTTGAGAAGTGGAGTTTTTAATGCAGCTGGGGATCAGAGAGTGTTTCTGGGAGTGTTGAGTTGCTCTGAACTGTGCTCCTGCTGTTCTGCATTCCCCAGGCAGTGGTTGGCCATCCAGAAGTTACGGAGCAAAATAAAGAAGAAAGTGGACAGGAAAGCCAGCAAAGGGAGGAGAATCCGGTGAGTGACACCTGCTGCAAGCACACACAAATCCTCATTTTGGAAAAAAAATAAATCTGACGGCTCTGGGTGTGTTTTACCCCAGCTGGCTCTGGGGGGTCTGGGCTGATCTGTGGCTTTGAGGGCATTCCCTGCTCTGGGCAGCCAGTGGGGAATGCTGATGTTCCTGGAGCCTGGAATTAGAGCCTGGAATGCTGATGTTCCTGGAGCCAGGAATCAGTGGGGAATGCTGATGTTCCTGGAGCCTGGAATTAGAGCCTGGGATCAGTGGGGAATGCTGATGTTCCTGGAGCCTGGAATTAGAGCCTAGAATGCTGATGTTCCTGGAGCCTGGGATCAGTGGGGAATGCTGGTGTTCCTGGAGCCTGGAATTAGAGCTTGGTGGATGCACCCTGGGAGCATTGCCCCACTCAGGGTCTGGGGAAACACCAGGGAAAGGTGCTCACATGTCCCTGAGCCTTTTGGGGCTGGAATTTCCAGAGAGGGCCAACAAACCCCTCTGGTGCAATTTGTGTTTCCTGACTGAGACGCGGGCAGCACCTCCAAGCGAAGATGTGCAGGAACACCTCAGGTAAATCTCTGTTTCTCCCTGAGTGCCAGCTGGAATTTGGTGTCAGGTCTCTGTCTGTAACTCACATCACAGCTCCCTCATGTCTGAACCATTTCCCTCCTGGATCACTCATTGGGCTGAGCTCAGTGCTGGAATCCCCCACGTGGGGAGGGAAGCAGCCCTGAGAGCAGGAGGTGTTTCCCCTCTCTGAGGCTCCCTGAGATCAGCATGATTTGTGGTGGAGGAGGGAGGATGCTGAAAAGCTGCTCTGCTTCCTGAAAAATCCAGCACATTAACCATCCTTTGTGAGTAAACTATAAATCCTGGCTTTAGATGGCATCTGATGGAAAGTCAGTGGAGTCAGGCTGGGTCTGGCCTGGCATAGCAATTTTTAAGATAGATGTCATAAGATAATTTATTGAAAGAGGGAAGAGCTACTTTGTTGGCCTGAAAAGCCTATAATTATTGACTATCAATATTCCTTTCTGTCAGCATCACACATAATTGGATATATTCAGGATTCAGTCAAAACTCCTGACAACATCACCCAACTGAGGCAGCCCCATGAACCTGCAGGAGTGATGGGGGAGCTCTCCTGGTGTGCAGTCTGTGCCCTCAGCAGGCCTGGGGGAGCAGCTCTGACATCTCAGGTGCCTCTTTCTGCTTTTTAACTAAAAGTGGTGCTGACGCTGCAGAGAAAATAACAATAAAAGGAAGAAAGGCTCGTTGTGTGTGGTTGGGATTGAGATGCAGTTAAGCTGCTGCATTTTCAGAATTGGGCAGTAGAGCCCAGATGGGTTTTTAAATAGTTGGTGCTTCCACTGAGAGACTTGGTGTCAGCCCAGGAGATCCCTGACCCTCTGTTCTTCTCTAAAATTGGACAGCAGTGCTTACATTTGCTTTCATGGGGGACTTGGAGACCCTGGAGAGCCAAGTGTTTAATACCAAATTCCATCTGTCTCCTTAATTCTTCCTTTTTAGCAAAGCTTCAGTATTACAGCCTGTTTGGGTGCAGTGTAGGGGCTGAGGATCTTCAGGTGCTGCCAGGAGCAGTCAGTCTGCCCCTTGGCAGGGAAGTTGGGGCATTAAGAGGGGAAATAATTCATCCAAACCCCAAACTTCAGAGAGCTGCAGGTAGCTGTGCAGGAGGGATGTGTGCACACTTTCTGCTGTCAGTGTTTCCTGAGCTCTGCTGCTGCAAGCTGGGGTGTCTTCCTCTGCACTGAATATAAATCATGAAATCCCTGTCCAGGGTGGCAGATGGGAAGGGGATCCTCTCTCTGGACAGCTTGCAGCAATGTTTGGGTGATGGGAACGTGCCCCATGGCATTTCTGCACAGGCCTTGTCCTGTCCCCTCCTTCCCTGGGTTTTCCATGCTCCATTTGCAGGTTACTCAGGATGGGCATTCCCAGCTCTGGGAATGGCTCCCGAGTGGGTTTTGCTGTCCTTCAGGGCTCTGCAGAGCACAGGGCAGGGCAGGAGGGGAGCACATGGATGCTGGAGGGGCTGTTTGTCTGTCTGGTGCTGCTGTCCTGTCCCTGCCTGGGATGAGAGGGGATTTGCTGTCCCTCAGTTCACTGTTCACCAGAGGGGAGCAGGGGGAATTGCCGGCTCCAGCTGGTGATTTCCCAGGGGTCAGCCCCCAGCAGAGCCCTGCTTTCCCCTGGGCTGTTCCTGCTCGGGCAGCAGCTCAGATTGGCTCCTCTGAGCAGTTCCTGATGTGCTGCTGCTGCTGCTCTCCCCAGGTTCCACGTCCACAGCAAGCTGGTGAGCTTCATGGCACCTATTGACCCCTGCACAATGAATGATGATGCCAGGTGAGTAAGAGATTAATTATGCTTCTCAAATGGCTCCATGACAGCGTGGTATTGACCTGTTCTTCAGCCTGTCACCCTCTCCAGTCCTTCTTATCAGCTCCCCATTTGTCACTGGCATCACAGCCTGGGTGTCTTGGTCACATCTGTCCTGGCAGCCTGGCTGAGCTTTCACCCTGTAATTACTGTGGTACCGAAGCACAAATTGTCATAAATCTCAGCACCCAGGGTTTGATTCCTGCTTTAGAGCTCCTAATTTGAAATTGGTTTCAAATTAATTTCAAAAGTCCTAAATGTTGAAATTTCCCCATTTTATGGAATCAGTTTGGAAATGCACAGCTCAGCCACCTGGTGTCTTCGGGTGGAATCAGAGCTTAAAGAGAGCTTCACTTCTAACAGAAATGGCAACTTCTATGTTCTGGTTAATGTGCATTTTCTTAGCTCAGTTAATAACTGCAATAGTTCTCTCAAGATTCACTCAGGACTTTTATGTTGCTTGTGTTTATCTCTATTTAAAGAGTACAGAATTTTATTGGGAGACTGTAAGGTTTTAATGTGGCAATTAGTAAAGAAAACACTGAAGTGAAATTCTGTGCATGGTTTCCAGACAGCTCTCCCACATGCCCACCCATATTTCTCCTGCAATACACTTTAAACCCAAATCTCCAAAAGCTGAGCTGTTTGTGGGAAGGAGGTGGAATAATTTTTCCAGTGAATGGATGGAAAAAGCTTGAGAAACATCTTTCCCCTGGGTTGTGGAACATGTTTGTGCTTTGTGAGGGAGAGATGTCATTTGTCTGTTTGTGAAAAGGAAACCAAATACCTGCTGCCTTTTGGGGGATTGCAGGGACTTATGGATGAGAAGTTTTGTGTCCATAGCACCTGTGCTGTTTCATCACTGCATCTCTCTCAGAGTCGCTTTACTCTGGGTTTTTCTCTCCTTTATTTTTCCTTTTCAAGTGAGAGCAAAGCCCAGCTGCTCTGATTTTCCAGTATTGTTTGGACCCTCTTGCCACAGAAAGAAATGTGGTTCCTCCAAGCTGTTCCTCCAGCCATGCAGTGGCACCTTGTGCACAGAGCTGGGAGCAGGGCAGGCTTTGCTCTGGGAAATGGGGCACTGAGGGGTGATAGCCCCCATCTCACAGGCCTTTGGTCAGAGATCCTTGGGGCAGGAGCCTCAGGGAATTCCTGAAGATGTCACACATCTTGGGCTAAGGTTGAATTTCTGTGCAGCATTGCCCTGAAAGCCTCTTCTTTTAGGAGGTGAGCCATGGGCACCTGCAGAGCTCCTGTGCCAGGTGCATGTGCCCAGCCCAGCTGAGGTCTGTGTGTGCATTTGGGTTTATCCTGTCTGTCTGTCTGTCTGTCTGTCTGTCTGTCAGCTGTAGACACAAACCCCCAGCTCTGTCCCTGTGAGCACTCTAAAGCCAGGGCTGGTGTCAGATTGCTGCAAACTCTGATGAACATCCTTATTTCACCTCTGGAGGACAGTAACTTGCAGGAAGAGACATCCTCTAAGGACACAGATGTTTGGTCCAAACACCTTCATCTCCCCAGACAGCTCAGGTTGTTCTGACAGGTAAAACAAGATTGTGCAAATATGCAACAGTGATCTAATCAGCTGGAACAACAGCAGTATTTTAACTGGCACTACCTTTTAACAGCATCATTAAGGGCTCTCATTACTCTTTTATTAGAGGCTCACTCTCTTTCTTATCAGATTACAGAATGAACATAACTCATGGCACTGATTTGATCTGCTGTTAAAGAGGATTACAGCTGTGCATTAGCTGGGATTGACATGGTTTGTAATTTGCTGTTGCTACCCAGGCTGGCAGTGTGACCCCTCCCCAGAGCCCCGGGGGGAGGGCACCCGTACATCATCATTAAACGTGGCACCCAGGGCTCTGGGCAGCCTGGCCTGCAGGACACACTGCAGTTCCAGCTGGGGGTCTGCAGGTGGGGAGGGGATCCCATTTTGTACAGGCTGGGCTGTGTGACCCTGTTCACAGGGGTCCCAGGGTGAGGGAAGAGATGAGGATCTGACTCCATGTTTTGGAGGGCTTGATTTATTATTTTATGATATATGTTATATTAAAACTATACTAAAATAGTAGAAGAAAGGATTTCATCAGAAGGCTGGCTAGGAATAGAAAAAGAAAGAATCATAACAAAGGTTTGTGTCTTGGACTCTCTGAGCCAGCTGGGCTGTGATTGGCCATTAATTAGAAACATCCAAACATGAGCCAATCACAGATGCACCTGTTGCACCCCGCAGCAGCAGATAATCATTGTTTGATTTTGTTCCTGAGGCCTCTCAGCTTCTCAGGAGGACAAATCCTAAGGAAAGGATTTTTCATAAAGATGTCTGTGACAGGGTTGTGCCTCAGCAGTGGATCTCGCTGGGGAGGAGGAATGTGCATCCTCTGTGAGCCAGATCAGGGGAAGATCAGGGGCTCTGCTGGGACTGTGTCAAGGCAGGCAGCGTCCCCACAATGTGAGGTGGGAATCCCTTCCTTCAATGTCCCATCCAAGGTGGGAATCCCTCCCTTCAGTGCCCCATCCAAGGTGGGAATCCCTCCCTTCAGTGCCCCATCCAAGGGCAGGACATGCCCCCTGCCCCAGGGCCCTGCTGGCACAGGAGCCTCCAGACAGTGCTGCCCCTGCAGCAGCAGAGGGGCGCCTGCAGGGAGCCTGAATGCACAGCCAGATCATCCAGCTGCCTGTGAGCTTTGGATTAAAGCCTTGCCCTGGATCCAGGCAGGCCCTGTGCATTTGGTGCATTTTCCCAATCAGCATTCTCCCTTCAGTGCAGTTGCTTTGTCACAGAGAGCCTTGCTGCAAGCAGAGGGGGGTACGTAGCAGGAAATCCTGGTATTAAAAGATTAATTTACTTATATGGCATAGGAGTTTAATAAAAAAAATTTTAAAAAAAAGGTTGGTGAGATACCAGCCTTTAACTTGGCTCACTTTGTACTTGGGGTATTAAAACACCATGAGAGCAGATTAATGGAGGAGTTTGGGCTCTGCGATTGTCAATCCAGGGTGTTCAGCGCCACAGAACTCCTGGGAGGCAGCAAAGCCCTTCCTGCAGGGAGAAGTGAGCCAGCAGCTCAGTGCTGCATGGCACAAACCCCAGCGACCCTGTTGGTGTGAGGAGAACGCCTCCAGGTCTGTGAGGCACAGCCTGGGAGGGAGGATGTCCTGCTTGGGAAACGGGGAGGGCACGGGGGCCAGGCTGGAGCCAAAGGAGCAACCTTATCCTGTGAGACTGAGCCTGCCTGGGGGATCCTGAGGCGCCACAGCTTTGCAATGCCAGGATCCCAGACTGGTTTGGCTGGGAGAGAGCTTCCAACCCACCCAGTGCCACCCCTGCCAGGGCAGGGACACCTCCTCTGTCCCAGGCTGCTCGCAGCCCCAGTGTCCAACCCAGCCTTGGAATTTCCTCTCTCTGTGCCTGATTTTATTCAGAATGGCCCCAGCCCGTGGCTTGGTGAGCCCTGGAGGTGCAGTGTGGCACCCATGGCCCTGCCCAGGGCTTTGGGAAGGGCTGGTGCTGCAGCAGGGGCTGCCCAGCTGCCAGGCTGTGTGTGACCCTGCTGCTGGCACTGGCTGCACCCCTCCTGTCCCCACAGCTGATGTTTGACATCCCTGGCAAACAGACAGGAGCCTCTGGTATGGAAATTTCCCTCTTAAAAGGGGAAAAAAAATAACCTGTTAAGGGCTGCGAGATGATTTGTCGTTTTTCCTTTGTGAGACAATTTGTCTTCTCCTGCATCAAATCTGTTATGGAACAGGCCAGCTGTGGAAGGGGGAAATCGTCCTCGGAATATGAGGAGCACAAAGAATGGCTCCCTCTGCACAGGGCACTTCCCAGAGCCTGCCCTGCTCAGACACCCATCCCAGGCAGCCTGGGAAGGCAGCACTTGATGGATTTCCTGGGGAAATGGGAGCTGTGGAGGCGCCTGCAGGTCCCTGTGTTTGCTGGTTCTCTGCATCCCCTGTGCTTTGTGCTGCTGTGGGAATGGGACTGGGACCAAAGTCAGGGTGAGAGAGGCTCCCCCTGTGCCCCCTGAGTGTGTCCTGAGCCCAGTGAGTGCTGCTGGGTGTTGGAATTCAGGGAGAGCAGGGATGAACCAGGGCTGGCCATGCCTGGGGACGCTGCCCTGAGCTCCAGCTCTGCTGTCCCCCTCTGCTCAGCCCATCCCCATGCAGCCCCTCCAGATGTGCACCGTGCCTTGCCTAGGGCCACAGCCAGCTCTGGAATGTTTCTGGAGCCTGGGGCTGCTCTCAGGGGACAGGCCAGAGGTCACTTGGCACCTCCTGTAATTTAGTGGGGCCAAAAGCACCCAGGAGCCCTCTGGGAGCTCCTCCAGCAGCTGGGGGGCCCTTTGGGGCTGCCTGGCCAAGGTTTATGGCCAGGATTTGGGGAAGAAGGTGAGTGTCACCTCCTGGGGCTGCAGGAACCCCACAGACCCTTGAACCCTTCCCAGTGCTCCCACAGGGAATGCTGGAGCAGGGGATGTGTACTGGGAGCTGTGGGAATGCCCACAGAGCCCTCTGTGCTTTGGGGTTTGCCTGGGAACTGGGGCTGGCTCAGCCTTTGAGTAGAAACTGGGAATGGTAAATGGTTTCATGTTCTGCCTTCCTGGTGGGAGCAGCAATTCCTGGGATTTGGGCTGGGGTAAAACCCACTGGGCACTGAGCACACCAACTCCCCTGGAATCCCTCTGCCTTTCATTTCGTTTCTGTAAGAGAAATACTCCTTTTTATGGAGACAGTTAAGGCTTCGGAATTGTTTTGTCTTCCTGGTACCTGCTCTGCTTGCTGGGCACGTTAATCTGAATTTCACAGCACTGGGCAGAACATTTCACAGAGGGGAGCACGTGGATCATCAAGTCCAGTTCTTCAGGGAGTGATCCATGGATTGAACCCCAGATTTGGTGTCAGCAGCCCCCTGCTCTGAGCCAGCCTGGTACAGACGGGAAGTTTTCCAAGGAAACCATCAGCCAGCTTCAGTTTCCATCAGGAGCTGTGTTTTCCACAGGTGTTTCTGTTCCATCTTCTTTTCCAGTTTTTGTGAATTAAAAATTCATAATTCCCAGTGGAGGATGGCAGTGGGAATGGGGGTTGTACTCATTTCAGTACTGCTTGTGGCATATTCTAAATTATCTTTTTTTTTTGGTGGGGGTAGAAGAAGAGAAGAAGTAAAAGGTACTTGGGAAAAGGCAGAGAAATTGGTTGGAGGGTGTTTTTACTGAAGAGCACAGCAGTGACTGGAGCACTATTGCTATTTTAATAAAAAAACCACCCCCTAGAAACTGAATTTTCCCCCTTAATATTGTTCCTCTACTGGTTTACAGAAATATATATATATTTATAGTTTAATAAATATAAATATATTTAATTTATAAATATATTTATAAAATATATCTTTTAATAAATATAAATATATTTAATATAATATATAATGTTTTAAATATATAATATATTTATTTATAAGTATATATAAATATATTTATAAAATATAAATCTATGTATATAATATGTAATTAGAATATAAAATATAAATATATTTATATTTTTATATTTTAAAAAAGGGAATAACATGACTAATTCCACAGAGCAGCCCAGCCCTGGCTGCTCCCCTCCCATGTGCAGCACATGTTTGGTGGCCCCTTGGAGTTTTTGCTGCTGCTGCAGGGGGGCACAGGAGATTCCTGGGGATCTGCTGAGAGTTTTTGGGATTTATATTTTGATGCTTCATGGAGATTTACGAAATGTGCTATTCATATTCATCCAGGGCGCTCCTTTCTCCCTGTTGTGCCTGTAAAATGTCAGTGGTAGCTACACCTGGGGCTTGGAGGGGCAAGAACCACTCTCAGCACCTGGGCTGGCTGTAGCTGCTTTTATTGAAATGTTTTTAAGGATCTTGCTGACCTGGAAGCAGCAGTGTCCAATGGGGAGGGGCCATCCCCTGCCTCTGGAAGAGATGCATAAATAATTAAGCCAAGGCACTTACACACACATGTTTTATGGCAAATGGCTGTGTGCTTCCTGATCATTTTTTCCAGAAACAGGTTTTATGATAATACAGTAAAAATATTAAATTAGAAAATGCCTCACTAAGGGTGATAAAACCTTACTACAGTGGAAATAGGTAATTATCCCCTCTACAGCCTAAATGACGGTTTAAAAGAAATAAAAATGTTAGTGCTCATTACTTGCTTTTGTGGGTTGCAATAAAGGGTGAGTTAAATTTTAATTCAGGGGAGACCCCTGGCTGCAGCTGCTCGGGGTGGGAGCTGGGTTTGTTCACCTGCCCGGGTTGTTCCTCAGCACAGGTGCCTCCCCCTGGGCTGCAGTGACCTGTGCCCAGCCCCAGGGAGCTCTGGCTGCTTCAGGCCACTGGCTCAAGCCTGGGGTTCCACAGCTGTGGGTGGAGCAGAGAAATCGGATATTTTTTTAACCAAAATCCGAGTTCATTATGCATAGCCTTAAGGGGGCTGAAAGTATTAAAATCTGCACTTACCCTGGTGAATTGAAACACAGACAAGGTTAAACCTGGAGGATTGATGAGTTTTACTCTCTGCATGGTTAAACCCTGCTGAGGGGAGAGGCTGCAGAAGAAAGGGAGCCTGGCTGATGAGGAGAGGGGGGAAAGGGTTGGGGTATTTAATATTTGATTGTCAGGGTGAAATGTTTGCCCTGTTTTGGGGGTGCCTGATTGCTCTCCTTCTCTTGTCACTGTGCCAGGCTGGCTGTCCCTGCTGTGTCATTTTCCAGAAGGATCCGCTGGGGTTTTGCTTCATCCCATTCCTGGGAGGGTGAGGGAACCCCCCTGACCCCCAAACCTGCAGTCTCCATGTCACAGCCTGTCAGTGCCAGCAAACATTGCTCTGCCAGCAAAGACAAATTCTTCCTTGAGATCTCCCCAGGCCCTGGTTGCTTGAGAAATGGCTGTTGATTTAAAATCCGTGGGACTGGAGCAAATTCTGCATCCATCCCTGAACTCCTGCACCCACAGGAGAGCATCAAACCACAACAACGAGGACAAAAACCTCAGGAATTCTCCTCCTGGGTTCTCCCCCCCTGGCAAAGGCTGCAGAGCTGCACTGTTGGGGTTTGGCTGCTCAGGAGGCAGGCACAGCAGCTTTGCTCTCTTGGAGTCATTCCCTGGGGCTCCCCAAAACCTGCACGTTGGCTTTGAGCTCCCTCACATTCCTGGGGATGGAAAAAGGAATGAATGGGGAAGGGAGCAGGGCCTGGAGAGGGGACAGGGATCTCCCCAGATCCCTTTGGCTGGTTTTGGGGAAGGTTTGAGGCTGTTCCCTGCGGGCAGCACCAAACTCTGTCTGTACCCCACACTCCCCCCAGACCCAAATATTGCTGTGATGGAAGGGAAAATCCCATTGTGTACCCCACACTCCCCTCCGTGTGTGCAGCCAAGAGGCTTTAGGAGCTGCAGATAGAGCAAATCCAGCTCTTCCCTCCATGCCAGAAATTCCTGCTTCATGAGAATCCCTCCTTTCTCCCAGCTCACGTTCTCTGCTTCTAAAATTAAAGATAAATAACACCAGCCCACTTTTCTTTTTAATTTTTTTTAAGGGAAATTTGCTCTTGTTATCAGAATTGCTGCACATGGGATATTAATTGGAATCTTGTTGCTGGGTCATTTTCATTGTTTTTCAAGTACTGTCCAAGAAAATGTATGAAAACGAAATTACAGCCCCACGTTGGCTGTGTGATTGAATCCTCCTCACGGCCCCGAACATCCTATTAAAATATTCAATCTTGTTTTCTTACTTGAAGAGCCTGTCTGTAAAGGGCAAACTTATAGAAACCCTCATTCTCTGGAGATCCAATATCCAGGCACACTGGAATATTTCCATATTTCTGCCCTGCCTGGGATTGGGCTCACACCACTTCCCCCCTCTGCCTCTATTTATTAATAAAGATTCTCAGATGCATTTTTAATTACACCAGGCCTTTGCTGTTGGAGGAGTGGAGGGTTTGTGGCAGCTTTTTGGTTCCGTTTTGACCTTGGAAAGTGACTTTTCCCTCTCCTTTTTTTCCCCAGGACGGAGCTGTACCGGTCACTGTTTGGAAAAGTCACAAAGGGAGAAGAAGCAGAGCAGAATTAGGAGCTGGATTGAGCTCCTGTGTTCTCCAGCTGCTGCTGCTGCCCTCAGGCTGCCCAGGAGCAGAATCTCTGTGGTCAGGATGACCCCAAGATGCCTTAGAAAGTCTCTTTTCCCAGCCTGGCAGTCGAAGGAGGAGTCAGAGTTCTTCTGTTCTGGTTTTCAAGGTTGTTTATTTTTCTGTTATCTATAAATTCTTTCCCTGGCTGCTGAGGACTGTCCAGCAGGTCAGACAGAGGCACACTGACCACCTTTGGGGTGGTGTTGTCTTTTATACTAAAAACTCTGTGTACTTTATTTACAATAATTTTCCAGTAACATTATTTACAGTAATTTTCCAATACCTATCACCTGTGTTAGACAGTGTGTTCCTACCTTAAACCAGTCCAAAAGTGCCACCATCACCCAGAAGATGGAGGCCAGGAAGAATGAGCAAGAAGGACAAAACACACCCAAATTCCTCCATCTTGAGACCCCAAGCCCCCATTCTAAAAACCCCAAAATTCTACTTTTTTAGTAGAATTAATAGTTAGTGACAACTAACTATTATTCTGCTTAAACTCTCCTGACTTGTAATTCTTCATGCAAAGCTGGCAGTTTGCTCCGTGGGTCAGAATCAAAGGCACAGGGGTCCTGGGCTGTGTGCCGAGGTCTCTGAGCCCCCAGGCAGGGGCTGCAGCCATCCAGGGCAGCCCTCTGCAGCCTCTGCTTCGTCCCTAAAACCCTTTTGAAGGAGGTTTTTCCCTTCCCTTTCTGGCTGTGATGTTAAAGGGTAACACGAACCACTTTCCATGTGATAACTTCTCGGTATTGTTGGAGGAGATAAGAGCCCGAGCCGTGCTGAGCAGCGCTTTGAAATTCACTTATCAGCGTTGCAGCAGCCTCTGCCATCCCTGCCCTGCCTCCACCTGGGCTGGGGACACGGGGACAGAGGGACAGAGGGACAGGGGGACAGAGGGACAGGGGGACAGGCAGCCCCGCTGCAGCGCTGACCTTGCTGCAGAGACAGCACTGGCTCAGCAGGAAAAGGGACTCACACAGTGCCTGGTGTGGAAATGCTGCAGGAAAAGGGCAGGAAAGGGATTCTCACAGTGCCTGGTGTGGAAATGCTGCAGGAAAAGGGATTCACACCCTGCCTGGTGTGCAGTGCTGCAGGAAAAGGGATTCACACCCTGCCTGGTGTGCAGTGCTGCTGGCAAAGGGCAGCCCCCCAGGAGCAGCCCCGAGGGGCTCTGGCATGGTGGCACAGCAGGAGCAGGGGGACAGGGCCTCCCCAAAAAATCCAACCGATGTTTTTGGAGCTGCTTTACCCGCAGTGTCCCCAGGTGATGGTGTCCAGCACGGGCACAGCTCCCTGGGCACACAGAAAGGACCAGGGTGATTTCCACCGAGTTTTCCTAATGCTGCCAATTAACAGCAAGTGAGATCTTCCCTTCTTCCCCCCCAACAGAATATTAATTCTTTATTAATTCATGATCCAGCTGCTAATTAGTACCTCCACAAATGGGCATTACACCTCAGCAAAGCACTCAGAGGTGTTTTGGGGACTGGGGTGTGCAGAGGGAGGGACGGAGGGTTGTGGTTAATCCTCTCCCCCAACCCCGCCACAGCAAAGAATTCCAACTTTCAGACAAACAACTTCATTTACAAGTGTGTCTCTAATTAGCTGCAGAATTAGTAAAGCAGAGTTTTCCCCCCACAGATCGGCCAAGGCCCCGGGGGAGGCTCTGGAATGGAGAGAATCGCATTTCCAATTATTTTGTTGAATTGCTAATTTAGTTATTGTGCCTGGCGTAATTGTGATGGGTATTGGGTGTGCAATTCAATTTGTTTTAAATATTTGTGGGAAGGCTGATCAGTAATGGAGCTGACCTATTTCATGGCCCAAATTGAGAGAAGAGACTAAAACAAAAAACAGCTACAAAGCCCCAGTTTGTCTTAGTTTTTATTTTGATGTCTCTCATCCCTCTTAAGACTGTTGATGCAACAAAAGGTTTACATTAAAAGATGATGGCACTTTGATCTTGGGCTTTGGAGAGCTTACAGCTTTGGTATGTCTTTTCTTGGCATTTTAATATGGAGATATTTTAGGCTAAAGAGTTTTAAACGTGATGCTGGAGTTCAGTAGGGTCTGTCCCCTCACCACCCCCCAGATTTTAACTATAATGATTCTGGTTTGAGAAATGTGAGGAATCAACTGCTGGAGTTGTGGTGGCTCACATGGGCACATTTAAATCTCACCTTTCATGGGGACACCTCCAGAGGGTGTTTGTGGATCAGCTCCCAGGGACATCCTTTAGCCAAAGTCCTGCTGGGCCTTTCCTACCGAGCAGGGCACAGAGTGAGGCTGGAAAAGGTCTCCAAGATCATCCAGTGCAGCCATCCCTGCCCACAAAACAGCCCTGGCAGAGGGTCCCAAAGTTCTCCCAGCTCAGCAGCACTCCCTGGGGTTTGGGGTTTTTCCCTGCCTGTCCCATTCACTGTGATGTTGACGATGGGGATGGGGAGTGGCCACCATCAGGCTTGGGGACACCTGGAGGACCTGGGATGGGGCAGAGCAGTGGGATGAGCTGGGACCTCAGGGCAGGGCACAGCTGACCTGGGGGGTCCCACAGAACCCTCTCTGCAGTCCTGGCCTCAGGCAAAGCTCAGCTCCCCAGGCCAGGGGTGACAGATTGCACTCGCAGCAGCAGAGCTGTAATTCATTCTTTTTATTAAAAGAAATTGAGGTAAGTGAAATACTTCAGCACCAGCGAGAACCGTTCGTGCTCAGGGGGTTCCCCCCACCCGGTGACCCCCCCAGACCCACCTGGGGACATCACAGGTGCTGCTGCCACCGGCCCCAGCAGGCCCAGAGCCCCCAGGGCACTGCCAGACCCCGGTGTCACCCAACAGAGGTTTCAGAGCTGCTGCACCCCCAGATGAAGCGAGGCCTGACCGGTGCTGTAGCACTGAAATGGGGGGGCTGCTCTGCACGAGGCTGGGCCAGGCTGGGCACAGGGACCCCTCCCACAGATGTCCTGGAAAAGGGACCCTGGTGACACCACCACAGGGGGATCCTGGGGACAGGGAGGACCCCACAAGTCCCGGTCCTGCCTGGCTGACACATTCTCTGTCTGTGTGTCCTGCTGCAGCCCACCCTGGCGTAAGCAAAAGCATCTTTGGGGCTTGTTCAGGGGGCTCTAGTGGAAAAAAACATCTCGTAAATCAAATTAGGGTTCTTAACTATTAAGAAAAAGCAAGTCCTGCAGGTGGCCGAGCTCTGCTGGCCACGGGCAGGGGAGCAGTGGCCCCGGGCTGGCACCTCCAGTCACTGGCAGCACAGGCAGAAGGGCTGCATTGCACTTCAGGAGGAAACAGGGACAGGTGAGAGGCACTGGCAGCATCATTGATTAATTCTCCCATCGAACAGCCCTTCTGATGTACCGTACTCCTGACCTACAGCCCTTCCTGCTAAAGGACTAAAGGAGGGGCTGTGAAATCTCAAATTCTTCCAGGACCATCACTGGTGAGCCCGGGAGAGCCCAGCCCCAGCGCTGTGCTGGAGCTGTGCTGAGGGCTGGGCTGTGCTTCCCTCCAGCACTGCAGCTTCTCTGAGCTTTTGTTACATAAAAAACATGTAGAAAGAAGTTGGGGATCCGGGCTGGCCTGGGGGGACCTGGGCAGCTGCCACCCTTCCTGCACTCACCTGCCACCCAGTTCTTCCTGACCACTGCCACCAGATACCAAACCCAACATTTTTTCACAGTCCCAGGTAAGAGTGGCCCCTCCCAGCCCAGGCAGCTCTGGGGCAGGGCAGGATGATGGAGAAAGCTCTCCTCAGATCCTCAGACTGACATTTCCTTCTGCAGTTCCAGCCCCACTGGGGGCTTTGGCTCTGTCCTTTCTCCTGCCTCACCTCAGCTGCCTGGGGCTGCCCCAGGGAAGGGATGAGCACTCCCCACCCGTCAGAAAACATCAGGGCAGGGAGAGCAGAAATGCTGAGCAGCTGCACTTTGGTCTCTTGTGCCTCCTCCCAGAAGGGCCTTTCACAAAATTCACAGCCTGCTCTAGAGGAATTGGGCACAAAGGCAAAGCCACGGGGGTTCAGCCCCCAAAATCCTGCCCCCCAAAACCTTCACAGCCCTGGGGAGCCCGGGAGCCTCCTGGGGGCACAGCCACAGCAGCTAAAGGCTGGTTTTCCTCTACCTAGGAGACAAGACAGACGTGGGGCACACAAATCAAATCACCACTGACAGAGGGTGACACACGAATCACCAGAGACAGAGCCAGGGGCGGCGGGGAGGGCACAGGGGGACATTGGCACTTGTCAGCACGGAGCTGCCACTGCCGGGCACGGGGAGCAGGGGAGAGGAGGGCAGGGGGTCCCTGCAGGGGCAGGGGCGTCCCTGGAGGGACAGGGGTGTCCCTGCAGGCCCTGCCACGCCAAGGCCTCGCGGTTCCGGAGCGCCCAGCCCCGCTCTGATCAATAAATAAGGTACAGGAGGACGGCGGGGACTCCGTTCCGCTCGTGTTTGTACATCTGCCTCGTGTCCCTGGCCAAAGGACACGCTCCCTCTGGCCAGCCTGGTTTGGAACAATCCAACTGTCCCTGCAGCGGCGCTCCCGGAGCCCCCCCGAGCAGACCAAGGGCAGTTCCCGCTCCGGGCAGGGCCAGGAGCAGCCCAGGCTCTTACGTGGAGGAGGGAGAGTCCATTGTGGAGAGGATCCGCACGACCTCGGCTCGCTGCGTGGGGGAGATGTGCTGGGTCATGTGCACGATGGAATCCATGGCAACCTCGGGATTGGCCTGGACCAGGCTGCGAAGAGCACAGAGGGAGAGGGTGAGGCAGCTCCGGAGCTCCCAGCAGGGATTCCAGGGGGCTGCAGTGTGGGGCTGTGAGTGGGCACAGCCCTGGGTGGGCTGGGAGCTTCCTCAGGGCACTGCTGGGCTGGGGAATGCTGAGTGTGTGCCCCACGGGGAGGGCAGGAGCTCTGGAGCCAGCCCTGCTGCCACCCAGGTGCCCTCCCTGCTCACCTCCTGATCTGCTTGAGCACGTAATCCCTGGAGATGTATTTGATGTTCTCCTCCACCACCGAGCGAACGCCCTCCTCCTCCGTCAGCTGCTTCTCCAGCCACTCCACCAGGTCCTTGTTGCTGTCCCACAGGTAGGCCTGCCAAAATCCACAGCTCAGCCTGGACCCAGCCCTGCCACTCCCCAGATTCACCCCACACCTCTGGCTGGGCAGCCCCACAAACACAGCTAACAATCAGCACAAGGTCAAAGATTATCCCCTTCTTTTGCATCCTGCCATAAATGTGATGGAAGGGGACCAAGGAGGTGCTTGGTCAGTGCTGCAGGGAATGAGCTGCAGCTGTCCCAGATAAACCCCAGTCTCCCTGGTTATCAGCACCCCAAATTCTGGTGGAACATGGCTGACCTGACATGCAGCTGCTCCAGGGATTGTCCCAGAGCTAAACCTGTAAGTCCCCATCACCTCCAGCCTGCCCATGGTGGTGGCCCCGGCACTGCTGGGACCCCTGACCCAGCCTGGCAGAGCAGGTTGGAGCATCTGGACCCTCAGCCACAACCCCCTTTGTGCCTTTCACAAGATCATTTCACCTGATATTTGCTAGATAGTTGGCTGTGTAATAACTCAGGAGAGTGTGAGCCCCTAACAGCCTTCTCTCCTCTCCTCTCATTTTCTTTACAAATCATTTAAGAATCGTTTTGTTAATGGTTTCCGGAAAAGCAAGTACTGCCATTAGCACTCATTCATATTTATGTCATTTTATTTGGGTAATTAAACACAAAGCTCCTCATTTAAAGGTGCACTATCCTTCTCTGTTATCACTAACCAAGTCAAAGGCAGAATGACAATGAGCTGGGGGTGGTGACACCGTGGTGGCACCTCCTGAGCCAGACCTCTGGCACACAGAGCCACGAGTCACAGAGTCACCGGGGCTGGAAAAACCTCTGGGTTCCCCGAGTCCAACCATTCCCCACACTGCCAGGGCCACCACTGGCCATGGCCCCAAGTGCCACATCCGCAGGGACTTTAAATCCCTCCAGGGATGGGGACTCAGCACTGCCCTGGCAGCTGTGCCAGGGCTGGGCAGCCCTTCCCAGGGAGCAATTTCCTTCCCAAGGAGGAATTTCCATTCCCATGGAAGAATTTCCTTTTCCATGGAGGATTTGCCTTCCCATGGAGGATTTTCCTTTTCCATGGAGCAATTTCCTTCCCAAGGAGGAGTTTTCCCGATATCCAGCCTGGATCTCCTCTGGCCCAGCTGAGGCTGCTCCCTCTCCTGCTGTCCCTGCTCCCTGGCTGTCCCCTCCTGTCAGGAGCTGGGCACAGGGGACACCTCCCACTGTCCCAGCCCTGTCCAGCCTGGCCTTGGGCACTGCCAGGGATCCAGGGGCAGCCCCAGCTGCTCTGGGCACCTGTGCCAGGGCCTGCCCACCCTGCCAGCGAGGAATTTTGGTGTCAGAGCCCATCCCAGCCCCTGACACACTTCAGAAACCCCAGGATTATTTTATTTCCTTTCACACGACGTCTCTGATTGTCTCAGCCCGGTGATGTCACTTCAAGATTTTGCTTATTTCATTGTTTTTCTCCTGGTTACGATTTGAAACTCGGAGTTTTGCTCCCTGCCTGTGGCCCTGGCAGGCAGCAAACAGCCCCTGCATACAAAGGCAGGTTCCAGGGAAGGGGGGAAGCCCAGCCCGGGAAGCTGCGGCACAGCCCCAGACCTGTGGAAAGCTCCATTTACCCAAGAATCCCAAAGCTTTTCGTTTAGGAGAATATTTAATACTCTTATTAATCATTTTTAATCCGTTTGCTTTTAATTAAGAAACAGCATGATGCTTCCCTATCAACATATGCCAGGGAGCAGATTAATTGTGGCTTAAGATAACTCTCCTTGATTGGTGTAATGTATTAGCTAACGAGCTGCCTGCTTTTGGAGAGCTCAGGCTCTACCTTGGAAAGGCTGCTGCCCTCCAGAGAACATCCCCCCCTTCCCTGGAACCCCTGGGTGTTGGGGACTTCAAAAACAGAATGAAAAAAAATAGAATTAAAAAATAAAACACTGAAATAAAATAGCAATTTTAAAAAGAAAGTAAAATAAATAAAATAAAGTAAAATAAAATAAAGTAAAATAAAGTAAAATAAAATAAAATAAAATAAAATAAAATAAAATAAAATAAAATAAAATAAAATTAAAATAAAATAAATAAAATAAAAAAAATAAAATAAAATAAAAAAATAAATAAAAAAAAATAAAGTAAAAATAAAATAAAACAAAATAAAGTAAAATAATAAAATAAATAAAAAAAAAAAAAAAAATAAAATAAAATAAAGTAAAAATAAAATAAAGTAAAAAAAATAAAGTAAAACAAAATAAAATAAAATAAAGTAAAATAAAAAAAAAAAAATAAAATAAAAAAATAAAATAAAATAAAATAAAGTAAAATAAAATAAAATAAGTAACAAAAGTAAAATAAAGCAAATAAAATAAAATGAAATAAGTAACAAAGTAAAATAAAGCAACATAAAGTAAAATAAAATGAAATAAATAAATAAATAAATAAAATAAAATTAAATAAAGCAACATAGTAACAAAGGAAAATTAGATACATAAAATTAAGCAATACAAATAAAATTAAATAAAACCGAATAGAATAAAATAGAAAAAATAGAGAAATAAAGTAGAATAATATAGAAAAAGTATAATAGAATAAAATAGAAAAAATAGAAGAATAGAATAAAATAGAATAGAATAAGATATAGAATAGAATAGAATAAAATAGAATAGAATAAAATAGAATAGAATAAGATATAGAATAGAATAGAATAAAATAGAATAGAATAGAATAAAATAGAATAGAATGAAATAGAATAAAACAGAATAAAATAAAACAGAATAGAATAAATAAAATAAAACAGAATAAAATAAAACAGAATAAAATAAATAAAAAAAATAAAATAAAAAAAAAAAATAATAAAATAAAATAAAATAAAATAAAATAAAATAAAAATAAAATAAAATAAAATAAAATAAAATACAATAGAGGCTGGCAGGGGGTCAGGGTGGGCAATGCCCCGAGGCCTGGCAGGGCAGGCTGGGTGCCCCCAGCCCACACTGACCTTCACTGTGCCCTCCACCTCGACGAACCAGCGGCGCAGCATGGCCTGGATCTGCCCGTCCGTCAGCTCGGGGTTGGCCTCGTGGATCTTGCTCTTCACGGCCTCCTCCAGCAGCAGCCGCCGCAGCCGCCAGTAGAAAAACGTCCGGGAGGTTTTCCAGTCCAGCACATCCTGCCCGGGGCACGGGGACAGCAGTGAGGGACGGCAGGAACAGACACAGCCCATCCCACAGGGAAACCAGGCTGGGCATCGATGGAGACTCCCCGGGGATCCCACCCTGTCCCACCAGGAGCTGCACAGGGCCACGGAGGGTCTGGCTCCAGCCCTGTCCCCAGCAAGCTGTGGGACACCAGGAGCTGTACAGGGCCACGGAGGGTCTGGCTCCAGCCCCGTCCCCAGGAAGCTGTGGGACACCAGGAGCTGTCCATGGCCACGGAGGGTCTGGCTCCAGCCCCGTCCCCAGCAAGCTGTGGGACACCAGGAGCTGTCCATGGCCATGGAGGGTCTGGCTCCAGCCCTGTCCCCAGGAAGCTGTGGGACACCAGGAGCTGTCCATGGCCATGGAGGGTCTGGCTCCAGCCCTGTCCCAGGGAAGCTGTGGGACACCAGGAGCTGTCCATGGCCATGGAGGGTCTGGCTCCAGCCTTGTCCCCAGCAAGCTGTGGGACACCAGGAGCTGTCCATGGTGATGGAGGGTCTGGCTCCAGCCCTGTCCCCAGAAAGCTGTGGGACACCAGGAGCTGTCCATGGCCACGGAGGGTCTGGCTCCAGCCCTGTCCCCAGAAAGCTGTGGGACACCAGGAGCTGTCCATGGCCATGGAGGGTCTGGCTCCAGCCCTGTCCCAGGGAAGCTGTGGGACACCAGGAGCTGTCCATGGCCATGGAGGGTCTGGCTCCAGCCCCATCCCAGGGAAGCTGCAGGACACTCACGGTTATGGCCCCTTTCTCCTGCATCCTGCCGGGGGTGTCGTGCAGGTCAGCGAACTGCATGGCCACCTGCTGGTACATGGGCGCCAGGAACTCCTCCCTCTCCTTCAGCTTGGCCTCCAGCTCCTTCCTGTCAGCCGGGCTCAGCTCGGGGGTGCCTGAAACCACACACACATCAGACCCCAGGAGAAGGTCAGGGTGCCACAAACCACACACAGCTCAGACTCCAGGGATACCTGAAACCACACACAGGTCACACCCTGGGGGTGCCTGAAATCACACACAGCTCAGGGGTCACAGATCACACCCTGGGGAAGCTCAGGGGTGCAGTTTCCAGTCCAGCACTTGGAAAAGCCAAAGAACAAGCCCCAGAGCATCAGCTCCCAGCAGCGCCCAGCAAATCTCTGGCCCAGCCCAGATTCTGAGCCACAGAGACTCAGGCAAGGGCTCTGAGGGTGTTTTCACCATGGAAACTCTGCTCCATTTAAATGCCAACGATCTAAGCCATCAATTAAGTGACATTTACAGGACTTACTCCTAAAAGAGAATAATGTCCCAACACTGCTGCTCATTTAGCAGGAAACACAGCCCATGACACCCCACCTTCAGCACTGCAAGCTCTCCTTTAGCCCACTCCAGGGGCTCTGCAAACAGCAGGAAGCCAGAGCAACCCCAAGCCAAGAAACCCAGCTCAAACCACTGGGCAGAAGCTCTACAGAAACCCCAGGAGGGACCAACTCCACCCAGTGCACAATCCAAGGCTGGAATTCACTGCCACTGGGCCCAAACGGGCTCACAGAGGGTGATCAGACAAATCCATGCAAGGAGATGCCAGCACAGGCTCCTGAGCACAAAGATCAGACATTAACCTGTGCTCAGGAAGCCTCTAAACCACAGCTGGGAGCTGAGACAGCACCCTGGGGGCTCCATCCCAGGATGCTGCTGCTCCTTGCACGCCTCCTTCCCACAGGCACGATAATCCAAGGCTGCTGCTCCAAAGGGAGGAGCTCCCCAGTGGCCTGAGCACCCCAGGGCCTCCCCACACACCCCATATTTGTGTTTTTCCAAGGCACAGCCCCTCCAGACAAAGATCCTTCCCAAGGAAGGAATGTTTTCCCTGTGCCTACCAATATAAATGTTACCTAACCCTTCAGATGCGAGTAAGAAGGTTTTAATTAAGAGAAGCTCCCCTTCTAACCTTCAGAATAAAAAATTATCTATATTTATCCAGGCTGGACTCCCAGGCTCCCTGGTTTCAATGGCAACACGAGCACTCAGGGCAGCCCTGTTGGTGAATTCCAGCCCCTGCCACCGAGTCCACCCAGGCAGGCCCAGTAATGATTTAGGTGAGATTAACAAATATGTCAATGTCTATTTTCTGCTTAATTTAAAAGCAGCGTCTATAAAGATTTTTGACTTCTGAACCCTGTTCTCCTGGAAGAAAGAAGGTAACAATGAGGAGGGGGGATAAAGAGTGATTATCCCATCATCGATCGTTTGTCAGGAGCATTTCTTATTCACTGCACCATTGTAAAAAGCTAAGCTCTCGATCAATCCCGTAAGCCCCCTGTACAATTAAATATCTTGGAATGGTTTTCTTTCTTTCCTAGTCAGATCTCGAGGCCTCAGGGTTTTTCAGAAAGCCTGGGATTTATTTATTTATTTCTTAAGGTTAAAAAAAAAAAAAATAAAAGGAAAAAAAAAGAAGTCTCCTTCCACAAATCTTATCCTGGCAAGCAGAGGGGAGTTAAAATATGGGATTCTTTTGCTCTAGAGGTACTTGACAGTTAATGAAACTGTTAAAGTTTAAATCATAGGAGCATTATAGACCTCTAGGTATGGATTGGCTGCTAATCAATAGGGAAACAAAAGGAGCAGTGCTCCCTGACAGCCCCATTCCATGAGGAGAGAGCTGGCACGCAGGTGGGGCAGCCCCAGGAACATGAGCGACCCTCCTGCCCTGGCAGGGAGCACAGGGCAGGCTCCTGCAGGAGCAGGAAATGTCCCTTTCCCTTGGGCTGCAGCTTCCCCTGAGCCCCCTGGCCCCGTGGCTCTGGGGGTGCTGGGATGGGAAGGGGCTGGGGAACTTCTCAGCTCTGCCCCAACACCCCAGAGCCCCCATGGCAGGGAGCACCCAGCACCTCCTGGCTCTGCAGGCTTCCCTCTCTTCTTCTTAATCAGCAGCCGAACTGCCTTAGCCGGGTTGGAAAGATGCCCTGGGGAAGCAGCAGCCTTGGGCCCACCTCACTCCACACCTGCAGCAACAGCCTCACCCCTGAACCTCACCTCCTCTGCTTCTGCCTTCAGCAAAACAGCACCAGACATAAATTTATTGTCTCCTGGGAGGGTGGGAGGCCCTGGCACAGGGGGCCCAGAGCAGCTGGGGCTGCCCCTGGGTCCCTGGAAGTGCCCAAGGCCAGGCTGGACAGGAGGAGCACCCTGGGATAATGGAAGGTGTCCCTGATGAGCTTTAGGGTTCCTTCCAATCCCAACCATCCTGGGAATCCAGGAAACTCAGCAAAGGCAGCAAAGATGCCAAAGGTGTCCAGGCTGCCCAGAAACTCCCCCAGCCCAGCTGCTCCAGAGGGGAGAGGGAAGGTCACAGGGAGCCACGCACGCCCCTGGAGAGACAGGCATTTTTGGATTGTCTCTTGTTTCTTTAAATGAGACAGGCTGTAATTGCTTCACTAAATATTCAGCAGGATTTATGTCAGAAAGGTGCAGCATGAACAGCCAGTGAAGGTCACACCAGCTCGTGGCACAGGCTGCAAACATCCTTGCACAGAATCCCCGTGGTTCCCACCCTGCCCCTTCCCTCTCTTTGCTCCTCAGGTCTCATTTCCCAGCAGCTGAAGTGTGGCAGGGACATAATTCCAAAAAATTCCTATCCCCAGCCCTCCTGGGGGGATCTCCCAGTGCCAAGGAGGAGCTGAGAGAAAGCAGGGCTTGCTCTGGGAGCCCTGTGATTGTGAATTAACACCAATTTAAATGCAGCAGCACCTGCACAGGGATGCAGCTGCTGAAAGCAGCATCACCCACAAAACCAAGTTACAACCTATGTTTATGCAACACCCCGTGAGAGGCGGAATCAGAGGAGCAGTGCTCCTCACAGGTTTTCCTGAAAAAGTGGCAGCGAGGGTCACTTCTGGTCCTGCACCCCAAAATGTTCATTTCCAGAGAGGAACTGCTGTGCTGAAGTGGAGCTGAGTGGTGAACACTTGAGTGTTCACTCCTTATTTGGAAATTTAAAGGCAATTTTGGATGCTCAAGTAAGATGTGAACCAAGCTCCAGCAGCACAGACTGACTGCCCCAGGAAATGAAATAAATGAAATAAATAAAACCAGAGGTGCATTCAGCACACAGGAGCACCTCACAGGACCAGCAAGGACATTCCCACTATCACAGCATGCACCAGGTGATGGCTGGGTGCTGCCTTCTTCCTACAAGAAACATGGAAATGCAACAGCCAGCCTTGCTGTGACTGGAGCCATTCTCCATTCCTCTCACCCACTCTCCAGCCCATTTCTGCACCCATTTCCCTGCACCTCTGACACGGGGCACAGAATCTGTACGGTGAGGCTTATTTCCACTACATGTTTTAGTCTAATTGTAAGAAATAAATAAATTCGAGCCTCTGTATTTTAAACTGTGGCCCAAGGCTTGCAGGCTGCCCCGTTCCCACATTTCTGGGTGATCCCTGCACACCTGTGGGAATGTCCCTCCCCACGTGGGGACGTGCCCAGGGCCAGGGCCACCCTCTCTCTCCCCTGCCCCTTGCTGGAGCAGCCCAGCCCTGAGTGACACTTCAATAAACCACGGGGCTAATCAACATTTCAGCAATGCTGCTGCAGAATTGATAATGAACAGATTTATGTCAAATGATTCAACATCTCCCCAGCCACCACGTCCAGCCCCGGCGTGGGCTGGTGGGAGAGCAGCTCCCTGTGCTGCTCCCCAGAGCTGCGGGCAGGGATGACAGCCACTCAGGGGTTAAAGAGAGGCAGTGAACCCCCAGCTAATGAGTAAGAATTCAGCAGGCAGTGTAAGATAAATGGAGCTTTCTCTGCTTCTGCTGGAGTCAGCATGAACTGCGGCCCTGCGGCTTGTTTGTGGCAAATGGAGTGCGCGAAATATCAAAGGGCAGTGATCCAGAAGAAGACCGACTTTGACAAATTTTAAATTGGCCAGAAAGAAAACCAGCAAAAAAATAAAACAAAAAAGGAAAAAAAAAAAAGGGGGGAAAAAATTATGCAATTCAGTGTGTCCTGCAATCCTGGCTTTGCTGCTCTGGTATGGAATTAGTGGCAGAACAACAGCGATGATCAGGCAGGGCTGGCAGCAATTACATCCATCTCAGGGAGATGCTTATCAGGGACTGAAGCTTTTAGAGCTCTCCCTATGTACAGTTGTAAGTGACTTGCTCTTGTGTTGCAGTCATTTTAATTAAAGTGTATGGAGTTTGCTGGGAGTAATTACCCTGTAGAGGAAGAGGGGGAAAAAGCCCCGAGCAGGCGCCTGGCTCCTCACATGGAGCTGGGTTTGTGAGGCTGTTGGCAGAAAACTCTACCCCATCTTTGCCCTTGTGGGTTTTTTTCAGTGTCCCACAGGATTCAGGGGTGGCCTGCAGGTGTCCTGCAGCCACGGGGATGAGTGAAGGTGATGCTCTGCTCCCTCTCCCTGCAGGATTGCCACACTCCAGCCTTTGTCCACAGCATTCTCCAGGGGATGGATCCATCCCCAAGCCACAGGCTCTGCTGGAGCAGGGCTTGCTGCGCTGCTGGCACTGCCAGGGGGTGTGGGCAGGTGAAGGTGAACACTGCCAGCAGCAGCAGCAGCAGCAGGGCTGCCCTGCAGGGCCATTCACCTGCAGGGCCCAGCTGAGTGCTCAGCACACTCCCCTCCCTAAGCACACCTTGATTTCTCCTTCCTGGGGATTCCTGCTCCCTGTCTGACACACACTCATGGGAGGGGGGGATGAGGGTCCTGCCTGCCTGAGGAACCCCACTGAACACCTCCAGAGAGGCTCTTCTGGGACTCTGAGCCGGGTCCCCATGATTTGGGGTGGTCGCTGTCCCTTTGCTCCTAAAGGAACACTGTCAAATCTGACAGAGGCCAGAAGTGAGGTTTTCTGAAAATAACCTCCTTGCTGCAGACTTTTAAACTGGGATTTAAGTCATGGAATAACAGAATGGTTTGAGTTGAAAAGGACTTGAAAGATCATTTCATTGGACACCTTCCACCATGCCAGGGCACCCCTCACCCTTCACCCATTACGATTCTCCTCCCGAGGCATATCAGGAGGGTTGTTTTGTATATAAATTGTTGCCCTGCCATAAATTAAAAAAAAAAAGCCAAATAATAAAATGTAACTACAGCAATAGCCAGGATTTATCAGTCATTTGCAGAACACTTTTCCTCCTGAAGGATCCCAAAAGGCTTTATAAATTCAAGCCATACCCACATGGCACGCTTCTCCCTCCACTGAAATGTAGTCAATTTTGGAGGTAAAAGGAGGCTCTGTAAGATTATGCTCTTATAGTAAGAGCCAGTAAAGGACTATTTAAAAAGCCTATTCCCCCGAGAGAGAACATATCTGATATTAAGTGCATTTTGCTGAACACTCTGTATTTTGGGATGTTGAGTGTACAGCAGGCGCTGGGATCACTCGGAGCGGTAATAACACAACCCAGCACTGAGCTCTGCACAGCCCCCTGCTCACAGAGACATGCACAACGTTCCTCATTCCCTTGGAACTGAAGAGCACACAGATATCATTACTGCAAACTACCCCAGACACTCAGCGACAGTCCAGCAGCCCAAATGTCTCTGATCAAACCCTTCCTTATGTGAAACGATGCTCACTGAAGGCTTGGCCCACAAACCTTTAGTGAGCTGAGCAATTGCTGAGCTGGAAATTAGACCCAGGCATCTGCAGTGAGGGTCTGTTGTGAGACCCAGTCAATAAAATATAATAAAAAAGAGAAATCAGCTCAAAACCCCACAATATTCCACACTCTGGGTATGCTGAGCATGCATGAGCATCATCTCACACGTACACACCTGCCGTGGTCTCACTGGTTTTCTTCCCAAGTCAGACAAATAAAAATGTCAGTAAATAAAAGTGAGAAGCACTGATGAGATGCCCCCTGAGGGGTGCCCAGGGGCTGTGCCACGTACCCAGGCGCTCGGCCAGGCGGATGTACACGGGGTCCACCCTGCGCATGGTCTTCACCAGGTCCTTCCTGCGGAACCGGATCTCCACCGTGCCCTCGGGCTCCAGGATCCCTCCCCTGCAGCAGAAAAAAGAAAAGCACTTCCTGCACCTGACCCTGTGTCATCAGACACTAAACTGAATGGTTCAACACCTGCTGGAAAGCGTGGGGAGGGAGACAGAACAGAGGGAGAATTTTTTGTCACTGTCATATTTTCTGAAAAATCCCTTTGCCAGGATATCCTCTCCTGGGAAGCCGAGAAGCCTCAGAGAAAAATGAAAACAATAATTATCTCCTTTGCTTCTCCTGGAATGTAGTTTAGAGATTGTTTATCCAACAGGTGAATTGTTTTTACTTAATGACCAATCACAGTCCAGCTGTGTCAGGACTCTGGAGAGAACCACAGGCTTTTCAGTAGTATCTTCTTAAGCCTTCTGTAAACATTTGTAATATCTATATAGTTTAGTATAACATTCTTTAATATAATACCATAAAATAATAAATTATCCTTCTAAAAACTCGGACTCAAATTTTCAATTCCTCCTCCATCTGGGAGACTGGAGGAATGTTTAGCTCCACTTCCTCCACGCCGAAAACGCAGACGAGGCCCCACATGTCCAACGCCATGGAAACCAGCCGTCCCCAGGCCACGAGGAGCACGCAGGCAGCCCCAGCAGTGTGTCAGGCAGAGGGTGTGTACCTGCTGTCCCTGTCAGCGTACATCTCCATGTGCCTGGGGTTGATGGTGGGGTCGATGACCACCCAGGAGCCGCCGCGCAGCTCGCCCTGCGGCGGGATGTAGACCAGCACGGGCTGCCGGTACTCGCGCAGGCCGTCCACGATGTACGCCCCAAACTTCACCACCTGGTCATACATGTCTGGGGAGGGACACACAGACGGTCAGACACGGATGGACAGGACGCAGAGATGGTCAGGAATGGCTGGGGATGGACAGAGATGGCCAGGATGGATAGATAGGACACAGAGATGGTCAGGATGGATGGACAGAACACAGAGATGGTCAGGATGGATGGGGATGGACACAGAGATGGTCAGGATGGATGGACAGGACACAGAGATGGTCAGGATGGATGGATAGGACACAGAGATGGTCAGGATGGATGGACAGAACACAGAGATGGTCAGGATGGATGGGGATGGACACAGAGATGGTCAGGATGGATGGGGATGGACAGAGATGGTCAGGATGGATGGGGATGGACAGAGATGGTCAGGATGGCTGGGACAGGAACACACAGCCTGGAGTCACAGCTCACCACTGCTCCAGGTGCCCTGGGGATGATCCATCCCTGCCTTCCCAGCCCACAAACACTCCCACAGTTTGGGAAATCAGCCTGGGTACATCTGCACTGCCCAATTTCAGACTCACTACCCCAGACCTCTCCCACAACTCATGTAATGTGAATAAAATGCACCTAAGGGCAGCAGAGCTTTTCCAGATCTTCATAAAAATGTGTGTGGAGAGGGATGGCGAACAGCACTCTGCTCTCCCTCCATTAAAATTTGTTTAAGGCACTTTGCTCAAAATTAATAAGAACAACTCCACTGTGTAAAGACAGTACATTGAAAATATCAGCCCCAAAGGTGATTTAAATAAAAGAGAAAAAGGGAAGGCAGAAGAATTTCTATGAGATGATATAGTTTCTAATGGATACAGTCTGTAATGGAAACGGGCACTCTTGAATATATATATTTTGTTACATATAATTATATCTACAAGTATTAAATCAAAATACAAGAAATGAAAAATAGTTATTAGGCTCATCTAGCCCACCTCTTTGTTCACACAGGACTGTTTCTCCCACAGTGCTTTTGAAAGCTCCCGTTTAGAAACCCCAAACAATAAATCTGCTCCTTTAGGGGCATTTCCAGAGCCAAACAGATGAGATTTCCCTCAGAACTCAGCCAAACTTCCCCTCCCTCCCCATTAATTTCATGTCAACACCTAGCCTCATTTCTGGGGAAGGAAGAGACCCCAGCCAAGGTGCCTTTGTCATTTAACCCTCATTTTAGTGTTAAGCATTAACATGAACATAATTAAGCAATTAACTCTTTGGGAAACAGTCTTATATTTTATATTAATATATTTTTTATTTTATATATATATATTCATACATATATTTTTATATATACATATATACATATACATATATATGTGTGTATATATACATATATACATATACATATCTATATATCTATATATTTTTATATATATATATATATAAAATTAGTACCACAGGCACTGATAGGATCTCTCCATTTCATTTCCAAGGTCATTGCCCAAACACCCAAGAAAAGGAATTTCATATTATTTAAGAGGTATCAAATGCTGACAAAAGGAAGAACAATTTATTCCCTCTAATTGGGAATAAACATAAATCCCAGCAGAGACAGTGAGGAGTGAGAACCAAACAAAACTCCAACCTTTCCCTTTGTCCTGAGCAAAGAAAAAGACTCAAAAGGGGTGACAAATTTATTACTAATTATACAATTATTTTATTATGTAGTGCTAGTAATAAACCACTTGAAGTACTTTCAGCTAATTCTCGTGTTAAGAAAATAATTGCTTGATTCAAATTATTTTAACTGAATTAATTCTTTACTAGACATTTTTTACTAGTGCTACATAATAAAATAATTGTGTAATTAGCAATACATTTTTCACTCCTGCCACGGGTGTATATTTTACTCAGGTGAAGTGCAGAGAAGAGCAGCACTAATTGTTTGAACAGGGCAGAGGGAGGAGAGGCAGAGGAATTGGGGGAACCTGATGCTTTCTCAGAGCTCCAAGGTGTGATCGGGAAGGGATTTCATTTCCCAGGTGCCTGCAGGTGGTCAGGGAAGCGTTTCTGTGCCCATGGATCCTTTGGGATCCTTTCTGTGCCCGTGGATCCTTTTTGGGATCCTTTCTGTGCCCATGCATCCTTTGGGATCCTTTCTGTGCCCATGGATCCTTTTTGGGATCCTTTCTGTGCCTGTGGATTTTTGGGATCCTTTCTGTGCCCATGCATCCTTTGGGATCCTTTCTGTGCCTGTGGATCCTTTTTGGGATCCTTTCTGTGCCTGTGGATCCTTTTTGGGATCCTTTCTGTGCCCATGCATCCTTTGGGATCCTTTCTGTGCCTGTGGATTTTTGGGATCCTTTGGGATCAGCCTGGCAGGAGTGTGAACTCCCTCCTGCCTGGCTCTGCTCCCTGTGGGAATGCCCCAGCAGCCCTGGCCTCCTGAGGAAAGAACTGATTAAACCCCAATATTTGTCATCAAACAGAGCCAAGTGCTGGCTGCCTTTGCACCCCCCACTCTTCAGCAAGGCTGGGGGAGCTGCTGCTGCTCCTGGGGCTGGAGACAGCCAGATGTGGCTGTAAACCCTGCTGAGGAGCACTCCCCTCCCTGACTGCCACCACCAAGGGGTCCCCACGGCGCTCCAGGCCAGAATTCCTGGTTTGATTTAAACCTCAGCCCAACCTGAGCAGCCTGGCCTAGTCAGAGGCATCCCTGTCCGTGGCAGGGGGTTGGAATGAGGTGACCTTTACGTCCCTCCCACCCCAAACCAGCCTGGGGTTCCATCAGCAGGGCAGAGACGCTGCAGGGTGTCCCAGGAGAGCAGAGCTGGCTCTGCAGGAGGGTGGGCAGTGCCCACAGAGCTCTGTGCCCTTCTCTGTGCCCACCCCACAGGGACACACAGCCTGCTGCAGGTGTCCCCAAGTCCCTGTGGGGGTCAATCCTGGCACTCAGAGCCCTCCCTGCCCCTCTGCAGCTGGAGCTGATCCCACCAGCCTGCCTGGAACAGCAGAGGGGACCTGAAGACAGCACTGGCCAAGACACCCCATCAACCCAGCCCATCAACCCCACAGCCCAGAATGCAGCCCCACAGCCCAGAATGCAGCCCCACAGCCCAGCACCCAGCCCCAGAACCCAGCACCCACCACCCCACCCAGCCTCTTCACTCCACTGGATTCTTTTCTATTCCTTTTCCATTATTTGGTGGCTGTTCAGGCTCTGGCCCGGGCAGAAGCGAGCAGTGAAACCCGAGCCCCCCCGGGGGATCAGGGCTCCCTGTGGGGGGGTTTGCATGTGCTCAGGCCCTGCTGCAGGCAGGACCCTGGTGCTCATTCCCAGGGAATTTCACGCTCTGTGTCTCCCCGCCGTGGGTCAGCGCCGCCTCGCCCACGTGAAGCCCAAATCAAGCCCTGCCAAATGGCTCCTCCAGCACAACATCCCAGCCAGTTTTTCAGCATTTCATTCTGCATTATGCTCAGGAGCCTTCTGGCCTCGCTGGGGACAGCACCACACCACGAGCTGCCTTTATTTAGGGTTATTTATTTATTTATTTTGCAGCAGGAATTAGACCTCCCAGGCTGACTAGGAAAGAGGGGGTTTAATTTTTTCCCTCTTTTTTTTTTTTCTTTTCCTCCCCCTTCACTAATGTCAATTTTCAGCATAGCAAGAGCTGTCTCTAATCTTTTCCTACTCATTACACACAATTTTGGAGTCATTTTACCCACAGTGCAGTCGGCTCCTGGCAGTGTGTTTGTGTGCACTGAGGGGTGGCATAATTGTTTATTTTCCCTCCCTGCATAATCCCCAGCCAGCACTGAAACCAAAACTGCAAACAACTCCCCAAGGGACCCCGAGAGTGTCAGGAGACACCAGCAGCAAGCAGGAGGCTGGAAAATGCAAGGAGCAAGGTGCAAACTGCAATGGCTCTGTCCTTCCCTCCTCCTGCTGCCAGCTGGCTGGAATAACTTGGGATATGCAATATAAATATTAACATCCTCGTGCTGCCTGTTCTACCCAACCCCAAAGCTCACACCCAGTTTCTGAGGAACCCAGCAAGGCCAGACCTGACATTTTAAGGCAAAACGATATTTAAGGACTAAATAAGGTAAATAAATAAGCTAAAATTACATCAGTAACTTCCCAGTGAGTTGTGTGGCTGGGAAAGCAGCTCATGTAGAGGGTGCAGCAGCAGCACACAGAGCAGAATCCACCCTCAAAGGCAAGGGTGTTTTCCAGAGGGAAGAATTTTGCCCTCTCTTGCCAATTCTCACCTTTGCCTCTGCAAACTCAGAGGCTCTGCCTTGTGCCCAGCTGAGGAGCCAGCAGAGCCCAGCAGCCTCTGCCTGCCTGAGAGCTCCAGTGATCCAATCTTTCACTTTCACAAATTTTACAGTATCAATCTGACATCCTTGGCACTTCACCACGCTTCGAGCAGCACTCTGTGGTGCCCTGAGCAGCCAAGACAGAGCCCAGAGCACCCCCAGGACAGCTCCAAAGTGCTGCTTACCTTTCATTCCCCCAGAGAAGCCTCTCCAGTTGGCAAAGACCATCAGGGGCAGCCCCTCCCTGTTGAAGTCCTTGATTGCCTGGGCTGTTTTGAAGGCAGAGTCAGGGAACCACACCTGCCCAGCCTGCTGGATTATCTGGTGGGAAGAAAAATCCACCATCAGGCCTTGAAGCACGTTAATGTAAGAGTTAAAACACAGAAAAACCATCAGGAGCTGTGATGTGGGATAAACAACGAGGAACATGGCAGGTGAAATGTGTGGGGTCTGCTTGGCCATGGGAAAACTGGGACAATCCTTTTGTCACCAACCTCAACAGCAGCATTCCCATTAATTCAGCTAAAAAAAGAGAGTATGGACAGCCTGACACTGTGATGCTGTAAGGAGGGGAAGGAGAAGAGAAAGAAAAGGACAGGGAGAGGAGAAAGCCCTGGAGAGATGAAGCAGGGCCAGGGCTGTGAAACCAGGCAGGGGAACAGCAAAATGTCAGAGCAGGAAGGTCATGGAGCACTGCAGTCACACAAGAGAGCAGGGAAGGGATTTTTGCTTGTCACATCTCCTGATCCCTGATCCCTGCCCCTCGCTGAGTCCTGAGGGAAGCAGGACTGCAGGGAATCTGGGAATTCCTGGAGGTTTCCTGGAGGAATGGCCACACAGCAGAGTCCAGGCACTGCCAGCTCCCCAGGAACGGGTAGCACACCTGGGGAAAGGAGGGAACCCCGCTGCACAGGGCTCCCTGCAGGGGACACCCAGGGACAGGGGCACACAGCCCACCCACCTTGGCCTCCGAGTCCAGGTTTGCAGGATCAGCAGGAATGCTGAGCTCCACCGACCTCGTTTCCACGGCAACCACTCCTACAGGTATTCCTCCCAGCCTGCAAACAGGTGAGACACTGAAATCCCCACGCCTGCTTTCCACAGCCAAACACCCAGGGGAGACAAGGAACAGGAGCAGAGCTGTGGCCTTTTAAAGAGCTGAGGCTGCAGAGTTCCAGAGAGGTCACAGCCCCCAGAGCAAAATCTATTCCAAAGATGAGCACATTCCTCTCTAAAAATCAAACAGAATAAACCACACCCACATTTTGAATGGTAAATCTGTGTATCCACCACCCTTCACCTGCCATCACCCAGATTTTGGTACTGGTGGATTTGACCATGAAAAATCAGAGAATCCCAGAAGGGGTTGGGAAGGGCTTTAAAGAATTGCTGTGTTTTCCCCAGATCTGCTGCCAGGGGGGCAGGGAGCAGGGACAGAGGGATGGGCAGGAGAGCAGGCACCAGGGGGGATGCCAGCTCTGCCTCCCAGGCACACAAAAGCCATGGAAGCCACGCTGCCAGGACAGCCCCAGCAGAGCCCCTCTGATTTCCCAGGCTGATTTCCCACAAACAGAGCACAGACAGGGCCCATGTGCACCGAGGGGCTGAAATATTCCCATTCCCTGTGATGAAGAGTCTGCTGGAACCCCATAATTGCAGGAGCCGTCCTAAATCGGTAACTTATAACTTCTGTATTAGGGCCCATGTGACCTAATAAAGAACATCTTTATCCAAGTATTACAGTTATTTATTGAACTTGAAAACAGCTCAAAACAACTTCTGTTTTCCATAATACTTCATATAAATTTTATCAGGCTAGCACATGAAGATGCTACATCTTGTTTTATAGTGTGTCCCTGGACAAGTTGCCATAGAATAATAAAAGACAATTTACAGCCAACAGCACACATATTCCAAACATACATACGAGAGATGAGTTTTGGCAGCACTTACAGTAACAATCCCAGAAGAATACATTCATATTTGTTTTTTTCAAAGTGCCACAGCTTTTGAAAGGAGTCTGTTTCATTTGTGTTATATATCCCTGCTGTGTGAGAGTCCAAAGCCACTCGGAATTTGTCAGAAGAAAGGAACTGCAAGTGAAGCTGAGCATGGACAGAGAGCTTCTGGCTTTGCCAAATCATTGATTTCCACCCCTGGCACACTGCTTAGCCTGGAAGCCTTTAAATTATAAAATTATAGAGCCATGGAATGGGTTGGAAGGGACCTTAGAGGTCATCTCATTCCTTTCTTTTCAACTCCTTCTGCTAAACATATATATATAGACACATAGAAAGAGAATGAAATAATCACAGGAATGCTGTGGTCTAGAGAAATGCAAAGCATAACCCAAATTTGATTTCTACAATTGCCTAAAACACACCTCAGAACTTACCTGGCTCTCCCCACCACGACTGTCTGTGCCCAGGGCTGCATGATCTCCATGAACGAGCCATGGTCGAAGAAGCCACTCAGCCACTGCCCTTTCTGATCTAAAGGGAAGGGAAAAAAAGGGAAAAATCAAAGGAGGAAGGAGAGAGGGAAGAAAGAAAACAGAATATCAAAGCAACAAATCAAACTCGCTTAAAAATGCCAGCTGGAGAACATGGCACTGTCTTTTTATTTATTTAATTTTAAATAGATGACAATACAAGGGAACATTAGACAGCTGAGCATTTGTCTGCCTTCAGCCATCATGTCTTATTTCATTTCCTAGTCTGCATAAAGACAGCAATTTATCAGCAAAAGCATCATTTATTGTTAAACGATGGGGTTCGGAGAGCAGAGGGACTTCCCGTGCTTTTAAATAAATAACTCTGCTTTTTTCAAGACTACAAACATTTGTCAAAAGGCAGTGAAGTCATTAAAGATGGTTTTCAACACATCTATTTCTATTTTAAAACTTATCTCATATTCTTCTCTTGATCCTGCCTAATCTTTCTTTGAAAGAAGGAATGCTGCAGAAACCCAGGAACTAAATACCAAAATTTCAATGGTATTTCAGAGTCAGTTACAGAAATCACAATTCTGTGGGGCAGCTGCTGTGCACTGGGCTTTTGGGAAGCTCTGCATAAAAATAACCCACAAAAAAATTCCCCCAAAACCCCAAATCCCTCCCAGCTTCACCCCTTGGCACAGAGCTCCCGAGGAACTCTTCCCTCTGCACAAGCACCTCTGCTTCTGCAAACCCAAGTCCAAAACCAATTAAAAAGTGGAGATCCGAGCACGCTAACCTCTGCTGACTTAAACAGGATGGAGAGTGTTTTATCAAGCCCAAACTTGTAATTACTGTGTTCTACATTCCTTGCCTCTGTGGCCCCACTGTAAAATGTGACCATCCATTTCAGAATTATCTCTTTATCGCGAGCCCGAAGCTGATCGTTGAGATTCTGGCCTCGTGTCGGGCGTCACTTTGAAGAATATCACGGCAATATCTCCTCTAATAAATGGCTTTAACTTTTCACCTAGGAGATATCTGCTTTAACTTATCACAGGGAATCATCTGCTTTCCTTAACGCTTCCACTAAATTAAAATCTGAAGTCACTCGATTTGGAAGCCGGCGTTTGCGGCGCCCCGACAGCTGGATGAATTGCTTGAGAGATGATGAAAAAATATTATCCAAAACCAGAAAACTTAGTTTATCACAAATCTCATTTTAGCCCCCCAAACTCATTAATAACAGCAGGAGTAATGGTCACCCAGTTTGCAGCTTGTACCTACACAAGGCTGCACAACCCCAGTGGTGCCAACACAGCAACTCCCCAAGATCTGCAGGAATATTGTGATTCCTGTAACAGACCCTCTGTGGATGGACTTTACCCTAAATCATAAAAAGAAATCCATAGAAGCGCCTATTCTCAGTAAATAGATAATCTGTAAAAGTATGGTGTTCTTGAGCACTCGGGATTTACATGCTACTTTTAGATATTGTTTATAAATAATATTACTGATTAATATAATTATGTATATTATTATTGTTTATAAATAATATTATTATGTATATTATTATGTATTATTATTATATTATATGTAAATATTTATATATTCTAGCCATATTAGCCACAACTAATTATTTTACAGAATCTGAAATGTATTTGGGTAGCAGACATGTTGCAAACAGCCTTGGAACAAGGTGAGTTGCTGCACGTCCTGGCCTTACTTGGGTTGGGGCGTCCAGCCAGCATCCAGCGAGGGTCGTAGGGGGCCTTGGTGGGAACAAAGTCAATGGTTCTGTCTATGGGATCCTTGGCTTTCAGGATGGGCACAGGGCTGTGGATATTCTAAGGGAAAAAGGAAAACACAGAAGGAAGTGAGAGCCCCTTTCCCAAAACCCTGCAAACACAGCAAACAGCGGCGCCTCGGACCCGGCAGGCCCAGGAATTACCTTTGGCATGTAGGAAAGCCACTGCAGAATGGTGTAGACCCCTTCAAAGTCATCACACACAGTGTCATGTGTCACCCCGTTGTTGTGCATGATCTGGATCCCTCCCAGCTGGTTGTTGGAGGTGTAAACTTCCCGTCCAAGCACCTGGGGGAAGAGAAATGGGAAAGCCATCAGTGCTGGGATGTGAGCAGGAGGTGCAGGCCAAGCAGGCACACACAGACCCAGCCCAGCAGCACACCAGCACCACCTGGAAATGGAAAGGATGGAGCAAACCTCTCCCAGCACAGCCTCCCAAGCCCTGTGTGCAGGTAAGAGCTGCTGAACAGATCCCCAGTGAACAGAGGGCAGGGGTGGGTGGGATATTGGGAAGGAATTGTTCCCTGGGAGGGTGGGGAGGCCCTGGCACAGAGTGCCCAGAGAAGCTGTGGATCCCTGGAAGTGCCCAAGGCCAGGCTGGACTGGGCTTGGAGCAGCCTGGGATAATGGAAGGTGTCCCTGCCCATGGCAGGGGAGTGGAATTGGATCTCTAAGGTTCCTCCCAGCACAAACCATTCTGGATTCTATGATCCCCAAGGGGAATGATACCAGTGGGGAAACTGAGGCAGTTTTCCCCCTCACCCTCCCCAAGCAGCAGTGTGACCAAAGCTTCTGAGTGCTGAGCCCAGCTCAGCTCACTAATCCCAAACTGCTCCAAGAAAACTGTGCGTGGATGTATCTAAATGTATAACTGGGAAACAACAACAGACAAAGGCCCAGCAGCTCCTTGGAGAGGCTGGCCAGAAGCAGGCTGGGGCTCCTCATTCTCTTGCACAGCTCCATCTCTAATCTGAGCCTGGGCAGCACAGCTCCTTTCTCATTCTCCTGCTGTCTCTTCCCATTTGCCCTCTCCCTGACTGATACACTGATCTCTCGGTCACTTGGCTTTCTGCTCCACTGACTCCATATTACTAATAACACCTCTGCCACGGCCAGTTTACCTCATGAAGGCAGGAGCACATCATTACAAAATAAACTCATAACTTTGACATTCCAGCAAATACACGCCGTTTGTTATTTTTATGGGTTGAGTCTTTCTAACAGACAGAGGACATTACACACCTGCTTCATTTGGATCTTAAAAACCCCCTCAAACACACAGCACCAGCCTGGCCTCCCCCAAACACCCTGCACAGCTCACTCTGGGGACACAGGAGCTGGCACATGCCAGTCAAGGTTCATGTACAGAAGAAACCAAGGCACAGATGTCACAAACCTAACCCCCAAATACAGAATTCAGGGTGTGTTTTAGCACAGGGATGTTCCTGGGTCTCCCTTCTGAGCTACAACACCTTCCCCCTCCTCCTCTAACAAAATCAGTGCCAAGCAAAGCCACGGTAGAGAAGACAGCAGCAGAGATTTAGGTTCAAGGATAAGAAAAGCCCAGGCCTCCAGATGCCAGGCACAAGCCTAGCTAAATGCTTCCCACAGAGGAAAATAAAAATAAAGAGGATTTAAACTCCCCCTCTCTGAACTAATGCAAACGCATGTACATGCAAAATGGGCCTCTGCTCCTGCTTATCTGGAGACACTGCAGACAGCTCAGGTTTAGCACTGCTGACAGGCAATGAAACAGCCTAATATACCACCGCTCTCACCCTTAAATCCCTTTTTGGAGATGCAGATAAGCACACAGCTCCTTCTCCGAGGGCTGCAGCCCTTCCAGCAGAGCCTGGGGCAGGGGGGGACCCCAGAGCAGGAGGGAGATGGGGCAGAGGGTGCCCAGCTGCAGGGAGAAGTGCTCTGAGAGCCTGAGCTGGGATTGGGATGAGCTGGATGCGCACAGGTGAGGAGAGGCAGCAGGTGAGAGGGGACACTGCTCTGAGTCACAGAGCCCTGAGCACAGCCTGGGCTGCTCCATCCCCAGCCTGGCACTGGGCGTTCGGGGGGTCAGGAGGATCATGGAACCCTACAATGGTCTGGGTGGGAAGGGACCCTAAACTCTTCCCATGAAGGAATTCTTCCTCATGTCCAACCTGAACCTCCCCCGGCAGCGCCCGAGGCCATTTCCCCTTGTGCTGCCATTCGTTCCCTTGGAGAAGACTTCCAAAACATTCCAAAATACTTGGGCAGTGTTGCCAACACTGAGTTCACCAGATCTTCGAAAAACCCATTAGGAAAGCACATTTCTTGTTGTTTCAGAGGATCTTTTGGCAAGCACGAGCAGAGCCAGGATCCCAACAGCCTCTGAAGGATGGTCCTCAACAGGTTCACAAGCCCATTGTGTGCATATTGATAATTTTCCAGCACTCCAACCCATGCAGAGCAGCTGCTTTCTCCTCTCAGAACCTGAGCTGCTGGAGAGTTGGGACTTTCCCTGCAAAGCTGGGCTGGCTGAGGGCTGGGTTGGCTCATCTGTTTCACCCAGGATGAAAGATCTGAAAACATGACAGCTTGGAGGGCTTGAATGGGAATCATTATGTAACATAAGTGCTGTTATTATTCCAAGCATATCATGTGTTCATATCAAATATAAGTGCCAGATTTTTATCCAAATAATTTCAATAATTGCAATTCCCATCCCACAATTTATATTGTCTGCCAGGAACACGAAGCAGAGGAGGCATATGCACGTCCTGTAAATAGCTTATTTTTCATAAACAGGCAGAAATGATGGGAATGAATGTCTCATCAGAAAAAATGTAGGAACACAATGCAGGAACTTGAAACCTGACTGCTATTATGTGCAGTCAAGCCTCGACAGAGCTCAGTGCTCATTTCCAGCTCTTCCCCCACACGGATCATGCATTAGAGGGGGAAAAGCAGCAAGAGGGAAGAGAGCACAGAATGCACAGCCCTGTGCCTGGCAGGGGGAGCACAGACAGCTCCTCTCTGCCCTTCCTGCATTGCTAATCCCTGCCTCTGTGCAGTTCCTGCACTCGGAATTTACGAGCGTGCGGTGGGGGACCCTTCTGACTTGGGAACAGATTGGCTCGGTCTAATGCTTGGAGATTATTAAAGGCAGAGCTATACTCCACTATCAAGTCTACAGATCTTTTATTTAGAAGATATGGTGCTCTAAATGCACAAAGAGCTCCCTGTCACCTTCACATTAAAGCCCCTAGTGCCTGGTAAATGGAATTATATAGCTGTCATCTCCTTTCCCCAAAGTTTTAAGAGTACAATGGGCTCATTTTTTCCCACTCCATCCCAGCTTCAGAACTAAGAGACCTACTTTGTATTGATTTAGAGTCTCGGAAATAAATAAACCTGCTTCTCCAATGTGATTCACAAGAAATTCATGATACACTATTGCATGATATATTTCAAGCTGCAGCTCCGGCTCTTTTTTCCCTTTGGTGAGTGATGGGGGAGGTGGGAGCTGGGGGGAGGTGGGGAGCTGACAGCCTGATGGTTATTGGGGATGGCTCCTGACTGCAAATCCACGGGCTGGTGGAGGCTTTCCCTGCTTCCATTCGGTGAGATCAGAGGGGGAAGGGGCAAAAAAGGGAATTGCACTTCACCTGGCAGGGAGCAGGGCAAGGTGCAGCCAGGTGCTCGTGGAACTGCAGCTCCTGCCCGGAGAGCCCAGCCCTCCTCACAGACACAGCTGGTCACACACACCAGAGGTTCTGTCTGTCTGTCTGCCTGTCTGCAGCATCACACAATTTTGGTGGGAAGGTTTTCCCACCTTGCGGTTAACTGAGGAGGATTTGGGAAAATTTCTGGGCTGCAGCAGAAAAATCAGGTTTTGCAATCTTGAGAGCTGAACTACAAACTTGAGATCAGACAGGCTCCAAATGACCTCTAAAATATTTGCTGTACGTATTAAAAATAAAAATTAATTTGGGAAGAAAATCAGCTGGGAAATAAAAACCGAACAACTTTTCATTCGACCCAAAAAATTCCTAAGGAGAAGCTCATCCAAACTGATACTTTTTCCTGAAGAGCTCCAGTTTCAGTGAAGTGGCATTTCCAAATGAAAAATGTCTTGTCAAAACCCCCGTGCCCCTCTCTCCTCTCCCTGCGTGTGTTTTGCTCAAGGTCACCCCCTCAGTCAGTGGTAAATCAAAAGGACTCAATACACTTTGCAAACTAAAATTACAGCCCCTATTCTGCATGGTGCCAACGCCCATAAATCCCACCTGCCTCAGCCAGGGGTTCCCTAATCTAGATATGAACCCCATAAACAATATTAATGGTTGTCTCCAACGTAAAGATCTTGGTCATTTCCTTTGTCACCTTCTGGAGCCCAGAGAACCTTCTGGACCCTGTTACTCAGAGACCCTGGGGCACAGGCTGCAGTGCAGGGACCTCTTCCCCAGCACAATGAAACTCTGCTCACTTTGCAGTGTGAGTTTAGGTCTAGGCATGAGAAATGCTGCCATTCTCCAGTGGTGTTCCTGTAGTTCCCATCATGTGTCCAGAATCACAGGGAATTCCTAGAGAAAACACCCCAGGCTGCTCACCCCAATGTCCCCCTGGGGACATCCCAGGAGGGATGGTCTGGACCAGTAATTCTGGGATATTTTTGAAAAGTTCAGCTCCTGTGGGACATTAGGGAGCAGAGTTAATGCTCCAGTGAGAACACAGCCTGCAGGATCCCCAGGAGCTGGGACACAGACCTGGGGAAGAGATTTGGACAGGCAGAAGATGGGCCACGATGGTAAACTCCTGTTTAGCAGAATTAAACACACACAGAGCCCCCACCCACACAGAGAAACTGAGCGAGATCTGTATTAAAAATGATAGAAGGAGGGAGAATAAAAAAAGTCAACAGAAATCTATTAGACTTTCCTCCCTAAGCAAACACCAAGGGACTGATAATGGCATGCCTGGAACGTAAATTGTCTCTAATGGGAACAATACACAAATATCACCACTTAAAGAAAGGCAATTAAAACAAAAATGCAGCCACGGAGGGTGGTGATTGTTTATCTGCACTGAGGCCAGGCATCCATCCTGCTGGCACGCACTGCTCCTCACAGAGCAAGGACCTGTGTGTCACCAGCAGCGCCACCAGGCACAGCCCTGTGTGTCACCAGCAGTGCCACCAGGCACACTGTGTGTCACCAGCAGTGCCACCAGGCACACTGTGTGTGTCACCAGCAGTGCCACCAGGCACAGCCCTGTGTGTCACCAGCAGTGCCACCAGGCACACTGTGTGTGTCACCAGCAGTGCCACCAGGCACAGCCCTGTGTGTCACCAGCAGTGCCACCAGGCACAGCCCTGTGTGTCACCAGCAGTGCCACCAGGCACACCCTGCAGCACCTCAAGCCTCTGGTGGCAGGGAAAGAAAGGAATGAGCCTGGCTTTGCTGGGTCAGGGCCATGGTGACCCACATCAGGGACAGCTCCAAGAGCAGCTGGCAGCTCTGGGAGCTGGAGAACACAACCTCCAGCCTTGTTCTCAGCACCCCCAGGGCAGAGCAGGGCGGCCTGTGCTGCTCCCCAGGACTGGGAGAACCTTGGGCAGCCCCAGCCTCCAAACAAGGAACCAACCCTCGATGCTGGTGAGTGTTCATTTCTGGCTGACACTTCCCAGCCCTCCTTGCTTAGCACTCTCCAACACCCTGCACCCATACAGATCTTCCAACAGCCCTGCTGTGCCACTACAGAATGATTCATATCATGCATTAATAATTATAATGCTCCTTTGAATGACAGGGCTGGCACTTGCTGTTCTAACTCACATGATTGCTCTCACATGATTGCTTTGATCTAATCCCAGGACTGGAGTCATCTTGAGCAGATACTGAGCTATCCCTGCCTTGAATCTCAAAAAAAAAAAGCTTTCCACAGTACAAAACCCCAAGCAGCATCAGGCTCACAGGGCTTTTATTTATTTTTGCAGATTGTGAAATTGAAGGGTAAATATTACTGTTGGCAATCACTCCCCAGCCTGTGTGAGCCTCCTGTTCCTCCCTGAGCTCCTCCAGGGAGCCTGAGAGCTGCCCAGACCTCTCTCACATGGGCACAGCCCCCTGAGCAGCCCTGACCTATTGTCTCATCCTGTTCTGTGAATCCCAGAGCATCCAAAAAGTTCTGCAGCACAATTCAGGACTGAATCAAAACCACAAAGATATTCTCTTCTGGCCTCATGCAAGACCAACAAGACCAAACAACACTTTTTCTTTTTTGACCCATTCTGGTCAAAAATGCCACCCCATGACCAGGCAGGGAGATGAAGCCCAGAGTGCTGAACTATGCCTTGAATGTTTCATATTTTAGTTTCTGACCCCTCATCTTCCCTGCAGACTCCTGGCAGGTGGGGTTTGTCCAGCTCACCCTTGGTGCTCTGAGCAAACCATGGGGAGCACAGGGCAAGTCAAGACCAGAGAGTTTGGGGGAAAATAAAGCTAAAACAGGAGGGAAACAAACCGGTGCTGGTCAGAATTCTGTCACCTCTGGCAGCTTTGGGGCAGCTCTCCATCACCATCACAAAATGAACTGTCTGAGAGCCTGGCTGAACATCTACATAACAAACTGATGGGAATCCTGCTAGGAGCAGTTCTTGAAAGTCTCAGCCTAACCTGGCTTCCCTTAGGAAAAGCCTAGAACACTTATCTGCAGGGAAAATGTGACTGAAAGCCACTATTTGTTTCCATTAACACAACAGTCTCCAAGACGGGATTTCTTTTAAACACAAAAGACAAGGAGGAGCAAACTGATTAAAAATAGGTCAGCAGCAGACCCTGGAACATCCTTGGGAGGGCTGAAATGGAACACAGCCCTGGAAGCTTGAAGCACACAAGCAGTGCAGGCATTGGGAATGCCAGGCTCTTTGGTCTGACTTCCATCAAAAAGAAAACCCATGGAAATGGAGGTGCTGGTGCAGGGCACAGCACGTCAGGTCTGAAATCACCCCGTGCTCAGGCTACCACGAGGGAAGGGAGGGAGGGAGGGAGGAAGGAAGAAGAGGAGGAAGGTTTGGGGGCAGAAAAAGGGGGAGGCAGGGGAAGTTTAAAAAAAAAATCTCTGCCTCAGCAAAAGTTTTCATTAAAATTTTAGACAAATGATCTCTGTGTCCTTCTCCCATGCTGCCTGGGGCTCCATGCTATTTCTATGCAAATAACAACCTCGTGGTTTATATCTTATTATTTCCACCGGAGCTGCGGCGACATGACCCGAGACGTGTGTGAGGTAGAGACAGCGACAGAGAGAGAGGGAGAGAAAGAGAGGGAAGGGAGGGAGGGAGATGGAGTGGCTGCTCGCTGAAGTGTGAAAAAATATTGTCAGGAGTGAGCAGCAAGAACAAAAAAAAAAAAAAAAAAAGAGGAAAAAAAAAGAAAAAATTGCAGGGATAACGTGTTTATTTCAGCCCCTCTCCCCATGTGAACCAGCATCTTTTAAAATTCATTGGGCATCAGGCGATCATGCACAATCCATCTGCTTTCACTTTATCATTTGCATTTCATGCCTCCTGGCTTTTGATGTGCTGATACTTTGATGCAGTCAGGAGACGCGCATTATCATTATTTCAATTTGCAGGGGGGTCAGCGGGCTCGGCACAGGCGCGGCACACGCTCACCCCGAGCAGGGAAATGGCATTTCCAGCCCTCCATCCACCCCCTGCTGAAATGCACTGGGGAGACAAAAGGGGCCAGCTGAAACACGGCCCCGAGTGCCCTGTGCTGGCACCTGGAGCATGGCACCTTCACCTGGCCATGGGGACAAAGCTCCAGCAGGGGAACCCTGCACAGCCCTGGTGCTTTCCCTGCCAGGGAAGGGCTGGAGGGAGCTCTAACCAGCTGTCTCCCCAGGATGTGCCCTGTGCTCACCAGCAGCACGTGAGGAGCCAAGCCCAGAAGCCACCAGGAGCTGCAGCTCCAAGTGACACTGACCTTGAGCTCATCATCTGAGCTAGAGGTCAGCCCTGGCTTTGGCAGCTGGACCTTTCCCTCTACACCTAAACCCTCAGGCTGCTTTTACATAATGATAATGAACGAGACCAGCAACAGCTCTGGCTGCACATAATGTTTGTCACCATTCCCCTCTGCTCCCTTTGTAAATTAGAAAGAATCCAGCGTTTCACAGGGAAAAAAATAAAATTAAACTACTTCCCAGAAAGCCCTGCCTGCTCTCTGAAAGCCCAATTGTCTCCATTGCTGCAGGAACAGTTTTGTGCTGCACGTCCTGCTGGCGGAGAGGAGACATTTTGAAGATGTGTTTGCAGACACAAGAAGTGTCAGCTTTGTCCTGCACCCTCTAGGAACACACAGATGTAAAAGTCAGGAATGGGAAAACTGCCCCAGATCTCTGGCACCTGGCTGGGAAAAGCTAAAGGTGGCAGTTTCCATGTATGTATCTTTGTTTCTGCCATCAGCCCCTGCCAGCCCTGACTCCCCCACCTCCTCCAAGGGGATGAGCAGCACCAAGGCTGAGTCACCGCACACAGAACAGCCACAACAGGCTCCCCTTTCTGGAGTCTGAGCCCTGGGAATGAGCAGGAACACGTCCCACACCCACACAGCCTCTGTGCTCCTGCATGGGGACACCTTGCACAACTGGCCCCTGGCTGGCACTCACCTCATCTCTGGCCCCAGAAAATTCAAAGTGGCCAAAAAATTCTAAATCCCAGGGACAAGTGTGAACAGGTTTCAGGGAGCACAGGGTGAGCCTGAAGGCACTGCATGGCAGGAGGATGCCAATGGATCAGCATCCACTGCTTGTTTCAGATCAGCCAGACTGGGCTCGGACATCCCAGGCTAGCCCTGGACACCAGCTCCCTGCTTCAAACACACTTCTGGGACACAACTGCAGCTGGATCCCTCCAAGAAGCCCTGAGCAGAACTGCAGGGACTGGAAAGTGAGGATCTCTGAAGCAGCAGATATCACACACACCCAGGAGTGAGGGGACTGCTCAAGGGCAGGTAAACACTGCTGGGGCTGGCTGGGAAAGCTGGAGACGATGCAACAGGTTCCTCCCTCACCTCCAGGCAGGTAGAGGTTCAGAGCTGACACAAGCATACCAACATCCCAGCAGAGCAGGGAGGAGGGACAGGGACACACGGGATTTTGCTGAGCCCACTGAAATTCTCAGGATGGGATAAATCCCCCCACAGAAAGCAGCTCCTTCTGCCTGTGCCTGCTGGCAGGGGTCAGGCGCTTAATTCAGTCCATACCCTTAATTTTTAAGTGCCTGAAGTCCAGTGGGATTAATGGAGTCCCGTGCAAACAGGCACTGAGTGCAGGGGCAGGGAGTGCAGTTAAACCTGGAAGAGGGGAGAGATGAACAGCCTGGCCCTGCCATCTGGGAAACTCTGCAGGGCCCCGAGCCCCAGCAAGTGACAGCTGGAACCAGGCAACTCACTGCACTCCAGCAAGCACTAAACTGACTCAATTTCTTTTTAAAGGCTGGATCTTCAAATGCCTCTTTTCCTCCCATTGATGCAGGTGCGTGTGATGTGTGTAAGAGATCTAACTGAGGGTGCTGCAGCCTAGAGTTGATAGGATCAATGCTTCATTTTCTGCAGAGCCCCCTTTATTCAGGAGAATAATTCAACGAGAGCCTGTTTTCCTTTATCTCCCATTGTCAGGCAGGCTCTCCTGGAAACACAGCTTGCCATGGAGTACAGGCACCCCAGGTGCTGAGAGTGCCTGAGAACAAAGCTGCTCCATGGGGAAGGGCACTCACAGCACACAGCCCCAACTCCAGGGAAACAAAGCCCTCAGGGACAGCCACGGAGCAGAGTGGGCTGCGAGCTGTGTCTGCACCGGGCTGCAGCCTGGGGGATTAATGGGCTTGGGGCAGCAAGGCAGGAGAAAATCTGCCTCTGGAGTGGGGGAAAAAAAAAGAGCCACTTTAGCTGTGAGGCGGTAAGTTTTCTTTGTAACAGCCCCAGTTATTCCTCCTGTCCCCACAGCTGAGATTTCCAGCAGATCTCGCTCCCAGCCTGGAAAATCAGCGTCCAAGCTCCTGAGGTTCAGTGCTCCCCAGAACTCACACAATGCTGGGGCTGGTGGAATTCAGAGGACTCTGGGCCATGTATTTTGGACCAAGAATTTCCAGATACCAGGACCAGCCCTGGTTCCCCTCACAGCCCTCAGAGGGTGGGAGAAGGCACTGCCTGGGATTCAATCCGTGTCCACAGCTGTCACAGACAACTTTTTATGAAAAATCCTTTCCTTAGGATTTTTTCCTCCTGAGAAGCTGAGAGGCCTCAGGAACAAAATGTAAACAATGATTATCTGCTGCTGTGGAATGCAACAGGTGGATCTTTGATTGGCCCATCTTAGATGTTTATAATTAATGGCCAATCACAGCCCAGCTGGCTCGGACAGAGAGTCCGAGACAGAAGCCTTTGTTATCATTCTTTCTGATTCTATTCTTAGCTTAGCTAGCCTTCTGAGATGAAACCCTTTCTTTTATTCTTTTAGTATAGTTTTAGTGTAATATATATCATAAAATAATAAATCAAGCCTTCTGAAATACAGTCAGATCTCCGTCTCCCCCCTCATCCTAAGAGCCCTGTGAGCACGGTCGCACACACCCTCTGTGCAGAGCTGCTTCTCCTCCTTGAACCCACAGCATGCCAGGCTCCACGAGCAGCCCCAGCTGCCCCCTGAGGGCTCTGAGGGCTCAGATGCAGGCACCCACCTTGTTGAGGGCCCCACAGCCGGTGAGGATGATGTGGGAGTTCTCCACCTGGATGGTTCTCTGGCCCAGCCGCACGATGTAGGCCCCGATCCCGATCGCCCGACACGTCACCTGGGGAAAAAGGGAAAAAGGGTAAAAAAAGGAAAAAAAAAAAAAAAGTAACAGCATTGATTTCTGTCTCTCCACACAGCCCCAACCTATTGATTCAAACATTGCGATAAAACTAGGTGTGTTTGTAGTACAAGGCCATGAAATCTAGTCTCGCTGGAAAATTCCAGAATCTGCTGGTTTGTAAAACACAGGATCTGAACGTAAATGTATTTTATTTAAAAAAAAAAAAAGAGAAGCAGCAATTTTCAGACTGAGCAAATACGAGGCCAAATGCCTGAAGTGTTTTAGATTGAGTGTGGAGGGGACCGAGCCCTGCACTGGTGCCAGGAGCATTGCTCAAAGCCTACAGCAGCCCATTTCCATCAGCCAGAAGGCTGATCCCAGATGGATGCTTGGGATATCATCACAGGATTTTTAGCTGAAACAGACAATACATTTGAAGAATAGAAAGCAGTGGGGGATTACCAAGCTGATGGTGATAACACTATCATAGGCTAAAGATGATTCTCCAGCAATCATGCCAGCTGCTCTGAGGTTCTCTACTCCAAGCCCGTCCTCCTTGCCGATAATATCTGTTATCTTGTACCTGAGGGAGACACACACAGCCCCTGAGTCACAAGGTCCAGTGATTTGCTGAATCAGTTTGCTACAAAGAAAATGGAAAGTGACTAAATATCATTAAGGTTCCAAGGAGAAATGCGCATGAAGCCCGGGCAGGGGCTGGGCAGGGCCCATCCTGCAGCACCATGGAACCTTCCCACAGGAGCAGCACTGCCAGGGGAAAGGCCAAGGGAGAGGAAGGCCTGAGGAAAGTGTCCTGCCATTCCCACAGGACCTGAGGAGCAGGCTGATTAATAGGAAAATGAAGGAAGGGAAAGGAAATTAAGAAAGGAAGGGAATGGAGACAAAGGGAAAAAAGAAAAGAGCAAGGATTACAACAAGGCTCTCACGTTTTCTTCACTTCCTCCTCCCATGCCTCTATCCCCTGTCCCTAGGGAATGCCCCAGCTGAGGACAAGGACATGCCATGCATGCCCCAAGGATGAACAGAAAGCTTTCCATTCCTACCTGGACTCTCCATTTTCCTCCACGTGCTCACAGTGAACAGAGTTCAGGGCACTGACTTTCTTATAGTCTTGAGGAGTCAGGTACAGGTATTTGTATCCCTGCAGGGAAAAACAGCTCATTCATCCCAGTCCCACCTGTAGCCCCTTCCTCATCCCCAGTAACGCCCACCAGAAACAAACTTTCACAGGGGCAGAATTAAATTCCACAGAGTGATAAGAATATTCTCTCAGCACTGGAGATGCAGCTGAGGCCAGTGAAAGCTGGGAATGTGGTGCAATATTTAGCTGGGAATGGTGCAATATTTAGCACTAACTCCTTCTGGATGCCAACCTGCTGCCTGGGAGATGGTAAAATCCTGTCGTGGAATAGTCTGGGTTAGAAAGGACCAGGTTGCTCCCAGTTTCATCCAGCTTAGCACTGGGCATTTCCAGTGTTCCACATCCAACACCAAGGAGAACCTTGAATGTGCCACTCTGAAATCTTTACCCTCACCTCTGATACAAGAGGTGCTGTTACAGTTTTATTTTCTGGAAAAATCTTTTTGTTTAGGATTCTTTTCCTGGGAAGCTGAGAAGTCCCAGAGAAAAAGGAAAACAATATTTTCTCATTGCTTCTCCTGTGTTTTGCTGTGTTGGAATGTGTTTGGAGATTGTTTCATTAGTTTCATGTGAATTGTTTTAACTTATTGGCCAACCACAGTCAAACTGTGTCGAAATTCTAGAAAGAGCCACGAGTTTTCACTATTATCTTTTTAACCTTCTATAAATATTCTTTCTGTATCCTTCAGCATAGTTTAGTACAGTATTCCTTTACATAATATCGTATTGCAAGATAATAAATTAACCTTCTAAGAACACAGAATCAAATTCGTCATTCCTCCCTCTGTCTAGGGAAATATAATAAGGCGCTATCAAAGCAAGCCTGCTGTGGGCTGCTGCAGCATTTCCTGCAGTGGTTCCCTCACCTTGTAGGGGTTGTCAGGGTCCTCCCAGGCCACGTGGAACATGTGTCGGATCTCCTCGGCCAGCCCGATGCGGGCGCCGCTGTTGGCAGCCACGTAGATGCGGGGGATGCCCTGAGCCCGGGCCAGCTCCGAGGCCCTGAGGAACAGCACGTCCTCCTGGGGCCCGAAGGAGCCGATCTTGTACGTGATGTCATTGCCTATGACAATGATATCCCGGCCCTCTGGGTACTCCGGCGTCTTCAGGGTCATCTTCCAGGCCACCATGCCGATCTGCAGGCCAAGAGCAGAGAATGGCACCAAATAAATGTTGTGTCCTCAAGGTGTGAGAGAAAGGAGTCACACAGGGATTCTCTTGGACTTGGCATATTTTCCTGGGCATGACAGCAGCTCTGATGGGCTCTGCCAGTGCACAGCACAGCTGGAAGCACTTGATCCTTCCCACACTCCATGGAGCACGCTCTGCACTGCTCTCACCCCACCAGGACACTCACACTGGTTCTCCCTCTCCCCATTCAGGGGTTTATCACAGTCCAACACGTCCCTCTCACAGGAGCTGTGCATTCCCTGTGCTCCCAGGGTGAGGTGGGATGTGCTGCTGCACAGCATTCCCAGGTATCACCCCACACCCTCGTCCCCCTCACCCAACCCTCATTCTAACCACCTTTTCATTTCATTACTATCTCAAATATCCCTTCATTTCGTCCTCTCTTCCCCAATTTCACAGCAGCTCCATCCCAAACCCACCTGGCTAAGCAATGCCTTCTGCCACACATTTTTCTTTCCCAAAAAATCACTGATCTCTGCCTGCCCCATCTCCTGGAGGATCAGCAGCATCCCTCCCTCTCTCCCTCCCTGCCTGCCCCATCCCTCAGGCAGCGCTCGGGGCTCCGAGTGCCATTAACAGATGGGAGCAGCAGCGTCCCTTGAAAGCCACATGCATCACCCAGTCCCCGCTTGCCCAAGGATCATAAGCCCTGAGTACACATTCCTCAAGCCGATTGCACATCCTCTGCAATCAGCAGGGCTGAGACTCTCATTGTGGAGCCTCGGAATTCTGAGCATGATGAACTAAAGCGGGAGGGGGAGAGGCAGCAGATAGATCTGTGCCATTTAATCCACATCCAAATGGCACAATACACAGCCCAGATCCAATCAGCATCTGCAATAAGATATGCCATAATAGGCTCATTAAAAAAAATAAAGAGGCAGAGGAATTAATCAAAGGGTCATTGGAAGTAAAGCAGGCAGCAATCCAAAAATATTACAGCCAGCTACTGGCAGATCCTTCCTTACACCTCCCCTTCCAAGAGCTGAGATTGCAAGTTAACAGAGTGTTTCAGTTCACCTTCTCCTTGGATTGCTCCACTCCTACTCTGACAAGTCGGAACAGAATAATCTTTTTGCCTCTGAACATTTGCAGATCTACAGTTCCACCTCAGCATCCAACTGCAGGGTTTGGAACAGAGAGATGCTGCACCAGCTCCAAGGAAGGGAACAAAAATCCCTGACAGTTGTTTCCTTACAGCCACACTGACCCCATCAGCCAGGGCTGAGGGACCAGGGATGGACCAGGGGACACTCCATCCCATCCACCAGGATGTAAGAGATTTTCCTCACTTACAGCAGCTTGAGGATTTTTGGCAGCACAGGAAACAGGCCAATTTAAGGCATTTCTTATTTAGAAAACTCAGATTGTAACAGAGGTGTTGAAATAGTTTCCTAACCCAAGGTCGTAGGTCCCCTACACCAGTAAAGTCCCTTTTGCCAATGCTCACCAGTAGAACAGAAACAACCTGGCCAGGGCACAAACTCCTGAAAACAGTTTACAGTTGGCAAATATGGAGCAACCCTACAGAGTTTAGGAAAAAAAAAATTAAAAGTGCACCACTATTAACATGGGCATCTTTTGCCTCCCCAATTCATCACATGTTTTGTGCCATTTATCCAGTAATAAAAGCCACGGGGATCTGCACAACTAAGGATTTTTTTTTGCTATGAATTTGCTAGATTCAGTTGAGATTTATGGGCAGTGGAGAATGGCTTTCTATTCCAAAAAAAAAAAAAAAAAAAAGGAATAACGAGATTTTTAAGTTAACGGCAGCACTCCAAAAACTGGAGAGTTCCCAGGTTAATTAGCCAGGCTGAGCTAATCACCTAAGAGCACTGGCAGGCAATGGTAGGTGATGGTGAGCAGCCCTGGCTTTGGAACAGGCTCTTTTGAAGAGGCAGCACAGTTTGGAAGTGCTGCTCCTGCCACGGCTCCATTCCCAGCACACCCAGGAGTGAAGAAGAGGTGGAGGAAAAATAAAAGCAGGAACCGTCTTATTTAACTGTTTTTATGTTGGCAAAATGATTTGTGCCCTGGTATTTCCATAAGAAGTGGGACCATTATTCTCCTGTAGGAACACATTTGGTTTGAAAAGTATCAGTGGGCAGCACGTGAAAATCAAAGGGGATGAATTATTCACAAGCCCCGATCAGAAGTGATCATTATTTCTGATGCTCCAAACTGTGATTAGGATTCAGTGCTCAGCTGTCATTTGCTCCCTGAACGGCCCCAGCCCCGCAGACACACGGAGATGACACCCAAGTTTCAGATGTATAATTTTACACACACCTTCTCCCACTCCATCCTGGCCTTAATGGAAGCATTAAGAGCCAGTAAAACGGGCGCGCTAACGAACGGCGCTTCCCCGGCGCTCGTAAACGCCGCTCGTTTGACACCCAGTGTCAACACTAATCATGGCCTAAAATTAACACCAAAATTGACTTCAACATTAATTGCACTATCGATGGGAACAGTAATACACACACTGATGCAGTTCCAAATTGACTGCCGGTGGCAGGCAGAGCTGTTGACAGCAGGCTCCGAGGGGAGCGGGGAAGGAGCCGATCCCAGGCTCCCTCCGGGAAGCACGGCAGGCTCCGAGCAGAGGGGAGCCAATGCCACTGGCAGCTGCTGCTGGGGACAGGGAGCTTTGCAGCCTCTCTCTGGCAGGTTCTGTAATTCCTGGAGAAGCACAGCCGGCAGATTCACGGAATATCCTGAGCTGGAAGGGATCATCCAGTCTAACTCATGTCCCTGCACACACACCTCAACAATCCCAGCTTGTGCATCCCTGAGAGGGTTGTCCAAACACTCCTGGAGCTCTGACAGCCTTGACCACTCCCTGGGAGCTTGTTCAGAGCTCCACTACCCTCTGGGAGAAAAACCTTTTCCTAATATCCAACCTAAACCCTCCCCTGGCACAGCTCCAGCTGTTCCCTCAGGTGCCGTCACTGGGCACCAGAGAGAAGAGATCAGTGCTGGTTTATTCTACTTCCCTCACTACAGGATGGTGCTGAGCCTGGGGACTGAAGGCCAGGCTTCACATCCAAATTTGGAAAGCTGAATGTGGGTATTTACTTGGTGCAGATGCAGCAATTTTGGCACTTCAACATTTGAATCTGGTGCCTGGAACTTCAGATCTAAAAGAGTGACTCTCTGCACTTACACTGTGCAGAGCTTTTACATTTTTATCTGGAGCACGAACCAGCTCCCAGGAAAAGGGCAGAGTGCACATGGCTTGCCAGGGGCATTCCAGCTCCGTGCCTTGACAAGGGTGGAGTGCCAAAACCCAGGATTCCTTCTTGGCTCTGGAAAAGGTGTCCCTCAGCAATCCAAGTGGTGGTGGCAGCCCAGCCAAGCACGCTGGCACGATCTGAGCAATGGGAGGGAGCAGCTCCAGCATGACACCAAGAGCTCAGGGAAAGGTGTCACAGAATCCCAGAACCACCCAGCTTTGGAAAAGACCTCCAAGATCATCAACTCCAACCTGTGACCCATCCCCACCTTGTCACCCAGGCCAGAGTGCCACATCCAGTCATTCCTTGGACACCTCCAGGGATGGGGACTCCAAACCACCTTTCAAGTGCCTGGCCACCCTCTCCATGGAGAAATTACAGATGGGTAAAGATACATTACAGAGAGCAACACACAGCCTTCATCAGGGGCTTTCCTGTGGGCAAGAACATTCCTGTATCCATGTGACCCACACCCACCTGCTCAAACATCTGTATGAGCACAGAGAATAAAACTGTGCCACCTCTTCCATCCCTGTTCCTGGAAGGCTTGGATTTGGGGATTTGAAAACCCTCCAAGAAATCTGCAGCTCTGGCTGCTGTTTTAATTCCCTGTGCCTGCCATAAAATGCAGGAACAGGGGGTGACAAAGCAGAACATGCAGCTCAGCGATGAAGCTGTGCTAGTAGAAAATGCATTAGCTACACCTTCCTGCCTCTGGCAATCCGGGAAGCCACCAGAGCAGCGTTCCAGGAGCCCTGTGCCATCCTGAACTTCCCCTGGCCAAACCTCCCCCGCTAGCCAGGAAAGGTGCAGCAGCCAAAGCTCCAGCCAGCAGCGGTGATTGTGGATTATTTCTGATCCTCGTGCTACTGAGGAGGAAAAACTGTGACATCTAGTGCCAGTGGGGGAAATGACATTTTCCATGGGCACCGGCAGAGGGATGAAGGGGGATGTGGGGTGTTGCTGCAGGCCCTCCTTACATCACTTTCTCCTTGTCCTTGAAGATTAGTTGGGTCTTATCAGCAGCTGGTGCTTTCCCGGTGCCAGAGGATCAGGGGAAATTGTAGTCAAAATACATAAAGTGCTATAGAAAAGCATCCCAATGCCTGGCTCAGGACTGACAAGGAATATATTGAGTTCTGCAAGGGGCTGAGGGAATTACCTTTTCACACTGAGATTTGTGCTAATATGCTAATCTGGGGAACAAAGCCCTGGGCTTTGAAGGGGGTGTCACTGTGCTCCAGGTCTTGTCTCCAGCACGGTGATTTACACAGTGGTGGAGACACTCCTCAACTGCTCTGTGCTCACCAATTCCCAGCCCTTTCAGAGAATTCCCCATTTTAGCACAGCCCCACGGCAGGGGTGGAACAGGATGAGGTTTAAGGTCCTTCCAACCCAAACCAGTCTGGCATTCTGTGCCAAAGTGGAAAAAGAGGTGTCCTCTGGCTGGTCAGGGGATGGAAAAGGCCCTGTAGTGATGGTGCTGTGCCCCAGCAGCACAAGGACTGGGACCCTCTGCTCTGGAGCAGCCAGAGCAGTCTAGGAATATAGAGCAACTTGTATTTTCACAGCCCATTAATTCCCTGGCTTCTTTGTTGAGACCACAGCAAAGAGCTAATTACTGCAACGGTGTGGTGGGCGAGGGGAGCGGTCCTGAGCTACCAGAAAAACCTCTGGGATTGGGAGAAGCCCTGAGACCTCAAGTTTGTCCCGAAAACACAGACAGATTATTGCCCAAAATGCTGCTTGCCAGCTCTGTGAGGCCAGGGAGAGCCCCAGGTTGGAGCTCCTGCCCTGCCCCTGCCAGAGCAGGCACTGCAGCTCTGGCTGAACATGCTGCCCACACATCTCCTGATTTTATGCTGCTTTCTCAATTCCTCCCATCAGCTCAGACTCTCGGGGCACTCAGCTCAGCTGAATGCTGTAACAGCAGGGGGGTCTTGACCCCTTTTCACACGGAGGAAATGCAGCTGTCAGGAAGGCCAAGCCCTGATCCCCCAGTGCCAGGCTCCCCCTGGAACTGTGGGAATGGCTCTGAGCCTCTGATCCAAAACAAGGAGAGCAGGAGCCTGAATGTACCCAACAACAACAACCTTTACCACAGACAGCAATTCCCAGCAGACATCCCCTCTTTACTAGAAAACACAAGGGGCAATCTCTCCAATGAGTTTGAATTCAGAGAATCAGCACCTTTTGCTGGCAAGAAGGAAAAATAATAATAAAAATCTCACATTTCCCTGCGAAGTTCCTATTTCACCTGTCAGTCAGCTCACTGGGACCAGCTCTGCATCTCTGGGGCACAGACTCAGAGCTGGAGGGACCTCAGTGCCCACCCAGTGCCACCCCTGCCATGGCAGGGACACCTCCCACTGTCCCAGGGTGCTCCAAACCCGTCCAGCCTGGCCTTGGGCACTGCCAGGGATGGGGAGCCCACAGCCTCTACAACCCCTCTGGGCAAGAAGACATTTGACAGATCACATCAGGTCAGATTAATTTAAATACCAACACTCCACACACCACAACGGCCATGTGATTTCTTTACAGACCCAGCACAACCAAGTCTACCAAGGGTTAAAAAAAATCCCCTAATTTTTTTTTTTTTTTTTTGGTGGTCTTTGGGTACAGAATCTCTTATAATAAGACTATTTGTATTCATACTGGCAGAGTAAACACTACATGTTCATGCCCAGGCAGCTCTGTGCTTGTAATTTCAGCAAGAACAGAGCGACGTCCCTGAGGGACTTTGCTATTTCCCCAGCCACCATCCACTCCAACGCTGAATGAGAGCAGGGAAGGAGAGAAAGATGATGGCACAAGGCTCCCCAGCAGCCTCAGCCTGCACTGGGAACGCAGGGAATAGCTCATTCCAGCTTTAATCAGACCAGTCCAAACATTTCTGCTCAAGTCCAGCAGAAGACAAGGCCGCAGCGACCCCACGGACACCATCAGGGGTAATTTGCAAAAATCCTGTTCCAAACCTTCCCCCCTGACCAGATCCATGCAGGAAATGGTGAGGAAAACCTCTGCTTCCTTGCATCCCTACCCTGATGGGTTGAACAGAGCCTTTGCAAACCTTGAGCTGTGATTTTAGGAAAATACAGTTCAACGACACCAAGAAAAAATAAATGATACCATCACTTAGAGCTGTTCAAATTTAAATTACTTTCGAACATTCACTTACTAATTCCCACAAAAATAACCACCACATCTTCTAGTGGTTCTCTTTACTCTGCAGTCATTCCAAAGCTGCAATTATTTTGCACCCAGCAAAACCCCACCATGCCAGCAAAGTCTCCTCCTGCTCCAGCTCCAGGAGTGACTCTGCCACCCCCAGCATCAGCTCGTTGTAACTCTTGAGTAAATCCTGCTCTAGAGTGGGAGGTTCCACACACCTTGATACAAACTGTGTGGGGAGGATGGAAATGGAAGCATAAAACAGATTTTCCTGTGGTTTGGGTTTTTCTCAGCAAACGAAAATACTTCTATTTAGTCTTGTAAAACACATTTTGCTCAAACACAAACCCCAGTTACCTGGAACAGCTGAATGAGCATTTTTTAATTATGAAGGAAGCCCAGCATAGGCATAGGTTTGAAATGGAATCATCATTTACTAGGGAAGTTAAAATACCCATTGTAGGGAAGGTATTAATTTTTAATGAAACAAAAATCTCATTTTCAAGAGTGAGATTCCATCTGTGAAAGGCTGAACGGATAGATTCTGTGCCCGGCTGGTAAATTCTCATTACAATGGCCAAACCCAGCCCAAAGCACAAGGTCCTGTGGGGCAGAGAGGGAAGGGGCACTTGCCTCATTTCCTCCTGGCAGCCTGTTCATGTGCACGAGCTGGCCCTGGTCATCCAGCACCAGCTCCGTGTAGGTCAGGATGTCAGAGGGCAGAGGTGCTGGTGGCAGGACGGCGTGCTCGTTCATGGAGTTCCACAGCTTGATCAGAGACTGGGGGCAAGGAGAAATCCTCGTCAGCAATGCCACCCGTAAATGTTTATATTTATATTTATATTTATATTTATATTTATATTTATATTTATATTTATATTTATATTTATATTTATATTTATACTTATACTTATACTTATACTTATACTTATACTTATACTTCAATTTACTTAATATTTACATTAATATTATTATAAATATAATAATACTATACTAATATAATATTATACTAATATAATAATATCATACTAATATAATAATATTGTTATATAATAGTACAATAATATAAATAGTTATATTACATAATATAAATATAATATCGATATAAATAATAGAAATAGAATAATTTAAATATAATTATTTAAATATAAATATTTACATTTTATCATATATAACATAAGTTATATTTACATTATGTTGTATATATAGTAAATATAACATTATATTGTATATAATGTAAATATCTACATTAATATTTATATTTCAATCTACTCCAGTGTGGTATTCCCAGCAGAATTTGGGGTTGTTCCCAACTCAGGGCACCCTGAAATACCCCTCTCCTGCCAGTGTGACTGACAGTATTCCAGGGACAGCACCTGCTCTGGGATTTCAATCGTGAAACAGTTTCACCCAAAGTGAAATGCGAACGAGGTGGTTTGGGATAGAACCAGCAAATCAGAAACACCACCCAGGAAGGGCAGATGACAAGGTGGGAAAACAAACAACAGCAAGAGAGGGGAGGTGGTTTATGTTTCGCTGTTTGACTCATTAATGGAACTCCAGCAGCAGTTTATCCCAGTTTCATTCACAGTTGACTCAATCCATCGCTGATACTCCCTGGGGACCACTGGCAGCCACTCCAGGCCCCTGGCTCCCCTGACAATCAGCATGGCAAAGAGAAGAGCACCAAGGAGAGCCCAAAGAACACTCACCTGCCTGAACATCTCAGGAATGTCATAGACATAGGACGTCCCTAAAGTCTGTGCCTGGAACCTCTTGGACTGCAGCAGGTCCTTGGTCACGTAGGGAGTGTTGATCAGCATCCCGTGGAGTGGTCCCTGCTTGTCCCCATACGCCTGGAACATGATCTGCAGGACAAACCAGGGGTTCTGAACACTGAGCTGATCCAGCCCTCAGCAAAACCCCCCAGGCTGCTGCAGCCTGCTCGTCCCTGCCCTCTGCAAGGCTGCTCAGGCTGGCACAGCCAGGCTCCATCACACCCTGCTGCCCTTTGGGGACACCTCAGGACCGTCACTGCACCGTCCCGGCATCCCAGACTCACTGCCCATGCCAGCAGAGCCCAGAGCACACAGAGCCACATCCCCAGCACAAACTGAGCCCTGAGAGGAGCTGCCAGTCCCCAGCAGCTCCCCTGAGCCCCTGTCTGTGCCCGTGGATGCTGGCAGCAGCCAGGAGAGCTCTGTTATTTATGGATGGGGATCCGCGGCTGCGCCCGCCAGCCGGGTCAAGACTTGCATATGTCATGGGGCTTGAAGTTTTGATATTGTAAGTTTAAAAGATTTTCCCAGAGTAGCAACATGAATTATCAACTGCCGTGCTTCATGGCACTATATATTCTGGGCAGGCAGGACTTGGATGGGAAGCTTTTCAACAGAGAAGCAGGAGGGGATTAAAAAGGGATAAAAACGCCTTAAACGGCCCAAACGCTGCTTAACAGGGACACACCTGGCAGGAGGGACATGATCAGGATGTGTTTAACAGAATTTAGCTAATTGAAGAGGAATTAATTGAAGAGTTACACAAAATTCAGTAAAGCCTATTTTTATTTTTAGATAAAACCAGCAGTTTATGCTCTCTTCAGGCTGCACAAACATAGATTTGGGAGGCAGCTTCTTTAATGGGAGAAGCATTTGTTCAGGGTAATGAGTGTTTGTGGCAATGCCTGTCTTGGGATCTGCCAGGATCTGCACTTGGAAATTCTCCTTAAATCTCTGGAAAGCTCCACAGCAGCTCTGAAGGGAACTGGAGAAGTCTGTGCTGAGCATCACCACTTATCACTACTGAGAAACAAGAGATCAGGGTCATTCTCTCAGCATGAAGCCATCCTCCCATTCTTCAGAAGTCATGAAAGTACCCAGCACATCAGTAATGTCTGAATTTTTTTTTGAAAGATTTCTCTAAGTTTAAAAGAAGCCTCTGAAAACACAGGAAAAATCCCCAGATCTGAACTCGCCCTATAAACCTCCATCATGAGGGGGAAGCTTCCTAAAAATATCGGTATATTTCTTTACTAAAATGTGGTTAAAATTCTGGAAAACAAATCAAATTTAATACTGGAAAGTTGCTAAAGCCTCACACACCCACACGAGCCCATTCCCCAAGCTTTAAATAACAAAGCTCATCAGTTCAGAGTTCACTTGTGACCTTCACAAGTGACTGACCCAACTCAAGGGTTAAGCTGAGCTGCTGGAGATTATTAAAATGTTCTTTTCTTTCCTCATCTCCCCTCAAAGGCAGCAATGAGGTAAAACACACTGACACTATCTGCTCTGGGATCTCAGAGCTCGATGGACTCCACGGCCAGCAGCTCACTGGAAAAATTAAATGGAAAAAGGGGGAGAAAGGTGACTCAGCACTTTGTGTGCTACATTCACAGTGCCCAAGTGATTTATTCTGCTGCTTCTCCTGCCTGGCAGAGAGATGATTACAGAGGGAGATGTAAACATTTCTCTATTTAAATATTTTCCATGCATCCCATGCTCCATGGATTTTAGCATATGTAGGTATTTCAGTTAACCACACTGTTCCCACACCATGGAAAACAGAAATACCACAACAGCCACAACCATTCCAAAAGAGCACATTACGCTTCAGGAAAATGATATAAAAGCACCTTCTATAATTTTACATCTTCTTATCCAGGTCATTCCTTATATCTTTAGAATTTAAAGGACATGTTCACAGATTTTCTTGTATCTACTCAGATAAATGCGTAATTAATAATATTTTTTATTACAACCTACAGGATGAGCATCAGCAGTGATTCCTCTTCTAGTATTTTTTTGAGCGCTCTGAGGAAAACTGTTTGGGAAAACAGCTGCCCAAATGACTGAAGGCATGTACACAACAACCAGAAATCCTGACTGATTTAATTCCTCACATTTTCACATCTGCTGCTGCAAGTTTATCTTTCCATTCTCCTTCCTTTGGCCAGGCTGAATGGCAATATTGTGTTAAATTAAAATGTATTATGGGGCTTGAAGCAACCTGGTCTAGTGGAAGGTGTCCATGGGAGGATGTGCCACTTCATCACTGCACTGCCTCCATTTTCTTGTGCCCTTCAGCACAGAAAGTTTAAAATTCCCAGCATCCAGGACTCCAACATCCATGCCCAGGGCCGGGGGTTGGAATGGGATGAGCTCCAGGGTGCCTCCCAACCCAAACCATTCTGTGATTCCCTGGAAACACCACAACCCACAGAGGAAGGAGCACATCGCCTTCCCGACCTTCCCGCCCAGCCCTGCATCCTCAGGGACGTACCTGGCCCGTCCTGGAGTCTGTCACCTCCTTGTAGAGGCTGATGTCCAGGTAGTAGCCCGACTCGTTGGTGAGGAAGAGGCGGATGGGGATGGCCTTCCCCGTGGGCGTCAGGCGGATGTTGATCTTCAGCTCGGCCTGCAGGACGCGCAGCTTCCACAGGCGGCTGCCGTAGCGCATCACCATGGAGCGCACCGACTCCTCGATCTGCACGGGGGAAAGGGGAAAAGCCTTCCTCAGCAGGGCTGGGAGGTGTTCCTGCCTCTGCCAGGGGCTCTAAAATCCCTTCTAACCCAAACCATTCTGGGATTCTTCCTGGAGGTGGCTCCTGTAGCGCATCACCATGGAGCGCATCACCATGGAGCGCATTGACTCCTCGATCTGCTCAGGGGGAAAGGGGAAAAGCCTTCCTCAGCAGGGCTCTGAGACTTCCTCAGCAGGTCTGGGAGGTGGCCCTGCCTGTGCCAGGGGTGCAGTGAGATGGGCTCTAAGGTCCCTTCCAACCCAAACCATTCTGGGGTTCTTCCTGGATCCATCACTGCTCTGCATCCCCGCCATCGCACGGCTCCAAGGTGGTGAAGAAGCCCCACACATCAGCACAGTCTGCCCAGTGCAGTGACAGGACCTTGGTGACCTGTCCCTCCTCATCCTAAGCCTTGAGACAGGCAGGAACTCCACCTGGGGACTGATGTAGTGGGACAGTGCTGGATTCACATCCCTGCTTCCTCATGGCACATGGAACCACAGAATTGTTAAGTTGGAAAAGACCTTGGTGATCATCAAGCTCAATCAGCACAGCCCACCCCAGCCCAGGGAACCCCTGTCTCCCTTGCACAGGCACCGCTCACCCCTGGGAGCTACAGAATCCAAGGAAGCCAAATCCTTGGCAAGCAGTTTTGTAGCCCTTGTATGCACAATAATCACATTTCACTGCCTGCACGGAGCTTTAAATCAACAAAGCAATTACCACTTGGAGCTGGGCCTTCTGCTCTTCTATTAAACTTTATAAAATACCACTGTGGGCAAAGCACATATTAAAAGAAGGCAATTTATAGGCTGGGTTAAATATTTTTTCCAAAAACGTCTCTTTTGCACAGCAGCTCAAGCAAAAGTCATGGTTTGTATCTGAGGGCAGCCCAACTTCCAGGGATGAATATTCCAGCTTCTTCTGAACTTCCTGGGAACCAACAGCTCTGGATGTACCAGGAAAGGTTCATCCAAAAGGGATTTAAGCCACCAATTTTTAATCATGATTTAAAAGTCAGCAAGCAAGAGTTATTTTGATACCCAATTCATCTTTATAACTTTCGGCCGTTCTCCTCAGGAAAGGTCAGCTCTCATCTTTGGGTACCCATGAACTGAATGCTGATTTCCAGCTAAATTCAGCCTGGGCTTGGGACTTGCTTTGTGGTGATTCTGCTAGCCACAAACATCCTTAATGCCTGAACACTTTCATTTGTGCATCTACAAAGCTTAATGTTCATTTATTTATAACGTTCATCTCTGTGCTTTTGCACCAGAGACTGAAAATGAGGCACTTTTGTAGCTGGATTTACGGATTCTTTTTAAGCTCCTAATTTATCTCATGTTTTATTTGGATGGAATCTGAACTTTTGCAACAAACAGAAGATCTGCTTCCTTATTAAAACTGTTTACCTCAAACACACAATGAAAAAACAGGTTTAGTTTCAAACACAAAACCTACTTCTAATAATTGTCCCTCTGTTTACACAGAGGAGCTGAGCTGCACAACAAAACGGTTTTAAAGTGCCAGAGGGCAGGGTTGGGTGGGATATTGGGAAGAAATTCCTAATTATCAGGGTGGGGAGTCCCTGGCAAAGGTTGGAAGTGTCCCAGGCCAGGCTGGATGGGGCTTGGAGCAACCTGGGACAGTGGAAGGTGGCAGGGTTGGAACAGGATGAGCTTTAAGGTCCCTTCCACCCCAAACCGCTCCATGATTCTGCGATTCTATTAACAGAAAACTTTTTAGTTGTGACAAGTGAAGCCCTGGAAGGACAAGCAGGAGCTCCCACCTTGGAGGGGTCCATGATGACGGTGGGCACGAAGTTGAGGAAGATGTGGTTGCAGTCCGTGCGCACGTTGGTGTTGTTGAAGGCCACCTCCAGCTCATCCATGGCCTCCAGCAGCAAACGCTCACCCTCGTTCTGCAGGTACTCAAAGGAGGCTTCCTGCCAGAAGGAACAACAAAACACTGAGTTCTGACTCACAGATCACTGCCCCACAGGGCAAGGTTTGGAGAGCTGCGGAGGGTGTGATGGAGAGGAAAACGGAGAGGAATTCTCCACAGTCTGGGGAACGGCAGGAGGGTGTGATGGAGAGGAAAAACCCCACGTGCAGTCCTGGAGCAGATCCAGCCCCAGCACAGAGCCAGTGCTCCCAGTGCCTGGATCCCACCCCTGGCTGCCTTGTGCCCTCCTTTAGCTCACAGTAAATCTGAAACCACACAGGGCAAGCCACTGCTGCCTCAAGATCTAAGGATTTATGACTCTGATCTTGGGCCCTGAAAAATCTCCCTGGAGCACAGGAATACCAAAGGGATGGCTCTGAGAGCAGCACCAGCAAGGAGAGGGCACCACCCCAGCCCTCCATACACGGAATGGTCACTTTTGGCTCCTGCAGCTCCCTAGGGTGACCCTGGTTTTACTCACAGCCCTGCACAGGGACAAACCCACCTTGGTCACCAGGTCCGAGTGCCTTATGATGGCCCTGACGAAGAACCTGTAGTCTGTGACCTCTGTGCCCACCTCCACCTTGGCAGCCCCCAGGTAGAGGTGCATCTTGTGGTTGGCACAGGGGATGGCTGTCAGGTCGAAGTTCCTCATGCGGTTCAGCTCCAGCTGGAAGGCCAGGGCTGGCTCCAGGTGCCTGTAGATCCTGTCCTCCTCGAACTGCAGGGGCCAGGGACACAGCACAGGGTGGGAAAGAGGGCATTGGAGAGGTGAAACACTCAGGGAAGAACTCCACAATGCCCCTTAGGAACTTTCGTATCTAATTCAAACTCTGAAAATTCAAACAAATCCAACCCAGACGCTTCTATCTCACGCAGCACTGGGAGTGGTGAAATTGTTGAGTAACACAAATTGCAGGGCAGCAAGTTCTCAAGCCCACCCCCCTCAAAAAACCCTCTTTTCCACAGAAACCAGAAGGTTTTGTCCTGATTTTGAGTAGTGAATCACTGCATGCAACTCCAAGCCAGCACTTGGAGAAAAGTATTAAAAATATCCAGCTCACCTTATCCCGGGCACGGAAGGTGAAGAATTTTGGGAATTCCCTCTGTTTGAAAATGAAAACAGCAGTGTTAGTGCCCCCAAAGCAAGCACCGATGTCCCCAGAGTGCTCTCAGGCCACTCCTGGGGCAGCACCACAGCACAGCAGGTGACACAAGCTGTTCCCAGCTACTTTCCCAACATCACAAAGGTGGTGGAAAATCAAATCACCTTCAAGACAGCAGAGGCAGCTGAAACCTGCCCTCACTAATGCAAAAGAAGCTGCTTGATTGGCTTTTGATTATTATTGTCAGTTATTAACAGATAACACAGAAGTGTCCAAACAGTAGAGGGAAACTTTTTCTAGATCTGTTATGATTAAAATTCCAGTGGAAATGTCTGGAGGGATAGGAACACTCTGTTATGGATGTAGATGTACACAGAACAATGCTACAGCTCTCTCCATACCATTACTGCCAGAAATACTCTCTTCCCAAGGAAAACTGGGAGTTGTAATCAAGTAACTGCTCTCCTGTATGGAGCAGCAAAACCATTACAAAAATCCCCCACCTACCACTGAGTTTCTCTGGTTTTCTGTTGCACAGATAAAACCCTGGCAGGGCCTTGAGAGTTTTTTGAAATATTGCACAAATGTCAGATGAAGAGAGGAAGCCTGGACAGCATCCTGTGCCTCCAATTCCACCCAGGCAGATCCAGCCCTGCTCTGGAACTGGAGTTTTACTGGGCAGGGCTTTGGCCAGTGCTTGCACCACGTGGGAACTCTGCTGCCTGTGCTGAAGGTGACCTGAGGGGACACACACGACTCACCAGAACTGGCTCACTAAGCAAAAAACAGGGAGTCTGACCTGGAGCCGCTGAATTTCTGGCTCACATTCCATTACCCACGAAAGATGAACAGCCCCAGCTGGAGGGAGTGTGACAACAGTGACACTGCACGAGCCACCACTGAGCAGCACAGATTTTTAGGCTAAAAGGACTATTCCAGTCAGTCATCTTCCTTCCCTCCCAGGTGAAACAGCCCCCAAACCTCACCTGATGACTCTCAGTTGAGCAAAACAACTTGGGTTTGCCTGGAAACTCTTCCAAAATAAGCAGTGGTACATGAAATGCTGCCTAAAAATTCAGGCTCACTCAATGTATCAACTGTCTGTGAGTCTCATCTAAGAAAAAACCCCTTCCATGTTTCCTGACTTCTCCCAATCCCTCCTACCTGTCCCCCTCTGCAGGCTGCCAGCTTCTCCCACCACCTCCAGGCTCATTCCACCACTAATGGAATTGCTTCCAGGGCACCTCACTGGTGTGGTGGGCAAATATCATAATTAGATGTGCACACACACAAAAATCCTCAGTGCCCTGGTACCAAAATCCAAAAGAGTGCTCCATTTCCTGGGCAGAAGAATTATACCCCTGCTGTGTTCTAATCAACCAACCATCATCAAGACAATCAAAATAATTTGCCTAAATTAGCCAATCAAGACACCCTGCAAACTGCAGAATGCAAGAAGCTGCACCAGAAATCATCAGAGTTGATTATTATACTAATAATCACGTTAAAAACCTAATGAGATGAGGAAATTGGAAGCTTGCTGGAGCAACTCTCTATTACCTCAACATGCTGGGAACTAATTATATAGACTGTAATTAAAACAAAAACAAACCCGAGCCCAGGCCTGGCTAAGTTAATAGTTGGTCCAGTAATGAAGGGGCTGGGACAGCAGACAGGGACAGACTGACAGAGCAGCTCCCAGGTGCTCCACAAGCTTTGCAGCCAGGTGACCCCACACTGAGGGTCCAGGCAGAGCCTGGGGATGGTTCCTCCTGTTCTGTGCCTCTTTTCTGACCTCTGGCACGTCCCACAGCACTTACTCAGCAACTCCCATTTTTCAGCGCCCATTCTGTTCTCCAAAACTTCCTTTTTCACACCTAAAGCCCAGATTTTCTTGCTAAATGTCCCAAAAGACTCTCCACGAAATGCAGTTTCCTAAGCTGTTGACTGGCACCTCTGCACCTGCACTGTGAGCAACAAGTCCCACGTGGTGACAGGTTCCAACACTAGTTCTGCTGATTTGTAAACCAGTTTTCCCTTCATAAACCTCCCCAGACCAGCTGTGTTGAGCACAGGGGGAATTTCTTGCACTTCAAAGGCTCCTGACAACTTCCAGAATTGAAGAGTAGATACCCAGGAGATAAAAATCTGGTTTATGCCTTACATTGCCACCTAAACCAGACCCCACTCATGCCCAGGCCCTGGGGAAAGAAGTAATTCCCAGCAGTAAGAGCATCAAACATTTCCCACACCACAACACCACTCTGCAAAATTTAACACATCCCTTCAGCGACTGAAGTTATTTTAAAATCAGTAAGAAGCCAAAGGAAATCACCACACTACAGAGGAAATACAAAGGTTTCACTGATGATTGCACTTTGGAACAGAGAGGGAACACAAGGAAGCACTGGAACACAAGGAAATCTCGGTCAGAGTGGCTCCCTGAGCTCAGCCAGGTAACCAGGGACACTCAGAGCCCCAGGGCCCCTCTCAATGCCACGGGCACAGCCTGGGTTTGCAGCCAGATTTTCAAATAAATACTTCAACTCTTCACTTTGACAGGGTGTGGGCATTACATGCCTGCCTGAGACCCAAACGAGAAGGCCAGAGCCCCCTGGGTGTCCCCTGGCCTCACAGCAGGAGTGCCACCCTGCTCCAGGCCCTTTTTACTTACATGGAATCTCTGATCCACCTCATAGTTGACCTGTTTCCTGAAGTCCTTACAAACGAAACATACACACATAGGAAGAAAAAAAAAAGCAGAAGACAGCTAGCAATTAGGATTAAAATCAAAAATTAATTAATTCAAGAATACAAGAGGTGTCAAGATTGCTTACAATTGTAAATTAATTCTCTTAAGCGAATTTATGAAAACCATCTCAAGTTTTAGAGGACAAAAACGGTGAAGAGAGAACTAAACACAGTAAAATACAGCATTTAATTTGGGGGAAAAACACGTCAGGTGCCAATGGTACCATGAGCTAGAAAGCAGGGAGGTGTGAGCATCAGGAGAGACGTGGAAATACCTTTTGTGCTACAAGGAACGTCAGCCTCCGAATGCCATGCTCAATCAGGACTGATTTCTGCAAAAACAAGGGTGCAAACAGTGACTGGAGTGCAGAAAAAGAACAGATTAAAGCAGGCTGGAGCCCTCTGTGAAGTGCAAAAGCTCTGCAGATCCTTCTGAGTCCCTGCTCCCCTTCAGGAGCGAGGATTTCCCACCTGCTGCTCCTTTAGCAGCACAAACACCCAAAACCCTTCCCCCTGAGCAGGGAAGGGGCTGAATCACAGAGCAGCGAGCTCAGGCTGAGCCTGGCCAGGCAGGAATGCAGCAGAGCCACCCCCAAACCGTGCAGGAAATATCCTGGATTGCCTTTTGAATCGTGCAGGGGACATCCCTGATCATTTGCCAGGATTGCCTTCGGAAGGGAGCACGGTGCAGATGGGGTAAGGTCATGGAAAATGATGGAAAATGAGTTTTAAGGGAGCTAACCCATGGAAGATGTGGCTCGTGCCTGCTCATGGATAACCCAGCCCAAGGCACACACCCAGGCTCTCAGCCTGGAGAAGCCTTGGGGGGCTCATTGTCACCTCCCAGTCCTTCAAGGGCATTGAAACACAAGGGAGAGGGACTTTCAGCATGGGCAGAGAGGAACATGGCAAGAATTAGAGGGACAAGGGTTAGATGGGATGTCAGGCAGGGCCTTGAGGCCCCTTCCAACCCAAAGCATCCTGAGATTCCAAGATTCCACGTTGCAAAGGTGACACAAGCCAGATGCCAGTGATGTTTTTCAAGCAGATCACAGAATATCCATTCTGGTTGCCTCTCCCTCACATTCCCCTCAGAGGAGTGCTGCCACCAGGATTTGCCACAGCACTGATCCTTTGAAGTGCTAACATCTTGTAATTCTCCTCTTTTTCAAACTTTTCTCCTTCCTCCTCCCTCTTCCAATTTAAAAGCAAGGAACAGAAGAAGGAACAACAGCTCAGCTCAAGCAGGAGCAAACCAGCCCCTCTCTGCACAGACTGTGATGTTTTACTAAGGTTAAGCCCTTTGGAAATGAGCAGCAGTGACTATATTCATGGCAAGAGGAAGAAAATAACTTTAATAATGCCATGATTTAAAAAGCAAAAATTGTTATTGCTTTTAAAATTCCACAAGTGGCAGACAATAACAGCAGAGCAACAGGATTCTGATTACATGGTAATAATGTGGGTCTCCCAGCAAGGCCACAGCTATTAGAGAGCGATTAGCCATCAGCACCTGGAGAAACTCCATTTCCACTGACTGCCTCAATCTCCTCCACAAGTCATTTACAAGTATATGATCCTAATTTCTATTAAAAAAACCACACACAACATGCTGGGACTGGAAGATTATTTGGACAATTTGGATCAACCTATTTGATAGTTTAATGTGGTTTTGGATTTTTTTTTTTTTTTTGTAATACATTTTATTTCTTTCTTTTTATCCCCTCCCATAAAACGCCTGGAGCATGATCAAGCAGATGAAAAGCAGAACTAGTTTTAATTCTTGGATTTGATTGTTTTCCTTGTTTAAAGAGACAGGAGGCTGCTGAAGGCACATGGATGCCAGTCCCATTTTGGAACCCTGATTTCTGCAGGGTAGGTTCCCACATGTTTCAGTGCTCCCAGACCAGTGCAGCACCAGGATCCCAGCTCCTGGTGGGATTTTCAGCCCCACAAACCACTGGAGCTCTTCCCACCACAGAAAAGCAGGTGCAGGCAGAGCCCAGAGTGGACACAAAGAGGCTGCTCCCAACCCAGGCTGTCCCACCACTGACATCTGGGACTCTGAAGTGCATCCCACACTAAGAAAGGAGCAACAGAACATGCCAAATAATTCCTCCCCATGCCAGGAATGTTGTGTAGGGGGGATGCTCCAGCACCCTAACAAGGGCAATAAACCTTAACTGCATTAAGACTATGGTGATACACAAATACAGGACATTTTAATGTCATTTTACATGGTTCTGCTGCTCCTCCAACAACTTTATCACCAGGGAAAGGGACAGAACCCATTTTTCAGAGTGTGTGGAGACAGTTACCGAAGATTCACCTGATGTGTTTAAAACCTTCCAAGTCTTTGATCCCATCAAAAATTAAAGGGAAGAAGTCCTGACCTGACAGATTAGAAGGAGAAACAATGACCTGGTGCCCTCAGGAAGGTGCAGCTACACCCAAAGCAATGGGAATGCTCCAGAGGGGATAAATTAGGGCGTGTTTGCTTTGAAACCAAACCAAACCACCCCAAACGTAGGGAGCACAGAGTTTCCCCAGGCTGTCCTGCACACCCCAGAGGGGCAGAGGGGTGCAGGGGCTCACCTTGCTCTGGGTGAACTCCCTGAACATGGCAGCCAGGCCGTCGTCGTCCACATCGCCGTCGGTTTTGATGGCCACGTTGAGGATGTGGATGGGCTCCTCCCGGGCACTCTGCAAGGACAGGAAGGGTCCCCATGGAGCAGGAATTAACAGTGAGCACCTCCTAGATGCCCATGGTCCCCATGGAGCAGGAATTAACAGGGAGCTCCTCAGAACAGGCTCCCTAAACCCAGCTTTAGAGATGCTCGGGGGGAGAGGACCTCGGAGGAGCACCAGGGAAAGCTCTGAGGGAAATCCTTGGCCAAACAGCCTCAGAAATCTGCAATTTCACAGAAGTCAACGTCCACAAACATCAAACAGGAGCCTCCTTGGGAGAATTCAAGGATGAGGCAGGGCACAGGGTCAGGGCCTCTTTACCAGATGCAGCTCAAGTACACTAGAGGACTCTGGCATCAAGGAAAGTAATTAAACTAATTAAAATGTAGGGGCAAAACAGTGTGAGTTTCCATACCTACAACAACATGAAATAATGTGGAAACATCAATTCCATTTGAGCTCCAAGGAATTACAAATTCAGCCTCCAGGAGCCTGTGATTAACTGGGAAAAACTGAGACTGGACAGGAAATTACCTCGGTGAGGTGAGGGGGATGTAGGGAGAGGGATCTGAGGACATTAAGGTTGACAGTAATGCTCTGGAAAAGGCTACAGTGCTTCCACACATCAGGATCAATGGAGCAGAGGAAAACAAAGCCCTGTTCTGGACACAGGCTGCATTCCAGCAGAGCTTCCCACTCTTGTGGAGCAGCCACCTGTGTGTCTAAGGGAAACTGGACTTCTGTCCCTATGGATTAGGGACCACCTGCCTCCTCTGCACCTGTTCTCCACATCTCTGCAGAAACTGAGCAGCTCCTCTCAGCTTTTCCTCCCAGAAACAGTTCCAAGAGGCAGAACAGAGGGAAGAGTCAGGATTTAAGGGGACTGGGAAGGGTGTAAGACAGGAAACACAGCAAGTCAGACGGAGGACAAAGACAGCTGAAGATGCAGTTCAACATCCTGGTGCAGAGAGAGGGTCTGGAGACTTAATGGTGGGTTTAAACTCTGTTATGGTGCTGTGGATCCAGGAATTGTGCTGATGCTAAAAGTCATAAACTAAATTTACATGGAGAGCAAGAGCTGAGCTGTGGCTTTAGAGCAGAGCTGGAAGCGGCCGCCCACGCCGAGTCCCCTGCTGTGGAACAAGCAGGCAAATCACAGCCATAAATACACAAAGCTCCCAACTCCTGCTCCCAGCACTCAGCCAGGGAGGAGCAGCCAGCCTCAGAGCACCTTCCAGAAAGAAAAAACAACCCCTACCTTGTCCTCATCATAGAGGGAAGCGTGGCCAGCCTCGGGGAACGTGGGGCTCTGCGGGGGAGAGTCGCAGAAGCATCCCATGATTTCATCAAAGATCCTGGAACACAGAGGAAGGAGCAGTGACCACCACACCACTGCAGCACACAGAGCACCCAGCACTGACCCCTCCAGTCCTGGCAGCACAGGGCTCCTTCCTTGATGGGCTCAAAGATCAGGAGGCAATTCCGCAAACCAGGGTCTGCACTGGCCACCACTGGTCTGAACCTCCTGGGTGCAGGCTGAGGGCCCTGCTGGGGGTTTGCCTGTCCCAAAAGGTTGGAAGCACAAAGAACTGCTCCCCTCAACATCCACAGAGCATCAGGAGACACCAGCACGTTCCCAACCAGCAGAACCCAGAGTGCTGATCCCTGTGTGTGCAAACTGCTCCTCCTGCAGCCTGGGCCACACACAGGGATCCAAGCAGGGAAACATGCCCAGGACTGTGGGAATCTACAGAATCAGAGGGTTTTGGGAAAGCTGCAAAAGGCAGGCCTTAGATACAGTCGAACTGTGATTAGAGCTAAGCAGCAGCCATGAGATAGGTCAGCAAAAAAATTATTTAAACTGTAGAAAGGCAAAGACAAATAGAACAGTGGTCTGCGTATTAACGCTTGTCTAGAATAACTCTCCAAGCTACAGAGAAGTTTATCTAGTGAGATATTAGGAAGGTTAAAGCTTAATAATGGAGCTCTGTGCATTGTGTTTTAAGGCTTACAAGCAGATATTGTATTTGAAATAAGCAAGCATTGTTTAACCAAAGGTACGTGTGCTTATAGTGCTTGGATAGAACTACTGTCAATGTGCTTTTGCTTTGTGTGATTGGTCAAGAAACTTATAAAGTGAGTTGTAACATTATGTTCTTTGTCTGCTGCCTGAGATGTGAGCTGCTGGCTTCTTCCCATTGTCATCAGCATGTCATGAGACTGATGCTGGAAAATGAAACAGCTCAAGGCAGTTCCTCAGCAGTCCCATCCCGTTTGTGATCTGTAAATAGCCCCCTGCCGGCGTCAAGGACCAGCCTAAACCTGACTCTAGACCTGGCAAAGCCTTTCCCCAGCTCTGCCAGGGCCCAGGTGGGGAGGTGGGCACAGAAGCAGGGCCAGGGTGGGCACCCACCTGACGAAGTCCTCGAAGGTGCGGAAGGAGACCATGCCGCCCATGCGCTGGCACGGCGGCGTGAAGGAGTTGTCCAGCAGCACGTCACTCACACTGGCCACGTGAGCCATCCCGTAGTGATTGAGGTTGGAGGAGAAGGACATCCTGAAGAGCAAGGCAGCAAGAGCACAGTCAGCAGGGGCAGGGCAGGGGGACAGCACTGGCAGCAGCTTTGGGCAGCGCTCTGAGCACCTGGAGCGTGGCTGGGGGTGCCCGTGTCCACAGGGGGGGCAGGCTGATGGAAGAGATGAGGATCTGACTCCATGTTTTAGAAGGCTTGATTTATTATTTTATGATATATCTGATATTAAAACTATACTGAAAGAACAGAAGAAAGGATTTCTTCAGAAGGTTAGTTAAGAATAGAAGGAATGATAACAAAGGTTTGTGGCTCAGGCTCTCTGTCCGAGCCAGCTGGGCTGTGATTGGCCATTAATTAGAAACAATCAACATGGGCCAATCAAAGATCTACTTGTTGCATTCTACAGCACCAGATAATCATTGTTTACATTTTGTTCTTGAGGCTTCTCAGCTTGTCAGGAGGGAAAATCTTAAGGAAAGGATTTTTCATAAAAGATGTCTGGGCAATCCCTGCTGGGTTGTTCAGCCTGCCCAGAGCCCTGCCACGCCTCTGGTGCCACCCTCCCTGTATGGACAATCCAGAGCCCCTGCCACGCCTCTGGTGCCACCCTCCCTGGATGCTGTGTCAGTGGCAGGAACACCCAGAGTTAGCAAATAATGCTATAACCCCTTAAAACAGGTATTTCTCGAGATGACAGAAGAATTCTGACTGAACTTTCCTCCCATTTTTCCTCCTGTCTTTATGTTATGCTTTACAGGTGGAACATGATTCAAGCAGCAGCAATTCTGAGATTTGACACTTGAAGGATTCAGTACATTTTTACAAATGCTGTATTAACTTCCATGATTTTTCTGATCCTACTATAATTTTCACTCCTCAAATGCAGCATGGTAACTTGTCCAAAATTCTTTTCTGAGTCTTGCAGTCTAATTCCCACCCTTTCTGTTCAACAAACAGCTGGATGTGGCACTCAGTGCTCTGGGCTGGGTCACAAGGTGGGGATCAGGCACAGCTTGGACTCCAGGGTCATGAAGGTCTTTCCCAACCTCACTGATTCTGTGATTTTTATGTTTTTTAACGATTCACAGTGCCACAGTCAAGACTGGCAGAAAAAGCTTCTCCCACAGGAAAAAGCACACAATGAGATTGGACTTTCCTCTGGTGACCACAGCTGGGGTCTGCCTCCTCTGCAATAATTATCACCAATTTCTGAGCTGTACTGCAGACTCATCTTAATTCAGACTCTCTTGCAGAGCTGCCTGCAAGGTGGTAACACTTCTGAAGAGATCCAGAGACCTCACCTGCTCTCCTTGGGCTTGGGGACACGTTAATTTTGCTGCCAAAGTTGGAGGAGATGGGGAAGGAAGGCAGGGAACGGATTCCCCAGCAGGCCTGGGGCCTCAGAGCTGTGAAGTGCAGGGGCTGCTCACTGTGTGCAGTGTCCTGTGTCCTGCCACAGCCACCCCCAGCCTTGCTGGGATCTCCTGCTTCCCACGCACCAAACCCACTGTGATCCAGCCCTGAGTACAGTGCCAACAAGCCCAAAGCATCAGCAGGGTGATTAATGGCTCTCCATGCCTAAAGTCACTCTCTGTTTCTGCAATTTATCTCTGATTAAGAGCCGTGAGACTTCCAAGCCCATTTTTACTATTTTTCCCTAAATAGGCTTGTAAGCAGCAATAAATAACAGGGATTCAGGTTTTGAAAGAGGGGAATTTTTCAGGACATGCCTTGGTGTACATTCTTACAACTCATACAAAAACTGTCACAGAACAGGAACTGAACAGAGAGACAGCAGACATTTTTCATCTGTTATTTAAAACAAGAAATACTTTTCAACTGAGACACAGGAGGAAAAATTAGTGTCCAAAGCACAACAAAACATGCTGTCAGCTGTTTGAGATGTAGATTCATCTGTGGTGTGAGGGAGGTGAAACAGCCCTGACAAACCCTAAGCCATGCACAAGAAACCGGGGGGGCAGCAGGAGCTGCCTGGGGTCCCTGTGGCACCCTGGCCAGAGGGTCAATCCTCAGGGACCCAAACCTGGGAGCCCAGTGCCAAAAGAGACCCTAGGAGAGCACTCTGCTGGGTAACACACTGCAGATCTGCTGAGTCACCAGCAAATTTAATTCCAGAGATTGCTGCGTGCAATTTTTTTTTTTTTTTTACGAAAAGCTGAAAACATGTTTTAGACAAAGGGAGAGGAAAAGGGGAGGTACAGGAAGAGTTATGGTTGAGTTTCCCAAGTAAAGAGAAGGGCACTACAACAAAACATGCTGAAACATTCAGGATTAGGCTCCTTTCTAGTGTGGTTTTGGAATTTGAGAAGATGATGGGTACTGTACCTGTTCAGGGTGGGGATGTTCCCTCTGAAATCAAACAAGCACAGTTAATCAGACTGGTCAGTGAAAGCCGTCACACAGAACCATCATCAGACAACCAGCAACACCTTCCCAAGGGACTGTCCCAAATCAGGGAGAGCTGCCTGCCACCTCCCTGACCCACCAGGGCACAGCCAGGCCATGCAGACAATGCAACTTCCCAGGAGAACACCTGGGGTCTGCCAGGGACCCACAGCCCTGTCCACCTTCCACATCCCCTCCAAGCCCAGAGCCAGGGCCTGCACTCCCTGACAGAACAGCAAACAGCAGAGATGCAAAAAAAAAAAAAAAAAAAAAATAAACCAGCATCTCACACAGGAAAACTGCAACAGGTTCAGGAAAAGCAGCCAAATGCTCAGTGCCAAAGCTGCAGGCTGAGCAGCGGCCCACGCACAGCTCCCACCATGCAGGGACAAGGAAACACAGCACCAGGGAACACAGGGGATCCTCAGCACTCAGGGCTAAAAACAACAACCTGCAGGATAAAACAACAACCTGGAGGCTAAAACAACAATCTGAAGGCTAAAAGAACAACCTGGAGACTAAAACAACAATCTGAAGGCTAAAAGAACAACCTGGAGACTAAAACAACAACCTGCAGGCTAAAAGAACAATCTGAAGGCTAAAAGAACAACCTGCAGGCTAAAAAGAACAACCTGAAGGCTAAAAGAACAACCTGGAAGGCAATTTGAGGAGAACTTTCGCAATCCTTCTCTACCACCAGCCCAGCTGTCCCCTGTTTGTGGCAGCCCAGGGATGCACACAAGGCAGAGGAATGAGGGGCACACTTTCACAGCAGCAGCACAGCCCAGCCACAGCAGGAGCAGCCAGGAGAGTGCTCCATGCAGGATGGAAAAATGGCTGGGATCTGACATGCAAAGTAGCACAGACTGAATTCAGAAAAAGTCCTTGCACACGGGAGGGCTGTGCAAAGGGATTAGCAAGAATTAAAAGATGGAAAGGAGGGCTCTGAGGAACATGTGATGGACATTCACCCCCTTCCCTTCAGGAGATCAAACCACAACCTCCTGTGACAGCCTAGCCCAAAGAGAAGACCCCAAGGTGCTGAGCACAAAGTCCCAGGGCTTGGTGAGCAGTGTGTCCATCCCATGGTCAGTGCCCAGCTCACCCTGCCCTGGCCCAGACTGGTTTGGTGACAGCAGAGTCACCTCCACTGCAAGGGGGTGTGTTGGGTGCATTACTGAGGAAAAAAATCCCATTGTCTCCTTAAACCATATGGGGAAAAATACCTAAAACCATATCTGTTATAAGTACCACAGAGTAGAATTTAAATATTAAGTATTTATTAAGTAGTATTTCAATTAGTATTTATAGTAGGATTTGAATTTATTAGTATATAGTAGTATATTAGTACATATTAGTATATTCGTTTGTATTTATTATTATTATATTTATATTAGTATTTAAATTTAAATTATTGAAATTAAGTAGTACTTAAATATTAAGAATTTATTAAGTAAATTAGTATTTATATTAGTATTTGAATTTATTAGTATATATTAGTGCATTTGTTCGTATTTATTATGATGGTATTTATATTAGTATTTAAATTTAAATTATTGAAATTAAGTAGTATTTAAATATTATTTAATTTTGTGGGGATGGCGGGGACAGAGCCTGTGCTGCAGAGCCTGTGGTCAGGACAGAACTGGCCTCCAGCCCTCAGGGGGTTGGGACTATTTTTTGAGCCTGGCAAGGAGCGGCAGAGCTGCATGTGATCCACTTCAGTTGGAGAAAATAGTCTGGAGAGGACTGGCAGTTCCTACCCCAGCAGGAACCCTCCTGTGGCCGTCCCTGGAAGGCTTTCAGCAAAGAGAGGCCCAGAAAAACAGCACAACAAATGTTCAGCTCGGCCTCGAGAAGGGCGCCCCGGTGCTCCGGGAGCCTCTCGTGCCGCTCCACACGGGCTGCAGCGGGAAACAGCACGAGGAGGATGGGCTGAAACCGGGAGAGAGCAGGCTCAAAGGGGGGTCAGGGAGAAATTCCTCCCTGGGAGGGCGGGAGGTGCCCAAATCAGCCGTGGCTGCCCCTGGATCACTGGAAATGCCCGGGTTGGATGGGGCTGGGAGCACCCGTGTGACCGTGTTCACAGGGGTCTCAGGGTGAGGGAAGAGACGAGGATCTGACTCCATGTCTCAGAAGGCTTGATTTATTATTTTATGGTATATATTACATTAAAACTATACTAAAAGAATAGAAGCAAAGGTTTCATCAGAAAGCTAAGCTGAGAATAGAATAGAAAGAATGATAACAAAGGTTTGTGGCTCGGGCTCTCTGTCCGAGCCAGCTGGGCTGTGATTGGCCATTAATTAGAAACAACCACACAAGACCAATCACAGATCCACCTGTTGCATCCCACAGCAGCAGATAACCATTGTTTACATTTTGTTCCTGAGGCCTCTCAGCTTCTCAGGAGGAAAAATCCTAAAGAAAGGATTTTTCATGAAAAGATGTCTGCGACACACCCTGCCACAGTGGAAGGTGGAATAAGAGACCTTCAAGGTCCTTTCCAGCCCAAAGCATGCCCTGGTTCTGTGCCAGGGCCACCCCAGAGCCCCCAGCAGCACCAGGGCCAGGCTCACAGGCTCCTCCAGTCCCTGCTCTGGTCCCTGCTCAGCCGCCAGGATGGGCTGGAAATGTTCCTGACCTGGCACTGCCCTCCACTCCCCCTGGCCCCACTGCTGCACCCCCTGAATTCAGCCCTGTGCCCCCTCCTCCTTTCCTTCCCTTTTTCTGGGAGGAGCAGGAGCTGCCCCATGGCCACGCAGGGCTCAGCTGTGGGCAAAGGCAGCGCAGGGCAAAGCTCTGAAATGAGGCAGCAAAGCAGAACCAGCCCAGGCTGGCTCAGTACCCCACTTGTAGTTATTAACAGCAGTACCACAGGAGAAAGAGCAGTTCCACAGGCTCTGGCCAGTGCCATTCCTCTTATGTTTCCTCATTTCTGCAGAAGATCTAACCAGAAGGCAGTGAAACATGCCTCCAACCATACATTCTGATTGGTTTTCCCCTCTCCCTCTTTCTTCCCTCATTCTTCTGCTCCCTCTGTGACTCAGCCGAGCTGAATCTGCTACACAAGTCCAATTTGCATGAAATTATCCTCGTTCCATTCACTTTGCTGCCCCTTGCACAGCCCCTGCTTTGCTCTGCTGGAAGATTCTGCCCTTTCTGAGGCAGGCAAGCCGAGGGAACAGCAGCACATCCCTGCTGCCTGCTGCCTAATTAACATCAAACCCCAGCTCGGAGCTGCAGGGACTTCCAGGCGTCCTGGAACCATCCTCCCCTCCTCCCTTCCCCTAAAAACCACCCCCACAACCAGGAGAGGACCCTGACAGCCCCTGAGTGCCCCTCTGGGGCTCCAGGTGGGCTCAGAGCCCTCAGCAGCACGGCTGGGTCACTCCTGGCATCCACAGATTGATGCCAGAGGCGGCTCCAGCCAACAGTCCACAGAAAATGCTGTCACTGTGTCAGAAATTCACATCTTGTGAGCAGATCCGTGTACAATGACAGCAGGAAAAAACCTCTGCACGCTGCTCTAAGTGTGAGCGTGGGGTTCTTAAAAAAGCCCTGTTTGGGATGAGGGATATCTAACCTGGCTTCTGGGATATCTCACCTGGCTTTTGGGATATCTAACCTGGCTTTTGGGATATTTCACCTGGTTTTTGGGATATCTCACCTGGTTTTTGGGATATCTCACCTGGCTTTTGGGATATCTCACCTGGCTTCTGGGATATCTAACCTGGCTTTTGGGATATCTCACCTGGCTTTTGGGATATCTAACCTTGCTTCTGGGATATTTCACCTGGTTTTTGGGATATCTCACCTGGTTTTTGGGATATCTCACCTGGTTTTTGGGATATTTCACCTGGCTTTCAGCCTCCCAAATGGTTCCTACCTGTAAGCTAAGGAAGAGGCTGACAAAAAGGAACAACCAAAATCCCCCACAGATGATAAAACATCAGGAGACAGCACACAGCACCCACAGCCCAGAGCAGGGCTCTTTTCTGCTCCCAGCCTGTGCCAGGAGGCTGGCAGCCTGCAGGGCAGCCCGTGCCCAGGCAAGGCTGGCACCCTGCAGCCTGTGACATCCCAGCCATGCCCTGGATCCACAGCTCCGGGCTGGATTTCTGCATGGACAGGGCTGCCAAGGCCCCTGTGCTGCCAGATGGTGACCCTGCACTCCTCATGTGCCTGCGCTGGGCACGGGGATGCTGATGCACCCACAGAGCCCTCTGGGGCTCCCATTAAAAGCTCTTTTTGCCCCTGTGACTTCCCCTTGCTGTCCGTGCGGGAGGATGTTTGCTGTTCATTTAAACAAATAATTCCCCAATCAGATTCTGCCCACAAAACCCACCAGGAGCAGGCTGCACTTGTGTGACTTTGTCACATTTAAGAGCTTTTCTGTCCTCTCTGCTTCCCTGTGGGCAGCTGATGGCAATCCTGCCACGGCCAAAAGCACAAAGCCTGAGCTGTGATCAGGCAGCTCACAGGGAGTCACTGGGATTGCTTCTGCCACAATTAAATAAAGGCATAGCAGGGTTAAATACCAATAAAGAATAATTTAAATACGAATTTAAAACCCTAATTAGAAATTTAAACCATTATCAGTTTGCTGTTTTCTCTATGTGAATGCCTACCTCAGTACAACTTGGGGGCTCTCAAAGGTTCACAGACATCTGACACAAAGGGAGCAGGGATTACAAATGTCTGAAAAATGAGTGGCATCATGTAACAGCAGATCCCCAAGGGAATTCTCTCCTGAGGGCTCCCTGGCACCTGCTCTGGGTCCCCAGCCCTGCAGAGCCCCCGGGGACATTCTGGGATATTCTGGCTCTGGGGTTTGCCCTTGGAATGCTTTTTTAGCTTTTCAGCCTAGAGAATTTGTGCTACAAAAGACACAGAAAAGCACATGATGAACACAGACCACGGTCAAGAACAACAAAGACGATTCAAGCAGGACAATGCCAGGGTTTTGAGATTTCCTTGTCCTGGGTTTAACAGCAGGTGTGGCTTCAGAGCTCCTTAAACCCTGTGCCACCATCAGCCCCTGTGCCAGCCCAGAGGAGGGCAAGGAGCTGCCCAGGAGCCAAATTCATCCCTGGCAGCTGGAGGCACCTCCAGGGAGCTGAGCCTGCCCCTGAGCCTGCCTCCCCTGCACGAGGAACATGCATGGTGCCTTCTCCACCTCCCAGAGCCTGAGGAGCAGAGCTGAGCTCACAACACTGTCCCAGCCAGCCCTGGGTAAGGGCAGAGGAGGTTTTTAGGGAGCAGGGAACATCTCTCCTCTCCCAGCTGCCCTTGTCTGATTCAGGCTGTGCCCAGAGCGGCCAAAACTCCCTGAGCAGCAAAGGCAAGAGAGGCCAGCAGAGAGAAATGGAGGGAGAAGGAAGGGGAGAAAAGAGCATTCTAAAGGAGCACTAAAAATAGCCTGCAATTATGTACAAATATTGCAGAAAGGCAGGGACCAGATGAGCCCAGCACATGTCCCGTTTGCAGCAGGAGTGGCTGGGGCTGGCTGGGGACAGTCACTCACTCCCAGCAGAGCAGAGCCTGAAAACCATTCCAGAACAGCTCCTGATGGGCTCCCAACGAAACGAGACCAGAGCCCACCAACAACCAGAGCAGGGCAGAGATGCTGGGGAACAAAGGAGGCAGGAGGGGCCCGGCACGGACCAACAGTGGCACCCGGTGGCTGCGGGGACTCACTGCGACCTCGGAGCCAGCAGGGACCAGCCCAGACAGCTCCGACCCTCCTGGGGAAAGAGGGGACGGGCTGAGCCACCGACAGCCAGAACAACCTGCTCCAGTGCCAGCTGCCCTGGCAATAACATGACCTTTAAGGTTCTGCCAAGCCAAACCACTCTGGTCCAATGGTGCTGCAAGTTCTGATAATCAGGTTTGCTTTTTTGAAATGAACTGGAGATGCCACCCTCTCCTCCAGGAGGAGGCAGCACGATAAGTGCCCCTGTCCACCACTGCTGTGTAGCCTGAACCATCATGGTTTTGATTGCCTTTGGATGCTTTTGGTGGTAGTCACAAGGAATGCAAAACTGAAAATCAAACTGTGCTAACCTCACATAAATCAGAGCTTTATTTTGTATAAAACTCTGATCTTGGTCTGCTCCATCACAGAATCCTGTGCTACAAAAGATGTCACCCTATCCAGCCAAGGCAGGAAGGAGCAGAGCCACACAAGCAGCCAGAAAGGGCTGGCAGGAGGGGGACAGAGACTGTTTGACTGCTCTGTATTAAGATTTTGATTAACTGATTGTTAATTGATTATTTTGATTATTAATTGATTATTTTGATTATTATTTCACAAGAATTGCATCTTTTGGAAGGCTCTGGATTCAGCCAGAACTGACATTGCAGAGATCACGTCCAGCCCAAGCTGAAGCTAAAAACCAGAAAATTCATGAAAACGATCCCACTCAAATGAACCCCCCTCCCCTCCCCTCCCAAAGCTCCCTGCAGAGGCACTCTGACCTGTTGGGGTGGGAGGTGGGCAGCATGAACTGGAACTCCACCACGCAGGTGTTGTCCTTCAGCTGGCGGTGCTGCACGCTGTTCAGCTCGTAGGCAATGTAGGCTCTCCTCACGTACACCTGCCAGGGACACAGAGCCATCAGACACCTCTGAAGGGTCCAGAACAACCAGAGCCCTGCAAAGGAGCAGCTGGATAAACTCCAGTTCAACCAGAGTTTGCTCTTTGAGAAAGGCCAGAACCATCAGGGTTATGATCCTGTGCTCTGGCAGCAGCTTCACCTTCTGCCTTCAAGCACCTCAGTCTTCACACAAACACAACCTGAATTCGAAATTTCACTCAATTATCAGTGTTAATGCTGTTAACATTAATTCTAACCTCAGTCTTCACACAAACTAAACCTGAATTCAAGATTTCACTCAATTATCAACGTTAATGCTGTTAACATTAATTCTAAGCATGCCCAATCCCACACAACCTACAGCCCTCTTAGACCTTGCAGGGCTGCTCAAAACAGTTGCAGACAGTGCTCAAAACAAACCAAATCCACAGGAAAATTAAAATATGAATTTTTTTCAATGGGAATAAACTCACCTCCAAAGCTGCCATTCTCACCACCTGGTTACTGTGGTAGAAGAAGTTGGGAAGCACATCAAAGATGGATGTCTCAGACAAAATGAGTTTCTAGGAGAGATTAAATTAAGCAGAAGTTTAAAAGAGTGTCTTGCAACCAGGATCAGGCAGAAAAGGAAAAACCTCAAATCAAGCCTGGCTAGCTCTGATTTCTAAGCTTTTCATGTTGTTTATCAAGGATTGTGGTTTTTTTATATTAAAGCACAGAAAACCTGAAGTTGGAAGGGATCACTGAGTGCAGCTCCCTGCTCCTCACAGGACTAAAACTAAAGCCATGTGAGAGGAGCTCATCCAGCTGCCCTGCAGCTCTGGCAGCCTCAGTGCAGTGCCAGCACCCTCTGTTCTGGGGAAGAACCTTTTCCTAATGCCCACTTTGGACGTCCCCTGGCACAGCTCCATCCATCTCCTCGTGCCTGGTGCCCAGAGGAGGAACCAGCACCTCTGCCCTGCTCTCCCCTGGGAGGAAGGCACAGAACTGGCACCAGGCCATCCCCACGTTGGCACAGGGACAAGAACAAAAACCAGGGCAAAGCTGCACACCAGACCAGCAGAGCTGGAAGCCAGGGGGATGTGAAGGTCAGTGGGAAGGGAGGCAAGGAGAGGGGCTGGGGGTACCTGCAGGTTCTCGATGCAGAACTGGTGGCCGTACATGTCGATGGCAGACAGGAAGATGGACTCCACCTGGTTGTGACGCAGCTCGTAGGAGGGCAGGTGGGAGGCAATGAGGACCTGGGGAAACACAGGCAGGGTCAGAGGAAGGAGCCATGCAGGGCCAGCAGCAGCAGCAGCCTGCTCCACCCCTGGGGAAGCAGCCAGAGCCTCCCGTGCCCTCTCCCCTCCCCGGCGCATTTGTGTGCCTGCTCCCTTGTGTCATTGGCAATCCCCCAGGGAACAGCTCCAGTCAAGGTCCATCAGTGCATGGGATTGAGCAGGGCAGAGCTGCCAGGGCTGGGGGCTGCCTGCCCAGCTGGCCACGGGGAGGCAGAGCTGGCAGGGAGCAGCAGGGGGGACACCCACGCTCTGCTCCTGGGCAGGGGAGGGAACAGCCACCAGCACCAGGCATCAGATGCCCAAGGTGAAGGATGCAGAGGTAGGGAATGGAAGCAGCCTGCAGGGAAAAATGAAGTGGAAGAGCAGCACAAGGGCTGCAGCACCATCCCCAGCTGCTGTGGGGAGGTGCAATAGCGGAACGGTTCAAGGACACAAACACAATCCTGGAGGAAACAGAAGGTCACTGAGCAGCTTCAAACACCCTGCTCATCTTCAACAGCCAAGCTTTGAAATAAAAGGAGAGACCCCCCAAGTGTGAGCTTTCCTGCTTTAGGCTGGAGATGGGCAGTGTGCAGTGAGAGCAGTGACCACACTCTGGGGTCAGGGAACTCTCACCCCCTCCTGGCAACACAGGGAGGGCTCAATGAACTGCTGAGGAGGAAGCTCACAACAATATCTGGGTGCCTGTGTGACATTCCAATCAGTTCTGCAGCAGGCTCCTGGAATTTACAGCATCCAGAGCTTTTCCGATTATTTCCAGGTTAGAACAAAACTGACAAAGCACAACTCCAAGGTGGGAGAAGCCCTGCAAAAGGGCAGCATAATTCTTTGTGGTAATTCCTTAGCAGCTGCAAAGAACAGCTGGTTCTTGTGCAAATGGCTCTCCCTGCTCTCTGCACACATGGATCCACAGCTGAGGAACCAGCAGTTCCAGCTCCAGCCATGGAGCCCATCCATGTTCCTGCACAATCCAGGCAGCCTGTGCTGGTCAGGTGTGCAGATGACAAAACCACCAAAAACCACAGTGGCCACACATTTCTACCTCCTCCATCATACAAACCATGGGCTACTCACAGTTAACCCCTGTGTGAGCCAGACAAAATTTTTTTGGAGGAGCTGGGACAAAGGAATGCATATTAAATTTAAATATTACAGTGATTGGGAATGCACCATAGTTAATCACTGTTAATCAGCTTCACTGCCAAAGTGCTGCTCACAGGAACCTACTGTCCCCATGTGCACAGTGACCAAATCAAGCACCAGGAGCTGTGGCTGTCCCAGGGGTGAGCTGCAGGCAGGAGCAGCCTGGGTGTCACAGACAACTTTTATAAAAAATCCTTTCTTTAGGATTTTTTCCTCCTGAGAAGCTGAGAGGCCTCAGGAACAAAATGTAAACAATGGTTATCTGTAAACAGGTGGATCTGCGATTTGCTCATGTTGGATGTTTCTAATTAATGGCCAATCACAGCACAGCTGGCTCGGACAGAGAGTCCAAGCCACAAACCTTTGTTATTCATTCTTTCATTCTTTTCTATTCTTAGCCAACCTTCTGATGAAACTTTTTCTTCTATTCTTTTAGTATAGTTTTAATGTAATATATATCATAAAATAATAAATCAGCCTTCTGAAACATGGAGTCAGATCCTCGTCTCTTCCCTCATCCTGAGACCCCTGTGGGCACGGTCACAGCTGGGCAGTCCCTCACCTGCCGTGCCCTCAGGGCCACCTTTGGCGTTGGTCGTCTTGCTGAGCTGGGTCAGCTCTGTCAGGATATTGATCAGCTCGTCTGTCAGGGTGGGGTCACGGCCACACAGCTGGTCCTGGGAACACAGACAACAAGAAATGCTCAGAACAGAGGGAAAACATCAGCTGTGCTCCCCCAGGGGAGTCTGAACCTGCAAACACACACTCAGGCTGGACCACAGCATCCCCAGCAGTCCTGACCTGAATTATCCTGCAATTCTGTGCTGACAAAGACACAAATATTCAGCATTCAACAATTTCACACACATAAATAAAAGGTGAAAGAAGGCACAGGCACCATCTCCCATTCTGCTATTTGTAGCACGTGTTTTGGCACCCAAACACCTGAGAAATGCTGACTTCTCAGAGAGACTCAGAAAACCTTTTCCCATCACCCAGTTTCAGGTTTGCACCAGAAGTTTCTCCTCCTGGTACAAATGCAAAATTCAAAGCGCTTAAATTGTAGCCAGACACCTCGTGGAACTCGTAAAGGTCAGCAAACCTTCCCCATGAAGGGTGACCAGAGCTACACTGCCAGAGAACCTCCTGACACCCACCTAAAAAACACCTCAAACCTCAGAAGTCCCCACAAGTCCACAACCACAAACCACCCAAGCTTTGTGCAGCTTCAGCCAACACCAGAAAAAGGATCTGTCACTGCCCTGACAAGGCTAAGCAAAGCTAACTAAACCCATGAATAATGTTCTGTATTTCCTGCCACAGTACTGGACTGACTCCATAATATTCCTTCTAACCAGAGAATCCTGGATCTGAGGAAATCCACAAGCTTAGCTTACTGCCTAAACTGGCTGGATAAAACAACAAAACTGAAGAGCACAATCTTCCACTGTTAATGCTTTTCCAAATTCCGAATTCATCCATTCAAAAAAATGCCAGCAGTAGAGACTTCCTTCCAAAAATAGTTTCAATTCCCATGAATAATCCCACAGTCTTCAACACTTCTTGTGAGCTCCTCCCCTCCCACCCCGAAGCTGGGAAGCCTCTAGGAGCCTCTAACGTGATTCTTCCACACAGCACTTAACAGCTTGTCTTGATAAATTAATCATAGCAGGGAAATGTGAGATGAAACAGGGATTTGCCACGAGAAAGAGCTGGTGCCTAAAAGTTTAAAGAGATCTTAAACACCTACAGACCAGAACAGGCCATCTGAAGAGCCAAGGAATAGAAAAGGATAAGGGGAAACCTCTGTGCAGCAGGTGGGATTGACAAACCTGCCAGGGAAAATAAATTAAAAACCAAAGCCAAATAATACAGAAGTCCCACAGGGTGAATAACTGCACCACAGCTCATACTCCACGAGATTCCAAGGCTCAGCAGTTCTTCCCTCATTCTGCTCTTGATCCCTTTCTCTCCAGCCCCACTCACAATGGCAGCTCTAGGGATGATGGCACAGACCAGACCCAAACCACTGGGAAAACATCTGAGCAAACATCTGAGCAAACATCTGAGCTCCTCACTCTGACCAGACTGCTGTCCCCTCTGTGCCACCAAACACGAGTGTGATTGCTCCCAAAGCAAGTTCAGTGCATTTATCCAGCCCAGGGCACTGGGGACAGTGAGGAACTCAGGAACTGCTGGGTTTGTAACACAAACCCCTGGAGTTGCTGTGCTGCTGCTCCAGGGAGCAGAAACCCCACAGGACAGGGGACCCTGCCATGGCAGCAGCCACTCCATCCTGCTCAGGCCAGGATGTGCATAACTAGGCACAGAAAATGAACACACAACAACAAATCACACCACATTTCAACAGAAGCATGAAGGATGAAGCAGTTCCCACCCCGCCTGCAGTGCCTGCTGGCTAGAAAAGGTGAGTGATGGCAGCACAACAGCATTACTGAAGGCATCCTTGGAGCCTGTGGTTAATAATGGGCTCCTGGATCCATCAATAACAGCCCCACAGGCAGCCAGGCTGCCCTGACCCCAAACACACCAACAGCCTGGGCCCCCAAAAACACCACAGTGGTCACCTGGTCACACAAACACACCAGAGCTGCCACCATGGTCACACCAAACACGCCACAGCACATTTGGAGCCATGAGCTGGGAGAGGAGTGATGGTCTTTTGGTTCATGGGGAGCCTGCAAGCTCAGGGACACCCAGCTGTGCCAAGGGTGACCATGGTGTCCCTCCTGAGCTCCTGCTCCCACTGCAGAGGGGAAATCCCTGTGCCCCCCATGAGGCAGCACCATGGGCTCGGATAACCAGGAGTGGCTCTTCCACCAAGGTCTCCCTGGTGCTTCAGGCTCAAGGTGGCCTTTACTTGAGTAGAACTAGCAGGCAGCAATGGTGGGAAGAACGACCCAAGAGCAAGGGACAAGGGAGGCTCTCTGAGGTCTCCCCAGTGCCCCTCACACCACCAAGAGGCAGCGAGGCACAAAGCAGACTGAAAGCTGCAGTCCTGCTCTAGCAAGGACTGATCAGGATGACAACAAGAAGCCAAAGGCAGGGCTGGCTGTGCCTGCACTGATTGGCAAAGGCAGCAGCAGAGCCTGAGCCCAGCTCCCTGACAAGGGCTAACGCCTGGCCGGCACCCCCGTGTAATTACACACTTGAGTGACTGGACTCTGAAGAAAATTGAAGGCCTGAGCTGTGAACAGCTGCCATTTTCTCTCTCCATCACGCCAGCGTGATTACTTGAGAAATGAACAGCCCCAGCTCAAAGCTACTCCAGAATTCTCAGAGGAAATATGGCTCCGTGTTCAAATAATGAGATTCTTAAGGCAAGCGTTACTTACAATCACACCACACACCAAAAAGGGAAAGGGGGAAAAAAGGGGAAGAAGGAGGGCCAGGAAGAAAGAACACCAGCATCCTTACATCTTACAAATGAGAATTTAAGAAACCCAGCTTCAGTCTAGGAAACTATGACAATTTTTTGCTTTGGAGAGTTATTTCGTGTATGGCTACTTTGGATGTACTTTGGCAGTAGCAAACCACATTATGGTTGTAAAATAAAAGACAAAATAGAGGAAGAGAGAGAGGGAGAGAGAGAGAAAAAGAGAGAGAAAGAAAGAGAGAGAAAGAGAGAGAGAAAGAGAAAGAGAGAGAGAAAGAGAGAGAGAAAGAGAGAGAGAAAGAGAAAGAGAGAGAGAAAGAGAGAGAAAAAGAGAGAGAGAAAGAGAGAGAGAAAGAGAGAGAGAAAGAGAGAGAGAAAGAGAGAGAGAAAGAGAGAGAGAAAGAGAGAGAGAAAGAGAGAGGAGAGAGAGAAAGAAAAAGAGAGAAAAGAGGAAAAAAGAGAGAAAAAAAGAGAGAAAAAGAAAGAGAAAAAGAAAGAGAAAAAGAAAGAGAAAAAGAAAGAGAAAAAGAAAGAGAAAAAGAAAGAGAAAAAGAAAGAGAAAAAGAAAGAGAAAAAAGATAAAAAAGAGAAAAAAAAGAGAAAGCAAGCAGCAGGCACTTACAATGAGCATGGTGACCAGCAGGTTCTTCTTGGTGACCTGGGCGTGGGAGAAGATGTAGTTCAGCACGGCGTTCATGTCACTCTTGTTCTCCTCACGAAGGGTGAAGACACACTTGTCATAGTGACCTGCAGGCAGAAAGGCACATTGCTTTTCCACCCTTCACACCTCTGTGGCAAGGATTGCAAGTCACTGGATGTGTCTGTATTTCTCTAGGTGTATTTTTTGAGGATCTGCTTGGCTTGAAGGGAGCTGACAACGGAGAGAGACTATTTACAAGGGATGGAGTGACAGGGCAAGTGGGAATGGCTTCACACTGACAGGGAGCAGGGTTAGGTTGGGTATTAGAAAAGAAATCTTGCCTGGGAGGGTGGGCAGGCCCTGGCACAGGTGCCCAGAGCAGCTGTGGCTGCCCCTGGATCCCTGGCAGTGCCCAAGGCCAGGCTTGGAGCACCCTGGGGTTGTGGAAGTTGTCCCTGCTCATGGCAGGGGTGGAATGAGATGTGCTTTAAAGTCCCTTCCAACCCAGACCATTCTGTGTTTCTCTATGGTCCCCACAATCAATTTGGGAAGGAATCATTCCCACCATCACCGACTGCAAACTTTAATTCTAACATCCCACTCTTAATAAACAGCTCCAACACCAAATGCCTCCTTTGTGAGCAATTCTGAGAGAGGAATAGGGAGCTCAGACTTTCATTCAAATGACAACCAAAATGAAATAACAGCAAAAAGCCTTGCACCATCCTCTGCTGCCAGCAAATTGAAGTGGAAATGAATCTGCAGTACCATTAGGCCAGGGCAGGTAATGGAGCAGGACAAAAGAGTGGAATCTGAACTACCTGTAAGAGCCAGAGCCTTGAATTAACCAGGGCTCCATTGCCATCTTGTGCCTGGATCCAGCAGTGCAAGGCATTGATTTCACCTCTCAGCTTCAGCTGAGCTTTGGGAACAGCCTCTCCTTTACAAAACCCAGGGTCCCACTGCAGACCCCAAAAACAATCCTGTGCACCTCACCTCGGCACAAAGTGAGAGCAAACCTTCTCCAAAGGGCCCACATGGGGACTTTGCAGGACCAAACACAGCTCTTTAAGAAACCAAATCCTTGGTGTGCCCAGGAACTCACCGTGCTGGAACTGAGTCTCCACCTTCAGGTACTGCCGGAGCAGATCCATCACCACGGCCTTCATGTGGCCCCGAATGCCACTGCGGTACCTGCAGGGGCACCAAGGCAGCCCTGAGCCAGCTGAAGGCACAGCCAGCCCCTGCCATGGCTGCTGGGGGGGCTCCTGCTCTGCAGGACACCCAGGCAGGGCTCACCTCTGCACCAGCTGCACGATGCTCTGCGTGTTCATGAAGAAAACCTCGCGCTCCGACTTGCGGTTCAGCGTGGCCGCGTGGCTGTCCAGGATGTTGGCAATCTGAGAGGGAAAGGAACATGGGAAAAAAGCACAGGGAAAAGCCTCAGTGGGCTGGACAACCAGCAGAGACACAGCAGAGCCCCAGCAGACTCCAGCAAAGGAAGATCAAGGCCTGCCAGTGATACAAAAATCAATGCAGTGTATTGTACAGTGGAGAAATCAGCTTCCAGCATCTCCTCACCCCACCAGGCCTCCCCTGGCTGCAATCATTCTACTTTGAGGTTCCACTGGCACTACAAACTTCGTTGTAGCACATGTGCAAGAAGGAAATTAATGCCCCCAGGGCCACTGATAAGATTCAAGTGCTGCCAGCAGTGTGCCTGGTTAAAGCCACGCTGAGCAGGGAACACAGACCCTGCAGCCTTGAAGTGACACAGGTAAGGATCTTCCACCATCAGCACCCCCTGCTCAAACACACCTTTCACGTCATTCAAAGGAACTTTCTCTCTGTGTGCCCCAACACAAAGCAATTTTTACCCCTGCAGGAAGGGTGGCTGCTCACCTGCTGGCTGGGGAACTGGCAGAGCACCGAGGTGATGTTGCTGGCATACTGGGCCATCTCCTTCTTGATGGACTTCTCCACATTGGGTGGGATCCTCCCAGAAACACTGGTCATGATGTCCTGGAGCTCCAGCAGGGGCAAAGATGGATCCCTCAGGGTCTTCATCAACCGCTCAACCCAGCCCTTCACCTGGAGAGCGACAAGGCAGTGAAGGCAAGAATGAAAAACAGAAAAAAACAACAAGAAGAGGAAAAGGGAGAGGGGTGATGTCCAACATCCCATCCCTTGTGACAGGAGAATTGCCCAGCCCTTCCCTGAGCTGCAAGAAGGGAGTGTTTTGGCTCTGGAAGAGAGGCCCCCAGTACCTTGCTGCTGAAGAAGGGCTCTGGCAGGCAGTAGCCATTCATCACGTTGACCAGGTTGTCCAGCACGTAGTGGAAGATGCGATGGAGCTTCTCACCCCGCAGGGCTGTGCTCTGGATCTGGGGCAGGGTACCTGTGTGCAGCTCAGCCTGCAACAGAAAACAGCCTCACTGAGCCTCCTGTGGGCCACCAGCCCTGGGAACAGCCTCACTGAGCTCCTGTGGGCCACCAGCCTTGGGAACAGCCTCACTGAGCTCCTGTGGGCCACCAGCCCTGGGAACAGCCTCACTGAGCTCCTGTGGGCCACCAGCCCTGGGAACAGCCTCACTGAGCTCCTGTGGGCCACCAGCCCTGGGAACAGCCTCACTGAGCTCCTGTGGGCCACCAGCCCTGGGAACAGCCAGCCCATCCTCATCTAGAGCCAAGGGTTAACCTGCAAGGGTTCCCAGAGTGGGAAATGCACATCCCCACAATAGCACTGAGGTAAGCAGAGAGCAGGAATGGTAGATAAGTTTGGCCTGGATCAGAGAGGGAGAGAAAAATCTCAGTGCCAGTCCTCATCTGGGACAAATAAACAGTGAAGTGGTAATTGCAGTGCAATGCACAAATGGGAAACTGGTTCACTGGAACATCCTGTACCACTCTCAACATTGCTCCCTCATTAAAACCCCACAAAATCTGTCTCTTCTGCAACTCCTCACCTGCTGAACCCTGCTGGGATCATCCAGCTGCAGCTTGGCAATCACACAGCCTGGGTCCAGGACTGCCCCTGGGCGTTTGACATAGTGGATGCAGCCTGATTCCCCTGCTGTTATGGTCATCACCATTTTCATCACCTGTAGCAAGGAAAACAGGTTACACACTCAGCTCCACGTGCCCCAGAATGGCTCTGGCTTTGGGAGGCAGCAGGCAGTGTCCCACCACAGACAGACCTGCATTCAGCTGTGCCCAAAACTTACAAGATGTTGGGAACAAAACCCAGACACTGAAGTGAATGGGAGAACAAAATAACTGGCCACAAAATAGTGCAGCAGGAACTGCAGGAATGGCACTGCTCACACTGCCTGAACCAAGAGGGGACTCAGGAAGGTCCCACACTCAGCACAATGAACAAAGCAGACAATTTTCTGCTGCATTCCAAAGGCTCCTCTCAAAGGCTGCAGCTACATCTTCACTTCAAGCAGAGAGAACCAGGATCACCTTCTAGAGCTCTCAGACTGCTCTTCCCAGACAGAAATGCTTCCAAAAGCTGCTGCCTTTGGAGCAGAAGGGTTGGGTATGGGGGAGCCAGCTTGGTTTTACCCTTGCTCTGCTCTACACCACTGGGAGCCACAGGGATTGTGTGGGTGGTGCCTTCTTAGCCAGGACCTGTTGCAGTGCAAAAGCACTTACATAAAATAGCTGGATCTCTGTCTTGATATTTTTCTCCTACACATTGTCCCCAGCTGGTTTAATTGCCCCTCTGTCATCACACACCTTCCCCTCCCTCAAATCTCTTTTGAGCCACACACTCCTACACAGCCCCTTGTGCTTTCCTCATCGTGATGCAGAAACTGCTCATCCTCCCCCTCCTCCTCAGTAAGAGTTAAGTAACTTCCTAGGGAGAAGGGAGGAGTGACACTTATTAACTTCTGGGATCAACCTGATAAATGATCAGCTAACCAGGATAAAGTTTGTTACCTCATCCTGGCATATAACTCTGTGTCAGTAGTACAAGGAGAAGGCCTTCTTCACCTCAGCTGGGAATGGATCCCACCTTCCCTTGGAATCTCAGGAAGGTGATAATCTCAGGATTTTTGAGAAATTTTGCTCATCACTTGGTGTACAGTCATTAACACTCAAATTTCTGCTGTTAAATTTCTTCCCCACCCCATCACTCTCACTGGTGATTCCCGCTGTACTTCAGGTTAAAATTTGTAAATGAAACACTGTGAATGATCCCTCATGCTCAACTCCCAGTCCCAGAGCATCCAACACCCCTCCCCCTGAGCTTCGTCCAAACCCGTTCTCTGGGAGTTTTACCTCAATTTCTGCAAAGCACTGGCCTGCAAACACGTGTCCCCCATCCTCCACCACATACTGGATCAGCTTCCCCGCGGAGGGGGAGCGCAGGATGGAGGGATCGTTCTCCTTCTCAAACACACAGGTCTTGTTCCCAATGGTGATGCGGTACCTGGGGGGCAGCAGGACAGATCAGCATGACAGAATTCCCTGGGCAAGGACAGAATTCCCTAGGGAAGGCGTGGGAAAGGGAAAATCCAGTCTGCCTTTCCCTATTCTACTTCGAAACAAAACTACGAGAAACCAACGGAGAGGTGGAGACTCCAACCCAAAAGTTACCCAAATTCTCTGTCCTCCTGAGCAGATCCACCACTTTTTCCAGAAGATAACACAGCAGAGGGGGAAGAGGTCACATTCCAGACCTGGGGATGCCCTTCACTGCCCTTACTGCTCTGGTCCTTGCAGGGAATTTTGAGGGCATGCACTGAAACAGCACAACCTGTCTTTATTTCTGAAGCAGCCGTGGAATTACAAGAATTTTAAAGATTTTCAGGTTCTGTTTTTTTGGTTTTTATAATCTCCAAAGTCACTTTTAAGGACCAAGCAGAGGAATATGGACTCCACAAGGTGCACAGCCAGATGCTTCTTGTCACAGTAGCCAAGATCTGTTCTGTCTCAAAACTCACCCACAGCACACCCAGCAAACTCCTCCTAGGAGAGAATTCCCCTCCCAGCTGACCTTTTGGGAAGCATGAAGTCACAAATGCACCTCGTTTTGGCTGTGTCAATGCTAAAGATGGGAGCTGTAGAGGTTGCTACCTGTCCACTTCCTCCTTCATGTAGGTGGTGTAGCTGCTGCCATCGTAGGAGAGCAGCAGCCCCCCGTCACTCAGGCGGTGCACGTCCACCTCCACGCAGGAGCTGTTCATGATCACCACGTAGCAGTTGGGAGACTGCCTGGTCACCTGCCAAGCCACAAGAATGGGAATCACCCAGTGAATTGAGCACAGCTTTGAGGGTCTTGCCTGCCACACACAGAGTTTTCCAAGTGCTGCAATAGGGGAATTGATGAAGAGGAACGGAGGTGTTTGATGTCGTGTGAAAAAACTGGGGTCACAAAGGCAAGCAAGCAAGCTGAGCAGAGGGATGGAGCAGCTCTCCTGTGAGGAAAGGCTGAGAGAATTGGGATTGTTCAGCCTGGAGAAGAGAAATTCTGGAGAGGTTTAAATGTGGCCTTCCGGTGCCTGAAGGGAGCCCACAAGACAGACAGAGAGAGACTTTAAAAGGGCCAACCCAAACCAGTCTGGGATTCTGTGACACAGCAGCCAAGAGATGCCAGGACTAGTGCTGTCCATGAATGCTGATTTAATCCTCTCACATTTCTGCACTGAAGGTTGAGGTTTGATTGTGCAATCACAATTTGCTCACCCTCATCTCCTCACAAGGCACAGTTGTGCACGTACACTGCATAATGGAGGAGATAATCAGGGGGAAAAATGAGAGATTGTCCCACGGGGAAAGCAACAAGTGATCCTATCCCAGTCTCTGCCCCAGAGCTGCTATGTGAAGCTGGGTAAATCCCTTAAAGTACACTTCAGCTGCTGCACAATGCTTCTATTCCTCACCAAAGATAAATCCAGGGAGGTGCAGAATTCTCACTGCTGCAAAAACCAGCCTATGGTCTTGCCATTAAAAACTTCACCATCACAAATTTGCCCCAGGAAGTTAGTGAAGATTGCACAGGCAACCTTAAGTCTAATATTTCCTAACTTTCATATGTTTGGTTTTGCAACATGGGGCTTTTGCATGCAACAAAAAAGCAACACCAGGGGGGAAAATTGCTGCAAATTCAGTCACGTTGGTGTGTCAAAACCCCAGCAGAGCAGACCTACACATTCAGAAAAATCAGCTGGAAATTTTGGCCAACCAAAACAACCAAAACAAAACTACTTTGTAGTAGTTTTTGCCTGCAACAAAGCAAATTTCACCCTGCTCAGAGCAAGAGGCTGAAATGTTTACAGGGACATTGCAATGGGGCGATGCGAGGGGTGTTGCCCTGCTGATCTCTTCACCCACTAAAGCAGAGAAAATCAGCCCTGCTCAGACAGAACTCCCTGCACGGATCTGTGCAAAGAGGAGGCCAGAGCAGCACAGGTGGCCATGTCCAGCCCAGGGCAGGAGGTGGGTCCCACTCTGTACCTTGAGCACGTATTTCCGTCCCTCGTAGATGAGCTCCACGTCCACCGTGTTGAGCAGAGTGTGAGCTGGGAGGACTTGGCCCCTGGAAAGGGAAGGACAAAACAAAACTGATCTTCCACGAGCCACCAAGCGACTACCAGGGGTCCAAAGAGCCTCAGAGATGCATGCAAGGCTTTGGGAAACACTAGCAGAGAGATGGGAGTAGGTTTTTATAGAGTCTCTTCTTAGGAGAGACACGAGTCAGTTTGACCAAGTCGAATAAAGTCCCTCCAGCCACACAGGCCAGCTTTGTTCTCCTTTCCATTCACTCCTGGGTGATTCCAGACTCCCTAATGCTGCCCTAGCAGCACACAGAGCAAGAACTCCGTGTTTCTGAGCCATTTCCTGGAGCTCCTGCTAGAAACCAAAGGAATCTGTGCAGCCAGCAGGGGATATTTGGAGATGCAGATACCTGCCAGTTTTCTCAGCAGATAAAGAGCTCCCTGGGGCCAGGCACCAGCCAGCAGATAACAGCCCTTGAGCATTGCTGGACTGGATTGAACAGAACCTGTACAGCAGCAGGGATTCCTGGAGAGCAGCTCGGCCTCTCACCTTTCCAGGGAGTGCAGGAAGTTGGAGACGCTGTTTCGGAAGCTCACGTCAGCCACGTGCAGGGCCCCGCACACCACCCCCAGCATGGTGTCAGGCCTCTCCGCCTAAAAAAGGGACAGCCACAGTCACACCTCCTCCAGCCTCAGCCCAAGCTGAACACCCAGCTACAAGAATCAGCAGTCTCAGCTCCATTTTTGGTTCATGGCCAACGCTCTTTAAAATCAAGTCGGTGTGGCAGCCATGCGAACCCTACACAGAAGCCATTATTTCTGGAACCCCTTAAAGCTACATTTTCTTCTGCCTGGATCAAATCTCGAGGTTCCAACAACATTTCCACTGTCATATGTCCCAGATTCCAAACATAACATTGGTCTCAATGCTTTTCTGGACAACTTTAAGACCAACTTTCCCCAAGAGGGACGACCTAGGATTTCGATTTATGTAGGAAGCAATGCCACTGAAAATGTTTATTCATTAAGTGGACACTGAGCACTCCTACACCTTTTAGCAGCAGCAGACACCACCCCTGCCCCCTGCCAGCTGTGTCCCTGCCAGGGGAAGCAGCTCACCTGCACTTTCTCAGCGATGAGCCGGTCCAGCCAGCCCGTGTCAATGCGGTTCTGCTGGAAGCTCTCTGTCTCCAGCAGCTTGATCAAGTATTCCACAGTGGTCCTGAAGTCCCCTCGGATGGACAGCTCCTTCAGAGCCACCACCATGTTCCTGAAAGGGGGAAGAAGCCCTGTTATCTATCCCATCCTAACGGCAGCATGGCAGCTGCAGACAGAAAAGCACCTGAAGGTCAGAGCAGAGGAGCGCAGGCACTGGATGGAGCAGGATCCTGAAGGGATGGTTGGGAATGGGAGAATATTGATTTCCCTGCTGCTGGTGTGAAGAGCAGCTCAGTGGGATCAGGAGGGATCAGGAGCTCCCCCTGCTATCATCACCCAGGGCCCTACCACGTGTCAGGGGTGTACAACAGACAGACAGACAGACAGATGTGGTGTCCACCCCACCCAGAGTGGAACTGGGAAAGGCTCTGGATGAAAAACGTGGATGACAGGTCAGGCAGGTCTGCCTTAGGACCAGGTGCTTTAAAGTCCCACACCACAGAGGACACTCCATGGCCCACAAACCATCCTGAAGCATTGCTCAGTCAGGTTAGCAGTGCTTTTCCTGTTAGAAGCCTTCACCTGGACTCTTTAAAGAAAGACTTTCACCCTGTGGTGGCTGTGTCACAGCCCAGCAGCAGGTATACAAGGCAGGGATGAAACAGAAAGAAAGAAAAAGAAAGAAAGTCAAGCAAAAAGTGTAGAAATGTAGGTGCAACATAGTGGAATTGATGACAGGATGAGAAGCCTGGCCACTAAATGGAAATCAAGATAAAGACAGGGAAATTGCTCTTGGAACTCCCAGAAGTAAGGAGCCTTGTTTTCCCTGGATCAAAGAGGACCAAGCCAAGCAATTCCCAAGGCCTCCCACATCACTTACGAGATGGCTTCCTCACGGTTCTCCCCCCAGGAGAAGCAGTGACCAAACTGGGAATCAGCAAACTCGTGGAGCCCTCCTGCAGCAGCCACGCTGAAATAGCCCCAGACATTCTTATTGCTGCGGAAATTCAGCTCCTGAACCGTGCCAGAGCTGGGCTTAAACCCCTGCAAAGACAGACAGACACACAGACATTGCTCTGTGCCCCACAGAAAAGGTGAATGACCCAGAATGAGGGTTCTGACAACAGCTCTTTGTGCTGCAACGCGGTGTAACAAGTTCAGGCTGTGTCTAACAGAGTCTAAGTGAGGTAAGGGAAGAATCTCTTGAATTTGCTGCCAAAACGTTCAGCAGCAGCAGCAGGGGCAGGCCCTGGGAGGCCAGAGAGAGCAGCAGGCCCAGAGGGGAAGCCTCACCTCGTCGGGGTTCTCGCTGGTGATGCGGGCAGCGATGACGTGCCCACGGGGGCTGGGCACGTGGGCCGAGTTCTCAAAGTCAATGGTCGTGTCCCCCCAGGGAGAAACTCCATACATCACCCTGATGTCCTTGATCCTGTGCAGGGGGACCCCCATGGCAATCTGAGGAGGAAAACACAGATAAATAAATAAATAAACAAACCCCACCACTGAGTTTGTCCCCTCACAGAGGCAAACACTCACACTTCCCAGGACAGCTCAGCTCAGTGCAATATCCACCTTAAGCCCTCCAGCCAGCATTTTCCACCGACTGATTAAAAGGCTCCAGGGAAAGCTGGCAGTGCCAGGTCAGCTGAGGATGGGCATGCATTAGGCCTGGTAAAAATATACTGAGGTCCCAGTGAGGCAGAAGGGCCCTAATTAGTTATAGGAAACTGTGGAATTTTGCAATTACAAACTGTGGGGAGAGTAACCTGCAGAACCAGCTGCTGGCTGCATCCTTATGGAGCAAAATCCCATTTTCCCTGTTCATTAGTTGGGTTTTTTTAATAGATACAGTTCAAAAAAGAAAAATCACACAGAGCCTTACTGAGGTATGAGGGGACTGTGGCATCCACCCACTGCTGGAAAGTTGGGGGGACACACAAGGGACAGACAAGCCACAGCACACCAACAACTGCTCTCCACAGGATCTCTGAGGGATCCCCTGGTGCCTTTGGGGAGCATCAAACAACTGCTGACCTCGCTGAAAGATGGGAAATTCCATTTGTGTGCTCACCTGGAGCTGTGCTGCTGGCAGGTTGACGTCTGCCACCATCTCGGTGCAGGGATGCTCCACCTGCAGGCGTGGGTTCAGCTCCAGGAAGTAGAAGCTGCCATCCTGGCTGTACAGGTACTCCACAGTGCCTGCACTCACGTAGCCCACCATCTTGGCCAGCTTCACTGCACACTGGGACACACAACACAAGAATATTGCACTGCCAGTCACACAAAACAAGAATTGCATTGCCAGTCACCCCTGCTCGCTCTGTTCACCCACCACACCCACTTCAGATTTGAGCTGGCATTCTGAAACACCCCAACACTTGTAACAAGCTCAAGAGAAAAGCCAGTGGCACAGGAGTTCTGATTTCTGACTTATTTCATTTACAATTCACAGAAGGCAGAGTTTGAAGTAAATATTTGCAACACTCAACATTAGGCAATTCCTGCAACTCCTGAAACTTGCTTTTAATATGATAACACATTTAAAACACACTTCCCTCCCCTTTTGGGGGGGTATTTATTTTTGAAAGGAGCTGTTGGTGAGATTTGGTGTGGAAATGTGAGTGCCTGTCCACACCAAGCAGGTGGAGACACACAGACCTGTACTGCTGCTTTAAAACACTCACCAACGCAAAACTCCAGGTGATGTAAAACAAAGCTACAAAGTCCTGGCAGGGCAGGGCAAGCTGCAGAGGCACTCTCACCTGCTCCATGTGCTCAAACACTGCCGAGGTGGCAATGGAGGCTGGGGCCTCCTCGATGATCTTCTGGTGGCGGCGCTGCACGGAGCAGTCGCGGCCAAAGAGGGAGATGGCGTTGCCGTACTGGTCTGCCAGGATCTGCACCTCCAGGTGCCTGGACTGCTTGGCCAGCCTCATCACAAAGATGGGGGAGCCCGGCACTTCTGTTTGAACCTGCAGCAGGGGCAGAGGGAGGCAGAGGGAGGCAGAGCACCTCGTGTGAGAGGCACCCCCAGTGCTGAGGTCTCACAGAGACCTGAGCGAGGCGGCCCAGGGGAGTGGGAGCATCACCTGTCTGAACAGGTTGGGGAAGTCATCTGCATTGTTCACTTTCCTGATCCCTTTTCCTCCTCCTCCTTCAGAGGCCTTGATCATGACAGGGTAGCCAACCTCCTCAGCAGCCTGGCAAGAGGGGCAGAACAGCAGGGTAAGGACAAAAAGGCAGCAGGGTAAGGACAAACAGGCAGCAGGGTAAGGACAAACAGGCAGCAGAATCCAGTGAAAAGATCATTATTTCCCTTCTGATTCACATCCCTATCTGACTATTTAGCAACCAATGGCATAGAAACCAAATATCCCATTGGCAAGAGTGCCTGTAGCTGGAAAAATCAGCAGGGATTTTGTGATTACAGAGAACTCTGACCTCTGCAAGCGACCACAAAATCTTTTTGTCAGTGCTTCGATGTCATTAAATCTATGAATTCACAGAAAAGCTTTTATATAGTACAGAAAATCATTTAAAAATCTGGGTAACATGAAAACCCCCAGAGCCACCCTGAGAGTCCCAGAGCCACCCTGGGAGCCCCAGACCCACCCTGAGGCCATCATCAGCATCCCTGACGTAGCCCTTCTCGTAGAGCTCCTGGGGAACGCTCAGGATGCGCTTCTGGAGGTCGTTCTCCTGCCAGTCCACTCGCAGCCCTGGAGCACAAAGTGACTTAAAACCAGAACACAAACTGACTGAAGTCTGTATTTCCAGCTGAAGTCTGATAAAGCCCCTCTAAATGAGCTCATTTGTCTCCTCTGTCTATCCAATAATTCACAGGGATCAAGTCCAAACCACTGGGGCAGAGGAACCCCCTGAGTTTAACTGTGTAGCCACAGTTAAAATGTGCACAACCTACACAAATCACCATCTTGAAACACAAGAAATGCCCTCAGCACCCCCTGAGCTCCCTGTGCTGCCAGGCTGTGAGGAGCCACCGCAGGACACAAGTGACAGTCACAGCTGCCTGAGCAAGGGCTGGGAGCCCTCAGAGAAGGAGAGTGCAGAGTGCAAACAGACTTTCCTGACCTCTGGGGAGCAAGCATTTCTATCCAATATCCTCCTCCATTTATCTGAGAGAAGCAGGCTGTCATTTACAGTGATCTGGAGCTGCAGAGGAATTCCATGGCAGCAGAGCATGGGCTCCAAAGCTACACAGAATCATGGGGGGCTTTGGGCTGGAAGGGACTTCAAAGACCACCTTGTTCCAGGGCAGGGACACATCCCATCAGACCAGGTGTCTGCAAGGCCTGGGTGTAGCAGGTGAGCCTGTGAGCATCAGCTGCACTCCAGGAAAGAACCTCTTCCATGTTTGCTCACTGCTCCTCCCATCCCTCCTCTGCAGGCTGCCAGCCTCTCCCACCACTCCAGGCTCATCCCACCCCCAGTGTCTGCTGTGCTGGGCAAACAGCACAAATGGGAAACCCTGAACAGATGGAACATCTCCAGGTACACACTTGTGAGCACAGAGCTTCTTAAAAACTGGACATGCTGGAGGGGAAAAAGGTCAGGATGCTCTTGATAAACACAGGGCAATTTCCTCCTTACCACTGCCACTCCAAGGAAGAGTTGGGATGCCAGCAGTCTGAGCCACGATGGAAGAAGCAATTTTATCTCCTAAGGCCCACATGGCTTGGCTGGGAGGACCTGCAGAGAGCAAAGACAAGGCATGAGAGAGACACAGGGGGTTCAGACATTAGGGCAAGGTCCAGAAATCTGATTTAGGAAAAACTCCACCCCTCCCATAAAACTGAACCCTCTTTAAAATAAGAACAGGGACAATCTGGTTTATCAGGAATCTTTTCTGATTTTTTATGTCAACATTAAAGGCTGTTTTGGAAAACTTTCCCCTTCTTCCATACAAGAACTGCTGTAAAGAACATTTCATCCATCCTGCACTGCAGACCGTTCCTCGTGGCTCTCTCCTGGACTCAGGGTTTCTATCCCCCTAAACCTCCCCACCTCCAAACAAGGCCTAGACATCAGAAGAGCACTCCATCTCCTCACCCATGAAAGCAATCCCGTTTTTGTGGAGAAGTTCTGGCAGTTTGGGGTTCTCTGATGCATGGCCCCAGCCAGCCCACACAGCCTGCAGGAGAAAACAAACAATTTGCTCTTTGTCCGAATACAACAAGCGAGTGAGCAGAAACAGACACATGCAAACACTCCAAGTCTTTCTTTTCCTCATGGAAAACAGCCTCAGAACAGCCTCTGAGCTGCAGGGTGTGCTGAATTTAAAGGGTGGCTTGCACCTTGCAGACAAGTGCGAGCAGGCTGAGAGGATCTGAGGAGGATCTGAGGAGGATCTGAGGAGGATCTGAGGAGGATCTGGGTGCAGGAAAGTGCAGGGCTGCAGGGATCCTCCCTCTCCTGCAGACATTCCTACTGGGACAGCCACTGTCCCAGCCCCATGGGCTGCCTTTGGGTGCCCATCCGGTTTGGAATTCCAGTTTCTTTGTCCTGCCTTGCTCCCCAGGCACAGCTCCTTCCTGGAGGAGAGGAGACTGCTCAGTGTCTGGGGCACTTCTCACCTGCACTGGGATCCTCTTGGCAATGTCCAGGATGAGCTCCACGTTTGCATAGTTGTTGTTGTTGGGTCCTCCTGGCACGGGCACGTAGTGATCTGCCATTTTAATGTACTCTGCAAACACAGGGGCTCCATTCAGGCTGAAAATCTAACAGCACTCCAAAATCCTGCTTTTTTAGAGCAGGACTCACTCCAAAATCCTGCTTTTTTGGAGCAGGACTCACTCCAAAATCCTGCTTTACTCACTCTAAAATCCTGCTTTTTTAGGGCAGGACTCACTCTAAAATCCTGCTTTTTTGGAGCAGGACTCACTCCAAAATCCTGCTTTTTGGAGCAGGACTCACTCTAAAATCCTGCTTTATTAGAGCAGGACTCACTCCAAAAATGCTGCTTTTTAGAGCAGGACTCACTCTAAAATCCTGCTTTTTAGAGCAGGACTCACTCCAAAATCCTGCTTTTTTAGAGCAGGACTCACTCAAAATCGCTTTTTCACCAAAATCCTACCAAATCCTGCTTTATTAGAGCAGGACTCACTCCAAAAATCCTGCTTTTTAGAACAGCTTTTTTCACTCAAAATCCTGCTTTTTTAGAAAAAAATCCTGCTTTTTAGCAGGACTCACTCAAAATGACTGCTTTACTCACTCAAAATGCTGCTTTACTCAAATGCGCTTCCAAAATGCTGCTTTACTCACTCCAAAATGCTGCTTTACTAACTCAAAATGCTGCTTTACTCACTCCAAATGCTGCTTTACTCACTCCAAATGCTGCTTTACTCACTCCAAATGCTGCTTTACTCACTCCAAATGCTGCTTTACTCACTCCAAATGCTGCTTACTCACTCAAAATGCTTTACTCACTCCAAATGCTGCTTTTGCCCAGGCTGAGCCCTCCCAGCTGCCCCTCCCAGGGCAGGCTCTGGGGAGCACGGACCTGCTCAGAGCACCCCAGTGCTGGCACACCAGGGCTCATTCCCCCTCTGCACGCCCAGGGCTGTGCCAGGAGAAGGCTGTGACCCTGCCCAGCTCACCTGCATTGGCTTTCAGGTCCTCGGGGGTGACCATGACCACGAACCTGATGGCCCTCTCGTTCCTGAACATCTCGTAGGACCAGCGCCGGATGGACCTCATGCACTTCACTGCTGCAATGCCATTGTTGGCTATCAGCACCTGGGGGCATCAGAAGCTGGCATCAAATAGAGTCTAAATAGCACAAAACAACCAGCAATCATTAAAGAAGTTGTTTTTTTTCCCCCACACACAGATTTATTGCCCAGTTTGGGGCTGTGAAGTTTTTTAGCCAGCATCCAGCTCGTGGCCCATCTGTCAGTTCAGAGAGCAGCTCTTGTTTCACCATAAAATTTTAATGTGCTATGCCTCAGTTGGATTAAAGAGCAGAAGGACTCAAATCAAATTATTAAGCATTTTAAAATATATTTCTTAACGTTTTTCCAGTCTACTTTTGTTTTTTCTGTCTCTAAAACCTTCTGTAGCAGCAGAAGTGCTCTGGCTCACTCACATCTTTTTTCTTATTACTCTAAGCTAAAATAATCAGGTATTTGTTTATCACAGAGAAAAAGGAAACACAATGATTCCAGGCAGAAGCACACAACTTCCAAGCTCAGAAACATCAGTGATTTGATACCTGCAATGTACAGCCTCAGAGAGAGACAAGGCAGAGCTGCAGAGAGGAGCTGGAATATGCTGGGACAGGTCAGGGAGTTACCTTCTCAATAACTTTATTGCCTCCAAAGCGAGTCACAAACTCTGCTGGAGAAGCCACGGTGAAATCTCGCTGCACATCCACCTTCTTCCTGTCCCGGCCCTGCTTGACAAGGTGCAAACCAGACATGCTTGGCCTGGGCAGAGGGACAGACAGAAACAACCTGTCAGGACAGCTGGACACCAGCAAAACAAAGCGTGTGAATAATGGGAAAGCTCTCTTTGGCCACACTCCCCAGTCAGACAAGCAGAATCTCTCCCTGCCTCCAGACCCTCATGGCCTGGTGCTCAGTTTTACAGGGATGACTCCTTTTAAAGTACTTTTCAGGTATTTCCAAAAGCTTCAGGTTATTTAGGAAAATCCCAGCTATGCCAAAACATAAATAGGTAAAATTACATTTGCTGTGGGTTGCTGTCCAACACAGAACAACAATGCTCAACCAGATTGCCTTCAATCCATCCAGAGAAGCTGGAAACAACAGTGATTCCTGGCTTTGGCAAAACAAGCTGCAAAGATCAGGCTCTGTAAGGAAATCCTCTTGGAAAGCACAGCAAATTTATCTCCAGGTGCAAATGAGAGACTCAGACTGGCTATGGAAATCATTTTCCAGGAGTTCTCCACTACCCAGCCTTTAATATCTTCCTCAAAAGCTCTGGGAGCCAGAGGACAAATTAATCACATTACTCCTACTACAACCACAGAAAGCCAATTCTGTGCCTGCCAAGCCCAGCCCCGTGCCCTGCCACAGCTCCTGTGTGTGGGAATGGCAGAGCCACCTCCCCTCCTTGTGCTCCAGCTTCCACAGCAACACCACAGGCACAGATCCCCTTTGGCTCTGCTTTGCCAGCCTTCACAAAGCTCAGTCTGTGAGAGGAAATTCCAGGGGAGAGCGCAGAGCTGCTCCTCACAGCGAGTGTCTGCCCTGGAAATCAGGGAATTAATGGGACACTGCTCATGTCACAGGCACTGAAGCTTCACCTCCCTGCTCAGCCCACAGATCACTTGTTTCCACTGGGCTTTCCCTAAGCTTCCCTCCCCAGGAGCACAGGGAAGCCCTGCCCCTGCCCCTGGCAGCAGCACAGACCCTTCTGGAGGAAGGAGGATTGGGAAGGATCTCAGCTCAGAATGAGGAATTCAGAATCCTCAGGAATGAGGGTTGGGAAGGAGGATCTCAGCTCAGAATGAGGAATTCAGAATCCTCAGCAATGAGGGTTGGGAAGGAGGATCTCAGCTCAGAATGAGGAATTCAGAATCCTCAGGAACGAGGGTTGGCATGAGGATCTGAGCCCCAGCAGCACCAAGGGTGGGTGCTGGTCACTGCAGATCTGTGCCCAGGAGCTCTCTGGCTGGAACCTCTGCCCTCATCAGCTGCTGCAGGGCTGCTCCATTGAGCAATTCCCCTGGGACTGGCATGGGATGCAGGGAGAGCAGCTGGGGGAGGGCACAAAGGGAACAGCAGCACCAGGAGAAGCCAAGGCACAGATTGCCCTTTGCCATCACAGCCACCAAGGCCAGGGAGCCCCAGAGCTGCTCCTGGGCAGGGCTGGAGCATCCCTGCTGGACGGAGCTGCTGCTCCAGGGGCCCTGCCACAGCCTGACAGGGGATTCCCCCTGACATTCCCTCAGAAAGCCCTTATGGCCATGGAGGTTTCGCCACATGGAGCAGACCCTCCTCAGCACTTCACCAGGAGCACAGGGACACCCTGGGACCTGTGCTAGGTCAGAACAACTCCATCCACTCGAGTATCTTATCTCAGAGAGGAGCTGAGAGCCGGAGAAAGGCACAGAACAAGCTCTGTGTGCACGGGTTCATCCCCTTGTACTTTCCCTTCCACCCAGCTGCACTTCCAGACATCGTCACCAAACTTAGAGCTGTCCCCAAAAGTTCTCACACTCCTGTGAACTCAGCCTGGGAATACAAGGACAGGAGCCAGCAGGCAAGAAAAAGGAGCAAAGGTGCAGTTAAGGTTGAATTTCTACTAAATGTATGCATTTAGGGGGTCAGAGTCTTCCTGGCAAGGAAGGAGCACAGTCCAAGGAGCCAGAGAGGTTTATGCATTACAGGTCTATTGAGAGCAGTCTCAACAAAAACAAGATAAAAATCCCAAGGTGAGGATTTGTGAACATGTTTAAATATGAACTGTCCCACCAAGAAATTACTACACACAAAGATACTGCTCCAGGCAAAATGTCAACAGAGCCTGAGGTTCATCATCCAGGATGCAACGAACATTTGGACACAAACAACTACAGTTTGATTTGTGAGCATGCCAAGAACACCAAATTTATTTATCAATAATCACAGGCTGCACACTGTAATCAAAACAGAAGAGTTGGGGGTTTTATTTTGCCAGATAAGATGAGGTAGAAACTGGACAGGAAGGAAGAAAGCACAGAGCTCTAAACAAAACAGAATAAATGCTGAGTTAGTGACTGTCATCTCTATTAATCACCTGCTCACCACTGCCATGTTTTGTGGTGGAGGAACTCTCAAAATGCTCTTCTTCCCTTTATTTGTATATATATAACATATCTCTGTGTTTGTATATATATCTCTGTATGTGTATAAATAATACAAGTATATTTATAAAATATACCTCTGTATGTGTCTAGCTAATATAAGTGTATTTTTGTGTCATACACCTCTATATTTACATGTAATTCACCTCCACAGTTGTATATATTGGAAGTTTACCTTTCTATTTCTGTATATGAAATATACAGTGTAGAGTGCACAGCCCTGTGCATTTCACTCCCAGCACAGAAATCCAGAGGCTCCTGTGAGGGGATCCCTGAGAAAGTCCCAGTGAAATTTAGCCCCAGACAATGCTGAAATTAATTTAAATATGAACGAGGACACAGGGGGTGGAAGTTGTGCAGAACCTCCAACTTGAAGAACCCTGATGCCCCAGCTGAGCTGCACCCTGGCACCTCTGTCACAGGCTGCATGCACGGAGAGCCCAGAGGAAAAAATGAACACCAGGAGCTCAGAGAGCATCCCCAGCCCAGGGGCTCTGCAAGAGTTCCAGAGGATAAAATGAACATGAGGAGCTCAGAGAGCATCCCCAGCACAGAGCCCAGGGGCTGTTCCAGAGGGTAAAATGAACACCAGGAGCTCAGAGAGCACCTCCAGAGAGCCCAGGCAGGGGGAGGCAGGCAGATCAGCGATCCTTACCTCTGCAGCATGTGGTACCTCATCTCCTGACTCTGCTCTGCAGAATCCTCCATGCTGAGCGAGTGAGTGAGGAATCACCGAGCTGGGGCTGCTCACAGCTCCTCCCTGCAGCTCCGCAGCTCAAGGAGACGCTGCCAGGAGCCTCACACGGCTTCTCCTCCGAGCAGGGCCCATCCCGAGCGCCCCAAACCCCATCAGCTCTGTCCGGCTGCCCCGCCGCGCCACCCTCGCGGTGACAGTGACACAGTGGCGGTGACGCAGCGGAGGGACCGGCCTCCCTCTCTCCCTCCCTCCCTCCCTCCGGCCGTCACCGGAGCAGCTGATCGGGGCAGGGACAGCCCGGCCGCCGTTACGTAACCAGCAATGAGTAACGGAATGAGCAGCGTAATAGTAATGAGCCCCGGCGCGGCTGCTCCGAGCCACCGGAGCCCGGGGAGATCCCGCACCGGGGCAGCAACGGGAACGGGCGGCACAGCACCCGCAGGAGGGAGGGATGCTGCACCCACGGGGATGCAGCACCCATGGGAGGGATGCAGCAGCACCCAGGAGGATGCAGCACCCATGGGAGGGATGCAGCAGCCCGCACCCAGGGGGATGCAGCACCCATGGGAAGGATGCAGCACCCATGGGAGGGATGCAGCAGTACCCACAGGGATGCAGCAGCCAGGGGAGGGATGCAGCAGCACCCAGGGGGATGCAGCACCCATGGGAGGGATGCAGCAGCACCCACAGGGATGCAGCAGCCAGGGGAGGGATGCAGCAGCACCCAGGGGAGGGATGCAGCAGCACCCAGGGGGATGCAGCACCCAGGAGAAGGATGCAGCAGCAGCAAGGGGATGCAGACCGGGGATGCAGCACCCAATGAGCACCCAAGGGAGGGATGCAGCAGCACCCAGGGGGATGCAGCACCCATGGGAAGGATGCAGCAGCACCCAGGGGGATGCAGCACCCATGGGAAGGATGCAGCACCCATGGGAGGGATGCAGCAGCACCCACAGGGATGCAGCAGCACCCAGGGGGATGCAGCACCCATGGGAGGGATGCAGCAGCACCCAGGGGGATGCAGCACCCAGGGGAGGGATGCAGCAGCACCCAGGAGGATGCAGCACCCAGGGGAGGGATGCAGCAGCACCCAGGGGATGCAGCACCCAGGGGAGGGATGCAGCAGCACCCAGGGGATGCAGCACCCAGGGGAGGGATGCAGCAGCCAGGGGAATCCTGCCCAGGTGAGCACACCCCCAGCTGCTGCAGGCTCTGTGACCCCAGGGGCTCAGTGCATTGCATGTAGGATTGCAACAGCCTGGTTGTACCAGCCCTAGGCATTGCTTTAGCCCTAGAAATGTCAAAAATAGCCCAAACATTCATCCTCACAAAACAAACCCCTCTCTCAAACGTCTCCACATCTCTAGGATACTTTAACCCCTCAATCCACCACCTAAGCATAACTAACCTCCTCAACAGAGGACAAAACCTTGCCTCTCACCTAATTGACCTTTCCTGACACAAAATACTAAGCCCAAAAGGACCAGCCAACCTACAACTATAGCAACCAATGTGGGGCTGTCAGGAGGGGTGGGGAGGTGACAGGGACAGCTCTGCAGGGAATGCCACAGCTTGTGCAGCACACACACACAGCGTGACAGAGCTCCTCTAGGTGAAGCCCTGGTTTTCACCTACAGCTCAAAACAAATGAAACTTGACTCAGCTCCAACATGACTCGAGCCTCAGGATCTCAGGGAGTTAATAAAGGATGCAGCACAGAACAGAAGCAGGCCTCTCTGCACTGTCTGGCAGATAACTGCCCTTCCCTGCTAACACAGCATGCCAGCATCAGCCCAGGCAGGTCTTTAGCCCAAAGCTGGAATTTTTACAGAGCCCAAACGGGTACAAGATGCCAGGATTCCTCCCAAATAACCAAGTGCCAACAGTTTGGCACAAGTTCCTTTTCCTAGCCACACACCTGGCTGTTCACCTGCCATGCCAGGTGCATTTGGAACAGGACCATTGCCAGGACACACAACCCAAATCACTGAGCTTCCCTGCAAGTCCAAAAGCAACACTCAAAACATCCACTGAATCCAAGCATCAATCCAGATAAACAGCCAACTTTAAATCAAATTAATAACCATAGTCCAGTTCCTAAACTTAGAGAGTACCAAAAGAGCTTTACTTTTCCATCCTAAAGTAGAAAACTCCACATGTTCCCAGAGCAGCAAACAGCCCAAAGCTCTTCAGGTCAAGCCCTAGTATCAAGATAAAAGTGAACAACAACAACAACAGCAGCAGCAGAGAGCTGTGCAGCAGAGCGAGAGGAATTGCAGTCCCTGGCAGGGAGCCCTGCTGGGCTCTTTGGCAGAGTTCAGGTGTTGGACAGATCTGATCTGCACAACACCAGAATGGACCCTTTTACACCAGGTGGGGCAGCCTCACATTAAATTCAGCACAGTGAGGTTGGTTATCTCTCAGGCAGGAGGATCAGATAAGTGAGCACGTGGCTGTCACGCTGGGGTGTCTCAGCCAGGGAATCTCGGCACAATCTCCCAACAAATGACTGAATTTAGAGAGGACATGTCTGTTAACTGAGGCTAAAGGGAGTAAAATAACACCAAAAGAAGAATACAGCTTCTGAGAGGCAGGCAGAGCTACAGAGTGTGTTTGCCCAGGGAGCAGAGCAGCTTCCAGGGAAGGAAGGAGCTGCAATCCCCACGTGCAACTCCCACCTCACCAGTACAACCAGGCACAGCCACGAGGCCAAACCACCTCCTTCTCTTTCAACAGAGAGAGGAGGAAGTCAGCTTTTCACTGCAGGTGGATGAAGTTCATGGCCTTAAGCTGAAGCAGGGCAGGTTCAGGTTAGAAATTAAGCAGAAATTCCTCCCTGTGAGGCTGGGGAAGGCTTGGCACAGGGTGCTCAGAGAAGCTGGGGCTGCCCCATCCCTGGAAGCATCCACAGGCAGGTTGGGACAGAGGGAGGTGTTCCTTCCTCACAAATCAGCCCACACAGAAGCTCCACCACAGGGAGAGCCAGAGGGGGAATCTTTTTTGAGGGTAGAGATGAGAAGAAGGGGAAGCATGACCAAAAATTTCTCTGTCCACCTGTGATGTGCAAGCTAAACCAGGCAGGGAGATTCCTTTAGCTGAGGTGCTCAGACAGCACAAATCCAGTTTTGTTCGTGCATACAAAGATGCAGACAGCATATATGTGGATATTGGTCCTGGCCCTGCAGACAGCCGGGAACAGAAGGATTTCTCCGTGCAGCAGAGGAGAAATCCCCTGTGCAGCAGCCCCCAGCACACTTGTGCCTCCCTGCCCACAGCTGGCCCAAAACCACAGCAGCACCAACAGCTCCACAGCATCAATGCTCCTCAGTGCAGCTCCCAGCCACAACCTGCTGGGCTGCAAAGGAATTTTTTCCATTCAGAAGAGGCTCAAAAGGATCTTTCACTGCGTTCAGGGCTCTGTGCAGCCACTCTAAGCAGGCACCTTGTCCCAATGCCAGGCTGGGCACGCTCAACCCCTGCTGCCCAGGCTAAAATTGAGGCTTTTGGCCAAATTTCCTTTAGCAGATGATTCGTTCTGCTTAAGCATCCCCATCATTTATTGAGACACTGAGGAGCCCATCCAGTGTTAGGAGCAGCGAGCTAAAACTCTGTGGGCTTCATGTGAGGGAACAGCTGAACTCCATCCAAAAATTTGCCTTTCAGCTGATACAAGTGGATTGTCAGGTGACTGTGCACCCATGTCACTGCTTATGAAACCAGAGCCCTGATGTACAAATACCAGAAGACATCCAGGTTTTGTTCTATTTTAAACAAGAATTTGACACAAGACACCATCTCGGAAACTAGGAATTAAATTTAGTCATAATCAACAACAATTTATTAAACAAGATAGATTGGCCCAAAGTATTTTCCAAGGGGCATTCATGGAGGAGTTTACTTAATTTGCCACTAAAACTTCAGAAAGGAGCACAGCAAGTCTGTAACAGGTCACTTCAAGGAAAACTGTATGCCAGCAGGACTGGTTGGAAGTGCTGATTGAAACTTCTGAACTCAGAGAAAACACAGGCAGAAAAAAGGAAAATAAAATTTGGCAGGCTTGGTTTTATCACTGGATGGTGCAAAATGCAACAGAGACTCCCTGAACACTCAGTCTGGGTGGTTACTGTCCCCACACACCAGTTTTTGGGTGCTGATGACCCACACAGCGATTGAAAGTTCGTTTTTAACCCTCAGAGCAGCAGCCAGCTGGCACACCTGAAGGTCTCCATGGATCTCCAGGGCAGGAGAGCCCAGAGTGCACAACCTGTCCCAGCAGGAGTGACTTCAGCAACAGCATAAACACTGCACACATCAATAAGGTCACACAAACCTGCCCTCACAGACCCTTTGGCAGCTGAGCAAATCCTGCATTTTAATTGTAACTGCTCCCTGAGGACTGCTCTGCAGCAAAGCCCTTCACCTCAAACAGGAGCCATCTCTATTTTAACCCTGTGGGAAAATCACCAGCAAATGGAAAGGTTTTTGGCAACTTCTTCTAAAAGTTATGCTCCCCTGGACCTTGTGTATGCTCTGTACACTTGTGTCCAAGTGTACAGAACTGCCTGTGAAATTTCCTTTATCACCTTACACAGCGTGGTACCTTTGTGAGCACCCAAAGGAAGCTGGAAGCCAGAGCACCTCTGTCCCATTAACTGACACAAAGTGACTCCAGGCAAGTTGTTGAACTTGTCTTTGTTGTTGTCTTGGTCTCAGTTTCTCCATCTGCAAACATGATTTAGAAATCTCCTGATGAAAGGGACAACCATCATGAAAAGTATTTCAGTTCACCTGAGTTTATCTTAGAAAAACAGCCCATAATGCTGTAACTTTTTTATTTGAATTGGCATTTCTCTCCAATTTAACTCAAAAGTCAAGTGCTCCCCAAAGGGACTGCCAAAGTAAGCAGGTTACAACAGAGGTGCCCAAGGTTGCACACCTATTGCACTCTGGGGCCAGACACTGCCCTGAAAGTTTCTTCCTCTGGTATTTCCATTTACACACTTGTGGTTAGGCGCTCATCCCATTTCTTCTGTTCCTGAGCTGTATATAGTCACAGTTTCCTGCTTTAAAATCACCTTTTGTGCTGCCAGATCACTGCAACTGGCAGGCTGTGGAAAGGCAACCCTCTGTAAATTTGCTTTAAGGTTTTGCATCAGTTGTGCAAGTGCCAGCTGGCTGAAGATGCCCAGCAGCGTGCCCAGGACAGCTCTGTCAGGCACAGAGCAACGTCCCCCCTGCCCCATCCTGGGCTCTGGGACTGTGTGATCCCAGAGCTTCTCCCTGAACTGGGAAGGGAAACACCAAAAAATGGAGAGATTGCAATCTTCTCACTTTTCCTTAGCCTGCACAAGCAAAGAAACCAGTAAAACACAAAACAAGGATTAGCTGGCTGTGTAAATATCTAGCACTTGCTGGAATCAAAATTGCTTCAAAAGCAGCACAGCAAAGGCAGTGAGGGGCTGTCCAGTAAAACTGGAGTGGGATCCACACTGCCCTGGGTGTTCCTGGGATGGAAGGCACAGGCAGACAGAGCAGAGCTCCTGGAATATGGCAAACAAACGGAGGATCTATGGCAGAGTGAAGCCAGGCTGCCCAGGCGCTGAGAAAGTGATCTGTACATGAGGAGTGCCCAGAGTCCAACAGGGACAATCCCACAGGCACATCCCTCTACTGGAATGGAAATCAGCAGCACCTGAAGTAAAGGGGCCTTTGGACAAGGAAACAGCCTCAGCACCACGCCAACAGCCCAGCTCGTGGCTCACTCACAGAGTCAGGAGTGGGGCAGCCCTGAGACCAGCCCTGAGCTCAAGCACCAGCAACCACTTCAATCTTGGTTTATCACCACCCTGCAGGACTCCAGGCTTTACTACAACCTGCACCATTTTCCCCATTCTAACCAAAAAAATTCCAGTATGGAGCCACTGATCCTACCCACTGCCAGTTCTGTGGCTACACTGAAAGCAGCAAATCCATGCAAAGACAAAAGAGGCAAATATTGTTCTTGTTCTCAACAAGCAGGGCCCACAAAAACCACACACAAGTGAAAACTTGAAACATCTCAGTGAAGACACTTCCATTTTCTGAAAGCCAGGACAAGACAGGCAAGGAATCTAGGCACAAAGATTTCACTAAAACCAAAGGAAAACCGAAGGGTTTGATACAGAGAAACATACAAGAGGTCATTTGGAAACACAATGCCAGAGGGACACTTGAAGCCAAACACAGGTATAAAGCTGAACTTTGGATTATCTTCGGACATGGTAAAAAAGACTGGGGAACTTTCACTAACTATTTTATTTAATGGAGAACTTGGATCTAACTCTGTATCCATATCTCAAGTGGGTTAACTATTTTATTTAATGGAGAACTTTGATTTAACCATGTATCCATACCTCATGTGGCTTAACTATTTTATTTAATGGAGAACTTTGATTTAAGTCTGTATCCATACCTCACGTGGCTTAACTATTTTATTTAATGGAGAATTTTGATTTAACTGTGTCCATACCTCATGTGGCTTAACTATTTTATTTAATGGAGAACTTTGATTTAAGTCTGTATCCATACCTCACGTGGCTTAACTATTTTATTTAATGGAGAACTTTGATTTAACTGTGTCCGTACCTCATGTGGCTGGCCGGGCCATCCTGAGCGTTGGGGAGCCCCAGGTCCGAGAGGGAGTCGGAGCAGACTGAGGCAGGGGACAGGGACCTCTCCTTCTCCTCCAGCAGGTCCAGCTTCACCAAGGAGCTGGTCTCATCCTCGGAGTTGTCCTCGGACACGGAGCCGATGATGAAGCGCGAGTGAGCGTCGGCATCCACAGCTTTGCTGGCCTCAGAGGACTCCTCCATGGCTCCCCCAAACTGGGCTCTCAGCACTGCAGAATAAAGGACAAAACCAACCCCGAGGTGAATAGCCACCCCTGGAGGGCAAAGCAAGGTGCACTGGTGGGAAATGAAACGTTAAACGGGCAGAGCTGAACGCTGCTCTGCTCCAAGCACTGATTTCCCTGCTTGGGCAAGGACTCTGAAATTCACAAGCTGCAGAACCTCCCACCTCAGACAAAGCTGCAGGAGGCATTTACAGGAAAAAAAAATCCACAAAAATAACCCCACACACCAGACCCAAAACCTGTAGAGGAAGGCAGGGGACTCTGAGTATCAAAACTTACAGGATCAGAGAATCCCTGGCTGGTTTGGGTTGGAAGGGACCTTAAATTTCATCTCATCCCACCCCCTGCTATGGGCAGGGACATCCTCCACCAGTCCAGGGTGCTCCTGGCCTTGGACACTCCCAGGGATGGGTCTGTTCCAGTATTCCAGCAGGGAATGAAAGCATTTTCTTAAAAGTCAAAAGAAAAATTTCAACAGAGAAAGGAAAGCAAAGGAACACCCCACAGCACAAAGGTGGGATTGGGAATAAACATTTGGTACCCCTGCTCTGCCTGACTTTGCTGCACTCTCATGACAGCTCCAGGCAGCTGCAAACACCCCATTGGGAACTGAGGAGTGCACTCACCTCTGGAGATCCGTGCAATCTGCGCACTGAGCCACTTCCAAAACGAACTGGAAAAGAAAAGAAGTAGGAAGCAAACATTAGGGTTATAATGAAGCATATCCCATGTGTGTTTTCCTGTTTACACCATCAAAACCATCCCCAAAAAAACCCACAGGCTGGCTGGCTTGCTCCAGGTACAGACTAACCCAGGAGCTAAAGCTGCCGTGCCCCAGTCCAGCCCTGGCACCTCCTGCTGGTCCATCCTTCTGGAACGTTCTGAGACCTGCCAGGAACAGTGGGATGCGCCAGCACTATCCACTGGCACCAAACCTTTCCTGTCACCTGCTGGCTGGTTCCAGCTGAATCCCTGGGAGGGAAAGGCTCATCAGCCCTGCTAATTCCAGCCCTGTTAGCCAAGGGTGCAGCACCAAAACCTGGCCCGTGGTGTCACACCAATGGGACATGATGGGGCCTCAGCGAGGCCCAGAGAGGTATTCATAGCCAGAGCAATCCCTAAGCACCCCACTGCTGCTCTCCATCAGCGACTGAGAGCTAAGAACTCATCCAACTGGCTCATGCACTCCTGCCATGAAGGCGCTTGGCTGAATTGTTCAGATCAAATCCCGTGTTGACATCACTCCTCCCACAAACTCCACTTGCCCTGTGGCCACGGGCACTTCGTTTGGCAGAGGCATCATTAACCATTTTATAACTGAAAAGACACAAATATCTGTCTGACATGGAGATTAAAAGCATTAAAAAATATATTTTTTGAGGGTAGAGATGAGAAGAAGGGGAAGCATGACCAAAAAGTTTCCCTGTGCACCTGTGATGTGCAAGCTAAACCAGGCAGGGAGATTCCTTTAGCTGAGGTGCTCAGACAGCACAAATCCAGTTTTGTTTGTGCATACAAAGATGCAGACAGCATTTATGTGGATATTTATCCTGGCAGCAGATCTCTCCTCAAGTTTTTCATCCAGACACATTTACTGTTGGCACAATCACCAGCACCAAAGAGGTTGGGATGCAGCCAAACTAACTTCAGCCCCGCTTCATTGAAGAAAACCTTTTCTAATTTCAGTAACTAATACATTAATAAGCAAGTTTCAAGGATTTTGGGTTTTTCAGAAGCAGAGGAACACAAAGGGAGGTGTTTCAGTCAAATATTCCATGAGAAACCACCCAGCCAAGGCCAGGCACTGCCACACTCACCCAAGTTCACTCCAGCACCTCGTTTGTCCAACTCAGCTCCCCAAAACCCAGCTGCTGTCCATGAAACCCCACTCAGGTCCATTTCCCAAGGCACTTCCAAGCCCTGGGAGCCAGTCCCACAGCCAGCAGTTCCGCTGGGGTTGTGCAATCAGTGCTGGAGTGATAAGCTTGGTTGTTCTCAGCACACCGGGAGTCCTCGTTCATATTTAAATTAATTTCAGCATTGTCTGGGGCTAAATTACACAGGGACTTTCTTAGGGATCTCCTCACAGGAGCCTCTGGATTTCAGTGCTGGGAGTGAAATGCACAGGGCTGTGCACTCTACACTGTATATTTCATATACAGAAATAGAAAGGTAAACTTCCGATATATACAACTGTGGAGGTGAATTACATATAAATATAGAGGCATATAACATACACAAAAATACACTTACATTACATTACACTTACATTAGCTATATACCAGCATATTTATAAAATATAGAGTTATATTATATAAATATCCTGGTATTATCTATACACACATAGAGGTATATATACCAACACAGAGGTGTGTTACATATATACAAATAAAGGGGGATTCTATATATATAAATAAAGGGGCATATTTATGCACTTCTGCACATTGTATTGGCTCTCTGAAATGCAACTGCCACAGTTCCACTTTTACACAAGCACCTGGAATTCAGCTGAGCACCAGGACAAACCTGTGCGCCACAAACCACTGCACATGTACTGTTTGTCTCAATAATGCTGAACCGGACCCTACAACCCAAAATTATCCAGATCCTCAGCTGTGCACAGCCCCTGCACCCCCTTCTAGCAGCCTGCCCAGCAGGTAACTCCTGCAGAGACTGCAGTTTGGGGAAGGATGAACACTGAGAGCTCAGGGCTGAGGGAAGGCCAGGGAACAGCTCTGAGCCTGCCCAGATGCAGGAACACATCCAGGCACAGCTGGATCACACAGACCCAGCCCTGCTGTGCTCCCTGCCCGGGGAGATCAGCTCCACTCCCAGCAGGTGTCCAGGCATCTAACACCCAAATCCGTGCTACCAGCAGGGACAACTCTGCAACCCAAACCCAGAAAGTGCCTGAGGCAAATCCACTTCACTCCTCCACAGCTCTGCTGCTACCATTACTCACATCTTTGGCTTGACCCTGAAATGCGCTGGTAAGAATATCAGACTTTAGAAGTTTTATAACAGCTTCACTTTAAAATCACTTTTAATTCTGTAAAAATATACCCAGGCATGAAACTTGGGCAATGACAGGTGGAAATTAAAGTTCCCTGTTTTTCTCTAACCATCCCATTCTGAAGACAAACCCACAGCTGGAGAGAACATCACTATTTCAGTGGGCTCTTTCAAAGAACCACAGTAACACTTCTACCATATTGGTGTGGCACATGAAAAGGAAATTAATAAAACTAGCTGTGCTCAAATGCCCCCTGACTAGAGCTGTGGCATTGCTGATCAACGTGAGTCACTTTAAAGTGATGAAATGGATTTGTGCTCTCACCTGGAGAAACACAGAAAACAACGGAGCAAAAAAAAAGGTAAAACCAAATGAAAACAGAGTAAAAATCAGCAGCGTGCTCACCTGTACCAGGGCTGGGGGGCGAGTTCCAGCTCGGGAGAGAAGGGAGCTCCCTGCAGCAGAGGGTCCCCAGCTCTGAACACCCCGCTGCTCCCTGGCCACGCTGTTTTAACGCCCCCACGGCAGCCCCACCTGAGCCTGCCCCACCTGAGCCTGCCTCCTGGTTAATCATTGGGCATTGCCTCATCCCCGGCCCAAAACACAGCCCAGCACAGCCCAGCGGCCCCAGAGCTGGGCTCCAAGGGCTCCTCACAACCTCCCCGGGCACAGAAAGAGCCAAAGGCCACGGAGGGTGCCCAGAGGAGGGTCAGAGCACGGGGAAGGGTCTGGAGGGGCCTCAGGAGCAGAGCTGAGGGTTTGTCCAGCTGGAGCAGACTGAGGGGACACTCACCAGGGGCTGCAGCTCCCATTTCTGCTCTCTGTGACCTGAAGGAACAGCTGGAGCTGTGCCAGGGCAGGGCTAGGCTGGGTATTAGGAGCAAAACAACTACCTAGAACTTTCCACCTGTGGATGTAGAATGACAGAATCGTGCAACATCCTCAGCTGGGAGGGACCCACAGGATCATCCAGGCCAGCTCAGACACCCCAAAATCCCAGCCCGGGCATCCCTGGCAGCCTCGGGCCGTGCCCTGGGGAGCCTGGGCAGTGCCAGCACCCCCAGGGAAGAACTGTTTCCCATTATCCAGCCCAAACCTCCAGAGACCAAAACAAGAGCGTGTATTTACAGCTATCCCAGTTTGCTAAAACACTCTGTCTGAATCCCACTGTCTTGGAGAGATTTTGGCATCACTCAAACACTGCTGAATATTTCCTGCCTGCTAAACTGGAACAGACACCACTCACGCTTCAGATACTTTCAAACACAGGACTTCTTCTCATTCTAAACTTCTTCAAGAATATTTAGGAGAATGGAGTGGCAAGAACAAATACTGGTTTGCCAATCTGCTTTTAAAACTTGAGTGGTTTTGAGCACCTCAGGGCTGCCCTCAGCCCCTCGGCGGGACCGGACCCAGACTGTTCCCCAGGATCCCGAAACCGCCCCGGGACAGCGGCAGGGTCAGACGGAGGAGGGATGCCCGGGCCCGGCCCCGGCCCAGCCCCAGCCCAGCCCCGGGCCAGCCCCGGCCCGCTCGGTGCCGGACTCTCCGCCGCCCACGTGCTGCTCCTTTCAGGCTGCGGGGAACCGGCGAGGCCACGCGAGCGACGGCACCGGCTCAGCGCGGCCCAGCGCGGCCCGGCCCGGCCCGGCCGGAGCGCGTGGAACCGGGAGGAACCGGGAGGGAACCGGGAGGGAACCCGGAGGAACCGGGCGGCGGCTGCTGCGGCGGGCAGGGGCGGCTCCGGCCCGGGAGACCCCGCCCGTCCCGGCTCGGCTCGGCCCGGCCCGGCGCTGCTCGGCCCGGCACGCCGCCATCTCCCGCCGGCACAGCACGGCACGGCACGGCATGGCCCGGCCGCCTCCCGCCGGCGCGGCGCCCGGCCAGGTCCCGCCCGCCCGGCACGGCATGGCCCGGCCATCTCCGCGGCACGGCCCGGCACGGCCCCGCCCAGCCCCGCGCGCCGCCGCCCGCCGGTGCCGCGAGCCCCCCGCGCTCCCCCGCGCTCCGGCCGCCCCCCGGCGCGGCCCCGCCCTCACCTCACGGTGCCGGTGCAGCGGAGCCGCCGCGGGCCCCCGGCCTGGCGCTCCCCGCCACGGCCCCGCCCCGGGCCCGCCCCGCGCCCGCCGGGCCCCGCCCCTGCACCGCCCCCCGGTGGTGTGATCGGGGTTACCTCGGGTCGGGCCCCGCGCGCCCCGCCCCGCGCACGCCCCGCCCCGCCCAGCTCCCATTGGCTGCCGCCCGGGCCGCGGCGGGGGGCGTGACCAATGGGGAGGTGCCACGGGGGCGGGGCCTGTGGGGCGATGCCCGTGGCCTGAGAGACGGGCGGGGCCGCGCCCGGGCTCGAACCCGCGACCCCCGGGACAACCGGGACCCCCGGGGCAACCGAGACCCCCGGGACAACGGGACAATCGGGACAGCCGGGACAGCCAGGACCCCCGGGGCAGCCGGGACCCTGGGACAGCCCCTGGGGCAGTGGGAGCATCGTTCCTGCAAGGGAAGGCCGAGAGGGCTGGGCCTGCTCGGCCTCGACACGAGGTGACCGAAGTGACCTCTCCAGTGCCCATCGGTGTCCATGGTGGGAGAGCCCAGCTGGAGCAGGTTCCTCTCGGTGGTGCCCAGCAACAGCACAAGGGAACACAGGCAGGGACTGATGCACACAAAGCTCCACCTGAACATGTGGAAAAACTTCTTTGCTGTGCAGGTGATGGTGTGCGGGGGTGTGGAGTGTCCTGACTGCAGCATGGTCAGGAGCAGCCTGCTGCCCTGTGCTCTGCTGTGACCCTCCTGCAGCAGGGAGGGAACACGTTCCCCCATGAGTGGGAGGGAGCAGCAGTCCCCAGGCTGTCCCTGTGCACGAGGGGCCCGCGTGGCTCGGGGACGCTGCCCTGTCCCCGCCTTGGCACAGGCAGGGAGGACAGGGCTGATAACAGGTGCTGGGGACACAGCCGAGCAGGGCCAGGCGCTGCCAGCGTCTCTCCTGCCTGGCTCTGACCTTCAGCTGCTTGTTCTGCTGACAGACAATGGTTTAAATAACTACCCCTCTTCTCTTTTTTTCACATTTTGTGTTTTATTTGAAGTCTGCGCCTTTACAGGGTTGCTGAAATTCAGATGGAATGAGTAACACGCGTTTAGATGCTAATGCTGCTGGATCTGGTGAGCTGTGCAGGCTGATCCTGCTGCAGGTGCCCGAGGATCTGCACAGAAGTGGGATCCACTGCTCCCAAATACAAGTAATTTCCACCAAGGCGGTGGTTAGAAGGTGTGAGACTGCAGAAAACTGCACATCATGGGATGAGTGCCCACTGCAGGCAAGAAATACCCAGAAAATCCAATTTGGTGGCTTGTAGTTAATAAAATTATTGAGGGAACAGAGCATATTCTCACATCCATTGGACTAAATCTGGAAAATCTGGGCATGGACACTTTTATTTATACCTCTGTAGACATAAATGCATAGCTATAGATGTGTCTTTCCCACAAAGAATCCTCCTCTCAGTGAGTATTTCATGGAGGAGCTAAAGAGAAGGGTTTTGGTGTTGGTTAATCCTCTCAGTGCTAAATCCCAAGTGCTGCAGGAGTGAGGGGGAGTGCTTGGCTTGCTGAGGGGCTGGTCCCAAATCACTGATAATAACTACATACAGAACTTACCAAACCAGAGATTACAACAGGCTCTGAGTTCATCCTGGCTGCTGCTCCCAGAGCTCCAGGCCTGCTAAAACCTGCACCTGCACTCTGCCTGCCCAGCCCAGCACATCCAGCCAGCTCCAAACGCTGTCCAAACACTGCTGGGGGAGGGATTGCTTCACACTCTGAAATCCTGCAGCAACTCCTCCAGTCAAGGGCACACAGAGGCATGAACACGTGGAAAAGAGAAAGTTAAAGACATTAACCTTAAAAACCCAGCGTGGATTTGGATTTGCAAGGAAATAAAATAAAAAAATTGTTATTTTTTGGGCTATGAAGATGGTGGAGGGTTTGGAGGGGAAGGCATGTGAGGAGAGGCTGAGGGCACGTGGGACAATCAGCTGGGGGACGGTGAGGCTGATCCTTGTGGGTCCCTTCCAACTCAGGAGATTCCATGGAATTAAACTGGTGACAGTGGAGGGGTCCCCATGCCTGGATGTGGCATTCAGTGCTCTGGGCTGGGTGACAAGCCAGGCTGGACTCAATCTGGGAGGTCTTTTCCAACATAACAATCCTGGGATTCAAGTCTGGGCAGGAATAATCAGTGTTTTGTGTCACAGGGTTCAGACACACTTTGCAATGGTTTTCTTTTAAATGTTTGAATCATAACCACGTTCTGCTTTGGAGGAGGGATATATCCCATATATAGGGATATGGGAATGGTAAATGCACCTGACACCCTTTCCCTGTCCTGCTCCAAAACTGGGCACAGTTATTTACTCTCATTCCATGACTTCCAAGCATGTGCACTGGGAACTCGTGCCACTCTGCTCTCTCAAAAAAAGGAAGTTTAGCCTGAGTTAACAAACTCCAAAACACACAGGGGAAATGTTTTTACCGCTCGTGACGCCAAGTGCTGGTTCCACCTCTCCTGACCAGGCTCTGGTGACAGCCCCAGTGCAAACACAGCCCAGATCAGCCCGGGTGAGGGGTCGGTGACACTGCCAGCCTGGCACCACACGTGTCCTGGCAGCCAAGGAACAGAGAGAAAGGTCAGATCACTCTTTAAAGCCAAACACCAGCCCTCGAGGCTCCACTGGCTCTTGTTTTTAACACAAACATCTTGATTTAAGTAATATCAATGCTCATGAGAAACCGTTCTGGGTTCTCTGGAGCCTCAGCCAATTGAAATGTCGGCGTTTATCTAGGATTGAACAGAAATATTTCATCCTTCCATGCTGGGGGACACACACGTGTGGTTAGCGAGCACTCCAAAGCCTGAAGCTTTGCAAGAAAATGTGATTTCCATCGCCACCGTGTGTCCGAGGCAGAAAACGCCACAAAACCTCCTCCCAACAGCGCCGAGATCCCACCGACAGCAGGGAGAGGCTGAAAATGCTTCCCCTGATTTCTGTGTGTGGCCTCTGGGTTTGCTGGGCACACTGCCCCAAAACTCTTGTGGTTCACCTGGGGCTCAGCCTGCACTCCTGCACTGGGCTGCAGGGGAGCAGAAATTATCAGCAGGTAATTCCAAATAGCAAATGAAAGTGACCTCACTCACTAAAACCTCCGAGTAGCAGCGTGTGAGCACTTAAATCATTCCAGAGCATCCACCTGGATCTTCCTGGAGTGCAACTGGAGGGACAAAGAGGTTGGGAGTTGAGCTGAGACCCTTTGGAGAAAGCTCTAAGACTCCACGGATTTTTAATATTCTTTATGAATATTTTTTCACTCCCATGCCAGAGGCATAATAGGAAGACCCTCAACACTGAAATATCTCAAGTCCACGGAAAGCTGCAGGCTTCAGGACAGCATTTTTACCTTGCAGATCCATCACCTTTCCTGGGAAGAGCAGGAACCAGATCCCCACAGGCTGATTCCTTCCTTTAACCACCCAGAGTCCTAATTCCCAGATGCAGGAAAAACCTGTTAGCAGAAGCAATAAACATTTCATTGACATTCCACACTTTGCCTCTCCCAAATTCTAAATTTTTTCCCATAATTTCTCACACTCAAAAGGAAAAGGAAATAGTTGCCAGAGTTTTTAGTCTTGCTGGTAAATAGTTCAGACAAGGAGCAGAGATGGAGAGGGAGGAATGGTTCAGACTGCCAGAGGGCAGGGTTAGATGGAATATTGGGAAGGAGCTGTGCCCTGTGAGGGTGGGCAGGCCTGGCACAGGCTCCACATCCCTGGCAGCGTCCCAGGCCAGCCTGGACGGGGGTTGGAGCCCCCCGGGCCAGTGGAAGGTGTCCATGCCATGGCAGGGCGGCACTGGGTGATCCTGAAGGTTCCTTACCCAAACCACTCCGGGATTCTCTCTGTTCTAATCCCCCACAGGGCCGCTCCACCCGTCCCTGCTTCACAAGGCCATTCACAGTGCCACGGCAGCCCTTTCCCATAAAAACCACTCCTTCCCGCCTCAAGAGCTGCCGGGCCGGCCCCGAAGGCCGAACCCCGCCTGAGCCGGGGGCAGCTGCTCCGGTGACCGTGGGAGGAGCGCGGGGCTCTCCCGGGCGGTCAGAGGGGCCCAGGGCAGTTCCCCGCGGGACACCGGGCTGGCACGGCCTCTGCCGGTGCCGCGGTGTGACCCACGGTCCCTGCCCAGCCCCGGTCCCTGCCCAGCCCCGCTCCCGCTGTCCCGGCCCCGGGGTCCCGGCCGGGCCCGGCTCCCTCAGGCCCCGTGAGGGGCGGCGCGGGGCGGGGCCTGCGGCGCGCGCCGGGTTCCGCCAGGGGCGCGCGCCCCGCCCCGGCGCGTGCGCACGGCCGGGCACGCGCGCGGGCCCGACCCGCCGCCCCGAGCGAGGTGAGAGGCGGCCCCGGCAGCCCCGGCTCCTCCCGCCGCCCCCGGCGGGCCGCACCGGGACCGGGCAGGGCCGGGCAGGGCCGGGGGAGCGCGGAGAGCGCGGTTCGGGCGGCGGGGGGCGCGGGGAGCGCGGTGGCGGGAGCGCGCGCGCTTCTCACGGAGCCTCGCGGGCCGCGGCGGGGCCGGAGGGGGCGGGGGCCGCGGAGGGGGGGCGGGGCCGGGCGGGGGGCGGGCGGCTGGCGGTGATGGGGAGAGGGGGGCAGGAGGGAATATGGGGATGTGGGGATATGGGGAATGGGGATGTGGGGATGGGGATATGGGGATGGGGATATGGGGATATGGGGATATGGGGATGGGGATATGGGGATGGGGATATGGGGATATGGGGGATGGGGATATGGGGATATGGGGATATGGGGATGGGGATATGGGGATATGGGGGTATGGGGGTATGGGGATATGGGGATATGGGGAATGGGGATGGGGATATGGGGGTATGGGTATGGGTATGGGGATATGGGGATGGGGATATGGGGATGGGGATATGGGGATATGGGGGTATGGGGAATGGGGATACGGGGATATGGGGAATGGGGATGGGGATATGGGGGTATGGGTATGGGTATGGGGATATGGGGGTATGGGGATATGGGGATATGGGAATATGGGGATGGGGATATGGGAATATGGGGATATGGGGATATGGGAATGGGGATATGGGAATGTGGGAATATGGGCATGGGGTTATGGGAGTGGGAACTGGGATATGGGGAGTGGAAATTGAGATATGGGGAATGGGAGTTGGGATGTGGGGGAGCGGGGACTGGGATATGGGGAGTTGGGATTGGAATATGGCTGAGCGGGGATTGGGGTATGGGAGAGTGGGATGTGGGGAGTGGGGATTGGGATATGGGGGATTGAGAACTGGGATAGGGGCAGTGGGATATGGGAAGTGCTTCTGAGAGGTGCAGAGCACTTCCTTGCATAACTCTCACACATCCATTCCCCTGAACCCTCACTTTGGGGTTGCACCCCCATCAATTCACAGGTCCATGCTGGATTTCTCCCCACAGCCAGAGAGGGGACTCTGATCCCTGTGGATGGGGCCTGAAGGCTGCTGAAGCCCTTCTGCCTGCTGCTCAGGGCTTCCCGGGAGGATCACACCACGAGCGCTGTGGGGAGGCAGAATTCCCTTTGGGATCCACAGTTGGGGACCAGGCTCACGCTGTGGGTGCTTGTGCCAGCCAGGTTCACCCCAGGGAGCACAGCCAGCACCAGGGCAGGGATGGAGCGCCTGGCCTCCTTCAGCAGTAAGTGCCATCACGTAAATCTGCTCAGGAAAAACCTGATGGTGCCGGGATTTCTTGGAGCAGTGGGATTTTGGAGTCACCATCCCTGAAAGTGCTCAAAAAATGAGTGAATGTGGCACTTTGGGGACGTGCTTTAGTGCTCGCACAAATGATTCAGTGTGAGTTTTGTCTGATTCTTCTCTCCTTATAATTGAGCTGGTTCAAATCCATTTCCTTGGGAAAAATCAGGATCACAGAGCCACAGACTGGTTTGGGTTGGAAGGAACCTTAAAGCCCATCCCATTCCACCCCCTGCCATGGGCAGGGACACCTGCCACTGTCCCTGCTGCTCCAAGCTCCATCCAGCCTGGCCTTGGACACTGCCAGGGATCCAGGGGCAGCCACAGCTGTGCCAGGGCCTCCCCACCCTCCCAGGGAAGGATTTCTTCCCAATTTCAATCCAATCTAACCCTGCTCTCTTTGAGTCTGAAGCCATTATAACCTGACACTCCTATTAATTTTGTTGCACAATTGAGTTCATTTAAAACCCATAGAATCTGGGCCCACACGACCCCTCAGCTGCAGGGGCTGGGCCCAGGGGGATTGAGGGGCTGTCCTTGATTGTGTGACAGTGCTGGTGTGACAGGAGGTTCCCTCTGCTTTTGCCAGGTGACCCTTTTGACAAGCCCCCGTGCCGGGGCTGCTCCTCGTACCTGACGGAGCCCTACGTGAAGTGTGCTGAGTGTGGGCCCCCTCCCTTCCTGCTGTGCCTGCAGGTGAGTGCCAGCAGCTCCCACTGCCCTGCCAGAGCCACCAGGGCCACCACGGGCTGCTCTCTGCAGGGACAGGGGAGTGACAAAGGGGAGCATTGAGACGTGGCTAGGTGGGCAGAGCATGGGAGTTGAAAAAAGGGACCAGTGAAAATGTTTTCAGGGCAGAAGTAACACGGTTCTGGTCTTTTGTTCTGCAGTGTTTCACCCGAGGATTTGAGTACAAGAAGCACCAAAGTGATCACACTTATGAGATAATGGTAAATATTCCTTTTGGATAGCACCTGCTCAGTCTGGGCTCTCACAGCTCCCCAGGGGTGAGGGACCCTTGCTTACTCGTATTGCACTGAAAGAAGATGCAATCCTTTGATTCAGAGGTTTTAAACTATTAAAAAAAAGAAAAATACCCACCTGGAACAGAGTGGAGTAGTGGAGTCATTTCCAGCTGCATCTTTTTGTTGTGCACAATGCACCCCACTGGACTGACAGTCCCTTAACCAGGCACATTGGCTTCTGTTTCTCTAGGCTGTTTCTTCTTCCTCCAAATTAATAATTCTCAAAGTCTCCAGTAATTTTTCTGTGTTTCATGGTACAACATTGTGCAATTACAGCTGGGAGACACAACATGTTCCAGGATTTGCTGTGGTTGATGCCCTGAGTAATCCAATAATTATTCAATCAGGTTTTGTGGAAGTTTAAAGCAGCCAGAATTATCTCTGTCTGTGTCACGCTGTGGTTCAGAACTTCTTTGCCCTTTCTGAGGTGGGTTGGAACACAGGATCACAGTTTGTTCTTTTTTCTTCCCCAGACATCTGATTTCCCTGTGCTGGACCCCAACTGGACAGCTCAGGAGGAGATGTCTCTCCTGGAAGCTGTGATGGACTGTGGATTTGGGAACTGGTGAGAGTTCTGTGCTTCAGCCAATCTCAGCCACTGATGGGCAGTTTTTCCTTTCTTTTCCCTGGATCTCACTGTGGAGTTCATCAGTGCACATTGTTCAGTGACTTATTGTGGGTGAGGCACTAATTCAGCAGCTAAAGGAGGCCTGGAGTATCAGATCCTGCTTTCATGAGTTGCCTGTCTCCTCCTTTATTAAAAATAGTTATTATTCAGAACCCCAGAATTCACAGAAGCAGAGCTGAGAGCTCTGAGGTGCACGTTGCTGTCAGAAATAGGATTGACAGCTGGTTACAGAGTTTGCCATTACCTGCAGTCAGTAAAATGTGTAAAAAGCTCTCCAATAACATCAGTAAATTTCAAGCCTGTTAAAGACGTGGCACATTCCATCAGCCAGAGGGTTTCTCATATGAAAACAGTGAATTGCTTTGTTCATGGGCACCCAAAAACATTCCCTGGCACCAACATGTGAGTGTTGGTGTTGAGAGTGTGAGTTCAGACACCATCACAGGCCAGTTCTCTGCACACAACCAATCTCTGGTCCTAAATCACCTTTTCCCACTGGAGAAATTAAAAAAAAAAAAACAAAACAACATTTCTGTGTTGTTCACACGATGCCTCCCCCTCTCCCCACTCCAGGCAGGACGTGGCCAGCCAGATGTGCACCAAATCCAAGGAGGAGTGTGAGAAGCACTACATGAAACACTTCATCAACAACCCCCTGTTTGCCTCCACGCTGCTGAAGCTGAGGCAGGCAGAGGAGGCTCAGCACCACGAGACAGCCATTCCCTTCCACTGTGAGTACCCCAGATCCCGTGTGCCCTCATTGCCAGGGGATAACCTGGGCTGAGAGCTGCTCTGGGGGTGTCAGCAGCTGGGTTCCCTTCACACTGCATGGATTCCTGGGTGTACCAGACACACAAGGCAGGAAACAGGAGCTGACACAAACATCAGGGTCTCACAAGCAGAAGTTCCTCCACAGCCAGAGCACACAGAAATCCCCCCAGCAGAAGTTTTGGATGTTTTATCCCACCCCAAAGCTCCTTCAGGTGTGTCCCTCAGTTGAGATCCCACTGTGCTTCTCACCCTGCCCAGCAAAGGGAGCTGAGCAGGGATTTCTGCCTTGCAGCATTCCCTCTGCTCCTGTGCACATTTCTGTGCACACACCCTGTCCCAGGCCTGAGTGCTGATTTAATTTGTCAGAAAATCACTCCTTTCAGCTATGCTGATTTCACACCTCTCCCTTGAAAGCTGCCTGTTAAAAAAGTCTGCAGCAAGTTCACAAATTCTCAGTTTTCCTTGCATTTCACATCTTTAGCATTCCCCCAGTCTGGCAGCTGCTCATTCCAGAGCTCCCCAGCCTCCCTGGGCCAGGCACTTGCTGCCTGTCTGCAGCTTTACATTTCCCAGTGAAGTGGTTAGAGCTGAACAGTAGGAACTGGGCAATTCTGGCTCTGTCCCTGGCTGTTATTGATATTTTTATGTGCTCTGGGCCAAGACAAACTCCCTGTGCCTCAGCCTGCTTTATCAGTGCCGTGGGACACACAAAGCTCAGCTCCTGCCTGGTGAGCCCCAGACTGTTATTGTCTGTAAAGCACCGAGCTCCTCAGCTGGGCAGGGCTGTAGAACTGGGAGTTCTCTGCCTTTCATGGCAGCCCTGCCAATGGCCCCCAGAAGGAGGCAGATTTAACACTCCTGCTGCTATTAACTAAAGGAGCCTGCACGCTGAGCCCCAGGGGTCTGCTGAGCTTTACAGGGGGATGCTGAGCTCCAAAATGCAAAGTTTACATTTTATTACCTGTTTATTACCTTGAATTTGTGTTTCACTCTTGAGAATACTACGAAGATCTCAGATTGCTGCATTTTTCTCTGGATGAACTCTGTCTTTCCTGACTACAACACTGAATAAAAACCCAATCAGGGTATTTTTCTTCCGCTAATTATTCCCACTTTTCCTGCAAAATAAACACCTATTTACAGATCCTTAAAAGCAGATCTCAAGCCCCACTCAACAGCTGGAAACCTTTGTTTTTTGCAGCTGCTGATGATCCCCCACGGCCCACCTTTGACTCCCTGCTCTCCAGGGACATGGCTGGCTACATGCCAGCCAGAGCTGACTTTGTTGAGGTAAGAAACACTCTCCTCCCATTTAATTTTACATTTATTTTATCCTCTCATCATTTTGCATTTGCTGCTGGGCGCAGGCTCAGCTCGCACAGCCCTGTTGGGCCCTGCCTGTCCTTGCTGTTCGTGTAGAAGCAGCAGAGGAGGGCACAGGGTGAGGGAGGCTCTCGGCCCTGTGGTGTGGTTTGAGGAGCAGGGAGCTGCTCTCTGATCCTCCCTCCCAAGGTGAGATGTTGGTGATTAAAGCCCTGGGTTAATGAGGCCTTCGGTGCCCGAGGTGGCGCTGGTGGCCTGCAGAGGCAGGGCAGGAGCAGAGGCTGCAGGACCTGCTGCTGCCACCAGATGTCCAGCTGTCCATCTGTCCAGCTGTCCAGCCAGGGTGGCCCTGCTGGGCGCTGGGAATTGGCTGCTGGGCCAAAGGATCAGCTCCAGCACTGGCACCTGCCTGAGGGGAGCACACACCCTGCTCCAGACATCACCTGGGAGATCTGCATTGCTTTCTATGCTTTGGGCATGGAAAAGGCCCCAGTTCCTGCTCCTGTCCATGGAGGAACGAGTTCAGCCCCACAGGGCCTTGGGTTTGGGTCTCTGAGCAGAATCAGCACCCCAAAAATCCCAGCCAGGGCTCTCAGGCACATGGGGGTGTCCTGAGCCAGGCCAGGAGCTGGACTTGGGGATGTTTGTGAGTCCCTTCCAGCTCAGGACATCCTGATTTCCATCCCATGAGCTGGCTAATTCCCAGTGTCCTGTCACAACATCCTGCTCCAGCTGCAGCCATGGGGGGGCATTTACACACATTTCCCCCAGGCAAAGCTGCCCTGGGCTGTTTGCTGCTCAGGATGGAGCCTCGTGCCCTGGGTCTGGGTGAACATCTCTGTCCCTGTGCCCCATGTCTGGGTGAACGTCTCTGTCCCAGTCCTCCTGCATGCTCTGAAACCTGGGGCAATGTTCCAGTGCTCGTTAGTGACCCTGTATTAATCACCTCTGCACAGGAGTTTGACAACTATGCTGAGTGGGATTTGAGAGATATTGATTTTGTAGAAGATGATTCAGACATTTTGCATGGTAAGTGCCATATTTTTGTACCCAGGCTGAAAACTGCTTCAGATGCCTGTGCAGCCTTTCATTTCTTTCTGCACACACTTCAAAAGGGAACATACACTTTTAATGTATGGGGTTTCATGTTTGGGTTTTTAATGCATTAAATCCATCAGGGTGGGTGTTAATGCAGGCAGCAAGGAGGTGTGCAGTGTATGTGAAACACATTAAAAGTGTTGGACTCAAAGCTGTGATTTCTCATATGTTCAGCATGCCCTGAGTTAGAGCAGCATCAGCTGTGTGTGACAACTTCCTTTTATTGTGGAGATGATTTGATGAGCCCAGTTCCTGCTCTGAGTTTCTGTGAGCATGCTGCCTTAATCACATGCAATAACAGGAATTATTGAAGTGACATTTTAATCCACAGAGAGAAGATCCTGCTTCTCCCCACGTTTGTAAGTACACCCAGGGTTTAGGAGTCCTGTGTTTATGCCTCAGAATTCTGCCATCTGTGTCAGGCAGTTCTGAGCTAAAGCCTTTGCATCCCTTGGAGCCAGACAAATCCCTGTTACGTACAGACAGGCTTGGCAAAGTTAAAAAAGCCAGTTTGAAGTTGAGCAGTGCACGCAGGAGCTTTAGGAATGCAAACTGCCCTGGCTCAGGGCAGCTCCTGAGTCCTGTGTCAGCCTCTCCCCTTTCAGCTTCTATTGAGGGGAAACTGGCTTGAGGCCGTGGCAGGGACTCCTCCTGCCAGCTCTCTGCTGTTTTATCCTATGCTGGGTGCTGGTGAGCTGAAAAAGCAAAATAATCTCCTACAGACCCACGTTCAGACAAGGGGGCTCTGCAGCACTCCCTTGCACTGCCCTCCTGCCAGCCCCCATCCTGCAGGAGCCCTGCTAACCCCTGCTGGAGCTGGATCTGCCTGTGCTCCTGCACATCCTGCGCCAGGGACTTCCACAATCCAATTAGGAGTTCACAATTTAATTACGTGTTGTGTGAAAAAATACTTCCCCCCGTCAGTCCAATATTTTAGCTCGGTAATTTCATTGGGTGTTCTCTGCTCCACCCTTCAGTTGTCTCCAGTGTTTGGGAAGGGATGGCAGGGATCTGCAGTGTGCAAAGTGCCTGGCAGAGCTTGTGGAGCGTGGCCAGCTGCACTTTGGGTCTCTTAGCCCAGGAACTCTGGCATTGCCTCCCCACAGCTGTCCCAGATGTGCCCATGTCAGAGGGAAAACCTGGCAGAAATGAGCCCCAGGGTCCAGCCAGCTTCTTTCCTTTCCTTGGGGAGAGCAGGAGTGCTTTTCTAAAGAATTTGGAGTGAGATCTTTCGCTCCTGCTGTTTAATACAACAAAAGGCAGGAGCCACATGCTCGCTGTGCTGCAGGTTTGGAGCTGCCCACTTTGCCTGGGAGAATTTTGCAGCCCAGCTGCAGGAGCCCAGCGGGCTGGAAATGCTCAGCACGGGGCTCTGAGAGCAGGGGTGGCTTAAGGAGATTTGAGCTTGGGGATGGGCAGAGCGGGCTGTGAGACAGCCTGGGTGAAAGTGAAAAATGGGACAAAAATGGGACAAAAATGTGTTCAACAGGGGTTGAACACTTCATAACCCCCCCCAAACGAGGCCTCACAGCCAAGGCTCAGGTGGGGAGGAAAATCCTCAGTTTGTTTTCCTGTTAAACCTCACTGGGCTCAAGATTAACTTTTGAAAATGACTTTTATATTGCATTTTCTGCAATGTCGCTCAGGCTGGGCCCTGGGACACCCCAGCACAATTCCTGTGGTCTCTCTTTCCTTCTCTGGGTGCACCAGCGCTCAGTGCTGCACATCCCACAGGAATATTTGTGCTTCCACTGCAGTGGAATTTCCCTTTCTTCCCTTTCTCCCACACTGCTTTCTGTAATATTTTGTAAAAATTATTTTTTAAGAAGTTCTGGATCTGAGCTGCTTGATGTATTTTCTGATGTATATCTTTTATGTGATATTTATATTTAAAGCTTTACCTCATGTATTTTATCTGTCAGATTTCCCTGTGTCACTCTAAACAAGTTCTTGGTATTCCCACAAGAAAATGCTATTTATTACAAGGTGGGAAGGCTCCCAGGCAGCTTTTGTGAGGATCACAGAACCTGTACCTGTAGCAGCTCTCCCCACCTCACAGGAGGTCACAGACATCATTCTGCCACTTCTTGGTATTAGTGAGGTGGCAAAAATTTGTATGAAATCTCTCCCATCTCAGTTCAATTCTGGAACTGCTCTCTTTTGTTCAGTGCTGGCAGTACAGTAAGGGCATGCAAATACATATTGCAGTTACACAAAAACATAATGGACAGATCAAAAGCACCAACCAGTTACAAGCCTAACTCAGCCCACAGTGCTTGAATATTTCATGAACTACAAGTTTTCATCAGGCTGAATTAGAACGTTGGTAATTTATCTTTTTCCCAGCTTTTTTCCCTCCCCCCCTTCTCATGTAAATGATTTTTCACTTCTAACACTGCAAAGTGATTGCTGATTTAGAAGTGAGTGGAAATGGGCTGCGACTGGCAGGGAAATGTGGAGTTAAGCTGCAAGCTCCATGTCCTTCCTGACAGTGTTTGCTGTGCTGTGCAAGCTCTGCCACGCTCCAGAGGCAGATTTCACTGCTTGCCACGGTCCTGCTGTGCTCCAGGGTGCCTGAATTTGAGCTGCAGCCCTTCAGCTCCTCCCCAGCCCAGTCCCACAGGCTGCTGCTGGGGTTAGTTTGCATTCTCCCCATTATCTGGGCCTCTCCTGCCAAGGCAGGTTCTCTCCATGGAACAAAGCTCTCACTCATGAGTGTTCCACAAACTTTCCTGCACACCAAGTGAAGCAAAGAAACTGTTTTGGGCACACTCTGGAGAAACCAAAATATTTGGATTTTTTAGGTTTTTTTTGAATGGAGGAAGGAGCCTTGAATTGCTGCCTATCAGTGGGGCCTTCAGAGCCTTATCAGAGCTTTATCAGAGGCCAGAGTGGACGCTGAGCACGGGGTCAGCTTGCATTATCTCGCAGCAGCAGCACAAACAGCTGCCTCCCTGCAGAACCCATGGGAGAGGCACAGGCAGATCATTGCCATTCCCCCAGCATCTCCTGTCTCATTTCCATGCTCTGAGGGGCACTGGAGCACTCAGAGTTATTCATGCATTCCACACTTGGTAATGCCTGTCCTGCCTGAGTCTGCCTGTTAAAAACAAAAGCCCCTCCAGAAGGGCTTGTGGCAGAAATACTCATTTCTCTGGGAGCAGAAACTCCATTTTTTCCCTTCATTTGTTCCTTCCTCTCCCCAGCTGATCATCATTTCTTTAGAATATTGTGCACCCAGGTGAAAGCATCAAAACTCCATGGTTAGAGGTGCATAATTACTTGTGATATTTATAGAGGTTCTCCAGTGCAGTTTCTGCATGTACTTATTAGGTTCTGCCCACACAAACCCCAGAAAATAACAAGTTGGCTGAGCTTGCAGAGGGTTTCAAAACTACAAAAATATTTTCTGTAAATTGGCTCCAATTCCAGCCCTTCCTAATGGATTTCATTCATGTTTCACTTGCTGCATTCCCAATTTCTCGTCCCCACATTTTAGCACGAAGGAGAATTTGCTGTCTCTGCTTGTTCTTAAATTAGGAAACTTAAATCCCTCCCTGTGAAAATACACAATGATGCTGGAAAATGCAAGAAATTTGGAAAAACAAGGAGGAATATTGCAGCACTCCTCCTAGCTCATACAGAATCCTTTACTCAGATTAATGTCAGAGCAATTTGGGACAAACTGAAGGGTTTGTTGTTGGATCAAGCTCCTGAATCCCCACAGCCTCTGGGCTTTGTCCCTGTTTCTATGAAATTTGATTACCCAGAGGGATGCAGGGATGCATTTCCCAGAGGCTGGGGCTTCCTGGTGTTTACACCTACATACATATTTAAGATAGACACAGAACCACACTTCTTAATTGCATTATTAATTATTAATCTGAGAGTACAATCAATAAACTGCCACTATCAGTTTTGCTCGTTTTGTGTAACTGCTGAGAGAAATGGATCCTGGGTTCTGCCCCCCTTGGGCCACCCCAGTTCCCCTTTTCCCAAAATCTGGTTGTTGTGTCCCAACCTCCAAACCACTGCCAAGCCTTGAGCCTCTTCCTTCTGAGAGCACATGGAAATTATTAACATAAATTTTTTTAAAACCATTAAAAATCAGCCACGTCTAACTCGTTTAATGACCTAGAATTTGTGTGTTATCCAACAGAGCAAGGGAAGGGAAGGTGATAGGTGTCTCTTTATCTTGTCTTTCAAGAATTTACCCCAAAAAAATGTTTATTAAGCTAATGGCTGCAGGAAAAAGGAGCTGCAGGCTGTGTGAGTGGCTCAGGCAGGTTTGATTTGGGGAAGGATGTGATTCCTAATGAGCATGGCTTTTTCCTGGGCTTCTTCACATTGTCCTGAACTATGCTTTGTTCTCCTGGCAGACAGGTAAGTTTGGAAGTTAACAAGCTGGAATCTTCCAGATGTCTTTAACAACTGCAGCAAAGGCTGCTTTGAGTGCCCACAGTGAGAGCTGTGTCTGCTTTTTGGGGTTCCCTGTTCTGGGCAAACACCTTTGCCCAAAGATGACACCTCAGGAGAAGGAACACTTGGCTATTGCATGGATGAGGGAACAAATATTTGCAGATAGCAGAACAGTCCAAGAAGGAGGAGGAGAGGAGTTCCCAGGGCCTGCCCAGCTTCATGTTGACATGAGTGTATTTACAGTGATGAATTTGGCAGGAGGAAGCAAAGGAAACCTTCCCCAGGTAGCAAGGGCTGCACTGAGCTGACGCCCCTGTAAAATTGCCTCAGGATTTTTAAACCATTTCAGCCTAATGTGAACATAAAAGCTTGAAATTCAGCCTCCTGCAGTGATTGCTTATGAATTCTTTAATCTTTGTGTTTTGCAGCTCTGAAGATTGCAGTTGTAGATATCTATCATTCCAGGTTAAAGGAGAGACAGAGACGGAAAAAGTGAGTTTTGAAGCAGTCGCTGTGTGTTCCCTTCCCTGTGCAATGCTGATGGATTACACATCATGAATTTCCTGCTGCAAAAAAATCCTGCCAGACTGTGACTGATTGCTGGACCCCCACTTTTCCCCCAGAAATATTTGCATCGTTATTTTTAAATCCTAGTGGTCCCTAAGTTAGTTTTCCATACTGAAGATATAACTCAATTGCTGACGTGGGCTTGAATAATTTATTCAACTCATTTGACAGTGTTCTAGAATGACTCAATCTATTAATTAAATTAAGTTTTATTATAACTTTGAAGTACTTTGTTCAATATTTAAAATTATGTCTTGCTGGATTACTCCATACTGGAAGGATTAGTGGTTTGAAGTGAGGCTGCTCCAGTCCTTCTCATAAAACTCCACAGTTCTGCTGAGTGACAGCAAGGATTGACCTGGTTCTTTATAATTCATAAATAAAAAGTATTTATGTGGTGCAATTTCCACGATGATCAATCTTGTCATACTGAAGGAAAGTGCTGCAGGGCTCTCCATAACTCTTGTGGTTATGGAGTGTCAGGTTTTGTGAAGTTTCAACAGCAGGATGGGACAGGAATCTGGAAAGTGACACAGAAGTCACAGATGCCACTGTCAGAAAGGTGACTCTGCACGGGACAGGAAGGTTTTGTGCACAGCAGAGGAAATGTCATGGATTGTACAGAGCAGGTCCTGGGCTGCCCTTGCCAGCCCAGCTCTGTGGTATTTTATTTTCCAAAGCGGAGTCAGCACAGAGCAATGAGCACGTGGCACTGCTCACCCCGGTGACAAAGGGATTTGTCAGGCACCTGCTTTCCCTCTGCTCCTTCCCTGATCCCAGCAGGAGCAGTTCAAGCCCAGAGTTACCTCCATCACCTCCCTGAAACCCAGGCTGCCATGGAAAAATGCCTTTCTCCTGTGCCAGTGGTGGCATTTACAGTCCAGCTCTACCCTGTGCTTTAGCAGAGGGAAGTTTGTCTCTCTCTGAGGCTGGAAATGATGTTCATGAGACATTCATTACCTCTGATTTTGGAAGGACAAGTTATAAGATGCTGTAGATGTGAAATGTGTGCCTAAAGAAGCAATTTCCAGCCTTTAAAGTGATTGCAGCTCCCTTTGTGCCCAGTGCTAATGCACACCACTGTCCAGAATTTACCCTGATTAAAGACACACTGCATCATGTTTCCATTCCAGCCAGCCCAGGGCTTATGGAAATTTCATTCATGTTTAGTTTTAGACTCCTCTGATGGTCTAAATCAAAGTTTCTTCTGAAGCCTTTGTGTTTGTGAGGCAATGCAGGAGTAATGGCCTTTATTAATATAATTTTCTTTCATTTCCAGAATTATAAGAGATCATGGCCTGATCAACCTCAGAAAATTTCAGAGTGAGTATCAGGTGTAACTACTTGACTTCAAAGTGGCAAAACTTCACACATTCACCACTTCCAGGTCACCAGTGTGGTTTGTTCATACTGGAACATATTCAGATGTTCTAAATTCCAGCAGATTTCCTGCCCCAGCTGTTTCCAGCTGTCTGCTTCTAACTACTCCCAGCCCAGTGTTTTAGTTCTTGCCTCAGAATTGCTCTTCAGAAGCACTTTGGGCTCTGCTGAGTGGGGAAAAGGGGGAAGGTGAAACCCAGGCCAAAGTGCACCTCACTCTTGTGAGAAATGACTGAGCAACATTTAAATATCACCCTTTATGCCTTAAGGACTTTAAGGGCTGTAACTTGTGTTGCTTTTTACTCAGCAGTTTGTAGCTGTGGCACCAAAAAGGCCAAAATGTGGATTTTTAGTCAATCCCAGGCTGGGGCTCACAGCAGCCCCCCCAGAGGTGTTTTCCCCTGGCAGCAGGGCTGGTGACATGTGGCACTTTGTCCCTGCAGTGCTGGAAAGGCGTTACCCCAAGGAGGTGCAGGAGCTGTACGAGACCATGAGGAGGTTTGCCCGGATCCTGGGGCCCCTGGAGCACGACAAGTTCATCGAGAGCCACGCGCGTGAGTCGGGAGGGGCTGCAGCCCTGCTCCCCACACAGCCCTGTCCTGGGGCAGGAGGTGCTCCTGCTCCTCCTCCTCCCCCTTCTAACCACCTCAGGAAAACAAATGCATCTGTGGTTTGATGTATTGAATGAGCAGCCAGTGGGGTTTTTCCACTAAACTGTGTCCGAGCTCTTTGTTTGAGTTTGCAGCTGACTGAACATTCTGGTCATGTGGCAGAGGTAATATTTTTTTATCTGAAGAGCTCTGTTTATTTACTGGGACTCTGTATCAGGGGAAGAATAAAATCCCCATATTATGTCTGTGTGGAGAGATTGGGAGCTGGCAGCAAAGTGAATTCTTTGAAAGACACACGTTAAAGTACTTAATGTCACATAATTACATAGTGCAGTGGTCATTATGTCCTTACCTTAGGGGAGAGGCATTGTTCCATCCCTGAATCATCCCATAGCCTGCATTTAGGCAGATTCCAGTCCCAGTCACCACATCCTGCTTCATTCTGTGACTTAAACTGGGACAGTTGTTGCTCATTAGAAAGAATAAAGCATTTACCAAGTTGTGCCCGTGTTTTCAGGACACCCAGTGTGAAATACCAAAAGCATGATCCTGCAAAGTCATGAGTCCTGCATGGAACCTGGTTTTGTTGTTGTAGTGGCTGCAGATCCTCAGGTGAACCTGGCAGGTACAGGCACTCCACAGGTCTCCTGAGCAGCAGCAGGAAATAAATTCACAAGGAAACTTGCTCCCTGTAAAACTGAGCAGTGCTGGAAGGCAGCTGATGAAAGCAACAGACAGGAAATATCTCTGAGCAAAAGAAACATTTCATAATTTCGTCTTCCTGACTGCAAGAAAAAAATTGTCTGCGAGGAAAAATTTTGGAAGGCCCAGCTAGGAAAATCATAGTTCCAAGAGAATATTTGATGTATAAGGAGCCTGGCTGGAGCAGTTCCTCAAAGCTATTGAAATGCCTTCTAGAAGTCCCACATTGTTGTTATTTGCCTTGTCTAGGGTATGGCAAAGGGACTATCAAAGCATGAAGAGAAAATGCCTTTTCAGAGCACAGAAATTCTAGAAACCAGCTGAAATCTGTGACCAAGGAGCATGGGGACAGAGAGATATTGAGATCCTGTGGAGGGAGGGTAACCCTGGCTGTGGTTTGTGTGCTCAGAGCTGAGCTGTGCAGGCAGATAACAAAGAGCCACGTTCCCAGTCCACCCCAGTGACCCACTTTTGCTTTTTTGGTTTTCCCTCCTGCCACCTCGTGGGGTCCGACAGTGGAATTTGAGCTGCGCAGGGAAATAAAGAGACTCCAGGAATACCGAGCAGCAGGAATCACCAATTTCTGCAGTAAGTACCTGATGCATTATTCAGCCCATTCCCATCCATCAAGGAAGGGAAGGATGATTTTACAACATCCAGGATGTGTTGAATAAAAAGGCACTTAGTTCAGAGAGGCTCTGGAGCTGAGCAAGGCTTCAGCAATGATGCACAGTCCAGCTGGGCTGGTTTAGAGCTGATCTGAGCCATCAGCCTGGAGATCGCAGTGTCTAACTCAGCTCTGCTCTGAGCAGCACTTTGCAAAAGCTTCTTTTAAACATATTTGTGTCATGGCACAGTGGTCTCAGGGCTTTATCCTGGGACACTTTCACTACCTGTCGACACCTGTGATATCTGGAGAGAGGCCTAAGACCTCCACGTAACAAAATGGCCTGGTTTATCCTGGAATTAGATCATGGAAGCCTTTTTTGTTTGGTTTTGGCCTGAAACTAACAGGGGAAGGGTGCAGGGTGGAATCTGATCCCTTCTGGTGCCAAGTGGTCACCACGAGGGAGAACAGCAGAGGCTGGGCCAGGGGCAGAGACCTTCCCAAAATCTCCTGGAGCAGGACAAGGCTTGTGTTTTGGGGGTAGGCTCCTGACCTTCCCCAAATCCCCTGAAGCAGGGGCAAGCCAGTGTGGAGTGTTTTGGGATGAGGCAGGCGGTGAGGGCAGGCTGTGTGTGTGCCACAGGTGCCCGGACCTACGAGCAGCTGAAGAAGAGCCGGGACGAGGAGCGGCTGAAGCGCACGATGCTCTCGGAGGTGCTGCAGTACATCCAGGACAGCAGCGCCTGCCAGCAGTGGCTCAGCCGCCAGGCAGACATGTAAGCACTGCCCAGGGAGCCTGCCCCAGCCTGGCACTGCCCCATCCAGCCGCCAGGGGCTTTGGGGCAGCCTGCTGCACTGGGAGGTGTCCCTGCCCCTGGGAGCGATGAGCTTCGGGGTCCCTTCCAACCCAAACCTTCCTGGGATTCTTGATTCAGTTTGCATCCAACACGTTTTCCTGCCTGATAGTAACGAATCCATTCCCAGTTTATCAAAGTGGGAGCAGCCTGCAGAGTTGAGAAGGGCAGAAGGGTGGGTGACAGCAATAGTGCTTGTTGAGTGCAGGCAAAGGAGGGACTCAAACCCCTCAGTTTTCTCAAATTTATATTTCAGGAACTGAGCTGCTGTTCATAAAGTCACAGAGGGAAATGAGCTCTTTATGGATATTAATGAGGGTACAGCTGATGCCTGAAATATTTCAGATTATTTTAGATGTAGCAGCATCATTAATGTGTCATCACCCTGCATGAGCACTTGGATTTAAGGAGCAAACGTAAAGGAAGTGCATCCTGTGTGCAGGAGATGGTTTGGAATTTCCCCACTCAATCCCCACTGCATTTTTAATTGTGTGCCCCTCCACATTTCTTTGTTGGGTTTTTTAACAGGTTTCAGGCATATTTTTCAATGTGGGAACACTAAATATTTATAAATCCTGTTGACACCTAGTCAGGGCCTGGGTTATGCAAGTTGAATTGTATAATTATTGCAAGTTGTGGAAGAAGCACTTTCAGGGCCAACACATGCAGTTATTCTTAAAAAAACATGAAGGCAATTTGAAAATTTCCTTTCTTTGCAGTGATTCTGGCCTGACTCCCACGGTACCAGTTCCTTCAACTACAGGTAAGTGTTAGATGATGTCTGCCAAAACCCAGGGATATTTCTCTGACAGCCTTTTTCTGACTCTTTTTCTTGAGTGCCAACGTGTCAGTCCTCAAGCCTCATGGTTAAGCACTGCTTAAGTCAACATCACATCAATCTGCAAGTCATTCCACTCACATATCCTGCAGGATTTTTTGCTGAATTTCTAGATTTTTCTGACTAGAGGTCAAAACCCATCCTAAAGCTACATTAGCAAGGAAGGAAACAAAAGATTTTTCACAGTCTGTAAGCATAAATCAAGGGCTTTTCCACCAAGAGGACCCCATCTTCTTCCAGTGCCCAGTCAGGACAGATTCAGGGGTCAGTCAAGGTCCTCATGAACAAGACTTAAATAAATTCCCATCCCATTTGTTGAGGTCATGGGGTGAGTGAGGCTGGGATAAAGTTTTACTACAAGGTTGTTAAATGTTGCCAGGCAAAATGGCTTTGGCTCTGTCCCTACACCCAGTTTTTTATGTGGATGCTGTTAAACCACTTGAATCAAACTCTCAGAGGTGGACACTGGGTTTATATGTTCTTCCTCATTTCTTCCTGGTAAATTTGGGTCAGGATGCCAAGCAGTGAGTCAGGGCACTACAGACTGTTCTGAACCTGTTTGGTGGTTGCTAAGATCTGGTATTTTGGATTAAAAAACAGCTTTGTGTATCTCAGAGTCCATGAAGGGAGGACAGTGTCTTCCAGCTGAAGGTCTGCAATGAGGGATGAACTTCCTTGTTAGTCAAGGATCCAGTGTCCCATGGAGGGAGTTGTGTTGCCTGTGGAGCTGTGATAGCTCACAGTGTTTACAAGCAGCATCACATGTGGAACAAAACCCAAACAGAATACCATAGAGTTGCTAATTAAGCAAACATCCTGCCCAGGGATGCTGGGGAAGAGCTGCCACGTGGCTCTAATTAAAGGCTGCATCATTCTGAATATACAAGAGGGCAAATTAATGCTTCACTTCTAGATTCTAAGCTCTTGACTTTGCAGCCTTGATATGTTTTATTTAATGTAGTTTGTGTGTGTGTGTGTGGTATTTTCTGGGTTTATAAAAGAGTAAAACTGAATTCTGTCATGTCCCTCCTAGCACAGTGGCCCCATGCCATGGGAAGGGGGAGCAGTGCTGAGAAATAACTTCCTTTACACCTCCCACAGACTCACACTCCAGCTTCTCCCCAGTCCCCCAGCTCCCTGTGCTCAGCTCCTCACACCCAGCCAGATGCCTTCTGTTCCTGCAGATGCCCAGGAGACACAGACACTTCCCAGTGCCAGGGCAGGACCTGGCCAGGGCAGGATCCTTGGGAAAAACAAAATTTTTTTTGCACATTTCCCAAGGTCTCATCACTTCGCCAAATTTGGGGAGTTATCCTGGGATAGACACCTATCTCTAACAGTGCTAAATATGCAGCCCACAGCACAGGGTGAGAGACTTTTTTCGATGTGAATAAATAACCCAAACTTTGTCCTGAACTCTGCAAGTTGCAAAAAAAAAACCCCAAAACAGCTATTAGAAAAAAAATATTTCTGCAAGCAGAGAGCCCTTGTGAAAGTTTAGGCTGTGCCAGGTAACAGCAAAGTAAACAATAACTTATAACTGTTGTTTATATAATAATATAGAAACAACAGTGAAAGTGATAAACACCAGATGAGCTTGTGATAAATATTCCTTTAGAACTGTTCATCCTGACAGACCAAAAAACATCAATCCCCAAACTGCATTTGCCTTGCAATACCTGCATGGTATTTACAGGCATTTGAAGAGAACTCTGCCTCATGAAGCTGTCAGTAATGCCAGAGAGAAATTGGCTTAATCACAGCAATAAAAAGTCTCCTCATCCTTACAAGGTGCTGGTTTCAGCACACCTGGCACACCCTCCCTGCAGCTGGGACAGTCAGGAGGCTCAGCCCAGCTGAGCCATGCCTGATGCCAGTCTGACACAAAGCTTTTGTCTTGCAGTTCCTCCCAAAAACCAACAGCTCACGAGTCTCATGCAACATTCAAATTGCAAAACCAAACCTTTTGTGGCATCAGCAGAGCTTTCTGCTGAGCCCTGACTAACCCTGTGTGTAAACACCTGGCTCCAGCTGCGTTGGGCTGCCTCCCTGGCAGAGCCCAGGAGCAGCCAGCCCAGGATGCTCTGGTTCTGACAGGGCTTTTCTGATGGAGCTTTTCCTCCCCATCCCCTGGCAGAGCCCAGGAGCAGCCAGCCCAGGATGCTCTGGTTCTGACAGGGCTTTTCTGATGGAGCTTTTCCTTCCCCATCCCCAGGCAGAAGGAGTGCCCCACCGCTGAACCTCACCGGCCTGCCGGGCACCGAGAAGCTCAACGAGAAGGAGAAGGAGGTGAGGAGAGGAGAGGATGGAAGGATCATCTCCATCATCTGTGTCTCCACACCACGCCTGGGGAGCAGTGAATGTCACCTCAGTCACAGGCCCTGACTGCTCTTCCTTTCTCACAGAAATCATTCAGGGTTTCCAGTTCATCTCCTGTGCTACACATACAGCACAAAGTGGCTGATGTAGCAGAGAAAGGAGCACAGCACCAGGGTGTTATTTGGTGCTGTTGCCACGTCCATCTCCCTGCCTGCTCTGTGAGGCTGGGCTGAAGCACAGGGCTTAATTTTTCTTAATGAACGCTGGTTGTTTTTCAGCCCAGTGCAGGCCTGTCCTCTAACTCAGTGAACAATATTGAAATAAGAGATTATTATTTCTTCATAGAAATCCTGAGGTGTCCTTAGGCTGCCCCAGGCGGGTTGCAGTGCCCAGGAAGCTCAGCTGTACCTCAGCCTCCCCTCCGTGCATGTTTCCCTTGGCTGGAGCTGGCAGCATTGGGAATCAGCTCCTGGCTTTGGTGGAACTGGCATTTCTGCTCCATTCAGCACGGGAATAATGGTGGCAGGACATCAGTGTGTGTGTGGAATCTGATTTCCTGGTCAGCTGAGACAGAAAGTCTGAGGGCTGAGGAATTCTGCAATTTCCTATCCGTGAGGAATGAGCATGAAGCATTTCCTTATTAAAGGGAGGAGACAGACAGTTTCTCCAGCAGGAGCAATGCCATGCTCCTGGAAGGCAGCTGGAATTTGGGAGCTGAGCAGGAGCTGTGCAGCCAAACAGCTCAGGGGCTGTGCACAGCCATTCCTTACCAGACTTCCAACCACGGAATGCCTTCCCTGCACAGCTTCCATGCCAGACTTGTGGAGGGGGAGCTGCTTTTGTAGAAGGTATTAGAGCCTGAGTCTGCAGGGGATTAGCAGCCAGATGCCCTCCCTGGCTCCCAGCCAGCCAGCCCAGTTGCTGCTTCCAAGTGTGGCATGTGTGCTTCCCGGGCTTGGGAAGGAGCAACGCCCACACAGGACACACTCAGAGCTGTGCTCCTGCCAGCCCAGGGCTTGCTTTCATCCTCCTCCTTTATTTTTCCATCAGGAATGTTTGTGAATGCAGCAGCCAGCAGGCTCCTCCCCTCCCTACCTGTGGATCCAAACAGCATTCCCGTGTGCCTGCCCTGTGCAAGGAAACACTGGAAGTGTTCTCAGGAAAATACTCCCCGTGCTCCTCCCCCAGCAGGGCTCTGGGAATGGGAGAACATGACAAGTGTTGGTGTTTATTAACTTCACCTTTTGTCTTGCAGCTCTGTCAGATGGTGAGGCTGGTCCCTGGAGCCTATTTGGAGTATAAAGCTGCTTTAGTGAACGAGTGCAACAAACAGGGAGGCCTGAGACTGGCGCAGGCTCGAGCCCTCATCAAGATTGATGTGAACAAAACCAGGAAAATCTATGACTTCCTGATCAGAGAAGGGTACATCACAAAGGCCTGAGGACAGGCAGCAGTGCTTGGCTGGAGCAGGCAGATGTGGAGAAAGCTTTGAAGTCGCTTTGACAGCACTGAAAGATTTTACCAGTGTTGAATGAAGGACATTTCCTTTTGTTTAAAACCTTTCGGGGCTTTTTTTTTCCTCTTTTTTTTCTTTTTTTGTAAAAACAAGTAGGGAGCTTTGTTAAATTGCATGAATGCTGACATTTGTCTGGGTTCCTTTTGACTCTGCTGTTGTCAGGATTCCTCTGCCTCGCAGCGCTGGGAAGGATCATGTGCCATAGAAGCTGATGTTAAACGTGAATGGGCATTCATTCCTCACACCTCCCGTGGCTGCAGAGAGCATCACGGTGCCTCTGTGCTGCTGCTGACAAAGAATAAGGACACAGCCACACTTTTTGCAGTACAGGGTATAGAAATGCAGTCCCTCCCTCCTCGTGTTCCTTCCTAAATCAGCAGCAGCTCTCAGAGGCGACAGCACGTGCCCGAGGGTGTAAAAATAGAGCTTGCAGTGGTCCAGTCTTTTTAACTTAATTGTGATAAAGGATGGGAAAGGACATGGCAGGGAAGCTCCTCAACAGTTGTTACTTTTATGTGGTATTAGCACATATCCCAGCAGGAGGGCTCTGCACAAACCAAGGAGCTTGGATCCTGCTCCCCCCGTGATTTGGGGGTGTCAGGTTAAATATAATCCCTCAATTTCAGTCTTCTGCTCCTTGGGAAGGCTGGAAGCTACAGCCACTGCAGCTATTGGGAACAGGAATAAAAAGGTGCTCGGGATCCTGATGTTCTCCCACAAAAAAGGAGTGAAGAAGCTCCTGTTTGTGGGGTTTTATTCCCTCAGCATTACCAGTGACATGCCTGAGGAGGTGCCACAAGTCACGGCTCAAACATAGCCCCCGTGCCATCAGCTGATCCAGGAGCTGATCCAGGAGCTTCAGCACCAAACGTTGGGATTTGGCAGTCAGCTGGATGATGAAGATGGCTCTCTGCAGGTGCAGCTTGTGTGTTTATTGAACAGTGAATTGTTTGTCAGGCAGCTTCCTGCTAAGGTGTAATGCTGGAATAATGTCCCACAGGAAAGCCGGGAGCCAGAGCAGGTGGGGTGTTGGATTCTCCCAAGTTTGGGATCTCTTGGAACAGCCTAACTGAGCTACAGCTGCACCAGTACCTGGCTAAGGTGTTGAGGTTCGGGTTGTTGTTTGTTCCCCAAGAGTAATTATCCTGTGGACATGAGGTGCCATTGAATGTGAAGTATTTTGGTTTGTAATAAAATCAAAATGACTTGAAACAATCTTACATCCACGTCCCCAGACTCGAGTGAAACTGTAAAGGTCACACAGCTGCCTGGATCTATATCCATCAGCTCCTCACCAGGAGAGAGGAGATAAACCCCAGCAGCGGCCGTAGGGATGCAACCACTGCATTTCCTAGCAAATATTACTGTTTAAAGAAAAGCAGCAGTAATAAACGACATGTTGGAGATTAAAGTCCAGAAATTGAGACTGGGGATGCCAAGGGAAAGGGCACAGTAAGCTGTAAAACCTTGGCAATGTTTTTCCCACTTGTCTTTTAACAATTAACAGCCAATTACTGCCTTTCTTTTGGGTGACTTGCACCCAAAGGCAGTAAAGGGGCCGAGGGCACTGGAACCATTCTGGGGTTGGTTTGGGGGGCTGGGGAACACCAGCCCTCTCTGCACTCCAGGCTCACAGCTGGGGGATGCAGATCCTTAATTACAGACTCAGGTGGCCATGGAACATTAAATATGGAAGCAGGCTGGAGATGGGCACTCTGGGCCGGTGGGACCTGCAGGATTGGTGACACCAGGGCCGGGGTGAGGCGGGGAGGCTGCGGCTGCTCCAGCTTAGTCACAGCACTGAGCTATGCACGGAATGAGTCTTCCCGGGGCTGTGTTATCCGCCTGTCATTAAAGCATCAGTGCTGGGGGCTTTTTTTGGGACTCACAGCTGCCGTCACCCCAGCAGCAAACGCTGGGCCCGCTGTGACTCAGCCCAGGGGGTGGGGGCTGCCTGGAGCAGCTCCCGGGGGCTCCTCCCGCCCCAGCAGCGGCTCCTGCTCCCCACGGAGCAGATAACGCCGATAACAGCGGCACACAAGGAGCCCTAGTTTTAGTGCCTGCTCAAATTCCCATCGGGAGGGGCCTGTGAAACCTAAACCACCTCCTTGGGAGAAAACACCATGCTGGAGCAGCAGCTTTTGAGCAGCGGTTAGAGAAACCCCAGGCTGCCATCCTGATGAGAGGGGAAAAGGGAAAAATCCACGTGGTGATGCCCCATAGTGATCTCTGGCCTTCCAGCAAACTGGCTGGGTGACCTTCCAGGAAAAGCCAGCATGGATTTATTAGTGACTGTGGAGAAAGCACATTCCCACAGCCCTCCCTGTGGCTGGAGCCGCTGGACAGTGCTGGGACTGAGCCCATCAGCATCACCAGGCTCACCAATTCCTGCAGCGCCCAGCCCACTGAGCCTCTTCCCACCTGGCTGCTGCGCAGGGAGCTGAACACACTTCCACAGGGGAACCACAGCCTGGCCACACATCCCAGCTGGGTGCTGTCACACCTGGCAGAGCTGGGTCGGGACCATGTGGAACCCAACAAGGAGTAGGAAGAGCATGAGGAGCACAGAGATGGGGTCAAGCACAGTGAGAGCTGTTGGGCAATGCCTGCCCCACCACAGGCTCTCCATGGCCACAAGCAAGGATTGTGAGCGCCCTTTGCTCCAGGGAGTGCCCCCTGGAATCTCCTGAGCTCTCTGTACAATCACCAACATCTCATTTCTTTTGCAAAGCCTGTCTGGAAAGTCAATGTTGTATGAACCAGGCGCCAGTGGCAGAGAAATGGGAAGGGATGGGAGCTCAGAGAACCTCATGCAGTGCTGGAGGGGCAGACACTGCCACAGCACCTCCAGGCCCAGCTCCCAGGGCATGTCTGGAGTGTCTGGGGTCCCTGGGACGGGCCAGCCCCAACTCAGCTGCCCAGGGGACAGGCAGTGCTGTGCAGGCTGCGATGGAGAGGGAGCAGAGAGTGCCCTGGGGAGGCTGAGCTGCCAGGCCAGGTCAGTGCCCCAGCCCTGGATGGATGGATGGATGATGGATGGATGGATGGATGGATGGATGGATGGATGGATGGATGGATGGATGGATGGATGGATGGATGGATGGATATGGATGGATGGATGGATGGATGGATGGATGGATGGATGGATGGATGGATGGATGGATGATGGATGGATGGATGGATGGATGGATGGATGGATGGATGGATGGATGGACGGATGGATGGAAAGCAGCCTGCTCCCCTCTCAGCAGGCCTGCGTGACCCTGAGCACACCCTGCACCGAGCAGGGCAACACCCGTGATTAAGATAATTGCCCTAATGACCAGCTAATGGCCCGTGGTCAGGCGCACCCTTCGGGAATGTGCCGGGACCCACCGGGCAGTGCTCACCCCAGCACAGCCAGGGGCATCTGCCAGGCTGGGCTGGGCAAGCTGGGTCCACAGAGTCACAGAATATCCTCACCCACCAGCACCAGAGCCCAGTCCTGACCCTTCCAAAGCCATCAGCCCCAAAGGCACCATGGGGTGTCATTGGTCACCACTTGGACCATCTTGTCCCTGCAATCTTCAAAACTTTTCCAAGAGATGCACAGTTCCCATGGGAACGGGGAAACCTGTCCACAACATGCCTTAGAGGAGAGCTGCTGCTCCCCACACCCCCCTGGGGAGCTCAGGCTGCCTTCCCAGGGCCGGGGGTCCCACAGAGGCCCTGCTGTCCCCCCATGCCAGGGCAGAGAGTCTGTCCCAGGGAGTACCCAGTGCCTGACACCTCCCCTGTGCTCAGGAGCAAACCCTCACAGTCCCACCTGCCCCTCAAACATCCATCCTGGACAAAAGAGCTCTTGGCAGGAGGGGGCCTGGCAGGACAGCCGCCCCCAGCCACCCACCGAGTTCCCCAGCTCCTGTGAGTGAACCCCTGGCCAGGGCCGAGTGTGGGAAGGAGCTGACATTCCCTTTTAGCTTTGTTCCCTGCTGTGTCCATGGGTCAAAGGCCTCCCAGGTTTCTCTCTTTGCATCCCCTGTCCCACACCAAACACACATAAAACTCCTGGCAGGGTGCAGGTTAAAAGCACCAGTTGCACCAGCATTAGAAACACCTTTGCAGTTGTGTGAGTAGCTAAAAACTGCCCGGGATGACCGACTGGAGCTGTGCAAGAGCCTTTTCCTCATTTGGCGGTGGTGAGGGGGAATGAGGGGTTTAGATGCTTGCGCAGGGAATCCCACAGGCTGCCACTCAAAACCCATCCTCGGCTCTCCCTACGCTGCCCGTGGCCAATAAACACCCCCCGGGCTTGCTCTGCCAGGGCTCCGAGCCCCCAGCCCGGGGAGCCCAGCTCCAGGGGGACACCCTGGGGGCTCAGCCGTCTCCCATCGCCTCACAGAGCTGCGATCACCCTGCGATCACCCGGGGATTCATCTCTGCCCCCCCTGAGATGCTGCAGCTCCAAGGAAGGCAGCAGAACTGATGCAACACGGAGGCAAAGCAAACCTCGAGCTTGGAGAGCCAAAACCCTCACATTCTCATTTTTTTGGCCTTTTGAGGTTTTCTTAATTTGTCTATTTTTGTTCCTCGCCCACCTCCGCGCGGAGTGTGACGCGAGCCCTCGCTGGAGAGGCAGGGTTTTAAGGGAGAGCTCTGGCTGCTATAAAGCAGCGAGGTTCTTGGAAAAACAGCCTCTGGAGCAATAAACAGATTTGGAGCTGAGGGCTGTGAGGGACGGCTCCATCTGGGCTGCTGAGTCATGAAACCTGCCCGAGCGAGATACCAGCCGAGGGCTCGGGCTGGGGGAAGCTTCCTATGAGGGATTTGGGCTATTTCAGTCGGAGCGTGCGACAACAAAACCAGAAAGCGAACAAAAGCGGGCTGGGGTGGCCACGCTTCGCTCCAGCAGCCGCGGGGTTAAGGCAGAGGCTGCCCTCCTCCTCCACCTCCTCCTCCTCCTCCTCTGCCAGTGCCAGCCTTATCCCGTCCCTGCCATGGTGGTGAGGCAGTGGGAGCAGAGCCCTCACCTCAATCCCAGAGCTTGCAGCCGAAGACAAACTCTCTGTCCCCTGTGCTGTGTGGATCCCCTAACCCAGGGCGTCCCTCCCTGGAGATCCCCATCCTTCCTTGGAGACCCCCATCCTTCCTTGGAGACCCCCATCCCTCCTTGGGGATCCCAGTCCATGCCAGCTCTCCACAGGGACCTGAGCCCACCCTGCCCTGGCCAGGCTCCAGCCTGGCCCCAGGAGGGTGCCACAAGAAGCCCTGGGAGCCTCAGGACCACCTGACATTCCTTCACTGTGCTCCCAGTGTGGAGGAGCAGCTTGGGATGTCCTGAGTCGCAAAACCAGGTCCTCTCTCTCTCTTTCTCGGGGCTGGCCCCCTCCCCAGTGAACACCCATTGAGCTGAGGGACTCTGGCACATCTCCACCCCCAAAGGGACCCCATCTTGTCCCCACACACGCTGGCAGGGTCCCCACAGGGACATGGCATATCCCATCCCTAACAAGGGATGTCCTGCCACATCCCCACACACTGTCCCGTCCTCACCAGGACCCTGCCACATCCCTGTGCCCACAGCAACCACCTCTGCCTGCCATGTCCCTTCACTGACTTTGACACATCCCATCCCCACAGGACATCTGTCATGTCCTACTGGGATCCCCATGGCCTCCATCCCCACAGGGACCCCGTGTTTTCTCCACAGTGACCCTCAGTTGTACCCATCCCCACAGGGACCCCGTGTTTTCTCCACAGTGACACTCAGCCGTCCCCATCCCCACAGGGACCCCGTGTTTTCTCCACAGTGACACTCAGCCGTCCCCATCCCCTCAGAGACCGCGCCATGTCCCCACCAGGATCCCTCTTCCCGCCCCTTTTCTCGCCCAGGCCGCGCGGGCCCGGCGGCGGCGGCGGCGCCTTTAAGCGGGGCCGGTCTCCCGGAGCCCCCGCCCGGGGGCCGGGCCGGGCCGCCCCCCGTAGCCTGGTAACGGCGGCTCTGCGGGCGGGGGCGGCCCCGGCAGCCGCGGTCAGGTGGCACCGCCGAGACGGAGCCGGCCGAGCACGATAAAAGTCCCGGCCCGCCGCCGCCACGGCCGCGAGGGAGAGCGGAGCCGCCGCCCGGGAGCCATGGTAGGGACGAGACGGGCCGGGCCGGGCGGGGGGAGCCGGGGCGCTCGGGATGGGTGGCCCTGCCGTTCCCCGCTGTGTTCGCTGTGCCCAGCCCGCCCCGCTCGCTTACGGTGCCTCCGGAGGGGCCCCCGGCGGGCGGGCGGGACGGGACGGGGCGCGGGGAGGTTGCGATCCCCGGCGGGCTCGGGGTACCGGGGCTGTGCCGTGGGACAGCGGGACGGGCGGCGCTGCCGGGGCGCCCCGAGGAGCGGGACGCGGCAAAGATCGCGGGGGGCAGCTCCGAGCGGCACCGGAGCAGCCGCGGGCACGGCTCCGGGGGCTCCTCGGCGGGGAACCAGCCCAACCACGGGCTGTGCTGTAACAGGGCTCCATCCCCGCATCCTGCCTCAGCACCCGCCTCTGGCTCCTGCCCTCGGCACCCCCAGCTCAGCATCCATCCCTGGATTCTGCTCTTGCACTCTTGCTGAGGGCTCCCATCCCTAAATCCTGCCCTCGGCACCCCCAGCTCAGCATCCATCCCTGGATTCTGCTCTTGCACTCTTGCTTGAGGGCTCCCATCCCTAAATCCTGCCCTCGGCACCCCCAGCTCAGCATCCATCCTGGATTCTGCTCTTGCACTCTTGCTGAGGGCTCCCATCCCTGAATCCTGCCCTCGCTCCTATCCCTAAATCCTGCCCTTGCACTCCTGCTCTGGGCATCCATCCCTGGCACCTGCCCTTTCTCCCATCCCTGGCTCCTTGCACTCCTGCTCTGGGCATCCATCCCTGGCTCTGCCCATCATCCTGCTGGAGTGGAGGACCCATCCCTGGCTCCTGCCCTCTCTCCCATGCCTGGATCCTGCCCTTGCACTCCTGCTCTGGGCATCCAGGCATCCACCCCGGCCTCGCAGGGCAGCCCGGTGTCCCCAAGCCCCGGGGGTGCCTGCAGCTGCCCGGCCTCCCATCCAGCCCGGCTGCGTGCACGGCCCTTGACTCAGCTCCGGAGCAGCTGCTTTGAGCAACACCGGTAATCAATGAGTGGCATTTGGCTGTAGGGAGATGGGGCAGGATTCTAACCTGTTCGACTGGGCAGCAAATGAGCCTTTTATTCTGGAGGTTTGAGTGTTGGCAGATGCCTTAATATCATGTTGCAAGTTCAGTTTATCCCTAATGCCCCTGCCTCAGGAATGGTGGAGGATTAGCACTGGCAAAACACTGTTTTCCCTTATGAGACACCGGATCCGCTGCCCTTCTCTGGCAGGGAGTGCATTCCTCCCCCAGGCCTCGCTGTAAACCTTGGTGTTTGCTGTGTTCCCGGTGCCTGGGACGGGCTCTGTGGCACTCTGGTTCCCAAGGAATGAGAAGGAAGGATCCCTCATTTGGGGGACACGTGCTGTTCCCCTCTGGCAGAGAGATCTGATGCCACGACTCGGCTGACGTGACCCTGGTGAACGTCAGGGGAGCAGTAATGCAGCAGGTTTTAATCAGTTTGTGCCTGGAAGGTGTGAACATGCCTGTCCTTCCTGCCCCCGAGGGCTCGCCTGGGCCCTGGACAGGAACACAGACAGGTTTCCTGCAGGAACAAAGGTGAAACCCCGGGGATTTCATCCGAGCCCTCGCTGCGGGGTCTGCTCTGGGCTCTGGCACTGCTTCCTCGTTGGTCAGGGCAAGATGGAAGTTTGCATGGCTTAATTCAATACCTGATCCCAGCTGGAATCTCGGAGCTGGAAAGCCAGAGAGCTCATGCTGCTCTGGTGCTAGAAACGTACAGGGTGTGGGGGGAAATCTTCTGCCTGAGCCTGGCTCCATGGGAGGGAGCAAAGGGATGCAGAGCCGCCACAAAAATGTCTCAGATTTGTGTTCTGGGAGCCAGAACCAGCTTTGTCCCATGGAACCAGCCACCTGCACGCCTGGGCATGCAGGGCAAGGCTGGGAATGAGGAGTGGGGAAAAGGCACCTGGGCAGGGCAGTGGGGCCTGGGAGCACCACAAGCTGACCCCACCAGAGCCATCTACTCCAGGCTGTTCACCAGAGGAGCCTTCAGGTTTCCTGCCACGGCGGCAGGACTTTCCTTCCAGGGTGGTTTTCCCTGGAAGGGAGGGGTAGCACCTCAAACCAGGCACAGGAGCTTCTCCCAGCCCCTCCTCTCCAGGTACACAGCACACACACACCCATTTATCGCTCCAGAAAGGACACTCTGAGCAGCCATAACATGCTGAGAGGGCTCTGGCATTTGGAAATAGCTGAGGAATCTCTGAACAGGAGCCCCAGCTCCCTGGATGCTTGGGAATAAAGCCAGGAACTGGGAGGCAAAGGCACTGCCCACCTTTCCTGGGGCACCTGTGGTGCAGGCAGTGCGTGGGCTCAGCTCACACAGCTACTCCCCATCTTTAAAAATAGCCTAAAATGACAATAATCAGGCAAGTTTGGGGTTCCCAGCAGGAAGGATCAACAGGTGCTGCCACAGTCACCCCTAGGCCAGATGGGTCAGGGTTCCCAGGCTAATGAGAATTAATTCCTATTTATTTTCACCATCCCACCCTGCAGTGTGTGGGGGTCTGCAGGTCCCTCCCTTCAGGGGCAGGAGTCCTTCATGGAGGAAATGAGAATTTGCACATCATCCCTGGAAAAGGGCATTCCCCCCAGCCTGGAGCAGCCAGAGGGACCTCCTGGGAGCCAAGGGGTGCTGCTCTCAGGGGAGGAGGCTCCACGTGTAAACTCCATCTCCCCCGGACTGATTAAAATGGGCCTGTCTGCCTGTTACCCGACACAAGCCCAGGGATGTGCTCAGAGCTGACCTCATTCCTCCCAGCTGCTGCGGGCACATCCCGCTGCTCCCAGCCCTGCCCGGCCTTGGCGAGCCTGGGAAGGCTGGGCAGCCCCTGCCCGCCAGGAATGCCCCCAGAGGGGAAGGTGCCAGCATCGGGGTGCCAGCTTTGGTTCCCCCTGGAAGCCAGGCAGCCGAGAGCATGCAGCAGTTGGCACTGGCCCTGGAGCAGGCCCGGGTGAGGCCAGCGCGGAGCACCCGACCGTTTCCAGGACACGTTGCAGTGAATTTGCAGCTGCCTTCAATTTCATGGGCTCTGGGGTGGGCTGGGGCAGAGCCCCACGAGCAGCAGGCACAGCCCTGGGCCCGGCGGGGTCACACACGAGCAAACACACCAGGTCCCTGTGTTTTGTTCTGCTAACAGGGAAGAGATTGTGTCCCTCCTGTCAGCTGTGACTGCGCAGGGCACGGCTCCGGAAAAAACAAGGCTCCATCTTGCAGCACCCCGGAGCCAGAGCCAGGCGTGGGTCTGCTCCCTGCATGTGCCCCCCTGCTCTCCATCCACCTCCCCCGGGTCACGCTTGGACACAGGGAGCAGGGGATGGAGCTTTCCTAAACTCCACCTGCAATCCAGATGCCATCAGCCGGCGCTGGAACAATCTGTGGTGCTCCAGAGGAGGCGGTGTCGCCACTCGGGGCTGGAAAACAGCCCTCAGTGCTCAGCCCAGTAGGGAGCCGATGCTGCACGCAACTGTGAGGATCCCTTCGTGCCTCCTCACAGCCTGGGTCTGGATTTTAAAGCATTTCACACGCCTCGCAGGAGTTCTGAAGCAGGATGCAGGTGGCCACGCCGCTGCTCTGTGCTGGGGGAGCCCCGTGCCCCAGCCAGCAGCACACGGAGCCCGTGGCTCTGAAAGCACAGACGTGGCGTTTCAAAGATGGTTTGTTTTTCTTGCATCAAATCCTCTCGCTGCTTGCCGAGGGAGGCTTGTCCTCGGAGCAGAGCGAGGGTTTATAAATACCAGCGTGCCCCAGGTTGTGCCCGCTGCCCGTCTTGCTCCATCCCTGCGGCCAGGAGCTCTCCCTGCGGCCAGAGGTTTGGCTGGCAGCTGGCAGGACCCGGCTGCCTGTTCCTGCTGTGGAGGGGGTGGCTGCACAGCAGGGATCCCGGCAGGGTGACAGGGATCCCAGCAGGGTGACAGGGATCCCAGCAGGGTGACAGGGATCCCAGCGTGGCCGTGGGCAGCGCCGCTGTCACAGGAGTTGGTGGCAGTGGGGATGCAGAGGCTGCCGAGCTGCTGCCCTGCCTGGCAGCCTGGGACCCTGCCCACGGCACCAGTGGCATCCTCAGAGGAGTCCTTGCAAAAGCCTCACCGCCCATTTTTCCTGCTGGGAGAATGGCAGTCGGGGAGGGATTTTGGCTGGCAGGGCACTCAGACACTGCTCAGCCGGGCACTTTGGGCTGGGTTAGAGCCACCACCCCTGAGCCTGGTGCCAGCCCGAGGCTCGGTGCTGCCATGTGGGAGCAGAGCCCGGCTGTGGGGCGAGGGTGGCTCATGCTCAGCAGAGGCAGGAGGCAGTGGGCGAGCCTTGCCAAGCCCTGGGACACAGCAGTGTCAGCTGGCACCCCTCTGGAGGCAGCAGGCTGGCAGTGCCAGCAGGCTGGGACAGGCTCCTGAGGCACTGCCAGCCCTGGCTCTGGGAGCAGCCTGCATCCCAGGCACGGGGGCCAGCAGGACTCTGTGCTTGTAGACTGAACTGCTTTGCTCTAGGGTTGTTCACCTGCCCAGGAGAGCCCGGGACTGCTTGCAGGGTGCCTTGTTGTGCATTTTGGGCACGATTCCCCTTTTTGTGGATCCTCTGGGAAGTTACTGGTGTGTTCTGGCAAGCACGGGGACCCAGCTGTGCAGGGAGCTGCACAAGCAGCCAGGCCTGCTCAGAGCTCCGGGCAGACAGATTATTATCTTGATTTAACATCTGACAGCTCCCATCCTGCTCGGAGAGGCCAGCCCAGGCTGCCAGCAGAAGCAGTCGGGGGTTGGTCGCAGCATCCTCTGTCTCAGCCCAGATCACCCGCCTGCTCCCCTTCCTTCTTTCCCGTTCCAAACTGAACCACTCGACCTTTCCATCGTGAGGATGTGCTGATGGCTCTGCCCCACGCCAGAGGAGCCTGTAATGGCTCCAGGAGCACAACCAAAGGCAGGAGAGCAGAGCCAGGCGCTGGGAAGAGGAGCCGGCGGCTCCCCCTCGTTCTCTCCCCTCCCGGCTCTGCTTTGGGCTCCCTTGGACTCAGCACAAGCAAGCCCTGACCCCAGAATGGCTGCAGTTTGTGCTGTCTGCTGAAATTTATTTGAAATGCCACTCTCCAGGACCATTTCTGAAGCAATTTGCTGTTCAGCCTGGCTGGGAAGAGCCCTGAGCAGGCTCGTTCATTCAGCGCCTGCGATATTGACTCTTCTCTTTACTGCAGGATTAGAGAGCATTTGTCATCTCCAAAATGAATAACTTTTCCTCTCCTGGGAGGGGGAAGAAGCCTTGCCTCAGTACTGACATTTTGCACACCCAGCCCAGAAATCTTCTTCAAATCCCAGATGATGATCTGGGAATTAAACCAGGGGCCTTGGTGTCTCTGTTCCTTGAGCAGAGCAGGGCCCACCCTGCACTAAACCTGAGCTCCAGAGGGAGGGAGGCCTGGGCAGCTCTCACCTGTCCAGGTACCAGCCCCTGGTTGTGTTCCTGCCACACAACCCAAGAGAAACTCAAGTGCCCCAGGGAGGAGCCACAGCCTCAGCTCTCAAGACAGAGGAGCTGCGTTAAAAAACAAACAAACAAAAAGCCAAACCCTTAAAAATCAGAGCAAACCACCCGGCAGCACCAGAATAAGAAGGCAGAAGCTCAGGCTTGCCAACTCATTGTCTAGAGCCCGACCAGTTCTCCCTCCTGTCCTGGAGATCACAGTGCTCAACTCACAAACTCACCCTGTTTGTCATTTGAGCTTCCAGAGGTGTTTTCAAGTCTTTCTCAGGAGGTCCAGGAACCAGCAATGCTTTCCCGTGGGAATTTCAGCCTTTGTTAACAGGACTGCCTTCCCAGGAATGAAAGCAAGAGAAACAAACTCCAGCTGTTGCAAGATTTGGAGGAGCAGAGCCACGAGCGTTGCCGGCAGCAACCTTTCCAAGGGGCTGCACCACCAAAACACCGAGCACGGCATCGGGATTGCTGCACGGCTTTGGAAATCCTCTTACCTGCAAAGGAGCTGCTCTGGGGCCAGGAGATCCAGCCCAGGTGGGATGCAGCCAGCCTTCCATGGGAGCAGCTACCCAGCCTCTCCTCCTGAGACCAGGGAAGCACGAAGCTCAGCCTGGAGTGCAGCAGGAGCTACACCTGAGAGCTGGAGATCCTGGGTGCAGGATGAGATCCAGGTGGATGGGGCTGGAGAAGTGTCCCCTTGCCATAAACCCGAGGATGGTGCTGGCCAGGAGCGCTGGGAAAGGACCTGGAGGCTTTGAAGAGCAGAGTGTTCTCCAGGCTGTAATTAGCCACTGGCTTCCCCCACCCCTGATTATGCAGAGGAGGGAAATGGCAGAACCCACCAGTCTGCCGGGGAGGGAGGAGGCTGCTCCAGTCCTGCCCCTGCCACCCCAGGGTCCCCCTGCCACCCCAGGGTCCCAGCCCTCCCCATGGGGCACTGTCTGGGCTCTGTGCATGGCAAGACCAAGGCGCAGTCTGGAAAGGGATTTACTGTGGGTCAGGGCTGCTGCAAGATTAATTAATTCATTAACTGCAGTCTGCCCAGAAAAAGGAGGATGTGATGGCAGCAACACCTGGATGCCAACAGCCCACTGTTCTCCTGAAGGACCATCTGCAGCCTCTGGGGATGTCAGGCCTTTGCAGGAAACCCCAGTGACATTCCAGCTCCTTTGGAGGGCACTTCCAGTGCTGCTTTAGGGACAGTTCTGGCTCCAGCACCCCGGGGCTTTGGGCTGCTGTGACTGCCCAGCCTATGCCAGCACTCAGAAACCCCAACCAAGGAGCAGTGGGAGAAGAGGTGGGGTTTCTATTTCCCATGAGGTGCTGCACCCTGGCTGTACCTGGCAGTGCAGAGGCTGAAGGGGCAGCCGGTGCCCCTCCCTGTGCCCTGCCAGGAGCCCCTTGTGCCACGCCGGGCTATGTGAGTGCTTTGTTCCGTCTTCTGCGATTTTCTACTTTTTGTTTTATTTTTCTGCACTCAGCAACGGCTGGGAAGAGGCTTTTCATTCCTTTTCTGTTCCTCTGCCCCAGCACAATGAGGGGAATGGCTGCGTGAAGAGCAGCAGTGTTGGATTACAGAGGGTGCGCTGGGATAACGCGGCTGTGCTGGGAAAGGCAGAGGGAACCTCCCGGGAGCACAGCAGGGCGCTGGGGACAGGCAGGAGGGATACAGGGTGCAGCCCTGGGGACAAAGAGGGATTCCCACAGGAGCACAGCAGGGCACTGGGGTCGGGCAGGAGGGATGTGGGGTGCAGCCCTGGGACAGGTGAATGCTCACACCTGCGGGCTTGGGGGGAGCCCGAGCTGCTGCCAGCCCAGCCCCTTCCATCCCCAGCTCCCTGTACACCAGCAGCTGCTCAGCCGGGTGTGTGTGGGCAGCAGCGTGGCTCTGTCACATGCCTGAGCCAGCAGTCACAGCCGGTGGCACCGCAGCAGCTCCACTGCACGGGAGGGACGCGGTGCCCGCCCCGCTGTGCCCAGCACCGGGCACTGTCACCCCCAGGCACGGGGCTGTGGGCACAGCAGCCTTGTCTCTCGCTGCAATAATGAGATTCTCCTCCAAATATCCCATCCTCCGGGCTGAGAGCTGCTCTGGCTCAGTGGGGAGCCGTGTCGGCCGTTCCGAACCCCGGGGATGTTGTGTGTGTGTGCCTGGGGTGTAACAGGTTGGACAGAGAGCTGTGGCTGCCCCTGGAGGTGTCCAGGCCCAGGCTGGATGGGGCTGAGAGCCACCTGGAATGGAATGGGATGGGATGAGCAGGTGTTTTCCACTGGCATGGCAGCCCCAGTTTGCAGAGCGAGCCCAGCCTGTCACATGCAAATCCCTGGATAAGTTCCTGCCTGCAAACAGGAACCACTTTATGGAAAGCAGCAGAGCCCTTCCCAAACCCCCCGGGAGCAGCTGGAGGCTCTGCCTTGCTCACAGCTGGTTTGGGGTGGCTCTGCTCTCGTCCAGCAGCGTTTCCCAGGGGATTCACCTCCTCTCTGGGGGTTTCTGGGGAAGGAAGGGGATGTTGGGAAGGGGATGCTGGCCCCATCCTCAGCTTTTTGGGAGCACAGTGCTGTGGCTCTGGCATCAGCTCTGCCCCTTCCCATTCGCAGGAACAGGGGGTCCCAGTGGGTGGCTTGGGCACCATCAGAAGGACACAGACCTGCTCCAGCTGTCTGGGCCTGGGCAGATGCTAAAGGAGACATTAGAGTAAATCAATTACTTAAATGACTTCATTTTTTTTTTGAGCCATGACTTCTGTGCCAGCCTGAGATTCCTCAGGGCTCACCGTGATTGTGAGTGCCGCGTTGGCAGGAATTGGTGACATTGTGGTGTTGGCAGCAAGTGCCACCCTGAGTCCTCATCTCTCTGTGGGGGAGCCCTGCTCCTCCCTCCCAGTTCTTGGGCACCCCCTAATCAGATCCAGCACAGATCCCAGTACAATCCATGCTGTTTTGTCTCCCCAGCCCAGCGTGGGACACTCTCCCTGAGCCGCCCCAGCCCCAGCAGCCCAGAGCTCCGCGGTGCCGCTCCGTGACTGAGAGCAGGACTTTGTCACCAACTGTAAGTGCCCAAATCCTCTGCATTGTCAGTAAGAGCTGCTTGAGAGCGGGGATTTCCCTGCTCAGACAACTTTATTCCTCTGAAAAAACACACCTTTCCTTGCTGCTCCAGCTGGGTGGCTGCAGTGGGGGGAAGCTGAGCACTCGGAGCTGCAGCAAGAGCCTTGTTAGGGCAGGAACTTTTGCAGCTTTAGGTCCACAGTTTCAGGAGCTGCTCAGGTAACTGCCAGCAGGGAAGAGCCACGGAGGAGGCCACATTGTGCTCATTAAGTTTCTGTACCACAGAGCCAAAAATCCACTGGCAGCACCACCAGCCACTGCTGGGACCTGCTGGTGCTTCCCAGAGCATGACACGAGGGCACACAGCTGAGGGCAAGGGAAGCCACAGCCCTTTAAAGCACCCTCTTAACATAATGAGGAATTCTGGAGGGACAGATCCCTCTCCCCAAGGCCCTGAGCATCCCAAGTGCCCTCAGCTCTGCCAGTGCCACCAGGGTGGGCTCAGAGGTACCCGGGCAGGGACTCCCCAGCCTGCACAGACTGGAGCCTCTCCTGTGCCCTTCTCCAAACAGAGAACACATAGACTGGCAAATTATTGATACTCCAGGGCTCATCCCCTTGCCTGCAGCTTCTCCCTGGCTTTGGAGGTGCCCCAAAGGAGCAGGGGGGTCAGAGCAGGGACTCTCCAGGCCTCTGTGGCTCTCACAGGCGATCCCAGGCCTCAGCCAAGCATTAGTCAGGCATTGAAGCAGGACAAGAGCCTCCCCTGTCCCAGCCTCTGCTCTTGGGTTTTACTCCCAGCTTCTGACATAACCAGGTCACTCTTTCCACACTTCCCCTGCCTCTGTGAGAGCTGATGACTGATGAGGATGGATGTGACTCACGGCCTTTCCTAATGAGCGACTTTCCTCTGTTTATGTGCTTTGGCGGGGCCTTTCCAGCACCTAAAAAGGAGAAGGGTGGCACTGGGGAGAGGGCAGCCTGCTGGAAATTGCTGGCATCTGCTGTTCCTCACCATCCCTTTGAACCGTGGCCAGCTGTGAAGCTGCTGTGTTTATCATGGCAAAGGTGAGCTCATCCTCCACGTGCTGGTCCGGGTGAGATGCTGTCCGGGCCCACAGGTGAACCCTTGGCGAGTAATTGGAGTTAATTAGGCTGAAGATTTTTTTTGTTACTGTCTGTCCAGGCAGTGCCTGGGGGACAGCAGTAATGAGCACTGTGAGCCCAGCCCCATGTTCCCCACGGAGCCTTGCCAGGCCAGAGCAGGGCGAGCTGGGCTTTCCTGTTCCCTGGCACAGGGCAGGGCCAGCTCCCCGCTCACGGCCTCCCTTGTGTTTTGCAGTGACTGAGCAGCGGGAGCTCTCGCTGTCCTGCCGCCACCAGGCCAGACAATCCCTCCCTTGGCTGCACGTCCCCTTGGCTCTCTTCCCATAATGGAAGCCTGAGTGCCAGGATCCTCCATGACCTCCAGAAGCCACAACTCCCTGCCGAGAACTCTGATGGCTCCGCGGATGCTCTCGGAAGGCGCCCTGGGGGGCATCGCCCAGATCACGCCCTCGCTGTACCTGAGCCGGGGCAGCGTGGCCTCCAACCGGCACCTGCTGCTGTCGCGGGGCATCACCTGCATCATCAACGCCACCATCGAGATCCCCAACTTCAACTGGCCCCAGTTTGAGTACGTCAAAGTGCCTTTGGCCGACATGCCCAACGCGCCCATCTCGCTCTACTTCGACAGCGTGGCCGACAAGATCCAGAGCGTGGCGCGGAAGCACGGGGCCGCGCTGGTGCACTGCGCCGCCGGCGTCAGCCGGTCGGCCACGCTCTGCATCGCCTTCCTCATGAAGCACCACAAGGTCTCCCTGCTGGAGGCCTACAGCTGGGTGAAGGCGCGGCGCCCCGTGATCCGGCCCAACGTGGGCTTCTGGAGGCAGCTGATAGACTACGAGAGGAAGCTCTTTGGGAAGACCACGGTTAAAATGGTACAGACGCCCTACGGCATCGTCCCGGACGTTTACGAGAGAGAGAGGAGACCCCTGATGCCTTACTGGGGAATTTAATGGGACTGCAGATGGGAAACACGAGTTGAGCAGACTGGAGATGTTCCCTTCTCCTTCTACAGCCAACTTTGGTTCTCTACCACACAGCAGAACCTCAATTCTCACCTCACTAACCTACAAGGCCAACGATTCCCTTCAAAGCATTTTTCTCTATGGGGATTTCCCATCTGCATCTCTGATTTAGTAAAACTGGGTCTCATTATAAGTTTATTCCTTCCATAAAGCCTCCATATTTTTTTCCTTTTTTTTAGTCGGTTTATTAGGATCCTCCAGGGAAGGGCCTAAGAGGCATTGGGCAGAGAGGGTGGCCCAAGTACGCTTCCTGCCACAGTAGTAGCCTGGATATTTTGTTATAGCTTGTTTGCTTCCTTGCACAACCCTGTAGTGGCTCAGGAGCAGCACTAGCGAGGCCCTGCTCCACAGCAGCAGGTTTTCCAAGCACCAGGGAGGCAGGAGTACAGGGGCTGTGGTGCTGGTGCTGGTGTTTTCTTTAACATCCATAGTGACTCTCAGTATATAGTGTTTGAGACCTTTAGTCAGCTCTTAATCGTATTCAAAGTTAGGGGGAAAAAGGGAAAAAACAAACAAAAAAGATTGAATCAGTCCGTGTCGGCCACAAGTAAAATAAAAATTGAGCAATTCAAATCAAATAAATACAAGATCCTTTTTCACTCATTCCACGCCAGGGCAGTAGTCCTGGAATACACTTCAACTACTGGAAAATGCTGGTGTGTTTTGTGGGTGGAAAGTTGACAGATCTTGTCCAGATGTGGCTCAAGGCAGAGGCAGGAGGGATGAAGCTGCTGGGGCAGCCAAAGAGACGCTCAGGAATGTGTGCATGGCCCTGCCAGGGCTGGGTGTGTGTGTGCCAGCATCCAGCACCATCCCAGCAGCCAGCCCAGCCTGGAGGGGCTCCATCCCCTGGGTTCCTCAGCTCCAGCTCCCCTCAGGACCTGCCTTAGCCGCTCCTGCCTCTCTCCATTCCGTCCTCAAGGTTATGCTGCATTCCAGGGCTGCTCCTCTCTGTCCCCAGGCTGGTGACAGAGGCCTGGCCTCGCTCAGAGTGTGCCAGGGGTGACTGCAGCCCAGCCCTGCCCCTGGAGAAGCCTTGCCGTGGCTCCAGGGACAGGGCTGGTTCCTTGGAGTGTGGCTGGAGCCCAGGAGAGCCCCTGGTGCTCCTGAGAAGGCACCAGAGTTTCTGTTGCCTCTGGAGGAGGAGCAGGCAGAGTGCTGCGATCGCTGTCTGATTTCAATGAGATTCTATACTTGTAAAAAAAAAAAAAAATCAATAAAGATTAAACCAGAACATGTGTTGGTTTCCTGTTCCAAACTGTGCTAGTGAGCTCCAGCAGCAGCCTAAGGCCCAGCAGTGCCTTTAAACAATTGTGGCTGCAGGATGTTTTCTGCTTTTCCCAGTGAGTTCTGCCCCACTGAAATAAAGGTGAGGTTTGCCATCAGCTGCTCCCAGCTCAGGTTCCATGGCTGGATCCCAGTTCCAGGCAGACACAGAGACTCATCTTCCAAATTTATCAGAGTTAAACTTCAGCCAGGGAAATGGTAAGTGAGGAACTAGAGAGTGAAAATCAAGATTAATCACTGGCCTGGAGATGTTCCAACACATGACATTTTACAGGGGAAAAAAATGCTAAAAACTGAAATCTGCTCACAAAATTACACTTTACCTAAAAATGGGCAAAGTAGGGTTTAACAGCATTTCTGGTATAAAAAAAATGGAAGGTTAAAAATTCTCCACTTTGAATTATTCTTTAGATTTTATGCACACACTGCCCGAGGAGTGAGGGGAGAGGGAGATGCTGATGTTCAGCCAAGAAGGCACCAAAGGCTGGCTCTAAACACAAGGGAAAGTTAGACCTATAAAAAGTGAAATTGCCTAATAAAACACATGAGAAAACAATTCACCTGAAATCCCCATTCACGGTTATATTACAGTCTTAGTGCTTGTGGGAATTTCACTGCAAAAGCTCCTCTTGTATTCACTACAGGAAAAGATTTTACACAAGTGTTTTCCCCCTCAAAATCCAGGTTTTTCTCCATTCTCCAATCTACAGAAACCAAAGAAAAGAGAGCTCTGGTTTAGCTTGGATTGCTCTGAGCACACCCCTTCTCCTGCTCCCCACAGGATTTTCCAAATGGTATCTAAATTGTCTGAAAATATTTTATATCTTCCAGTAGTTGGTGAGACACCTTCCCCATCCCAGCCACAGAGCAGGTTTCACTTACATTATGATATAAATATTTCAGCTTCCCAGGCTGGTCATATATGAAACGAGCTTTTTATTGAACACCAGGTTTGGATCTCAACACAGGATTTATAAATCATTGCAGGAATTAAGGGAGTAAACAAGGTACTAAAGTCAATTAATAACACTTATTCTCACTGGATTCAAAATATCAGCAGCAACTCTAGCACAGCACAAACCCAAACAGCTCCAACTAATAATCACAAAACCACTTCTGGAAGAAAAATAACATTTGCCCAGAGGGCAGGAGAAGAATCACAATAGAAAGAGAACTTTTCTGATTGCTCTCCTTCATAAAATTATGACATTCCTATTTTAACACTGAGAACTGGAATTAAATACAGGTGCAGAATCAAAAGCAAATCCAAAGCAGCAGTTTGTACAATAGCAGCTTTTATTGGAAAGGCAGGTTTTGTTTCAAGTTTATGATTCCCAGTGCAGCTGCCAGGACTCTGAGCAGTCCTTGGGTGTGCAGGAGCTCCTGCTCAGCCTGGGGCTGAACCTCACCCTCAGCCACTGCAGGGATCTCAGGGCAGGAGCAGCTGCTGCAAGAGGAAAAGTCTTGGAATGCATGGTGAGGGCAGGAGGTGACAATGCCAGGGCACAGGTGACATCCCAGGGCTGCAGGGACTCACAGCCAAACACCAGGAGGGAGGGCAGGGGAGAGGCTGGAGCAGCCCCCAGCACCAGGGGGAGCTGCCAGGGCAGGGAGCACCAGGAACACAACGGGGCTAAGCCGTAAATACATTAAATAACCGAGTAAATAATTCCTCAGAACTGCAAATGTACGCACAGAGACAGAAACCCCACTTTGCACAGGTCACGCCAAGGCAGCCCCTTTTATCTAGCTAAAAAAACAAATAAAACCTCGTTTCTCTTCTCCAGTGAGAGAATCCATGCAGGAAAAGGAGTTACAGGTCTGAAATTGGGCACAAGCAGAGGGAAGGCAGTGGGGGAAGGTGGGCTGTGACAATCCTGTCACCTTGGATACAGCTTGGAAGGACACTGGGCTTTGGCTGGCAACAACACCCGAGGATGCTGAATGCTCCAGTGAGTCATTGGGATGGCTGGGATCTGCAGCTGATCCTTCTGTGCCATGCCTCTATCCAGGGATCTCCGTGCAAACCCTCCCTGTGTGCCCATGGCTGGAGCTGCTGGGAGCTGCTGCCACCCTTCAGGGAGCTCTGGGCAGCTGGAATTGTGCATGTCCATCCCTTTCTTCATGGGCCAAAGGACACGAGAGGGGCTGACCTGGTACAGAAAAACCAGCACGGAAATGCTCCTGTGACAATGCAGCTGGTGCTTTAAATTTCACACCACGGCCTCTTATTTGTGCCATTTTCTTTCAATTAAGGGAGAAAAAATCCTCTCTAGCAAAGTGCTGGGGAGCTGAGGTGGCTGACAGTAAAATCCCTTTTCCCAGCACAGCATTCCCTCAGCACCAGCCTCTCCCAGGGGCTCCCTGTCCCCAGCTCCTGTAGCAGCACTGGTGAGGGGCAGTGCAGCCTCACTGTGCTGGACAACAAGGGCTGTGGGCACAAGCTGTGCTGCTGGAGCTCCTTCCCACCTCGTAAAAGAAAGGGAGAGAAGCAAGGAGCTGTTTTCCTGCTTTTTTGGGTGATTGCTGGGCAGGATGTGGGAAGCAGAGCACGGGAAATCTGCCTCTGGATCAGCTGGAGCTGCAGGCACACGGGGCTTTATTTCATGAATGAGCTAATTTGAGGCAGCAAGGAGATTTATTGTAATTGGTGTAAGGAAGGAGCCAGACACCTCTGAGCCAAGATTCTTTCATTTGGGCTAATTAATAGTTTCGTATAACTAAGCCTGTTTGTTTTTTAAATACAAAGCATCGTTTTCCTCATTGTAATTTCTGTTTCAGCAAATAACCCCAGGTCAGTGTCAGGTACTTGTAATGGGGCAGGATTAACTTGGAGAGGCTGGAGGAAAGGAACAGATGTGAGAGACTAAGCCAAAGAATTAAGGAGGAAGTTGCACCCTCTGGATTTACAGCCCACTTCATTCCCTGCAGCCCTAGACAGGGTGGTGGGATGTCTCTTGTAACACCATGAGGCTCCCCCAGGTTTAAAATCCTGTAACCAGCACTCCTTTGCCTGCATTGTCCTCTGGATACTGGATCTGAAGGAGTAACCAGGTGCTTTGATGCACAGGTGACATTTAGTGAGAGTCTGTGACACACACCTGTCCAGAGAGGCACCAACAAAAGCCAGAAACCAGCAGGGACACAATGCCTGCTTCAAACACAGCTTGCTGAGACCACCAGATTCCAGGGCTGATTCCCTCTGGCTGTTCAATCCCACTCCCTGCTGCAGGAGCCAGCTGTGAGTCACAGGAACACGTTGCTGCAGGTAGCACAGAGTGCAGGATCACACACAGCCATCCCATCCCATCGGGAACAGCATCTCCACAGCCAAAAAAGGGAAAGAATCTCCAGAGCACAGATGTGCTGCATCAGCAGAGTCCAGCTTCCAGCAGTGCTGCAGCCACACAGCCCCCAAAAGGTCAGCAGAGACAAAGCCCTGCCTGGAGCTCAGGACAGAGCCAGGGCAGTTTATCTGTATTTACAACAAAGACTGGGAGTTTGAAACTCCAGCTGCCTGCACTACAGAATGCACACAGCACAGGGAAAACTGCAGCAGTTTTCCACTCCTCAGCCCCCAGCACCAAGCAGTTCTGCATCCAGCACAACTCCCAGCACAGAGCAGTGCAAGCACAAACACCCAGCAGCTTCTCCTCCTGAGTCAATAATTCATTCTGCCTGGATGCTGCTGTGACTCATGTGCTCTGATATCACAGCAGCAAATACTTAAAGAACATCAAGGTCTGGGTCCCAAAAACGTTAAGGAAAAGATTTGCTTGCAAATACAGACTTCAAGTATTTAAGTGGTTGTTTCTATGCAAATGAGGCCAGCACTCCAGGTTCTCAGGGAAGCTCCATGCTGGCCTCTCCCATGCACAGGTTTATGCACATGGTTCCCAGGCTGCTTTTGCACAGGATAACGTTTGCATCTTCAGAAACACTGAAATGCCACTCTTTTTTTTTTTTTGCCATACTATATATTACCCAGTTATTCCCGAAACCTTGGCCATTACAAGTGAATTCTTCCCCATCTGTAACAGTGGCTTTAATCCGTTGATTTTTGGACCAAAAATCAACCCCAAAGGTTTCAAAGGCTGGCCCCAGCTGCAGCCTCCAGCAGAGCAGTTCCCCCAGGTCCTGCAGGGTGAGACCAAGGCTGCACCTGCAGTGCAGCTGCTCTCAGAGCAGGTCTGGCAGGATGAGACCCGGGGGCTTGGGCTCCACACAGTTGATCCAGAAGTTGGCACAGCTGGCGTGGTACTGGTGCCCTCCATATGCCAGCTTGAAGTTATCTGTCTCTGAATTAAAGGCCTGCAAGAAGAATTGAAACAAGTGTGACAGTCTGATCCCCTCCAGGGTCTAAACCCAGAGTGGGAAACAGCCCAGGACTCTCCCCTGAGCTCCACCCCACCAACTCCATCTGATTTCAGTTGCAGGAGGACAAAACCTTCAGCCATCACACCTGAGCCAACCTCCACCTGCAGGAGGGAGCCCTGGCAGCTAACTCACCTTGTTCCTGCATCTTCTGCTTCTGTTCCTCCTCCCTACCAAAGGGGAACCTTGCCCTGCTTGCCAGCAGACAGCTCCTGCATTATTTCCAGGCTCCAGCCTGGCTGTGGGTTAGGCAGGTGCAATTCTTGCTATTAGTGTTATTTCAGGTTGAATTTCATCTGCTTCCTCCCGTTCATTGAAGCTGCCTTACAGCAGGAGCCTCTGAGCGTGTGAAGCCATGAGCAGGCTGAAACCACCTCACTGTTTGTTGCTAGGAGATATTTTCCAATGCCTCACAGCTCCCTCTTTAAAAAAAAAAAATATCCCAGCCCTGCTCTCCACACCCTGGATTTCCTGCAGAGATTTCTAAAAATGCCACTGCCTGCTAGACAAAGCCAAAAGTCAATATTCCTAGCACAAAGCCCCTGAAATCCCCCCTCTCCTGCTAGAGACACCCAGGCAGCACAAATTCAGGAAGTCAGGGGTTTTCTAGCACACAACAGAAGGAGCACAAGCCCAGAGAGCTGGGCACAAGGCACAGGCATGCAGACACACAGGGGAGGAGGCTCTGGGGCATGTTAGTTGATCAGATCGAGAGTTAACGGCCACAAAACACGACTGGAGCAGAGGATTAATGATTGGTACAATTGAAATGACAGCTGAGAGCCCAGCAGCAGCTCAGCCTTCCACACTCAGGAAGAATGAGTCTAGAAAGAATGTTTTTTACAGGTTCATACTTTTTTGGGAGGCTCTTCCACAGGTTTCTCTTCTTTCTGAAATAACGTTGAAACCAAAAAGAGTCAGGAAAAGTGCCTCTAGGTTTAACTGGTTGGCACAGCTCTGCACATGTCCTGGGAGGCCCTCCCAGCTCTGCTCCCCTCTGGTGAGCCATTTCATGAAGAAAAGTCATTAAAAGATTTCTATTTGTTAAAAAAAAAATATGCATTTTTAAATCTTAGCATGCCAGTTTCGAACAATTAAACTCAACCCTTTCTCCACAGCTGTGTCACACCAGAGCCCAAGGAACTCTGGACATTCCATTGTAGGATTTTATTGAGACCCATCTATAGAGTTTACAAATTATAACCAGGAATATTTTTTCAATGCACCCATCCCTGGAGGTGCCCAAGGCCAGGCTGGACAGGCTGGGGCAGTGGGAGGTGCCCCTGCCCATGGCAGGGGTGGCACTGGGTGGGTTTGAGGGTCCCTTCCAACCCAAACCAGTCTGGGGTTGTACAAATGGAAGCCCAAGGTGTAAATTCAGATGGGATTTCCAGCAGCACACACTCACTTTGCTTCTGGAATCCACATTCAGCAGACACACTCCACAGGCAAGGTCCTGGGCATTCTTGATCCCGGGGCGCAGCATGCAGGAGGAGAAATCCAGGGAGTTCTCATCGGGCTAAAGAGAGCACACAGGAACTTTGAGGCATTTCCAGTGCCTGAGAAGGGTCCAGGCATCACAATAAAAACCAGTGAGCACCAGGAGCCAGGGAGTCACGTGGCATGGCAGGGTGACAGAGCTGTCAGGAGGGATCTGCCATCTCCACAGCACCAATTTATAACACTCAAAGTCTTCAAAAAGGCCTCAGCTACAAAGGAAGGGGTTCTTGAGCTGCACATTCCCCCATCCAAAGGGGAAGGAGCACTGGGAGCTGGGGGAAGGCAAACACAGGGTCTGCAGGTGTTTGTGCAGCTGTGGGGAGGTGGCTGCAGCAGGGTTCATTGTCCTCGACTCCCTGGTATTGCCTCAGCAAAAAAGGGCACCTGGTTTTCTCCTTTTGGGGTTTTTTTTTTGGACCTTCAATATGGCAGAGCAGTACAAAATGGGATATTAAGGTTAACCAACACATGGAATTCAGCCACCAGCCACACACATGCTCGGGTTAAAGAGAGGCAAAGGGTGGGAGAATAAACCTGAAAATAATAAATTACTGTGGTCACTTTTCCAGTAATTAACCTCACATTTCAGCCACAGGATAAATGATCAATTAAAAACACTGAATGAAGATGATATAAAACCGTTCAAATTTTGCACTGAAGACAGCAAATAAAAGCAATGATTAGAAATGCAAGAAGCTTTAAAAATGGTGTGATCCCAGGCCATGTGTGTCCCAATGCACACTGTGGGCATGCTGCTCACACTGCCCTGCTGAATGGCTGGAGAGGAACTGCAATCCTGAAAAAAACCCCACCCTTTAATCTCTGAGTAGATCAATCAAATTAATAAAGGCACTCTAATATTTGTTTACCAAATGCATGAGTGAAGCAAATGAGAAGGTCATCCTGCAATTTGCTGTGCAAAACCACAAGGCTGTGCATAAAATTACCTTGTAACAAAATCCTTTAAAAGATAAAATTAACCTCTCCAAGAGCATGCCTGCGAGCTGGAATCCTTCTCTGCAGTTAATTGGCACTTCTGCATCACGCAGGATCCTGTCACAGCAGAGGTGTGGGCTCCACCCTCCCAGTGGGGAGCAGAGGCAGGATCAGGGGTGATTTGGGAATTAAGGAGTCCCTGGTTTGTGCTAAGCTCAGCTGGACTCTGTGCAGGTGAGAAGTCACTGCCTGCAGCTCCTGCTGCTTCAGCTGCAGCCACGAGCCAGGAGCTGCTGTGGCTCAGAGAACACAGGGCCAAGCCCTGGACTTCCAGTGATCCCTGTAATCTTCCAAGGAAAAGCACTTTAGCAAGTGTGTTCTAATCCACCTGTTTAAATGAGGACAAGATCCTGGTGGCTCTTGGGATTGTTCCTATCAGCAATGCCAGAGCTCCAACAGGTGAATCCAGGTCTGTCAACCTCCTCTGCCAGGCAGGAAAATGCTGAGGAGACAGATTTCATAGGATGGCAGGCTCTGTGCACCACCAAAAATACCTGGGGAGGTTTAAAATGTGCAAAGGGAGTGCAAAAAGGGACTGCTCATCTATAACACCTGCCTTGCAGGGAAGGACAGGGAGCTGGAGATGGGCATTTCAGGCAGAAACCAAGAATTCCAAGCCTTACTTACAAATGAGTGTTTATCGGGAAGGAAAAACCTTTTGTGGCCACAGCTGCAGTGCAGAGAGGAAGCCACAAATTAAAAAGCTCAGAGGAAACCTCCCCATGGTAATGATGTGCTCAGTGATGCTTGGTGGGGTGTGCTGACCCTGAAGGCTCCTTGGATGTGCACTGAGTCAAAGGGATCTGTGTCACTCAATATAAAGCACACAAAAAGGGGGCATTCCCTAAAATAATGAGTTTTTCCATGGTTAAAGGAAGTGATTTTGGGCATTGCATCTCCTGCAAGACAAACCCCACGAGGTATTTAATGGCAGGATGGTTTTCCTGCCTTCCCTTTGTGTCTTCCCCTTCCCTCCCCTCACACCAGCCCTGCCTGTCCCCTCACCCAGCAATGCCCAAAGCTCTCCAGCTCCTCCAGCCTCCCTGGGAGCTTTTCCTGGCACTGCAGAGCAGGAAAAGCTGGACCAAAACAAACTCAGGCATTTCCAAATGCAGAGAGAAGGGAAAACAGTTCAGTTGTTCCTGTGCTGCTCCACTGTGTGTTACAGAATTGGGAGCATTAAAGCCAATTGCAGGGACATTAAAAAACAAGACATGTCCATGTCATTCTGGCTCTGTAAAATGGCTTATTTTGGATTTTATTCAATTTGCCTCACTGGAGATGTCCACAGACACCCAGGATATCACCTAAATCACTGAGGTACCAAGTAAGACAACATCATGTTTGTGCATCAATAACAGTTTTCTTAGAGGGTTTTAAACTGGCTTTCACAAATAAGTTCATTTCCACTTTCCAAGACAAGAAACACAAACAGTCAACTCAGCACACCCTGCAAAGCCTCTTTAAATTAAATTATGACATTTGTTTCAGCAACCAGGCAGCTTATTTGGGTCTTACCGTGAGAGCAGCCAGGGACATGAAGCTGATCAGGTTGTTCCACACTTTATCAATATCCTTCAGCAGCTGCTGCAGCTTCTCACTGCACACTGCAGTTGCTTTGATGCCCAGCTCCACCCTCTTTGTCACTCTGTAGACTTCAACAACCCCTGTGGATGTAAAACAGGGGAGGATTGCAGGGAATGCACTGGAGCCCCAGCCCTGAACTCAGAAATGGCAAAACCAGAGAGGCACAGGAGGGGTGGCCATGGAGGGTCAGCTCAAAGCTGGAGTTTGCATTTATTTGGCAGAGGAGTTCTTCATTATTCACATGCAGGCAAAGATTAGGATTAAAAATAATGCCACTTGGGGAAGAGTGACTCTATCTTCCTGGTTTTTAGGGAAGAACTTCCAGGGTAAAGCACATGGAATGTTGAAACTTACCCTGTAAATATTCCATGCCTTGGGCAGACTGGATGACTTCAGTGCACACAGATGAACTGCTGATTCCATTTAAGGTGTCGTTGGCTTTCTTTATGACCTGGTGGGAATGAATTCCATAAAGTGATGGGGTTTCTATCTTTGAATAATCATTACAAACAAGATTACCCCCAGCAGAAGCTGTCCTTCAGAAAAGGAGGCAAATTAAACAAGAAATGATTGCCACACTCCATCACGTTTTATACACTCCTGCTTAAGCAGATCAGGGGAAAGTGTGAACATTTAAAACCTTAATGTATTCCCCCAATAGTTTCATTACCAAAATAAGAGTTTTAAGAGCATGCATGCCTTGCTGTCTAATTTAATAAGAGCATTCACAGTTTGGGCTGTCTAATACTCAAATGCAAAGGAGAAATGTTCAGGAGCACTGATCTGGCTGTGAAATATCTCCCAGCAGCACAGGAATGGGCCCTGGGCACAGCAGAGCAACAGTTCTGTCCCTCAGGGAGCCCCGAGGAGCCAGGCACTGGTACCAGTGCCCTGAGCACACAACTGGGCACCCAAACAGGGGAGCACCCCCTGGCCAGAGAGCTGGAATATTCAGGGAAAAGCCAAACTAATCCCCAGCCACAGGGAGATCAGTGAGGGGGGTTCAGCTGAGGAGGTGGCAGCTTTTGGTTTAAAAACTGCAATTCCCAGGGCTGATTGCCACACTTTCCCAAACACTGAGTGAGGCAGGTCCTGCGGGAGGAGGGAGGGATCTGGAGGAGGAGGAGGAGCCACACTCACCTGCAGGGCACTCTCCAGGCACCTCTGCCACTCGTAGGCATACCTCTCACTCTCCTAGAGCAAAGAGAAGGACAGGCTCAGTCTTGTTCCTACACACATTTCTCTCCCTCTCTCCTACACAACAGACACACAGCAGACAGGTATTTCAAAAGACTGTTTGCAGATCAGCTGTGTGAACTTCCAACACACCTGTTCCTAACTTCTCCCCATTCTTTCCAGATTTTCTATGCACCTGAACTCTAAAATTTGATTTCTGGGAGTGGGAATGAGTTTCAAAAGGACAATGTATAGGGGTGGGTAAAAGGTTTCATTGCACACAGCTCCTCCTGACACATTTGTTCCAGTCTGCTGTTCTAGCAATGGGGATTAGCAGAATTTAATCTGAGTCCTTTTCCCATCTCTTCTCAGGATGAGCAAGAGAAATAACTACCACACAGCCAAAAAGCCATGCCATTCCCCAAAGCAAACACTCTCTGCCAGAGCTGGGATTAGATTTAAACTGTAACAAATTTCCAGCCATAAGCTTAGGCTGCAAGGTCAAGTGATTCTGTGTTTCAGACAACATTCTGTGCTTTCCCACCTCCCTTTCAAGACGTGAGAGAAGAACCCTCCAAGTTCCACTCACAACATCCGACTGCACCCGGACACGTCTCACCCATACTCAAACAGGTAAAACCCCAAAAAGTGGGACACAGAAGCCCCTCAGGGGTGTCCTAGACTGCTCCTCACCTCCACCTCCCCAGTGAGGTCCTTGTACTTGTCCCTGATCACGGGCAGCGCTGGCTTCTCGCTCAGCGTGTTGGAGCGGTCCCTGAACGGCTGCTCCAGGGCTGGCAGGGGTGAGCAGCGACTGATTTCTCTGTCCCCCAGGCTCAGGCTCCTCTTGTGAGACCCTAAAAAGTCAGGTTGTAAAAAGTTATTCCTGCACTCTAAAGACCCAGGCTGTTTAAAATGAATGGAGTGGCAGCAAGGGCTGTCCCGCTCCTCCAGAAGAACAAATATTTCTCTTTACTCAGTGACTGCTGCAGATCTCCCCAAGTCCCTCAATTCTTACAGGTTTTTGGCACAACAAATATTTCCCTTGTACAAAAAGACCTGCTCCAAATGCCACGGAAATCAATCAGAAGTTTCAGGTCGTTTCCAGCAGCCTTTGGAACAATCCCCATTAGCTAATTTATAATTCAATTAGGAAAATCAGCCTTTGATGAGCACATGCACCATGAGGTTCCTGCACCACGGGCAGGCTTACCTTGCACAGACAGGTCAAAGGTGGCCAGCTCACTCCTGATCATCTCCTCGCTGGATTTCACCTTGCCTTGGGAAGTTGCCACCAAGAAGTCGAACTTGCTGATTTTTGGTTTTTCACTTTGGAACTCCCCGAAGTCATCCGTGGCCTCCCTCCGCAGCTCGGAGGAGGCTCCAGCGAGGAAATCAGCGCCCAGGGCTGTGTCAGCTGCTGCTGCATCCTGAGCTTCCGAGGGGAGCCTGGCAAAGTCCCCAAAGTCCCCGAGGTCATCGTCACCGGGACCGCCGGACACGGGCCCCGAGTCCTTAAAGTTGGCAAAGGGCGCGAAGGAAACGTCCTGCAGAGCATCCTCGCTGGAGAAGGTGGTCACTTTGGAAACTGTCGTCATGGTGATGTTTTCTGAGCTGCCAAAGAAGGTCTCCTTCTTCTGGAGGACGGCGGTGGCGGCGGAGGAGCCGCTCCCCGGGGGCTGGGCGGAGCAGGGCAGCCTCCTGTCCCTGTCGCTGTCCTGCTGGTCCCTGTCGGAGCTCGCCAGGCTGCCGAGCGCAGAGCCACCACCGGCACAGCTTCCACCCTTAAAGTCATCCACATCTGAAACAAAGCCCCACAATTAGGAGCTGAAGTTCAAACCTTTCAACTCTCCACGACCTGCTGAGAGCCTGGAGGAGCTGCAAGGACAAACACAGAATTGCTGTCTCGCTGAGGCTTGCAGTGTGCACAAAAATAATCTGGAAAATACCTGAGCATTTCATACAAAAATTTCTCTGTTCAATGAATCTAAGCCTTGACCTTTGAATGCTGTCTTACATTTTAAGCTGGAAGTCACCATACCACTATGGTAGTGAAGAAACACTAAAAAAAAATTAGTTTCTGGCCAGTCCAGGCTGCACAGATCACCAGTTGAGTTTTCTGGCTGCAGAATCTACAATCAAAATATAAATGTTACAACTCAAACACCTTTAATGCGTTATTTCATCTTATCAAATCCAACCACACAGAAGACTGGGCTGACTTTTCCATTCCTCTGATAAAGTATTAATATACTTTAATTTTATATTCATGCTTTGATACAAATAACATGTAAAAATGTGCTGCAAGGATCTAAAAAAGCCTAGAAATCCTGTTTGAGCTTATCAGGGCTCCTGCAGTGCTGCACGGCCGACTCGTCAAACTTCCAGGTGCCAGCACTGACAGGGACATTGCAGAGATCATGTTTTAACTGAATAAATAGTTTGTAAAAGCTAAGTCTAGAGAAAATCCAATTATTTTGCAGAAAGCTCCAAACATTTGTACCCACCTGGTGATTACATGGCCCAATAGGTTCTTCTCCCTGCCAGGGGCAGCTGTGAGATCAGAGAGGCATCTTTCACCTCCAGACTGACTCTGATCCCCAAAGGCACAGGGAGCCAGGGCTGGGCAGTTTGCATTGGAGCACGAGCCCCCTCCCCAGCAAACCAACCCTCCTTCCCTACTTTTGGCATTGTTTTCCAGCAGGAACTGTCACTTTGGGTTGCTCAGGGTCTGGTGGCTGCAGGAACAGCAAACCCAGAGCACAGAGAGTTTTCCCTGAGCCTCCCTGGGGCTGAGATCCTGGTGCTGAACAGGCTGGCACACTGGGCTCTGATAGAGCTGGGGGGAACAAGCTGAATTCCCAGCTGTCCTCTTCCTTCACCGCAGCCTCACCAGCCCGAGGATGAAACCATTCTAACAAACCATTTCTGCCTTGGTTTGTTCATCTCCCTGGAGGGGGAGAGCAGGCCAGGCTCCAGGCTGCTTCCCAGGCATGACCCACATCCATGGCTAATGAAAAACCTGAGCAGCACACGGCACAGCTCAGTGACCACTGCCGTGGGTCAGCGAGGCACAGCGAGCCACCCATCAGCCCCTCCTGGAGCTGCCACCTTGTCCTGCCAGCACCCCAAAGCCAGAGCTGAGCCCTGCACACAGATCTCCCAGTGCCCCTGGAACTGTGGATGAGCAGAGGGTGAACAGAGAGATGGAAGCAGTGAGTGAAAGGAGCCCAGAGGGGTCGGTGATTTATCACCACACACCACACCTTGTGCTCTCAAGTTTTTGTTTGAAGAAGGGAAAGGAAAGCTTTGCATGAAAGATAGCCAGCTGTAATTAATGCTGGGATCCTGCAGATACCACCAGCTTCCCTTGACTTTGTGCTGGCTCCAAACCCCAGCACAGACCTGAGCCTTGCCATGGTTCTGGAGAGAGGGGGGAGAGCTGATCCCACCCCGAGCATCTGCACACTCCCAGCCTGCTGGGAATTGTTCCTTTGATAACTGCTCAGATTCTGAGCTGCAAACACATCCTGAAGGCCCAGGTCAGGGCACTGCTGACCCAAGCCTGGCTCAGGCTCAGGCAGGATCAGCAGCAGGCTCCAGGGGGAATCCTGACTGACCTGCAATCAATAGGGCAGGGGAGGCAGAACAATAGTTTAATTATTCACAAACCAAGAGTCAGGATTCTCTGTCTGTGAATTCAGGCAGACATGAAACCTCTGAAGAGGTGCAAGGGCTCAGGTGAAATGTAATGGTTCAATTCTGTACATTTGATTTTGGTTCCTTTTTTTGATAATTCCAGAAGGATCACTCCAGTGAATAAACCTTTTTCTAGGAATATTATATTATATTACTGGGAAAACACTGCATTCAGAGTCAGTGTTAACAGCTCAAGCAGTCCTAAAACAATTTAGTGAGAAGTATGAAAAATAAGAATGTGGAACCCAAAGTCCAAAGTGCCTGATCATCACCTGGGACCAGGTGCAGCTGCAGGAGCCAGCCAAGGGAAAGGGCTGGCTGCAAGGAATGCACAGCAGGATGAATACAGTTGAAAACACTGTTTCCCAGTCTTATCTCATCTAAAGGAAAGCTTCCCACCCCTGATCTGAGCCAACTATAATAATTTATTTCAACTACCAAGGATTAAGTTATGGCTGGAGGGAAATTACAAGCTGGAGCCTTCAATGTCAACAGTTTAATCATTTAAAGAAAACCCTTGACAGCATTAGTGACTATCTGAAGGAAACTGAGACAGACAACTCAGGGACATTGGAATAAATTTGGGGATTTCAGCCAGCACAGGAGACTTTCAGGTTTTTGTATTTCAGTGGGTAACAGAGTCTGATGAATAAACCCAGCTCTGGTGCCAGAGCAGCATCAGAGCAGTTACCCTGCAGCATCCCCTGCTCCAGGAGAGCATCAGTGCTGCTACCCTGGAACATCCCCTGCTCCAGGAGAGCATCAGTGCTGCTACCCTGGAACATCCCCTGCTCCAGGAGAGCATCAGTGCTGCTACCCTGGAACATCCCCAGTGCTGTCACCCTGAACATCCCCTGCAGCCTGAGCAGCAGCCCAGGACAGGCTCCACCTCTCCCTGCTCCCTCAGGAAGGGACAGGAGGCTGCAGAACACACAGTTTCATGCACTGCTGTCAGCAACCTGAAAAATCCCAAGCCTGTTTCTCAGCTGGAGAAGCCTGGAGCAGTTAACAAAAAGGGAATTATTCCCATTTGCTTTCTCTAAAGAACGGCCGTAGCTAAGGTGGAAACCATCAAGAAAGCTGACTGTAAGGTAAATGAAAATGAAGGAAACAGGAGAAAAGGCTCCAAAATGTGTGGAATTACAGGATTTGCTATTTTGAAATGGTCATGATAAACAAGGTTTCACAGCAGAATAAAACCCCAGAGCTGACACTGGGAGCTCAGTCCCACTGAGGCCCTTGGGAAGGCCATGGCAAACACATCCACACCCTCCCTGTCAGAGCCTTCCTGGGTAAACCAGGGAGGATAAGCTCTTCTGTGTGCAGAATTAACCCAAATGAGGCCAAGGGAGTCAATCTGGCTGTCCAGTCTGGACAAAAACATCACAAATACAGTCATGAAAGTTCCTCTGCCTCCTCCAGGAATGACTGGCTGAACACAAACACAAACTGCACCAGCCCTGCAGAATCAGGGCTCAGCTTTATAGTCAAAGCTTTGGTTTAAAAACTTTAGGGCTGGGCATGACCTGGGATCTCCAGAACCAAGGAGGGATGTTATGTTTTTCTCCCTTTTTCATTTTTTCCATTTTGAAGCCTCTCCAGCTTGGTGTAAAGAAGAAAACCCACATTCTGCTTCCTGAGCTGGTTTCTGCTCTTGTGGCAACTCCAAAACCCCAAAACAACATTTTAACTATTTCATATCTCAATTATTTTTAGCTTTTTTCCTTGTGTGCCAATTTGATGCTAATCCCAAGCTGTCAGTGGCTCAGGAGGTGGAGGAATGTGAAGCGACATAATTGCATGCCAAAAATTTGCAGCTGTCATTCATGTTTGAAAGTTTCAATCTTTAAAAGGTAGAACTTCCCAAATGGAAGATTTACTTTGGGGTTCTGTTTAACTCACATCGGATTAGGTAAATAAATATCAGAATATTATTGAGTGGGCTTCTACTCATAAAAGTCTAGACAGCAACACAGTTTCAGTGCCAACTCACAGAAACAACCCTGCCACCACACATTTCCTCCACTCCATCCCCCTCAAACACAGATCTTTGGAAAAATATTATTGAGGTTGATATGTAAAGATTCAGGAGGTCACAGGGAGCGAGCTCAAAGCGCTGGAAGAGGACGAGAAGGAAGCTCACCCACACTCTGCTCTGCAAGAGAAAGGCACCCACCAGCTTAAGGGGATACCAGAACCTTCAACTCTGCATTTTTGAGGAAGCAGAGATACATTGCTAGTTTGCAACAAATCACACACACCCCCACGTTTTCAAAATATGCCAAGATAATATTTATTAACACAGCAGGACTTACAGATCACAAAAGATAGTGATACAGAGGAGCTCGGGAGGGCGGTATCAGAGAAAAGCATGCAGGTCAATACTTGCAGAAGAGAGATATCAAAGCAGATCTGAAAAGGCACATTCACACAGGAAATGTTTAGTTGAAATCAGACATTAGAAAAAGCAGCAAAAAAACCTGAAGTTGATTAAAATATACAGAGAATCTCCAGTAATGCCAAAGAAAAAGGTACTTTACAGGTGTGTCAGTGCAGCAGATAACCCTTTGAGGGTGCCTGGGGCAGGGCTCCTCTGGCTGCAACCTTTGGCAGGAAGGACAGATCAGGCTCACCCAACAGGAGCAGGTGCCCATTCAAACGCTCTCAGCTCAGAATGAAAGGGAAATTTGGTGTAAAAGAAGCAGCCTGGTTCAAACTAACAGCATGCAGCCAGTGCTCAAAGGGTTATAGCAGTAAATGCAGGAGGAATGAGGCAACATTAGTATCATCTACCTTCCACACAGAGAGTTAGCAGCCGAGCTTAAAGAGACTGTATCCCCTCTGGAGAGAGAAAATCTGGAAACCTTTCATCCCTCAAGAGAGCACAGGGCCCTGGCAGGGGAAGCAAGCCAAGGATTTCTCCCTAATTCCCAGCATCAGCACCTACCTGCCCATACCTGGAAGCTACAAATGTCAAACCTCAGAGCCCAGGGACACCCAGCTCTGTGTGGGCACCATCTCTCTGCACCTCTGTCCTGCTGCTGCTCCCCTGCAGATGTGACACAGGGCTTGCACAGGGGCAGCTCCCCAGGACACTCTCCCATTTCCCAGCAGGGAGGTGACAAAGGGATGCTGGCCCTTTCTGACATTAGATTTACAGCTCGAAGGGAACGGTGAGGAAAAAAGGAAAAAAAAATCTGCTTTTTAACTTCATGTAAACTGAAAAAAAGAAAAAAAAAATTAAAGGACTTGACCATCAGCAGTTCACAGCTTGAAATGCATCAAACACACAGAAAGGAACACGTGAGCACAGGAGTGTTTGTAGCAGAGTGTCCAGAGCACATCCTGCTACCAAATCCAAACACTTAAATGGAGCTAAACTCTCCCTTTTGGAATAACATCTAACTTGGCACCATAGGAGAATACAGACTTGTTTAAGTTTAATAAAAATAGCTTCTAATTAATACTTCAGAGTTCAAAAGTTTAGCAACAAGCTCATGAAGGGCTAACCCCTTTAAACAAACCAAAAAAAAAAGAGGCTTTCCTGCCACAAACAGCAATTATTCACCACGGGTTGCTGTGGCAAAATCACACGTCCTGTAAAGAGCTACAGAAGTCAAACTACCACCAAAAGAGGCTAGAAAAATATTAGGAAAAAGTGCTTTCAAACCCAAAGTAAACATTCAAGAATACACTGTTGGTGCTACGTTTTGACAGCTCACTCAACTTGGAGTTTTCCCAAGCAGTAATATGAAAATTAAATGTCTTTGCTAATAAATTATTCCTGATATTTTGTACCCTGTTAGAGAGTATCTTCCACATCGAAGTTGCCGACTTAATTCTCTCCTCTACTTAAAAATATCATATAATGCAAAATTACAGTACTGTATATCTTTTCTCTACCCATATCTGCAAAAAATGGAAGAAATATTTCATGTGGAAATAACCAATTCTTGCAGTAAGAGCTTTTACATTTACAGTTTGTATGTTCCCCCTGTTCAGAAAAGCCTTTGACTGCATAAAACTTGTCCTAGAACACAGTAATGTTCCCGTGTTGTTGAAGGCCACAGAACATTTAACTACAGCTTATCTCCTATGTATATATGAAAAGAAAAAGCAGGACACTTGGGAAATTTGTTTTATGATATGTGATCAGGTCAGAGATGGTCAGTTCACTCCCTCAGGAATGTTGTCATAAAGGGAAATTAAAGAAGGTGGAAACCTGATAAAGTGAAAGTCTCATGGTTTAAATTCAGGTCCAAGAGCTCCCAATCATGAGACCAGCACTTGCAGTCCCTTGGCACAATGATTTCCACGAGGGATTTAACACTGGAAGGTGTGTGAAATACTCTAAACTGCAGTCCTGCAAAATCCTGCCTACCCAGACTGAGCCCCACTGTAAGGGGAATACACTGCTGTTGGTGATTAGTCAGCTTCTCATTAACAGCCCCAATTAGTGACCCTTGGGAAGCGCCCATGGGGAAGTCCCCAAGCCAAATGCTTTGTGGAAAACAAGAGATTAAAGTGAGACTCTGCCATCATCTTGCTGACATAAATGGAATGACACTGTTTGCACTGGAATATTTTCCACTCGAGTCCCTTAAGTGCCAATGGCGAACAGGTACCAGTATGATGATGTTAAATCTCAAAAATAAACTGGCCTGGAGTTCAAACTGTTCCAGCTAGTTATATTTAGAGTCTTCTAAGACAAAAACTAAAGAGTGCCCTGCTGAGGGGCCGTGGCTGGCGGGGACACACACTGAGGAGTCTTCCACTACTGAAAGACGAGTGCATAATACTGTAATTGAGCACAGAGAACACGGAATCTGCACCACCTACGTTACCAGAGCAATCTAACCAGTTCCTCACCTGCTGCTGGTGGATGCTGGCCACTAACTGTTGGCAAATCCAAAGAGCTATCAGACATGACATGCTTAAGATCTCCTCCCACATCAGCCAGTTTCATGTCAAACTGAACAGACAGCGCGTCTTCGGAGTCCTCCTTGCCCACGCTGCTGCCGCCGATGGAAGGCAGGTCCAGGGATTTCACTGAAGCAGAGTCTTCTTTGGCCTGCTTGAAAGCTGCCACTTTGTCCACCAGCGACTTCTCGGCACCGCTGGAAGAGAACTTGGAGTGGAAGTCAGCAAAGTCATCGTCGCTCTTGGCCGAGGAGAGCGCGCTGTCCTTGGCCTCCTCGAAAGCCGCCCCGGGGCCCTCCAGGGACAGCTGCTTGAAGATGTCATACTTGGTGGGCGTAGCAGTGGTGGCAGAGCTCTGCCCACCCTTCACTGTGCTGCCTGAGGAGCCAGCCTGAGCACCAGGGCTGGCCTCCAGCTTGAGTGCATTGTATTTGTCCTCGGGTTTTTGTTCGGGAAAGCCCCCGCTGTTGTTGAAAGCCATAAAATCTGCAAAGTCATCTTGTCCACTGGCTGATGCGCCGTTAGAAAATTCCCCAAAGAGGTTGAACTCTCCAAAGTCATCGGCTAAGCTTGAAGTTTTGCTGGGTGCTGGCTGGGCAGAGGCAGATGGAAGGGGTGGAGGGGGAAAGGAGCCCGGCTTTGAGGTGTTGAATGCAGGTGGGAAGGATGGCTGCTTGTTTTCTCCAGGAGAGGAAAAGAGCTCCAAGTCTGCCAGATTCAAAGGGGTCTTGGCTTGTGTTGGCTGTTTTGGCTGAGCAGGCAGAGGAGGGAAGGGTGCAGGGAAGGTTTTGTCCTTTGAGGGTGGCTCTAACGGGGAGATGCTGTCAGCGGTTTTGAAATCTGTGAAACCATCGTCAGCTCCTGTGGGCTTGAACTCTGCAAGGTTCTCTCCTGGGAATGAAAACAGGGAGAAAACAACAATTAAACCCTGCAAAACAAACACAGCACATTCACACCATGCAAGCAAGCAAATTACTCCATGCAGTGTCAGAAGGTTTTAGGCAAACTGTTTAAATGGAAGACTTTGGGGTGCACACAGAACTGCAAACTCAACCTCCATGAGCCACACAAGTGTCAAGGGCACTGATTCTGCTCTTCACTCCAGCAAACACCTAATTCTCTCAAATAGCCCCAAAGTCACATTAAACTCCCTTTACACTGAGTTAATATCAAAACACACCATGACAAATGGATTCAAAAGGAGATCAATACTGTCTTATTTGGCTTCCATGCAAGTTGTTCTCCCCACCTCATCCTCTTCGTGTTTGCCAAACAATGAATGTAATTTTGGATTTCACTTATACCAGTACAGTATTTGCTTTTTATGGAAGCAATTCTTCCCTTCCTCCCTCTGAAATACTGCAGCTTTTTCAGGGGGGATCACCAGATGGCTGAGACAAAACCAACATGAGGTAAGAATGTTTTCATTGAATTTACATTCAATATTTTGGTGTGCTCATTTTATAACTTTCTTCTTTTGAACATGAAAACATTGTTTAACCCATTCACCAGCATGTACATACTTGGACTACCTGTAATTTTAAAGTATTGATGCTTACTTTAAGACAAGTGTCCAATAATAAGATTTTTTTCTGTTTTAGAAACACACCACTAGCATTTCATTATTAAGCTACCTCAGTGTCACATTTTAAATCAGTTTAACCAAGATTTAAAAGAATACTCTTAGTAATGGCAGTAAAGGACCACAACTACACCTGACTTTTTATTCCATTCTCCCTCCCCTCCAAACCAATTCATTTTGCTCAGCAACAATATAAATATTCCTGAAATTGCTTGATCAAAACTGCAACAGCACAGCAAACTAAACTTACTGAAGAATTGCAAACTTTTCCATTAGAAATGTAAGCTGGTGAAAGGGTTAAGAGTGGTCAGACCTTGACAGCAGGCAAATACAGCAACTTTCTATATTTTAGAACATGTACAGAAAGAGATCAAATGTTATTTCATTTTAGTGCAAGCATTTAATCCTGAAGAGGTTCCAAGCGCGAGAAGTTCACAAAACACCACAGGGATTTCATAAATGAATAACTCCTTACTTAAAACAAATTCCAAACACATCATTACTTTAAAATAAAACTCAGGAGCACCCAGAAGAGATGCCAACCTTCCAGAAATACCATCAGCACATTGTTCCAATAGGATATTGCCCTGTTTTTACAAGATACTTCCTACCAAGTTTTTTAGAGAAGCAGCAGCACCATTATTTTAGAATTGCAGAGATGGAAATTCTGCAGCTCAAAGGGAAATGCTACAAATGATAATGAAAACCCAATAAAGCCCCAGTGCTTACCCAAGTATTTGCTTTCTGCTGGTTGCTCTAATTCCCGGAAAGCGCTGTACTTGTCCCTCCATCTAGAGAAGAGGAGAAAAGAAATACATTTACACAGAGAAATGATGAATTCACACAGCAAAATTAGGAATTCATACAGCAAACGCTACATTAATTGCTCTGATTTTTAAGGATGAATATCTTATCAATGCCAAAAAGAAGATATAGGAAATTGTACAATAAATTGCTCATAGTGGTTGTGTATTTGTCCTTTTACCTCCAAAAGCAGCTGCACTCTCAGAAGGCTTCTCAGCTGCCATTCCTTTAAACACAGCATATTTGTCAGCTGGTGAAAGTGGCTTAGTACCTGGGAGTGGCATTAGTAAAGAAGGAACACTAAAAACAAAAGAGATAAAAGCAAAGTTCCTTAATTGATCCATAAGAAATCTGCATTTCCAGTCTTATTTAAAGAAGCCTCTTATTATGCCTATACAATTTGGTTCCTAAACCTAAGCTTATGCCTTAATGAGTGTTTAATCCAGCCCCTGATGTAAGTGACCTCAGCTGGGTAAATTCCCACTTTATCTCACCTAATCATATTTCTTTGGTTCAAAGTAATTTGCACCATTCTTGATTTTAATTTCTAACAAAACCATGAACAGAACACCCCAGAACTTTATACCAAGGAATTTGTAGCTCAGGAGAGAACAAGCACACAGACACACCCCAGGAATCACTCCTGCTTCATTTATCCCTATGAAAATTCCCCCTGATAGAACTCAATACAGTAAAGAGTTCAAACTGCATGAGATTTTAACAGCTCCATACTTTCGGCTTATCTAATTCTGATTACATCTCATTACATATTGTAAAATTAGGATAATAAAGTGGGATTACTGTTCAAAGGAAGGAAAATAATAACGCTGAATCTCTGTCAGTGCCAATCAGTGAGTTCAGGCAGGTATCTAGTCAGCAAAATAAGGATTAGTGCACAGTTACACAAGCAAGTCTTTTTGCATAAACACACTCTATTCTATCCAGTAAAACTGCCACAACAACCTAACACCTTGTTAGCAAACGCTGGAAGATTTAGGAGAGAGCTTTGCCTGCCCTCCACACAAGCCCTGTTATCAGACCTTGGCAGCTCCACACAACACCATCCTTTACATATGAATGATGCATTCTACCTCCAGTTTGTGTCACTCACATTGAAAACCTGAATGAATTTCTATTGCATTCTTCAGCCTGGAGCAAGAATCTTTCCAGAGCCATTTAAATCTCCTTATCAGCAGCCTACAAGCAACACACAAACGAAGCACTTGCACACATGTGCTGATGCTGGTCTGTGGTGCTTGCAGGCAGACAGTGCAACGGCAAAAAACCAGAGTTAATGGTAATATAATTAAATTTCCCATCCCTGCAAAGCAGGCTATTAGATATGCAATCTTGGCAAATGGAATGGTTAATCAGCTGTACTCCACAGATGGCTTTTTTTTAAATAAAGCTCCATAAGCAATTAGATTATAGCTCATTGTAACATTTTGTTCAAAACTGAACGCTTTCACAACTGAATAAAGGGAACTGCTGCAGTGAAAAAGAAACACCATTTTCTGAAATATTTCTTTATGATCCTCTACTTTCTATTGTGCAATTAACAAACAGTTTTCGGTCAAAACTTTCAGCAACAGATTAGCTTCAGCTGCAAAATGACATCTAACACAAGATATACTTAAATCAGCATCTTCAGACCCATGTGACATTGACTGACACCCCTGGGAGCGTCCAAGGCCAGGCTGGACAGGGTTTGGAGCAATTTGATCTAATGGAAGGTGTCTCTGGCCCATGGTGGGGGGTGAAACTGATAAGCTTTAACGTCCCTTCCAAACCAAATATATAAAATATAAAATTTTATTTCTTATACAGAAGCCATTTGCCAGAGTGTAAGAGAACAAATGGGTTGAGCATCCCCCTTTGATGTCACTGCTGAGGAAGCACCTGGTAATCAGGGCTCACATGGAATTCAGAGCTCTGTTTGCCACTAAGAAAAGCCAGTTCCTACCCAGAAAATGTGTCTGTCTACAATTAGACACCTGGGAGGTGCATAAAGAGGAAAGAAGGCTGAAATTTTGTAGTCTTTGTAGACCTTGAAAGGTCGATTGCAAACTATCAAAGGGAGGAAACATGTTTATTTATTTTGTTATACAAAACCTGCCTGATCAGGAATTACATCTTGTCTCCCAAAGGAAAAGCCAGGATTGCTGGAGTCTGAATGATATTTCAATTGAGATTTATAGTCAGGTATCAAAAGTTCAGGCGCTGGCCAGAGAAATGACAGAAACACCAAGGACCTGGTACCTGCTCCGGTGCTGTGAGCTGGCTGCTTTGGCTGCCTCCCCCTGGAAATCAGTGAAGGAGTCATCCAGGGAGCCAGACTTGGAGGCATCCTGAAACTCCTGGAAGTCATCATCTTCTGGTTTTACTACCTGAGTTACAAACAACACATGAATTGCTCGGCTGCTGGCTCTTCAAACTGTCATACAGCAAGAAAGCAGCTTGGAGCAGCGTGATTAAGAGGGAAAAAAAGAAGGAAAAGAACCTTTCAACACCAGCATCATCATCATTTGAACTTCGTCAGCACCTCACCCTACTCAAACACACACAGGATTACAGGGAGCAAGAATGAACAACAGTTCATTATTTCACGATAAACGTCCTATTGATTGTAGCCATGTCATCTTTTAATACAGGACAAATATTAATAATTTAAATCAATGAATAATTTAAAATTAATAGCACCACAAAAAATATTTTCTGAAGGATGAAGCATGTCTGCAAACAGCAAATTTATCCCCCACATGATTTACCTTTGTAAACTGAAGGTTTTCAGTGTTCTCAGCTGCTCCTGAAACTCCTATTTTACCAGCTATTAGAGTCTGCTGTGCAGTTTAACCTAAAATTCCATTTTATGTGCGTTACAAAATCCTAACTACAACTAAAATCCTCTTTGGAATACAGAACACTTTTGTACCTCTTCTAATGCCACCAGAAAGAACTGTAAAAATAAAAGAACGCCCTTAGCGGCACTTCACATTTTCAGACATCACATGCTGGATTTCAGCTCTGGTTTTTTTTGCCATTTACTTAAAACCTGTTCTCACCATGTAAGTTTGGAAGCGCCAGGCTAATGTCCCTTGCAGGGAAGGGGTTTGCAGGCAGGGAGGAGCTCACCTGGCCGGGCGGGTAGGAGGGCAGGAAGGCTCCGGAGGGCTGTGCGGGAGCTCCTCCCGCCGGAGCCGGGGCTGGAGCCGGGCCCGGGCCCGGGGCAGGGCCGGGGATGCTCATGCCCATCACGGAGGGCCCGATGCCCAGCCCCACGGGGGCCGGCGGAGCCGCGGGCAGCAGCGGGGGCTGGCTCACCCCGGCGGGCAGCGGCACCGGGAAGCCGGACAGGGTGGGGACGGGCGCGGCTGGGAACTGGTTCAGCACGTCAGGGCTCACGGCTGGGATCCCTCTCTGCAGAGACAACGAGCACAGTTATTCCAGGTGCAGGGCTGAACAAAGGGCGCAGTGTGCTCTGCAGCTCCTTGCGCTGAAGCCAACAACGAGCAGGGTACTGGTAAACCTCCCACATCTAAACATGCCATCAAGGTCCACGTAAGCGAATTACATTCAACACAGAATTACTGAGGTAGGAAAAGGCCTCCAAGGGCACTGAGTTAATCCTCTGACCCACCCTGTCACCCAGCCCAGAGCACTGTCCTTCCTCGGACGCCTCCAGGGATGGGGGCTCCACCACCTCCCTGGGCAGCCCCTTCCAGTGCTTAATAACAATAACCCTTTCCATGAATAAATTCTTCCTCATGTTCCAGCTGAAACTCCCCCAGCACAGCTTGAGGCCATGGATTCTTGTCCTGTCACTCACTACATTTGATATTAAAAATATATATACATGAGTTTGGTAACTATATCTAAGAACTTCAACTGACACTAAAGGAAAGAGTAATTGAACTATAAGCAATGAAATTGCTAAGATTACAAGCCCACTGAAGTGACAAGGGCAGTTTCTGTGCTGCACTGGAACAGAAGCAGTGTTTGACAGGAGGCGTGCAGTGCCAGGCACTCAGCCTGGGGTTTCACAGGAGGTGTGCAGTGCAGGCACTGGGCTCAGGGGCTGCCAGGTGAGAGCATACCTGGGTCACTGCTATCATGGCCAGCACACAGTAGAGCTCCTCCTTGGTGAGCTTCCCGGGCGTGGTGCGGTTGGCCAAGGCCCAGATCTGCCCCAGGGTCTCCCTGGGCAGTCCCGAGGACATCAGGATGGGGTAGAGCTTGGCTGTGTCAATCCCAGCAGGAGTCAGAGTGGTTTCTAAGATCTTCTTATACAGCTCTGTTGTGAGGGAGGCAGTGTTAGACAGTGACAACTGCTCTTTTCAAACATTATTGCTTTTTTATGTCGTCTCAAACTCATGATATCAAATCAGGAGCACTCAGTGTAAGGTAAGGCAAGAGCATTCTGGCACTGTATTGTATCACCATGTTTCATCTAAATGTGTTATTGGATGGTCTTTACAAACAAGTTTAACTCAAGCAGAGAAATATTTTATATCAAATACACTTAGTGCTGCATTTCAAACCACATTTCTTTAACGAAACTGCAGGATAACCCATATAAAAAGATAGTTCTAAGAGCCTTATGTACTTAAACCTCAGTGTAATCAATATTTACTACAGCAATTCATTTCCTATTCACTGTGTTATTTACACATAGAAGACAAATAGCCTTCAGAAATGAGCCTACCTAATTACAAGACATGCCAAAAACCAGAATACCCATGAAAGCAGCATTATCAGCAATGCATCCTCTGCTGGGATAAGCTGCTGCCATAAATGTTTAATCTAGAATTTGTTAACATGCTCAAATAAAACCCGTTTCTTCAAATGCAGATAAGACACCATAAATATGTAACATATCAAAGATCCAGGATTCTTTTGATGAGGGGATAAGGCTTTGATCAAAAAGTGGCCATGCAAGCACAGGTACACCCACACCTTGCACTGCCCACCTGGTCAAATGCCCCCTGGTTGCTTTACCTGGGACCAAGCTGTCGTTGTAAATCCAGGGAGGCATAATTTGCTGGATGGGGTCCTGGGGAGGGAACACTCCAACTCCTAAAGGTATTCCATTCAGTAAGAAAAACACTTGTATTAGGACACAGAGCACAATGATCTTAAGAGGCTACACCACAGCTGGTCAGCATCATTCAGCATTTCAGGCAAAGATTTAAGATAGGAATCACTGTGCTCAGAGGAAAAACAGGTACTGCAGGAATATGAAATAGTAACTAGAATGATGTGGCAGTAATAGATTATAGTTATATATGTAATGAAATAAGGAGCTCCTCACGTGCCTCCCTCTTGAAGTGCAGATGTACAGAACCTAAAGTCTCACTGTCTTCAAGTTTCACAGCAGTTCTGTCAGAACAAATTCAGCTTCCCATCAGCTCCCTGCTATTAGGGCTATTTGTGGAATAAATAAATCCATACCTACCATAAACCCCTCAATGTTCCCCTAGAACATCCTCCCCTGGGAAATGCACAAACAGCCCAGGGACTGAACCTCAGCAAGACTGTACCCACATCCACAAACCTGTATCCACTGCTCCCAGTCTGCAGCTCCAGGGGACACCACAGCCACCTTCACTCCTACAGGCTTTTGTAACATCATCTGCCACACTTCACTCTCCAAAAATTGGTTATTTCCTTCTCCACTATGGGGACTCTTCCCCTCAGCAGATTTTATGCTCATCTTGGATGGAGTTCTGACCAAAATCAGCATCATTTCAGATTTCATTGTCTTTCCCAGTACCCTTGCATCTCCTCATCTTCCACATGGATTCCCTCTTGACTGCAGTCTAACTTCCAACTACCCCATAACTCCAAGCACATTCTAATATAAGCAATTCCTTCCATTTCAACAAGCAAGTAAAATAAATTTGCCACTTCCTCAGATCTCAATTATTCTTCCGTTTTAACCCCCCTTCCATACTCAGTCAACAGTTTTAACAAAACCCAAACTGGAACAAAGCCTTGTTTTAAGTTTTCCTCTAGACCACCTTTTGAATCTTGAGGTAGTTTTAGACATAATGTGTATGAGCAGCAAATATTCAAGAAACAAGTATTAACTAGCTAAGAGTTTTAACCTGGCAAGATTTTATCCCCTCAAGAAAGATTAAAACACACCATAGCATTGACCATCTTTAGTGGTAAGTTTCCCTAACAGTTTTTTTTTAAAAATATCTTCAGACAGCACAACTTCTTTTTCCCCAAGACAGGATAGAATATTTTAAAACAGCGAACCTGATTAAACAAACATGTTAAAGGTGATTACAACAATAAACTCACATGGAGAAAGTTCAGAGCAAAATCATGGCAGTTACACTTTGAGCAAGGAGCAGGAGGCACTGACATATTATTCAAGCAGGCATTCAGAGCAAAATTACGCAGGGTTGGCCTTGGAATTAGTGAACAGAGCGTTAGCACCAAGCAGCATCTCATTAGATTGAAATTCTGTCAAACGTTTTGATTGCTCACCACACTCTTCAACTGCTCTGTTTTGTTCTGAAGCCTTGTGCACCTCTGCAGCAGCAGTGGGACCACTTTCATGTCCACCTACAACACCCCAGTCACTGCTGGTGAGACTGGGATGGGCTTGGCTTGCAGCTGAGGCTTTGTGCCCAACTTCGGACGTTTTAAGTTTGGTTTGCTCTTGTTCAGATTCATCTGAGCCATTAGCTAAGGCTTTCTCCTCCAAGGAAGAGCCTGAATAAACAGCAGGAGGAATTATTTATACTTTGTTAGGAACTGCCCAGACTGCACTTTTCAAAGGAGAAGTACTTTTGGTACCACTGATGAGCTAGAGATGATTGGCCCCAGCTCAGACCAACATCACCACTCTCTCTGGACACTTTCAGAGCCTGGTTCTGCCCTTTACTTACCACAAACACAACAAACTCAACAAGCAAAAAACAAGAGCAGGAAGACACAAAACTATTTCCTGTGTTAGGATTATTGTTGTGTAATCATCGAGGCATGAGGAGCAGAAGTGCCCAGTATCTACTTACATCTCCAAAATTCATGTTCATCTCACCAACATCCCTTCAGCCTCCAAGGGAGGAAACACACAAGTGCTCCACAGCTGCATAATCATTATTTCATATACCACCATCTCAACTGTGTCTTTTTCTACCCCACAGATTTAGGATGATGCTAAAACATAAGATTTAATTCACCTAAGATCAGGTATGTGCATATCTAGCAGTATTTGGATCCATACGTGACTTGCTTTTACAGGCAGTTCTAAGGGAAGCAAGAAGGGAACTTAAATCATCTTTTCGCATGGATCAGCAGGTTTCTGCTTAATTGCCTAAATTATTTTTTCCAGCCAGACTGAAAAAAAACCCCCAACAAATTAAGTAAAGAGTTTGTGCAGCTCAGAGGGTGACATGTAAAAGAAGATACTTTAGAGTTACCTGTTTTATGGGTATTGGATGGAGATGCAGAGGTAGGAAAATAAGGAACCTGCCCAGCTGTACCATGCAGGGTGGATAGCACTGGAGCCTGGGCTGGAGGGACAGGTTGGAGCACAGCCCTCTCTGAAAGCAGCTGCCCAGCCTCAGTGGCAGGATGGAAAGGCTGAGAGGTGGATTGAGGCACCAGTTTGGGGGTTTCAACAGGCCCTTGCATAAAGTCACTAAATTCTTCATCATCGAGAAAAGCAGAATGGGAAACAGATACAGCACAATGGGATGGTGTGGGATGATCTGCAAATGGAATGAACACACAAGGCAAAGTGATGAGGAACAGGGGTCACGGGCAGGAATGTGGAAAAGTGGCAAACACTGGGAATACACAGCAAATGGGTGAGGAGGAGCAGCATGGAGTCTGTGTGCTGACACGTCAAGGGTGTCACTGGCACGAGGTAAAACTGAGCAGCCCCTTCCAGCCACTCATCTTCTCTCCCAGGATTTTAGGATGTGAACACTGAAACTTGGTTCTTAACACTGGCTGTGAAAGTATTCTGTCTGTCTTGAGCAGACAGGGTCAGAACAAATCCAGAGGTAATACTTCAAACTGGACATAATGGGGTCTGTCAGGGGGACATTCTCCCTCAAAGGAATGTTTTATCCACAGAAACTCAGCAATGTATCATAAAGTACAAAAGAAATGTCTGCTGATGTAGACAATTTTCTGCTTGATCCCTTCCAGTGTTACCCATTTTAACAGAACTGGTGAAGGACAGGCAAATCTACAGACAGAGGGAAGTTGTCAGAGATCACCTGTAACTGCAAACTTACCAAGGAGTGAATCCACAGCAGAGACACAAATTTTATATAGGAAAAAGCTGGCCTAGATAAGCTTTGTTTCAGGCTAGACACTAAGAAAACTACACTACAGACCATAAGAAGTCTTAAGTGGCAATTGTTGCCAGTGTAATTACTGAGAACAGAGGCTTGGTTTGACCATGCCCAACAACACATCAGCCAGTTGTGACACTCCACTCAAGTCTTTAAATATGGTTTTGATCATTCTTAGCACTTAAATACCACTTCTCATCTTCAAAAGCACTCTGCAAAACATTAATTAATGCTTTGACTAGAAAAGAACAAACGCTTTATCAATTTCCTTGATGTTTCACATTTAGCACAGCACATGAGGCTTTCTGTTTAAGATTTCAAGTCTTTTAATAAAGGCTCATATCTATCAATATTTCACCCTCATACCCTGACCTAGCAAACAGTTGCCAGAATGACATTTGATTTTACAATACTGTTAATCCACTCATTTTGTACCACCAAATAAAAATATTTGTTGGAATTAGTTCCCCCTGCTGAGGATTTCAAACGTTGGAGTTTTATTTTCAGTTGGAAAATGAGGAAAATTACAAACCTGGCTTTTTTGGATGTGCTGCTGGTGTTGGGTGCATTTTAGCATCTCTAGAAAAGCCATCTAAGTTCCCTTTAATGGCTTCCAAAGCATCATCTCTGCTTTTTTCACCTGTCTGAAACAGCACAGAAAAAGTTTTGAAGAATTGACAGAACAGCTCAGTTTTCCTCCAATACCCACACTTCTTCAGTACCAGAATTAGCAATGCCTGCTGCTGGCAGAGTGTAAAGGACTGACTCTTCCAGAGGCTTTTCAAGCATCTCATGCAATTCCCACTGATTTGCTTGTTGAAAGAGACCCTCCCATTAAAAGCTATTAAAAAAAAACCTGAAGAAAGAAACACCCCACTTATTATCAGGCCATACCTTGGGTTTCACACTGCTCAGAAGTCTCAGCTTTTGTTTCTGCTCTTCAAACTGCCGCCGTTTCCTTTCTTCCTCTAAGAACTTCTGCTGGTGCTCAAACCTCTTCCTGAAGGAAAATTATTAAAAAAAAATATATATATATATAAATAATTTTTATGAGATTTTTCACATCAGGTTTGTGCTTGATTTCTCCATTTCTACAGTCTCAAATTCACATGGTTTGGTGCACACACTCCTGCTTCTTCTCACACCTGAACAAGCACCACAAACTTCAGAGGCAACGGGATATCCAGCAATATTCTACAGCCCCAAACAATGCTGCTGCAGAGAAAGCACATCTCCCCCTGACAGAAGGACTGCCCAAGAGCCAGGGAGGCGTCACTTACTGCTGCTCCTCTGCAAACTGCTTCTGCATGTCGGGGCTGTACTGGGGGCCGGCGGGGCGCATTCCCAGGAAGGAGGCCTGTCCCATGTAGGGCATTCCAGCTGCTGGCATCGGCCCCAGGGCCATGCCACCCTGCAAACAAACACAGCACACAGCTCCAGGGCATTGCTTTCAGCTCCAGTGTATTTTTTTCCCCCATAGAAAAAGCCAAAGCACTGGCAGTGCCAGCAAAGTGGAGTCTGCAGAATGCGGAGCTGGGGAGTGCTGGAGGAGCAGTGCCCTCAGTAGATGGCACTCTTCCTCTCCACAAGCACTCAAACTCGCAGCTTTTGGGAAAACTGGCAAAAATCAGCTCTGCAAATCCAACCTGCCCCAAGAGCAGGAAGGTTACAGCCATCCTACACCATTCAGTATGGGTTTTCTTGGGATTTCTGGTTCCTATTCTAAGGGATTTCATAGTATTTTTATATTCCCTCCTACCAAGCACAGATGCTGGAAAATGTGGTCTAGGCATTTCCCAGACAATATATGATAACAGCCAAGAGGAACCTTGTCTGAATAAACTGTATCAGAAGCATTTGCTGAGAAATATATTCTGGGACATTTCGAGCAGCAAAGCTGCCTAATATAGAAGGAGCCAGAAAATAATTTACTTTTCTTACCATTCATTTTGCATTTGGTCTCAGAACACGTAGGAAGAGAACAAAAGTTGTTTATTATTTTTAGACCAGTTCTCATAAAAACATCTTCCTACTATAAATTTTGCCAGAATAACATAATAAATTGCAGTTGGGGGAGGGAAGGGAGTATAAGGACATGGCAAAACAATAAATTCCATTTGTGACACAGCAATTTGGTTAGAAAGTCATGCAAAAGCATTAAATTTCAGCAAAGTGCAAATTTGTACATAAGCACATATGGTGCTAAATAGAAAACAATAGATTAAAAGAGAGAGAACATAATATTATCAGCTCATATTTAATTCTTACTCCTCAATTAGCAACAGCAGCACTAAAGACAAGTTCTTTAAGGAAAAAGAAAAATGATAGTGATAGGATAGAGGGAATGGCCATAACCTGAATGAGGGCAGGCTTAGATTGGCTATTAGAGAGAAATTCTTCCTTGTGAGGGTGGTGGGGCCCTGGCACAGAGAGGTTGTGGACTCCCCATCCCTGGCAGTGCCCAAGGCCAGGCTGGATGGAGCTTGGAGCAGCCTGGGATGGTGAAAGGTGTCCCACCCAGGTGTCCACCCAGGCAGGGGTGGAACTGGATGAGCTTTAATGTCCTTTTCCCCCAAACCAGCCTGGGGCTCTGCAGTTTCAGCCCACATTCCCTGCCACACACCTGCATGGCCATGGGTCCAGGAGGCATCTGAGAGCCATAATTCATTCCCATCATCCCTGGCATGTTGGTCTGCATGACAGGAACCATTGGAAACCCTTGCTGTTGCATAGGAATCATCCCTGCAATGAAACAGTAAACAAGCCAAGTGCCCAGTTAATGGTAAAAGCTTTTTTTTTCCCCTTAACTAACTCTTCCTCCCCCATTTAATTATTCTTTTTTGTTTACTAAACCAGTAAAAGAAAGTAAAAAACTCTTGAGTTGTGCTGGATGGCTTAAAAATAAAACCAATAAAATTTGCTACACTGCAGGTAGCCACAGAATCTCCTTAGTTTAAACACTGGTCAGTCTACAGGGAAAAATATTACAGGGCTTTTCAGTAACTAAGCTGATGAATTATCCCACCATCCCAAAGATTCTCTGTGGGTTTCTTCCCATATGATTTTTGGAAGGGTCATTTCCAATTAAAAAGATTTAATTAACCAGGGTGACTGGTGCTGGTAATTCCCATTCCTCTTGAAACCAGCAGCTTCTGAAAATAAATCTTGGGAAATAAAGTCAACCTTTCACAAAGCAACTTCACACTCTGACCTGGCTGGATAATTTGTCTGTAGGTTAATTAGCACACTTTGGGTTAATTAGCCCACTACACATGTTAGAATGGTAACCATACTTGTCAGTAAAAGCTAAGTGTGCACAAAGTTGGACAAACCGAGCTGGAATGTATTAATTCACTGAATAAAGCAAGTGTGTTATGGTTCAGTATCTTCCTGCCTCACATTTTGCTGTCTTGGGAGACAAACACTAACACGCACTTGTTACCAGCACACCATGAGATAATTATGCAAAAACACTCCAGGAGGCCATGACACAGGCAGGAATAATCCATGAATCAGTCCCTGGGATTTTAATAAAAAACTCTCCGTTTTCCCCATAAATTCTCTGCATATTTTCCCCTAATTAAACAAACAGCACCGCATCAGGAATGAGAACAAAGGCAATTTAAGGCTGGGGCTCTCCCATTGTATTAATACTTTCCACACAGGTTGTGACTCTTGTCCCGGGGTCTTGATGTGCTTTGTAAATATTTACCAGGTCTTGCAACACCCACACAGCATGGGTGCACACAGCTGGGAGATGAAGCAGAGAGAGGTGAAATACCACACTCAAAATAACACCAGAATCCAAAAGGCCAATTCAGGTTAAAAAGGGAGATGTAGTTTTCCTGGACCTTTAATCCACATTCTGGTGACACTGCCTCAACAACACACAGGAGGTTTTCCCAACAGAGGAGTGAGAGCTGAATTCAAAGGCAATAACCAGCTATGGAGTTCAATTAATAATCACACCTCTGAACATCATTGCAGACCTGGTTTAGGTCTAATTTGTCTAAACAAAATCAAGGACTTTGTGCTCAAAATGTGAAGCTGTTACGTACCTTGAGGGGGGCCCAAACCGCCTGCGACGGGAAACATGAAGCTGCAGGAAGAAAACAAGAGTACATGAAAGTCTGTCACTTCAGTGCAAATGGAAAATCCACCTCGACTTCCATCACCAGGAGCCTCCCACCTTCTGGTCAGCACCTGCAGGTCCCACAGAACTCAACCCATCCAAGGGAAAAGGTTATCCCTCAGCAGGATCCCGAAGCACCCCGGCAGTGCAGAGCCAGGAAACACAGAGCTGATCCTCCCAGCAGCCCTGACATGGCTTTGACTCATCCACATCACCCACAAGAGACTTTCAGCACCCACACAGCTTGGGAACAGGTCAGTGTGCTGTGTGGGCTAAGCATGGAATGAATAAACATCTCCTCTTTGAAGGATCTGACTCAGCAGGACCACCAGAGAACAATTCTCAGCTGCTTAGGAACAGCTTTTCTGAAGAAAAATAAACTATCCGCAAAACCCCATCACTTTTTGCCCCCTTTAGAAACATCACAAAATAATGGAGTTTCTATTTTCTCAGTTATCTAATTACAACAAAAATAGCACCTTGGAGAAAACATTCATTCACATATCGAGGGTCAAGTGCACCTAGAGGCAGAACCATTAAAATTTCAACTAAAATCCTAATGGAAATTGCTAGCCCTCGCTCTCAAACAGCTGCCAAACAGCAAAAAAGGACCTAGTTTAAAATTCTCATTTGCAAGCAACTTGCAGAAACCCACGTCAGCAGCAATTTCCCAAACAAGAACCTCACTCAGTGTCCCAGGCAGTTATTACATCAAAGTGCTGTGGAAGAGAAACACACTCATAGATATTCAATGTTCAATTTCAAGCATGGATGTAAAAGAAACTGACAAAGAGTACAAGAGAAAATGCCATCAGAAATGGCTGCAGGAAGTCCTGAAAGCCAACCTGGTTTATAAATATAAAAGAGCCATGTAATATGAGCACTAGGATAAAATAAGGAATTTAAATTATGCATTTATCCAGGAGCAAACTGCGCCTCCCCACTGTACAGGCAGCAGGTCACACGGTCACCAAGACAACCTATTTGCTCTTCACTTCATCCTCCACTCAGCGTCTTCATCATCCTGAAGCTTCTTCTTCAGCTCTGAGCACTGCGTGCTGATTTCTCTTTCCACAACTATCACACACCTGTGCTTCCCAATGGTCCTGTCCTGCCATCCTCCACCCCACATCTGGGGCTCTCCCTCTGAAGAACTCTGCAGACTCACACAGCTCAGCCCCAAACAAGTGCAGGGCTTGGTTCTCACCACGGTCAAGGTCTGTTTAACTCAACTCAGTCATTTTAATCCACTCCTTGGCATACAGTGTCAACATGAAAACAAATAGAATGATGAAGTATTAAATGTAATTTCCGAAGATCTCCTAAGCATGTAGAACTGTTCTAAGCATCATGCTTCCCTTCTTGCTGGGGAACCTGATCAACAAGAATTCTCCAAACCAGCAAATGCAATGTAAACTGAACAAGCGTCGGGAGGTACCACGGCTTGTTGGGAGCAAGTAAAGGCCAAACTATTAAATATTTATCCCTTTCTACAGAGCTCCTGGTTTATTTATAAGGCTCTGCTGAAAAAAATAAAAAGAAACAATCAACCAAAAACCCCTCAGCTGATTAGAGGGCACTGGAAGAGGAGCTGGTCCAAAGCAAGCTCTGGCAGCACAGCCCCGTACTCAGATCCACCACAGATTCACTCCAGGATTCAGCGTGCAACTGCCAGCACCAGCCACGCTGGCACGGCCACAAACCACTCCACCAATGGGAACTGATGAGTGAAGTTCTTTTTTGGAGATGCAGAATTGCCCAGAGCAATCAGAGAAAGCAGCTGGCTCTCGTGGCTGAGGGAGCCAGCGCAGGGACGGTCCTGTGCAAGAGCGCCCTGGGCACGCTGCACAAATACAATGAGGAGAAGGGAACAAAGTGATTACCCTGCAACAGACCTCTTAAAGCAGTACCAGAAAGCTGTACATTCCTACTAAATCAGTATTTGAAATATGGAGCATAAAAAGAACACCAAGAAGCCCCAAACCAAGCAAGCAACAGCCTCAGCCAAAACGCAGGAGCGTGGGGAGCAGCAACTCCTTTTCTGAATGGAGACTTCACTGTAAGAGCTCCAAACCACACAGAACGTTTTCCCATCCACAAGTGGATTTTTAAACCCCTTAATTCCCAAGCAGTACAACTCCATCAATGAAACAGACTGTCAGAGTATTTTTGAATGGCAGAAATGCATAAAAATTAAAGTGAAATCAGGCAAAGAACCCACACAGACACAGAACAGAACTTTTCCTCTACCTCCAGAGTTTGTCCTCAAAGAAACCGAAATACTATCAATGGGCAATGGTGATTTGTAAATCCTTTTCTTTTTCAGAACCTTTATTTCTGAAACTGACAACAATGACAACATTCCCAATAACACTGACAAAACCATGGGATTCGGATTTCCAAGACAACTCAATGAGCTTAATTGTCAAATGCAAAATTTCCTCAGCCTCCCTGGAAGTAGGACAAGAGATAAATAGCAGACAAGAACCTACATCGAAAAAAACACATTACTAGAGTCTTCAAAGGTGGTGAAATCCAGTTTTCCAACCTCTCCAAAAACACAGCAACATCTCTTTTAACACTGGTTTTTTTTCCCTTCTGACAGTATTCCGCAGTCCTCCCTGCGGCCAAGGTGCCCTTTGTGAGAAGGAGGGGAAAAGGGAAGTCCCCAGGGAGGCTGGGTCCCAGGAGGACACAGACAGACAGACCTGCCCGGCAGTGACACAACATTTACTGTGGCGGCACCAAGCAGGGCTGGCAGAACCCCCAAATCCTTCCCACCCCAATATCTGAGATTGCAGCTGCACAGCCTGACAGCAAGTGGGGCGCAACTGCCCAAGCCTGGACACACGGGGGAGATCAGCTAGGCCCCCAAAATGTGAATAAATCTCAGCAAAATGCAGAGATACCGTGGCTGCATTCCCAACAACACACCTTGGACCTCCCCATCCCACCCAGGACCCCACATCCCGCCTGGGCCCCTGATGTTCCGTGCAGGATCACAGGTACTACACCTGAGACCCACATACCCCACCCAAGACCCCACAAAGCTCACTTGACAACCCACGAACCCCACCTGGGACCCCCACCCACGATCCCACGAACCTCACCTGAGACCCCACGCACCCCACCTGCGACACCCTGCCCCCACCCAGGGTGTACCACACCTGAGACCCTACAGACCCTACCTGGGACCCCCAGACGCCAGCCAGAAACCCCGCACAGCCCACCTGGGCCCTGCCATCCCACCTGCACTGCGAGCCGCCACCCCAGCCCTCCCATCGCCCCCATCTCCGCCCGCCCCTCCCCGCGTCCCCTTCATTCCCCATCATCGCCCTCCCCTCTTTGTCCGCTCCCTCTCCGCAGCCCCTCGCCCGCTGCTCCCGGTCACCACCGACCTGGCGGCCCCGGCCGCTCCGCCGCCCGCCCCGCCGGCGCCCCCCGCGCCGGGCCCGGGCCGCAGCGCCATCTTCGCGCTCGGCCCCGCCGTCTGTCAGCGGAGCGGCGGCGGCGGCTTCCGGGGCCGGCCCGGGCAGGCACCGCCCCTGGCCCCGCCGCTCCCCGGTTGCACGGCTCCTCGGTTCCTCTGGTCCACAGCCCCAGAGAATCACAGCCCCACGGTTCCTCCGTTCCACAGAGCCACAGCCCCACAGAGCCACAGCCCCTCGGTTCCTCCGTTCCACGGCCGCACAGAGCCACGGCCTCTCGGTTCTTTGGTTCCACAGAGCCGCGGCCCGTCGGTTCTTCCGTTCCACAGCCTCACAGATGCACAGCCCCACAGCTCCTCCGTGTCTCAGCCCCACAGAGCCGCAGCCCTACATCCCCTCTGTTCCACAGCCCCACATCTCCTCGGTTCCACAGTCCCACAGGCCCACATCCCCTCGGTTCCACAGCCTCACAGCCCGGCTCCATTCCTCCGTTCCACAGACCCAAAGCCCTGAGGGGTATCGGTTTCACAGCCCCTCGGTTCTTTGGTTCCACACTCCCACAGCCCCTCGGTTCTTTGGTTCCACACTCCCACAGCCCCTCGGTTCCTCAGCCCCACATCCCCGGGAACGGCCTGGATGGGGATGAGTGCCCCAGTTTCCCCTGTGGAACGCCGGTTTCCAGCATCCAAACCACCGCTTTTCCGTAAAAAGGAAAATAAAGTGCTGTCTTTGCGCCCCACCTCCCCCAGGGGTCACTTGGGGACGTGGGACAAGAGCCTGAAAGTGACAAGACAAGGGACAATGGATTCCCAGCGACAGAGGGAGGGTTAGATGGGACATTGGGAATAAATTCCTCCCTGTGAGGGTGCTGAGGCCATGCCACAGGGGGCTGTGGCTGCCCCATCCAAACTAGATTAAACCAAGACAATCCTGTCCAGAAATTCTTCCTGAAAGGATTGCAGTTGCAAAGAAGCCATTCCTGCCTGACTGGAATTCTGATGACAAAAGCAGGGTGAGCTGAGAACATGCTGGGCAGATGAAGAGAGGGAAAATGCACAGAGCTGGGCCTTTTTTGCCTGCAGACTTGTTCCACTGAGGCTGCACAAACTGGTCTCTGAATTAGCATTTTATGACCTTGTTTATTCTAGGTTCAGGCTCAGTTATAAAACCATACCAAATTAATGGCATGTATTAGTTTATTTCAAAATAATTTTATTGTAGAAAAACAGTAGGAAGAGCAAGGCTTTACGTTCACATACAAGTGGGTTTATTTTGGCATTTTTGAAGGGTCCAGGAAGTCTCTGACAGCTGCATTCATCAAACCTGATAGTAAACATTGTGTGGTTTTTGTCTCTGAATCTCCTGGAAGTGTCTAAAAAATGTATTAGGGGTGATCTGAACACAGACAATATTTTCAAGGAGCAGTACAAAACAGTGTGAAAGTAACACAAGCTGATGCTGGTTTTGAACTACTCTCAGAAATACACAGCATTCACTGCACGAGCACATGCTCCAGCTTCTATAAGAAGCATCCAGGAATTCTCTTCTGGCATTGCAGTAGAGACTTTCTAGCATGTAAATCTCCACCCTCACCCCAAAGGAAACATGAGAAATGTTCTTCTCCCTTCACCATCACTGCCATCTTCATTCTTCTGTTCCAGCACAGATAGATGTGTCAGCCCCAGCTCACCAGTCTGAATTCAGCTTTCTGCAACAGTCTGTAATTTACTGTCATTTTTGTCTTCTTTACCTTTCTTCTCTCCCTTAGTATTTTCCTTTGTAGTTTTCCTACAAGAAACACATTGGAGATCAAGACATCTGAACATAACCAGTGGTTTAAACTCAGGCTGCTGTCACCTGACACATGGCACCACACAAGGAATATGTTGTCATTAATCCAAGCTCCAGTAGACAGATTCTGACACTAAAACTTCATCAGTAAAATCATTATGACTGGGTGGTTCATCCAAACAAGTTATCTATTTCTTTGCTTAAATTTTCTGGGCTGTTTCTTGATAAAAAGCAACTCTTACCTCCTCTTCAGCAAAAGCTACTTACTTTTTTTTTTTGTCTTTTTTCAAGAAGCACTTTGGGGTGGTACAAATGGATTCTCTTGTCAAAGGTTTCTTAATGAATTTCTTCTTTTGTTTGCTGAGAACAACATTTAGTGAAGAAAGGTGAAATTACTAGGGTTTCAGTTGTAGAAGCTTCCTAAGTTATTAAAAAGCACTGATTAAAAGACTAGTTAACTGCTGAAATGAACATACCTCTGCAGTTTGGGCAGATGTTTTATGTATTCTGGCACAGGACAGCCAGCTCGCTGGATAACGTTGGCAATACTGGAAAAGACAGGAGGGAATAGATCAACTCCAGTGCTTGGACAAGTGATAAATATTTTTCTTGTGGAAAACAGCAAACCAAATAAACTGGCTGGTTTGCTGTTGGTCTTTTCTTTTGTGGTGATTTTTTTACAAAGCAAGAAATAAAGACATTATTAATCCGGACACATTACCTCCGTAATAAAGGTTTATCATCTTCTGTAAAGAAAGTGACTGCCTTTCCTCTGTGTCCTGCTCTTCCAGTACGACCTGCCAAGCACACATTTTGCAGAGTAGAGATTTTAATTCAGACATCTCCCTTTATTCCTCCTCACAGACCAAGGATATACCAGGCACCCAACCCTCAAACATTGCTCCCAGTGAATGAAAGCACAGCTGTGTCTGAAAAATCTAAATAAGGTTCACAGAGTGCTGACAAAAACAAGAGCATCTACATTAAAGACCTCAGAAATGAGGAAAAGGAGGTGATTTGTGCCTCACCTATCCTGTGGATGTATTCCACTGCACTCGTTGGCAAATCATAATTGATGACCATGTTCACACCTTTGAAGTCCATCCCTCGAGCCAGTAAGGCAGAGCAGATGAGCACCCAGATCTTCCCAGCTCTGAAACTCTGCACTACTTTGTCTCTCTAGGAAAAGAACAGAAAAGATATTTGGAAACAGTTCCAATAGCAATTGAGAAAAAAGGTGAACTTGTTTCCCTAAAGTTGTCATGATGTTAAGGAATAAAACTAAACCTCTGAACAAAAACCTGCAGGAATTTGCTGCCACAGTTACCTGGAGTTACATTCCAACACTCCTGCTTTTACTTTTCTTTCTAAAGCATTTCTTGAAAAGAAATAAAATCGTCCTACCTGTTGCTGAGTCTTGTCTGCATGGATGACATCCACATTGATGCCTTCATAAATAAGCTCATGGAAAAGCTCTTTAGCCCTCTCAATGGACTGTACAAAAACAAGGACTGGAGGAGCAAAACCCTGCAAAAGAGTAAGTTCATCTCAGGTTCCAAAGTCCCTTTCCTTGCAGAAACTGAGACACAGCAGATTTGGGCAATGGTTTAACACATGTCACAGAGAAGAGTTTGACCTGGGAAATTGGGAGTCTCTGACAGACCATAGCTCAGCTGAACAGGAACAGGCTCAGTCTCTCCAAAATACCTTTTTAACAAGCTCTCTCATTGCTGTTAGTTTTCCTGTCTCAGATCCAACAAACAGCAGCTCTTGTTCTACTGTCTCTGCTGCAGAGTTTCTGAAACCAGAAATACAACAGAAACACTTCAGTATTTTTATATACATTAACAAAAACTTATATATTAATAAATATATGTAGTATCTATAACCCCCATAAAAATATAACTTGGTGGATGAGAAATACTGCACAACAAAAGCAGTGCATGCTCCTAAGATTGATGTTTATTTGATGATAAAGTGATTGGCAAAGGAAAAGAACACTTTATTCAACACAAGAGAAATATCTACATGCCTACACAATTTTCTCTGGAGACAAACAACCTGCAGTGCTGACTAAGAGCAGCCACAAAACCAAGCAGGCTGATGATGCAGAGAAAACAATTTCCCATTAATTTTTTTAAAAAAAGAAGCAGACAACACCTACCTTGCCCCAACAGACACCAGCACAAGGTTGTCCAGGTTGAGCTTACACCACTCCTCCACATCATGGGCAAAGGTAGCGCTGAACAGGGCCCTCCTGGCCAGGTGGGAGGTGCATGCCAGGAAGATTGTGCCCAGCTGCTCCCTGAATCCTGACTTGCCATCCTCAAACAGCTTGTCTGACTCATCCACCACCAGCCACTCCACGCTAGGAACAAGAGGTTTGGTTTTCAGGAGAGCCATTCCTGAGTGGCAAAGCACACTGCAAACAGACTCTCCTACCTGCTCAAGTCTATTGCTGGAGGATCTTCCTTCAGCAGATAAATGAGTCTGTTGGGAGTAGTAACCAGTATATCTATTAAAAGAAAGGAAGCAAAATGTCAAAAGACGACACAAAATAAACCCAACAAACAGAGCACCAGTTCCAACCCAATGTGCCAGAGGTACACTTTAGCAGAGTCCATGTCCTCTCACTTCCCATTTCTTCCCTGCCACTTTTTAACCACCTCTTTAAAACCACACAGCCCAAAGACAAAGGTCAGTGACATTTTTAATTTTTAGAAGCAGTTCAGCCGTTAGAACAGTTACCAAATTTCTTGGAAGACTTGGGCCCAAACTTCTTGGCTGCCTCAGCTGCCTTGTGGATCATGTGGATTCTGAAGCCTGTGCCCTCTGCCAGCTTCACCAGCTCCCGGTGGGTCTGCAAAGGCAGCAGAGATTGGGTTCCCAAATTGAGCTGATGAGCTTTTCTAACCACAAAACTGCTGGCCATCGTGGAGTCATGGAATGCTTTGGGTTGGAAGGAACATTAAAGCCCATCCAGTTCCCCCTGCCATGGCAGGGACACCTCCCACTGTCCCAGGTGCTCCAAGTCCTGCCCAGCCTGGCCTTGGGCACTGCCAGGGATCCAGGGGCAGCCCCAGCTGCTCTGAACAACATAATCCTGAAGGTAGAGCTTCAAACCTCACCCTGATTTCAGAGTTAAGAGAAATCTCTCTGACTTCCTTAGCAAAATAAGATGCAGCTCTTTAACACACATTATTCACATCACTACCACATGTGGCTCCCTCTTTCCCATGAATAAAAACTGCCCAAAGGTGGCATTTTTATTTCATTTATCAACACAGCTTTGTTATAAAGTTACCCCTTGAAATTCCAAGTTTGGGACAAACAGATAAATCTCTCATAGCAATCTCAAGTAGGAAAGGAGGTTTTAAGAGCACCTGAGCATTGGGCAGTTTAAAATATGATCAAAGAATCTTGAGCCCCTAATCTAATCATTGAGATTAGGCTCAGATAATAGATATGTACCTACTCCACAGAAGTCAAAAGACTTGAAAGAAACATCTAAATTAGCTTTCTCTGATATGTGAGGGCAATAAAGGAAAAAAATATTTACTGAGCTGCTGTTTTGCTGATGCAGAGTGACAACACTGCAGCCCATCAGGGTGAGGTTCCCTCAGCACACACCTGGCTGGCAAGTTCTCGGGTGGGTGATATGATCAGAGCCCTGAATCCTTTGTTCCTGGGTTGTTTCAGATGTGTTAAGAGAGGGATACAAAATGCCAGTGTTTTCCCAGACCCTGTAGGAGCTGAAGCCAGAAGCTCCCGGCCCTGTAAGAAAAAAACCAAACTTATATTTCAGCAAGGAAAAAAAGAATAAAAATTCCATTCCCACAAATATCAATGCTGCAAACTGACCCAAAATACCTCAGGCAAAGCACAGATGAGGAAAAGTGAAAAAGCCAAGCTCTCAGTTTGGATGAAGCTGATCCAGCTGTGACAGTGCCACAAGGCAGCCCCAGCCCCAGGTTCTGTGGGATCCCTGAAGCCCCAGAGAACTCACGTGCAGCATGACAGGAATTGCCTGCATCTGGATGGCTGTTGGGACATGGAAGCCTGCAGCCTGGATGTTCTCCAGGATTTTAGGGTGCACTTTGTACTCCTCCTGAAGCTGCTCAAAGGTGGCAATGGGGTCAGGGAGATCTGTTCCCTGGATGCTGATCCTGTGCTGGTGCCTGAAGCGATTGACCTGCGAGGCAAAAGACAAACTCCTTCCTTTTAATTCACACCACAAAACTCACCATGCATGGATTCCTCTCCTGGCTCCTTCCCCCACACTCCTTCACCCTACTCCAATGAGGAATCACCATAAATAAACCCCAGTTTTGGATCAAACACCCACAGAACACCAGGCACCTCTTGTTGTACCACAATTCCCTGGTCCCACCTTTTCTCTCCTCAAGCGTTCAAGCTTCTCTGCAGTAGGTTTTTTGTCTTTTGCATCTTCAAATTTTGCTTCCAGAGAGGACATCCACTTTATTCCATTGTTTTCTGACAGCTCGGGCATTGATACTGCTCCTGGAAGTTGCAAACAAATTGAAATTTCCTTTAGTAAAATACAGACAGGCATGATTTGGAGACAAAGAAATCTCAGAAGCTTTTTTCTCTCATTCTCAATAAAGCTAATGCAGACTCCAGAAGGATGGCAACCACATCCCCAGCTCTCAGCACTGAATCCTGGCCCAGTTATGAGATCAGCTCTGAGCCAGGCCAGCCAAGGAACCCAGAACTGGATGGGCTTTAAGGTCCCTTCCAACCCAACCCATTCTGGGATTCCCAGATGGTTCTGTCAGGTATACATGCGTGTGTGTGTACAGATACCTCGTGCCTTTTTCTTTTTTCTTTTCCCTTCACCGCTTTCTGCCGTTCTTTTCCTCTTTCCATCGTTTTTCTCTGCTCCATCTTTCTGCTGCTTCACCTCCTCTTCAGCCCCTGCGAGCCCCCTGCCCTCCCCGGCAGCTCCCTGAGGGGCTCCCTCCTTGTTCCCGAAGAAGTCGAGGCTCTCCAGTGAGACGCTGCCGCGGTTCCCTTTAACCACCTGCGGGAGAGCAGGAGAAGGGTGAGACGCCATGGCCGGGCCCCGCTCCTCAGCACCGCGCCCGGTGGGGACAGGGCTCCGGGGCCTGAACCGCGCACGGGCCGCTCCCCGAGCGCTCCCCTCGGTGCCCCCGCACCCCAAAGCGCTGCGCGTCGAGCCCGAAGCGCCGCACGTCAAAGCGAGCGCCGGCTCCCAGGCGGCGGAACAGCTCGTGGGTCTCCATGCTGCCCCGCTCCCGGCAGCCCCCGCGCGCCGCCGGAAGCGGGAGCACTTCCGGCCGCTACCATGGCAACGGCCCGCGGGCGGCATGGCGGCCCGTTACCATGGCAACGGCGCCGGCTTCGCTAGGCCGCGGCGACATGGGAACGGCTATCGCGACAGCACGGGGCTGGAGAGAAAGGTTCCTTCCCCTGTGCGCAGATGGGAACGCTGTCGCGACAGCACGGGGCTGGAGCGGGAGAATTCCTTCCCCTGTGCCCTGGCGATGCCTCCGTGTGGCCCCGTCCGGCTCGGCCTGGAGCCTGGCAGGGAGCAGAGGAGGGTGCGGGTGCTGCGCCGTGCACAAGCACTTTGCTAATCTTTGATTTATACCCATACAATCCTGCCTCGCAAGGTGCCCGAGGAAAGAAATGCTTGAGGCCGTGGCAGGAGCAACCTGGCAACTGGCTGAGCTCCTCGGGGCATTCAAGAAAGTTTGCCCAGATTAAGATCAGAATTTATTTCATTAATGTATTTATTCATTATGATAAGTTGTGAGGTCCAATAATGCAGGTAAGTCTAGTACTCTCTATCAGATCAAAGAATACAGATTTTTTTCCCTGGTTATTCATGAAGGAAAATAAACAGAAATTTAATTAGCAGCAACAGAAATTATTTAATGTAATAAAAGTCTCAAGGGCTAAAGGTTTATGTTGCTGAAATCCAAGAGCTCTAAGACATATAGGCCATGGCTCTTCCTCCTGTAATATTCACTACTTTAATAACAAACCTTGAGATGAAAAATTGGGTAAACCTGATCCTCCCCTCCGCCCTTCTCTGCCTGATTTATAGCACTTTTTCTTTGCCAGACCTTTAACTTCCCGGCACACGGGTGGAAGCAGAGCCGGGGGCCAGGGTGCAGAGCAGCACAGCGGTGACATTTCCCTTTCTTGTGTCCCCAGCAGCGCATTTCCAGTGAATAAAGAGCCAGCTCTGCATCCTGGGTGCAGTTCCCAGGCCCAGGCTCCTGCTCTCTGCTGGTTGCTGCGAGAGGATGGCAAAGAATGTGGAGGCATTTGTGTAACAAAGAACCATAAATCATCTCCAGTATCCATCACTCACCAAGGGATGCTGCTGGCAGATCCAAGAGTGAGGAAATGGAATATTCTCTCCATGGGTCAGCTGGGAAATCCCTCTGTGTGAGGGTGAGGAGCTTTCCAGGGCAGAGAGCCCCATGCCAGGAGTGAGAGACCGTGGAACATCCTGAGCTGGGACCCACAGGGACCATCCAGCCACCCCAACAGTCCCACCCTGTGCATCCCTGGGAGCGTTGTCCCAAAGCTCCTGGAGCTCTGGCAGCCATTCCCTGGGGAGCCTCTTCCTGTTCTGTTTAGGAAGAAGGGTTTTACAGAAAGGGTGATAAAGTTCTGGAATGTTCTGCCTGGGGAGGTGGTGGAGTCGCCATCCCTGGGTGTGTTTAACAAAGCCTGGATGTGGCACTGGGTGCCAGGGTTTAGTTGAGGTGCTGGGGCTGGGTTGGACTCGATGAGCTTTGAGGTCTCTCCCAACGTGGGGATTCTGTGTTTCTGAGAATTCTGTGAATTTGTGGGAATTCCCAGGAACCGGGGAGGTGGTGGAGTCACCATCCCTGGGTGTGTTTAGCAGATAGGTGAGGGCAGATCCCATCATGGTGCAGAGCAGATCGGGTGAGCTGTGCCACTGTGCCCCAGGCACGGAGCTCAAATAAAATCCCATCAGATGGCAAAGCAGCCCAGGTGAGTGCATTTATCCCGCCACATGCACAGCCACGTCCGAGCCCCTGCAGCCATGGGCTCCTGCAGAAATCCAGCATCTGTTGGCCTTGTAAAAAGAGGTAAAAATAATATTCCAACAGTGCCAGAGAAGAGCAACACGAAATGATGAGGCTCCAGCTGCTGGTGTGCCTTTTCCCTGTCATACACAAGTGACCCTGGACAGAGCACGCAGACACGGGTCCTTGTGCTTTGTGGTGGACAGTCACAGACCCAGACAGGTGTGTGTCCGTCTGTCCCACAGGTGTGAGGCAGGGGCACAGGACAGCGTGCCCCGTGCTCCATCACCCTCCCCACATGCCCACGAGAGTCAATTAGCCCGGCTGAGCACACTGCTGACCTCTGGCCCCTGCTGTGTGCCCCGATCCATTAACAGGCCCCCGGCCCTCAGCTCTCAGTATGAATTGATGTAGCATCCATTCTCTTGCAGCACAGAAACATGCGTCCTCATTCAGCTGTCCATTTCCACTTTCTGTTCCTTTGTGCTGCCCTTCTGTTCCCTGTGTTGCTAACCTGGTCACCACTTCTTGACCCCACGTCCCCGTCCCTCCCAAGGGTGTTGTAATCCCAACCACTACCAAAAAACTTTTACTTTTTCCCCCTTTACTCACATCTTGTTTAGCGAAAAATGGTTTCCAGCAGTGTGGGAGCTTTGATCCCCTATTCAAGAAATCCTTGCAATGTTTTTTTAAAGACTTCCTTTCTAAGGCAAATGAATTCTTCATAAAGGGGGAAATGGTGTGCTGGTTGGGCTCTGTTCATCTGAGGAAGACAAATGATCTGTTTTATTACTTGAAAAGCAAAACAGTTGAGTGTGTAGATTTGTGATTTATCTGTAATTAAGAATCCATTTGAGCAGCATATTAATTACAGAGAAGAGAATTAGTTTTGCTGAGTAGAAAAGTAAAATCAAAGCTCCTAGAATTAGAAGACAACATAAAATGCCTGAGGCTTTGGTTTTCCATGGCTCTGCACTATGCCTACACTGGGATAGGACAACCCTAGGGCAGATTTGAGTTTTTAGACTTTTAAATTTCCTCTCTGGGTCAGAGAAATAAAGTCCAGGGGCTCAGAGACCTCTCCCTGCGGGTGCTGGTGGCTCCCCCAGCACTCCGGTTCTGCTCGGGGCTGCAGAAGGGGAAAGGATGCTGCAGGATTCACCGGTCCCTGGCTGCTGCTGGTTCAGGACAGCAAACTGTCCCAGAGGTGCTCTGCTGCTCGTCCTGGCTCACCCCTGTGCCCCATCACACCTGGTCACGGGCTGGTGCAGCTCTGCTGCGGGCACATCACGGACACCGCAGGGCAGCGATGGGCGGTGGGATCAGCGCCTGGCACAGGGAGCGCTCAGGCTGCGGGTCCTGCCCGGGCACAGCCTGGCACGGCCCAGCCCTGTACGGCACGGCCCGGCCCCGCACAGTCCAGCCTGGCACAGCCCGGCCCCGCACAGCCTGGCACAGCCCGATCCTGCACGGCCCCGCACAGTACAGCCTGGCACAGCCCGGCCCCCACAGCGGCACACCCGATCCTGCAGTCCAGCCTGGCACGGCCTGGCCCTAGCACAGCCTGGCATGGCCCCGCTGGCGCTGCCCTTCCCGCGGGCACTCCCGCAGAGCCGGGCACCGGGCACTGGCCGGACTGGCAGAACGGGTCCGGAGCGGCCGCGGGTTGTGTGTGTGTGTGTGTGTGTGTGTGTGTGTGTGTGTGAGCCGCGCTCTTGTGCAGCCGCACCTTCCTCTGTGTGCCCGCACCCCGGGACACCGAGAGAGCGTTCACAGCCCCTGAAACGGCTGAGGTGCCAGCGTTCCGGTGTCCCCAGGGCCGACCCACTGCCGTCCTGGCCAGCAGAGCACCAGAGGGGTGACCTGGGACCCCCTGAGCAATGCAGCGTCTGCTGCTGGCCCGTGTGAGCCCAGCCAGCTCCAGCTGCTCACAGCCCCAGTACCGCCCTGGCACCAAGGTGGGCACAGCACCGGGCTGCAGCCACAGCCCTGGGGACAGGGACAGGCACCAGGCCCCCAGAACTCAGGCCTGGACAGGTTTCCCTGGCCCCGTTCCTCCCGCAGAGATGAAAATGCTAAAGCCTCGTGACAGCCCGTGCATCCTCACGTGCAAGGAATTCCCTTGTAAGCAGCTTTGAACTGTAAAATAATCACCCGGCCCTGTAAAATTGTTTTGGTCATAAATGAACTTTGTCACGGCTCTGCTGGTGTCTTTGCCCCGTAACAGCTGCATCAGACACAAACACCACGTGCCTGACAGCAACTGGAGGAAAAAGGCATCCTCCAGGAGCTTCATTTGACATGACATGGCATTTTCCAGCAATTTAATGAGGCAGCCAGGGCACCCCACCCAGGGCTTCTCCGGGCAAGGTGAGCTCCAGGGACAGCCCCAGCCCCAGCCCAGCTGCTGCAGAGGCTGCTCTCAAGAGTTCTGTGTGGTATTTACCACCCAGAAAGGTTTCCTCAGGCTGATTTTTAACTCAAAACCAGAGGAAGTTTCTCCCCACGCAGGAATGTGCAGCACCCACAGCGCCCTTAGCAACCTGCCCTGATTCCCCCTTCCCAGGGCTGCTGCCCAGGGGTGAGAAGGGACAGCAGAGAGTCACTGTTCAGCAGCTCCAGAAACCCACACCTCTGGGGAAATGATCTGTTATTAATCATTTGTTCTGCTCACATTACAGACTTTATCCTGTCTGCTTCATCACACCGTGCTCCGTGGGAGCCACCTGCTCCATCTGTGCCTTCATTTGTTTGTATCCTCTGCCCTTTTCCCCCCTTGTTTTTTTGGCTCTGTCCTCTCTTCCTTCACCACATCCCTCTCTGGAGGGGTCAATTCTCAAAGCCTCCTTTTCCCGAGGTTTTCACTTACCTTCTCTGCAGAGCAGCACTGACCCTGGATTATTTCCCAAAGGGTTTTCCACACCCCAAGCTCCATCCTTTCAGCCTGTGACTCTCCTACAGCTGGTGCAGAAATCAAGCCCCAAAAGGCACTGCATCAGCTCAGCTGCAGCAGGTCCGGTGCCTCCCTCTCCCACCTGGATTGTCCATTCCTCCCTCTGCAGGGCCACTTCAGCCTGGATTTGCACCAGCCAGGAAAGCCCCACATTACTTCACATGGCCATTAACCCCACGAAGGTCCCACCCTTTCCCACTGCTGTGCTCAGAGTCACTCAGCTCTGTTAGCTCTTCACAAGCAAGGCTCTCCAGAAGCTCTCCAGCCCCTGGAGCACACCCTGCCACCTCCCCCTGGGGCTCAGCATCCCTAGCACGCAGGGCTTGGCTTTGGCACTCCCCTCCTAATTTCCTAACTGGTTTGCTTAGCACTGGGCTGCTAAAGCCAGCCGGGAATGAGGGAGCACTGCTGGGACAAGGGCAGCATCATTAGGGGGGTGAGGGTGGCTCTCCCCACCTCCAAAAGCCTCCTGGCTAACACCTGGGGGTGCACAGGAGACCCTGGACATGCAGGCAGGTGTAAATGAGATGGTCATTGCAAGGGACAGCAGCAGGGACGTGCCACCAGCCCGTGTCCCCTCAGCCCCACCTCTGCCAAACCACCACACACGGTCACTGTGGAGTTCACAGACCACACAGCAGCAAAGGCTCAGAAAAAATGGTGTTTAATTATGGTATACATTAAATTAAATGTAATTCTGAGTATTGGTCTCCAAATTCCTGATGACATTCACCAGTGGGCAGCTCCTGTCAGTCCCAGCCAGGGTGAGGGTCCCACTGTGAGTCAAAGAGCCTTTGTCAGCCCAAAGAGAGCAGCCAGTGCTCTCCTTAGCATGGCTATCTGTCCATGGGCACCTCTGCTGATGTCCACCTCTCGAAATCCCTCTCAGCAGCTGGCACATGCCACAAAGTTCGTGAAGAATCAGCACAACTGGGGAGCACTAGATCCATTTACAGAGGGGAGCAGGCACAGAGGAGCTCGTGTCTCACAGAGGGCAGATGATGCCTTTCACACCTTCCTTGGCTTTGGGAGGTTGGACTTGGGCACCCAAACTCCTCCAGGGCCTGAGGGGCTGGACATGCCCTCCCCACAGAGCTGGGGTCATTCACAAGCTGCAGATGTTTCTGCAGAGCTTTCCATGCAGGAGCTGGTGCCAGCTGAGACAGGGCAGCAGCTGGAGCGTTCACACCACAGCCCATATTCCATCCATCCATCCGTCCATCCATCCATCCATCCATCCATCCATCCATCCATGCAGGGCACCATGAGGTCCAGAGCACGCTCTGCACTAAGGCTGGAGCCAACAAGGTTCATCATCAACTGCTGAAGGTGGAAAGAAGCCACCTGCACTGGCCATTCACTGGGCAGGAGATGAGGCAGTGACTGGGCACCCAACCCCTTCTGTGCCCCGAGGGAGGAGAAAAGGGAGAGGCTCTGAACCCATCTGGGGCAGATCCCATCAGAATTCCATGTGTCCTCACTGACTCTGGGGCAGCAAATGCTCCAGGCTCACCTGGAAGCTGCTGACAGCTCCCAGCAGCTGGGTGTGCTCACCAGGGTCCTTGCCAGCCCCAGGACTGGAATCAACTCATTTAAAGGAAAAAGAGAAATACAAAACCAAAACCATCCTCAGCTCTGACCTTTACCATAAAAAAAAAAAAAAAAAAAAAAAAAAAGATGATATTCAGGACCAATATATACAGATGGGGGAATTGCACTTAATTACAGTAGTTTACATCCATTGGACAAAATTTACTTCTTTTTTTATATAAATCTCTATGTATAGGAGTGGGGAGGGGGGAGGATGGAGCAGACTGTACCTATATTTACAGTTTAATTGGCTCAGTTCAACAACACATGCAGTTCCTCCCTCCAAACGCCAAGTAACAGACCCCGGTCCCTCTCAGTCCGAGTGGAGGAGTATAACTTAAACATGATCCATCTTCCCCTTCTGCCAGCTCCCAGCACAGCCCGTGCCTTGTTCCTCGGGAGAGCCTCTCGGAAGGCAAATACTTCAGCAAAACAATCCCCAAGAACGCCTTGGAAACACTGCGTGCAGGGGTGGAGAGGCGGGTCCCGGCTGCGCTGCGGGCAGCACCCGGCAGAGCCCCGGCAGAGCCCCGGGAGCCCCGAGCCCGGCTCCGTGCCGGGCTCCTCGCTCGCTGCTGGGCGCTGCTCGGCCGGCGGCTCCCGGCATGGTGAGGAAAAGAAGATCCCGTTGCTGTGTGCAAAAGCAGCGAGGTGTGGAGCATCACCAGGCTTGCAGGGGACACTGCGGAGGGACAGAGAGCAGCACAGTGAGCGGCGCCGGCAGGAGGAGGCAGCGCCACAAAGCCCTTGGAGGCATCACCTCCTGCATCACCTCCTGCATCCCTGAATCTCCTCCTGCATCACCTCCTGCATCCCTGCATCACCTCCTGCATCACCTCCTGCATCCCTGAATCTCCTCCTGCATCACCTCCTGCATCCCTGCATCACCTCCTGCATCACCTCCTGCATCCCTGAATCTCCTCCTGCATCACCTCCTGCATCCCTGCATCACCTCCTGCATCACCTCCTGCATCCCTGAATCTCCTCCTGCATCACCTCCTGCATCCCTGAATCTCCTCCTGCACCCCTGCATCACCTCCTGCATCCCTGCATCTCCTCCTGCATCACCTCCTGCATCCCCTCCTGCATCCCCTCCTGCATCCCTGAATCTCCTCCTGCATCTCCTCCTGCACCCCTGCATCCCCTCCTGCATCCCTGAATCTCCTCCTGCATCCCTGCATCCCCTCCTGCATCCCCTCCTGCATGCCCTCCTGCACTGCTCTGTGACCACCTTGGTGCTGCCCTGCTCAGCCCCGAGCCCTCCCTGGCACCCCAGTGGGTGAGGCAGTGGGAAAATACTTTCTGAGCCAGCTATTGCCACCCCCTCCCAAAAGCAATAACGCTAAAAAAGGTCCTGTTAGTGCCCAGGCTGTGCCAGGCAGCCCGGGAGCAGCCGGGCGCGGGGTGGGAGCGGCACTGGGGGCTCATCCCCAGCAATGCTCTCATCTCCAGGGACAGAGCCCCCCGAGCCACATCCATCCCACTGCAGGGGCCCCTTCCCCATCCCTGTCCATGCCGGGGGTCCCCGGGAGGGGCGGGGTGACCTTGCACAGCAAACATCATCAGGCGGAGATAAGGAGACGCCAGGAGGCTCCCGTGACATGTCATTAGGGACTGGCCCTGGCTATCAGGTGTTTGCCAACGTCATAAACGCGGTGCCTCGGCCCCGAGCGAGCGTTGTCAAAGGAACGGCGAGGTATTTGCCCCTTCCAGGTCTAATAGCAGCATCTGATAAGGGACCCACAGCATTGACGGGAGAGCTGGGGGTGAGCAGGGACCTCCCTCCAGCTCCGTCCCCCTGGCAGGACCTGGAGCAGCCCCCTCCACCACGGAACAGGTTCTGGGGTCTGCTGGGGGCTGTGTGCTTTATGCTGAGACAAAGTGTGGAGGAGCCAGGGCACAGCCTCTGGTAGCCCCAGTCAATGACAGAAACCCAAATCACCAAAAATATTCAGGTATTTGGGTGGTGAGCTGCATTTATGGTGCCCCTACACTGCACGTGTCACACTTCATTCACCTCTGGCTGATGAAACTGCTGACCACCAAGAAAGAAATCCATGCCCTAAGATAGATTTTCCCAGCAGCAGCTTGGGCACAGAATGGTTGGTAGGAAAAGAGACCCCGGGGGCTGGGAGGGTTTGCTGTTGGAGACAGCTCACATCCTGCCCTGGTGCCTGCAGGATGTTTATCATGTACTGGGGGTAACGGGGGGTGGGTGCAGGTGAAGGGTCCTGGCCCCATATCCCCCTCCTGAGCCCTGACACCTCCTCCTGCTCGAGCTAAAGTGCAGGGAGGTGATGGAGGCAGAAAGCCCCAGCGCGGTCAGGGTAGGCTGCTCGCAGGGCCCCGGGCAGCAGCGGGGATGGCCGGGCTCTATCTCGCTGCCAGGGACATTTCCTGTGGCCCGGGGCTGCCGCATCAAAGGCAGCAGAGCTCGATTAATCAGGGGCAGTTCGGGCTGAGCGCGCAGCAGATGGGCCGATAACGCTGCACGCAGGAAATGGAGCCGGGGGGCGGCCGTGCCTGAGCGCTCACCCTGAGACTGCCCGAGTGGGATCCCCCGGGGGAGGCGTTCCTGACCCCTTCCCAAGCGCCCCAAACCCCCCAGGTCTCCCCTTTGCAGCCCCTTCCTCCACCCTTGCCAAGGATCCCACAGCGATGCCGGGGGGGGTCTCTCAGCAATCCCACGCTGTATTTACTCTGTGGTCATTGCAGACATTTTTTCCCTGTCCCCTGTCAAACCTCGGGAAGAAAGTTTATCTGAATGCAAGTTCAAGGCTCTCTCTTATTTATCTAGCGATCAATAAGGGCCACATATTTCCCACAGTCCCCAGAGCTGGCTCTCAGAAAGGGACCATTGTCTAAGGAAAACCTCACACACCTGATTTGAACCAGGATAAGTCCGGCCTTACACCTGCAGTGGGCAGATGATAAAGGTTTATGGGCTGGGGGAGGCTGGGCAGCCTTGGACTCCACTTGACTCCAGCCAGGGTTGATCCCCTGGACATGGGCAGCAGAGCCTGCTTGGTTCTACCTCCTCAGCCCCAGCAGGATGCTCCCACTCCCATGGGGCTGCCCCAGGGATGAGCCAGGCCTGGCTGGAACCACCAAGTGCCAGCCAAAACCACCCCAATCCCATCCCACCACTGCAGGCAGCTGTTCTGGAGCCAAAACCACCCCAATCCCATCCCACCACTGCAAGCAGCTGTTCTAGAGCCAAAACCACCCCAATCCCATCCCACCACTGCAAGCAGCTGTTCTAGAGCCAAAACCACCCCAATCCCATCCCACCACTGCAAGCAGGTGTTCTGGAGCCAAAACCACCCCAATCCCATCCCACCACTGCAAGCAGGCATTTTGGAGCCCATGAAGGAGCTGCAGTGGGGTTCCTATCCTCAGCTCCCCCCAGGAGGGGAGCACAGGCAGCAGGATGGGGTTTGTGCTACTCCAGCCCCACATGAAGAGGGGGTAAAGCTGCACTCCAGGCTCAGAGCGCAGCCCGAGCCCCCTCAGCCAGCCCCGTGGCCATTACCTGCTTGCTGGAAGACATGTTGGTGAGCGTGCTGATGCTGCTGGTGTCCGTCACCACCATGGCCGAGGGGAAGCGCGAGGTGTGCGAGTACTGGGGGGGCTCCTGCTTGTGTGTGTACACTGCGGGCAGGAGGGGACAGGTCAGGGAAAAGCCACCCCAGCCCTCGCCACGGCACGTCCAGGATGGGAACGGGCAGCAGGGAATGGGGATGGGATCAAACAAGCCAAGGGAAGAACCCAGCACTTCCCTCCAAGCCACTGCATCCTCAGGCAGCAGCTCACCCCCAGAAACCCGTGGGGATTGAGGGGCTGTGGCTGGACCCGAGGGAGGAAGGGATGAGGCAGGATGTGAGCAGCCTGCGCTGCTGAGCATGCCATGGGCTGGAACCACGAGAGAAGGGCAGCAGCCACGGGCAGAGCAGGAGGAGAGCACAAGGTGATTTCCCATCTGAATCCATGCAGGGCCCCTCTGCAGCTCCCCCAGGCCTTACTGTGTGAGTTCTGCAGCTGGGTCACGGTGGCCATGAAGGGCTGCTGTGCCATGTGGCCCGGGGACTGCTGCATCAGGGGCTGCTGGTGTGGGCTGTGCAGCTGCTGGGAGAACTGCACGGGCTGCAGGGCTGCCAGGCTGCCGGCCACGCTGTTGATGACGGGGACGCTCTGAGCCTGCGAGGTGTTCAGACCTGGGAGCAGGGAGAGAGCAGAGCGGGGCGTCAGCAGGAGCAGCAGTGCCACCCCTGCCAGGGCAGGGCCCCGGGGAGCTGGGGGTGCACTTACTCTGGGCGATGGCCATGACCCCCGAGAGCGGCGTCATGATGAGGTTCTGGGACTGCTGCGGGTTGTGGTGGGACAGGCTGTGGATGTTGGTCAGGGTGCTCACCGGGGGCAGCCCGCCCCCGACACCGAGATCTGCTGGCAGGACAGGCACAGTCAGGCACAGCCCCCTCCTCCCCTCCGTGGGGCATGGATCCATCAGCAGAGCCCCCTCCCCAGATGGAAGCAGCTGCAGTCCCACTGGGTTTCACCCCAGACAGCCCCCCCTGACTGCAGCACCTCAGCTTGGTGTTAATGCACAGCAAAGCAGCACTGGGAAAGGCTCTGCTGGCACTGGCCTCCAGCTGCACTGGAGCATGGCACTGGAACACGGCACATCCCAAGGCCTGGCTGCTCTGTACCCCGAGTCCAAGCTCCAGCCCCGGGGACAGCTCAGGGCTCTCAACACTCATTAACTCCTAGCTATCCTGCTTGTGGGGGAAAGTGGGACTTAGAAACTCAGGAAAGTGAAGAAAAATGACAGAAGGCAGGTTAAAAGGGCCTCGTGGTGATGATCTTAGTCACCAGTCTGGCAGGATACTGGTGAGACAGGGCGGGTGTGCACAGCCAGAGCCAGTGCTGGGGTTTCGGGCCAAAGTTTAGGGATCAGACAAAGGCACTTGGCATGTGCTGCCAGCACTGGAGCTGCTCCCCAGGACGTGTAAGCGCCTCATTTCTTTAATTGCTGCACCTTCCCCTAATTCCTGCTGCTAGCCCTCTTGCACTGGGTGACCCCAATCCCAGCCCAGAGCCATCCCCGCAGCCCTTCAGGTGACATTTCTGGACACCGGTGCCGAGCACCTTGTTTATTTTGCACATGTGAGCTGGAGATAGCAATTGAAACAAATCCATCAATAAATTCCAAAGCCCGGGAGTGACTCACGTTTCCTGATCCGGTATTTTCCACTTTCAAAGTCCCTTCAAGGCCGGGTTACACCACACTCGGCTGCACAAGTCAAAAAGCTCCCGGCAAGCACACGCTGCAGCCCCGCTCCTCTCACGGGGTGTTTGGCCCCAGAGCGCTGCACCTGGGCTGTGCATGGCTGCAAAAGACCCTCCGGGCACTGGGCCCTCAGGGCAGACCCTCTGGCACTGACACAGGCAAACACCGGAGCAGGAAAGAGTGAGCCACAAGAGATTCCAGTAATGCTCTTTCCTGAGAGATGCAGCAACTTCCTTGGCAGCTCCTTGTTTCATGTGGGGCACTAAAGGCACATGTTTACTTACTAGAAACCACAGCCTACAGCATGTTTCTATTAAACCACTTGCAAGCACCAGCTAGCCCTGCCTGGAGATCAGAGATAAGCTGGCAGAGCCAGGGTCCCCACGGTGCTGGGCAGTGTCTGTGCCTTGGGGAGAACTCTTCTGCTGCACTTCGCTGAGTGCCTTTCCCAGTTTGATCTGCTCCCTTTCCTCCTCCCGTGCTGCCCAGCCCCTGCTGGGGGTCTCTGTGCCAGTCCCAGGAGCTGGCAGGGGGTGGGGGCATTGCCTGGTGCTCGGGGACCCCCACCCTGGGCACGCAGTGCTGCTGCTGCTGCCGCCTTTATCCCTGACTCATTTTATGGCTTCCAGGCTGAGGGTTACGAGGCTCAGCACACCCTGGCGTGAGCTGGGTGTGCTGGGGCAGAGGCAGCGGGCTGGGGGGGCTGGGCTGTCTCTCTGCAGTGTCCCCCCAGCGTGGCAGGGGACGTTTGGCTTTGCAGGGCGAGTGCCAGAGCCCGAGGGGCTGCACGGAGACCCTCTGCAGCCAGGGGGAGAGGCACAATGATACGGTGCCATGGGTGAGACAGGACGGGACTGTGAGCCCCTCCTTGGCCACCCAGCCTCACCAGCACACTGACAGCATGGCCCAGGAGGGACAGCCCTCTGAAAATGGAAGTGAAAACCGGGGAGGAACCGGCTTGGCCCCGTCACCCAGTGCCATGTTTGACTTTCGATTTCAGCCGGAAAAAAACTCACGGAAAAGCAGCAGCTGCAGGCAAACGTCTGCCAGCCTGCTCCAGGGACGGGCTGTGCTCTGCTATCACAGCCCATCCCGTCCTGGCCTGAGCCTCTGCACCCCCTCCTTGTCCTCCTGTACCCCTCCTTGCCCTGCTGTACCCCTCCTTGCCCTCCTGCACCCCTCCTTGCCCTGCTCCTTCACCCACCCCTGCAGGGGCTTTGCACCAGGAAGGGGCACCCCGAGTGCCATGGCCCTGCAGCACCAGGATGGGGACATGCCCAGCACCACAGGGATGCTGATGTCCCCATCAGGGATGCTGATGTCCCCATCTCCATCAGGGATGCTGATGTCCCGTCTCCACTGCTGCCACGCTGACACTGACAGCTCTGCCCAGCAGAGCCCCATGGCAAAGGGGAGAGGGAGAGGCAGCAGCTGTGGCACCAGAGCCAGCATGAGCAGCTCCCATCCCCTGGGACAGGAATGTCCCTGCTCGCAGGGAAAGCTCCTCCCAAACTCGGGAGGGCTTCAGGAAAAGTAATGAATGAGTATTTTATCAATACCATGTCATGGGCAGGGGAAAGCAAACAGAGATCCACCCAGCACCTTCAGCCTGCGATCAATGCAGCCGGGCTCGGGCAGATGCACCTGGAGCAGCCCGTGTGTCCCAGCACCTCGGAGGTGGGACAGTGGCACCCCGCTCCCCCACAATGCCCCATTGTTCAGCCGGGCCGCTGTGAAACGCGGGGAAAGCTCTGTTTGCTCTGCCCCTGGGCCCTCTTATCTTATCAGCGCCGCCGCCACAATGGGCCAGGTGTACTCACCATTTTCCCTTCGGGAGACAGCAAAGCGTGGCCCGGGTCCAGGCTGGCCGGGGAGACCTGCTGGAGCACGGCCTGGCTGCTGGTGACCATGGCAGCGCCGCCGTGGTGGCTGATGGCCCCCGAGGACGCGGCCTCGCCGCTCGCCTGGCTGTACCTGACCCCTGAAACAGACACATGGGGCTGGCATCACCCACGGGCACCTCACAGGGGTGCCAGGTGTGCCCCCAGAGCCCTGCAACACACACGGGGCTGGCATCACCCACGGGCACCTCACACATGGGGCTGGCATCACCCACGGGCACTACAGAGGAGTGCCAGGTGTGCCCTCGGAGCCCTGCAAAACATGCCAGCCTTGGCACCACCCAGGGGCACTACAGAGGTGTGCCAGGCTGCTGCTGAGCCCCTTGGCATCACCCACAGGCACCACACAGGTGTGCCAGGCTGGTGCTGAGCCCCTCAGAGCCGCAGCCCTCTCACGGTGTGTGGCACGAGGACGCAGATGTGTGCCAGCCCCTCAGTGACACCCGTGAGTGACACACAGGGACAGGCTGTCCCTCGCTCCCTGCAGCAGCCCGGCCTGGCCCATCTCCTGGAGTTCCTGTTCATGGAGGAGCTCGTGGCTGGAGCTGCAATCCCGCACTGCCCAGTGCCACTGCACCCCTCCTGTTTCCATTTGCACAGTTCTCAGCCGTCCTGCAAATTCCTGCTGTGGCTCCTGGACCCTGCCTGGGACCCTGCAGCATGAGGGGTGACCCTGCACCCCCACCCGAGCCCCCTGAGGCTCCTCCTGCTCCCCACAGCCATGCCCAGCTCCCACATCCACGGCTCCCGCTGCTGCCTCGGGCCCTCCTGCCTCCCATTCCCTCCCAACACCTCTGCACAGTGTGTGACTACCAGGGCAGAGGCACCAGACACACCCCAGCCCCCAGAGCAGACCCCAGCCCTCCCCTGCCCTCAGGGAAATCTGGCCCCAGCACAGGTCTCCCATATAAATATATTTAATTTGGCTGAAGCACCCCACGCTGATGGCCATATGATCAGCCATGTGCCATGGAAAGGCATCCACAGATCACAAATAATTAACTGAGGAAAACCCAGGGCAAACAACAGTGTCTTTTACAGGGCTGCCCTGACAGCTAGGGTGAAAAACCATTTATCAGGAGGAGTCCAGCCCTGTGCTCCCAGCCAGATTCATTGAACTGCTCTGGGATGGAAGTGGTGGAGGATGGACAGACAAACCATGGGGGAAATCCCTTGGGGGCAAAGCTACCTTGCCATCCACCCCAGGGACACTGGGGACAGCTCCTCAGAGTGCCCAGCCCAGGGAGGCTCAGCCTGGGGCTGGCTCCGTGAAGGATGCTCTAAGGACAACCCTAAAATTAATCTCTGAACCAAGGAAAAGCAAAGAAACCAGAACTGGAGTCCAGGAGCTTCTCCCCAGCTCCAAAACCAAGCACAGAGCCACCCACACCCTCCACCAAAACCTCAACACAGCCACTCTGTAATCGCCCCCGAATTTCCCCCATCAGCTGGTCAAACACGACCCACAGATAGGAATCTCCTCGATGTCTGGCTCCTGATGATTTCCCAGCAAACCCCTTTATCCCTGATAATAGAAGAATGTCCTCTGGCAGGTGGATATTTGCCCGAGTGGACGTCCCTGCCGCGAGCAGGGTAAACATTGAAGCATTACCCAGGCCGGGCACTGTCCCACGCGTTCCCGTTCCTGCCGAGGGTGCCTCGCTGCGGCCGGCATCCCGGCTGTGCAACAATGGCACGGCAGATAAAACAAAGCCCTTTCTTCTGGCCGTGATCTGAGAGATACACCGGGGCAGGCGGCTCCTCTCGCCACGGGAATCACAGTTTCTGCTGTCTTCAGGCTCCTCTGGGCTCAGCCAGAACAACAAAAAAGCCCATTTTAAATGCAAAATCGCGCCCTGCGCAGCCAAGGGGGTGGTACCTCGTCAGCCAAGCCGCCCAAAGCTGTGAAGCTGGCTTTAAAACACACAAGAAGTTAAATGCTGATCTTGAAGCTCTTCCTTGCAGCGCCAAGGACGAGCCTTTGATTGTTTGAGGAACAATAACCAGCGCCGAGATCCCCAGATAGGCTGGGGACTGAGATTTTGGGTCTCTAGATAAAGCCACTGAAGACTCTGTGTGTTGATGAAGAGTCCTGATGAGGATTAGCTCTCCCCAGGAGCGCCAGGCCGGGCTCTGGGCTCGGTGACAGTGGTGCCACTGTCCTGCCCCACCAGGGACCCTGCTCAGAACCACTTGCTGGGCAGGCAGAATGCTCCTGCAGGGCTCATTTTGGGAAGCATCCCCCCTCACTGTGCTTTCCCCATCCCCACAATGGGAGGGGTGTCATTATTTACGTGTCCCCAGGGCTGGGCTGGATTTGGGCAGATCACATCATTAATATCAGGGATATCAATGCCACTGCAAGGCATTGCTGCTGCTGTCACTGCTGGAACTCAGGGAGCTCCCTGGGGATGGGGGTGCCTTTCCTCTGAGCTCCCAGGCTCTCTCCATCACTGAGCCCTGGCATGCAGCCCTGCCCTGGCAGCACAGCCCTGGGAGCTGCCCTGAGCCTGGGGTGAATGCAGGGGCACGGCCCCAGCTGTGAGCACCAGGAATGAAGGATTCCTCCAGGCTTTATGAGCTGGGCCCAGACAGCCATCAGGGCCCAGCACAAGGGTTCTCCTGCTGCTCTGCTGTGCCTCCACAGCTGGAAGCAGCCCTTGTGCAAAGGGATTTATTCCCCCTCAGTCTCTTCCCTGGCTGCTCAGGACAGGAGCCTGGATGGGGTCACAGGAATGGGGCTGCCCGTGGAGCCTTCCCTCCTCAAGGCTTTTTTTTTTTAACTGGAGCTACAGCCATAATATAAAAGTCTGTTTATGGGACGGGCCATTGTGTGGGCCCTGAGCTGCACAGGCTGTGAAATGTTTTACTGCCCTCCCCTGCCCCAGCAGGGTCTGGCTCCCGTAGCCTTAACCCTGCTCCAGCCATGGATGGGGACAGCAGAGTGGCAGCCCCAGGGCAGGGGCCCTGTGCACCCACAGACACCCCCAGCACCTCCTGGCTGCTCTGGGCTGCCACACTCACCCTCCTGACCCGGCCTTTGGGGCTTTTGGGGTGCTGGAGGGAGTCTGGGGCAAGGATCAGTCTCTTTATCACTTTCATCCCAGCCTTGTGCCTTTCCTCAGAACACACCAGCCCCTGCCTTTGGCAGGCACCAGCAGGGAAGCAGTTTGGTTTTGCTTTGCTTTAAGTCGTGTTTGATATTAATAAATTGTATGTATTTAAAAACCCCTCATTGTACTTCTGTCATTCCCATGCAGTGGGAGCCCTGCTGCCACAGCACATCCCAACCTCCAGTGCCTGCCCCTTCCCCAGCTCTAGAGTTCTGCCCAGACCTTCACCAATGTCCTGCACATCACCAGCAATGCCAAACCCCTAAAGAGACCCCAAAAATTCACCAGTGATCTGGTGGTGGAGGGGATGCAGCTCTGGCTCTGCCTGACCCTCCAGGATGCAGCCACTGGCACAGACCAGGCTGTGAAAATGGGGTGAGAAAAGCAAAGTGTAATTTTTGGGGACAGGCTGGAGTCAGTGATGCTTCACCCACTGACACTATGGACAGCCAGGTCGCTGATGGGACAACTTCACCCTCCCAAAATTCAGGCCCAGGCAGCACCGAGAGCACCTCTGATTTTTGGGCTGCCACTCAAATTGTCCCTAAAGTGTTAATCTTGCTCAGTTACAGAGGTGCATAGTTTATATCCATTATAAACCCGTTTATGGGGACTAGACCCTCCCATTTCGCTGCTGTCATAAAGTTCTAATTACCCCCATAAACCAGGGAAAAGCTCCTAACAGTGCACTGTACCCAGCGAGCCCCACAATGTCCCTGACAGTAAAATATTACAGCCACTGGCACGGGGTCCCAGCCAGAGGCAGCACCCCCAGAACACGGGGAGCGAGCCAGGTGCAGACCAGGGTACCCCAGAGCCAGGGTTTGCTCATGGGCTCTTCTTTCAAAGGGAGGTTAAAGCCCTTCAGCTGCCCTTTGGGTTTTAGGGAGAATCTCAGGGGTGGCACTGGGTTATTTTTATGTTTATCTCCAGCTGTAGAGATATCTAAATATGTGAATATATATAATTTATATATATATATATATATGTAAGTAATGCATTTTAATATAGAGATATCTAAATGTGCATGTGTGTGTATATATATAGATATATATATAAAAGTAATGCATTTTAATATATATCAGTATACACATATATATGTAAATAAATGTGATTGCTCAGATATTGATCTGCTACTCTGATGTTTGCAGAGCAGGGATGGATGGATGGATGGATGGATGGATGGATGGATGGATGGATGGATGGATGGATGGATGGATGGATGGATGGATGGAGGGATGGATGGATGGATGGATGGAGGGATGGATGGATGGATGACCACACCCTGACTCCCATGAGTGTGCAGCCCCCCATGTCAGGCTGCAGGATGCTGTGCCCCCCACCCCAGCCCTGGGGCTCTGCAGGGAGGGCAGCCCTTTGTATGCAGGGCAGGCTCGGGGGGCGGGTGGTGCTTCCCCTAATCTCATCAATGCCCCGATTGTCTTCGGGGCTCTTGAAGATAAAAATGGCATAAGCCAGAGTCTGCCATGGCACCGAGATAAAGCCCCGAGTGACCTTCAAATCAAACAGGGAACCAAGATCGCTGATAAAACCCAGAGGAAGGGAAAAGTCCAGCCTCGGAGAGGAGCCTCCGAGATAGAAAGGCTTTAAGTATTTACCTCCAAATAGTTAAAAACCACAGCTCGAGGCCTGACAGATGGGTCCCCGAGAAGAGGCCGGAGGATGTTTGAGTTTTACAGCTCTCATCCCTGCCCCGCTGTCATCCCGCCCTTTTGCCAGACCCCACTGATGTCCCAAGGAGAGGTGACCCCTCTTTGTGCACGGGCACGGGGGAGCTTTGAGCAGCCCCAGAGCTGCAGCCCCATCGTTTCCGTGGCGGGCAGGGGGACAGGAGCAGTGTCCCAGAGCTGTCATTAAGCTGTTAAGGCATTGAGCGGCCCAGACGCCGCCACCTCGGGGCAAGGACAGTTCAAATCCCAGCATGGACAGCCACCATGGGGTCAGCCGGGTGTGCCCCACCGGGAGGGCATCCCCAAACATCCCCCGGAGGGGCTCCAGCAGAGAAGCACCCGCTGATGTTTTGAGAACGTTTCAGACCCAGCTTGGTCCAAGCACCCTGAAGCAACCATGGCTGAGCTCCATCCCTGCCTGCTTCCCCCAAAATCAGCCCTAAAACCCCTTGCCGTGCCATCTTCTCCTCCTCAGGATGGATCCAAGCACCGGCCGCCGAGAAATCCCCGCAGCCAAGCCCTGCTGACCCCTCCGGAGGGGCAGTGCTCCGCAGCCATCACTCCTGCCCTGCTGAAAGCCCCTCGGCACGGGCTGTCAGCGGCCCTATAAGAGCCCTATAGCCACGGCCGGCCCCTGCTGGCCCCGCTCCGACGGGAAAAGAAAGCTGGGGGCTTAAGGGCCCTGCAGCCCCGAGATAAATGCCCGCGGTTACAGTAATTGCTGTCCCCTACGAGAAGAACACAAAGGCTCTCGGGGGTGCCCCATGAGCGCTGCCAGGCCGGGGGCACATCAAAGGCAGCGGGCTTCGTTCAAAGCCCCGGCTTAATTGTCAATTAAGCATGCACGGGGGACAGCGCCGTGACAATGCGGGGCTGCATGCTGGTGGGGCATTGTGAAGCCCGCCGCGACACCGAAAACAGCTGATTCTGCTGACAATGTGCTTGTAGGGCACCTTGTAAGCAATCAGCCGCTGACAGCAGGGCAAACGTCCCGCCCGTCCCCGCCATTGTGCGGGGCATTCCTGGGGCAGGGTCACATTTTGGTCACCGCTGGCCGGTCCCCGGGATGCTGCCGGCTCCTTCCGAGGCCGGGAGCTGCTCACGGACATCCCCGGTACCGCTCGGGGGCTGCCGGCACCGAGCGCCGGTGGGCAGGCGGCGTCCCCGGCACCCTGCCCTTCCCATGGGGATTGTCCGCAGCTCGGGCTCCTTCGGGTTTGCCTTTGTGCCGGGCTGGGTGTGTGTCACACCAGGCAGGGGCATTGCCAGGGCTGCGTGTGTGTCACACCAGGCTGGGGCATTGCCAGTGCTGGCTCCAGCCCCCTGGGCCGGGCTGGGTCCGAGGGGACGCGGGGCAGGGGGGATGCTGAGCCCCCATCACCGAGCCCCTGTGCCCACAGCGGGCTGCAGGTAAGGGACGATGGGGATTGTCCTCCCAACAATGCCTCTCTCGCCCCTGCCCGGCGTGCAGCCCCCTCCCTCCCCACGGCGTTATCTCCCACTCAATCCCCGGGGGTTTTCGGCGGCTCTGCTCAGCTCTGCCCAGCCCTGGGCACGGCAGGGCCCAGTTTTGGGGTGTGGGGAGGAGGTGGGGTCACCCTGCATCCCCGGCAGATTTCTTCATCCACCTCCCTCCGCTGTGGCATGGGGATGCTGCAGAGTCATGCAGACAGCCCGGTGCTGGGGAGCCAGGACACGCAGCCACCCTTCCCTCGGGCATTGCCCGTGCACCCCCGGAACCAGGGCTCCCCAGTGGCTACACCCCATGAACTGGCACTGGCACACCACGGCAGGCACGGGGCAGCTCCTCCTGCCCTGCTGGGCACAGCCTCTCCCGGCCCAGCCGAGCCCACACGGAACTGAAGTGCCGTGAGCTAAACCAATCAAGCAAACACCGATTTATCCCGGCACGGCGGAAATCCAGCCCTCACCATGTGGCCACAACGCTGCCGTGACAGCACGTGCTGCCCTCCATCACCATCGGGAGCATCCTCTCCCTGCATCCCCGAGCTCTGCACCACCCCAGCACCCTCGGCAAGGCTCACCTGGCATTTTGCTGGGCGGGGAGGCGCTGGGCTGGTTGTGGTGGGGGGAGCCGTGGGACAGCAGCAGGTTCATGCTGTGGGGGGCTGGCCCGAGCTGTAGGCATCCATGGCCAGTTTCTGGCGGAACGCCTCCTCCTTGCGCCGGTTGGCAAACCAGTTGTACACCCGCACCTCCGTCACCAGGTTGGAGCCCAGCCCGTGGGCCTTGGAGGGGGACACTCCTCGCTGCAGACACTCGGCCCTGCAGGGCAAGGGACACGTTGGAGCAAGGGTGCTGCTGGGGGCAAGCAGGGGCCTCGGCACACCACAAATCTGGGGGAGTTTCAGCCCTTCCTGCATGCCCACCTGCTCTCTTCAGCTACAGCCATGCTGTAAACACATCCCTGCTCCCTCTGACAGTGCTGCAGCATCCCTGCGGTTCCCCTGTATCATCCTTGCAGCATCCCCATCACGCCCCTGCCCAAGCATAGAGCTCACTCTGCCCCAGACATCACCCAGAGGGGGAAAGCATGGCAAGGAGAGGCCTGGCAGCTCAGCAAAGCTGTGCCACGAGCCGGGTGGTGAGCCAGGAGCATGGCATCTCCCACGGCATCTCCTGCAGCATCTCCCGCGGCTTTCGGAAAGAAGGCTGAGGCTGTGGGCAGGGGAGGCAGCCCAGGTGCGTGGGGCAGCCATTACCTGTTGCACTCCTCCACCAGGGTCTCCCTCTCCTCCTTGCTGGGGTTCTTCTGGCGCTCGTAGGCTTGGTACAAGATTTGCTGGGAGGCCGGCCCCCACTTGAACCGATTGCGCCGCATCTTCTTGCTGGGCGTTTCAGAGCAGGCGTCGTCGAGCTGGGCAGCCCCCTGGTTCTGCTGATTGAACTCTGGAAAGAGAAACAGCAGCTGATCCTGACTGCCTTTGTCTGTCACATTTCCACAACCCTGGACTGCCTGGTTGAACTCTGAAAGAGAAAGGAGCAGACGTGAGCTGGCCTGTAGCCGCCGCTCGCAGCCACCGTCCCGCGCCGAGGGGCCCCCCGTGTCCCCTGCCCAGCACCCCGAGCCCACAGCAGGCTTTGGAGCCAGCCAGGTGCTCCCTGCCACCCACCCCGGGAAGGGGCCAGCCTGCTGCCACCCCTGTTTAATGGGGAGGCTTGTGCAGGGCACGCTATGGCCATGCATATTCATGGGCAGGGCCGCTGCCAGCCTGCGCTTGTTTCAGGAGGATTTTTCCAAGCAAGGAGCTGGGCAGGACGGCTGCAAAGCCCCCCGAGAGGGTGCCCCTCTGTGCTCAGGCACAGCTGCCCTCCCCAGCCCCTCGCAGCGTGGTGGGACGCCAGCCCCGTGCCCGGGGCGGGCAGCACCAGAGGTGACCTTCGGCGGCCGCCCCAGCCCCGGCACTTGTCACCGCGGCAGTAAAGGGAGATTAATGGCAGGGTTTTATTATTCCCAGTTTTGCAGGGGAATTCTCCCTCTTTTTATAATGGCTTTTCCCCCTGTGACGGGGGGGAAGCACAGGGCAAGGCTGGAGCAGGCTCTGTTTGCTCTAACGTCTCAAGGTGTGTTTTCAGAGCAATGGTATTTGGTGCTAAACCCTTCTCTGCACTTCCCCTCTGCTGGATATTGCATCCTTTCCTGAGGGGTGCCAGTGCCACTCGGGGCTGCTTTGAGAGCTATGGGACAGATCCCAGGGCAGGGAAGAGTGGGAGAGGGGCACAAAGGAATAGTCTGTGTGCTTGGTCAAAATACTCTGAATTTTAAACAGCACAGACTGTCCCAAACCCTGCTACAGACAGCAGCAATTCAGGGTTTTTTTAATTTTCTCTCTCTACATCTTTTGCACTGAGTTGAAAAAAAATGAGCAGCCTGAAAAATAACAAGGAAAAGGTGCAAAGGTGGGAAAGGCACCTAATTGTGAGCCATCATTAATTGCTTTCCCAGCTCTAACAAACACAAATATTCAGAAATTCAGCCGTGTGGATGAGCCGGGGGAAGCCTGCCACCAAGAGGGGCTCTCACCCACTTTTCCCACACCTTAAATTCATTTTACTTGGAAAACTGTTTTGGGGAGGTGCTGCACAGCTGGAGTCTGCGGTTGGTGCTGGTGCCCAGGGCAGGACAGGGACACGGGGACCCCCATTCCATTCCCCCCATTCCCACAGGTACTTACGGCGGAGGATCTCCCGCTGCTTGCGGACGTACCACGTGTACAGGGCAGCTCTCTTCTGGGTCTTCATGGGGGTGCCCTTGTTGAGGTGCTGGGACAGGTGGGACTGGTTGAGGCCGGTGACATCCACCACCTCCCTCTGGGGGATGTTGTGCTGCTGCATGTACCCCTTGATCATCTTCGCTGCCCGCCACGGGTCCTCGCTGTGGGCAGGGAAACCAAGGGTTAATATCTGCTGCCAGGGGAAAGCCCCCAGTGTTTGCTTCTCCCCATAATGGAAACTTTTCATTACTATTATTATTATTATTATTATTATTATAACAACTGTTTCAGAAGGACACAAGATCCTTGGAGTGTATGTTTTTCCCCAGGCTCCCAAAACAGCCCTGTCCCACCCCAGGGTGGTGGGATGGGGGCTCACACCATCGCTGTGTGATCACAGCCAGACGTTCCCCCAAGGGAGGGAGAAGCAGAGAGCACCCCAGTGTCCTGATGGGACACACCAAGGTCCCATCAATGCCAGCAGAGCTCCTCCAAACCCTCCATGGAGAAGCACAGCCCGTCCGTGAGCTGCTGCCTTTCTGTTCGGCGCGATTTCTGCTGTGGAAGATACGCACAGACAGTGGGACACACACATGGATGGGCATGGGGAGCCCACCCTGCTCTGCTAATGAAGAAAGAGAAGTGCTGGGGATGTTTTTCCTGCCCTGCTCAGGGTGCAGCACCTGCACTGTGCCCGTGCCCCCGCTGGCAGGGACCCCTGCCCTGCCACCGAACCCCACCCGCCGCGCTTGCTCTGCAGCTTCTTCCTTCCATTCCCACAGGGATAATGACCTAAAAATCTCAATATCCCCTTAAAAAGGACCCTATTCCCTTGCTCCCACAGCTGTGAATGCACTGACCATACACAAAAGGCTGAGAAGCCAAGGTCAAACCAGGCACACAAACCCAACGAGTCCCCGAACGCAAAACCGAAACCAAACCCCCGAAAATTTTGAGTCACTCCTGATTATTATTAAACACCTGAATTTGGCTCTTGTAGGACCCAGGTGTAAATGACTCTTCTCTAAATCACACTACTTTACTGTCTGCTGATTAGGGTCTTTTTATTTTAGAAAAAATAAAATTACGAAAATTACAGCTGAAAATCCAAATGCTGTCCGTGGTCTTTAGCTCTATCGAATGCCCAGTGTGACAGCAGAACAACAGGCCAAAACACCTGTGCTGTACCCAAGACCCCAGAGTTTATTCTGGGCTAAAAGGGAGCACTTTCAGCATTGAAAAATCAGTGTGAGCCCAGAGCTGGTCACAGTCCTGCACTCAAATAATGCGATGCCCCAACGCCGCGCTTGGAACGTCCAACTGCTTTCCCAATTCATCAACTACTTTGGATCCTTCAGCTTGTCAAGTGAAGGAAAAAAAAAAAGAAGCCCAACAAGTAGATTTCTTACTTTTATTCCTGAATGTAGCTTGAAAACAAAGCTGGTTGGATCCACGGCAAAACACCGGAGCAGAGCCAAGCAGGGCTTTGTCACCCCCGGGAAGGAGCCACGGAGCCTTCCCGGAGCCGCTGAGCCTGTGCCCAAACCTGCATCCCCCAGGCAGGGGAACCCCGCTGGTTTTGGGGGTCCTGTCCATGGGACGGTTCCCAGAAAATGTGGGAGGCAAAGAGAAGGATGTGGAGAAAATGTCCTGCCCAGCAGCACCGGGCAAAGCCGCCGCCTGCCCCAGCTGAGGGGCTCGGGCAGACCAGCGGCTCATGTCACCCAACTGATCCCACTAATTACTGATTAATAACGAGTTAATGAAACAGAGCTCATTATCATTTCTAAGAGAGGTTTGGTTCGCAACCGAGCCCAGGGCAGCATTTGCTCAGAGTGAAACCGAGAGCCAGTGAATCAGAGCATGCTTGGAAAATGTCAAATGAGGGACTCGGGGGCTACAGAGGAGATTTTGAAATTCACATAAAATTTGGCAACATTTTTGCTGGAAAAATATCTGAGAATTAGTAAAAAAAGTCCCGGAATTTCCCTCCATTTAATTAATTTTAAAAAGGCTTCACCTTGACATTTCCAAAGCGTTTCACACTTACACTTTCAAAACAATTACTCAGGTCTTAATTTCTGATAAGTGATTTTTCCTTTACGAATCAACTTGACCGTATTCAAAAGGGTTAAACAACCTGAAACCAAACCCAAACATTTTGTTTCATGTTAAACAAAATGTTTGGACTTGACCCAAAATGAAACGTTTGAGTGTTTGTTTGGCCTCTTTTTTTCCCCTTTCTTTTTTGGTAACCTAAAAAGCCAGAGAGGAAAACCTTTTGAGTCAACACCAGCCCTTATTCTTTGATTCTGTCACCAAAATGAAATAAAACAAACATTAATTGTCCAATCTTCAACAGGAGTTTACTTACAAACAAAACCAAAACCCCGACCCAGCCCAGGAGTGCTTTCTAATACTGGGTAACCAGTTTATAGCCCTGGCTCCAGGGTCCTTCTCACCAGAACCATGGAAAGGTGTTTTTCTTGCACAAAATTAGCCCCACAAAGCCTGGCTGCCAATGCTGCCCGAGAAAGAGCCATTTCCCCATTCAGCCTCACACACAGGTGGGGGCAAAGCCTGTTCCTCTTCCCAGCGATTCCCAGACCAGCTCACCCATTTTGCCAGCCTCAAAACCAGGTAAATACACTCCACATCCTCAGAGAAATATGCCAAGAATTTATAGAGATGGATCATACACCCAGCTCCCTGCAGAAATGCCATCCTGCTCAGCATCTCCCTGCACACCAGGCTGTGCCTGCACTCCCCACACAGCTCGGGTGCCTTTGCTGACTCCCCGGGGCTGGTGGCCTCCCAAAGTCCCCAGCCCACGGGTGGGATCTGGGATTTATTATTTCCCTGAGTGAGGTGTGGGTGAGCCCTGCAGGTGATGGGGCAGGCAGGGAGCTGTGGGCTGTCTGTGTAGAGCTGAGCTCTCCGTGGGTGATCCCACAGCACCCACCACGCCATGGGTGGGCAGCAAAGCCCCGACCAGGGTCCCAGAGAGCTGCAGGGCTCCTGAGCAGCCCAGGGATGTGGGAACAGCCCAGGAGTGAGCCTGCCCCGGGCCGGGACACCGGGGCAGCGGGAGAAGAGGGGGCTCAGCCCCAGCAGGGCTGCAGTCGGTGTCTCCCGGCCGCCCTACCTGCTCGCTCTCCAAGTACAAAGGCCTCTCTCAGAGCAAACACGAGCTCTTTGCAAAGGCTCCTCAGGGACATGTGCCCGCTCTTGTTTGCACCCAAGGCAAACTCTGCACAGAAACACCTGTGGGAGCACAGGGACCCCGGGGCTCAGCCTGCTCAGCACCCCCGGGCACGCCGCGGGTGGATGTGGCCAGCAAGGGGGACACTGGGGACAGGCGGGAGCAGCCCGGGGTGCGGGGCTCCGTGCCGAGCAGGAGGGCTGGGAGCCCATCGGGAGAGCCCCGCGATGGAGCCTCCCCGCAGGAGCCCCCTCGGTGCCCGAAGGGTCCCGCTCTGGGCGGGCACGGGTGGCACTGCCCGGTCCCCAAAGGGCACCTGCTGCTGCCGGGGCGGGACTGCGCGCCGCGCGACCGGGGGGGCCCGGGGAGGCGCCGGCCCGGGGACCCGCGCGGGCAGCACCGGGGCCGCACGGGCGCCCGGGGCCCGGGGAGCACCGGGGCACACGGGGGCAGCACCGGGGCAACGGCGGGGCACGCACGCGGGCAGGCACACGGCGGGCAGCACCGGGGCACACGGCGGGCAGCACCGGGGCACGCACGGCGGGCAGCACCGGGGCACACGGCGGGCAGCACCGGGGCCGCGCTCCGGGCACCGCGCTGGGCATCGCGACAGGCACGGGCACGGCAGCGCCCAGTGGGGGACACACGGACAGAGCCCGAGCTGTGCCCGCCGCACTCGGGGCCGGCCCCGCGGGGCTCCCACCTGCTCACACCGCCGCCGCTTCCCCGGGGCTCCGGAGCGGAGTCGGTGCCGCCCGACCCCGCCGAGTCCGGGGCTGCCCCGCTCGGCCCGGCCCGGCTCGGTTCGGTTCGGAGCGGAGCCGCATCTCGGGATGGGCCGGAGCGGAGCCGCCGCCGTCGGGGGTTCCCTCCTCCTTCCCCGCTCCCGGTCCGCTTTACAACCCCGGCAATGAATAACCCGCCGGCCCGATCGCCCTGATCGCGGCCTTTTGTGTATCTTTCTGTTGATGATTTATAGAAATAAATTAATAACGCCCCGGGCTCCACGTGGTGCGGTTTACGTTTGAGCCGCCGGCGCGGACGGACGGAGCCGGCGGCCGGTCCGAGCCCCCGCGGCCCCGGCAGCCCCGGCCCCGCCGCGACCGGGGACGGGCAGCCCCGACGGGGCGGGGGGACGCGGCCGCCGGGTCCGGCCTCCCCCGTGCCCGCTCCGCTCCGCTCCGCCGCGGGGTCCGGACAAGGGAGCGCCGGGCAGGGGAGCCCCGGGAGCCGCCACCGGGACCGACCGCGGGGCGGGCAGGGAGCCCCGGGAGCGCCACGGGGTGGGACACAGCGAGCAGGGAGCGCCGGGAGCCCTCACCGGGCCCGACACACCGGGAGCGAGCCCCGGGCAGGGCGCTGGGGGCCGGGGCCGTCGGGCCGAGCCCCGCGGGCGGATCCCGGCGGTGCCGGTACCTGATCATCCTCTCCACCTCTGCCCGCTGCTCCACGGCCTCCTCCGTGTTGAGCGACTGCAGCTCGCGGAGGATCTGCGGCGTGTCAAAGTCGTCGCCGTCCTCGGAGCCCTCGTCGCCCGAGAGCTTGCCCTTGCCGTGCCCGTTGGCCAGCGGCGGGAGCGCGGCCCTGCCGTCGGGGGGCCCGCCGGGAGACAGCGGGAGGCTCTCCAGCTTGACGCCGAAGCCGGCGGCGGGCACCATGTCCTCCAGGGCGCGGATCAGCCCCTCCTTGGTGGCCCCGGAGCTGAGCAGGGCGCCCAGCAGCTCCCGTTGCAGGCCGCTCAGCTGGGACACCATCCTACCCTCTCCCGCCGCGCCCGCCGCTCCGCTCGCCTCGCTCCTCCCGCTCCGCCCCGGCCGCGGCTGCTGCGGGCCGCGGGCCGCGCTCTACCGAGCCATGACCGCCACCATAAGGCATTATACCTTATGCAAATCAGCGCCAAAGCCTCTCCTCCGGCCCCCGCCCCGGCCCGGCACGGCTCGGCCCGGCCCTTAGCGCCCGCCGGGGCGGACTTTGCCTCGCGGCCGGCGGGAGGCCCCGGGGGAGCGGCGGGGGCAGCGCCGGGCGGGACGGCGCGCACGGGCACGGCACGGCGGCTCCCAGCGCCCCGGAGCCGCCCCGGAGCCGCCGTCGGGGTCCCGGTGCCGGCAGCGCCCCGGGAAGGGAGCGCCGCCCTCTGCCCGCGGCCCCCGGGCCGAGCCGGGACCCCCGGCGGGTTCGGCTCCCCCGGGCGCTGTGCCCGCGCTGGAAGGGCGCCAGGATGAGAACCCCTCGTGGTTTCTCCCCCCGTGTCCTCCAGGGTGTGGGGTGCTGCTGGCCCAGCCCCGGCACAGGGCAGGAACAGGCTGTGCGGGTCCAGGGAGCACCCCCAGCACGGGGGTCACCCGTGGGGGTCGTGGCCGCCGCTGTGGGGCAGCTCTGGGGACAGGCTCGGGGCCATTTAGCTGTGCAGGACATGGCAGGACACCCAGTTAGCAGAGGGGACACTGCGGGGACAGAGGTCACAGGGGACACCGAGCCCCCACTGACCCGTGGCAGCAGCCAGGGCTGGGAGCAGGGAACAGGTCTGGGAATGGGCAGAGGGAGAGATCCAAGCTGTGCTCTGGGATCTGAACAAAACACGCTTTTCCTATCGCTGTGAATGCACCAAGTCCCAAAGATCAACAAAAATCAAAATTAAATTCGCTGAAATCAAAGCAGGCACACAACAAGAGGCAGCACCACACCCAGAGCCGGGCACAGAGGAGCCCGGGACCCTTCAGGGGAAGGCAGGCCTGAAATCTCCACTCATGACTGCCCAGGTGCCCAAAGCACTTCCCGTTCCTGCTGCTCTTGGCAAAGGCCAGCAGCTCTAAACCCAGCGTTCCCAGATTCAGACTTCTCCAGGGCACCCAGAGTGACCTGCCCATCTCAAACCACACACAAAGTCCTGCCAGCCGCCAGCGCCCATGGCAGACCCCAAACGCAGCCCCAGAGCCCCTCAGCTGCTGCTCCCTGAGCCCGCTGGCCACGGATCCCCTGTCAGTGAGACACCCTGGGCGGCTGGTGGCACTTTGGTTCCTGCAGAGCCGGGCAGAGGTGAGGCAAGGGAAAGGAAGGGAAGGAAAAGCCCCGCGGCTGGGCAGGGAACGGCCTGTGCAGGAGCTGGGAGCTGCACGGGCTGGACAGCCTGAACTGTCCACAAAACCATTCCTGCTCCATGGAACAGAGCCGCTCGGGGCCAGCACGGCAGCACAGCACCCCCAGAGCCCCCTGCCCCTCGGGGGACAGGGCAGAGCCACAGGGGGATGCTGGGGATCAGCAGGGAAAGCTCTCTGCGCTGGGAGGGAGGCTGTGCGTGAGCGCACCCGGGCCTCACGGGGCTTGTCGTGGCCACACGGCAGCCTGAGCACAACGGGACTGAAAAATCCCAAAAGCCCCTTCCTGGCTCCCAGCTTGGAGCCAATTCCCAGCCCTGGTGCCGCAGGGAGGTGACAGCAGCTCCCTGTGACCCCCCTGGCACCGTGGGGTGAGTCAGGGCCCCCCAGCCCTGCTGTGCCTGCACCCCAAGGTCTCCGGGGAGCAGGGAGCAGGTCACTGGTGAGTGTTCCCCCTCACCCAGCTCTCCCGCCTCTGAGGCTCAGGGGCACCTGCCCGCCACTGCCCGCAGCCACAGGTGCCCTCATCCTTCACACCACTGCAGATCACCCAAAATTCTCCAGATCCCACGAGATGGCAGAGACACCAAACCACCCACGTGTGGGGCTGAGGGGCCGTGCAGAGCCTGTGCTGCCCCGGGCAGCCCCTCAGTGCCACCAGGGCTGTGTGACACCCTCTGTGCCAGCCCCTCAGTGCCACCAGGCGTTGGGCACCCCTCAGTCCCCAGGGTGTGGCACCCCGGCACCCCATCCACCAGCTGTGTGCCACCCTCTGTGCCAGCCCCTCGGTGCCACCAGGGCTGTGTGACACCCTCTGTGCCAGCCCCTCAGTGCCACCAGGGCTGTGTGGCACCCTCTGTGCCAGCCCCTCAGTGCCACCAGGGCTGTGTGCCACCCTCTGTGCCAGCCCCTCAGTGCCACCAGGGCTGTGTGCCACCCTCTGTGCCAGCCCCTCAGTGCCACCAGGGCTGTGTGGCACCCCGGGCAGCCCCTCAGTGCCACCAGGGCTGTGTGGCACCCTGGGCAGCCCCTTGGTGCCACCAGGGCTGTGTGCCACCCTCTGTGCCAGCCCCTCGGTGCCACCAGGGCTGTGTGCCACCCTCTGTGCCAGCCCCTCAGTGCCACCAGGGCTGTGTGCCACCCTCTGTGCCAGCCCCTCAGTGCCACCAGGGCTGTGTGCCACCCTCTGTGCCAGCCCCTCAGTGCCACCAGGGCTGTGCCACCCCGGGCAGCCCCTCGGTGCCCAGGGCGGGCTGTGCAGGCTCTGCAGGTGCCAGGGCAGGGCAGGAGCCGGGCTGAGAGCCCAGACCCCCGGCAGGCTGTGCCACCCCCGCTGCCCGCCCTGGGAACAGCCTGGCTCCTGCTCCCGGCCCGTCCCTGTCCCTTTCAAGTGGGCTGCTGAGCTTTGCCTTGCTCTTTGCACAGCCTTCATGGCATCGCATGATAATCGTGTCCTGTCACAGTGGGTGCCCCGGACCTTGTCCTGTTTCCACACATTTGGAACCACCTGGCTAATGGGGTGGGTGTCGTTTTCTGGTCCATCTCTCTCGCCCCGCTGCTCTTGCCCCTTCTCCACGCCCCGCTCCTCGGAGCGCCGCCGGAGCCTTTTCCCATCGCTGTCCGGCACAGCTCATTAACTCCCCCGGGCAGAGGAGCGCGGTCACTGCGGCTCGGGGGGCCGGGGGTGCCCCGGGGGCTGCGAGCGCATCGTTTCCCAGATCGGTTCCCAGAGAGTTTCCCAGCCCCAGCCCGGCGGGAGCATCAGGCCGAGCTTCCAGCGGGAGGTGCCTGCGGCTGGGAATGCAGGCAGGCTGCACCGGGAGGGAGTTTTAATCTGCTTTAATCGGATGCTCTGCTCTGCCCTCAAGCCTCCGAAGGCACCTGGTTCGCAGCCAGCCCGCACTGGCCGGCAGCTCCCCGGGCTGGAATGGCCTTGCCTCCCGCTCCCCATCATCTCAGAGGCTCCAAACCAGCAGCCAGCCCATCCCTTCACACCATCCACAAGGAGGGAAAAGCCATCCTGCCGCAACCACCCTGCCCAGGCAATCCCTGACCCACGGCCACATCCTCCTGCATCACAGAGGGGCCAGTGCTGCTCGCCCTGAGCCAGGCTGCAGCTCCCAGCTGGCAGCAGAGCCGTGGGGTCAGCCCCAGGCACGGCTCAGGCACTCAGGGGACTTTGCCCTGGCACTGCATGGCACAGGAGCCAGGCCCAGGGCACCCCCTGTATTGGCTGGGGTGGCCTTGTGTCCCCTGGCACCAGCAGAGTGGGGACACAGGAGCACAGGGGCGCTGGGGGGATTTTCCTGCGGGCACCAGGGCGGGCACAGCGCCGGGGGATTTCTGCCATGGACACATTTACACGTTTGGTATCTGCCTCTCTCTCATTTTTCCCTTACAGTTTGTTTCATTTAACGCCTGAGCGCGTGCGGACACCTCTGACCCCGCGGGCAGTGGGCAAGAGAGTTCCCACCAGAGCAGCCCATTAAACCCCCTCACGGAGGATTTTTTTCTGCTCTGCCCCCACTTGCGCTGAGATTTTCGCATTCCCTGCCTGCCTGCGCCTCCCCCACACGAGGTGATGTAATGTTTTGAGCCTTCTCCCATCCCCACCTTTATTAAATATGACCCGCGGTTGATCCCGCGCGGGCCCAAGGGAAGCTGTGGTTTCGGGAGGGGTCGCACATGAAAGGCAGAGCTGCCCGCCCCGCTGGCAGGGCCACGGGGACCCTCCTGCCCTGCACCCCGACAGACACAGCCCCCAGAGCACAGAGCTGCCACCGTCACCCTCCGCGCGAGTCGGGTCTCTTGGCACCTCTGTTCAGGATGCAAATTGCCGTTTGGCTTGTCCCGGATCATGGGCACAGCCTTGGCTCTCCCTCTGCAGAGCTTCTGGGAGACAGGCTCAGTGCTGGGGTGCCTCACCCATGGGCTGAGCCCTGCTGTCCCTGTCCCCTGCTGTCCCCAGCACAGAGACCCCACTGACGCCCCACAGACGCCCCATCACACAACCCGCTCAGCTCCCAGGGAAGGGACATGTCCCAGCTGTCACCAAGCTACAGAGCCAGGGTTTGGGGTGGAAACACCTCCTCTTCCCCCGGTGTGCCCCCTGCCCCAAGCACAGCAAACGTGAACCTGGGCATCATCCTGGAGGAGATGCTCTGGGGCTCAGGAATGGATTGAAGGGGTGGATTCATCCCCATCTGGTGTCCACCATGTCTGCTCTCAGCCCACAGGAGCACCCGGGCAGGGCTGGCAGCGGGTGGGCTGTGCTGGCTGCAGTGTGGGCAGCAATGGGGAACCCCCATGTTGCCCCTCCAGCCATGGGGGTGCACCCCTGCTGGGACATGCATCCCCTGGGGACATCCATCACCCCAGTGCCCTCACCCAGAGCCCCACGGGTCCACCTGGCACAGGAGGAGATGAGAAATGAGCTGGGGCTGGCCCAGGGGGGGACAGGAGCCACCCAGGACCTGCTGGGACAGGGCGCAGGGTGGGCAGGAGGACACCAGCAGCAGCGTTTGTCTGTCACACTGATAATTAATGTTTCTCCCCTCCACTTTGCAAATAACTTGCGACTCTCTTTGTCTGGTGATAAATGGCCCCTTTGAAGTTCTCCTTTCTCAAAAGCAAAGCAAAGAAACACTTTCATAATCCGTCTTCACCTCCCGTCCTGCGCCGAGGCTCTGCTGCTCTGGGGGGCACAGGGGGCCTGCTGGCCCCTCACCTGCAGCTGGGACCCCTCTGGGGCTGCTCGTGTCCCTTTGCTCTGCCAGGGGCCGGGCAGTGGGGTCAGGACCACCTCAGCTCATCCCCTGCCCATGGCCATGGCAATGTGCCCTTCTGCCCTGGTGGCCTTCTCACCACATCCCCTGCCCAGCAGTATGCCCCACTCTGGGCCCCCCCAAAACTCCAGACCCCTCATTTTCGGAGCCTGGGGGTTCCCTCAACCTCCCCATGTGCTGAGCTGGAGGGGAGGGCAGGGCCGGGCAGCTGTGGGGAGCAGGGACTCTGGGCAGGGCCGTGGGGCTGCAGGATGTGTTCGTGACCCTGCACCTACCGTGAGCCATGCTCGGGTCCCCCCAGCCCCAGCTCCTGCTCAGGTTCTGCTTGGCTGCCGCAGCAAAACAAGTTCTGCTGGGCTATAAAAGGCGCTGCTGGAGCAGGGCAGGCCGGGAGAGCGCTCGGAATCCATGCCAGAGCTCTCGAGGTTGTCACTGGCTTACGTGTCAGGGCAAACAATGCTATCTGCCCGTGGGATCGGCACAAGGAACACCACAACAGCGGCCCAAACCCCAAACACGGGGTCACGGGGCACAGCTGGGCAGGCAGAGGGTCCCTGAGCACTGCTGGGCTGCCCCGTGCCCATGGGCACCATCCCACCGTGCCCGGCTGTGCCCCACGGCCAGCGTGGCACCGGCCTGTGCCCCTCCTGCTGCACCCCGATCCCGGTGCCAGGCAGGGTGGCCCTGCTGGGCGCTGTGTCCCCACAGGGGCGGGCATTGCACAGATGCCATTCTGCTTTGCCGCGTGTCCTCTGACTCTTTATTAATTTTAAGACAAAGCGGAGGGAAGCGAGCTGGAACCAGTGTGGAGGTGGGGTTGTTTTCTGGGAAAACAAAAGCAGCGTGGCCGCTGCCAGGGCCCAGGGGATGCTCGGGGCTGGAGGAGCTCCCTGAGGACAGGGGTCCCAAATTTGGGGCGGTTTCAGTGCGAGTCCCAGTTGCGCTACAGGGAGGCCCAACCCAAAACCTGGCCAGCCCCACACCCCACGTGCCACCCCATGGCCATGGGTGTCTGTGTCACTTGCCCTTGTGTGACAACGGTGGCCCCAGACATGCTCTGAGCAGGGCGTCCCCACTGGTGCCTCCTCAGGCTGAGGGCAAGAGCAGCCACAATGGAACCAGAGAAATTCAAAAGGTCCCAAGAAAAGTAAAATCCAACTCTCCACAAGGAAATGCTGTTGGAGGCTGGCAACGACTTCCCACCTGTGGCAAGAGCCCCCACGGGCACAGCCCAGCTCCCCCAGCCCGGCTGCAGGTGAGACCCCCACTCCAGGCACATTTCCCTGCACCAGGTGCCCTCCCTGGGAGGGTCCAGCCCCGGCCCCCAGCGGGGTCCCCAGCGGGCGTGGGGGGAGCCGGGAGGGCAAAAATCAAAAGCAAATTGCGGGAGTCAATGGCGCGGAGCCGCGGGCGGCCTCGGCGGCTGCCGTGTGACTTTGATTCCCCTATCATAACCCCGAATTAAAAATTCAAGCAATTACTTGCATGGCTTCCCCCCGATTAGGCTGGGCCTCGCGTTCATTAATGCGGGCGCACAGAGAAAAGCCATTAGGGCGGCGGTGGGGACGGTTTCGCTGAGAACAGTTCCGCTCCAGGAAGGAGCTGGGCCAAAGCCGAATTTCACACATCCCCGAGGCCGCCCAGGCACGGCCGGGGCCCTTAAAGCCGCCTTTGTCCCCGGGATGGGTCCCCCTGGCACGGGTGGCACGCAGAGGGGCATTGCTGCTGGTAAAAGCATCGGCCCAGCAGTGGCAGCGCAAGGGAACTGACCCAAGCCATGGTGATGTTTCAGTGCTGAGCTTTGGGTGCCCCCCAGAATATTTACCCAGCCCAACCCCAGCTGACAGGGGCAGAAGGAACAGGGGTGGTTGTTGAATCACCCAGCCCATCACAGCTCTCTGCACGTGGGCCAGTGCTCGAGCAAGATGTGGCAAGCCTCCCACCCAGCCAGCCCGGGTTTATGAGCAAATTTCAAGTTCCACAGAGTTTTCCCTCCCATTCCAGCTCAAACGTTTTTCCTGCTGCTCCAGGAGCAGGGACTGGGGGTGTTGCCTGCCCAGGCTGTGCCCCCACGGGAAGCCCCCACCCTGCAGGTGCCGCCGTGCCAGCGTGCCGAGCGTGGCCCTGCTCCACCGCTGGGCCATCAAGGAAATCTGCTGGACTGAAAAATACCAGCGCGTCTAGACTGAAATACCAGTCTGGGCTCCCGGGGAGCCAGAGGACCCCCCCGGAGCAGCGTGGGCTCCCTTTTCCCGGGGCTGGCACAGGAAGGCATGACCCCAGGGACAATCCTGCTCCTCGGGGCTCTCCAAGCCCCTTCAGAATCCCTGTCCCCATCCCCACTTGGCGCTGCGGCGCCCAGAGCCCCGTGGTGCCCACGGTTTTCTTCCACACTGCTTCCCTCCCTGCCCACACCCTTCCTGCTGGGATCCCTCCTGCAACAGGCTTTATCCCCCGGGGAGAGCGTGGTGACAGCCAGGCGAGGCCACCGAGGGTCGGGCTGTGCCCAAATCCCTTCCCTGTGCCCAAATCCCCTCCCTCCGAGCTGCCGGCTCCATCCATCAGCGGCGACCCCGGAGCCGCCCGAGGGGGAGCGCCGGGAGGCTGCAGAGGGGAGAGCAGGAAAACAGACAGGATAAAAATCACCGAATTAGCGGGTCCCAGGGAGGGACGGCCTGCGAGAGGGCGCAGAGCCATTTTTTACGGCAGAGACAGCGGGCATGAACCGAGGATCAGCCCCTTTGACCCCGCCACTGGAAGTCACCCCTGCCTCCGGCACCCATCGCTCACGGGCCGGTGTCACTGACAGCGCAGTCACAGCCCCGGGGCCAAAGCCGCCGTGGCTGCGCACCGGGAGGGAAAACGTCCCGAGAGTGCCGCGGGGAACGCGCCGTGCCCGGGGCTGGCCGCGCTGGGACACCGCTGGTGGCACCCGGGTCCTGCCGGGGTGACCCCGCGACAGCACCCAGGGGACAAGCAGGACCCGCCGAGGGGACACGGGCCAGCGGAGCCGCCGCTGTCGCCGCCGTGCCCGGGTTCGTGGTGCCACCTCGCGGCCCGGGGATGCTCCGGGGCCACCGGACACGACAGCGGCTGCCCGGGGATGCTCAGGGCGGAACAGCCGCAGGTGACGGTAAATCACTGCCTGTGCTCCCCGGTCATGGAGACAGCTGTTGGAGGGAAGCGGAACATTAATTAAAAATAAAATGAATTTAAAATACAACTACCAACCCAATAGCTCGGGTGTTTACCAGCCCGCGGGGACGCTGTGAGTGCCCCGCGGTGGCTGCTCCGTGCTGCGTGTCCCCAGGGCACAGCCACCACCGCGGGTGTCCCCAGGGGCTGCAGGTGGGTGACAAGCCCAGGGCTCGGTGCAGGAGACATCCCCGGGCTGATTAGACCGGGCACTAAAGCAAAGCCCTTTTGTTTTCCCCACCCAGTGACCCCGGGAAGAACGGGCGGATTGTCTTTCAAACAGAGCCGATGTGGAGCTGAATGTCCCTTGCCACCTTGGCTATAAATCATCCTGCATGTGATAAGGTAATTACCTTCTCCTTGGAACTATTCATAGGAAAACCTATAAAGGGCCTGGCTTGTAAACACAACAATAAAGAGGCAGTACAATAAAACCTTGGCCAGGGTGGGGAAGGTGCTGCCTTTCCCCAGCCCCCAGCACCTCGTGCCCCACCAGGCCCTGGAGGATGGGGCTGGGGGCTGCCCTGTGGCTCTCATGGGCAGTGAGGGGTGGCACAGGACACAGCAGGGCACATCCCCTTGTCCCCAGAGGGCTGGCAAAGGGGGGTGCCCTATTGGGAATAACAGCAGCTCCCATCTGCTTCCTGGGGTGCACAAAACCAGAGATTTCTCTGTTCAGAGAGCAGCCTGACATTGAATGGGGCTGCTGGAGTACACTCAGCTCAGGTACACCCTGCTCCCAAGTGCCACAGCTGCCCCAGCATTCCAGCTGGTACAGGATGGGGGCAGCTCTAGAGATGTCAGCAACTTCGGGACAGAAATCCAGGCAAAGCTGTGCTTGCTTTCAGTGGCTCTGGGGCAGATTTCTCCCCAAGGCAGTGGAGAAACACAGGCCTGGTTCAGGTGGGGGAGCTCAAAGATGGGATCAGCTACAGCTGCAGCAGGCAGAGAGGAAAGGAGCAAGTGAAGCTGAAGTGCAAATGTGTCACGGAGCCAGGACAGGCCCAGCAGGGATGCTCAGCTCTGCCTCCATCCCAGGGTTCCAGCCTGACCACACACACAGGGCTGGTACAGCAGCAGAACTCATTCCTGACAGAGAACTGGCTCCATCCATCCATCCATCCATCCATCCATCCATCCATCCATCCATCCATCCATCCATCCATCCATCCATCCATCCATCCATCCATCCATCCATCCATCCCCTGGAAAAGGCTTCCTCACTCCAGGAAGTTTTGGATGCTCTCAGCCCTTGAGGCCTGCTGAAACCAGCGGCGAGGGTGGAAGAACAAAGCCGATGAATTTTGTATCCCCCAGAGGTTTTACGACAGGCAGGGCTTGCCCTGAGCTCTGTTCAAACATCCAGCCCAGGGTTAGGACAGCAGGCACTTAACTCTGAGAGCCCCAGAGCCCTGCTCATTCCTGGAGCTGCTGATTTGTCCCCAGCAACATCAGAGAGCTCAGCACTCCCCCAGCTATCAGCAGAGTAAGCACAGAGCAAACACAGAGTAAGTAACACCAGCAGAAAGGAATGGAAGGGGACAGAACTCCAGAACCACAAACGAATCCATGTGCTGTATGAACACCACTGCACCTCCCACAGAGGTGCTTGGAGAGCCAAAATTCCAGCCTTGGAGAACCTACTTTGAATTTTCTGGCTTAGGCAGCACAGTACCATCCAACTGGAAAGAAGGAATTGTGATTTTTTAGGAAGACAGGATGAGTGGAGGCAGCAGGGAGGCTCAGGCCAGGTGTACAGCACTGGGAACACAGACAGCTAAAGGCAAAGGCTGTTTGCTTTAAGCTATTCTTCAAATATTGGCATATTTGGGTTTATTGCAGGAACACAAGAGTGACAACATTTGCAGTGCTCTGAAAAACAAAATTCTTCCAACCCCCTGCTTTACAAACACGATTCTGGATCCTGCAGCAATAGGAAGAAAATGCTTTGAGATAAGCTGAGGGAACAGGCAGCTTTATAAAACACACAGAGGAGGAAAAGGCGTTTGTTTTCCAAGTGGAGACGCTGTGACAGCAAAGTGCACAAACCAGCCCCAGGAAGGGCAGAGTTCCCCAAACACAACAATAAAAAATAGTAACAATATAAAAAAGAAGTCCTAGAGGCATTATTAATAAAGTCTGGAACAAAATACTTAATATCAGCAGCAGGAAAAACTTTTCCTCTGGATGTCCTGTGCAAGGGAACACAGCTCTGTGCTCGCTGTGGAAGATTTGGTCACTGGAATGGGTTTCACTTCCCTCAAGCTTCTGCCAGCTCCGCGGCATTGGCGTGGAGTGTCAGGACATCCTCCAGGAACAGGGACACTCTGAGCCTGGCCTTGCCCTGCAGCTGTCTCTCCATGGCACTGAGGTGCTCGATGGCTCGCTGCAATGCTCTCTCCCTGTCGCCCAGGTCCGTGGGTGCCCCTGCCTCGCTGTCCTGCCCCGGGCAGCTCAGGTACTGCAGCACGTAGGGCCTGATGGCCTGGCCGTGCTCCCGGAGGCTGCTCCCGAGCAGGGGCAGGTCTGAGCTCCTGGCCAGCTGCAGCAGGTGCAGCAGGGCCTGGCACAGCTGGCTCCTCAGGCTGGAGCTGTACTTGAACTCCAGGAAGTCCTCGGTGTCCTCGCTCCTCTGCAGGGCCACCACCAAGGCGCTCCAGATGTGGCAGAACTGCTCCGTGGAGCCGTAGCATTCCCTCCTGCTGGGGATGGACAGGGCCATGGCTGACTTGATCCGCACTTTGAAGTTCTTGCAGGACTTGACTACAGAGGAAAGGGCACTGAAAGCTTGTGAGGCCCAAGGAGCCTCTCCTGAAAAAAAAAACCCAAAAAACTCCCTTTTTTAATCAGCCAAAATGTGCAAAACTATACATGTCTCCTGGATATTTAATGGGCTGACATTTATTGAATTTATCGTGGTTTAAATGAGAGAATCAAGGGTTATGAAATGAAATATTAGTTAAAAGAGTTAATGTCCTGAAGTTTTACAAGAGGACATTTGGCATTTATTCACACCTATAATCCCACTGTTTCCTGACGTGACAGACCCAGCTGAACGCAGCAGTTACCCCTGCACTGGCACTGAAGGAGCTGAGTCTGCTCCACTGGGCAGAGCCCTGGGAGAGCTGTGACAGCCAGACTCAGCTCCGTTGCCTTCCCCCCTCCTTCTCCACCCCAGTGGCAGCAGAGGTGATGATGTGCCCGGCCCCAAGTGCAGAGCAGCCCGGGGCAGGGGACAGGCTCTCACCCAGAGGCAGGGCAGGGTTCTTGAAGACGTTGCCCAGCGCGTAGCAGGCGTTCCAGCGCACCTTCATGGTGGCCTCGCTGCCCACCGTGGCAACCAGGGCCTGCAGGGACTCCTCGATGGCCTCCCTGAACCTGGGGTTGGCCACATGGCAGGGCTGCAGGAAATGCAGCACGTTCCCAAGGGCACGGACAGCGTTGCTCTTCACCTGGAACACACAAAAACCTCTCCGGTTTTTGGCAGGTTTGATTTGAAGCCTGCTGTGAAATCATCTCAGAGCCAGCAAGGAGCACAGCTGGAATCACACTGGGTTTTCCTAAATGCCACCAGGAAGACCATTCTCTGCAAAGGGCCACAAACCAAACCAAAACCCCTGCACTGTGGAGAGGCCCAGCCAAATTCCCTGCAATTCAAACAACACAGGAACCCAGAACATCCTCTCAGGGGAGGGTCTGAGCTGCAGCTCCCCTCAAACACTGGGGCAAAGAGACCTAAAGTAACTGGTGCCTTTTTCCTTTTCTGTTTTTAATGCAGGGGTTAATTAACTCCACCAAGCCCACCCTATTCCCCCCAGCCTTACCTTGTCTCTGTCCTTGGATGCTTCCGTGGCAGACCGCAGCAATTTGAGCAGCAGGAGATCAGAGAGCTCCTCCTGGAAGCTTTGTCCCATGGTTTCCCTGGCAGGAGAACCACCCTGTGAACACCCAGCTGGGCTGCTCCATCCCCACATCACAGATGTGATACCACCCTTTATAAAGGCCCATGAACAACCTTCACTCTTCTGAGGGCTAATATGTAAGGCAGACCTTTCTGCATGTGACCACTATGTTTATTAATTTAAAACCAAACTATCAATGCAAGAAAGCTGGTTAGCAATGGTTAAATCTGTAATAAAAAACAGAGGGCAAGGAATGGCTCAGGGGCAATTCTGTAGAAGGAATATATGATAACTATTTTCCTGTTAAAAATGTAACAGTAGGTTGGGCTTCCCTCAGTCTCTGGCTTGAGGAAGGGTTAAATATTTATTAATTTTACTTGTGTTATGTTAAAAGTAAAGGAACCATGTAATTACAGCAAGCAACACGCAAGAAATGGAAAACTGAAAAGTGAAAAGTTTTAAAGAGTCTGTCCTTAGAGTGACAGGACAAGGGGGAATGGCTTCAAACTGAGTAGGTTTAGATCAGACATTAGGAAAAACCGGATCCTTGTGAGGGTGCCCAGAGCAGCTGTGGCTGCCCCATCCCTGGAAATGTCCAGGGACAAGCTGGACAGGGCTTGGAGCAAGCTGGGATAGTGGAAGGTGTTCCCAGATGGATACAGGATGCTCAAACAGTGTCCCACACTGGCAGACACACAGGCAGAGGGTGGTTAGAAAGCAGGATCCAAGCTAAAATTCAGCTTTTTTTTGAGGTTAAGGATCACAGAATCATTTTGATTGGAAAAGCCCTTCCAGAGCATCGAGTCCAAGCTGTGCCTGATGCCCACCTTGTCCCCAGCCCAGAGCACTGAGTGCCACCTCCAGTCATTCCCTGCACACCTGCAGGGATGGGGACTCCAAACCCCCCTGGGCAGCCCCCCAGTGCCTGAGCACCCTTTCCACAGAGAATCTGCACACACAGGGCAGGGGGTGCCACGTACATGTTGATGATCAGGGTGTCTGTCAGGTTGCCCAGGGACCAGGCTGCCTTGGCACGGACGTTGGGAGACTTGTCATGGAGGGAGTTCAGGATGGCATTTGCTGTGTCTGCCACAAACATCACATCCTGCCAAAGCAAAAAGTCACACAGTTCTCAAAACACAGGTGATTTTCTTAGTAACACACTCTGCTTTTTCCAGGGAAAAGGAGAGAGAGCAGCTCTGCTCATTTACTTTTCCAGGTGACACCTTCTAATGAGCTCATGGTGCTGTCTGCAGCTTTGCCTGACCTTTAATTAACAGTCCAAGCCTGAATGCTGACCAAGTCCACCACTCTTGGGTAGCTGCTGCTGAAAAGCTTCTATGGATTATTTAATTCCATTGGTGATTTAGTTACTTTGGATTTTAACATAATTACATGGACTGCCAACCTTATACCCATCAAATCCCACTCTTAAGTAATTGCTTCTCCAGACTCCCTGTTGAACTGCCTGTCTAATCTTCTCCTCTATGGCACATTACATGTGACTATGGTAAAGGATTTTCTTTCAAAATATTTTGGAATTAAACTCCAAAGTCAGCTACTGCATATTTTTTTATTAAAATCATTCACTTAAAGGTTACATTGTAAAAACTAATCTTCCAGCTCAGCCAAGCTAAGATGATATTTTGTAGAAAAAAACCCTTTTTCCTCCAAATAAGCTTTATTTCTTAGTTTTAAGCAAAACTGAAGGCTTCCCATTAAAAACTTGTTAGAATCATAGAATCCTGGAGGTTGGAAGAGACCTCAAGGATCGAGTCCAACACCAAACTCCCCAGAGCACTGTTCCCTTCATCCCAGCTCCCCCGCACCTCTTGCAGCTCCTCCGTGCCAACCCACCCACCCAGCTCCCATCCCTGAGAGCCTGGGAGGAGCCTGACCTCTCTCCTTTCCCTCCCTCTTCTCTTTCACCTCCCTTAAAGCTGCACTGATTCTGCTCTCAAAGGCAAGAGCAGGCCTGGAGCCAGTAAGGAAAACTATAAATACACTACAGGCCAAAAGTAAAGCAAATTAACTGCAAACAAACCCATGTCCCACATCTTATGGTTCATCAGAGAATGGCTCAGAAGAAGGGATGGGCTGGCTCTGACCTGCCTGAGGCACGGGAAGAGGATGTAGACTCCCAGGGCACGGGCAGCAGCAGCTTTCACCAGGGGGTTCTCACTGTGGTTCAGGCCAAGCAGCAAAGTGACACACAGGATCTGCTGGTCACCCTGCAAGAGGAGCAGCAAGGTGACACACAGGATCTCTGTCACCCTGCAAAGTGACACACAGGATCTGCTGGTCGCCCTGCAAGAGGAGCAGCAAGGTGACACACAGGATCTCTGTCACCCTGCAAGGTGACACACAGGATCTCTGTCACCCTGCAAGGTGACACACAGGATCTGCTGGTCGCCCTGCAAGAGCAGCAGCAAGGTCAAGGTGACACACAGGATCTCTGTCACCCTGCAAGAGCAGCAGCAGTGGCAGCAGGGGGGCTGAGGGAGCTCTGTCCCACAGGGACACACAAATTCTCTCCAATTCCCTGTGTCTGAAGGAGCCTCCACTCAGAGCGTGCTCTGGATAAAGTGAATTGAGGAGTGATTCCAGGAAACAGGAATGCTTCCAGCACACAGGATCTCTGCTGTTGGGCAAGAGCAAGAAGGAAATCAGTATTAGCTCTCATGCTGAAGGAATGGCCCATCAGAGCTAACTCAGAGGATGGGCTGCTCCTGCCTCCCCTCCCTCTGTGCCCCTCGTTAACCAGGACAGGGTGAGCTCAGCCTGGCCAGGTTGTCAGCTCACCAGCCCATGACAGAAGGTCAGAGTGGGCACTGACTTGACCCCACTTGGCCACAGGGACAGGAGAGGAGATGGGATCAAAGTACAGGGGGATGAAGTACATGCTGTACTTGGAGAATTCCAGAGATACTGCTGGAGCAGCAATTCCTGGGCAAATGAGACCTGGCAGAGCACTCCCCAGCAAGGGCACAGTGACACAGAAGGAGCTGCACAATGCAGGGGGGATCCACTGCCAAGGCTTTCATGTTTAAAAGCATATTTCATGTTGCAAAGGGAAAGAAAACCACGCATGCAAATGGGTGCACAACATCAGGCCCTGGCTATTGGCTCAGCTAGCTCTTCAAAGGATTAATCAGCAGAATAACAATCCCTCAGCCCTCCCTCATGCCATGAAATCCTTGTCCTCCATCTCCTGTGCATCACTGCCAAGGCTGGGTATTCATGGCAGAGCCAAACAGCTGCTGTGACCCACAGTTTAATTGTTCTGACAGGCTAATTACTCCCAACACTGCCCTTTCCAGCCTCCAACAGTCACAACGTTCAGAAATACAAAAAAAAAAATTGGGGAAGGTTTCTTTACTTTCTCCTGGCAAGTTTTAAAAGGCTTTACACTACTGTAACCTGGTGGACAAGGACAAAGCCTCAAAGGTGAAAGCACCACATTTAAAGGTGTGTTCTCCTACCTGCAGGAGGCTGAAAGCCTCTGGTAAGATAGAAGAGAGGGCATCACAGGCACTTGTCTGGAGAGTGGCATGGGGGGAGTTCTGCAGCGTGCCAGGCAAGGGCCCATTTAACATCATCGTCCAGAAGGTCACAACCTGCAGGAGAAGCAGCCAGGTTTATCTTCTAAACTCAGCAATTAAGCCTAACTTCTTGCCTTAAAGATGATCATCATATGCTGAAATTTGAACTGCTTTAAATAGAGTTGCAATCCCACTCCTGAATCCACACAGCTGAGTGTTTTCATTTGCCTGACAATTTACATTCATAGCAAGTAACAGGAACCTGATGCTACTGAACACATTTCCTGTCTAGTAGGCTCAAAACTTAGCATGAGCCAAAGAAATTTTTAAGCTTGTCTTCTGCTCACAGAAGGAAGACTTAAACAGGCCCATATTACTCAGCTTCTGCAAACTCGGCCAACAAACAGCTAATGAATTTCTCTAAATTCACTTATATTGTGGTTCTGGCCACTCTCTCTGTACTTGTGACCAGGTTGGCACTTTAACAATGCAAATTCACCAAAATTCTGAAAGTTTTATGCAGCAGTAATGACACAGACAAAATCAGTGCTGTTCTTCCAGCTCTGAGCTACAGCAAGCATTGGGAAGAGGAGAGGCAAAGACACAGGGTTAACACCATGTAAAAGAAATAAACCCCAAGACATCTGTCCACAGACAGGAACAAGTGCCAAGTGACTGCAGGAAGCCTCCAGACACTGTCCATACTGGCACCCACAGAGCTGCAGCCTGAGTGCCTTGCTGCCTCCCTGCAGTTATGTGTCTGTGTGTGCCAGGGACTGTGCAGAGGGCAGGGAAGGAGCTCAGGGAGGGAATCTCACACTTACCACGCTGACAGGCACCCTCTGCTCGGGGGCAGTGGGGGAGTCAGGTTTGTGCTGCTGCAGGACACCCGTGCCCAGCTCCTCCAGAAGCTACAGACAACAAAAGGCAAGGGGGTTTTCATCAGGGGTGACTCATGGAGCTACAGAACCTGCATCTACTCATCAGGAAACAAAAAGAAAAGATTCAGTACTGGTTTGGGCTGTTCTGTCCCTGCTATGACTGGAATTAGAGGAAAAGCCTTTCTAGAGGAAAAATTCTCCAGCAAGCACAGCATAACAAACCACTGCACAAAGAGGAAATCTTTGGGTCACAGAGCCCAGTCCCTGCCCCAGCTGATGCTCAGCCAGGGAAGCACCAGTGCTGTGGTCCTTGCACTTCCCAAGCTTCCTGGTGACTCAGCAGAGCAACAAAATTCTGCTGAGACTTCACGACTGGAAGCTGAAGGTGCATTTCTCAAAGTGTCAGGGTACTGCATTTCTGTATCACACTCACAGATGCTCTGAATATTCAGCACCACTCATCTGCATTTGCAAAGGACCCAGACAGATAAAACTGACTGGTAACACAACGTTGAGGTGTCTCCTGCTCTTACTTTGGCTCCATGAAGCTGAATGGATGGATCCATTTCTTCCATGCATCTGCAAGCCACTTCTCCAAGTCCCAGGAAATAGCTCTGAGCCATAGGGAAATAACCTTTCACAAGAAGAGCCAACACCTAAACACAGACAAAAGAAATTCTATTCAGCATTTCTTCCTTCTGTTTGCCCAAAATATCCCAACTACACACTGAAATGAAGTTAATGGGCTAATCAACCCTGGCACCATATCCTGAGCTCTGATGTAACAGATACACCTTGCAGCACAACTTCTGGAATACCAGAGCTGATTAAAAGCCTCCTTGTTCCATTTTATTGTTCAAAGAAGAGCCACAGAAGCACGATCAGGTAGCAAGGCCATGAATTATTTAGTGTAAGTGAGGGCTCCTGTAGCCAAAAAAACTGAGAGCAAGACATTCTGTGCCTCCTGTAACACTGCTGCTGCCTTCTGTGAAGCTGGATTTAACAAATATTTACTGTTCCAGAAAAAGAGTGAGACTTCTGGGGATGCTTGTTCCAAAGTCTTACCCTTTGCTGTAGCTACATGAATTAAAACAAAGCCAAATTAAAACAAAGCCTCAGCATCCACAGGTACTCCCTGAGTCACTCCATAGCTCCTTGCAGACTGTTTTCTCACTTCAGGGCTCTTCCCCACTGTTTTCTACCAAAACTTTAATTTGGATTCTGTATGGAGGAGTTTGCATGGGGAAGACTCACAGTCTGCCAGCACACACCCCCAGATAATATTGAAAAAAATACAGAAGATAAAACATCCCAGGCAGATGAACTCACTGCAGCAGGTTTGCAGTGAAGATAAAACTCCCAGGCAGATGAACTCACTGCAGCAGGTTTGCAGTGAAGATAAAACTCCCAGGCAGATGAACTCACTGCAGCAGGTTTGCAGTGAAGATAAAACTCCCAGGCAGATGAACTCACTGCAGCAGGTTTGCAGTGGGACAGTCCCGCTGTGGCCACAAGACTGAAACATTTCTCCCTGAGCCACAGCAGCTCAGCCCCACTGCAGCAGCAATCAGTGAGAAATCTCCTGGGAGAGCAGGGAGCAAAGGGACCCCAGGAGTGAGGGGGCAGCTGGAGCGAGGCAGGAGCAGCCCTCCCACCTGCAGGGCCTCCAGGCGCAGGGGACACGGCTCGTAGACGCTGCCCAGGGAGGGGAAGGTGGCATCGCTGTCAGAGCAGGAATCCTCCCGGGGCAGGACGACCAGGGACACGCACAGGCACAGCAGCCAGCAGGGCTCAGGGGCGGCACAGCCTGCAGGGCTGCCCTGGGGGCTCTCCCCTGCCCAGGGCACTGCCTTCCTCCACTGCTCACGCCCGGGGGTTGCACTGCCGCTGCTGCTCAGCCCTGAGGAGCTGGGCTGCTGCAGGAGCAGCTGCACCTCTGGCAAAGGTGCCTGCACTGAAACGATTGCCCCCAGCAGGGTGAGGCTGGAAACTCGAACGTTGACGTCTGCAAGAGAAAATGGGGAGAAAAGAAAAAGCAAAAAAAGCTCCATTAGAACCTCATCGACAGCCCAGCATCCTCTCTCAGATAGATTATAACATATAACCATCCACTGCCTCTGAATTTTGAATTATGGAGCACAGAGGTGGGGAGCAATACAGCAGAGAGAATGCAAACCTTTGTGAGAGATGTAGGGCTTGATCTGGTTCCACACCCGGGTAAGCAGCCCGGGTTTCAATCTGCTGTAGGGGGCATTGGAAACCAAGTTTGCAAGGCACTGAAACAGAGAAAGGTGCTGGTTACAATGTCAGCCTGGCCTCCAACAGGTCTGTTTTTACATTTGTAATTTAGGCCACTCAGGCAGCTCATTATCTGAGGGCACCTGAAAAAAGCCACCCCAATTATCTGCTGTGTGAACACTGGATACAAACTTGGTTCCTAAGAACAAGGATTTAACTACTGTGAGGTGGCACAAAGACCAAGGAATTTTGATAGCCCATGGAAGGATTTGTCAATTTGGATTCCAGTTTTAAAGTGAATGTAAGTCTTCAGAATAATTTTGTAGGTTCATTCAGCTCCAAAAAGACTAAAAAATGCATAAAAAAGAGAATTGTGCTGAAAAGAAACCCTGAGACTCTGGATGGAACTCTGAGGAACCTGGTCTAATGAAAGGTGTCTCTGTCTACAGCAGGGGATTGAAAGGTGATCTTTAAGGACCCTTCCAACCCAAACCATTCTGTAATTCCATGATTCTGTAGGATGACTCAGTGAACTCTTGTGAGATGACAAAGGTCTGTCTGCCACCACTACCACCTCACATCTCACAGCAATTCTGTGTACTCTTTCTTCAGGACTTAATCTAGAGATCAGTGGGAGCATGTGGCACATCTGCAGGTACCTTGATTATTTGTGTCAGTGTCTGAGAGGAGGACTCTGCCACCAGGGCCAGCAGCAGGCAGCGGTGCAGCTCCCGGATGCTGGAGGCAATGGTGACAGAGAAGGGAGTAAAAGCTCTCTTGTGGTCATTGGCATCTTCAGCCACAGACAGGAACTGCTTAGAACCTTCCAGGAAGGCTGAGAGGACTTGAAGAGCACAGGCACGTGTCTGAAATGATAAAACATTTGTGATATCTTTTAGCACCTCCTTTGAGCAGGTGGAGAATTTTAAAATATATGAAATCCTCTCTAGAAAGAGAAAATTCAACTCCAACTATCATTTTTTCATAACTTTAGGCAATACAGAACCAATTCTTTGTTTCCTTAGCCAATGCTTCCTATTTAGTTCTTGGGCAGTAGCCAAATACTTACTGAAGGCCAGAGAAGACAACTCCTAAGATTAATGGGGGAAAACAGAACAATTTTTGTACTCAGAAGTGCCTCACCTTTGGAGAAGGGTCCTTCAGAGCAATAGTCATCAGGGACACAGACTGGGGGCTGCCAATACCAGGGGCATCAGGAACAAATGCTGACCAGTAGCCATACAGAACTCTCTTTTCTATTGACTTTATAGTGGAGAGGAAACAGGCCAGAGCCCCTTGGCGAACATTGGCTTGGTAAGACCTTAAACACAAACAAGAAGATTAATGAAAACAGCAGGGACAAGGGATGGGCTCCACCTCTTTCATGTATTTTAGTGGCTGGCTGTGAGACGAAATCTTTTAAACCAAGAACAGGAAGAGGAAGAACAAATTTACTTCCACACCAACACAAATTACTGCCTTCCAATTTTTTCGTACCATCTCATAAATCAAAAGGGAAAGTGATTCCCTCAGCAGTTTTGCTGAAGAACAAAGGATGGTGTGGAAGGGTTCTGTGGTTCCCACATGCGTTTGTGCACAGCATCACCTCCCTTTGCTCTCTATAAACCCATGGCACCGTTCTGTGGATCTGTGTGTTTATGTGCATCACCTCCCTCTGCCCTGTATGAACACAAGGCACTGCTCTGTGGCTCCCATGTGTGTTTATGAGCACAGCATTCACCTCCCTCTGCTCTGTATGAACACAAGGCACTGCTCTGTGGCTCCCATGTGTGTTTATGAGCACAGCATTCACCTGCCTCTGCTCTGTATGAACACAAGGCACTGCTCTGTGGCTCCCATGTGTGTTTATGTGCACAGCATTCACCTCACTTTGCTCTGTATGAACCCATGGCACTGCTCTGTGGATCCCACATGTGTTTGTGTGCACAGCATTCACCTCCCTCTGCTCTGTATGAACCCATGGCACTGCTCTGTGGCTCCCATGTGTGTTTATGAGCACAGCACTCACCTCACTTTGCTCTGTATTCCCCCCTCAGTGTCAGAGTACTCTGACTCGCTGCTGCTGAGGCGTTTGCAGGGCTGGCAGCTCGGGGGGTCCTTCCCAGCACACACGTCTGACACACGAGGCCGAGGCTCGGGGCAAGGGCTGCTCTGCACATCCCCCAGCTGCAATTTCACCATGTCTGCTCCCAGCGCTGACTCTTCTCCTGCATCCCCTGAATCTTCTCTTCCTTCTTCTCCATACTCTCCCTTCTTTTGTTTCCCTTTGCACTTTTTTCTTCGGCTCTAAGACAAAAAATTGATTTTTTTAGGCAATGCTTAACAAACACATAAATGCAGTTACATGTCTCTGCAATACTCCACACACAGTCAGTCTTTAGTATCTGAGTTTTTAAATTCTTCAACAAGCACAAAATTTCAGTAACACCTAAGTAAACAGTTTATAACTGAATAGCCTCAAAACCTAACTTTTGACTTCTTCATCACTAAAGCAAAATATATCCAAGGAAACTTTCAGCTAAAAATCATATTTCACACAAAGAACAACACTAAATACTTCTGTAGTTCTTTTAGATTTACAGTAGGTAACACTAAGTAACCTTCCTTTTCAGCATCTAAATAAAAACAAGTCAACATGACTAGATAACCTTATTTTCTCTAATGTCTTTCAGATAATCAGTAATCCGAAGTATTCACACGTTAAAAAATAACCTGTAGAAGGATTGAGCAGAACAGATGAGGCAAGAAATCAGTCTTAAATGAACTTGACTTCCCTAAGAAAGAGTCAAACGATTGTGCAAGTGTTAGGATAGAAAACGTGACTTATAAAATCAAAAGCTTTGGCGAGTTTGCACGCAGCAATCCCGTGCCTGCAGGCCAGGAATTCTTGGCTCTGGATGAATAATTGTTGCACAGAGCTTAACTGAGGGAAGCCAAGCCCTGCAGAGCCATTTGTCCCTGTCACCTGAGTTCCCAAAGCAATTTTACTCAGTGCAGAATTTGTAATCATCACCTTTGAAGCAAAGAATTAAACGTGCCACATGCTCAGGACGTGAAGAGCCACCAATACCATGAGAGGTAAGACACAACACAACAAACAGGCTGGAGAACCAGGAGCAGCCCAGCTTACCCCTGTCTGCTTAGAGGTGGCTGGTTCTGACTGCTCCTGCTTGACAGGTGACCTTTTATCATACTGAGGTAAAGGAGCAGGGTACAGGGCTGTGGGCACCTCTATGCTCAGTCCTGGCAGCCCATGGAACATGCATTTCTGCAACAGGAACACAAAGGTTAGAGTTTTGTCCTTTTCTCATGCACAGATTTACTGAATTCACCAATTTCAGCTGTGCTCCTTTCCCCAGGTCCTGCCTCTCCTGTGTATAACATCTCCATGCAACATCTGAAATCCATCTACATGTACAAGGATTTTAAGTAGATGCAAAAAGCCCCAAGCCTCCCATCTCCCTCTCACATTCTGCTGTGGGAAGTGCAGTGAAGATGCTGTGAGAGAAACTCAGTATATTTTTCTTTAACATCTCACACTCCATTTCCCCCATGCTCAGGCTTCTCTGCTCCCCCTTGTTCACCTTCTACTGTTTCCCACTTAACAGCACCTGGAACCTCCCAGGGGCTGCCTCTTCCTCCAGGTGGATTTAAGGATTTACCTTTAACACTGCCAGAAGAGCTCCAATTTGGTCAATTTGCATCAGTTTCATCTTCCCACCATTGAGAAGCGACTGGACACCTTTCAGTGCACTTTGCAGTAACTGAAAATAAAGAATTATTTACTTTTCCCTCCCAAAATGCTGCAGGTTCATATCTTTCAAGTAACTTTCTAGGCAGCTACAGTTTTGCTCAATTGGGACAGTAATGTGATAAATTATGGACTCTTAAGGCAAAATCCTAATTGACAACATTCCAAATTCCATATATTCCAGCAGCACAACCTCCTAATTAGAGTATTTTAGACAATTAGACTCACACTTACCATGCAAAAAGTGATGTCATCCACATCAGTGGTTTTTGAAGATTGCAGAACAATTAGGAAAGTTTGAAAACAGACACTTCTGTAGGACTCATCCAGGTACGGCTGCCCAGGGACACTAAAATTAGAGCAGGAGGAGACACAAGGCTGGTTCACAGTCTGTCCACAGGTTTGTAAAGTTACACAAAGTCCCACCCAAGCCCCTGTTAGCCTGCAGAGGATGGCTGGATGGAAAGGGATGGATGGAAAGGGATGGATGGAAAGGGATGGATGGATGGAAAGGGATGGAAAGGGATGGATGGAAAGGGATGGAAAGGGACGGACGGATGGATGGATGGATGGATGGATGGATGGATGGATGGATGGATGGATGGATGGATGGATGATAGAAAGGGGTCAGCTCTACCACACAGAGGACAAAAGGAAATCTTCTGCATGAAAAACCAGGCAGCACAAAGCTTTTCTTTTCTTCCCCAAACTAACCCCTGTAACATTATTTCTGGAAGACTGAGAGTTAGGGGTTTATGCACAGCTAAAGCTCTGCATTCCCAATTCATGCACCTACACCCTGTGCTGGCAGATGTACACCTTCTAACCCCCCAGAAAAGGGCTGTACCCACCTGAGACACAGGTTGGCCATGCTGCGCACGGCTGCCCTCCTGAGCTCCACGTCAGGCTGGGCAGGGTCACTGAACTGCAGCAGGAGCCCAGCCTTGCCCAGCAGATCCGGGAGGAACTGAAAACAAACCACCAAGAGCCATTAGGGGTCAGTGCTCCTCCCTCAGCCTCCTGGGCCTGCTGTTTGGGGGCTGAATATCATGGGAGGTGGCTGGAGCCTGGCTGGACACCAGATGCCCACCAAAGCTGCCCCTCAGATGGGCAGGGGAGAGAAAACATAAGGAAAGGCTTATGAATTGGGACAAGGAGAGGTCACCCACTGATAACCATCATGGGCAGAGCAGACCTAACTTAGTGAAATTAATTGAATTCATTACCAATCAAAAATCAAAGCACGATAATGAGAAGTAAAACAAACCTAAAAATTCTCAGCTGCAATTTCAAATTCCAGACACAGATTTTTGTTTATAGAAACAGTATGAAAACCTTAATTCCTTAAGTGCTCTTATTTTGTGTTAAGAAAGGACAGAGTTGAGCACAGTTCAGCTGAGTCCCAGTTTATGCTCTCTTCCCAGACATGAAGCTGAGCTAGGAACAACTGCTGCACCAAACTGCTGCCACTCCATGGGCTACAAGCCCACACAAGCTGGCAGCTCCCAAGCTGTGAGCATCACCACCCCATGCTCAGCCCAACAGCAGAGACTGCTTTGCAAGCTGCCACGAGCTGCTGACAGCAGGTGGATTCAGCTTTTCAAACTCTGTCAGCTGCAGCAACAAGGAGCTCACACAGGATTGATACCTGAGAGCCTCTGAGCAAAAGCCCTGATCTGGTTACAGGATGGATTTCTGCATCCTCACTGGAGCCTGCCTGGGGAGTTATGTGCAATTTCAAGCTCCCCATGGTCTTCCTGCCTGAGGCACAGGGTGGTCGGTCTGCAGGCTAAGCCTGTGCCCTTATTTAATGGTGATTCCAACAGCTGCAGCCTGCAGGTAAAGAGTATTCCACATGGGAATAATAATTATTAATAAATACAACTGAAATTCATCTTTCCCCTAAATATCAACCACTATTTAAATGGGATCTGATCTTAGCATGAAAGGTAACACAATTTGAGAACGTTTTTATTCTTTCTCTCTGGAAAAAATAAAGTATAAACAGCAGTGGTGCAAATACTTTTGTTGTTACTTTCTCTCTGTTTGTAAACTCACCTTCTGACACTTAGGCCCATTATTGTAAACAAGAGCTGCTAAGGCTTGCAGAATTTCAACATGTGTCCAGGAGCTGCACTGCCTCAGAGCAGAGATGCAGTAGGAGAGAAGGAAATTCAAGCTCTGCTCATCAACCATCACCTGTTGTAACAGAAAAGGTCAAGATAAACATCATCTTGTACTGCTGCAGTTCAATAAACCCTCAGAAATTGGTTAGAGATTCAGGTGATCTGGCTGTTAAAATCACACAGCAGAAATCATACCTGACCAGAAATTGATAAATCTGTACAAGTCTCCTAAAACCAAGACTATTTCTCATGGTGAATCACTTCTAACTGAGAGGTGGTTTTATGAGGAACCATGCTAAAGCAAGATCAGAAGCTCAGCTACCCAAAAATAAGTAATACAGTGAAAATCCAAGAAACTCTGCCTGAAGGTTGGCTCCACAGCCCTGGAAAAAGACAGAGTTCCCCTGGCTTATTTGAGGGAATGGCCAAGCCCTTCCTACCTGATATCTGTTGAGTAACTGATGGATAAGCTGGCAGACTTTGCTGACAAGATGTTCCTGATCAAGGGGAACCAACTGACAGCCTTGGACAAGCACAGCACAAACATCCTGGAAGAGAAAGCCTCAGTTTATTATTTAGGGACTACAAAGACAGCAATAGTGGCTCAAGAAAAATACCAAGTTAGATCAAGGAGCAGAAGAGTACTGTCCAGAAATTAATTAATTCCAAAGTGCAAAGTAAGCCTGCTTTGGAAACAAAATGAAGGCAAACCAGCGTAATAATGAAGTACTGTGTGTTGCCAATGGAGCAGCATCCATGTGGCTCATCTAGACTGCTCAGCTTTCAAGGGCTTGCTTTAAGGCTTAAAAAATTACTATTTTTCCAACATCAAACCATGAAAATTGCCGAGTCCCACCCAGTGGTGTCACCCACATCTCCACCGGGCAGTGCTTCGGCACAGGGCAGCAGAGCTCAGCAGCACCGGGGAAGGGCCCGGGGGAAGGTGGGCAGAGGGAACGTCCCGCCCGCAGCGGGGGGAACGCGGACGGAACCCTCGGGGCTCCCGAGGAGGGGACACGGGGGTAGCACAGGGGGGCACAGGGATGGGCACAGCCGCAGCACGCCGTCCCCACAGCGGCCCCCGCCCAGCCCCGCCACACGTGCGCTCCCACACGGGCACGGCCGCCTCCTCCTCCTCCTCCTCCTGCTCCCCCCCGCGCGGACACAGCGGCAGTGCCGGTGCCCATCCCGCGGTACCTGCGGGCCGGGCGGGGCCGCGGGCTCGGGCCCGCAGCTCTCCGAGATGAGCTGGTCGAAGAGCAGGTGCAGCTCCGTGCGGCGGCCGCCGCCGTCGGGCCGGGCCCGCAGCGCGCCCAGCCGCGCCACGCAGCGCCGCAGCGACCCGGCCGGGCCCGGCTCCGCGGGCTCCACTGGCTGCCCCGGCCCCGCCATGGCCTGTGACCCGGCCGGGCCCGGCTCCGCCGGCTGCCCCGGCTCCGCCGGCTGTCCCGGCCCCGCCGCCGCCATGGCCCGCGCCCCGCCCCGCCGCTATGGCAACCGGAGCCCTTCCGGGGCGGCCGCGGCTACGGCGGCCCGGCGGGCCCGGCGGCGCTGGGGGCCGGGCAGGGCCGGGCAGGGCCCGCGGCAGGTGGCGGTGCCCGCCCGCCTGTGGGACAGCCCGGGGCTGCGGGAACAGCAGCAGTGTTCCACCGCAGGGTCACCCAGCGTGGGACAGCCCCTCGAGAGCAAGGCGGCCGTCACTGACCGTGTCCCCAAGTGCCACATCCACGCGGCTTTTAAATCCCCCCAGGGATGGGGACTCTGCCCGTGCCAGGCGTGTTGCATGGACAAGTTTTCCCGGCATCCGATGTGAATCTTGCCTGGTGTGGAGGATGTGATGGCTGTAAGCCAAAATCAGGTGCTGTGCTGTGTGTGAGAGGCTGCTCCTGTCACATACCCTGTCCCAGCCCTGACCGTACCCAGTTCAGGCCAGACAGAGAACGTGGTGCCATCACACAGCTCTGGGGACACCGGGACCAGTGGCTGTGAACAGGAACCTGCTCCCCTTAAGGGGGTGGGATCTGCATTAACGTCTCGCTGACAGATAACATCAAATTACCATTCCCTGTGAACAGGATGGGGGCAGCAGCCAAGGCCTGAAAGCCCTGGGTGACAGGGACATTCACTCCAGCAGGGCTCAGCCCAGTGCTCCTGCCTTGCTGCACACAGACTGCTGCCAACGCGGCACCCACATCACCTGGGAAGGAACAGGAGGCTCCAGGGCCAGAACACGGTGCTTTTCCTTCCATGTCACATCCAGGCAAAGCCTCACCTCTGGTTTACCCTCCTTCCATTTCCTTATCACACTGACCACCTTGAGTAAGAACAGTACATTCTGTGCCACCAGTGCCGTGGCCTTGGCGTCTGTCTGTGCCCTGGGCTGGCTGGTTCTGGGTAATTGCTCTGCTGCTTCCCTTTATCATTCCATTTGTCCTGTGCTGTTTGTTCCTCAAAGTCCCTAAAGACCTCTGAGGCAGGCACAGGGAAACAGTGCAGAGACAGCCCCAGGCATGCTATTATTGTGCAGGGATGATTTTCACAGAATGACAGAATATCCTGTGTTGGAAGGGACCCACAAGGATCATCAGAGTCCTGAGAGATTTTAGAGAGCCGTGTGCCAGCCCAGCCCTGACATTGCTCCAGGGAGAGCAGCTGCTTGAGATCCTGTGAGTGCTCTGGAGGCAGTGTGAAAAAGTGATGTGGCCTCCTTCATTATTGATTTGAGATTTCAAACCCAGGAATGTCAGTGTTGCCTCCCCAGCTTCTCTGCTCTGCATAAATTCCTACCAGACTCACACTCAGGGATCTTTTCCAGTTTTGTTTCTTTTGTCACCCTTTTATTTTGTGATTTATTATTTTTAAAACTTATTAATAAAATATTTAAAGCTGTTTCTTCTTTTCCTCTTTTTTAAATGGTGCTGAAATGTGCATTCTGACCTCTGCTTTGTGAGGCCCAAATAAATCCATGACTGGGTTGTAAAGCAACAAAACCAGCTGAGAGCTGGGTGAGGACACTGTGGGTTTGGGGAATAACTCCACTGAAGCCAGTGATGTTACACCAAGATACATTTGCCAGTGCCTGGCAATATTCCGGTTTACTCACCCCTCCAAATCCCCCAACTGCAGCATTCAGCAGTGGCCAGGAGGGAAAATAGCACAAGTCCTCCTCTGTTAAACGTGCACTGCTACTATCATGCAAATCCATCTGGTTCAGCAGCTCTAAGCAGACTTCAAAGGACAGAGAAGTCATTAGAATCACAGTTCAAAGAAAAAAGTGAGCAGCTGGTCTAGGCCATCTGGTAGGGGACATAAAATGGTCTCTTTCTTCTCCAGTCAGTCTATGAAATTTTCATTAATTGTAGGAACATCTTCCAACATTAGCCAACATCATATTGTTAAAAATGTAAGTCTTAATAAATCATCAAAACTGATGTCTTAGGGAAGCAAGGAAGCTGCAGTCCGCTGGGGTCTTCCCTCAGCAATAAGACACCAGGCCATAATTACAATTTTAACTTGGTGTTTTCAAAGCAAATTAGTGGGAATTAGATTCCTCAGCTCCTTTGAAGGCCTCAGGGAAGAACGTGGACAGGGTGGTTCCCTAGGCTGCAGAGGAATCTCCTTTTGTATTGATTTCAGGAGCCACTTCTGGCTTAAAAACATGGAGCAAGTGTCCTCTCTGTGCTGCATGCTTGGGCTGGATCCCAGCAGCAGGGATGGGAGCCCACTCCAGGACACCTGAACCCCAAAAGGACCAGGGGAAGTTTAAACAACTCCCTGCACCCCATGCAAGAGGAATTCCAGCTCTGGTGGGGGGAGCAGAGCTCAGCAGAACCCCTGTATTAGCTGCTGTGATCTCAGGGTCCCCCGGAGCTCCTGGACATTGATATTCCTGTTGAATATATGGTTGACTTCCTTAAAACTCAGGCAGGTGGTTTGAAAATGCAGGGATAGTGGCAGCTGCCACGGGGAAACCAAAGTGAACAGGAGCCACAGGAGAGCTCCAGGATGTGGCAGGGACCTGCTGACACGGTGACCTGGAGCTGCTGCAGCTCTCCTGGCCTCCTCCTCGCCTCTCTGCCTCAGCAGCTGTGTCCTTCCTCCAAAAGGCAGACTGGAGAGTTCATCTTAATCTCATCACTCTGGGAGCACAACTAGCCCAAATCTCAGCAGGCAATTTCAGGGCTTTCAAGCCCAGGCTTTCCAAGGTGCCTGTTTCCATTAATTCTGCCTTTGCTCCTCTTTCCTGTGACTGCCCAAATTTACTGACTTTTCACTTCCTACCAGCAGCATTTCAAAGCAGATGGGAAACACCTGCATGTAGAAAAATCCCAATCCTCTGAGGTATCCCAGGGAGCCCCAGGGGTACCCACAAATGTGCACATGCAGGTACCCCATCCCTGGCAAGGGGATTCAGCCAGTGCCTCTGCCTGCACCAGCTCCACCTTTCCCACTCTCCAAAGGTCTGTGCAAATTCAGCCCCTGGTGCTTAGCTGGGTGTCTCCCACTGCCTTCCCAGCTGTTTTCCCAAGCTTTGGGCCAGCTGACAGGACAAACAGCACTGGCTCCAGCCTTGTTTGCCACTGAGCAACAGACACAAATGCTTGAAATACTTTCCTAATCTCATTTTCTCATGCAAACAACTGCTGGGATGTCAGGGGTGTTATCCAAGGCAGAGCAGAGATGGGACATGCAGTTTGGTGAGGGAAGGACCCAGCCAGGGAGCATTCCCAGCCCCTCAAGCCTCCCCACATGGCCCTGTGCTCAGACCCACACCAGCCTGGACCCCACACCTGGGTGCAGGTGCCCTGCTGACTTGGCCAGTGAGGATAATTCCCTCCCTAATGGCAAGGAGGGCCATTGAAATTCCTTACAGCTGGAAACATCCATGACCTGGGGTCACCAGCCCTCCCGGGAAGGGAGCTGAGGTTTCCCAAGCAGTTTTTCCTGGAAGGATTGCTGGCTTTACTTGAGTGTGTGCTGGGATTGCAGTTGCATCTGGTGAGATTTTGATACTACCTTCCCCTTCTCTCCTGGGTCTATCTCCCCAGAGCTGGCAGAGGCCAAGATGTTTCCATTCTGCCTTCCCCAGGAGATGCTGGGGACCCGGAGGACACCGTTGAAGGCTGGCTGGTGGCAGCACAGCCTCCAAACACCTCCCCCTCTGTACAAAATAGCGCAGACCTGCTTTTTTAGTTTACACCCAAATCTGCTGTCATCCCTTGTGTGTTTACAGAAGAGAGGCATTCAATTAACACAGAAAAACGACTTGCACAGCCTGTGAGGGGTGCAGGAGCAGGGGCTGCCATGGTTCCTGGGGGGCTGGATCCCCAGGAAGCTCCGGGAGCCCTTGGGAAGCAGCTGCCAGTGGAGCAGGGACCACAGGACCCAGAGCCGCAGTGACCTGCTGGGAGCTGGAGCACACTCTGCTAGCACCCTGCCAGGGATGCACACCAAACATGAGCTAATCCGGACAAAAATAGGAGTGAAATCATAATTCAGATGCATAATTCATGTGCATAATTTTTCTTGCTGTATATTCTCCTGGGATGTATTCTAGAAACTGCTTTCTTTCCCCTCCCCTCCCTGCTCCCGTCCTTCCAAAAAGTGCCGTAGATGCAAATCATTGGAGGCAGCAAGAGGTAGTAGCTTTGCTGGGTTACTAAATAAATGCTAAATTTGTCTGAGTTTCTAGCCTACATCTTGGCAAGTGATGCAGATTGAAGCTGGTGTAGAGACACACAGCCTTGTGATAATCACAGGATTTTAATTGCTTTCATTGTGAGCCCCGGCTACTGATTGTATCTGCATGGAAAACTGTAACAGTTTGCACTTGCAAATACTAAAAATGTTAAACAATAATGGCAATTAAGAGATAATTATAGTTATTTTGAAGCAAGGATTGTAGTTAAGACTCCAAGAAGACATCCCAAACGAGCAGGAAGCATTGCCCTGTTTACTGCACAGGCTTCAAGCTGCTTTTCTATGATGTGAGATCCACCAGATTTAATTGCTTAATGATTTTCTATAAAATATTTAAGTACCATGGTATCTTTAGCCAGCCCAGGCTCTGCCTGAACTGCATGTGTCAGTCCTGCCCAGGACAGAGGCAGTGTCCAAGGCTTGGTCTGGCACCCCCCGCCCCCCCCCTTGCTGAGTCACCCAAAGCTTTTCTTCTGCAAATGACAGCCCAGAAGAGCTCCAGGGGCTCCCCAGCAGCACCCCTGGGTGGGCACCCCTCTGGAAGGGACCACATGGGTGCCACATCCCTCGGTGCCCCTGCAAACGGCAGTTTCAGAGGGAGCTCTTGCAAGGTGGGTCAGGGTTTCCTCCAGCCAGGCTGACCCATGGAGAAGCAGATGCTTCTGGCCAGGTCACTTTGAACCCTCTGAGAAAGCAGGGTTTAGGAAGAGGTTGTGTCCTTGTCGGAGCGTTGTGGGCTTTCCTCAACAACAACAAAGGCATTTCTTCTCTTGCAGAGCCATGTTCTGGGCCGGGTGCCAGCCGGCTGTGTGCAGGCTGCGGCGGGGCCGGCCTGGCTCCAAGTCAGCCCCCGGCCCTCCCTGCTGGAGCGGGAATCACACCCCAAAGCTGTCACCAAACCCCGCGGGGAGAGGGAGCCCTGCAGAAGGGATTTCCGTCCCTCTGACTCAGCTTAGGCTGGGGTCACAGGCCCGGCTCGGTACAGCCTGGGGAAGCCTCTCTCAGTGCCCTGCTCACCCTGGCCGCGGTGAGACGTGGGAAAACCTCTTGCCGAGGGCCTGAGTGCAGCGTGGCAGGCAGTGGGAGCACACATCCAGCTCTGCAGATTCCAGCCCTCGGAGGGTGTGTGGGACCGGGCTGCAGGAACAAAGGGCGTCTTTCACTGGCTCACCCCGCACAGGGCCGCCGAGGCGAATTCCTGGGATGCTTTTATGGGCTGCTACCAATGCACAGGCAGAGCTGGGCTGCCAGCAATCTCCTCCCCCTGAAAGCACTCCATTCACACCCAGGCTGGAAGGAGGTGAAAGAAAAGGCCACGCACATGGTTAAATGCAAGGGGCCCAAATGCAGGGGGGTCAGAGCACTGCCCAAGAGCTCCCTGCCCCAGGCTGGGAGCGAGGGCTCGGAGCCCAGGGGTCTGGACAGGCAGGGGAGCCGCAGCCAGGCTGCTCCGCAACGGCCATAAATCATGGCAGAGGCGTGAGCAAGGAGGGAACAAAGGACATGGAGAGATGCCATGGCATCTGGCAGGGAAGGACCGCGGTGGCTGCACCAGAGGATGGCGTCTGAGGAAAGCCTCTGAGCCAGCCCAAGAGGGTCTCAGCCCCAGGGATGAGAGCTGGCCCTGCTCTGCCTCCCCCCAGCCCTGTCAGCATGGGGCATGTGGGGACAGGGGACAAGGGGGATCATGACATCCCACCTCACCCATGGCCCCACAGTGCTCCTGGGATGCCTCTCCACACTGCCCTGGCCCACTGCTGATTTTTCCATCAGGCCACAAGGAGCTCTGGCACATTGGTTCTGAGTCCCCAGCACCAGGATGGAACCACGTGGCATGCAAAGGCTTCTCCAGCAGTCAGGAACATGCTGCACCAGGGCTGGATAAAGCTGGTCCCCAAGCTTAATCCATGGCCAAACCCCACTGAGCAGCAGAGCAGAGGCTGAGGCTGCCCAGGCTGCCCCAGGGACTGGAGGGGGTCTTCTTACCCCCTGTTCTGGGTGCTGAGCCCACCCGTGCTCAAAGCACCTGCCACCACTACCAGAAGGGCTGGCAAAGGCACTGACCTGATGATAAGCAGTTATTTGTCTCGTTGGTAATGAGTTATTACTCAGCCTCAGCTAGACACTGCCTTAAGGAAGGAAACATCTGATCATCTTTTAATAAACACAGTTGGCTCCTGCGAGGCTCCTGCAGCTCCTGCATCTACAAAGTGCTCCAAGACACATGGCTTCTGCACAGACAGAGCTGCTGTGACTCACTGTCTGGGAAAGGGTGTCAGGATCCTTGCTCAATAAATAGAACAAAGGAGGGAAACCTTGGGTGGGCAGGGATGCCACAGCCCTGCTTCCTTCACTGTGTGCCACTGTCCTCCTCAGGATTTACCCAGCAGAGGCTGAAAGTGAGATAAAAATGATTTCCATGCTCTCTCTCGTCATCATTAATCACCTGCAAAAGCACTGGGAGAAGGAACAGGTCTGTTGGGTACTGGGTTTTCCAGCCACAGGCTCTGCTTGCATGTGCCTGGAGCACAACACTGCAGCAGCAATGCTGCAGGCTGCTTGGGAGACAAGGACAGCCCTGACCTGCAGCCTGGCTGTTCCCACAGGAGCAATGTGCAACTCCCAGGCCTAGAATGCCACGTGTCCCTTTCCAGAGTGGTCACAGAGAAGGGGAAGAACATTGCACCAGGCAGGCAGGGAGATGGACTGACACCTTCCCCCATGGCTTTACACAGTGCTCATTCTGCAGAAGGGTGAATCCCAGGCAGTGTCTAGTAGTGATACCCACAGAGCACAGCTCCCCAGCCCCAGCCTCTCTGCTCTCCAGTGCCACACAGCTCTGCTTTGTAAGGCACTTCCACATCTGGAAGGAATACTCAGCATGAGGAATTGAATGACTTGACTGGTAAGAAAGAAAACAATGTGACACTCTCACCAGCCACAAACCACCCGGTTCCCCGCAGCGAATGCACATCTGCAGGCACATCTGCACCCAGAGCCTGCCCACAGCAGCAGCCTCAGAGTCCCTCCCCTGCACCCAGAGCTTTCTGAGCACTTGTGAGGCAGCACAACATAAACTGAGTTTACATTTCAATAGCATTCTTGCCCAAACACATCTGGAAGCAGTTTCTTCCTCCAGATGATCCCCCTGCAGATACATACCTTCCAGTCCATGTCCCAGATCCAGATGTTTCCAAATAGCTTGAAACTGAGCAGCCATCCCAGGAACGCCATTGGTTTGTCCAGCATGGAAACAGTTAATGCTCCGAGGCATCATCCAGGACACCTGTGCCGGGTGGAAACTGGAGACAAAGTGGAGCCCAGCAATGGAAAAAGTCAAAGCCAAGAGCCTTGTCAGCTGCTGGGGAGTGGGAGGGGAGGGAAGTGGGGCACAGCTCCATGATCAAACCTCCCCCTGCTCTCAGATGTGTAGAGAGAAGCACTGCTCAAATTCAGGCAGTTTGTGTTTTCCAGGGCCCCAGTGATGCAAGGAAGATGGTTTAGGGGAAAGACTGCTCTGTTTCACTGCCTAGCTCCTGAAGATGTGAGCAACAGCTCCTCTTCCTCAGCCTGAAGCAGGACTCCTGCTGCAGAGACACATCCAAGGAAGCACCAAGCCCACTTTGTACTGGTGTGCGTCAGCTCCAGGGCACACCATCCCTCCAGCCCTGGCAGGGCCTCCCCATCCCACCAGAGGTGGATTTCCAGCAGTACCATAGCCCCTGGACACATGGCTGGAATGGGGGTTTCCCAGATATAACTCAGGCTGCAAAAGCATTTCACCTGAGGTTTGGATCAGCAGCCTCCTGTACTGCAGCTGGGGTTCAGGATCCAACTTCTCTGCCTCTTGCTTTGTCTGAGGGCCCTGTGTACAGAGGGGATCTTGACTGGCCCAGCCTCACATGACTGCACATTTCCTTGGAGCCAGTATTAACTCAGCCTGAGCCAGGCCTGGAATGCAGAGCCCCAGCACAGCCCAGCTGGTGCTCAAGCCCAGCAATTCCCCTTCCAGCTAAAAGGCTGGGACTACAGAGAAAAGAGCATCACTGCCAGCTCCCCTAAAGTGGAAACCACCCCTGCTCTGGGGCACTGGCAGGTGCAGGCTGGAGCAGATGGGCCGTGTGTAACAGCCGTGCTGCTCAGCCCGTGCGGATGGAGCGCCGGGGCTGAGTCACGCTGCTCACGCTGGTGTTACTGTGCCTCAGCAGAGCTGTTACACTGCTGTGCTTGGGAAGAGCCCACAGCTTTTCCAAAATATCACCCGGGCCACAACCCCACATTGAGGTTGCATCAGGAGCAAGATAACAAGCTGAGGGGGTTGTTTAAGGGCAAGCCCACAGCCCCCGCACCGTGAGAGGCATTAAACACATCAGATTCAGCTCTCAGCTTTCTCTCCAGCACGGGGAGGAGGCCTGAAGGGAAAGCCTGCTTTCCTGAGAAGCAGGGAGACACCTTCCTGTGCAGGGAGCTGCTGTACCAGCCCCTGGCTGCCTCAAGCTGTTAAGAAGTCAGCTCCCAGCCATTCAGATCCAGGTTACCTGGCACAGAGCATCTCATCGGGGTGCAGCAGGACACAATTCCCTCAATCCCTCCCCTCTGGCTCAGCCTTTGAGCTGAGCTGGAGGTCAGCACCAGCACACAGGCACCACCTAAGCTCCTCTGGTCATTTCTCCCTCCCGGACCTGCCTTCTTTAGGTCATCAGCACCTTCCTGGGCACAGAAATCACTGCTCAGCCTCTCTGGACAAGGACAGGCTTTGCTCAGGAAAGCTGGTAAGGAAGAAGAAACCAGAGGCTGTTTAAATGTGTCAATTCACCTTTAATGTTTGAAAAAAAAAATAAATGGTATTTGAGCAATTGCAGTTATGAAGGGAACAGATCTTGCTCCACGAGAGACCGTGAACAGATTCACATTAGACTCATGCTTGGAAAAAAACAAACCCAAAACATTCTCCTTTCAGACCCAGAGTGGAGTTCTGAAGAGACAAGACCACACGAGTGCCCCAGACAGTCCAAGGCACATTATCCCAGTGCAGACATTTCCATCGACATGAACTTATGACAGCTACATTCTTTCTAGTTACAACATTGTTCTACCCATAATACAAAATTAGGCATACTTTGGATTTTGCACAGAGACAAGAAGGACTTTTACTTCAGGAAGTCATCAACCTGGGTCACCAAATCATTTCACAAAGAGCTCCCTTCACTCTGCCCTTTGCCCCCAGCAATGATTTATTCCCAACAGCAAATTAATTGCAGAGACACAACCTGGGCTCACCAGCCCAGTGGTATTGCCAATGCATTAGTCAGCAAACCAATAATTAGAGCTTATAACAAGCACCAGGGATTTATTTGCCATCACACAGCATTTCTGCACACCCAGGTCAGAACTTCCTGCAGTGTAATCCCGAGTCAGTACGTACTAAGACAACATCACTGCTGAACCTATTGGAGACCAAGACATTTGTCTGCCTTTGAAGCAGATGTCACATGAGTTTCCTTCACACAAACAACACATGTAAATTTAAACTTCTTGGTACTGTGCTTTAAGAACAAAAGCAGATATCAGAACATAGAGGACAATCCTCCGGAAATAGCTTATTAGCTACAGAAAATAAAATAAAAGAAAAAAAGAAAAAAAGAGACAGTGGCCACTTACAAGTCTTCCACACGACTAGCTTGCTTTAAGGAGAGCATCAAGTTAAGGCAGTGTTGAGACAACTGGCTACAAACATGCCAAATAGAGCTGTTGTCAGTAGTCACCAATTTGATATCCTACTCCATTGCGGGGCCGGGCCACGTGGCTTTAGACTCAGTATCGGGGTCTAAAGACTTCAGCCACAGGATTGCTGCTTTCTGCAACAAGCAGGAACTCAGGGGCTGGATTTGAAGCCTTCTAGACCACGTTGAATTGCTTACTCAAGTCTAGGTCAATGTTTCAGCAGAGCCAAAAATACAGCGAAGGGCACTGAGCAAGAACACCGAGGGGTGCCAGCTGCAAGCCTGTATCACAGTCAAAGGTGGAGATCACCTTGGGTGTGGAAGCCACGTCACCCAGAGCCACCCCACCAGCTTTCAGAGAAGGTCTGAGACCTGCCCCGAGGGTACTGGGAGAGCCAGCTCTCTACAGTCTGCAGGGTGGGACAGAGGCTCACACTGGCTTTGCTCCTCTTTGCAAGATTAACAGTCTAACAGGACTCAGTAAGGAAGTCTGGGGCTTTTGGCCTGCCCAAAAAAGTTTTCCCAGCCTCAAAGAAGGAGTTACCAGTGAGGGAGCTGTTGTGGAATAGTTTTATTTCTTCCCACGTAAAGGCCATTGTTTAAGCATTTACAGGTTTCCTAGTGCAATACAACCAAAAAAAGCAGTAACAAAAAAATGCCGCCTTCTTCCCAGGCAACTAAACAGAAGTAGATTTTTACTGCAACATATACACATTAAATATAGTATACAGTCCATGCAGCGGCATAGCCATGTTAGAGGGAGTCGTGGCTTCAGCCATCAGTGCATTACAGTCCAAATTTCAATCGCTCCTACTTCCTATCCAGACTTGAAGAGAAGAATTGCAACCTGACCCAAGTAAAAATAGATGAAGTGCTTTGTCTCGTGTGTTACATAGCTGCCAAAGTTTCTGCCAACAATGCAGTGCCAAGTTGGGTTGTATTTCTTGTCAAATTCCTGAAGAAAGAGAAGAGAGGCATTAAGGCCAAGAAAGCCCACATCAGAATAGTCCTAAGCACAAATTCTGAGCTGGTTCTGTTCACACACTATCACCTCTCCTCCCACCTGCAGCATCTTGAGATACCCCACTGCAAGACACTATTAAATCAAGCAACCAAACCTCTGCACTGGATTGTCTGAAGGATTCAACACAAGCAAAACATCTTCTAAGCCTTGGAGCACCATCACCCTGGGCAGGAAGAGCAGATGCAAGAGCTCTCCTTGGTACAGCCCTGCGTGTAGGCTAATCAGGGGAATAACTGTCTCCCATTCCAAACCCACTCACAAAAAATAAAAAGAGGTTTTGTCATGTCTGCTCCAGCAAGGCATCTGAGCTTAAAGGTCACCTAAAAAAAGGAAGGAAGGAAGAAAAGCCTGGCTTCTGCTATTTGGGACTCTTGTACACAAAGAGGAGAAAATCCGTGCTGAAAATGAGCAGGCAGAGTCACAGGCCACAGAGCAAAGACCCAAGAGGTCAGAGGTAAGCAAGCTGAATGCTGGTTCAACAGTCTTCTACTTAGCAGCCAGGATAGGGTTAAAGACCATTTTCCTCCCTCTAATTAACACACAACTCCCAAGAATACCCTTCCCTCCCCTGAGACAGAGCCAGAAGAACAGACTCAACATCCAAGATTAAAGCCAGTTCTAGTTCTCAGACAGCAGAAGAGTTTGAGCTGTTTGCAGGTAACCTTTGAAGTAAGGAAAAGGCTTTCTTGCCAGGGCACGAGGGTGCATCAAATTGCTTCCCTCCTCCCAACACACTCTCATGAAATAAAGGCCAAGTTCTTTTTGGATGCCTTCTGTTGCACTCCCTCACTTTACAGGCTGCATTGCCCCGAGCACTTAGAGCTAAGTCATGCCTCAAAGTGATCTGAGAAGTCAGGAGACACCTTTGAATCCTTTGCCTTCAAGCTTAGATTACAGGCAAGGCCCAAACACCAGCCCAGGTGCCAGGACTTCACTGCCTCTGAAGTAAGATTTCCCTCCTCCAAGAGCACTTTTCCTGACCATTCTGAGAAGCTGCTACAGGGGGAACCAACAGCTCCCCAGGTGCCATCATCAAGCATGAGACTCAATTAACAGACTGCTGCAAATGGGGAGAGAACCTCTTCACCAGCCAGGGCAGCTGCTTGCACTGTTTCTAACACAGCAGCTTCCACAGCTCCAGCAGCCAGCACGAGGCCCATCCCAGAGCCACACATGCACTGCTGCCCACCAAGTGAAACATCGGGGTGATCCCACCTGCACTGGGGCTGCAGGTCTGTGGAGCAAGTCCTAAGCAGAGGCAGCTGCCAGCCCTTTCCAGGCTGGCAAATCCTGAGGGACAGCACTTGCAGTTTGCTCAGAGCTTGCCAGAGCTCTGCCACAGCCCTCCCCTGACCTTGGAGAAGTCACTCCATCCTCTTGAAAACAGCAGTAAAGCAGCCAAGAAGCCAAGTATCTTCTCCCTCCCAGCACGCAAGCATGAAGCCTCAGCCACTCAGCTCCTGACAGACTCAGGAGCTTTGGGAAGTCGCAGCCAGCACAGCACCCTCATCCCGGAGTTACCTTCTTGATATATGCTGCAATGTCCTTTTCTATGTTGTACTTCTCCATGGCCTGTGTAGCACAGTCTACAGCATCCTGCTGCATGTCCTCGGACATGTCCGCATTCTTGATCACAGCCTTTCTGTCAGACATGGTGAACCTAAGGCAGAACATAGATTCCTTTAATCCCTTCCCAAACAGGAGACTTTGCTTCCTGTGCATCAGGGGCTGTCCCTTCTGTGCAGGCTGCGTCACAAGGCGATACCACACACCCTGCTATGGCCACAGTGAGTTTATCGGGGCTGCCTATGCAGCCCCAGGCCAAGGTGCCCCTTACAGCTGGAGCACTGGCTGGAGGTTAGAGCAGAGGTAGTCCAGCATCACCACATGCAGGAAAAGCTTATGTGTGGGAGGAGACGGGATCTGCAGAGAGCCACAGCCCTCCTGCACATCAATAGGCTACAGCCAAGTTTGCCATCCAGGTGTACCAGTGTTTTGGAACATCCCCTGCTCAGAGCCTTGCAAGCAACAGATCCCAGGCTGTCTGTCTGCACGGGCACAGAGCTCAGGAAGCACATTCAGAGCAGCAGTGCTTTTATTCTACCCCATCCCAGGTGTCACAGCTCCGGCTGCTAGTTTAGCCCTGGAAGGAGCATTGTTCCACATTCAGCCATCATCACACCTTCACTTCCCTGCTGCTGTGCCATGAAACCCAGCCTTCAGCTGCTCCCACGGGACAGAGCCAGTCTGATGAGCCAGAAGCAGGTTAACAGCACACTGCAGCCTGGAAACAGGGCAGGGGAAGCAGGTCCCACCACAGGGACAGAGCTTGGCAAAGCTCTCCTTTCCCGCCCCCTCCTCAACTGGGAACCACAACACAGATGCCAAAGCCAGCATGCTACTGCAGTCCCAGACTTGTTCAGGAGTGAGGTGCGCAACCCCTTTGCTCTCAAAATTAAACTGCCTTGTACCAGCCACTGCAGCCTCAGATGTGACATGCCCTTTCCAGGGAGGTGCCCAGCACAGTTCCTGTTATCCTAGAAAACTGGGATCTCATGATCCCAACACTGCAGTCTTTCTTCAAGCCCTGGAGAAGGCCCACCATGAAGGCCTGCTCTGGGCACCACAGCCCTCATTCCCATTCCTCACTGAAGGCCTGGAGAGGCACATGTTACCTGGGGATCCAGCTGCTCACCTTGCAGCAGCTCTTACCCCAGCACATTAAAACTTTGTGGGAATAAGCTTCTTAATGGCAAGGAGTGCCTCCAATTAAGCCTGCAGAGCACCATTAAGTTTCCTAAATCCTTTTACAGCACTCTTAAGTCTTGAGTGATACTACCAAGTGTGTTTTGAAACAGTGAAACTACACATTTTTAGCTCTGCTGTGGAGTGAAAAAAATCTGCTGCAATGATCACTTCCTGGAAGAGCCCCAGAAAACTGAAGGAGTAGCTTTGTTACAGCAATTAAGGGAGCTTGCTACCCAGAGAGAAAGAGAATCTGGTTACATAATTGCAGCCCTCTGATTACAATACTCCAATTCTTCCCTCTGCCTGCACTTGAAGACTCCTATTGCCACCTTAATTTATACAGTTTAGATATAGTGTTTAATAGAGCACTGCTATTAACACACACTAACAGCAGCGGGAGGAATGACAGGAACTGAGCTCCACTGCCAACAGAGAGCACATGCTCCTATCACAGCCCTGGAAAAGCCACTTCCCGGCTGTTTGCTCCTCTCCATGCCATGGTTTCAGCCAGTGGGGCTTTGCCTGCAGCACAAAAGCCAAGGGACGAAAAGACACAGCTCAGAACAGCCCACACTGCCTGTAGATCTGGATTCACCACCCAGGAATCTGACGATCCCCTGGAAAAGTCTTCTGGGTGTCCAGTCCACAGGAAGAAGGAAGCAACAGAAATCCACTTGTGGGTCATTCTTCCAGGAAAGCTTCTTTAGGGAAAGAGAGCAAGCAAGCCCTGACACACACCAGGCCTTCACACACCTGCACTGCTCACAAAGTTCAGAGGGCACCTGCCATTGCATAACCAGGCACAGTGACCTGCAAAAGGCACCTTCCCTCCTCATTGTCTAGGCGAGGAGCATCCCAGTGCAGGCCTGTGCTGCCGCGGGTGACAGCGCCAGAGGAAAAAAACGATCATCCTTCAGCAGGGCTGCACACGCTGGCCAGGAGGCCTCCCCTGCACTGCTCCAGGGCACAGCATCCCCCACGGCCCACCACGGCAGGGGCTGTGCTGCTGCACCTGCCACAGGAGTGTCACACCCTGCACCCACCTGAACACCAGAGTAGGGCCCCAGCCTCTGCTCACTCCCTGGGGGTTACAGCAGCACCACAGACATAGCACAACCCTAAACCACAAGATCACAGGTGGCTCTCGGGGTCTTGCCACCGCATCTGGCCCTCTTTGAGGAAAACCACAAAGCCCCAGCACTCATCTCAGGGCAAGATGGGCCAAGCAAGGGGTAACATTACAGTTCCAGCAGCCACCCCCTTCCCCCAAGGGCAGGATGTGGTCTGTGAGGAGGAAGACCACAGCCCCAGCTGCCGCTCCAGGGCAGAATGAGGCCTTGGGAGAGAAATTAGGCTCAAGGCAGCATCCAACCCTTTCCTTACCAGAGTAGGATAAGGTCTTAATTGTATGTTCAAGCCCAGTACTCCAGTAGGACAAGCTGGGGCTTTGGGAAGAGCAGGAGACATAAGCCCCCTGGCAACCATTCCTTCCCTCTCCAGGCAGGATAGAACCCTAGAAATGAGATGGGGCTTAAGCCCAGCATCCACCACCTCCCCCATGAGGACAGCATGGATCGCGAGCATGGGAGTACCCATCACTTCCCCACCAGGGCAGTACAGATCCCTCGGCTCGGAACGGGGCCCGAGCCCAGCACCCATCGCTCCACCATCCGGACAGCATGAATTTCGCGACTGAGGACGGGGCCCAACCCCTCCACGAACCGCATTCACCACCTTGGCCGAAAAGGGCCCTGGGAGGGGGTGCGGCACAGCCCCTTCCCCCGCAGGGCTCCCGGGAGCCGGAGCCCTGTGTGACCTTCACGGGGGGAGCTCCGGGGGCACCCGAGGCCGCGGTGACCTTGGCTGGAGCGGGACCGGCTCCGCAGCGGCGCGTCCCCCCAGGGAGGGGCGGGCACCGATCGCTCCCCAAGAGCCGGTTGTGCCCGGCCGCGGCAGCGACCTCCGTCCTCGGGGCGGCCCCGCCGCCAACCCGCACACGGAGGGACCGGTGTCGGGCGAGGCTTGGAGAGCCACAGCCCAGCGGAGACATGGCTCACCTTCACAGTGACAGGGCCACCCCAGGAGGGCGAGGCACAGCACCGATGAGAAGGAGGTGTGAGGAGGCCCGGCCGCGCTGCCTCAACCCGCTCCGCTCGGCGCCCCGCGCGCTCTGCGCTCCGGCGCCGCGCCGCTCTCAAATACCGCCCCGCCCGCTGCGGCGCGCGGGCCACCGCCACCCCATTGGCCGCGCCGCCCCGCGCGCCGCGCTCCCATTCGCTGCGGCCCGGCGCGGCCCGCCGCGCCGGCCCGTCCGCCCGCGCTGTTCTGCCTACATCCTGTTTCATCCCACAATGCCGCGGGGCGGCGCGCGGCGGGGAGGGGCATGGCCGGGGGGGCGGGGGCGCTGTGAGGGGCCGTGAGGGGCCCGGGCCGGTGTGAGGGGTCGGTGGTCGCCTCGGGGCTCCGCTCCCTCGGCCGCCATCCCCGGGGAAAAAGCCTGATCCCCTGGGGCGGCTGATCCCTAGAGGGACCTTTGTTGCCCTAGGGGGTCATGATTCTAATGCGGGGGTCCCTTCTGCCTTGAGGACCCCGATCCGCGGCGGGAGCCTGAACCCTTCTAAGAGGAACTCACTGCGTTGAGTCACACACCAGAGTGTTCTCGGTCAGAGGGCTCAGCTTGAGTCAAATATAGTCCTGTCTTGGTGATGAGTTGCAGCTTGGCACCTCAGTGGCACCTTTCACCTGAGATCTCCAACCTGTGATGCTCATGGATCTCCTGAGCCTTGAGATGTCCTCCCACAGTGGCACATACTTACAGCCGAAGGGCACTAACGGGAGAGAGGGACTTGAGAAAAGTCCCTGAGGCTATTCGCACCCCATTTGGGACAGATCCATGTTCCCTGGAGCTGCACCACATACCCCAAATGTCCAGGTTTTCAGGTCGCAGCAGGCCTGTGCTCCATGTCCCCCGCAGGACTCAGCATCTCCCCAGACACATTTGCCCCTCCTGAACACATCAAAAGTGTTCCCGTGTTTCTTGGGGTTTTCTTACAGGGAGCAAAGCGTGGGGAATGCCCAGCGACATCTGGGGAACGAGCAGCGCCAGCCCCACATCCTGTGGAAATCACCGCTTTTCCCCTGGAATGTCTCAGGGCATGCTGCCAGGCCCTTTTTCTGCCAGCCGTGTTTTGTGTGGGAAAGCTGATAAAATCCCAAACCTGGGCACTGTGCTGCTGAGAATTGTCTCCACACACCCAGAGGCTGAGGGGTGACATTGACATGGGGCTGTTTGAGCTGCTTCATTGTACCTTCACCCCGAAAATATGCGATGTTCCACAGACACACAAAGCTGAGAGGGCAGAATGAAACCTCTCTGTTCACACACCTGCTCATGAGCTCTCAGCATCCCGTGCCGGGCCGGCGGTGAGGGATCACAGCCCAGCTCGACCCTGGCACACAGACCCCGGTGCTTTGCACACCTGGCTGTCCTGCACAGGGGTCCTCAAGCACAGGTGTGACCCTGGCCCTTCAGACACTTGGTTGTCCCACACGGGGCTCCTGCCCTCAATAGCCGTGCTCCAGGCACACACCTGCCCCCCCGGCTGCCAGGCTGGCCGACAGCCAGCTCCTGTTTTGGTTGCTCCATTTCACTTGAGCAGCAGTGCCAAGAAGCCCTTTGCAGAAGCTACCTGAAGAAAAGCCCAGCAAAACAAAAAATCCTGATTCCTGTGCTGTCCCTGTTCCCACGCTGCAGTGCCTGAATAGCAGTGAGAGGGAGACAGCGCTGCCCAGTCTCAGCTGCCTCTTAATAAGACCAGTTTTAATTGCCCGCATAACCTTGAGAACCAAGAAAACCACTCCAGGTCCTGAAACCTCCCTGACTTGATTGCTGACTGAAGACAAGCTTACAGCTGGTGACAGCACCCAGGGGACAGGCTGGGTTCACTCCACGAGCCCCAGAAAGAGCCAATCCCGTTTGCTAATGAAATGGATATTTCCTACTGTGCCCTTTGTATACTGGTCAGAACTCCAGCAGCAAATAAAATATTTACTGTTCCTTAATGGGTCCAGACCTGAGCTCCGGCTTTAAGAGAGAAGTCAGCAACAGCAAATGAAGTGAGGATGAATGAACACTGCAGTGGCTGGCACTGAGTCTGTCGGAGCACGGGGGGACAAGGCCATGCCCGGGCAGGTGACACAGTCCTGGCCTGCCCGGGCAGAGCAGGGCAGCTCCTCGGGCCATGCTGCAGAGCAGGGCAGCTCCTCAGGCCGTCCCCACATGGCTCCCGGAGCTCCTGCCCACGAGGGCAGCCGGCTCCGCTCAGGTTCGCTGCACCACGCTTGGCTGGGCTATTTATAGCTCTGCCGAGGCTCTGTTGAGGCAGCACATCTGAGCCCTGTGGATCTGCTTGATGAGCTTTCCAGAGCCTTGGAACGGAGCCGCCGCTCACACCGCGGAGGTTTGGGCTCTGCTCCCAGGGCAGCTGTGGGGCTCGGCAGGTTTGAAGGCCAGAGGCAGCTGCTGGGCAGTGCTCATCCTGTCTGTCCCACCCAGTGGGACCCCCCAGCTTTCCCAGGAGGGCTCCCATCACAGAATACTCTGAGCTGGAAGAGACCTACGAGGATCATTGAGTCCAGCTTTTAATGCTGCACAGCACATCCCCAGGCGTCACACCATGGTGTTTTCCCAGTGCAGAACCAGCACTTGTCTCCCTCCTGTCCTGGAGAAGCCTGTGGGTACCTTCAGCCCAGGGCAGGAGGCAGCTGCCTTTAGGAGCAAAAGGACAAGGTATTAAAGAGTGGCCCTGAGCCCAACTGGTGACAGTCTCCAGTCCCCAGAGCTGGCTCCAGAGCTGGTGGCTGCTGCTATAATCCCAGTGTAACCCTATCCCAGTTACATCCTGCCTCCTCCCAAAGCATCTGCAGCAAGAGGAAGCAGAGGAGCCCTGCTCCTGCCTGGCTCAGTCCTGCTCCTTCCAGTGCAAGGAGCGTGGCCTTGACAAAGAAAGTGCTTGGAGGATTGATGGAGGGAGATGCATTCCTGAAGAGTGACAAAAGGGTATTTGTTTATAAATTCCTCTGAGTGGACTATATAAAGCACTTCACAGAGATCCACAGGAAAAGGGCCTGGCGTGAGAAGCAGTTTGCCATCTAAGGCCACATGCTCCCCCTGGGATGTGTTTCCAATCCCAGGCGATTACAAGTAAAAAACCACACACTTTGTGCCCATCTGCCACAAGGAATGCAGAGGTCCGAGATCCAAATGCAGGGCTGACAGTGTGAGTGTGGCAGCATTTCTGCCACCAGCTCTACTTCCATGCTGTACATCTGTAGAAACATCCCCCACAGGAAATTGTTCTTGTTTAACCTAAACTCACTTTGATATGACTCAGCCCGTTATTTCTGCTCTGCCCTGTCATGGACATGGCACACTGACTTACTTTATAGCACAGATCCACAGCAGACAATGGCTGAAATGTCACCTTCATCTCCTGTCCTTGCAGGAATTCCTTCTCTCTCTCCTCCTCCCGCATGTCTCCTGCACCTCTGCTCCCCTCCTTTCTCTAGACTCTGCCATCAGTCACTCTCTTTGCCAATAATCAATAAAAACAACAGTAGCAGTAAAGCACCTTCAATTAATTCCCCTCTGGAGCGGAATGAAGGGTGTGGGCACCCTGGAGCAAGACTGCTGCTCCATCCCAAGGGGGCTTTGGCCACTTCATCATATCCACAAGAGCCCTTGCTAGTGGCTGCAGCCCCCCACCAGCATTCTGGCGGCTGGGTCCCTCCCTGGCACAGCTCCCCAGGGCTGCCCAATGTGTTATTTTTCACCAGGTTTCAATTGTTTTGGCAAGTGTTTTGCAAAGCACATTCCGGAGGGTTTGCTCTCCATCCTGGCTGCTTTGATCAATCTTGTTTGCAAAGCAGTTTCCAGCCCCTGGTTAATGTACGTTATTATCTCCCTGAATCCCTGCTATTGAACCTGGATAAATCCGTGGAAAAAGAAAAAGCCCTATAAAAGGAAAGGCTCTAAAACCTCCCGCGGGAGCTGCCACCGCTGACGAGGAGGGTTTGGACACCATGAGTGGTCCTTTAACAGCAAGAGCAGCCCCAAGTCCCCTGGATTATTGCCTGATCTGCAAAGGCTTTCATCCCAGCATGAGACCAGAGTGCAGGAATACCAGAGCTGGGACTGTGCCCTGGGTTTCCCAGCGAGGTGTCCCTGCCCAAGGAGAAATGCTCCTCTGTGGGACCAGACCCCACACTTCCCAGCAGCATCACGCACCAGGCTCTGAAACCCCAGCACGGCCTTTCCCTGGCTCCAGCGTGCAGGGACCATGGCTCCTCATGTCCCCAGGTCTGTCCTGGAGCAGAGGCAGCGTGGCACCACGGCAGGGCAGCCTGGGCTTATCTCCCAGGCAAACTGGCTGAAAAATGTGGCAGCTATAGACGGCTTTTTGTGTAAACCCCGCGTGCCACAAGGCAGCGCGTTCCTGCAACCCACAGGCATGAGAGAAAACACTCCACGACTTGTGAGCCTTATTAATATGGATTCAGGTCAGCTGCTCCCTGCAAGTTTTTGTGAGTGACTCGCGGTGTGCAGTTCATGCAGGATCCATAAATAAGGACGTCTTTCTGGAATCCTGCCAGGCTTGTATGAGCACAGGGATGTGAGAACTGCCTCAGTGCATGCAGGGGGATGAGGAGTGAGAAGCCTCCCAGCCCTCTGCTCCCAGCTCCCACCACCCCAGCCCAGGCTCCAGGACCAGCTGGATGCACTGAGGGCTGGCAACTCCCTTTAATCTGATCTCTCCTGAACAGAAAAACGGGTTTGGAGACAACATAAACACTGAAGGAAAGGTCACATCCAAACCACGTGCCCTGTGACTGTTTCTTGTGGCTTCACTCCCACAGTGGGGTGTGCAGGGCTCCGAGCTGACCATGGTGCAGGGGCTGGGGGCACAGACTTGATGTCTGCAGGGCCAGGGCCAGGATGATGGGTAATTTTACTTTGAGTTTCTCCATTTTTGTTTTTCTGTGCTCCCCCTCCTTGGGCTGGTGCTCCAGCACAAACCCTACACCACACATGGTTTATCTGCAAGGCATCCTGCCTGCACATCAAAGGCTTCCTACATTTTTAAGGCTGGAAGGGCTGTTGTGATCATTTACTCCACCCTCCTGTGAGCCACAGCACTTGCCAAAGCTGGGTTCCTGTGGTCACCCAGAGCACGGTGCTGCCGTCAGAGGAGCTGGGAGGCGCCAAGACGTGACAGTGGCTTTGGACTGACTGCAGGGTGGGGGTTCCTCCTGCCCCACCTCAGCACATCCACATCAGCCACGTCCCCGTGCTGCACTCCCTCCACTCTGCCATGCTCCTTGCTCCTTCTTCCAGCCACGGGCTGCAGTGCCCAGGGGAGTCCCTGCTCTGGGAACACACTGGGTGCTCACCAGTGAACCTACTGGGAATCCATGTGCAAACCACTTAGTGCTCATGCATGAAATGATTGAGCAGTCATGCACAGGCTAATTGGGCATTTGTATGCCAAATAATGGGCACTCATGCATGAACTGCCCGGGTGCTCATGCATGCCCTGATAGGGGCTCACGGGCACAGGATGAGCCACCAGGGATGTGCTGACCCCCCTTCCCTGCAGGAACAGCCCTGCACCTGTGCCAGCTCCAAGTGTGAACCTGTGTGTGCCCCTGCAGGGTCAGTCTGGACGCTGATGCACGACCTCCTCGGGTGCTCAAATGCAAATTATCCGGGCACTTGTGCATTCCCTGATCAGACACACATGTGCGGCTTCATTAGGCACTGGAACAAGTGGAGCCCAGCACAGTGACAGCCCCACACAGGGCAGGGAAACCTGCCAGCACCCAGCACAGGATGGTGTGGCACCAAAAATCCCTTCTGGCTCCCCCGGCGTGTGTGAGCTGGTGGCTCTGCCTCCCCAGCAGCCTTGCTGGCACACACCAGCCGATCTCACACCTTCCCCCAAGCTCCCCAGGGCGTAGGAAGGAGCTACTGCTGAACAGACAACTTAAACCCTGTTCTGGCACAGCTTAAATACAAGAATCTCCAAAAGCAGGAGACAAGGTCTCCACTGTGTAGAATAATTTAGGTCAGTCTCACTTCTGTAACGATTTATTTAAGCTTTAGCAGTTCCTGGCCCAAGTGAGGGAAAAATGAGGGAAAAAAAATAGATCCCCCGTATTTACACTATTTTTCTGTAATGTTTATCTTGTGGAAGCTACAGCCTCATCTGCCAGCACTGCTTTAATCCAGGCCTGCAGACATTTCCACCACACACTCACATTTCTTAGGATTCTGCTTCAAATTGGAGCAACTTGTTGAGCACAAAATCTCAGCCTGCAAAAGCTTTCAAGTGGTTGCTTCTCCCTGGAAAGTATGTCCCATCCTTCAATCACTCCCAGGCTTTACCAGAAATGCTTTTGCCTTCCTGCAATCAAAAACCAGCCATTTGAGTGGGGTCAGAAACAACCCCCCGTGGTACCACTCCACAAACCATACCCAGGGACCAGCCTGGGAAAGCAGGACCCGGATGGGTGTTAGAGGTGATGCCTAGCTGGGCAGCTGTGTATTTCAGTGCACATAAATGTACACAAATGTGTATAAATATATTCACAGCAGGCAGTACTCACAGGCTGGCCCTGGGCTGGCATCACTGAGAGCTCAGGTCAAACCCCCTCCTGCCCTCCTCACCAGCCTGCTCATGGGGATGCTCTCACTGAACTCTACAGAAGGAGCTGCAACAGCTGATCTGATCAATAAATACACATTTTATACAACCCTTAGGTCTGTAATATCTGTCTGTATATAAGAGGCCATGAGGGACTTTGTTTTAATTAGAGGAATGCTTAAGGCTACTCTGCCTCCTGCTTAATCAGCCTTGGAAATGCAGAGGGAAGGGCTGTCCTTGTGCAGGGCACTGCTCCTAGCAGCACAACCCAAAGGCTCAGTGAGGGCACCAGGGCAGGAGCAGGGAGAGAAGGGAGCCCAGCCCATATCCACCTCATCTGGCATCTCCAGAACGAGCCAGGGAAATTCCTATCTGGAGCTGCAAGTGTGCCCCATGCCCTGCTTGACAATTCCCAGGGTGGGAGTTACTGGGCAGGGTCCAGCCCCATCCCTGGTCTGAGGAGATGGTTATCGTGGATACACAGGGAGAGGTGTCAGGAATGCACTTCATGGCCAGCAAAGAGCAGAGGCTTCCAGCCAAACATTGCCAAAGCTTGCAAAGGTGCTGGTTTTATTACGGGAATGTTGCAACTGCTTAGGTCCCACGGCCCGGGAATATCCGTGGGAGGAGAGCACAGCTCTGCACAGACACGTGGCCTTGGGAACAGCCCTCGGTGCCCTGGGACAGCTCTGCCCCCGTGCTGGGATCCAGGTGAGCCTGTGGTCAGCCACCAGCACACACCCAAAGCTGTGCCCTCAGTGTAAATCACCAATGCAGGGGTCTGGAAGATGCATTTCCAGCTCATTCCAGTCCCACCAGTCCCCAGAGGCACTTCAGCCCCAGTCCACCATAGTGCTCAGCTCATGTTTAACTCCAAGCAGGCATGCAATCAGTTTGGGAGGATAAGGAGGAATGAAAAGGGGGATAATAAACAAAAATGAGCCCTAGAGGAGAAAAACTGCTCACTGGCAGATTGATGCTCTCGGAGCAAACACAAGGGGAGGCATTGCTTTGTGCTCACCCCTGGCCCCACAGCACAGGTATTGTTTGCTGCTAACAGCAAAAAACCCTCACGGGGATGCCACACCATGTGTGTGTGTGTGGTGAAACCCTCTGGAGCAGCAAGACAAATGAAGAAGAGGTAAAGTCCTCAGTATGCCAGGACATTATCCAAAGCCTTGGATTTATGGTTAACTGGTTCCCTTTCACTGGTGCTGCAGCTCCCTGCCCTTGCCAGCCCAGCTGTCCCAGGCTCCTCATCCCAAGCAGCTTCTGCTCCATGGATCCTTTCTGTCTCATGTGTATTTCAGAGGATAAAAATATTCATATGCTTCTTGGGAAATGATCAAATCAGTATCCATCTTTCATGCTCTAAATGACACAGCTGACAAAGGCCTGATATTCCTATTGACTGCCCTCAAGAAACTGCACCTAAAAGGCCTATTAGGAAAAGGAAAAAAATAGGTTATGTTTCATGTTTTAGTTGGGATACAGTGGTACAGCAAGTCTAGTATTATACATAAATCAAATTGTCTTGTTTTTTCTTTGCATTGCAGAGCAGAGCATGGAACAGCCGCTGCTGGGGCTCCCCTCCTGATTTCTGACACATCTTTTAACCTGCTCATTTAAAAGCACTTACTTTGCATCCTTCTCCTTAAGAATTAGTGGGATATGAACCATGAGGTTTCCTAGATTAGGGATGTCTGGTCAATAAAATGCTGTGGAACAGGATTTCCAGTGGGAGCAGAATCCTTTTAGCAGTACCTGGGCACTGGGATCAGCAAACTGCTCCGGACCTTGGCAGCTGCTCCCTTTTGTAAACGTTGAGTTTATTTTTCCTCGTTTATTTGCCTTTCATTGAGCTCCGACAGGAAAAATATATGGCCCAGTGTCCCTCCCGCCCTGGTCTCTGTGAGTTTTTGTTTCACATGGTTATCAGAGTCCCTCGCCTCTTCCAGTGTTTACATAAAGTTACAGCGCCCACAAAACAGCTCCGAAAACTTTATTTGTATTTTAAAATATTCTGCTTGAAACCAATCTTAATGCATTTCGCTCTCGTTGTAGTTCCCTGTGTTAAATAGAATCAGCAAGCCCACACTGATGCCACAGGGGCCGTGTGGTGCTGAAAGCCGGGGAGGGAGCGCTGCCAGCGGCTCTCCACGGAGAGCTAATGGAAAACCTCCTTTTAAAAACCACTCAGGCCTGGCAAATCTGGGTTATTTTTGGAGAACAAAGAGATCCAGCTCAATCCACACTCCCAAGGCTTGGCTGGGTGGCATGGCCCGCACAGAGACATCCCGGGGATGTGTAAGTGCAGAGCTCCCACTGGCCGTGGCCGTGGCCCTGCGGTGTCTGGCAGGGACGGTGACAGATGCCACACGCCAGATAAGAAGTGATCAATATCTCTAATGGACAAACACCATTTCAGTTCCCTGTGTCAGGATGGCACTGCTCACTCCCAGCTGGAACACAGGTGGTGGGAAGGGAAGTGCCAGGAGGGGCCGGTGAGCCCGGAGCTGTGCCACCCCTGCACTGTGGCAGTGGCTCCTCAGCGGATCCCGGTGTGGATGGCTCAGCCGGCTGTGTGCCACACCCCTGGAGTGTGGGAATGCATCGAGGGGAAAGGAGGCAACTCCAGGAAAATGCACAGGGAAATAAAAACAGCAAAAGGAAAAGGAGCAGCTGCAGGAAAACCCTCGCTGCCCAGTCCCTGCCAAACCGCGAGGTTCCCTCTGAAATGAGCGACCCAAATGGATTCGCTCCTTTCCACTTATTTATTCCTTAGCAGGAATAAATGTTGGCAGGTTTATTTACATTGACAGTTTGCATTCATTTTCCTCCCTCTGCTCGTCAGGCCTTGGAGCATCCCACCAGGCAGGGAGAGGGAAGAGCAATGCAAGCAGCTGCCACGATATTCGGTGACAGCGGGAGGCAGGGAGCGATGGCAGAGCTCAGGATGAACAGAAATGCCTTCCCAGGGAAATAAATCCATGAAAGTGGATTGGGGGGGCTCATTGAAACTTTCTGGTCTGGGCTAGCTGCTATCCCTTTCCCTTCCAGCCCCAGCCATGGTGTGCTGGCATGTGGGAATTGCTGCAAATCCAAGTAATGTGAAAACAAGACAGCAGAAATCTCAGCAAACCCATGATTTTTATTATTTTTGATTTTTTTAAATTAACCTTTTATTGCTACCAGCCCAACAAATAACCACACACAATCTAACTGATTCTGCTTCCCTGTGCCCCATCACTCTGCTCTGGGGACCTTGGACCTGAGCACAACGTGGGGACACCTGTATGGTGTGGATGCTCTCACAAAGGAAAACAGCAGGCTTTGGAAATTTCAAAAATGAGCATTCCCAATCCACCTGGGACAATTTGAATTCTGGTGGTGTTACCTCTGCTCGTCTGGCTTTTCTCCTTTAAGTCTCCACCCATGTGTGTCCTTTTGGGCTGGCTTCCAGGAAAAACTCCCACTGGCAGTGTGCTGTGTTTTCTGTTTGCATCCAGACATGCCCCAGCATGTGCAGAGGAAATCTCTCTGCTTACAGTTAAATCTGCATAAACAAAACGAGCTCTGTCACCATCCGCTGCTATGGGAATTATTTTCAAGCTTGCACACACTTTCCTTGTCTTATCTTAAGCTCAGAGTTTCTCTGAAAAAGTCAGACTGGTATTTTTGCATCCTTTTCCTACATGCAAAACAGTAAGTTTGATCACTTTCAAGCACTATTTAAAATGTTCACACACACACACAAAATATCAGCTTTGTATTTCACCTCCAAAGACACAACCTGTGTGGTTTCAAGTTACTGGTGAAATGCCAAGGAAAGCCCTCCAGCAGCAGATTCCAAAGGACAGGTACAGGAGGGAAATGGCAACTTTGGACAGTTCATCCCTCAGTTCTCAAAAAAAAAAAAAAAAAAAACTTCAGATGCCTCTTAAAAAAACGACCCTTTTCTCCCAGACAATCTGGGCTTTGATTAACTGTTATTTTGCAACACAGTAAGATTAGTCAGGACCAATCCAGCTGGATTAGGACAAACAGGTTCTCTGTGACAGAGCTGGGCGATGACAGCCGTGGGCCACAGCCCCAGCCCTGCAGCTCTGCTTGGGAAACCTCCTGCTTCCCAAGCTCCATCAGGAAAAACAACAAGCAATAAGCAATGATGTTATGTGGGCAATATTTGCATTATTCTCCCTTGGAAAGCCCTGGTTTCCATTGCTCCCATTTTGAGGACAAAAACTTTCATTTTACAGTAGTTGGCTTCTTTTTTTAGCAAGATTATTTGCCTTTGCCTTCCCACTAATTTATGTCCTACATAACTTATTAATTCCCCACATATGTGTTTTGCTAGAAAGGCAAAAATGACTCTGAGAAATAAGTATTGTGCAGCATATCCAACTAAACACTCCAGTGATAACACAGACCTGAGGAAGGTAATGAGGAAGAAAAAAAACATCTAATACTTCTATAAAGAGACACTTCATTAAGGTAATTAAGAGAATCATTTAAAGCAGTTATGAGGATTATTAAGACACAAAAGAAATTATGCAACAGGGTTTTCACCAAGCAGGCAGACTTGCCATTGGTTTATTATGCCTTTAAGAATAACTTTCAGTGGTTTTAATGAGTTTTTGAAAACAGAGACTCATTTCTTGGCAAGGGATGGCATTTCCCTACACCTGGGAAAAGCATAAGCAGGATCTTCGTGGGGTTTTTTTGTGGGAAAGGGACTTGTGGAGTTTTTTTTAATATCACAGAAGGGTTTGGGTTGGAAGGGGCCTTAAAGCCCACCCAGTGCCACCCCCTGCCATGGGCAGGGACACCTCCCACTGTCCCAGGCTGCTCCAAGGCCTGCCCAGCCTGGCCTGGGATCACAGAATCCCTGAATCAGAGGTTGGAAAAGATCTCCAAGATCACTGAGCGCAGTCCTTGACCCATCACCACCCTGTCACCACTGAGCGCCACATCCTGACATTCCTCGGACACTTCCAGGGATGGGAACTCCAAAAGTGTTTCTGCTGAGCTGGCAGACAACTGAACAGCTTGTTAATTTGTGAGTAGCTTGTTAAATAATCTGAAAAGCCCATGATTTCCCCAGATCACCCCCTGGGGTTACACAGATCCACGCTGGGGCTGTGGTTGCTGCTCCCCACCTTGTGTCCCACTGCAAAGAGAACTGTGAAACCCCAAAACTCTGTCTCAGGTGCAGAACATGCCCAGGCAGCTGGGAATTTACCCTCTGCCTCTTGTGAGGATGGGCCCTCTCACCCCTCTGTGCTGCTGTTTAACCCCTTGGTGACCCAACAGGGACATTCCTCCTGAAAAACCCTGGGGCAGAAAAACTTGTGACAGCCACAGAGTCCTGATGTCACCCTGCACACCCTTCCTGCCAGCCACCCCTCTGCTGCTTTTCCAGAGGAATATGCATTTGTCATTAACAGATGTGACAAATGAGGGCAGCACAATGGGCTCCAAGGAAGAGGCAGGAGGCATTTTTCACAATCCCTTAATGAACTCATCAGCCTAAAAGGTTTCTCTCCACACTCTTGACACTTTTAACCCCTCATGGTGGTTTCAGTGGCTGAACCTCTCCAGCACCACATGGGTCTTGTGCTCATACAAACAGCCAGGGATCCATCAATGACAGACACCTAGACTGCACAAGATCAATTATTTCAATAATTTTTAGCAAAAGTTCACCCACAGTTTTGTATTGTCTCGTGGGCAGGGGCACACGGAAGTGGTTTCTCACTCTGAAGGTGCTTTAATGCATCTCTGAGGGCTTTGTGACAATGCAGAGTACTCCAGTTATTTTAAAATGTCTTTATTCAAATTACAATTTTATGAACATAACATGTTTGGGTATTTTTGTCCTGCTTCTTCCCCAGGATATCTGTTTTTGTGTTGAGTCTGTTTTTCATGTGACCCTACATTCAACCTTCATAAATACAGAACATTCTTCAGCAGGAGCATGCAGTTCTCAGCAGTGCTCCCAAATGCATCCACTTGGAATACGACTTTGCCTCAATTTTTAACGCTTTTTGTTCCTCCACTTCCAGTAACTGAGACACCAAGTCAAGCCCATCCCTGAAGTTTATTTTGCCCAGGCGCATCCTGTTGGATGCAAGAGCCCCAAGAACCATCCCATGGGTTCAGCAATGGGAGACACCCCTCGAGCGGGGCAAAGTCCCAAAGCCAGGAGATGTGAACCCTGCAGGAGCTGAGGGAGCTCGGTGTCCCCCCGAGCCCCCAGGGCGGCCATTTTGGGTCCTGCCCCCCGGGGAGCGGGACCAGCGCCTTTCTCCTGTCCCGAGGCGCGGCACACCGGGACAGCGCATTGAACGAGCCCTTCAGCCCACGGCAGGGACATGGCGGGGACAGAGTGCGGGGACACAGCGGGGACACCGGGGCCAGCGGCGGCAGGGCCATGGCGGCCCGCCCGCGGTGCATTGTGGGAGGCGCCCCGCGCTTGGCGCCAAGCGCGCCCGCCGTCCCGCGCGATGCATTGTGGGCCGCGCCCTCCCCGGCCGGGCCTAAAGGCGCGGGGCGCCGCACCGGACGTGACGTCACGCGGCCTCCGCCGTTTAAGCCGCTGCCGGGAGGAGCGTCTCTCATCTGCCGCGGGGACCGCAGGCTCCCCACGGTATAACCGAGCTCCCGCAGCCTCGCGCCCCACAGCTGCGGCCCCCCTCGCGGACTTGGCTTCTCTGAGGCGGCGAGAACCGAGGGACTACTTTGCGGTGGAACCGCGCATGCGCGGGGCGGAAGACTGAGGGCGCGGCGGAAGACGCGTGCGCCGCTGGTCCGCCGTGAGCGCGGGCGGTGCTGCGGCCGGTGCTGCGTCCCGGGGTGAGATCGGTGCGCGCAGAGGCAGCGCGAGCGGAGCCGCGGGCGCCATTTTGAAGCGGCGGTCGGGGGAGGTGACGAGAGCGCTCCGAGAGCCCGGCCCGGCCCCGCCACCGCCGCCCCGCGCCGCCCGCACCGCCCCGCGCCGCCGCAAACATTGCCGACCTCGCCATGTCCGGCGGCGGCGTCATCCGCGGCCCGGCCGGCAACAACGACTGCCGCATCTACGTGGGGAACCTGCCCCCCGACATTCGCACCAAGGACATCGAGGACGTGTTCTACAAGTACGGCGCCATCCGCGACATCGACTTGAAGAACCGCCGCGGGGGCCCGCCCTTCGCCTTCGTCGAGTTTGAGGACCCCAGGTGAGGCCCCTCTGGCGCTGCCCCGGGTCGCCCAGCCCCGCGGAGCCGCCGCTGCCCGCCCGGAGCGTTGCCCCGCGGCCCGGGCCGCGCTAACGGGGCCTGGCCAGGCGGCGGGCGGGGAGAGGCGGGCGGGAAGCGGGAACAAAGGCGGGCGGTGCGGCGGGCGCGCTCACCGCCCGCCCCGTGCCGCCCGCAGGGACGCGGAGGACGCCGTCTACGGGCGGGACGGCTACGACTACGATGGGTATCGCCTCCGCGTGGAGTTCCCCCGGAGCGGCCGCGGCACCGGCAGAGGAGGCGGTGGTGGCGGGGGGGGAGGAGCCCCCCGGGGCAGGTACGGCCCCCCGTCCCGGCGCTCGGAGTACAGAGTGATCGTCTCGGGTGAGTCATTGCTCTCTCTCAGCCTCAGTGCTCCCCCGGGGTCCTGCGGGCGCGGTGCTGCTGCGAGCTACTCCTTAAAAAAACGTGGCCCTGTGTGCTTTGGGAGGGGAGCGGTGCTGTCCCTGCGATGCTGAGCGCTCCTCTCCTTCGCCGCGCTTTTGCTGCCGTAATACGGGAGGTGAGGCTGTAATCCGGTTTTAAAGTCACGTTTTGGTTTTTCTCTAGGGCTGCCTCCAAGTGGAAGTTGGCAGGATTTAAAGGATCACATGCGTGAAGCAGGTGATGTATGTTATGCTGATGTTTTCCGAGATGGCACTGGTGTCGTGGAGTTTGTGCGGAAGGAAGACATGACCTACGCTGTGCGAAAGCTGGATAACACTAAATTTAGATCTCACGAGGTAGGTATCACACTTACTTTCTTTGGCCAGAATTGGATACAAGGGGCTTAACAGTAGGATGTGAAGGTAAGGAACGCGTGGTGGTCATTGTTTGGTTACGGAGCAGCTAACTAAGTGTGTGGTCAGGCTGGACATAGACGTGTAAGCTCTGCTGTCTGTCCCGGCCGTAGTAACGCTGTCTGCAGTCTGTCAGCATGCCTGAAACATGGCCCTGAAGCCTCGACGTTTCAATCGAAAGTTCTGTCTATCCAATAGGGAGAAACTGCCTACATCCGTGTTAAAGTTGATGGCCCAAGAAGCCCAAGCTATGGAAGATCTCGGTCCCGCAGCCGTAGTCGTAGCAGGAGCCGTAGTCGCAGCAACAGCAGAAGCCGCAGTTATTCCCCAAGAAGAAGCAGAGGATCTCCACGCTACTCTCCCCGCCACAGCAGATCCCGATCTCGTACATAAACATCACTTTAGCTCTGATCTTTTTGTAGAACCCCATGTTGTACACAGTTTTCCTTTACTTAGTACAGTCTTTCATTTATTTTTTTTTAAATTCCAACTGTTTTACTCGAATTGGCTGAAGTGTTGAATTGCATTCTTGTGTAAAATCCCTAGTGAGTATTTGCTCCTCGACACCAACATTCCCCTCCTGTCTTTGGTAAATTGTATTTTAATTGCTGTCAGTCAGGATTGTTCTGGTTTAGTTCTAGTTCAATACCAACATTCTTGGAGCTGTGGTATTGCTGTGTAAATGTCTCAGTGTTCCGCTGTGGTCGAGACGAGCTGGGGATGTTGGGATGTTTGTGGCTAACTTGTCTCTTCTGGGGGATCTTACATTTTATCTTGCCTTTTCGTGTGTCTTTCTGTAGACATATCTGAAGAGATGGATTAAGAATGCTTTGGATTAAAGGATTGTGGAGCACATGTCAATCATTTTAGGATTGTCAAAAGGAGGATTGAGGAGGATCAGATCAATAATGGAGGCAATGGTATGACTCCAAGTGCTATTGTCACAGATGAACTTGGCAGTATTGACCTTATACTGAGAGACAGGGGAATTGAGGCCGAGCACCTACGTGTCCCCACGTGTGGCTTCAGGCATGTCCTCGTGACCGCAGGCTGCCATTGCTCTTCTCTTCTAAAACTTCCTTCTCTGGGGGGGCAATTGTGGCCAGATCCCTGCTTTTGTAATTCTCTATTCCATTCTAGTTTTCTAAAGGAATAAGGGGCCGGGGGGGAGCATTGGTTTATTTGTCCCGCAGCGTTTGGTTACAAGTGTCCATGTCCGTAGTATCCGTACACTTGTAGTAGAACTTGCAATCAGAGTATAATATCAATACTGCTAAAATCTGCATGTCCTCTGTGTGACTGATACAGCGTGGCTGTTGCATTTTTATAAGTACCAGAATGAAAGCAAAATAAAAATAGCAAACCTAGTGGGGAATAATTTAAGTCTCAGCCCTGCCCCCTCAGACTAATTCACGATTGACTCACGATCCGTGTGAAAACACCGATTGTTAACGTTCCCTCCAGCTGGGAGTGCAGCTGTAGTCCAGCCATTCCATAGTAGGTGGATAGACCGAGCAGTTAAAGCTTTTCCAGTTTAGTAAAACCATTTTTTACAACCACAAAACCTCGTACCCACCAATGCGCTGAGTATGTTGGCATTTCCAGTTGACATATTGTAAATATTTACAATGTTTCCTCCAAATAGTAATTAACATTTCTAAAGAAATTATCTGAGCATCACCATTGGAAAGTTTGTTTTGGGGAATTGATAGTTATTACTGTACATCTGAATTTATTGATGGCAAACATAACTGATCATTCCCCAGAATCCTATTTTTTCATTACAGTATCTAACTTTTTGCCTCCTCTTTTTTGGTTTTGCTGGTTATAAAGGTTTGGATTGGAGAGGGCTCACTGGATCCCAATCCTTGGAGCTGGATCATTGGATTCAAATCATAATGTGGATAGGATAGGGAGGCTGAATTACAAGGATTCATGGAGCGGGATCAAATTACCAGGAACATAGGAGTGGATTCCTGCCCCAACCAAACCGCATTCGTGTGGATTTTTTATTCAACTTAATTGGCTATTCCAAAGATATTTTTTTTCCTATTTTTGACGATTGGAGCCCTTAAGATGCACGATGGAGTTTTGCATTTTTTTGGTAAAAGGAGCAAAGCGAGGACCTGGAGAGGTACGCTGGAGCAATCTCCTTGGAAGGATTCAGCACGAGTAGATGGTAAACCTTAAAGGGGAAAAAGGGGGGTTTCTTTAAAAAAAAAAAGTAAAAAAGTCATTTGTCTAAATTTAAAGACCAAAATTGGAGTTAAAGATGACGTAGGTTTCAATTGGCCATTGCTTTTTTTCTTTGACAAATAAAATTTTTACAAAAACACGCCCCGTGTCATCGTTGGTCGCAGTCTCGCCCTCGTGTTGGGACCCGGACAAAAGCCTTTTGTGTGGAACAGAGCTGGAGTGTTCCACAGGAAACATCCATGTTTGAGCTTCTCCTCAATAAAGGATCAGTTCCCTGGGAAATGGGTGGAATCCAGCGCTGGGGAGGGGAAAAGAATGAATTATCCGTGCTTGAAGGAGGGATTGTTGATAGGAGATCTCAGGGGGGAAATGGGAGATTTATGGGCTTGTCCTGGGGATGAATGGGGCAGAACTGGTCTGTGTGACCATTCCTGCTGTGGGTGGAGGAAGGAGGGAGCAGGAGTTGGGGTCTGGTGTAACCCTGGGCTGTGGGCAGGGCCCATTGCCCCCCTGGGGCCAGGCTGGACCTTCCTTCCCCCTTAGGCTCCCTGCGATGCCCAGAGCAGGCTGTGGCCCCGGGCATGGTGTGGTTACCAGAGCAGTCTGTGAGGCTGTGGGAACAGGGCCGTGGGGGCTCCATGGCACACGGGTGTGAGCTGGGACAGCAAAGGTGAGTTTCAGCCCAAAAACCCCAAACTCCACTGGGAATGGATCTGTTCCACCACTGGTGAAGGAAAGTGAAAGTGGTTTTAAAGGGCACAGGTGTACTCAGGGTGCTTCCCAAAGAAAAACCTGAGAGTTTGGTGTGCCAGGACTGGAGTTTGGAGAGAATCCCTCTCAAAGGACCCACGGGCATGAGGAGTGAAGGACCCTGGCACTCCTGAGGGATCACTTTGGAATACAGCTGTGAGTTCTGAACCAGGGAGTGCAGGCAGAGCTGCTGCCTCTAAGCAGGGTCACCAGGAGCTCATCGACATTGGAGAAACAATTTCAGGGGCAGTTCAGCCAACTGGGACATGGAATTCCCCGTGCAAGGTGTGTGCTGGAGCTGCAGGAAGGCTGGAACTCAGAATTCCCCGTGCAAGGTGTGTGCTGGAGCTGCAGGAAGGCTGTAATTTGTCAAGCCTGCTTCTGGTGGGTGCAGGATGTGCTCCAAGTCTCACCTGTGTGTGGATCAGCTACTGGAGCAAGAGCTCTGTGAGGAATGTTTGCTCCTGAGATTCTCTCTGTGGTTTGGATCACCCCGTGGATGCTCCAGGAGTGCACTGACACCCAGGAAGAGGAGATGGCAACAGTGTTCTCTGCTTGGGATTTGTGGAGTGTCACCTTCCTGGAAAGCTTCTGACTGGAGTCTCTCAGAGCTGGTGGGGACCACACCTCTGCCAGAAGGCTGCAATCCTCCCCTGGAGAGGAGAGGATCCTTTCCATCTCACCTGGAGAATGGGAGGGAACAGAGCCCTCCTGGGCTCTCCCTGGTTTTGGCTTTCCCCCTCCAAGGGGAGAGCTGGGGTTGCTCCAGGAGGAGCTGCTGGTCTGTTGCTGCCCCAGCATCACCCACTCACTTTATTCTCCGTGTCCCAGCTGTGGTGTCTGTGAGATCCTGTAATAAACCTGCCCCCAGTGTGGAGCTTTCATGTATTCCCTTTTTTCCCGTAAAATTGTTTCCATCACCGTGCTGTGAACAGCCAGGCAGTGCTGGAGCAGGGAAACCACAGGGTGAGGCAAGGCTTTCCCCAAGTGCCCCATGTTTTAATTTCAGATTCTGATCCAGCGTGTTCCACCATCCTCGGGGGGAACATCATGTTCTCTGATTGACATAAAATAGAGGAATTAAATTAATATCTCAGAAATGTGCTATGAACCAGGTTTGACAGCATCAGGAGAAGTTAACTGGAGGAGGCTGTGCCTCCTGACACACTCTCAGTTTTTAATTATACCACGTTATGAGTTCATTAACATTGTGACAGGGCTGATGAGGAGTCGGTGAGTTTTGGGAGCAACACTCGTGCCTGGCACAGCCCCGGGAGCCTGCTGCCATCTCCTTTGCCCTTCAGCTTCTCCGAGGGTGAAAGTGAATCTGGTAAGTGCCTGTTTGACTTCCCCCGTGGGGAATCTGCTTCCTGGGAGCCATCCACCGACCTGGCTGGGGGGCAAAGCTGGTTTTAATATCCTCGTGCATTAGTGGGAACAGGCTGTTCCACCAGCACCTCTTCCAGGAAGGTGTTTGCTAGGTTTTCAACAGATGCCAACCAAGGCAAGGTGTCTTCTTTCATCAATATGTGTTCTTCCTGAAACTAAATATTTGGAGAGGCCATTCTCTCTGAAGAAGGTGGAAAAGGGGAAATGGAATTGCAGGGGACATCCAAGCGTAGCCTCTCTCCTGAATCATTTTTCCCCCCAGAGCAGGTGAGTTCCTGCTGCCCAGCGAGCAGGGAGCATTCCCTGCCCGGCAGCGCTGGGTGAGCTGCGCCATTCCTGCGAGGAATGTGCTGCGACGCTCCTGCCGCGCCGATAGTGCCGCTTTGTTGGTACAACTGAGGCCGATTGTGCGCCCGGGGCCGGGCGGCCCCTCCGTGCCCGCCTGGGCCCGCAGCTGCCCGAGCCCGGCCCGATACTGCCTCCTTTGTGCGAGCGGCGAGCGCTCCGGCAGCGCCCGCGGACCGAGGGAATCCCTGCTCCTCGATCGCACAGCGTCCTGATAGCCCCGTGCTTCACAAAGCCAGCGCTAGCTCCGAAATAGAAACGGTTAGAAAACTTGTGGTTTCTCCCAGAAACCACAGTTTGGGGTTTTTTTTTCTGTTGTTTGTTTGGGTTTTTTTTTCTAACAGAAACTTCTGCTTTAGAACAGGAGATTCTTTCATTGATCTGTGTGTGTTGGTTGTGCTGTGAGGTTTCTTGCTCCTGATAACAGCAGAGGTTTTAGCTGTGCAGCAAAATTAGAGTAATTTCTAGACTGGCTTAGAACAGCCCCAGCTCTGGTGAGTCCCCCATGCCGAGTGCAGAATGATCCTGGCTGCACCTGCACGGGAAGAGCAGTTTGTCTGGAATTGCACTTGGAGCCGTTTCAAACAGAAAGCTGAATTATTAGGAAAAATGAAGATTCCAGGCAGTTCCCTGGGTAATAAGCGTTCCCTAAAATCCCTCTCTGAAGGTGAGCCGGCGATGTACCCACCTGCACTGCGTGGTCCCTGCAGTGCCTTGTGCTGCCCTGGCAGAGCTGCAGGATGGGATGGGATGGGCACAGAGCCTGGCAGAGTCATGGGACAGCACGGGCACAGAGCCTGGCAGAGCTGCAGGATGGAATGGGCATAGAGCCTTGCAGAGCTGCAGGACAGGATAGGCATGGAGCAGGGCAGAGCTGCAGGATGGGAACAGAGCCTGGCAGAGCTGCGGGATGGTCCTGGAGCCGGGCACAGCCGCAGGACAGGCACAGAGCCTGGCAGTGCTGTGAGATGGCCACAGGACCTGGCAGAGCCATGGGACGGGCACGGAGCCCGGCAGAGCCGCAGGATGGGCTGCAGCCTCTCCCGGCGCTCCCTCGCCCTGCCCTGGGGGCTCAGGGGGTCCCTCACCTCTGCGGCCCCTCCCGCCGGGCCGGCTGGGTGGATGTGCCACTTGCAGAGCCATTAACATAATTTTATGCGCTAATTTGTGTAATCATTAAAGAGTGGAGCAGGGCATTGTTCGCATGAGTAATTACCTCTATATTCTAATAGCTCTAATTCATCCCTTTAGTGAGTTTCGTGTTTCAGTGACTCAGCCGCGATTCACGCTTCGGGTCCTGTGTTTTTTGAAGAAATGCCCGTTTCTCGCATGGCTTGGTCGCCCTCTGCGCGGCTGCTGACGTGACAGATCCTGAGGAGCTCAGAGCACGCGGATGCCGGCCGGGGAAGGTTTGCCAGCGTGGATCCGGGGCTCTGGGGCTGCCTGCATCCCACGGGGCTTTGACTGGCTGGGATGCTGCGGAGAGCAGCTGCCAGCAGAAATTTCAACATGGAAAACTTGGCAGTTTGCTGAACTCTGGGTATTTTCCTTCTGACAAAAGGCAGGGCTGTGTTTTTGTCGTGATTTTTGATACAAGATGAAACACGGGGATAGAATCCCGCTGCGCAGGCTCTGGCTGCATTGATTCTCCATCCTCACACGTGCGTGTCTGTACAGCACACAGGCAGGAGGGAAGGCATGGGGAGCATCATTTTCTGCCTGATTTACAGCATGACACAGGATATTTTCCCGAAGGCACCGAAATTAATTTGAGGCAGAGCTGCCTGCTACCACCAAAGGTTTTGTTTCCCCCTCGGAAACATGGAGCAAAGTTGGTTCCTTGGCCAGTGAGAGCAGGGATGCTCTGCCCGAGGCTCCCGCCAGCGCTGGATGCTCGTCCCTGTGGGATCAGCTGAGCGATGCAGATGAATGCACAGACATTGATTGTTTTGGAGGCAATCCATAACTGCCAAATGAGATTAAACACCACCCAGGTCCCAGCAAAAAATAAAAGTAAAGAGCAAAGAATAAAGAAAATGGGGCACGGCATTGGCAAATGGTCCTGGGGGAGCATCTAGCCGAGTATTAATCCCTGCCATCCCCATCCCTGGAGGATTTCGGAGCTCTCTGCCGCTGTTAATCGCTGCAGCCCTGCAGGGAAGGTAATGCAGCATTATCCGTGCTCTCCAGCTGTGGCTGGGGAGGAGGGAGCAGCCGGCTCGGCCGAGCTTTGCCGTGTGCCAGTGAAAGATCAGGGATTAGCGTCAGGATTTCCTCGCTGCCTGGGCTGCTCTAATTCAGTGGTGGTGCTTTTCCCCAAACGCACTGACCTCGTGTGCCTGCTGCTGTACACGCCGTGCCCGGAGGAGCCGGGGCAGATGGTGGGAAGGGGAGCGAGGCAGGAGCGGATGTTTCCCTGCAGTCCTCGGCCCCGCAGGAATTATTACTAAAAATGGTCACTGGTGATTAACGGAGCAGTGCGCTGCTGAGGAATTGGTACGGGCTCTGGCTCGGGAAGTTTTTAAATCAAACTGGAAACAGTTTTCCTGGAGAGCAGCAGAGTTCAGCAGGTTCAAAGGCAGAGTGCTGAGGGCAGCCCGGGCAGGGGGTGAGCAGGGGTCGGTGGCACCTGCCAGGAGGGCTCTAAGTGTCCCATGTGAGACAGAAAAAGCTGCGATCTCCTCGTGTCCGTGCGCACCCTGTAAACCGCGAGTACACACAGGAGCTGTGGCTGCCCCACCCATCCCTGAAGTGTTCAAGGATGGGGCTTGGAGCAGCCTGGTCTAGTGGAAGGTGTCCCTGACCCCGGCAGGCGGGTGCGACTGGATGCTCTTCAATATCCCTTCTCCCCAAACCATTCCACGACCCTGGGGTTTGATATTAAGTGCGGGCAATCCCCAGCATGTGACACCAGTGCCAGCTCCGTGTGCGGCTGTCCCGGGGTGTCCCCACTGTGTCCCCACAGTGCCAGTGGTGCCAGAGATGGGCACGGGCAGTGTCCCTGCAGGTCACACCGGCAGCGTCCCCGGGGCCCGTGTGACAACCGAGGGGCGGCTCTGCCCTCCGTGGGGCGCACATGACAGCGGCCGTTTTATGGCCAAAAAAAAAAAGAAGAAAAAAAAGAAAGTTGTGACGGAGGCGACCAAAATAACAACAAAAACCCGCTGGGCGCTGGCGGCGCGGGGCAGCTGCGGCGCTCAAGGTGCCGGGCAGAGATTAGCCCAGGCACGGCTGAGGACAAGGAGGTGGCAAGAGATAAGGGGATAAGGGCACTTCCCGGCGTGCGGCCGCAGGGCCAAACACAGCCCGGGCTCGCTGTCCCTGCCCGGGGGAAGCTCCGAGCGGCTCCCGGCCGGGCACGGCGTGTGCGGGGGCCCGGAGAGCCCCGAGAGCCCCGGAGAGCCCCGAGAGCCCCGGAGAGCCCCGAGGCACGGCACCAGCCGGGGCTGCGGGCACGGCGGCAATCCGCCCGTGCCGAGCCCCGGGGACAGCACACAGCCGTGGATGGATTCACCGGGTGGCAGCGATTGGGGAAATCGCAGGGAGGCACGAAGGGTTTCCCATGGCAGCCGGCCTGAGGGGGGACAGGGCTGCAGGAGGGGCAGCGGGGAAGGAAGAGCTCGGGAGCGCTGCAGGGAAGGGAGGGACCGGGGCAGGGCAGTTTGCCATGGGAATGCTTTCACCAGGGAATGCCTAAAGCGTGGAGTAACCGCGAGGCTTTTCCTGCCTGGCGCTGGGGCAGCCCTGGCATGGTCAGAGCGGTGGGAGCTGGCACCCAGCGGAGCCGGGGGTGTCCCCCTGCCACAGCAGCGTGTGGCCCTGGCACCACAGCCCCTCTGCCCTGGGCATCCCCCGGCTTCCCTCCCTCCTCCTCCTCCTTACACATCACCGCAGCAGCGCACCTCGGGGCTGGGGGCTACAGCCTGGAAAGCGGAGCAGAGAGCAGGGACTGACTGGGCCATCCCTGCTGAGTCCCGGGGACAGCGCTCCTTCCCCCGGAGCAGCTCCCCGCTGCTTCCCCGCCAAAAGCCGTCCTGCCTCTCGGTGCTCCAGCCGAGCTGGCTGGTGATTCCCTGCATCCTCTTTCCCTCTTTTGGAAAGTGAGGCGATCTCTCACAGGCGCTAGTTACGAGCAGGCTCCGGCGCTCCCGCCGAGCCCGGGGCCGGCTGGGGATGGCCCTGGCACGGCACGGGCAGGACAGGGCATCGCTGCCAGCCTCGAGGGCGGGATGGACACTGGCTGCGGGCAGCCCTCCGGCCAGAGCTTCCCCTTTTCCTTTTCCTTTTCCTTTTTCCTTTTCCTTTTCCTTTTCCTTTTCCTTTTCCTTTTCCTTTTCCTTTCCCTGTCCCTTTTCCCATTCATTTTTCCTTTCCCTTTCTGTTCCCATTTCCATTTCACTCTGCCTAGTAAATGGCTTGTTGTCCCTGCAGCACCTTCCACCCTGGTTTTGCTGCGGGTCAGGGATGCTGGTCCAGCAGGAGCTGGGCAGTGGGAGACTGTGAGATGGTCTCCTGAGGATGCTGGACCACCCCACGGTTCCTCCCAGCAGGCAGACTCTGCTTCCAGCCCTGATTCCCAGAGATGTAATTCACTGTCTCTGTTTAGTGTCCCTGATCTCTTTGAGAGGGAAGGCTGCAAAGAGAGAAACCAGAGAAGACAGAAGTCGGGAAGCAGCTGAAGGGAAATTGCCTGCGGGGAGCACATTCTCAGCACCATCGGCGCAGCTTATTTACACTCTCGAGGGCTCTCCAGCCCCACCGAGCTGCGAAATTCAAAGCCTGCTGTGGCACTCTGAGCATGAACAGAAAGGGGCTCCTGCAAAGCTGAAATATTTGGCCACAGTTTCCATTGTAAGTGGTGCAAGCACACGCTGGCCCAGCAGAACCGGAGCAGGGCTGTCAGCAGGAGCTGACAGAGGGATCCGTGGTGCTGGCACTGGGCACAGCGTGGCTGTGGCACCGAGGGGCAGCTCCAGGGCTGGCCTGGCCCTGGGAGGCTTCCCACAACCATCACCAGAGCTGGCACGGGAGGCAGGAGACATTGCCTTCCTTCCTAACAATGTGGGAAGTGCCGCGGGAGCAGGAGGGAAGGCTTGAGTTTGAAAGGCAGAGAAGCACAGCCTCGGGAGGGTGGTAAATGGGCCACGGGCTCCCAGTGCCCTAGAAATTCCCTGCGCCTGCACAGCGGGGTGGCTGCTGATGCTATCGCTGTCCCAGCTCCATGACTAAGGGAGCTGCAAGGTATAAATTAAATAACACAACACTTCAAGCCGCCTGTTATGTGGGTTTGTCCTAAGCAGTGCCGCTTTAATTAAGACGGAGAGTTTACAAATCTAACCTTTGTTTATTCTGCTTTGGGGCATATATAATGTAAATATGTGTTTTCAAACACTGCGGCTTTTTAGACTTCCAGTTATAATTCTGGGTAAAGGAAAGTTCGTCAGGTTTGGCACGGGCTTGCCCTTTCTAAACAGAGCTGCTGCGAGTCCTTCCCCGGGGGCTCTGCAGCTCCCAGCGCCGGGCTGCCCGAGGTGTCGGGGCACAGGAGGGGCCGGCAGGGCCCAGCCCGGCGCTGCCCAGAGGGAAGTGGGCTCCAGCTCCGTTTCCCTCTCGTCTGACTTCGCTGCGAGTCTTGCGGGTTTTGTTCCTGTGTCTCCTCTCGGCGCTCTAGCTGTGAAAACAAGAGCAGAGTTTAGGCGGCTACGTGCTGGTCGGGATTTCTGCGATGAGTCAGTGATACGCTTGGGTAGTTTTCTTAGCCTTTAATTGAAGTGAGTGTGAGCCCTTAACAAAGAGCTCTCCCAAGTCTTCCTTAATAAGCGTTAACAAAAATAACCGAGCGCCCGGCCGGGAGGGAAACAACCAGGGGCGGCAGCGGTGTCCCCTGTCCCCGAACAAGGGGTTCCTGCGGCTCTCCTGGGGCAGCCCTGGGGTCACCACAGGGCAGGAGCGGGCACGGGGGGCGCTGATCCAGCCGATCCCGCACCACGGCTGGGAAAAACGTCTGGGATGAGCAGAGACCATCTCCAGGCGAGCCAGGGTGCTGCACCGGCAAACCCCTTTGGCTCCTTTCTTTGGGTGCTTTTCTCCAAAAAAAACCCCACCAAGAAACTCCAAAAAGGTGTGCGGGGCTGCGCAGTTAGGAGCTTCTGCGGAGCAAGGGCAATATTCTACAATTTCCAGCGCTGTGCATCAGCACGGAGCTCTACTGTGGTGCAGACGGGGGGGACAAACCCAAGCAGGCTCCAGACTCCCTGAGGCAGACGGACCCTTGGAGCTGCAGGTGCTCCCAAGCAGGCTGGGCCACTCCAGGCAGCCAAGCCCACACGTAGTCACAAACTTCCCTCTGGGGTCACACGGCTGAGAAACTCCTTTTTGTTTCAAATGCAAACACATTTTGACATAACCACTTGACTCTGGCGCTGGAGTTTCAAGGAAAAAAAGCATGAGAGGCGTGAAAGAACCGCAGGCATCTCTCGGAACAGAACAAGGACTGTTTTGCAATGCTCTGGGCAGGTGAAGAACCGTGCTGCAGGAGCCAGGTGCCCTGCCCAGCACTGAGCCAACACAGCCAGGGCTGAGCCGGTGGGCTGGGACCCTGCTGTGTGTCCCCTGCTCTGTCCCCATTGTCCCTCCGTGCTGAGCTGCTGCTTCAGGACCGGCCTCTGCATTATCTGTAACAGGAGACAAGAAAAACCACCCGGGTGTCCCGCACGGGAGGAAGTCACAGGGGCCAAATTTAGCCCTGCACGCTGCAGCCAGGGCGCCTCGGCCGCTCCTTCCCGCCGAGGCCTCGATGCTCAGCAGGGATCCAGGCCTGAGCAAAGAGGATTGACCAGAGCTGGGGGAAAATAAATAATAAAGTGCTGTAAGCCTGCTCTCATCTCCCCAGTGGCAGGGAGGGCGAAGAGAGGTCAGGATTAAAACCCCCCTCCTGTGACAATGTTAAACCTGCCACACTCAGGTGTGGGAGAAATGCTGGGTGTCCCCCAGGTGCCACCTGAGGCAGGGCACAGATGTGCCCCGCATCCTTCCCTGTCCTGGCAGCACCAGGGAGGTGCAAGGAGCCGTCCCTGGGCCCCGTCGTGCCGCCTGTCAGGGACGTGCTTGGTGTATGTAAACACGTAATTAACGGTACGTATGTACTTAATTGCTCGTGGCTACGATTTGCATGCATGTGCTGCGCCGAGGATGCCTCAGGTACGGGCGCAACCACTCCGCTGGCCCGGGGGAGGCGGCGGGGCTGCGCATGGTCAGCGCACCGCCCGAGCCCCACACGGCCCGGCCCGGCCCGGGGGAGGCTGCCGGGGCCGCGGGACAGGGCCGGGCCCGGCCCTCCTGGAGCGCGGCCAGGAGGGGTGCGAAGCAGGGCCGGCCCGGGGAGGCGGCAGCGGCCCCGTAGGGCTGAGGGCGAGCCCGGGTGGGCTGAGGACGATCCCAGCTGTGCCGAGGCGGCGGCGGCGCCGGGCGACCCCGAGTTCACACACCCCCTCGCCCCCGGCGCTGCCGCCCGCCCGCACCCGCGGGCGAAGCCCCCCGCCGCCCCCGCGGCTCCCTCCCCTCCCTGCCGGCGCGGCGGGCGGGGGGCGGCGGGCGGGCGGGGAGGGGAGAAGGGGCGGGCGGGCGGCTCGGCGGCCCCGGGGCCGAGCCGGGGCGGGCGGCGGCGGCGGCCCCGGACACCTCGGCCGCTCCTCCATCTTCTCTCGCCACAGCTCGGCTTCCCCAGCCCGGGACCGGCCCATTGCCAGCCCCGCGGGGGCGGCCGGCCCGCCGCGCCGCCCCGGCCCCGCCGCCCGCGCCGCTGCCTCGCCGCGCCGCCCCGGGCCCGCCGCCCGCCCCGCGGCGAGGGGAGCGGCGGGGGGCGGCGCCGCGGCCGCCCGGGCCATCGCCGCCCCGCCGGGCGCCGCCGCGCCGCCGCCTCCCCCTCTGGGCCGCAGTGGTGCAGCCCGAGGTTAGCGGAAGCGGCCGCTCGGCGCTGCCATGTTGAGCCGCCGCCGCCGCCGCCGCTTTGTTGTCGGCTCCATGTAGCTGCGGCCCGGGGGAGGGAGCGACGGGGGACCGCCCGCCGCAGCCGCCGCCGCCGCCGCCCGGGGCCGCGCCGCCCCCGCCATGGAGGCCAACTGGACCGCGTTCCTCTTTCAGGTGAGGCCCCGCGGCGGCGCTGCCCGCGCCCCCTCTCTCCCTCCCTCCCTCACGGCCGCGGCCCCGCCGGTCCCCGCCGGGCCGGGCTGTCACTCAGCGCGGCCGCCCGGCCCCCGCCCGCCCCCGGCCCGGCCCGGCCCGGCCCGACCCGGCCCGCCGGGCAGCGCCTCACCGGCCCCGCGGCTCCGCTTCTCCCTCCTTCCCTCCTGCACTTTCTCCCTCCGCCGCCGCCCCGCAGCGCGCTCCCTTCCCGCTTTCATTACAAACCACCGATATTCATATTTGTATTTTATTTTTGGTTTTTCCCCCGCAAAACATGAGATCGCGCTTTTTTTTTTTTTTTGGTGTTTGCTTGTTTTTCTCTCCCCCCTCGTCTAAAGAGACAAACAACAACAGAAAAAAAACCCACGAACAAAAAAAAAAACAAAAAACAAAAAAACAACCCCAAGCTTCCACCGGGCTCCAACAAAACCCCGATGGAACAAACGCCGTGTCTGGGAGAATAAATTAATCCCTCTTTAAACAGCCTGACTCAGGGCCGGCTGACGAGGGAGCTTGTTTTCTTTTAAAATAGGACGCGAGCGGGCCGGATTTCTGTAAAAACTGGCGAAATCCTAACGGGAATGGGGAGGAATAGGGACGGTGGAGCGTGCAACCCCTCCCTTTGCCAACTGAGTCACAATTTTCCCCCTTTCTGTCGGTGAAAGACTGACTTAAAAACACCGCTGTTTATGTAATTCCGGAGAAAATCCAATGTACCAGAAAAAAAAAAATCTAAAAAAAAAGAAATCTTTGCCTGGCTTTTGTGAGCCTCGCGAGCCCTTTCTCACCAGATTGTTTTCTTCTGGATATTTTTTTTTTTTTTTGCGCTGGAAAACATAAAATGTGTGATTGCAGCAGCAGCAGCGGAGGGAAAAAAAAAAAAAGCGCCCAGCACATCACCTTTCTCAAGGTAAAATAATCCTCTTTGCACGTTCCCGGTGGCGGCCGCTCGCTTCCTCACTGTCCTCCTCGGAATTAAACCCAGACCCAACCCGTGACACGAGTTTGAAAACCTGAGTTGAATGAATAAATCCGCCAAGAGCGAGCACCGTTCCTTTAGGGAGGAAAAATTCGTCCCTTGCAAGTAGCAAGGGATGAGTCACTCGCTCGGGTTCTCTGCCTCGGAAAACACGCCGGGAATGTTCCGGGGAGCCGGTACCGGGAGCTGGGCGCTGGGTTTTCCGCCTTTTCCTGGGGGATGCGGGCGATGCCATTGGGTTTGGCTGAGGTCTGGTGAATTATTTCTCACTCTAGTGGGCAGTTGTGATTCGCACGTAGGAAACTTCACGCTAAGAAGTTAATCTCCTTAGTTTAGGGCCATCTCCCTGCGAGCCGGGGCTGCTTTAGTGCCTTGCTGCCTCCCAGCTGAGCGTTTTCCAGGGGAAATTTTTCCTAGGCTGGCAGGACTGTATTGCAGCAGGCTGAGAAATGCCAAGTAATGCTTCAAGTACGTGTCCAGCTCCTTGCTGCTCGTCCGTGCTTTTCTGAAGGTGCTGAGTTTTGAAGTAGTGATGTCACACGCTGATTTAGGAGTCAGCTTTGCTGCTTTTAATTAAGGAGTCAGCAGTTCGCTTTCTGAACGTGCGACTCGGAAGCATCTTCATGAAACTGTGACGTGGAAATTTTCCTCTGATTTTTTTTCCCCCTCTCTAAATAATAAAGCTTTCAGAGCTCATAATAAATGCTGGTTATTGTTTCTTGAGTGGTTTTGTTAGAATCAATGATTTGGGGTGCGAGCGTGCCAATGCACCCAGCAGAAAGCAGCACTGAGGTAGTCCTGATGTGACTTTCATTTTTCTTCTTCCCATTCTCACAGCAACCCATCAGCTCCGATCCAGCTGATTAGTTAAAACTAGTTAAAAAGCGTGGATTTAAAAGCCTGTCCCCAGTGTCAGTTAAATAACAAATGGAAGTGACTGAATATTCACACTCGTTCTTCCTGGGGGGAGTGTTAAACCAAGTGTGCGTTCCAGCTGGGACAGGATTCCTAAGGGACAGCTTAATACGTGGAATATAAAGTTGTAATTTTTAGCCAAATGTTTTTAGAGGAGGTTTCGATGTCTTAATTTTAGTCCTGTGGCAGTGGGCTGTGGGACTGTAAACCGTTCTTCCAAATAAAGTTGTTTGATTGTTTTTAGATGGCATTTTGATGAATTGTATCCCTTTCTAAAGAAACAATCGTGCTACTGAATAAGCAGTTCTTGTTTGGATCTTCTTAGTCCCCAAAATGCATAGTTGGAAAACCGCTTTTAGGATGTGCTCGGGAAGTGAAAGTTGTATCTGTTAATGTGAGGAGGACTCATCCATCAGATGGAGTGTTCAAGATATGACTCATGCTAATTTGTTGCTCTCACATTAAGGCTGAAGCACAAAAATATTTTAGCCTCTGGCATTGGAAGTTCACAATGCCACATCCTACACTCTGGGTCATGAATTGCAGGGTTTTTTTGTTTACTGCCCCCCCAGGAGAGAAGGAATTAGTGACAGAACAAGGGGATTTTGCAGGAGAGCCCGTCCCAGGCCATCAAAATATCTCCAAATTGTTGACTTGATGTTAATGCTGGGTGAAGTAAAACCGTGGTTGGAGCCTGCATAACTGCGCCTGCCAGAGGCGTGCAGCAGGTGCTGGCTTCCCTTCTCCAACAGGGAGTTAAAAAAAATGCTGCCTGATCCTTTTTTAAAAGGCTTTAACAGCCCTTGGAAACTGAGGAACACAGCTCGGGGCAGAGGGGCTGTGAGGAGCACGGTGCTGTGAATAATGCTGGCTTCCTCGGAACCAAGATAAGCAGACTTACATAAGCAGCAGCTCCATAGCCTGTCACTTGATGAATATACATTGTTTTATGTCCACTGTCTCCATCAGATCTGTAGGAATAAGTGCATCATTACCTTGAAGTGCTGACGATTCTTTGAGGCTTAAAAATATCCATAAACTGCCTAAGTTTGAACCTTGTCCAAAGGATTTGGGCTCTCCATTATCCGATCTGCTAGCTCTGCCTTTGAAATTGTATCTCTGGAGCTATCATTAGGTGCTCTGCAGTGTCTTCTGGTGCAGTTTAACAACGTTGTTTAATGCCTATTTGAAGTTGTAAAACATTTCAGAATTTTTTAAAGTTAAAATTGTGTTGAAGCGCACAACTTGCTCAGTATTGTGCTATTGGTGTGTATTGTGCAAACTCTTATTTTCATGCAATGTAGAAGTGTCAAAACCTTTTTAAAAACATGTAAAATAAATGGGTGAAAATGCACAATTGTCACTGAAGTGAGGGAAAAGTTTAATGGAGCTGCTGGGGCTTGTGCCATGCCCTGATTTAGCAGCGTCGCCTCCAGGAGAGTTCTGGATGCAGCTCTTCAGCAGTTGCTCCCTGGAATAAACCAGCCCCTGGGGCTGTTGTTTGAGGTGGCTGCTGTGGCCAGGCAGGTGTGCTAATATCCAGCCTACCTGTTGCATCCCGAGCTTCAGCACAGAGGGATCTGAAAAGCAGATACAGATGGACAGCCTGGCCTGGCTCCTAATGGTTCCCACAAGTTTTGTCTCCTGTCAGTGTCCGGAGTCCAGGCTTTCTGCTGTGAACTGTTTTCCTGTCAGATAGGCTTGGAGTGTTTGGGAGCTTGTATTCCTTCCCACGTGGGTTAGTGTTGGTATTCACCCATGGCTTTTATCCAAAGATCACCAGCATCACGCTCCCAAAAAGTGAGATTGGAATGGTGCAGGAGCTGCCCCACAGCAAGGGAGAGATGCTCTGGGGGGGCTGTAGTCCCTGCTGCGCTTCAGGCAGGCAAAGCACCCAGGATACAACTAGGAAAAAAGCCCAAAGTGAGCTTCTAGAAATACTGGCTTGTCCAAAGGACGTGTTGAAATGGATTCCCATGGGAAGAGCATTAGCCTGAGTGTGCTTCCCAGTACTGTCCACCCCAGCTGATGTAAAAGTAGACAGGTCAGGGTCGTGCACTGGCACAGTGTTTATTCAGCTCTCACAGCTTTGAGTCATGTTACTTGGTGAGGAAAACTATAGGAAAGGAGTCCTGGAGGGCTGCAGTACTGATCTGATGGGAATGCAAGTTTCCCCAAACTCAGCTTCAGGCCTGGCACGCTGCGTTAATAACGAGCCTGATTTAAAACTGGTCTGATGAGACCGAGGCACATCTTGAATACAGATGCACTTAAACTGGCTTAAGGTGCTGGAGTGATTTATTTTAATGCTCCATTAGGCTGAATTGGTCTGTGTGGTTTCTAAACCACATTAAAATTGTATCTGCCAGGGTTTTGTCCCAGTCTGACTGGATGAGTTTTAATAACAGTGTTTCTGCCTTAGAATAACCGCACGTGGTGCAGCACAGCCCGTGGCAGGCAGGCTGCAGCTCAGCTGAGCGCTGCTGCCTGTGGGCCCCCCCCTTCCCTTCCCTTCCCTTCCCTGTAGCTTCTGCCACACATTCTGTAGTTCAAAGTTAGTTGGTATTGGCTGCTTTCAGACAGCTTTCAGGGTTTATTCCCGACACCCTGAACCGTGTTCTCCAGCAGCATCTCTAGATGTCTCCCAGTGTGTATCGATCAGCTTCTCTTCCCAGCACAAAGTAGCTGCTGACGAAGAGAAAAAGGCCCTGCCGCTATTCTTGTTAGTTCCAGACGCAGAGAACACAGTGGTCAGTGGATAAATGCATCAGGAACCTGCTAAATATAGAGATGTGGCTTTAGACAGCTCCCGATTCCAGTTGCTTTGGTTTCAGTGCTGGCACAGGGGTATGAACATGCTGTTTAAATAAGACGCCTTATCGCATCCTGGCTCTCTGTGCCTGCCGTTCAATTCTTAGTGTGCACTAAGCTCAGCTTAAAGGTGGGGCCTTATTTTGCAACTCCTGTCAGTACCTTCATCCTCTCCAGAGATAGTCCTGATGTGCCATCTGATACGATCATTAGCAAAATGAGTTACCTGTTATGTAAAGATGAAATGCTGTTATTAAAAGATCTGACAAGCACCTAGTTGTCTTCCGTAAAAAGTTGCCCTCCAGAAACTTAATAATTCCTACACTTACCACAGGGTCTGCACAGCCAGGGCATTTACAGCGCGAGCGGTTTATCTTGTCCAAAACCAGCATTATGTAACCTTCCCCTGTTGTTCCTTCCGTGGCTTTTGGTCCAGAATGTGCTTCCCTGTCGTTTGTAAATGTTCTCACCGTGCCAGAGCGAGCACCCATCCAGAGAATTTAAGTGTGAATGTTTGGTTTTAGGCACACGAAGCCTCCCATCACCAACAGCAGGCAGCACAGAACAGTTTGTTGCCTCTCCTGAGCTCTGCTGTTGAGCCGCCCGATCAGAAGCCGATTCTGCCCTTACCAATAACGCAGAAACCTCAGCCTGCACCAGAAACATTAAAGGATGCTATTGTTGGGATTAAAAAGGAAAAACCTAAAACCTCCTTTGTGTGCACTTACTGCAGCAAAGCTTTCAGGGACAGCTACCATTTGAGGCGTCACGAGTCCTGCCACACAGGGATAAAGTTAGTGTCACGGCCAAAGAAAACTCCCACCACAATGGTGCCCCTTATCTCGACCATCGCTGGTGACAACAGCCGGAGTTCGCTGGTTTCGACTATCGCAGGCATCCTGTCCACTGTCACTACGTCTTCCTCTGCCACCAACCCCAGCAGCAGCGCCGGCGCCACGGCCATGGCGGTGACGCAGACGGTGAAGAAGCCCAGCAAGCCCGTGAAGAAGAACCACGCCTGCGAGATGTGTGGGAAGGCCTTCAGGGACGTCTACCACCTCAACCGGCACAAGCTGTCCCACTCGGACGAGAAACCCTTCGAATGTCCCATTTGCAATCAGCGCTTCAAGAGAAAGGATCGCATGACCTACCACGTGAGGTCTCACGAAGGTGGCATCACGAAACCCTACACCTGCGGTGTTTGTGGAAAAGGCTTCTCAAGGTACCACCCAGCAAACCCCAGGCGTGCTCTGCTGTTGGCTTTTCGTGAGCAAGAAGGGTTAAGCTATAGTAGTGAGCTGGGAGAGCCAAACTTCTGAGGGGATTGGTGAGGGGATAAAGAGCCTTGTCTGCAGTTAGGGTGGGGGAGTCTCCACCTGAGCAAGGTTAGCAGTGGCCAGAAGTGGTCACTTTTTTAGGAGAGTGGTTTGAAATGGTTTCTCATCCTCATCCAGGGCCCATAAGATGTGTGTCTGTGTCACTGGGGGTGGGCACAGAGCCCCTTCACCAGCCTTTGCCATGGTCTGTGAGTGGGGCAGGGCAAAGGAACTGTCACCTGGTCTTACAGCAGGGTGGAGGGACAGCACAGGGGGAGCTTGCACTGCTGCCGGCTCTGTTTGTACCTGTGCTTGCAACAGAGAAAACTTCAACCTTCAGAGCTGTTGCGCTCTCACCTTTACACAAGGTGTGACCAAACGTGCCATTGCCAGGTGTGTGAGGAGAACTGAGTTAAGCTTTAAACCGCAGGCTGGTTTTAAGCTGTGAGGTGTTGCAGGTGAAGCCCGTGGTAGGTGAGGGGAAGGGATTTATCCTGGCTGTCAGAGGGACGGGGGCTGCAGGGAGTGACCAGCTCGGTGTCAGCTCTGCTAGCCAGGGTGTCCTGGCTCTGTGTTTGTAACGGTGTGCACTTTTCTCCTGTTCCTCTATTTCTTGCAGGCCTGATCATTTAAGCTGTCACGTTAAACATGTTCACTCAACAGAGAGACCCTTCAAATGCCAAGTAAGGGCTAAAATGGTTTATTAAGAGCAATACCTTATTGTGTCAGTGGTACTCAGGTGAATCTTTTCAGAGCTGTATTTACTCCTGGACTTTTGAAAAGGAAGTTTAGGAGTAAAGCCACATTTGCCACCACACCATGATGCTGGAGTTCTGGTGGAACTTTAAAAAGATACCATGGTTGCTTTTTTAGGAAGATTAGAGGCTTTTTGCTTTCTTGGAGAACAGCATAGTTGCTCTGTTTTACCATATGCTTAACTTAGTAGTAGGATTGTAGCAGCATCCTCAGCTTAGTGCTCATTTCTGGGGTAATGTGTGCAGTGTCTTTCTCAGCATGTTCAAATGAAATGTCTTTCTCAGCACTTCTATTTAAAATGGGTGGGAATGGTTGATTCTGGATCTCTTATTTTGCTGGAAGGGGAAAGCAAGTTGTCCTAAATTGATGACTGAGACTAGGAGAAATAATTTGATTGCCCTTGAACAATTAACTGTTTTGCTTGGAATATCCATGCTTATTCCAACCTGTTTTAGTGACTCGTCTTATTAAATAAAAGCCTTGGATAAAAAGAATAGTGTTAGGAAAAGGTTTTGTTTCCTTCTGGGTGGGAACAGAAGTAATTGAGCAGTGTAAGGTACCAAGTTCATATTTGTACAGTAAAATTACATTAGAAACCAACTTTGCCTATTGTAGCCGTTTTTTACAAGCTCCCTCTTGCATTGGTGGTGGGTAAGGCAACCCACTGTTTTCAGAAAGTTCAAGCAGTGTAGAATATGATTTTTGTCCTGATTGTCTCAGAAGCAAATTCCATTCTCAGTCTCTGCTGAGTAGTTTGATTTTGGTTTCTGTATAAATGCAGGTAAAAGTTAAAGTTGTCAATGCACTTAGGATACTGTTAGGACCTGCCAGGTAACGTGGGCTCCCAGAGGGCCTGTGGGTGATGCTGTGCTGCTCTGTGTGCCCCTCAAGTGTAACTTTGTCCTCCATCTAGACGTGCACTGCTGCCTTTGCCACCAAAGACAGACTGCGGACACACATGGTGCGCCATGAAGGAAAGGTATCGTGTAATATCTGTGGTAAACTTCTGAGTGCAGCATATATCACCAGCCACTTAAAGACACACGGGCAGAGCCAAAGTATCAACTGTAATACCTGTAAACAAGGCATCAATAAAAGTAGGTGAACGTTTTACAAACATTTCTAATAACAATGTGTGTGTGAAGGGAATTGCCTTTGATGATGTTAAACTTGGCTACGTGTCTGTCAATCTGGGTGGTCACACCTCTTAAAAGTAGATCTTTAGTAAGAAAATGTGCTTCAGCTCAAGAATTGGCATGTGTGGAGTTGGTTTGCTGCAACACTGTGCTCTCATCCCTTGGGAATGCCCTGCAGTTCATGACAGTGACCCATCTCTTGAAGAAAAGAGTTCCCAGGTTTTCAGTGCTACTTCCTGAACTGTGCAGGTCTAAAAGTCCAACAGATAGTCTGGAGATTTTAGACTATTTAAGAACTGCTAAGATTTGCCAGGTTTCAGGTTTGAAGCCTCATCCAAAGCTCATCAAAATCAGGAGAAAGATTTCTCTGCTTTCTCTGAGCTTTGACCCTGGGGCTCTGTGTTTTCCTCCCTCAGGCAGTAGCTGACAAGAAAATGATTTAAATCCAGCCCTGATAGGTTTTGGGCATTAATGGCATCTGACTGGTGTTGTGCAGGAGGTCAGATGAGATGTTTGTAATAGCTCCTTCTAGACTTAAACTCTGGACCTGGGAATGCCTAGCAAGTAAATGAAGACTTGACTTTCAAATTTTCCCTATTAAAATACCTGTAACTTAAGTTAACCCCACATGGTTAGTAATATAAAATGGGTTTTCAGAGGAATAAAGAGGCAGAAGTAAGGAATGTCTTTGGAAACTTTGTCCTTAAAGCCTTTAAACTGCATTAATTTACAACATCTTTGCAGTTCCTGTTACTCCTGGATAATTTGAAGGTACTGGGAATGTCTGAAATGCCTGATTGTTGAGTTTAGTAGGAAATTTGGATGTGAAATATTTTTCAAGGGTAGGCTTACAACTCTGGCTTCCCAAGCCAGTTTGGTGGTGCTAAGCCAGTTCACATGAGGCATTTTGAGCAGTTGTTAGAGGTGGAAATGATGAGCTGTACTGGGGCCAGAGAGTAGTGACAGGCTGTTCACTGACGTAAACTGAAAATTTCAAGTTATACTTGCAATAAAATTTAAAAAGGCTTTTTTTTATTTTTCATTCTTAAGCTGGAGCTAAAGTTTAGAAAAAGTGGATTCCGTTTGAGTTCTAGAGACTAATTGGAATCTTTAATTTCATTCTTCCTAAATACAAAATAAATAATGACAAGAGAAGTCTGGTTTTGGCACTTAAAGTAGATGTTCTTGACTTATGTTTTGGTTTTTAGCTCTTGGAAAAATAGTTTTATGAAGCACAGAATTAATGGTACTGTTTTAAACAGCTCTGTGATTTTGTTCTTGGAATCCTGTGAGATTCCACATGCTCTTTGTAGAAGTTGCCTTTGTGATCTCAGCAGAAAACGGAGTAACTTTTCAAGGTGAATTTGTGTTCTTACTTGATTGGCATAGCATGCATGAGTGAAGAGACCAGCAACCAGAAACAGCAACAGCAGCAGCAGCAGCAGCAACAACAACAACAGCAGCAGCAGCAGCAACAACAACAACAACAACAACAGCAGCAGCAGCAGCAGCAGCAGCAGCAGCAGCAGCAGCAGCACGTAACAAGTTGGCCTGGAAAGCAGGTAGAGACCCTGAGATTGTGGGAAGAGGCCGTCAAAGCCAGGAAGAAAGGTAAAACAAACCAATATTGACGTGGCTGGGTTTGTGAGATGGGAGTTCACAGTCATACAGGGAGTTTGAGGTGTCAGGAAGGATGTCTTACGTGACAGTTTCATTCTTAGAAGTCATAGCTAAGAGAGAACAGGAGGAAACAGCCCCAGAGAAGGGTGTGTTAAATGACCTGCTCATGATTTACTCCCTTGGTCTGTGTGCTTGCCTGTGTCCCTAGAGCCATCAGGTACAGAGGGGAGCTTGTGTCTGCTCCAGCAGGAGTGGGGGCTTGGACTTGCATGTGGCTTTTGGCTGTGCTTGTGCTTATTTACCCTGTTCACCTGTCTGCGCACACACACACACCCACCCACCCCCTCTGCCCTGCATCAGTGCCAGGGTGCCTGTGGATGCTTTCTGTGTCCTGCTCATCTTGTCTCCCCCAGTTTATTCCACCTGCTCTATCATCATGTAGCTGTCTTTGCATGAAGTTTTCTAGACCTCAGAGAGCTTTCTCTCTCTCTCTTTCTGTCTGTTGCTTTGTTTCATTACAAAATGAGGTAATCACTGATCCTGTTTCTCATCAGTGCTGGCTCACAGCTTAGCTCTACCTGTGCTGCTGTAATTGCAGTGGGATTGCTGTTGTTGGTCATTGTGGCAGTTTGTAGGGAACAGATTGCTTCGGTTTAGTGGGTTTAGGATACAGTAGTTTAAATTCTCCCATTACTGCTGCTTATTTGGTTCACAACAGTTTGATTATTAATGCCCATCATGTGACTTCATGGGTTACATGTTTTAGAGGTTCTTAATGACCACTGCTTGCTGCTTTTTCACTGGCTGTTTTTAGGAATGTTTTCGACTCACCTTATTGTTTCCTTTTCTCTCAACCTTCCTTTCAGTTCTTCAATCTGTTTTTGTTTTCTAGGTTCTTGTTTGTGTTTTAGGCTGCTTATTCCTTTCCCCTTGTTATGCCAGTAATTGAATTCTGTGATCAGACAGTGCAGAAACAGCTTATTCATGTTAAAATGCAGTGATAACAGAAACATTACATATCATCAGGCCACTAAATAGATAAAGCAAATGATGTTTGATTTAGAAAATCACTGAGAATTATTTTCTACTTGTTCTTTCCTATGTCTTGTTTCCTTTTCCTTTCTTATGGAGAATGTTGAATATGCTTTAACAGAACAGTGGTTTGGGGCAGGAGGGGGGTGAGGGAGGTGGGTGGGTGACAGTGGTGTCACACTGGTGCTTTTAGCTTAACTTAACTGGGGAAGGGCATGGGTGGGATGTGTCTTTGGGTATGACTGCTTGAAGGTGAAGTTAGACCAGTCTATGCCATGCTTGAGCTGCTCTTTCCATGCTGGTTCTCCTGTGCTAGTTCCACTTGTGGTGGCTTTACAACACTAGATGGGATTTTCTTTTTTTTTGTCTAGTACAATTTATTTTCAAAATTTTTATTTTATTTTTTTTTACTCTTTCCCTTCCTCTCCACCCCTCCTAGCTATGGACTTTGAAGAACCAACAGTAACCCTTGAATGGGGCTAATGTTGCTTTCAAAGTTATATTTGTATTGCCCCAGAGGCAAAGTGGACTCTTTGCTCCTGGCTTACCTCTGACACGTGGGTGTAACTGAGCTTGGGGTCCTGCCCTACAAATGTGGAAGCAGACACGGCTTAGTAACGTTGGTGCAGAGCGCATTTTCCCTGTTTCTCTAGCAGCCAGCCCTTCCTTTCCTGGCGCCTCCCTCCCCCTCCCTCCCTCCCGGTGTGGGTAGCCGGCAGGTGGTGCTGATGGATGTGCAGTGATTCCTGTCCCGTCCCCCCCCCCCGCTCCCCAACCCGGCCTCCTGGGTCTCCCTTGCTCTGCACTTCAGTCCTGCTTGCTGCAAACCCCCCAAAACCCCCCAACCAACGTGGTGTGGAGCTGGAGCTTGTGTGAAAGCTGAGGAGCTGATGGGGGTTGAGGGATGTGCTGCTGGGGTAGCCTTGAAGTAGAGGTACTGTGAGCAGTGGAGTGGTTTAGAAGCAATAATTAAGACTGAAATAAGCAGGTAAATATTGAAACGAGCTTTGCTTATCAGTCCCTAATAATGACTTTTTAAAACCTTCACAGAATGTCAGTTCACCTTTGAGAAGGCTATAGAGTACGTACCATTCGGTATGTACACTCTCTCTATTTCTACTGTTCCTCTTGGGAGGATTTTTTTGATTGTACAATACTGTTTTTATGAACATGGAAAAACCCTCTTGCTAAGACAACCTCACTTGACTTCTCAGGGAAAAAAAAAATACTCAATTGAAATGACCTGCATGAGAGTTTGTATTTCCTGTAGGCTATAGAACGTTAACAGTTTTAACTTACTAATAATACCTAAAGAAAATTATTCCAGAATTTGTACCTGTTCTTGTTCGGTTTTTGGGTTTTTTGTTTTGTTTTGTTTTGTTTAAACCTTGTCCATGGTTTTTTTATGTGTTAAAAACTTTTTGTCTTTTTTATGTCTCATTTTTAGAAGCTGCTAACTTGTGCCAAACCTCCACTGCTGCTACTACGCCTGTGACTCTTACTACTCCATTCAATATAACGTCCTCTGTGGCTTCTGGGACTATCACAAACCCAGTCACAGTGGCAGCTGCAATGAGCATGAGAAGTCCAGTAAATGTATCAAGTGCAGTTAATATATCCAGTCCGATGAACTTAGGGCATCCTGTAACCATAACCAGTCCTCTGTCCATGACCTCTCCATTAACGCTCACCACCCCGGTGAACCTGCCCACCCCGGTGACCGCTCCAGTGAACATAGCGCACCCCGTCACCATCACGTCCCCCATGAACCTGCCCACCCCCATGACGCTGGCTGGCCCCCTCAACATAGCCATGAGACCAGTGGAGAGCATGCCTTTCCTGCCCCAGGCCTTGCCCACCTCTCCTCCCTGGTAAACAAGTTCTAAACAGTATTAAAAAGGATTAAAATGGAATCCTTACCAGCAGTTCTTTTTTGGGTTTTGTTTTGGTTTTTTTTTTTTTGTTTTGTTTTGTTTTTTGTTCTGTTGGGTTTTTTGTTTTGTTTTGTTTTAGTTAATAATAAATTCAGACTAAGACACTGGGGCAACACCATCAGAGACCACAGTAGCATCTTCCCCTTGATTTGGCTCACATGGTTCAGGCTTGAGTTTCACTGGAGCACTTCATTTAAAGTAAGTTTTACATTGTAGCTGACTGATGCTGAATTAGAGCAGATACTTATTTGCCAGAGTTTAAAAAAAAAGGAAAAAAATACCAAAAAAAAAGGTAATTAAAAAATCCAGTTTTATGTTTTATCCCCTCAAATTATAACTTAGAAAATTATTTTAATCTAAACACTAGCGAAGACCCCTCTGTATCTGTGACAGGGTGGATGGCTCATTTTAACCTGCCAGGCAAGTCCACTGTTTCTGAGCTAGTGTAGAACCTTTGTCTGTGTTGATGGTTTTTTTTATTTTTAATGAGTAAATGCATTACAATGTTGTCATTTAAAAAAAATGCATTTTTGGAGAAAATATGCATTTTACCTTTGGGAATATGGTAATTTCAGGCAGCATTCCCTATGGGAAAGGTGATACCAGCTCTGATATGCAAAGCATATGATAACTTATCATTCTAACTTCAACATATAATAGGGATTGTGACCTGATATTTGGAGATGTAAATATTACCCAACATATTACCCTAAGGGAGTAGAGCATTGTAGTCAACATTTTTTAAAAAAAAAACCTGTTATTGTTTGGTGAGAAACAGCCATGGCTGACAGAAGAGGAGTCGAAATGTAAACATGGTCTCTGAACAGTCAGACCCCCATGGGACTCTTATCTAGGAGCAAAAGGAGTGCTTGGAAACTTAAGGAAAATTGCTTTAAGCTGGAAGATTCTGGAGGCCCTGGGTGTGATTTTTACGCCCTCTGCCTCCCAGTCAGAGCCTGCTGATGTTTCAGCAGGGGACAGACATGTTAGTTGTTCACTAGAAGTTTTGTCTTATATTAAATTGTATACAGTTTTTATTCTAACCACTAACTAGGTAGGATGCCCCTCCAGGACAAGCAGAGAGCGTCTTTTAATTTCTCCCCTATTTCTTAATCAAGTGTTGTGCAAATCTGTTCAACTTTGTAAATATTTGCAAACATCATCATTTTTACGTTATTCTTCTATTGTGTTAACACATTTCTATCAATTTGTGGGAGTTCTGGGGTGCTGAGCTGTCCAGCCCAGAACTGCTCATAAATGGTCACACATGTTTAAGCTACATGTGCTTTTTTTTCTTAACCTGTTTATCTGTACATAAAGTAGAAAGCAAAGTCTAGGGAAACAGATATACTTTTTAGACTATCATGTCACATATTCACATTTTTAAAACTTTGTTAAAAAAAAAAACCACCCTAAACCCAACCTCTACATTAAATAAAAAAAAAAAAAAAAGAGGAAAAAAAAAGAAATTACAGTTGAGATGTTTTTATCTTAATGAAGTTGAGAGCTCTGGAGATTAGCGTGTGCATTTTCACAGAGTGCTAGCAGGACTGCCCAGTCACACTGGACTGCTTCCGTTCCTCCCCGGCCGTGTCCGTGCGAGCAGTGATTGCCAGGCTGCTGGCTCAGGTGACAGGTATCTGTATCCTTACGTGGAAGTGTTCTAGGGGCTTGGACTACATAGTAAAACAAAAACAAAAAAAAAAAATAATAGAGCTTAGTGTAAAATAATTTTATAAATGATCTTTTGTACTTTAGGACATCAAATTGTACAACTTTTGTATATATAAAAGCTTAGGAACTTTCTGTTTAGCAGAAAGGAAACACATTCCTACACTTTTAATGTATATGTTTGTTATAATGTCCATGTAAACATATGCCCTATGTTTGTGCCTTTTAATTAGTTTGTCTCAATAAACAAAAATGTAGAGAAGAATATGTAGCTATGACTTTGTTACCACTGTTCTTACTCCAGGTGTGTAGAGGTCTTTGTTTTGGCCCTGTGTAGAGCCCGGCGTGCACGGCCAGCATGTCCCCAGCCCCGCTGCCCCGGCCCCGCTGCCACCTCCACACCGTCCTGCATGTTGGGACCTGTAGTTCCCCAGCCATCTCTGCCATCCCTGGCCACCACACCACCTCGCACCAGTCTCCCAAAGTAGGTAGAGCCTTCTGGGTCTGGGTAACCACAGCAATGACCCTTAGGTGAAATTTGGGTATCCCTGAGCTTAAAAAAAAAAAAAAAAAAAGAGAACAAAAGCATTAAAAAGCATTAAAAGCCAATATGAAAATGTGTACTAGAAGTGGTTATCTATGAATTACTTACAATAAACAGGTGTGAGACTTAATTGTATGTTGTCAATTACTGCAGTATTGACAGTGGGTCCCTTGTACAGCCAGCTGTTATTTTTATCCCAGCAGTGTAGCAGTAGAATAAACACATTAAACACCGGCAAGGAAATTTTTCACCGTGACAGAGGCTTCCCAAACCACTAGCCACGGTGCTCTTAGCGTGGCATAGGAAAAGGGCTGTTTCCTTTTTATTTTATGTTGGTTCTGCTCAACTGTACCTGGTTTATGTCCACAAAGCTGCATTAGCTAATTGTCGACCTGTTTCATTTGTACTTGGGTAAACATTTGCTTTGTACTGTGTATTAATGGGTCCGAGGTGTGCTCCTCTGCTGTCTCAGTGCGGACATTGACTTCGCTCTGTAATGCCATCCTTGCAAATACATTAAGCTGTTTTTCTGACAAACAAAAGCTACCTGGTGCAGTAGTTTGTACGACGTGCATGCTCCCTGCTAACCCGTGTCCGTGCCCGGCCGGGGATCTGCTGGCACTTGGCAGCGCCGCCGGGTTCAGGCTCTGAGAAAATGGTGGACGTGAAGAACAGATGCTTCTGTTACACCGAGTTAGTTCCTATGCAGCTGATGCGCTTAGCCTAGTTTATTTCATGGAAACTTTTAAGCTGGATGGAATCCAACATCCAGGGAAGCCTATTGCTGCCGCTGGTTCGAGTGGGGTTTATATCGAGCCCATTCAGGTCTCCGATTGCAAGGAGTTCAATAGGGGGTTTATTTTTTCCTTCTGAAGTTTCCGTAAGCATTCAGCGTGAGGTGAATGGCTTAGACCGGCCGGCAGCTCGAGAGCTGAATTTTGCCTTGGAAGGATGTGTGCTGTGGAAAGTCAGAGCAGGCAGATGGAGGGCACGGGAAGGCATCCTCCGGGCAAGGAGAGCGCGGGGAGGTGGCCACAGGACGTAAGTATTGCAGCACAGCCAGCCATGCTGCCAGAAATGGGGTACAGGCTATAAAGGGGCTGGTTTGCTCTTTATTTGAAACACCCCAACACCTCCACAGAGTGTTCGAGGTGAAGAGAAATTTGGGATTCAACCTTCTTTTCAAGTGTTACACCTGAGTATTGTAAATTGGGAAAGTTCTGTTCAGTCATGATCATGATGGATCAGAGAGAAACACGTTTTAGTCTCAGCATACGAGTTTAATTCTCTCAGTCATTGATACAAATAAAACATTTTTTTTTCCTTCTTACAACAATTTTTTCCTTAGAGAGGCAAAAGAAAGAAGTATTTAATATGTTTGCATTTGTCCACAAGAGGTTTAAAGAAAACCACGCAGACCCCAGTAAGCTGTTGAGCTGCAGCAATCCCAGGTTACATAAAGGGGCCGGGGCTGTTGAGGATTAGCCAGGGCATTCCGGGTGCTGATAAGCCTCCAAGTTCTGCTTGCTTGCTTTTCCCTCACTTTTATTTTAGAAACAGCCACTCTGAGCCCTATCCTGAAAACTGCCCGGGGTTCATTTTCAAGGCTGTCGGGGTTAGATTCCCACCAAAGAGAGAAAATTGGAATTTAAAGAACGCTCAGGTTGTTAAAGCATCGAGCACTGTGGTAGTTTTTATCTCAGGGTCCCTGTACAGGAGCTGACTTGTTGAGAAATGAATGACAGTTTCTCACTGCTGGGCCCTTCCAAAAACTCCTGCCCTGCTTCATTGGTAGCTTAGTTTATCCATCTCAAAAATAGATTTAACAGTAATTTCAAAAGGCAGCTATTAAAAGCTCTTCAAGTTTTTTAATGCCATTGGGGTTTCAGTGCTTAAGTGGACCTTTTAACCAGTGCTTTTTAGGGGAAAAAGTGTAAGAATAAATCTCCTTGTCTCCTAACTGTCCTAGAATAAAATAAATGAAACCTGATCCCCTTCTACGTATTTGTATAATTCAGCATGTTTATACTTCTTGCTTATCTTTGGATTGTTCACTCACAGCTCCCAGCGCAGCAGCCGAGGGATGACAGAGGAACTACGTGCTAATTTTTATGTCAAAAATAGCTTTCACCTTTAAAGGCACACGCCTCAGTGGCTGTTTTCTAATTACAAAAGGAATGCCAAAGCTTCTCCCGCGAATCCATTTTACAGCTGTGTTCAGATTGATCTGTCAGCCCCTGGTTAAAATTGAGTGCCGAGGTCCTGACCTAGAAACAAACCTTTTTTGGTATTGCTTTGGAAAGAGCGTTTCAGTGCCGAGGAGCTGAGCCAGGCTGTCCAGCCAGCTCCCTCCACACGCCTGGCGACAGCCGCAGCCTCGCGCCCTTCATCGCACTCTGCATCGCCCTGGAGCCCAGAGCAGGGCCAGTGGGCAAGCCAGGCTTAGGATTCTGAAAAATAATACATGGTTTCTTGTTGTTCTTCGGGTTTCTGGGCTAGTCTAGTGGAATGTGTCCCTGCTCTTGGTGGGGGCTTAGAGTGAGATGAGCTTTGAGTTTCCCTTCCAGCCCAAACTGTTCCAGGTTTCTGTGATTTTTAGAAGTCCCAGCTTTTCCTTTAGGGAAGTATCAGTGCTTTCTGAAAACCAGACATTTGGCATCTGCAGTTCAGAGCACAAACCTGTGCTTTCCTTGCGGAACATTTACAATCACTGACTCACAAACCGACCCATTTAGTAAAAAATAGGGCATTTTCAGGATGTGTGAAACCTTGTGTTTTCCAGAGAAGTCAGAAATATTCCATTCACCTTTTCACCCAGTTGTTTTCACCAGCTGTCAAGATGAAACCATTTCTGTTCTGTGTTTTCTGTGCAAGGTTTGTTTTTCAGGGAATTACCAATTTTGTTGGAATTGGCTGAATTAAATTCACTATTTTAACTCTTCATAGTTGTGTATTTCTATGCCCATTTCTTTTTACTTCCTAGCATCATTAGCAGCTAAGACCCATATCAAAGGGATATCAAATTGCCTGTTTTCCCTGAAACAAGCCTGGATTAGGAGGATATTGCAGCCACCAAAGCTCACTGCAAGGCGCTGTGCCTTGAAGAGTCTGATCTGTGCTAACTTGGGGAAGAGAATGATGAGGCACATGTTCAGTGGGCGCTGAGAACCGAAGGTTTGCCTCCAGTATTTCCACTCCTACTCTGTGTTCCCTGTCAGAGCCTTCCACATCTTTACCCAGGACTGCTCATCTCCCAGACACAGATGAAACGATGGAGCAGGACAACTCTCAGCCCGAAGAGCTGTCCTGTGAGAGCTCTGGACCGTCCCACACCTGTGCTCGGGCTCCAGCAGCCACAGCCGTGCACCCGAGCAGTCTCTGGCTGTGGCAGGGTGCTGCGGGAGGCTGTGGTGCTCAGCAGTGTGGAGTTCTTCCCGCAGCATGTCTGGAAGGCTTGGAGAGCCGGGAGGGAAGTGGAGGCTCTGAGCTGCTGCTGTTCACAGTCTCACTCTGGTCTCTGTGGAACGGGAAGTGTCTGCTCTGTGTAAACGGGCTCCTGTAATTTGTAAGAGGAGATCGCTTCCCGTCCCGAGCTGTCAGCCACAGCGTGCGATACAGGGACGGCTGTTTTCTGTCTGCTCCCAGTGATGCTGGCTTATAACCCAGCTGGGATGTTCAGCTGCGGGCAGCAGGGCTGTCTCCCCTTCCTTACCACGAGACTGGAGCTCCAGGCTCTAGAAGCTTGGGACACTCCAAAAGTGTGGAAGAGGCTGAGGGCCAGCCTGGAAATCTGGGATGGATCCATCCATCCATCCATCCATCCATCCATCCATCCATCCATCCATCCATCCATCCATCCATCCATCCTCGGGATGCTGTTCCCTGCACACACTGGTCCCCAGGCCACTCAGGGCCGGAGGTGCTGACCCCATGGCTGGAGACGCTGAGGAAGCCTGGGGACAGCGGGGGGACCCCGAGATCCCCAGGACCCCGTCAGGGCTCTCTCACCTCGGGGAGCGGCGGGGGCCGGGCGGTGCCGCCCCTCGCTGCCCCCGGCCCGGCCGAATCGAGCTCCGCGCTCCCCCCGGGGGGACTCCGGCCCGAGGGACACCCCGGTCCCGAGGGACACCCCGGCCCCGCAGCCTCTCGGCGCGGCCCCGCTCCCCGCGCCCCCCGGCCCGGCCCGGCCCGGCCCCGGCCCCGGCCCCGGCCCCGCCGCGCCGCCCCCGCTGCCGGGCACGGCCGCCCCCGCCCGCCCGCCACGTACGTCTCCCGTCCCGGCTCCTTTCCATGGTTCCCGGCGTGACTGGAGCCGCCCGCCGCCGCCCCCGCAGCGCGGCGCCGACCGCCGGTAAGGGGGCGGGCCGGGGCTCTTTGTGCGCCGTGTCGGGCCGGGCCGGTCCGGGCTGGGGCCGGGCTGGGGCGGGCGGTGCCGCTCGGCCTGCGCGGGTCGGGCCCGGAGCCGAGCGGGCCCCGCCGGGGCCGGGGGAGCGGGGGCGCCGCCGGCTCGGCCTCTACCGGGGCCCGGGCGGAGCGGCGGCGGGGCCGGGGCCGGGGCCGGGGCCGCGCCTGTTGCGGCCGCCCGGCCGCCGCTCCGGAGCTGGGCCGGAGCCGAGCGCTGGGGGCCGCAGCCCCGGCACGGCCCCGCCGCTGCTCCGGCTGCTCCGCTCCGCTCCGCCGCGGGCCTGCGCGGGGCCCCGCGCCCGCCGCGCTCCGGAGCGTCCCGCGTGCGGAGCCCACGGGGCGGCCGGGCCCACCGGGCGGTGTGGGGCCGAGGGTGCCGTTCATGTGGGGCCAGGGGTGCCATCCATGTGGGCCAAGGGCCATCCCCCGTGGACCAAGGGCCATCCCCCGGGGCCGGGCACGGGCAGGCTGGCTCGGCCTGGGGCAGCACCCGCGTCCCGCTCAGCCCCGGAGCATCGCCGGTCCCCCCCGAGGGCGACCCCTCCGTGCCACTGGGGCTTTGGGTTTGGTGCCTTCCTGCTGCTGGACGTTGCCCCCGTGCCCCGTGCCGCGTTCATGGAGCAGCACACCTCACACCCACCGTCCCTGCCGGGTGGGCATCACTTGGTGCAGGAATTGGCCGGGCCCTGGTGTGCCACAGCCGTGGTGGTCGCCTCCTGGTGACCAGGGACATTTGTGAGCCCCTGACCGGGTGCCCAGCTCAGCCACATCTGTTGTCCTCCATAAGGATGGAGGGCACCATCCCACCAGGCTGATCCTCACCTGGGGTTCCTGTCCAGCGCTGAAATTGCTGCCAGGGCGCTGTGGGCAGACAGCGATGGAGAAGGAGTCAAGTGCAAGTCACGGCTCAAAGCAGTGCTCTCCTGCTCCGTCTGTCTCTCAGTCGGGTTGGAAAGGCTCTTTTTTATTATTTTCTTAAAAAGCAGTGGAGTCGCACCTCCTCCTCACACCTCCTCCTGCTGCTGCCACTGACAACAAACACGGGGGCTGGAGCCGTAAGGATTTCCAGGGGAGAACCACCATCCCGGGCTGACCCCTGAGGCTGCCGCTGGGGCTTGGCTGGCGGGGCTGCCCTGCGGCTGGGGAAGCTGTGGCTTTCCTCACATCCTCCTCCTCCTCCTCCATCTCTAAGAACACAGGCTGGAGCGGCATCTGCTGCGCTGAGAAGCTTTTTGTGGTTTTCACAGAGGTTTTCCTGTGGAAGTGCTCGGCGGGAGTGCAGCACCGGGGCAGTGAGACCCCGGGGAGCCCTGTGGGAGCGCAGATTGCCTGGTGCTGGTGCTGGGGTGGTGGGAAGCTTTTGGTGGTCGTCGTGGCAGAGGAGACCCTGCCATCAGCTCCTGGTAGCCGTGCACCTGTGGCCTTTCTCCCTGTGTTGTCCAGCCACGCCGTAGTGAGACTGTGCCTGATGCTGGCAGAGCTTTGTGCACCAACACCTGGCTCTCCACAGCCCTGGTGTCAGAGCCTCTGACAGCCAAAACTATTTCTGTCAAAGGTGCCCATCCTCTTGCCAGCCACAGGGTTCCTGGGAAAGTTTGAACTTTTCCAGCATTTTATTAAAAAAGAGCTTTCAAATGAGAAGGAAATGAACAAAACCTGCTGACACCTGATGGCGTTGGTGGTGTGGCTGAGGGGCTTTGCCGTGGCACCAGAGCCGAGGTGCCCTGAGCCCCGGGGAGCAGCACAGCCTGACAGGGGTGCTGGAGCTTATCTGCCTGGGGCACGGATAATGGGGCATGCTGGGGATGCTGGCAGTGGGAGAGCCAGGAGGGGGTCAGAGGGTCATTCATGGTCAGGGTCTGTGCCCTGAGGGTGAAATCCCAGGTGGGATGTGTGGGAAGGGGGCTCTGCCCTAACCCTGTGGGTGGGCTCGCCTGTGGGGTGCTCGTGGTCAGAACTGGGAGGCTTTGGGGCAGCACAAGGTGATGGTGATGATAATTGATAACTATAAAATAAGAAAAAACCTTGAAATAATAGCACAGAGATGGGTCCCTCTCTTGTTTGTGGTGGCAGCATCTCTGTCACCATGGCCAGGGTGGTGGAGGGACATTGGCCGGAGCCTGTCCCCTGCTCGGTGGCACTGGACTTGCAGCTGTGGTGTGGGGACCGGGTTTTCCCGGGTCTGTTTTGCCTGTTCTGCCGGGTCCCAGGGCCAGCACGGGAGCTGGATGGGCACAGCAGCGACCCGGGCGGTCCCTGGATGGAGTGGGAAGCTGGAAGGAGAAAGCAGCCCTCCCAGCTGGGTGGAAAGCTGGCTGAAAACAACAGGAAATGAGAACAGGGGGAACATCTGGGTCCAGCTCTTGCACCACTTCCGACGAGCAGCTGCTGCCTCCGGGCCACAGCGGCCGTGGCTCCGCTGCTCCGGGATGTCCCCAGGGCTGGACCCGGCTGTCCCAGCCCATCGGCACAGCCGCCCTGTCCCCTGGCCCGGGGGTCCCGGGGGGGACAGGCTGCGGTGCCCCGGCCCGCCCCGCCGGCCGCCTTTGATGCGGGTGAGTGGCAGGGCCATTGTGGCCTCTTTGTGCCTCCCTCGGTGCTCCAGGTCTGCACAAAACCTGCCATGGAAACCAGAGCCAGCCGCTGCCCCAGGAAACCCGCAGGCGCAATTAGGAAAGGCAAATAGGAATGCAAATTCCTGCCTCGCCTTCCAGGGCTCCGACAGTCGCCACTGGGCCACTGATGTCCCCACTGGGCCACTGATGTCCCCAGGCCACTGATGTGCCCGGGCCACTCGAGTGCCCACCTGTGGGGATGGGGAAGGTGTCAGAGCGGGGCCAGGCAGGCAGAGAGCTGCAGTGAGCTGCTCTTGGGGTGCCTCAGGCCCTTTTCCTGTCTCCCCACTCGTGGTGGCAGGACCGGGGCATCTCGCCCGTGCTGAGCGGTGACTCATAGGTGACAATGTGACATTGACATTTTTTCCATCCTCTCTGTTGCCCAGCAACAAACAAACAAACAAGTGTGTCTTCAAAGCCACAGTAGCTGCCTTGCAGGGACCATCCCCTGGCTGGGCCCAGGCCTGTCCCAGTCCCTGGGCTCTGCCTGGGTCTCGGGGGGTTGTTTTGGGGAGGTAGAAGTGTCCCACACCCCTGCTCGGAGGGTGTGAGCCTGGCAGAGACAAGGCAGGCTGCTCAGCAGTGAGGACCCTGCATCAAGGCACACCGAGAATAGATGGGAAAGGAGATAAAATCCACCCACAAAGAGCTCCAGGAAGCACAGACTCTGCAGGTCTTCCTTTCTAGGTGGCATTTGTGAGCACTGGAGACGCTGGCTCTGCCTTGGTCCCCAGAGCAGTGTGTGTGGATGGAGTGGGGATAGTGGGGCTGGGGAGGATGGACAGTGCAGCAGTTAAGGGTGATGCTGATCTGAGCCATTCTCCTCCCTGGAAGGAAGCAGTAAGGTTTTCTTTTCCATCTGCTGGAGGATCCATAGCTCAGAACCAGGAGCCGAGGTTGGCATGCAGAGGGCATCATCCACAGCAGTAATCTGTGTGAGGAATGGCAGATCCTTCCTGCCCTGATCTGGGCCTAATCTACAGCTGTGCCACTTAAAACCAGGCCTTGCTGATGGCTTTTAGTTTTCCAAGCTACAGCCCCTGGGTACTTTCCTGTTGGCAGCTGGAGTGGTGTGGGATGTGCATCCCCATTAGTGGTACGTTTTTCCAGCCCCAGCCTGCTTTTATTGCTGGGAAATGAGCTCTGACTCCTGGAAGTGGTATTTCTTCCTTCTGCCTGACAGCTGGTCGATCCCTGGCCTTGCTCTCGCTTCCCCAGGGAAGGCACAGCCGATGGGCACACAGACACTGCAGAGGGAGCCTGGCCCTGTCCTTGGCTCAGGAAGGCAGGGCTGAGCAAGGGAACAGGGAGATCATCTCCAGCAAATGCAGAGAACGGTCCTGGAGCTCTGCTGGTGGAGATGGGTCACTGGGAGATGTGCTGGGGCTGTAAGTGAGCAGTGGGGATGGGGGACAATCTCTGGGGAGGATTCCCAGCTCCTGGAGCCCAAACTGTTCCTTCTAAAATCCTTGTGCCTTTTACCCTCCCTGGCTGGTGATTGCCACAATCAGTGCAAATGAGCTGGGTTGGGGTGTACCTGAGTTAGTCATGCAAACTTAAAATTAGTGAAACAGGAGCAAGATGGGTTTTAAAGAAGAATGTGACCCGTTGTGGTGGCTGGGCCCAGCACGTGGCTGTTGGCAAAGGGGGCAACGAGCAGAGCCACTGCTTGGGGGGCCTGGGTCCCTTTGCCACCCAGAACTGGGCTGGCACAGGAATGACTCTGCTGCTGAGGAGACTGAGAGTTTCTCTGAGCCTTGGCCTGGCCTCAAATCCAGGTTAGTGTCCCGTGTAATTTCTGTGATGTGCTGTGATGGAGCAAACCCAGCGTTCCTCCTGCCAGGGCTTTTCTCCGCCCCACAATCCGGGCTGTGCCGGGATGGAGCAGCCTGTGCTGGCTGGCAGGAGGGGGCTGACGTAGGGCCTTAATTAAATACCTGTCCCTGGTGAGGTGTAGCCTTTCAAGCAGGTTCTCCTCTGCCGAGCAATGTCACCCAGCAGGAGGGAGGACAAAAGCCCGGTGCAATTACAGTGTGACACTGTGTCCCAGGACAGCGAGGGGACGCAGCGCTGGATTGTTGGCTCGGCACTTTCCTGCGATAGCTTGCATCCACCATATGGCTCAGTAGCTCATGAAAAAACCCTCTGTGTTTCATTAGTCCCCTTGTCCCCTGGCTCTCAGCGTGGTGCTGAGAGGCTCTGTGGGATGAGCTGGGCTGTGGCTGGTCCTGCCCTCAGGCTCATCCTGGGTGTCAGGGATGGCTGGATGACCACAGGGTGGCTGGTGCATGGCAGGTGGACATCAGGCAGTGACACTTTGTGCCCTCTATTACTGCTGTGGTGCAAGGGGCTGAGATGGGAGAAGTGAGGGGGGAATCCCTCCTCTCCCTGGAGACCCCTGAGGCTGTGGATGTGGTGAGGAAGGTGCAGGACCTTCCCACCACACACATGGCATGGAAACCCAGGGCCTTTGGTCCTCCCTGGCTGTGGTTTGGTCCCCGAGGGAAGGGGGATCACAGCAGCTGCTCTGTGATCACCTTTAAATCTTCTCAGCAGCCCCTCTGGCCAGGGGCCTGTCCTGGTGAATAATTCACCGTGTGCTGGCAGGGAGAGTTTTACTCCACTAATTTTGTTTCCATAGAAACTCGTGCGGTCTGTGCTCCAGAGCTCCGGGTGAATCAATACGGGATTTTTCCTTTGCGCACTGAGCGACGGCCCTTAAACCCTGATGGCAGGAGAGCAGCCCCCAGAGAGGCTGGAGGCTGGGCCCGCTCTGCACAGCCTGTCCCTGCCTGTCCCTGCCTGTCCCTGCCTTTGTGGGATGCCCAGGGCCCAGTCCCAGAGACGCTCTGCACCAGCCTGGGGCAGGGTCAGCCCAGTCTCATCCCAGTTCATTCCAGTATGTTCCTGATAGAGAGATGGAGGGGAAGGGACTGCACCTACTCTTTCTCCCTTTTTCCCTCCTATCCCTTAATTTCTGTGACCCTTGACCTATAATGGCAAATTAGCAATTGGAATCAGCCGCGCTAATTAGCCAGGGAGCGGGGCTGGCCCTGCCCCCAGCCTGGTTCATGTTCCCCCCCCTCCCCTTTATTACTCACTGCCCAAACCGAACCCAAAAATTGCCCTGCAGTGAGTCCTCCACAGGCCCTGAGCCCAATCCCCAGGGAATGCCACACACCTTTGTGTCCATAGGAATTTTTATTTTCTTTCACTCCCAGCTGCTTCCCAGCTTTTGTGCCGAGCTGGGAGCACAAAGGGAGGAGAGGGATAAGCAGTTACAGACGGGTTTGTGTGACATATGGCGCGAGGGCTTTGTGCAGTGGCTGTGGAGGGACAACAGCAGGCACAGGGGTGCCTGAGCTTCCCTCCTGCCAGCCTTGGCATGGGTAAACTGAGGCAGAAAGCTGGGGATGGGCACAGGGCTGTCCCATGGGATGGAGGCAGTGCTGGATCCCGCTCGTGTGTGCTGTTCCAGAGCTCTGAGCTGATGGTTCAGCTGGGCCCTGTGTGTTTGATGTCGGTGGTGAAAGCCCGGGGAGGAAAGGTCACCGACACCAGCCACCTCCTGCAATAATCTTATATCAGCCTCTCTGCTTTGGGCAGCCTCGTGGATCTAATTTATTACACGTTGATGCAAGGTGGAGTTGAAGAGAGTCGCAGTTAAACCGTACAAAGGGATGCTGGGTCACTTTAATCGCTCACACTTGCTTGACCTATTTTTTTTTTAATCCCTTCCTGGAAACCTTATTTCATGTTTGAATTCCCTCAACTATTTTAGGAATGTCGTCCTACCAAGATCAAATTACCTTCAATGAAACCAGTGCAAGGCGGCCTCGCAAGGCAGGCGACTTTCGGATGAGGATCTAGTGCTGCCTCATTAATGTGGGCTTAGTTAGACCGGGGGCTGCAGCCCTGCTGCAGAAAACGTGTGAAAGCCAAGCCGGGGATTAGCCTGCACAATGCCGAGGGGCAGGGGGTGGCTCTGCCTGGCTTGGCTCGGAGGGCTGGGGGCACTGGGATCCCCCTGCACCCTGGCACTGGCAGGGGAAGGTGGGTGCAGCGGTGCAGCCCTGCCTGGCTCTCGGCTCAGAGTGTTGTAGCGGGCTGTTGGTGATTTAGGAGCCAGCTGGGTGCTGTGGAGTGCCACATCACAAAGGGCTCCCATAAATCTGTCTGGAGGGAGGGCACCCGGCTCTGCTGGGAGAGCAGTGGGTGCCCCGAGGCAGCAGCTGCATCCCTTACAGGTGGATCCTGAGTGTTCAGGGTGCTGCAGTGTCCAGGGCTCCCAGGAAAGCAGGAGATCACCTGGGCAGGATTGGGATCACTCCGTGGCTCTCTGCACTTGCCCTGGGAGCCAAGAGGGGAATTTCCTGTTGTAGAGAGGTTCGTGCTGCACAGGTTCCCAAGCAGGGCTTACTTGTGCTCGCCTCCCTGATTGCTTTTGCTTTTGAAAAGGGCTTAAACCCGGCCATTTTAATACTCAGTGGAACAAGTATTAAAGGAGATCCTCAGGTGCTTATTTGTTTCCATGAAAAAGGATTTGCTCAGAGCAATTTTCCCAGGCTGTGGGCCCAGGAGGGGTGCACAGCATCCCCTGAGGCAGAGAGGAAGGTGACAAGGGGATTTAGGAGAGACTGGTAGGCGCCTATCCTGCACATCCTTGGCATGTTTGGTGGTAGAGAATAGCATAATTTCTGTTCCTGATCATATACTTTTCATCCCAATTTCAGTCCTGTTACAGTCACACCTGCAGCTGCTGAGCAGTCACGTTGCCAGACTTCTCGTTCCCACACTGAGCAGTCCCCTTGCAGGGGCCTGGCTGCAGCAGAACTCAGCACATCTGCTCTGGACAGAGCCAGTGCTTCCACTTTAACATCCTTCAGTTTTGAGACTTCTCCCAAGAGTCTTTCCTCCAGGAACCGGGGGAGCTGTCAGCCCTTTTCTCCAAGTAATCCTGTGATGGAAATGCTTCTGCACGTCTGTTGTGCATCCCCAGCTGAGGCACCACAGGCCTGGGCTTGCAGCCACCACGGGATGAGTGCCCTGAGGGCTGGGGGTCCCTGCCCTCGGCGGTATCAGCCCATCCTGGCTGCAGAGGGGGTCCAGGCTCCAGTGTTTTCAGGGGGATCCATGAGCACAGCGTGGCAAGAGCAGGGGAGAAGGAGCTGGGCAGTGTTTGAGCAATCCCATCTGCTGTCTGAGCCGCAGCAGACACTGGGGAAGGGAATATTCTGGTCTGCACTCGGTGCCAAGGCTGTTCCCTGAGCAGGGAGGGCTGGGAGCCATCAGTCCCAGTGCTTTTCCAGCTGCTGGCTCTCCGGTGGGGCTGTGCTGAGCCGAGCAACTGCTGCTCCCAGCGCCACATTCCCGGTCTGACCCACCCCCAGGATTATCCAGCTGCTCTTCCCGGGCAGCTGAGGCCAGCAGCCTCTCCAGAGCTTCCCCTGGGGCCGTCCCTCCGTGGAAAAGCCCATTTTTGGGAGGTACAGAGTGCCTGCTGCCGGGGCTGCTCTGTGCCAGGCAGGATGCCGGGGCACAGGAGGATGTTCTGCCAGGCTGCGAGCATTATCCCTCCCCAGGAGCCTGACTGAGGCTTTCTCCTGGCTCTGCTCTCGTCCTTGGCTCTGGCAAGGGTGGCTCTGAATTGTGCAAGTCACTGGCAGCCTGGGTGGCAGAGGGTGAACCCCTGGGCTGGCAGGGGGGAGCTGCCCCCCAAGGCCAGCTCCTGTTTGGTTGTATTTTATGGGTTTGAGTGGTGAGCCAAGGGCAGGGGCTGCAGCCAAAGGTGTGCCAGTGCCTGAGCACAGTGTGCAGTGAGACAGCAGTCGTGTGGAACAGTGTCCTGTGCTGTCCTGGCTGTGCAGTGACACCAAACACAGCATTTTCAGTGCCTGCCCTGTCCCTGTCCCAGCATGTGGAGGCACTTGGGTAAAAGCTGGTGTGGATGTGGCATTGTGGCAGCCCTTCCTACCCCAGTGCTGGCTCTGTGCCTGGCCCCAGCCTGGCACGGGATGTCACCTGTCACCTTCTCTGTGGCACAGATCAGTGCCAGGACAGCCACTACTGCTGGGTGCTGAGGTGGCACAGCTGGGGTGAGCCAGGATGGGGCCCTGCTGGGACAGGAGGATTTATCTTGTGCTGCCAGGGCTGGTGGGGCACAGGGGCAGTGCCAGCCACAGCAGTGTCCCTGCTCCCTGTGACCTGTGGGACGGGGACACCCAGACCAGGAGCTTGCAAAGCTTTTAAGCTCCTCCTGTGATGGGTGCAGCAGAAGGGCGAAGGATTATGCCTGTGCCTGGGTTTGGAGGATGAATAACAGCATTCAGGGTCCTTCTGCAGACAGCAGGGCAGGAGCTGTTGTCAGGCAGCAGCCAAGGAGTCATCCCAGGCTGGTTCTGCACGTGGGGCAGAGGGGCCCAGCCTGTGCCCCGAGCGCCTGTGCCCGCGTGGGCTGCAGGCACAGCCAAATTCTTCTTTCCTTTTTGGGAAATCCAAAGGATTTTGCTTTTCCTGGCATCTCCCCAGCCCCTCGCTGACATCACAGAAATAAGGGCCAGGAACATGTTGAGCCCCTTCCCCAGGTGCCCCCGGGGTCCTGCTGCCCTCCCCGCTGCTCACCTGAGCACTGCTGCAGCCAGCAGGGGCTCGGGAGGAGCTCAGCATCCACATACCTGTTGGTCTTTGAAATCAGCTCCTGCCGACAGCGCCACTGGCTTTTCCCTGGATTTTAACTCATGCTGATGGAGTGATTTGCATTTCTTTGGATTAGCAGCAGGACTTTGAAAAATGGGTTTAAAAGCCTTCGGGGCATGTGAACTGCCCTGGTCTGTGTGGCCCCTGCCAGCCCCGAATTCCTGGGGTGTATCTCGGGGCAGGGAAGGTCCCAACACATTCCCCTGGGACTCTTTGAAGCCAGATGTGCAGCGGAGCCTTTCTGGTGTAAAATATCTTGTCCCCATCCCTAATTGTGTTCATCTTCTGACCAGAAGATTTCCGTGGCTCAGCACGTTGCTGTGCTCAGTGCCACTATCCAGCACTTCCAGGGAGCTGTCCCAGACTCCCGTGCAGTGTTGAGTAACCCTCCCCTGAGCTGGTGTTGGCAACAGGGGGATTGCCAGTGCCTGGCACAGCCCTCATGGTTACAGGGAAGCCTTTAAATACACACTCAAAGGTCAAACGCTGGGAGACAAAGATTCCCCAGCCCAGGTACTTTGGTTACTTTATGGAGATCTGGAGAATTCCAGCCTGATTTGGGGGGCTTATTGTGCTGTTTGAGGTTTATGGGCTGGCACAGCATTACTGAGCCAATGGTTCTGCACAGAAACTCTCATCTCCATCCATGGATCCTGTATGTGTATCCAGCATGAGCTGTGTTCCCGTGGGTGCCCAGGCTCTTGGAGTAGCCAAATCTTGTAAGGAGGTGTGTACCCTGTGAATGTGTTACAACTCAATTTAATACGTGACTAAACCAGCCATGCAATATTGCAATTAAAGTATAATTCCAGAGGTGTGAACAATGCTGGCTCTTGGCTGGAGTGAGTCAGGGGAGCGGAGGAGGAAGCGAGCAGCAGTGTTTTATTAATTGACTCCAGCGGATTTATTTGTCCTCAGTGAATAGAGCCGGGCAGAGCTGTCGGAATTGTTCCTGCTCTGCTCCACGCCTGCCTCCTGGCAAGCTGATCCTGGGGACTGACAATTACTGGGATGGAGACAGTTCCTGGCTGAGTGACCACTTAAATAGATATTACTGGTGAGCAGGAGTGAGCTGGGGACTCCTGGTGCTGTTTGGAAATGGCCCCTTGTGCCTGACAATGATTCTGCTGCTGCTTTTCCCTGTGTCCTGTCCTGCCTGGGAGCAAATGCCACGGGAGGTGGCACTGGATGGCCCCTGGCACCTGCTCAGCCCAGGGATAGAGGTGCAGCAACTGGTGTATCCAAATGGAAATGCTTCCAGGATTACAGAAAAGCCAGGGAAGGAGAGCAGAGTGCCTGGAGCAGGAATCATCCCTGTGATTCCTCTGGTACCACAGCAGCGCTGTCCCTGGGGATGAAGGTGGGGGTAAATTAGCAGTGGGGCAAAAAGTGAGCTTCTCCCCAAGCTCCTGCTGAGTTTGCCATGTATTGCAGGTGTATTTTGTTCTCAGCAGCCTCTGGAAGCCCCTTGGAGCAGCTCGGGGCTGTGGCTGTCATACATGGTCTTGCTGGGCAGGGGAGAGCCCAGGTGACCTTCAGAGGTGACTGCTCCTCTTAATGGCTTGGAATCTGATTACACCATTTCGCTAAGAAATGTGCTTGGCACGTTCTTCTGCATTAAATACCATTTAGGGACAGTTATCCTGAACTCTATGCCTGCCGCTTAGGAAAAAGCCTTTGAAAATGATATTATGGATCAAAAGTGTTCCTGGGGTAATTCTGTTTCAAACAGTGGAGTTAATCCAGAACTGAATTTGGCCCTGCATTTTCAAACGAGGAGCAGTAGCTGTATAATCTGTTTATGGTTTTAAAGTGAATGTTAATCTTGGATTTGGTAGCTTTTCCAAAAGGTCGATTTGCCGTGCTGCAGAGCATTGCAGCCCCCTGCCCTGACACTCTCTGAGCCGACTCCATGTTTTATTTTAAAGAGTGATTTTACTGTGTTTATAAATACATGTCAAACCTGGAAACGTTAAATCTGGGCGCTGGAAGTAACGCCATTTTTCTTGCCTTGCATTTTGCTGGTACAGCTCCTGGCACGGCACGTCCAGGCTCCAGCGTGCGGGGCCCGCTGCGGGGATGGCTCAGTCCCACGAGGATGCAGTGGGATGGGTGGAACTGAACAGAATGTGCCCTGCTGAGAGAGGGGAGCCTCTGGGTGCTGTCCCCGTGTGACTGTGTGCCCTGGTGACTGTGTGCCCTGGTGACTGTGTGCCCTGGTGACTGTGTCCGTGTCCCCTCCGCAGGTGGGAGGATGCAGCCGTGCGCCGGGGGCTGACGCGCGGACCCGCCGGCCGCGGGGAGCGGGACCCCCGCCGCCCACCCATGGTCCCGGCTGGCAGCCGGGGCAGCCCCCGGTGAGCAGGGGGGCACGGGAGCGCGGCGCAGCCGCCCCGCCATGACGAGCCTCTTCCGCCGGAGCAGCAGCAACGGCGGCTCCCGGGGCGGCTCCTCCGCCCAGGAGCTCAACAACAGCCGCCCCGCCAGGCAGGTGCGGCGCCTGGAGTTCAACCAGGCCATGGAGGACTTCAAGACCATGTTCCCCAACATGGACTACGACATCATCGAGTGCGTCTTGAGGGCCAACAACGGCGCCGTGGACGCCACCATCGACCAGCTCCTGCAGATGAACCTGGACGGCAGCGGCTGCGACGACAGCTCGGACTCGGAGGACAGCATCCCCCCCGAGGTAACTGCCTGGGCTCCCCTCTGTGGGCTCTGCCTTCCACAGCTGGGGCACATCAGTCTCATCCTGTCTCCTCCTGCCTGGGCACGGTGCTGCTCAACTGCTGCAGGCAGGCAGAGGTTGGAGTGCCCGGATCAGCTGGGCTGCTGCACCAAAGGTTGGCTTGGGCAGTGCTTCAGGCTCAAGCCAAGTGCTCTCTCACTCGCCCAAAACCCAACAGAGACCCTTCTGCTGCTGTCAAAGAGACTCCCTGGGGCTGTGTGCACCCAAGGATAGGCTCAGCCACCCTCTTCCCTTGAAAGCAGTACCTCCAAGCTCCACCAAAACCCCCCTGGGTGCAGGAAGCCCAGTGCCAGCAGGTTGCCCCATCCTCTGCAGCACCATTCAGCCTGTGCCATCCCTGTTTTGCTGCTGCACGTGGGGCTCTGGCCCGCTGGGGAGCATTTCCCTGTCCTGCCCTCACCCCATCCTCTCACCCTGCAGATCTTGGAGCGGACCCTGGAGCCGGACAGCTCGGACGAGGAGCCCCCTCCTGTGTACTCCCCTCCTGCCTACGAGAGCCAGGCCTTGGGCAGCCGCTACCCCCGCGCCCCAACCACGCCCCCGCCCAGGTGAGCCCCAGCCCCACACAGCTCCTGCTCCTGGGGCACCCTGTGCGGGTCAGGCTGTATCAGCTGGCCCTGGCACGGCTGTCTGGCCCTGCTCCTTATAGGGTCCAGTGAGACAAAGCCAAGGGAGATGAATGAAGCTCACAGCTGGCTCAAAAATCCCTGTGAGGGTCTAAACCACCAACAGCTGAGGGGCTGGAAAGCCGCTCCGGCAGCGTGTGGAATGGCAAAAATCAGCTCCGGGGGCGGGGAGCACTCACTGCTGCTGGAAAACACCAGGTGCTGGGCCAGCCCCACCCCAGCTGCTCACCACACACCTCGGCTGGCTCACTTGGCCCCTGGCAGCACCGCTCTGGCTGTGGCTGTGGCACAGCAAGTGTGAGCCCTGGGCACCTCTGTGCCAGCCCTGCCCTCTGTGCAGGCTGCGTGTGACACTGGGACAGAGACATTTGTCAGCTTCGTGGGCAAATCCCTGCAGTGCTGGGGCTCCACCGGGCTGGTTTTTGGGAGTCTGAGGGAAACAGGGAGGAGAAGGAAAACCCAGCGTGCAAAGTTGCAGGGCAGGACTTGAAATACAGCTCCCAAATATCCAAATGCTCTGGGAGAGCTTTCACTCTCCAGAGCTGATGCTAACACTGCAGGTTTGGGGATGCGCTGGGGTTTCGTGGTTTCCAGGACTGCTGGTGGAGCCGGGCAGGCCCTGCTGTGCCAGGCCCCGCTGTGCCAGGCCCTGTGCCACTCTGCCATGGCAGGTGTTGGTGGGTTTCTCCTCAGCAGAGGTGCTGCTGTGCTTGCCCCACAGGACGGACGTGCCCAGCAGCACTGTGCACTACAGGAACTGGAACCCGCCACTGCTGGGCAACCTCCCCGAGGACTTCCTGCGCATCCTGCCCCAGCAGACTGCCCCAGCTGGCACACAGGTGAGCTTGGCCACCCCTCCCAGCCTGCTCCCTGGGGTGGCACGGACACCATCCCGGTCCTCAGCCTCCCTGAGCTTGCAGCATCAGCACACTGGGTACCAGGTGTGGACTAACCTGAAAGTTTTGCAGTGTGTCCTGTTCAAGAGACTGAAGTGGGCAAGGGGTGAAAGAGCTCTCAGCAAAGCTTTGATATTTTTTCCTGCATTATCTCAGTGATTAGTGCCAGAAATGCCACTTGCCATAAGCACCTAATGTTTTCAATTATTTTAAAATCTTGCCCACTGCTCTGGTGAGGAGCAGCAGGACCAGTAATGCTCCTAAGGAGGGCAGCACTTCCAGGGCACTTGAGGGCTGCTGCAGTGGAATTTGGGTGGGAAACCTAGTGCAAGCCAGAGGGTTTCCCCCTGGGAAATCAGAGTCCACATGTGCTCCATTGGTTGTTTTAAGCCACAAGGTTTGGGTGCCAGCAGCAGGGCAGGCAATGGGCAGCATCCCTTGGGGAACAAGCAGCCCCAACACATGCTGGGCATGCTGCTCAACTCCAGGCACACTTTGGGGCATCCCTCGGCCCTTTGCTAACTCAGGAACCCCTAAATGGATCCAGCACCCTCCTGGCATGGAGAGGGCTGGGGGATCTGCAGGCACCCTGCTCCTCACTCTCGTTTTGTCTCCAAAGGCAGCCTGCCACGTTTTCATGAATGATTGCCCTGCAAGTTGAGCTGCACGGGCTCTATTACCTTTCTGGGAATAGGAGCGTGCCAATTCATTTGGGCTCAGGGGGAGGAGAGGAGCAGCTGCCCTTTTCTTTCCCCAGTAATTGTGTGCTTTTGCTTTTCATGGCTCTCTGGGAGCAGCTACAAATCAGATAAATATTGTAGGCAGGGATGAGGCTGTGCTGCTCCCCAGGTGTGAGGCGTGACGTGCCTCGTGCAGGGATGTTTGTCAGCAGGGCACTGCAGGCTCTGCTCTTCGGCGATGGGAGATAAAGCAGCGATGCTGCTGACACCCTTCTCGTACCGCCACACCAGGTTCTGCTATGGCACAACCCCATGGCTTGGAGTTAAAAATCCCTGCCAGCCTGTGCTCTGCTAAAGGAGCTCCCACGTGGGGTGTCTGTCCCCTCTGCCCTGTCCCCCTTCCCAAGGGGCAGAGGCAGTGCTGCCCTGTCCCCGTTTGTCCCTTTTGCCCCAGAGGAGGGAGGGCCCCTCTGGGAGCAGCAGTCGGTGCCATCGGGGCTGGGGCAGCTGCGGTGTCACACACAGAGGGGCAAAGGCCGAGCTCAGCCCCAGGTGCTGCTGCAGGGACCCCCGGGAGCAGCACCCAGCGTGTCCTGTTTGCCTCCCCAGGGCTCCCCCGGCTGCCGGCAGCCCGTGCCCCGGGGCCAGGGCTCCCTGGAGCAGGAGCGGCGCTGGAAGCAGTACCTGGAGGACGAGCGGATCGCGCTCTTCCTGCAGAACGAAGAGTTCATGAAGGAGCTCCAGAGGAACCGGGACTTCCTGCTCGCCCTGGAGAGAGGTGAAAGGCCCTTCAGAAACTTCTGCTTTTTGGGTGTGTGCCCTGCTGTGGCTCTGGCTGCTGGCAGCAGTGCCCTGCCCGTGGGATCAGGGCTGGTGCCAAAGCAGAGCCAGCACAAGATGTGGCCAGGCTGGGGGCTGTGGTCTGAGCTGCCCACACTGCTGGGCTGCTCCCTGGACTCCTGCTCTCCCCCCGCTGCCCAGCCCTCTGCAGCATCTCTGAGCCAGCAGGGTCCATAGCAAGGAGCTTTGGAAATGGCCTCTGAGCCCTGCCCAGCCCTGTCAATGCTGCTTTGCAGGGTCCTGGCAGCGCTGTCCCTGCAGGTGGCAGGGACCCACGGGTGTGCTGTGGTGTGCTTGTGGTGGGTGGGCAGTTCCTCTGCTGCTGCGGGCTCCCACCCACAGCTTGTGGTCGCTGTGCTGAAGCAAAGCCCCAGCTCCCTCCCTTGCCAGCAGCCACGGGGCTGTGAGGGGAGCGGGGAGCAGAGCCACGTGCTCTGCCTCCAGGGCCTGATCGAGCGGGCGCTGCGCTTTTTGTGTTTCAGATCGATTGAAATATGAGTCAAAAAAATCCAAGTCGACTGGTGTTGCTGTCAGCAACGACTTTGGTTTCTCCTCCGTATTATCAGGTAACTTCAAGACATATGTGAGCATTGTCTCTCCACAGCAGGATCCCCCACAGCCCTGCATTCCCACCCCTCTGCCCAGCTGCCTCCAGAGTGGCTGTGGAGGCAGGAAACTGGCTGATCCCTCCCTGCTGCCCTCCCAGCACGGGAGAGGACCTGGTGGGTCTTGGGGGTGGGTGCTCCTGCCCTCCCCATGTGGAGGTGCTCCTGCATCCTGCCTCCATCCATCCCTGCCCTCCCTGCCTGGGCTGGAGCAGAGGATTGTGCCTGGAGGCATAATGACTGTTCTGGGTAATCCTGATTAACCTCGGAGCACAGCAGCTGCCCAGAGTCAGAATTAGAGCTGCTGTCTGTCGATGGCCCCATGTGGGGCAGCCTGGCAGGGCTCCAGCTGGGCTCCCAAACCTGGGGAACAGGGACGTGGCTCTGGGGTCTCTGCTTCCCTGACCCAGCTGGGCTTGCTCCTGATCCACTGGGCAGCATCATCCAATACCCAGAGCACAGCCAGAGCCCGGGGGAATTTGGAGCTGCTGGCCCTGGAGGGAGGTGCTGGGGCTGGGGCTGAGCCCCTGTAAGGGTGTGCTGCCAGCCCATGGCTCTGCAGTCCTGGTCCCGGGGGTTGTGTCCCCACAGGGTCCCCATCCACAGCCCCACCCTCATCCCACCTGCTCTCCCCACGCTGCCCGTGGCTGCTGCTGGAACTGAAGTGGTTTGTCACAGCCCCCTCTCCAGGCAGGCAGGCAGGCAGTCCCGGTGAGCAGCTGTTTGAGTGTTTGCCTTGCAGGTGAGGCAGCTCCCTGTGGAGCCAGCGAGGCCGGCGGGGCCGTGTCCGACGATGCCTTATTCCGAGACAAGCTCAAGCACATGGGGAAATGTGAGTGTGTGCAGGGCCCGTGCTGGCAGCCCGGCGGGCTGGAGGGGAGCTGGGAGTGGGCTGGGCAGGGGGAATGGCAGCAGTACCTGGCACTCTCCCAAACTCAGTCACAGCCTGCTTTTCCCACCACAAACTAGAGCAAGGCCCTTGGTGGCCCCAGCTGGGCTGCAGGCACTGGGGACACTGGGAGGAGTGGGTAAGGAAGGTCGTGAAAATCCCAGAAAAAGGGGAAAACATGAGCAGCTCCCACCAGGAACCAAGGTGCCCCTATCTCACTCCCCGAGTCTGGGCATCACCACAGGGTTTTGGGTATGGGTGGCTCTCACAGCCCTGGCCCTGCCCCTCTCCTTTCCCCTGCCTGTGGCAGCTTTGGGAAGGGTTTTTGGTTTTGGGTGAGACCCTCAGGCAGCTGCTTCCTTCCAGCCACGCGCAAGAAGCTGTTTGAACTCGCCAGAGCCTTCTCCGAGAAGACAAAGATGAGGAAATCAAAAAGAAAACACTTGTTGAAGCACCAGGTGTATCCTGAAAGGGGCTGTGGGGCAGGGGGCCTCACTCGGGGGGCTCCCCAAGGGCTCCTCTGTGGCTGGAGCGTGGGCTGGGAAGGGTGGCTGTGGTCCCTGGCCACATCCTGGCCCCAAAGTGGTTTTCCTTAGCAGAGGGCACAGGATGGGGACAGCAGCTTCCACAGCAAATCTTCTGGATGATGTGGAAGGACATGCATATGGTAAGGAGTGCTGTGCCAGGCTGTGCTGGGTGTGCTGGGCTTGGCAGGCTGGGTCCATGGTGCCACATCAGCCCGGGGCTGGCTCAGGTGCGAACGGCTGGCAGAAATACCCCTGTGGGCCAAAAGCCTCCATCCGTGTTCTGGGAGCAACTCCCCGAGTCCCACGGGGAATTCTCTCTCTGAGCAAGGAAACCCTGCCTGGGGAAGCTGGGCTGCCTCCCCCGGGCTGGGGCCGTGGTGCAGGGCTGCCCTGGTGCGGAGGTGGCTGCAGCCCCGCCTGCCTCTGCCTTTCAGATGAAGAGTTCCAAGCACGGCGGCAGCAGCTCCGGGAGGAGGAGGAGACGCCGAAGGAAGGGCAGTAAACGGTGAGAGGCACCTGGGGAGGGGGGATCGCTTGGGTGTGGATGGCCCAGCCTGGCTGGGGGAAGAGCCACGTGCTTTAGGCTGGCTCCAGGTGGGGACAAGCCCCATCATGGGGTGCCAGGGCTGGGACAGCCCCCGGCGCTGTCGCTGTGTGGCTGAGGCTGAGCACGTGCTGTTCTCTTCCCCTCCCTGCAGGTCCCAGCTCTGGGGTTCCTTGCTGGCACAGGACGTGCACGAGGCTTCATCAGGAGACGGCTGAAAAAGGAAAAACTCACCCAACACACCACCCGGATTTTGGCTGTTCCCCCTCTGCTGCTGTACTCCTCTGAAGTACAAGTATCGAAGTGAGGCACAATGTTTTCTTACCGATGGTTTGAAAACAACTTTTCCTGTCGAGAAAATCAGCCAAAAAGGAAAAAAAAAAAAAAAAAAAAAAATAGCGGGCAGCTGCTGCGAGTGAGCGGCTGCCGAGGAGCCAGCGAGCTCGGGCTGGGGAGGGGCAGCCCCGCCTGCTCCCTGCAGTGGAATCAGCGCTGCTAACGAGGATCCAGCCCCGCGCGGGGTCTGCCCGGCCGGAGCACTCCTGAACATATCTGTAGTGGTCTGATGTGACTTCACTCTGCGCACAGCGGAACAAAAACCACGTGAGGAAGGGAAGCTAACAGCCGTTGTCTATTATTGCTAGGAGTAACGAGCAGAGATTCAGATCAGGTAGTAGTCAAATAATATAAATTGTTTATAAAGGAAAGGCCTTCTTTTCCTAGGCGTTTCACTTTGAATTAAACCTTTGCCTTCGGCATTGCTACAACTGCCTTGAAGTTGGGGAGCTTTGTGGGGCAGCACCAAGGGCTGGATTTCTCACCAGTTTAACCCTCACTGGTGGAACAGGACGTGTCCCACGGGCTGTGGGGTGCTGGGGGTGCCTGCTGTGGTCCCTGGGAGCTCCAGGCATGCCCTGCTGCGGGTGAGAGGCAGAGCCCAAGCCAGGGGCTGGCAGGGCTGGTGGAGGTGTGTCCAGCACAGAGTTGGTGCCAGGGCCTGGGGGCACTGCTGGGTTTGGTGCGGGGCAGGAGCAGAGCCCCTTCCTCGTGCCCGCAGCGCCGGGATCCTGCAGCTCTGGGAGATGCTGTCAGGCTAAAAATAATTACATAAACAAATTCCTTTGCTGTGTAAGTAATGAGTGACGAGCGTAAAGTCAGAATCCGCTCCCGCCAGCACATTTTCTTCTCCTTTATCGGCACAACGCTCCCTGCCAAATGCAGGAGGTGGCTCTAGACGTGCCTGTTTCACTCCCTGCCTCCTGCCAACCAGCACAAATGTTGCAGGATTGGAGCTGTGAAGGCGGCAGACGCAGGAGCCCCAGCCATCAAACACTCACGCAACTGTTTTCCCTGCCTCTCGGCAGGGTTTGGTAACAAAGCCCCCTTGCAGGCGCTGGCTCCCTCAGGCTCCTCTTCAGTCCCCAGGAGCCCGCGTGCCTTTGAAGTGGACGCCAAGATCTGCTGCCCCGGCGGCGCTGCAGCTGCTGCACCTGTTGAGCGCTGCTGCTTCCCCTCCAGCCCTGCTGGGGATCGGGGCATCCCCTGAGCTTCACTTCCCTGCTTCCTGGCCAGGGCCAGGGCTGCTTCCAGGTGTCTGGGGCTGCAGGGTCTGGGTGGTGCCTCTGTAGCACAAAACTCTCCCGCAGCACCGGCGCTCAGACAAGTTCTGGGGTGCCGAGGGCCAGGGCAGGTGCCATGGGCTGGGAGCACCCTGGGATGCCAGCAAGCTTTGGGTTCCTCAAATCAAAGCGGCAGAATTCCCACCCCACCCAGCCCATACCAGTTCTGGTGTCCTCCCCTTTGCTTTTGAAGGATGGAAGAGCAATCCTGGGTTGTGGCGGCACCGTGGCACGTTAGGCCGCCCCAAGCCACGCTGGCTGTCCCACGCCGTGGGCAGCAGCCCTGCTCCTGGTGGGGTGCACAACTGTCAGGGTGCTGCAAGGGCACAGGATGCCCCAGCCTGCCCTGCTGTGCCCTGCCCTGCCCAGGGTAGGATGTGGGTCTGGAGGGGTGCAAGGGGCTAAGGGGGAATCAGGGAATGGAAAATCCTTTAGTCCCTGGGTGGGATTTCCATTCTGAGAGAGCTGAGGAGAAGGAGGGGCTCCTTCCCTGCCCTCGCTGGCCCTGGGGGCCCTGAGGCTGCCGTTACTCCCTCCCAGTCCAAAGCAGCTCTGCATATTTGGAAGAAAATCAAACTTGGAAGCGGATCAGGCTGTCACCATTCCACGGCGGGCGGGCGGCGGTGCCAGCGCGGTTTCCATGAGCGCAGGAAGCACCACGGCGGGAAGGGAACTCTGGAATTCTGCTCTCCCTGTCCGGGAGGGGCCGGCCCCAGGCTGGGCTGGGCTGGGCTGGGTCCTGCCCTCCCTGCAGGGATGGGATCAGCTTCCCTGGCAGGCTGGCACAGCCCCGTGCACCGCTGGCGGCCGGGACAAAGAGGGGGACACTGTCCCTCCTGCCAGGCTGCTCCATAAGGGACACCGGGGTCACCTCTGCCAGCCAGCCCAGCTGTGCTGGCAGAGCATCCCCAGGCCGGCAGCTGCCTCTGCTTTCTGCCTGAGCTCGTCCCCTCTGCTCCCCCTGAGAGAGGCACAGCGAGGAAGGGTGGCTGGGAGCAGGGGAGGGGACAGCACAGGTGGCTCAGTGCCCAGCCCTGCTGGCTCTGACCCTGCTGGCGTCCTGCACCAAAGCTCCATGGCCACCCAGGCCTGGCACAGGGCTCTGGGCACGGCTCTGCCACCACCACCCCCAACAAGCTGCCCTTACACACCCCAGGCCAGGCTGGGGAGGGACAGGACAGGTGGGTGGCACTGCCCAGGCCTGGCACAGGGCGCTGGGGGATGTCACTCTGCGGCCGTGTCAAAATATCCTGGAGGCACAAAGCATCGTTTTAATGCAGGTGGAGAGGGGTTTTTGTGTCCTGTAAAAAGCAAAAATCAGGTCTACGCAGTGGAAAGGCCACAAACCCAGCTTGGGAGCCAAAATGCGTTTCTTACATAAAAATGTACAATTCTCAGTGATGTTTGTATCATTTCTCTACAGAAGGGTTTCGAAAGAACAAAACAAACTGATCTGTGACATTTGTGAGTGTGGCTATTTTAGAATTTTATTTACATAAGTGATTTTTTTCTTAAAGATGTTTAATAGTAATTCCTATAATAAAGTCCTGTTGTACTCTTCACACTGTACATATTTTTTAAACACTGTTTATTTTTCTACTCTTTACAGGGAGGAAGAAGAAACAAAGGGGGCTGGGGAGGGAAGGGGCAGCTCTAGCCCAGCTCCAGGAGATGCAAACACCCAAAATCTGCCCTGGTTTGCTGTTCCTGATGGGGCTGAATGTGTGTCCAGTGGTTTCCTCAATAACCCAGGAGCCATCCCTGGGGAAGCACACGGAGCATCCCCCTGCCTTGCAGGGACAGCACAGAACCCCCCTGTGCTGTGCCACCTTTCATTTCCCGGCAGGATCGGAGCTTTCCAGCTCGGGAACCTTCCCTGTGAAAGAAAAGCCTGGATAAAGTCAGGGCATTCTTGCCTTAAATGTCAAAAGCAGCGAAAGGCTGGAGGCAGCCCGGGTGCCCTGGGGAGCGCAGGGCCTGCCCGGGCAGCTCCCTCGGGAATTGCCGCTCTCCCTGCAGGGACCGGGGCTCTGCTCCCTCGGGAATTGCCGCTCTCCCTGCAGGGACCGGGGCTCTGCTCCCTCGGGAATTGCCGCTCTCCCTGCAGGGACCGGGGCTCTGCTCCCTCTGGAATTGCCGCTCTCCCCGGGCTCTGATCCCGGCCGGAGTTGCTGCCGGCCCTCGGTGTGCCGTGGAAGTGTGCTGCCCTCTTCCTTCGGCAGCCTGGGAGCGGGGATGGGACGGGATGTGCTTTCCTTCCTTGCCCTCGGTTCCCCAGCTGCACCCGGTGCCCGGGAAGAGCTGCCTGCAGGGAGGATGGAGCTGCTGGAGCGGCTGGGGCTGCACACGGAGCTGGGACACAGCCTGGGACACAGCCGGGGATGCTCTGGGGCCGCTCTGCCTGCTGGCGCTGCCCGGGCTGCGGCCGAGGCTGCCGGGCCACGCCGGGTCAGTCGCGTCTGTCCTTTCAATACCCACGTTGTATTTTATACGTTATTTATACAGCGCCCCCTGCCGTCTGCCCGGCCGCACTGCAAATACAGCGCCCCCTGCCGCCTGGGCCGGCGCACTGCAAGTACAGCGCCCCCTGCCGCCTGGGCCGGCGCACTGCAAGTACAGCGCCCCCTGCCGCCTGGGCCGGCGCACTGCAAGTACAGCGCCCCCTGCCGCCTGCCCGGGCGCACTGCAGGCAATTTACGACAGTCGCCCATTACGGCAGTTTTGTCACAGTCGCGCCTCACGACGCCTTTTACGACAGTCGCGCTTTACGGCAGGTTTACAACAGTCGCGCTCTACGGCAGCTTTTACGACAGTCGCGCTTTACGTCACCTTTTGCGACAGACGCAATTTACGTCAGTTTTGCGACAGCCGCACTTTACGGTACCTTTTACGATAGTCGCGCTTTACGGCACCATTTGCGACAGTCGGGCTTTACGGCACCTTTTTTTGTGACTGTCGGGCTTTACGGCACCTTTTTGCGACAGTCGCGCTTCACGACACCTTTTGCGACAGTCGTGTTTTATGGCACCCTTTGCGACAGTCGCATTTTACGGTAGGCTTCACGACAGTCGCGCTTTACGACAGGCTTTACGACAGTGTTGCCTTACGGCATCTTTTACGGCGGTGTTGCTTTACGGCACCTTTCACGACAATGGTGCTTTACGGCACTTTCCATGACAGTCGCGCTTTACGGCCCCTTTTACGCCAGCCATGCTTTCTGGCCCCTTTTACGCCAGTCGCGCTTTGCGGTACACGTTACGACAGTCGCGCTTTACCGCGCGTTTTACGCCAGGCGCGCTTTACTGCCCAGCCATTCTGCCACACCGCAGCAGCAAACAACAGGAGCCGAGGCTGCCCCGAGCCGCGGGACTGCTGGCGCTGCCCGGGCTGGGGCCGGGGCTGCCGCGGCACACCGGGGCCGGTCGCGTCTGTCGCGACAGCGCCAAACGCATGGGGGCGACCCGGCTCGGCCATCGGCTGGCGCTGCCTGGGCACCTTCCCCCGCCGCCGCTCGGCACTCGGCCGCGTGCCCTGGCGGCCGCTGCCGTTCCGGTTCAGTCCCCGCTCCATTTCCGGTTCCGCTTCCGGCGGCGCGGCAGCAGCGGCCGGGCCCGGGGCCGCCATGGCCGCCACGGCCGGGAGCCGCACGCAGAAGATCGGGAGCGTGTTCAGCCGGTGCGGGGGGTTCCGCCGGGCCGGCTGCCGGCTCTCCGTGAGCGCGGCCCGCTGAGCCCCCCCTGAGCCGCCTGTCGCCCGCAGGGCGCGGAACCTGGTGCGCATCGGGCTGCTGCGGAAGCCGCTGTGGCTGGACGTGTACGCCGCGTTCCCGCCGCTGCGGGAGCCCGTGTACCGCGTGCCGCGGCCGCGCTACGGGAGCCGGGACCCCATCGGAGCCGTGCTCTACCGGGAGGACACCGTGCGGGCGTGCGTGCGGGGAACCGGGGGTGCGGGGAACCGGGGCCGGGTAAATCGGGGGCCTTGGGTAAATCGGGGTTGTTTGTTTTTATAATAAATGGGGGGGGTTGGGTTAAATCAGGGTGGGGTTTTAAAAAAATAAATGGGGGTGGTTTGGGGATAAATCGGGGTGGGTTTTGGGATAAATCGGGGTGGGTTTTTTTAAATAAATCGGGGTGGTTTTTATAATCAGTCAGGATGGTTTTTGGGATAAATCGGGGTGGATTTTTTTAAATAAATCAGTGGGTTTTGGGATAAGTCAGGGTGGTTTTGGGGATAAATCGGGGTGGGTTTTGGGATAAATCGGGGTGGGGTTTTTTTTATAAATTGGGGTTTTTTTAAATAAATCAGGGTGGGGTTTTTTTTAATAAATCAGGGTGGGTTTTTGGGATAAATTGGGGTTTTTTTTAATAAATCAGGGTGGAGTTTTTTAAATAAATCAAGGTGGTTTTGAGGATAAATGGAGGTGATTTTGGGGATAAATGGGGGTGGATTTTGGGGATAAATGGGGGTGGTTTTGGGGATAAATGGGGGTGGTTTTGGGGACAAATGGGGGTGGTTTTGGGGATAAATGGGGGTGGTTTTTCTGCCCTGCCCTGTGTTTCTAAGGGAGGTGGAGGCTCCTCAGAGCTGCTCTGAGCCACGGCTGCTGTGATTAACCTGAGTTCATTAACACAGTTTAAAAGGAAGCTCTGTGGAGTCCCAGGCAGGTCTGGGCTCCCAGGGTCCCTGAAGGGCACCCAGTGCCACCCCTGCCATGGCAGGGACACCTCCCCCTGTCCCTCCAAGCCCCGGTGTCCAGCCTGGGACCCTGCCAGGTGTTCATACAGGCTCCTGAGAACAGGAGGAACAATTCTGTGCATGCTCTTACTGCATCCTCTGTGTGCTCTGACTCTGCTCTGTTCACTCCTGGTTTAACTGCAAAATCTGAACAGTTTCCTTTTCTGAGCAGGAGGTTTTACAAAGTTTATGGCAATGGCCCCAAACCTTTCGACCTGACACAGTTGAACTTCAAATCCACGTGCCAGAGGTGAGGTGGTAATGAACCCAGAGGTGTTCCTGAGGATGCCTCCTTCTCCCCTTCAGTCAGGGAACCAGAGCATCTCCTGGGAGTGTAAAACAGCAACTTTGCTACCCAGGTTTGTTGAGAAATACAATGAACTGAAGGAAGAGGGGAAAATTGAAGAGGAGAAGTTGTTTGAAGAAACAGGAAAAGCCCTTTTAGCCAGCGGGATCCTTTTACAGAGAAGAGGAGTAGACAAAGTGAGTATGAAACATCCACAGAGTTCCTTGGCTGGTGGGGTTGAGAAAACCCCAGTGCCAGGCCCCTAGTGCTGAGTTGGTGGGAAGGAAACCCTCAGCACAGCACTCACACACCTCATGGTCTCCAAGAAAACTTTCCTCCTGGCCATGAACAGCTCTGGCCGAGGCTGAGGCACTTGGGGGCCAGAAAAGATATTTTCCTGGAGGTGAAACTGAATAACCATTCAAATAATCCCTGGTGCATCTGCATAAAGCACTTGGAACTTGGTGTGTTTGCTGTTGTATCTTGAACTTTTCCATGTTTTAGCTGGAGCTCAGCAGCCTCTCTGGCAATGTGCTGACACTGTGCTGTGCCTCCACAACAATCTCAGCATGAATTAAGCTCCTTTTGGACACACAGAGGGCTGCTGCTCCCCTCAGTCACCCTTCAGAGGGGCTTCCCCCCGTTTCATGGGATCTTTGCTGTCCTTCCCTGCAGGGTGCTGCAGCCAGGGATGCTGCCTCGCAGCCCCAGCTGCAGGACAAGAGGAAGGACGGGCAGGAGCAGCCACCAGAGCTGGCAGGGACACAGAAGGAGAATCCCTGTCCCTCCTGACAGCCCTGTCACCTGCCAGCAGCCACCTCCAGCCCTCCCTGGGGACATTTCCCTGAGGAACAGGGTCCTGGTGCCCTCCAGGCTGGTCCATGGCACACATGCTCCCCTCTGTCCAGCTCCACATTGATAAAGTCACAGATAATCTTATTTTGTTTAATGTGCACAACTGTTTTCTGAACTCAAGTTGGAAAATACCGAGTGTAAAAGTGGAAAATTAAACCATTCTCTTTAAAAACTGGAATCCTGCCTGTTCAGGTGTCTGGTGTGCAGCAGTGAAGATGTTTCCTGCTGGGGGAATGCAGATCCTGTTTGATGTGTTCCAGCAGCTGTCTCGAGTGTCATCTTTTTATAGCTGATTGAGGAAAGCTGCTATTTATAGAAGTGCTGTACTGTGCTCTTCCCATCCCATCATTTCCTTGAGTTCAGAGCGGGATGAGGGGTGGCACTGCCAGAGAACCAGGAGCTTTGCAGTTTGTAGTGGCTCCTGATGGAATTGGCCACCTTGGAAGAGTGAAAATGGGATGTTCCAGCTGTTTGCTCAGGGAAAGGTGATGCTGCTTGGGAACAGTCACTGGAGACCTGGCAGGGACAAAAATAACAACCAGCCCTGCTGGGACTGGCAGGGAGTTCTGCCCGGGCTGCACACCCAGTGGCTGGCTCATCTCTCATTAAACATTTGGCTCGGGCTGTATTAAAAACAAAGTTTGTTTGGTGTCTTTTTCTTTGAGATTTTGGTGATTTTTCTTTTGTTTGTGATTCTTTACCATCCCAGACTGGCACCACCTCACTCCCAGGTGTGACTGATGTCCAGCCCTTCCCTCCCTGCCCAGTTCGGTGCTGCTGCTGCTGGGTGGGAGGCAGGAGAGCTCGGTGGCAGTGAAAAGCAAAGTGTGAAATGCCCCTGGTTTGGTTCCTGTGCCTTGCTTCACTCCTGGCAGCAATGTGAGTGCAGCAGAATTGCTCAGAGTTATCCTTGGAAGGTCAAGCTTTAAACCCTCTCAGGGTTTGTTACAAAGAGCAAGGATCTCCGTGTTTTAGCACTGATCCGTTTCCACATCCAGCAATAACATCGAGTTCAGAGCCCTCCCAGGGTGTGCCCTGACCGAGCTGCTGTGCAGAGCACCTGAGGAGAAAGTTGGAATTGGTTTTATTTCTGTTGCAAAAAGTCAATCCCCTTGGGTTTGCCCTCGGGGGCAGCTGGGGGAGCGAAGTGAGGAGCTTTCCCTGCCCGCGACCACCTGGGATGGTGATGGGGACCAGCTGCAGGTGGTTAATTACCATGGCCACGCTGATGGCCACAGGTGAGGGCGTTTGCGTGTGATTGCCTCGTGCCCGGGGAGCCAAACCCCGGCAGGGCAGGGCAGGGGCCGTGGCTGTGAGGGGCAGCAGGGTGCGGGTGAGCTCCGTGCCCCGTCCCGTTCCTGCCCCAGCGGTTCGTGCTGTGCTGCGCTGCCGAGTTCTGCCCGGGCTTCCGAGACAGGTACGTGGCCAAACGTGCGGGAGAACCTGGAAATCTGTGCGGGACTCTGTGTTTCAGTGCGGGGGAGAGCAGGACTCGTGCCGTGGTGTGGATGTGGGAATTCTCTGCTGGAAGCTGCCAGGGCAGAGCCTGGGCAGGGGCAGGGCAGGCTGTGGGTGATGAAGAAATGGTTGGAACGTTCAGCGCCGTGGATTTGCTGTGTCTGGTGGGTGCCGGGGATCCCGCGGGGCCGGGGCATTTGGTGCAATTCGGATAGAAGCGGTTAAACCAGCGAGTCTGAATGGGCGCGTTTGCCGGGCTGGAGGGCGATGCTGATGCTCGGGACCGGCTGTAGCTGCGCCAATTTAATTTAGAAGCTGTGGGCAGCAGCCGGGGGGCGATTTGTCGCTGTCGGGGCGTTTTCCCGGCGGCAGGAGCGGTCGGAGGGTGCCCGCAGCCCCGGTGCCCCGGCGCTCCCCGCTAGGTGGGAGCCGCGCTCCGCGTCCCGGCACCGAGCGGCTCCCGGGCCCCGCGGGCCAGGAAATCCGTGCGGGAGCCGCGGCTTTCCCCGGGAAATACCCGAAAAGGCAGCGGGGGATGCACCGGGGGAATCGCGGTGATGGAGAGTGCGGGATTGCTGGCAGGGGGTGCGGGATCGCTGCCCCGGCAGCCCCAGGGCTGTGCCCCGAGCCCGGACAGCTCCTGCGGGCCGGTGATGTCCCCGCGGCCACCGGAGCGCTCGTTCGTGCCCGGCCGTGCCCAGCCCGGCCCGGTGACCTCTCCTGTGCCGTTCCTGACCCGCGGGCCGGGGCAGCTCTCGCTGCGTGCCCGGCTGTTTGCAGTGGCAGTGAATGCCGGAGCATCGCTTACACCGAGCCCGGGCTCCCGCGGCCCCAAAGGCAGCGGGCAGGGACACCTCGCACAGCCAGGCTGAAGGTTCTCCGGGGCCAGGTCCCAAAAACGTGGGCTGAGTTTCGGGGTGCAGAGCTGCCTGCCCCCTGGCAGAATGCCGGGGTGACTGCGGGGATGCCCCAGGGATGCTGCAGCATTCCTGACACCGATGTTTCCCCAGGCAGGGCAGACGTGTCCTGCTGGAGCAAACAGCTCCAGTCCCACAGATCAGGGCTGCAGAGCCGGGCTCTGAGCTTGGGCTCTCTTTTAACCCTCAGGCAGCTGCTCCCAGAGCCCTGCTCAGCCCCTTCACGTGTTCCTGGGCCGTGGATTATCCGCTGGTATGTGTTGAGGGCAGGGGAACAAAGGATTTAATAGGATCAGGTCTACTGTCTGGAGCAGCCAAAATAATTCATCAGCTTTGCTGGAAAAACAGGTGATCTGACCTTGCCAATGCCAAGCTTCAGCGAGGCAGATAATCAAGGGTTTAGTGTTTAAGGAACATGGCTCCAAATAAGACGTAAAATTGTTGGCATTGCTACTCCGTGGAATCCTCTGGGACTTGCCTCTGCCCAACCCTGCTGAACACACACATTTGCTCTTCAAACCTGCCCTGTTTTGAGCTTTGGAATATTCCAGAAATCTGTATCTGTTAGGAAGATGGCTGTGGGATCAGAGCAGGGTGCTGGCTCTGCTGTGCTGTGTTTCCACACTGGACAGGGGGTGGCACAGAAGTGGCTCCGGCTTTGCAGGACCTGGGCAGTGTCAGCTCTGCCACCTGCCTGGTTCTGGCTCTAAACTGGGGCTTTTTAACGAATTGGGTTTGGTGTTTCTTGTAGTGTTTTGCTTCTGCACGGAGCAGCAATGTCCATGGTACAGAAGTTCCTGGCCCGAGAGCTCTGGGCTGTGTCAGGGGCAGGACAAAGCCCCTGGGCAGGGCAGGAGGGTCAGAGCAGCAGGCGGAGCTCAGCAGTGCCTGACAGAGCTGCTGCTGCTGCTCTTTCACCAGCAGATGTTGAGTCTTGGCAGGGCCTGACCCCTCGATGGTCAGTTCTGACCCAGGGGTGCAGCCAGGCCCCTTTGGCCGGGTCACTGGTGGGGCTGAGTCCCAGGGACCCCGGCTCTGGGGGGAGCTCCCTCTGGGCACAGCAGTGAGTTCAATGGATGTTTTAACAACCGTTCCAGGAGGGCCAGGCTGCGTGTGTGCCACAGCCCAGCCTGGCTGCCAGGGGCTGCTTTGCTGCCTGAAAGGAAAGTGCTGCCCCAAGAAACCCCTGTGACCCCGTCCCAGTGAGCTGTGGCCTTGGTGGCAATGTCCCCATCCCCAGCAGTGATTTTGGGCTGTCCCTGTGCTCGGGGGTCCCACAGCAGCCCTGGTTTGCAATGTCCCCGTCCCCAGCAGTGATTTTGGGCTGTCCCTGTGCTCGGGGGTCCCACAGCAGCCCGGTGCCTCAGCTGCCCTTGGCTCTGCGTGTCCCCCGTGCTGCTGCTGCTGCCTCTGTGCATATTGCAAGCTCATTCTGATGTGCGCTAATGCTATTATCCTCCAGAAATTGAAATCAAGTCTGAACCTATAATGTTTCACTGGGAGGGAATTGGGGTTATATATTCCTGTGTACAGCAGCATTCTATTTCAGTCATAGCATTTAATTATGATTGGTGTGTTAGTGCCCACCAGAGCATAACAAATTGTCATTATGTTATTCTGCTGAGTCTAATTTAATTGGCAAGTTGTCACAAAAGCAATTATCCATCATTTATTTTGTTGCCATAACCACATCTTGGAGAGCACCTGCTGTCTGAAGTGGAAAGGCTCTGCAGTCTCTTGGTCCTGGATTTCTTCCACTTGCCTGACACAAAGACACCATTTCCTCCTCTTATTTAAAAACATGTTCCTGGTTTCCCAGCGTGGGCTGGGAATGCTGGAGGGGATGCTCTGCGCAGGGGGAGCCCTGCTGGGACATCCCGGGGCTGCTGTGGCCCACAGAGACCTCGGGGACAGCCCAGGGCAGTGTCTGGGGGTGGTGCTCAGGTGTGGGAGCCTCCCCTCGCTTCTGCAGAGCTGGGATGAGCTAAGCAGAGAAAGGAGAGCTCTAAACCAGACATCCCCTGCCTGGAGTAAATACAACTCTTGGCTTCCTGCAAATAATTTTGGGTGAAAACAGGGAGGGGGAGAAAAGCCCCTGAGCTGCTGGTGGTTTATTTCGGTGTCTAAACACACAGAGGTGTGTGGGGGAGCAGGAGGGCTGCAGGCCCTCGGAGCCTGGCTGGTTCTGGAGCTGCTCAGCTCAGGAACAACCGCCCAGGTTTGGGGCTGGAGCTGTCCATCCCCAGCCTGGGCACCTGGGCTCCCCTGGCTGCCCTGCCCTGGCTCCAGGGCCGCTGGGATCCATCCCAGAGCCTGCCAGCCCGGCTGCCCTCCCCGGAGCCACTCTCAGATAAGGCATCTGGGCTCCCGGGGACATTGGGAGCCGGCAGGGAAGATTAGCGCCTCCTTATAATCCAGCAGGAAAAGCAATCTCAGACTTCCCGAGAGCAACCCCGAAGTGCTGATTTTCTCCTTCCTGAGATGGCACGTGGCTGTGACCTGTTCACTTCTGAGATTCTGGAGATTGCATCCCAAAATCCTGCAAGGCTAATGCAGACTCATGAACTCAAAGCCTGTGACTCACTGTGATAAATGGGTAAATAAATGAAAATCTGTTCTGATGTCTGTATTTCTGTGAGTTACTCCCCTCTCCGCCCTGTCTGTAATCTCTTCCCCTCTGGTAGTTCTGATTAGCTGCTAATGAGGAAAGATGATTTTGTAGTTAAAGCACAGAGAGAGGGTTTTGTTCCTAGTTCTGCTTTCTTAAAATTCTCCCTTCCATGCCTTGATTTTCCCAATCTGTGGGCCTGGATAGTGTTGATTTAAGATGGTGCGAAGTTAAATTAATCCACATTTGCAAACCAATTTGTTTCAAAGGGAGGGGTACAGTGACTTGGAAAGGAGGGATCACACATTTTCCCTCCCGGTGCTCCTGCTGAGGATGAGCGCTGTCCTTGTCTCATCTCCCAGCAGTGACAGCCTGGAGCTGGCCGAGCTCCGTGCTCACAGTGCCCAGGTGTCCCTGCTGTGCCTCTCTGGTCGCTGCCCAGGGCTGGAGCTTGTCCCTTTTCCCTGGGCTGGCTCTCAGCAGAGCTGGGGGCTGTGGGGCAGGGTTAAACCCGCGGCAGTGCCAGCAGGTATTTGTGTGTCTGATTTATGGGTGAAATTCCCCGCCATGGAGGAGGCGTCGTGGAAGGGCTGAGTGTGATAAATAACTCATTGCAATGTATTATTTAGCAAATTATAATGAAAAGCAGAAAATACACAGAGGGGAGCAGACAAATGCGTTCCCCAGCTGGCAACTTACTGATGGTTTAGAGCCAGAAAATGGATATTTAAGAGCGTTTGGGAATTTCCATGGCTTCCCCTGGACATAAATCACCTTTCTGCAGATGGCTTTACTGGGTGCCCTGCTGCTGGGCTGGAAATCACCCCAAGAGCTGGGGAGGGGAATGGACCCGAGTTCCATGTCCTGCCATGAACCAGAGCTGCTCCCCAGGAGGGAAATCCGCTGGATTCCCTTGGTCAATCCCCTGGATTCCCTTGGTCCTGCAGCTCCTGGCTGCCGCAGGAGGGACGGGCACGGTGCCGGAGCAGCGGCTTTGTGCTCGGAGCGGGGCCGGGCTGGCTCTGCGGGGCATCCACCGGGGGGTGTCCCTGCGGGGAGGGCCGGGGGGGAGCCCAGCCTTCCCGGGCAGAGATTCCCCGGCTCTCCATCCATCTCGGGCAGAGCTTTCCCGGCTCTCCATCTTTTTCTGGGCCGAGTTTTCCTGGCTCTCCATCCATCCCGGGCAGTTCTCCCGGCTCTCCAGGTTTCCCGTTCTCCGTCCCCGCCGGTCCCGGTGCCGGTGCCGCGGTGGCACCAGGGGGTGCTGCCTGATCGCGCTCGGCGCTGCCACCGCCGGAGCAGCGGGAAGGTGACTCGCCTTTACCCGTTCGCTGGTTTTTCCGCTGTTCTCCCGGTTTGAGCGCTCCCGTGTCCTCCCCGGCCGGACCGCGCTGCCGGGGCGGGTTCCCTTGGCAGCATCCCGTGCGGTGCTCTCCGCTCCTCGCTGATGGGATATTTAAAAATCTGTGCTTCAGAGGGGGGAAGCACATCCCTGTGAGGCTGAGCGGTGCCTGCGGGCTCTGCCTGGCACGGCCGCTGCCCCGGCACCATCCCGGGCTGTCCCCTGGGCTTTTCCCTGCCGGGAGCGGCTGCCCCGCTGCCCCGAAGCTCCCGACGCTTTTCCAGCCGAGCTGGAGCTGCCTTGGCAGGGACCAGCGCGGGGTTTGAGCGCTCAATTTCCCGCTGGGGCTCCCGAGGTCCCCTTTGGGCCGCGGGTGCCAGGGCTGGATTTATCCCAGGGCTGTACGGAGGGGAGAAGATAAGAGACTCGGAGAGAACTTGACTGGGTGACTAAGATAAATTCGCTGTGCTACAGGAAATCGAAATGTGAAATAAAGATCTCAAGCAAGTGAAATATTTAAAAAGATACAGAAGTTGGGTGTGCGCGGGAGCCGCCGGGACCGGCCCTTATCAATCCATCACCGGCCTGGCTGGATTTTATAAAAGATAATAGGGTGGAGGGAGAATTGAAATAGAAACTATCCATTACCGGCGCCTGAATGACAGGTTCTCTGTGCAAAGTAAGATCATAATTAACAGCAGAGAGACTGAAAGTTTTCTGCTTTCTGCTGCTGTTTGTTTTCCTTCCTGGCACTGTGGGGCAGGGTGGGCACATGGAGGGGCCCGGAGGGAGTTTCTGTGGTGCCACAGCCTCTTCTCCAGGTACTTTCCATGTGCCTTTATTGAGGGGCTCTCCAAAACGGCAGCTTTTTAAAAATGTTCTTGATTTTGCAATTCCTTGGGTTAAAAAGGTTATTTGAGCTCCACCTTTTGCTCTGTATTTTCTCCAGCCCCCAAAAACACAGCCAAGATGACCAGCCCTGCTCTGTGGGACACAGGGAGGGCTGGAAAAGCAAGTCACATCTTCTTAACCCCTCTCTTTGCTCTGCTCCGAGCCCCGTTTGCAATTTCTGGTGATGAAATCCTCCTGAACACCCGCAGGAGCCAGGTTGTGTTCCCTGCCTTTAAAACGTCCTTCAAAGCACAAAGGCTCGGCTGAAAACGTCTCGCAGTGTTTTTCCTCCTGGCTCATTTAATTTGGAAGCAGCGGCAGGAGCGCTGCTGCCGTTGCTCCCAGAATTTGGGAATGTGAAATTGCAAAGAGGAGAGGAATTAGTGGAGCACTTGGAGTTGCAATAAGCGTAGATTGGGTGGATTGGAATGCTGGGGAGCTGTGAGCAGGCACGGCCAGCCTGACAGGGAAATCATCTATACAGGCTAATGGAAGAGCTGAGAGGAAGGGAATAGCAAACTCAGGCTCGTGGTGCTGGGAAGGAAATCATCCTAATTTGCTTGTGTTTAGTAACCCGAGACGTAATTAATGGCATGAGAAGGGACGTTGGGAGAAATGTGTCTGTGCCTGTTGTGCAGGGCCCCATCTCTGCACACAGTGGTATCCTGCAGCTGGGCTCCAGCGCTGCTGCGGGTTTGGTCAGCACCCAAACCAAATCTCCAGGGGCTCTGCCTCCCCTCTGGGCCACAGGGCTCAGGGCTGTCGGGCTAGGAGGGCAAGAGGAAGCTGGGTCAGTCTGTGACCTTCGTTCCTCCCTTCCAGGGAGGAATCCCGGCCGTTCCAGGGGCTGCAAGCCGGTGATCTCTGATGTCCCTTTCAGCCCGAGGCATTCTGTGGTTCTGTGACCTTGGACAGAGCAGTGCAGGGTCCCGGCCCGCCTGGTGCTGCTGAGGTGATGTGTGAGGGCAGCCCCACCATCTGCCCGTGGCCGAGAGGGCCCAACAGGTTGTCGTGCAAAATGGGCAGCAATGGGCTCATCTCTGAGATGAGATGGCTTAAAAACGCCCGAGGCAGAGGAAACGGACCCATGGTCATTGTTATCTTCGTCTCTGCCGCGGCCCCCGCGCTGGAATGTGCTCCGGGGTCGGTGCGGATGTGTGGGGGGAGCTGCCCCGTGGCTTTCGGGTCTGGAAATGAGGCAGCCAGAGCTGGTGCTGCTCGGGCCCGTTAATTGGGCCCGTTAATTGCGCGGTAACCTTCGCACACCCTTTAGAAAACCCTCGGCTGTGCGAACCCACAGCCCGGGGCACAGAGCATCACTCGGGGCCAAGGTCCTCGGCCTGGGGGAGATGCGGGGGCCTGGCCCACCCCAAAACTTGTGTGACCCCTGAATTGCGCTTCCCCCGCTCGGTCTGGGTCCCTCCTGCTTCCCTCCGGGGCTGGGCAGGGAGACCGCCGATCCCCCCGGGGCTGGGCTGGGGTGGCCGGAGCCCCGTGTGCCCCCTGTGCCCCCCGTGTCCCCCGTGCCCCCTCGGCAGCCCCTCCTCGCCCTGGAATCAATCCCGGTGCCGCCGCCGCCAGATTGCCTTGTCCGTTCCAATGATCTTTAACTCCGCTTTTCCCCGAGCAATCAGCAGCGTTTTCTCCTCGTCCAGGTGGTCTTTTCCCATTTCGCTCTCCGCGGTGCCGGCACCCGGGGCAGTCACATCTCATCACGCCTTTTCTCAGGCCATTTGTAGCTGCAGCTTTTCCCGTTGCCATCAATTTAGCCGCGGCCTCCCCCGCGGCTCCGCTCCCCCCGTGCCCGCCGCAGCTTCTGGGGATGAAACTCAGCCCTGGGACCTCAGCAGGGGAAATGCAAACCCCCCGCAGCCCCTGCCCGCCTGCTGGCCGCGCTCCCCAATCTCCTGTCCCTTAAAAAAGCTTCTTCCCAGAGGCACTGTTGGAAAGCAGAGGCAAATGTGGGTTTTTAGGAGAGACTTAGTGGCTGCTGAGGAGGTGAAGTCTGAGAACCTGCAGTAATGCTGCTTTACCAAAGGCTGAATAATAATGGAATAAGCGGGTATTGGGAAGGGATTCTCCCTGGGAGGGTGGGCAGGCCCTGGCACAGGTGCCCAGAGCAGCTGGGGCTGCCCCTGCATCCCTGGCAGTGCCCAGGGCCAGGCTGGGCAGGGCTGGGAGCACCTGGGACAGTGCAAGGTGTCCCTGGATGGGCTTTGAGGTCCTTCCAACCCAAGCCATTCCATGATTCTCTGATAACAACAATGAGAATATATTCCATTTCAGGCAGCATCCTTTCCACCTCCTCGTGTTCTGCCCTCCCGCTCTCCTCTGAGCAAGGTGTCCCTGCCCACCCCTGGTGCTGGAGGGGATTTCTGCCCCCTCCCCATGCCCAGGGATATCCCAGAGCCCCTTCTGCTCCCAGCCCCTTCGCAGGCCCATGCTCACTAAAACCACAGCTTTGTTCTGGCCCTCAGCTCGCCCAGGCTTCACCCTGCACTGAAAATCATTGAGCAGCAGATTGCAAAACACAGGATTGCCCGTGCTGTGTATCAATAAAAAAGACAAATACCAGGATATGGGAATAAAAGATCGCTTAATTGGGAGTGCATCCTGTCTGCCCTGCACCGAGCATCAACTCAGCAGAACACTTTAAGTGTGTAATTATATAGAAGTGTCTCCTCAGCCCCTGGCTGTTCGGTGGAGCAGTGAGCAGTGCTGAGGTGTTTGCTGAGCAGGGCTTTGCTGTCTCCCTGCCTTTCCTAGGGCACGAGAATTAAACCCACGGCGCTATCACCTATTAATAAGGCAGCAAGTGGCCGCAGCAGCCCTTGTGCAGAGCAATGGAGCTCATCATTTTTCTATATAGGAGCAATTAAGCTGCACCAGGAGGCCTGTGTCTTTATATCATCACCTAATGGCAGTGCAGAAGTATTCCAGGGGAGGAGAGGGGGGAAATATCACATCCATATTTAATTGGTAAAGTTATCACCTTCGCTTCAGAGCCCGGACTTGCAGCCCTTTGGCCAAGTTCCAAGGCAGATCTATTTCCCCCGGCTGGGAAGCGAGGAAAGTGTCCTTAGTTGTGCTTCTGCAACAAAATAGCGTTTGGGAGCTCCTGAATGTGCTCCCAACTGCAGTAAATAACTGATGGGCTCTGCTCTTTGCAGCAAATGAAGATATCTTTGAGCTGTTAGGTTCCTTTCGGGTTTTTTTAAGGAAATTATTTGTCTTATTATTATTCTCCAGCCCCACACTTGCCTGTCAGATTAAATTTTTTATTGCACTAAAGCGCAGAGCCATCTGGAGCCCCTCACATCCCAGAGCAGCCTGGCCCTTCCCTTCCCAGCCTCCTGATTCCTCCCAAGCTCTTCATTTTTATGGCAAATTGTGCATCCTGTTGTTTCCATCCAGGTGTCCCTGGGGCTCTGTCTGTCGCACCCTGGCTGGGCAGGGGGGCAGTTCCAGGGTCTGGCTCTCCTTGGCCATGTAAATCCCTCCTTTTGCAGCTCCTGCGTTCCCCTGCCAGCCCCGAGGGCCCTGGGATGGGGAGGGGGCAGAAATCCCCTCCAGCACCGGGGGTGGGCAGGGACACCTTGCTCAGAAGGGAGCAGGAGGGAGCCTGCAGGGCAGAACACGAGGAGTTGGAAATGTGGCCCAAGGACGCTGCCTGAAATGGAATATATTCTCATTGTTGTTATCAGACAATCGTGGAATGGTTTGGGTTGGAAGGACCTCAGAGCCCATCCAGGGACACCCCTGCCGTGGTGGCCCTGAGGCTGAAGTGAGATAATTTCATTTCTGTCTTTGTGGCCCCTGAGTGCCAGCAGAGCCCGATGTCCCTGCCGGGCTGTCCCTGTCCCTGTTGGCAGCAGTGACAGTGACGCTCAGAGCCGGGTGCCAGCGCAGCTCCGGCCCTTGCTGGCTGCCCCGGGGCTGCACAAACAGCCCCAGAGAGAGGCCCCGAGCAGCTGCCCCCTCCTGCCTCGGCCCCCAGCCCTGCCCGCTGGCAGTGCCCTGGGCCAGGGGGTTCCCTCGCTGTGCTCTGGACAGGCAGGGAAAGAGGAAAAAGAGAGGGGAAATATCGATGGCTTCCATCTCCTCCAGCCCAGTAACTGGTTTTTGACACTTCTCTGCCACTCCAGCTTCACAAAGCCACAGCTCTCTGAAGATTAATTGATGTAGGCCACTCAACCTATTTTCAAATCCCTTTCAGTTACCATTTAAAACCTTCTGATTTTTTTTTTTTTTTTATAAAGTCACCGAGGCTTTTTATGGATTCTCAAATGATTGTCCAGCTTGACAAATTGGATTCTTAAAGCTGGTTCTTTCAAGAAAAGGATGTGGTCTGACAAGACAAGAAACAGCTCATCTTTGAGACAGGGGGATAAATAAAAAAAATAAAATAAAATCCCATTCTTGCAGTCAGGTGCAGCTCAATGGGTGTCTTGCTCCTGGCTGATAATCTTATCTGGCTCTGATGGGAAGGGACCCACACAAAGGGGCCGGGCCGGGCTGCAGGGCTGATGTGCTGCTGATGAATGGTTCTGTCCGGGCTCGGAGCCTCTGGGAGGTGATGGATGCCCGGGGGGACCAGCCCGAGCCCTCCCCTCCCTGCTCCCGAGTGCTGATGGACGGATCGGCTCCTGCATCCGCTGGGCTGTCCCCCCTGTGCTGGGTCTCTGGGGCATTGTCCCCTCTGTGCGGGGTCTCTGGGGCATTGTCCCCCCTGTGCTGGGTCTCTGGGGCATTGTCCCCTCTGTGCTGGGTCTCTGGGGCATTGTCCCCTCTGTGCTGGGTTTCTGGGGCATTGTCCCCCCTGTGCTGGCTCTCTGGGGCATTGTCCCCCCTGTGCTGGCTCTCTGGGGCATTGTCCCCTCTGTGCTGGGTCTCTGGGGCATTGTCCCCTCTGTGCTGGGCTCTCTGGGGCATTGTCCCCCCTGTGCTGGGTCTCTGGGGCATTGTCCCCCCTGTGCTGGCTCTCTGGGGCATTGTCCCCTCTGTGCTGGGTCTCTGAGGCATTGTCCCCCCTGTGCTGGGTCTCTGGGGCATTGTCCCCTCTGTGCTGGGTCTCTGGGGCATTGTCCCCCCTGTGCTGGGTCTCTGGGGCATTGTCCCCTCTGTGCTGGGTCTCTGGGGCATTGTCCCCTCTGTGCTGGGTCTCTGGGGCATTGTCCCCTCTGTGCTGGGTTTCTGGGGCATTGTCCCCTCTGTGCTGGCTCTCTGGGGCATTGTCCCCCCTGTGCTGGCTCTCTGGGGCATTGTCCCCTCTGTGCTGGGTTTCTGGGGCAGTCCTGGCCGTCTGTGCCCCCCTGGCTGTGTCCATGCGGTGCCACCCGGGCTCTGTGAGCAGCTGCCATCTCCAGGGATGGGGCAGGGCAGCCGTGGGGTGAGCAGGCTGATGTTCTGGCCTTGTCACCCCGCGCAGGGACGGGGCTGGAGGGTGTCCCTGTCCCTGCAGGGCAGGTGGGGCGAGGTGAGCTCCACTGTCCCTCCCAGCCTCCCCATTCTGGGCCTGCCACACCTGGAAATCATGGAAATCCTCCCAACTCCTGCTCCCTGCTCCGAGCAGCTCTGGGTGATATTTATATCTTATTATGGTTATTTATTATGATGTCCAGTCCGGTTCTGTGGCACAGGGAGATCATTAACCTCTCCTGCAGTAAAGAGAGCTCTCCGTGTTGTTTTCAGAGCCATTAAAGCTTTGAAAATTCCTCTTTCTTATTTTATTTTTAAACTGGAGAACCTACAGGGCTGCAGAACAAACTGCTGACACAGGTTGGTGAAGGGAGGGAGCACAGACCCTCCTGCTGGGTCCCAGGAATTGCAGAGTTTTTGTCAGAAACACAATTCCCAGGAATGGCAGAGTTTTTGGTTTGTCAGAAACACAGTTCCCAGGAATGGCAGGCTGAGCTGGGTCCCAGGAGGGAGTTTTTGGTCTGTCAGAAAGTTTGGTTTGTTAGTTTTGGTTTGATGCTGCTGGGAGAGCAGGAGGGGCTCTCAGGAGGGGTGGGAGATGCCACTGGGGTCTCAGGCAGGTGCTGTTCATTGGGCCCCTCTTGAAGTGCCATCATAGACAGAAAAGCATCTCTGGATTAAAAACAATGCAGCAATTCCTTGTTGTTCCCTTCTGGGTTCTCCAGGAGGAATCTGCTCCCTGGGGAAGCAGGAGATGGTTTTCCGCAGGGCTCTGCTCCTGCCTTGTTTTTGGCTCAGGCTGGACCATGTGGGAGCAGAGTTTCTCCCCAGGAGCCTTCAGCCCCGGGTGCTGGGGCTCAGGGAGGGCAGGAACAGGAGCTGGAGATCAGAAAGGAAACTAGGCCAGGAAATGCAGCAGATAGTTTGCAAAAGGATGATCCAAGCAGCTTTGATATGGATATGCTCCCTCCTGGAGCAGCTCTTCATCAGTGTCAGGAGATGACAAACGAGGCGGGGAAGTCACGGGGCTCCTGCAGCTGCAGCACCAAGGCAAGGCTGCAGGTACCAGCAGCTCCCACCCCAATTAATCACAGCAAAAGGGATTGTCTGCTCCTCTCAGAGCACCACCACCGAGCCAGGGGAGAGGGGGAAGAGGAAAATTGCACGTGGGCACTTTTGGGGATGAGCATCCCCATCCATGCCAGGCAGGTGCAGCAGGACAGCCCTGCTTGGCTGGCAGGTTTGGTAGCAAAAGCAGGAGCTGCCCTGGAGGCAGCAGCAGCCAGACAGGCACTGGGAGCTGGAACTGGCCTGCAGGGGCTGCCAAGCCAAGGGTGGCACAAACCAACAGGGCAGGTTAAAAAAGAAATTGAAAAAAGAGGAAAAATCAAACCAGAGTTTTTTACCCTTTACCTCGTCCTCTTTTTTTTTTTAAGAGTTCCCTTGAAGCCTTGTCTATATAAATGTTGAATTATATGGTTCTTTGACTCTTTACTAGAAATTGCTCTGAATTACTTTTTTTTATATAATCTGTTCCATTTCCAGCACTCTGCCATGTCTCGCAGAGGAATATCTGGAGCTGTTGACTGGCTCATTCTCCTGCTGCCAGGCAGCCTCTAATAAAGTTGCCCTCTGGTTCCTCTGCAGGGCAGCAATCTGTAATGAAAATTTTATACGAGTGGCTGGGAAATGGAGTTGGAATCTGGCTTTCAAGTACGATTTCATGATACTCCAGGCATATATATATATATATAATATATATATACACACACACATATATGCACATGTACGATGTTTGGGGATTTGGGATCGTTTCCCAACAATCATGTTTTCCTTAAACCCCCTCCTGATGGGATCAGTGAGAATGTTGGTGGTTCAGACCTCCCCACTTGGAGCCCTCCAGTGATGGTGTGATTTTGGGAACCAGAGCTGCCCTGATGCTGTAACTTGAATTTTTTGGACATGCACTCCCATGGAATATGGCTGGAGCTGGGCTCTTTGGGAGGGAAGCGCCGGTGCTTGTCTCCTTCCTTCCTGTGTCCATGTTTAAATATTCCTCATGGAGCTTTAAATATTCCTCATGGTGCTTTGGGCAGTGTCCATCAGTGGGGATCCTTCCTTGTCTCCTCTGTGTGTCCATGTGCTGCTCATCCAGCAGGTTCCCTGGGATGTGGCTCCTGGTGGGATGGGGCCATCGTGGTGCCCCTGCCCCTGGAGATGTCACTGGCTCCTGGCGCAGGATGACCTGGGCAGGGATCTGGGCAGGGATCTGGGCAGTCTGTCCTTCCCAGCCGCTGCTGTTTGAATTTGGCACATCCATGCTGCACACGCAGCCCCAGCCCTCTCTGGGGCTGATCAATATTTAATGTGGAATTTACCAAGATTGACTTGAGGATGCGTTTAAAATTGGAGCTTTAGCCGTGGGTGGCAATTTCCGAGTCGCAGCAGTGCAGTTTGATTATTTAGAGATGGCATTTTGCACATTTAAAATAATCCTCGGGACCGCGGGGCTGTGGCAGCCCCTCCTCCCCTAAACTGTTGACTTTGCAATTGTTTTGTTTGTTGATGTACAATATTAATCACCCTGCTGCTGGCTGGGCTGGGCTGCTGGGCTGGGTGCAGCTCTCTGGGGCTTCACTGTGGCCCAGGAGCTGAAGGGTTTTGGCCAGGGAAGCTTGCCCAGGGCACCCTGGCTGTCCCTGCTCCGTGTGTGTGTGCTCCAGGCTGGGGCCAGCACCCTGCAGCACAGGCAGTGATGCAGAACTATTGGGGGACATTAAAATTGGGGCTGGAAATGTTCCAGACCAGGCTGGATGGAGCTCTGAGCAGCCTGAAGTGTCCCTGCCCTGGCAGGGGCAATGGGATGGTCTTTGAGGTCCCTCCCAACCCAGACCATCCTGTGAGGCTTTGACATTGAGACTGGGTGGGTTTGCAGGGCAGACGCCCAGGCTGTGGCCCTTACTGCCATGCCCACCCTCTGGGCCAGGCTGGCTCTCTCGTCCCTGCCCAGATTCTGTCACCTCATCCCCCAGGCCAGGCCGGGCTGCTCCGCACGCCCAGCTGGAGTCGCTGCTCTGTGGTGTTTGCTGGGAAGGCTCCTGGGTGACCCCAGGGACCCAGGAGAGCTGTTCTGGTGGTTTGACCACGATGGGATGGAGCTGAGCTGCTGCTGCTCCATCCCAGGGCTCACGGCACAGCCTTTGCCCACCGTGGGGGCCAGCACTGCTGCTTGTCCAGGAGAAATGCAAATCTGGGACAATCAGCCTCTGCAGCAGCAAAGTGGGATGTGATGAAATCCAATCAGTTAATAACCCTTCACAGCACTGGGAGAATTGCAGATGAATGTGCTTTTAAATAACTTTTTTTTTTCCTTACCAGAATTATTCCCCTGTGATTTTTTTCTGAAAAAGAAAAAAAGAAAAAAACCCAAAAAACCAAAAACCAAACCCATTTTGGTTTGTGCCTGGCAGAAAGGGCCACTGGGCTCAGGGTCAGGGCCAGGCACGCTCAGCAGAGCTCTGCCGTTGCCTCCTCGTGCAGTTTTGGCTGCTGAAGGCGCCTCCCAAGTTCTGGGGCTGCCCTGGCTCCGGGCCCCGCAGGAGCAGAGCAGCTCTGCACACACACGGAGCTGATGAGCCCGAGGAAGAGGAGGCTGTGAGACCCGGATGGCAATCAAGGCTAATTTGTACATTTGCCATCCGGAGTAATTTCTTGCATTATGTTTTCCCCCTGCACGGCTGGCCCGGGGAGGGGAGCAGAGCTCTCCTGTGCCTGCTCAGGGCCGTGGGGATGTGCGTGTGCTCCTGCAGGGGAAGGCGAGCCCGGCCCTGGCTCGGGGCTCCTGCCAAAGACCCCTGTCCCCGTTCTGTCCCCTGCACAGGGATGCAGGAGGAGCAAGGGGCATCCCCTGGGCGCGTGTGGGTTTGTGTGCAGCTGCTGATGCTCCCTTGCCGTGGTGCTGCCTGGAGAAAACACCACAGACTGGGGAAAAAATCTCACTTAAGTCTTTGCAAAGCCATAGATAATGCACTGTGAGAGCGAACAAGCAGGATGAAAAATAATTGCACTCCTATTTTTTCTCCAGCTTTTCTTATCAACGACTTTATCACCTTTGGTTTTATTTTACACCTTATTTAGACTTTACTGTAATCCCAGCTATTTCACCATTGACACCTCCTTAATACCTTGTCTAACACCTCTGACACCTCTGGCTAATGCTCAGGCCCCGCTCCAGCGCGGAGCAGGAGCAGAAAAGAGCTGAAATGGAGAGAGGGAAGCATTATTTACTGCCCAGGCTGTGTGAATAACAGCCCGTGCGGAGCAGGAGGGGCCGGTGCTCCGTGCGCAGCTGAACTTTGCTGCGCGCCCCATCCGTCTCCATCGGCCCCTGCCGGGCACAGCGCTGAGCTCCGCACGAAGGGCAAGGCAGAGGATTTATTGCTCCTGGGAAGCTGCAGCCTAGAAAGGCTCAACTTTGTGAACTGAAGCGAATTAATTCCTCTCACTTGGACACCCTGCGCCGAGCTCAGCCCTGTTTGGGATATTCCTGATCTGTGGGTGCTGCTGGTGTTGGTGCCACCCTGAGCATCCCCTGCTGGCTCTGCACAGGGCTGGGGCTTCACCCCTCCTGGGCAGCCTGAGGGCGTTTTTGGGGCTGATTCTCCATTGGGGGCCAGGGAAGGTACCCACTGCTGCTGGGGACCCCTCCTTTGCTGTGTTGTGAGGTTTGCTAAACAGGTCTCAGCTGTTCCTGGGGGTCTGGAGATGGCAAAGGGGCTGCTGGGGCTGCTGCTGGGGTTGGCAGAGTCACAGAATCATGGAATGGTTTGGATGGGACCTTAAATATTCCATTTCTGCCCCCCTGCCACGGGCAGGGTCACCTCCCACTGTCCCAGGGTGCTCCAAACCCTGTCCAGCCTTCTCTGGGCACCCTGTGGCTGCCAGGCCCTCCCCACACTCGCAGGGAACAATTTCTGCTCAATATCTGCCCCTCTGGCCTCCAAAAGTTTGGTTTTCCTGGCGTGGCAGGGACCCCCTGAGCCCAGTGCTGGGACAGCAGAGCCCCTTGGTGAGTTTTTCCTTTGCCCTGCTTCCCCAGCCCAAAGCCCACGGCTGCATTACCTGGATTTAACTACCCATTACACAAACTATAGCTCTAAAGTGAGGGATATGGCAGCTTTATTATAAGTTTATTACATGCTAATTCAAGCAAATAAATTTGCTCCAGCTGTGGAGCAAAGGAGATTAATAACCTCGAAGATCACTTCGCTGCTTTGATGAGTTTCTTGAACAGAGCGGAGTATATTTAGGAAGAGCAACTAGATTAGTCAAAAAACCCCTTTAATTATTAGTGACACTGTGCAAACTGCTTCCTACGAGTGGAATACCAACTACTTAACTCCCTGACCTTATTATTCAAATAAACACTCCTTATTACAGCGACATGACTGGCTCATCAACACATCACATCAGCTGCCTGGGTGGGGGCCTGGGGGTCCCCGCTGTGTCAGCCTCCAGCTGGGCTCTGCGAGGGGGGAAACGACCCAGAAGGGTTTCACAGAGCTCCATGTGCCACTCAGTGAGCAGAGAAACTGCTGGAATGTTCTCGGCACTTGCTGGGTTTTGTTCTGCAGTTCATTCAGGTTTTTCTGGAAGTGTTTCAGCCCTGCGTGTCCTGAGGTGCCTCAGCATTGCTGATGTTTTAATGTGCGGTTTGTAGAGCAGCCCTGGAGGGGCTGGGGGGTTGTTCTTGTGGCTGATCCTCTCCCGGGGGTCGTTGCCCTCACGTTTAATGGAATCTGGGGAAATTCTGCATTTTCAGTTTCTCTTCATTGGCGGGATGCTGGAGCTGGCTGAGGAGTCTTCTGCCCCTTTCATAGATACAAAGCAGGCCGAGAAGGGCTCTCAGGAATTATCACAGATATCATGAACATGTGTCTGGGTGTTCCTTCCCTTCCTTCCCTTCCTTCCCTCTGCTCCCGTTTTAGTGCGGGCTCGGTGGATGCTCAGGGGATTTGGAGCCCCGGGTGTCCCTTTGTGGGTCCCCAGGGTCTCTCAGCCCTCTGGGGGGACAGAGTGTGTCCAACCCTCTTGGAAAAGCAGCGAATCCAGAATATTCTCCTGCTCCTGTGCTCCCCTGCCTCTGCCTTCAAACAGTTTCTACTCTATGTAGAGCAAGCAAAAATGATGTGTTAAATACAGCCCGGGCTAAAGCTCTGAATCAAATCAATTCCTTTTTGATTCTCCGAGCTTTTGAATCCTCGGCCCTGCTGGAGGATTGTTAGCACAAGAATGGGGCTGAAGGAGCAATCCTTGCGCAGCGCTATTGACTCAATTATTTTTGCCTCTTGATTTTGTATGAGCGGCCGGGGAAATTCTGATTGCTGATGGCAGAGCATTGTCGGAGCGGCCGGGCCGGGGCCCGCAGCCTCCCCTGGCTCCGGTGGCACCGGCGGGGCTCTGCATTGTGGGGGTGTGTGGGGCTCTGCATTGTGCGGGGTGTGCGGGGCTCTGCATTGTGCGGGGTGTGCGGGGCTCTGCATTGTACTGGGTGTGCGGGGCTCTGCATTGTGCGGGGTGTGTGGGGCTCTGCATTGTACGGGGTGTGCGGGGCTCTGCATTGTGCGGGGTGTGTGGGGCTCTGCATTGTACGCGGGTGTGCGGGGCTCTGCATTGTACTGGGTGTGCGGGGCTCTGCATTGTACTGGGTGTGTGGGGCTCTGCATTGTGCGGGGTGTGCGGGGCTCTGCATTGTGCGGGGTGTGCGGGGCTCAGGGTGTGCGGGATCTGTGGGATGTGCGGGGCTCCGGTGACCTTGCGGTGTCCGCGCCGCTGCCACCCATGCCCGCTGCCGGGAGGTGCGGGATGGATGCGGAGGTTGCATTTTGGCGGTGTCCCCGCTGTCCCCCGGGCGGGTCGGTGCTGCCCCGGGGGTGGTGCCGGCCCGGCCTGGGGGCCGCACTCCTCCTCTCCGGGTGTTCACCTCCTTCAGCATCTCAGCTCGGGGCTCCTGTGCTGGATAACAGCAAAGCAGGACAGGGATGGAGACAGGGATGGGACCTGGCCTGGGCTCCACCTCCACTCAGGAGCCTTTAGAGCCCACAGCCCAGCCTGGCTCGCTTTTTCAATATCAAAAAAGAGGAATTCCCCACCCATCAAAAGGCTGTGAAAGGATAGGAAGCACTTTGGATGTCTGGATGAGAGGGGCTGAGAGGAACAAGCTGCTGCTTTGAAGATGTAAAGCCCTGCACGAATCCTGAGCAGTTTTATTGGTGGTCAAAATGCATTGTGGGCTTAGAAAAGGCAAAAGCAGGAACTTTCTCCAGCTTTTTATTCTGGCTGTTTGTTTATGTCACACCAGAGCCCGTGCTCTGTGGCCGCAGGAGGTGACAGGTCCCTGCTGGGTGTCACCAGGCCATGGGGACACTGCCAGTGCTCGTTCTGTGCCCGCGCCCATCTCCGCACGGCTGGCACAAGGCAGGGTCACCCATTAATGCACATTTCAGCCTTCCCTGCCTTTGTAACCAGTTTTAATCAGTAATTATTAGCGAGCAGGAGCAGTGCATGGGCTCCTCTCACAGCCAGGGCCAGTGCCACTCCAAGGGGAATGTGTTCAAGCTGAAGGAAGGCAGAGTCAGTTTGGATATGGGGAAGAAATTCTTGGCACAGGTTCCAGAGAAGCTGGCAGTGCCCAAGGCCAGGCTGGATGTGGTTTGGAGCAGCCTGGGACAGTGGAAGGTGTCCCTGCCATGGCTGGGGTGGCACTGGGTGGTTTTCAGAGTAATTTCCAAGGCGGCCCATTGCAGATTCTCTGCTGGCTGTGTTTGCCAGCCCGGCCCCCGGGAGCTGCTCCGTGCCATTCCAGCCGTTGCCGTGGAGGTAAAGAGCAGGAATCAGCCTCTGCTAATGCACAAACAGAGTCAAGTACCGCTGCCCTTTGCAAAGCACTAATGAATTACAAGAGTCTCTCCTTACCCAGGCGCTGCCACCACCTCGTGACCGGCTGAAAACTGCAGCCCTCGACACGTGGAGCTGCTGGAATTGCTCATTTCGAACGGTATCTGAAATAATTTCATGCAGGATGGTAGAGAGGGGAGGGTTTTTTGGGATGGGTTTCATCACCATCAGGGTTTCAGTGCTCTCAGGCTGGGTGGCATCCGGGCTCGTGCCACCACAGGGACTGGCACCCAGTGGAACAAATGAGTTTTAAACCCCTCTATTTTATTATTCCGTATTAATAATGAGGCGGCCCTTGTAAATAGCCGTGAAAGGGAGCACTTAAGCTCATAATTAATAAATGCTGCCTTGGTTTCTGCTGCAGCCTGGAGATGTGTGATGGGGGATGCACGGCTCTGCCCAAGAGCAGAGGGTGCTCAAGTCCTCCAAGTTAATAAATTCAGGATTTACTCCGAGATTTTAGGACAGCCAGCTCTGGCTCTGGGGCACAGCAGAGCCTGTGGGACAGGGCTGGGGCACAGGGTGGGATGTGGGGGCACAGGGTGGGATGTGGGGGCACAGGGTGGGATGTGGGGCACAGGGTGGGATGTGGCACAGGGTGCAGGAGCTCACCTTTGGGCCCTGAGCCCAAAGAGCCCCACGGGGGTGACACTGCACAACCCCAATGGCTCCAGCTGCCTCCTGCAGCTCATCGTTACAGCTCGGCCATAAATGTTTATGACAGGAGGGAGAGGAAGTAAATCACATTTATCTCCCTTGTTTTCTTTATCGGGGCACTAATTTGACAGGGAAGGGAAATTCTTGCTTATTTTACAACTCTGATTTCGGCTGCAATTTGATTTCAGTAGCTGGGAGGCGAACACAAAATCTTATTTTTGTTCCATAGCTGGTATAAAAATTTACATTTTGACACCGACCCCCACTCCCATTTCAGCACTGCTACAGCGGGCCCGCGGGCTCTGCACAAAACACATCACCCACATATAATACACTCATAATTCACTAATGTTTGCTGAATGACAGGGTTAAGTGGCTGCTATTCCCGGCCTCCCACCACACTAATGTACTCCAGACCCGTGCTCCTTTTCTTCTGGATTGCAGTCAAATCGTTTCCTGCAGCCCTCGCAGTGGAAGCTCCTTCCACCCCGAACAAACATGACTTCCGAAATTATTTTCATTTGTTTTTCTAATCTAATTTTCCCCTCGGTGCTCCACTAATCATCAATCCCATTAAGGGCTTGATGTGTTGACTGCTTTGCAGAGAGCCCATCCTGCATCCTGCCGAGCTGAGCTGACCTTCACAGGCTGAGCCCCCCGGGACCCCCAGGGGACGGGTCCCTCCTCGCAGGGGCTGCAGCATCCCTGCCTCCATCCCTGCCCCATCCCACCGCCGGTTGTCCCCAGGAAAGGAGCCAGTGTGAGCCCGGAACGAGGGCTGATGAGTGAGGATTGCTCCCAGCCAAAGGAGCGGCGGGGGGAGCTGGCTCTGCTCCAGGCCGAGCGCCAAAGGGAAACAGCCTCTGGTGGAACCGAGCCGGGAGAGGGGGGCACTCCTGTGAGGAAAATACACAGCAGGGGTGTGGGGGACTGGGAATTTATCCAGCAGGACTGGGCCACCACTGCCCCTCCTGGAAACAGGATTAGTGCTGATGGTGCCAAAGATGCGCCTGGCAGGGCACAGGATGAGGGACCAGCTCTGGTGCACAGGGACAGGGCAGGGATGTGCAGGACAGACAACAAGGTGATGAGTTTTGGGGTGATGGGGCTGATCTCACCCCCCCAGGAATAAATATTCCCCTCCCCAATGAAATGGACTCCATGGATCTGTTCAAAACAGTTTATTGTATTTTTTCGTCAGACAAACACATTGATTTCTGGACCACAGTAGAGGATGGAAACCTTTCACAAACTTATTTATTTGAAAATACAAATATAAAATTATACTTTCCACATCTGTGATGTGAGAGACCCCCATCCACATAGTATTTTACAACAGGGCTTCAGAAAGCCATACACAGAGACCTGAAAGATGCTTGATATATATAGATACATATATATATGTATATATATAAAAAAAAAGTCACTACCAAAGTTCTCATCAGTTCATACTAAAGTATAAAAGGAAGGGCTAGGCCTGCCACTGTGCCATAGTTTATTTAGGTACATTTATGACCACCTGAAATGCTCACTTGCATCCTAGTACTGATGGGAGTTCAGACCTCGTACGACAGAGAATGACGGGGGTGCTACCTACGACGGTCACGGGACAGAGGAGCCCGGGGCTGGGGTGACCCCTCAGGGCCGGGGTGACCCCTCTGGCCACTGGGCCCTGCTCGGACACCGAGCTCTCCACACAACACGGTCGGACTGCTGGGGGGGGCCGACAACCCACCACGAGGATTTGCTTTCTCAGACTAAGTATTTTTTTTTCCTTTTTAAAAATTATTATTATTATAATATTATTATTTATTATTATTGTGGTATTTTTTGGTAATTTTATTACAGTATTAAAGTATTGCTTAGCTTACAGAATCTCCTCACGTAGTGTTCGCGCGGGGCCGGCTGGATTCTGTACGTAGGAAACTCTACAGTGTCTGTGCCCGTGTGTCTGCGAGGCATCCTGGCTCTTCTGACACTAACCTCACTTCTCCCTGTCTCTTCTAACACTAACCTCACTTTTCTCCCTCTCTCTCAACTATGTCGCTTTGAAAAAAACAAACCAAACCACTAAAAAAAAGAATTCAGAAGATTCCACCCAAGAGACATCGCCATAGCGTAAAAGACAGCTATGAGTTAGTGTTGTTTTTCTTTTTTTCTTTTTTTTTTTTTTTTTTTTTTGTTTTTGTAAACAGTTTCATATGCAATATCATACAGAACCATGGCTGGCCTTCAGTAAAAATGTAGTAAACTATATTGCTTTATTATTGATTATGTTGCATTGAGTGAATGGCAGAAACGAAACAGGAAGGGACGTGTGGCTGGAGTCGCTAGCCCTCATTCACACTACAGATGAAAGCAGGGAAGAAAAGAAACCCCAACACCTTTCAGGTCGTTATCACCCACAATTACCCAATGATTTAACTAAGCCTAGCAAGATGTGTGACATTCACCAGCAGACGCTGCTGTACAATGGAAAAAAAAATCAACTTACAGCAAAGAGAGCCATGCTACCTTAAAGTCCAAGCTACAAATTCAACTCAAAATGAACATTTATGAAGTGTAAGAAAAAATAAAAACCCCAAAGGACAGATCAGGCTTTGCCTTAACCAAGCCGATCCCGAAGAAGGACTCGGGTTATTTGAGGGGAGGGTCCCAAGCACTTGCGGCTCCTGGGGAATGGCCCTGGTGGTGGGGACGAGGCCCCCCGGCCCTTTGGGTGCCCAGGTCACCCAGCACGGTGGAAATGGCTCCTGTTGGTCACCCCAGCTGCAGATCCAAAGGGCTCTGTCCCTCAGGGAGGTGTCCTGGGCTCTGTCCCTGCAGGGTCCCAGGCCAGGCTGGACAGGGGGACAGCGGGAGGTGACCCTGCCATGGCGGGGGTGGCACTGGACGGGCTCAGGGTCCTTCCAACCCAACCCAGTCCATGATTCCATCGCTCCCTCCTGGGCTTGAGCAAAACAAAGGTGGAGCTGAACCTTTGTGCTGAAAAATTTACAAAAAACCCCCAAACGAACGAAGGAAAAGGAAAAAAAAATATCGTTCAAAATTGATTTCTAGATGAGTGGGGGACTAACGTGAACCTTAGTCTAGGTAGCCACATCAAAACATCTTGGATTCCACGACATTTGTGCTATGGGCCACTGGGACTTCTCAAAAGGTATATAAACATCTAAAACATATTCACACAGATTAGCAATTTCTTCTGAGCATTCTTAAAAAAATATGTTTTTTTTTTTTCTCTTAGTAAAATCGTTTTAATATACCGTGCCTCCCTCTTTTAAAAAATAAATTAAAAAAATCCAGTTTTGCATATCTAGCATTAGCATTTAAGGTAGTATGGCACATCCCCTTTCCAAAGTCATGGGTGGGGATCTACAAATGCCTTAAGAGTTTGCCAGCATTTTTAACATTGTGAGACCTTTGGTTAGTTGAAACCGCATCAGATCAACAAAAGAAAAATAATAAACAAGAGAAAAAAAAGCACAGAAAGAAAAAAGAGAAGAAAAAAAACAAAAAAGGAAAACCTTCCCAAAATTATTAGCATTTTTTTTTTCTTAAATAAGAGAAAGTTCTATCCTTACTGGTCCTAAATCTGAATAACTACATCTAAATTTTTAACCTTAATTACGATACACCTACCAATATGTACTAGAAGAGGAAGAGAGAAAGAGGGGGGGAAAAATTCACTACACTACCATCAGGACAGCACTCTTACAAGATAAGCCATTTTATACACTATTAACATACAACAATGATCAACAAAGAATATTCTATGAGGTGACAGGGAATGGAGAGGAAAACCAACTGGTAGTACAGTACATCATCAACATTGACAAAATAGCAATAAAAAATTCCCTGACGGCACACTGAATCGCAGGGAATTTGGTTCGTAGTATTTTTTTTTTACCTTTTTATTTTTTAAAGAATTCTGTTTTGTTTCTTTTATTACTTGATCAAGTCTCAATATTTAAAAAGCGTCCAGCATTTTGCTTAAACCTGGTTGTTCTGAAATAAGAAAAAAACCTAAAATATTACATAAAAAGCATGATTTTTTTTTAAAAACAAGAAAAACAAGGTTTCTCCTTTCGGTTAGCAGTATGGTGCCTTGTTTTGTTAAAGATGCCTTGCTCTACCTTGTCTATTGAATGCCTACATTAGTCTACTTGTTAGTAAAATTTACAAAAATAGGAGTGCAGCAGCTCTTTTTAACAAATGTCGCATTCAGTGTCTTATACTGGCTGTACCTAAAGTACCAAATTTATAAACGTAACAATTTAAAAAAATATTAATAAAACTTGTCAATATTACATTAAAAAAAGAAGAAATATATCCACACTACAGTATGTTCTTAATGCCACCTACCATGTTGTACTTCTAGTTTGCTGTTGCAGGCCTATTTACCAATATTAAAAAAATTAAATTAAAAAATATCCTTCATAAGTTTCCTCCCCCAACAGAGGACCATATATATAACAGCCAAATATTAAACATGTGCAAATAGGAAACTGTCAGTTTTTCCCCTACCAGTCACAGTGCAATGATGTTTTATACTTTATTTCTTTTAAATTCTGTTTACAACTACAATAAATTAAAATCTTCCGTTGCTTCTAGGGTGAAACTTGTAGCACTGAGGTATTCCCAAAAAAAAAAGGAAAAAAAAAGAAAAAAAAAAGAAATCAAAACCAACCAAAGTTGCTTTCTAATTTGACATTACAGAAAGTGATGGATAATAAAGGAAACCATGCAAGCTGGACACTGCTCTGCCCACATGAGGTGCCCAGAGCAGCTGAAATGACTGGACAGCAAGTTGATCTAGTTTAAAATAATGACTAAAAAAAAAAAAAAACCACCAAAATCCAAAAAAAGAACCAAAATAAAGGTGTGCTTTGAACCGTAAATGCGCTAAGTAGGAAAAATCGTAGCTTCTTGATCAGTTTTGGGAAAAGCAGGTTTTAAATTAAAATAAAAATCCCACGAGACTGTTCCTTTGTAAGCTGTGCACTGTGAGAGCAAGCTGCTGGTGTGAGCTGGGTGGGCTGGGAGGGTCCCACAGCACCACAGCCCCCCGGCAGCCACTCCCAAAGGCTACAACTCCCTCGTCCTTTCTCCTCCATTCACATAGAGAAACTGCCTTAGGCTGACTCCATCACAAAAATAGGTTTGTATTTCTCTTTCTTAATAGTTTCTATGTAGTTAATGGAATTGTATTTACAGCACTTTATTATTTTTTCTCTTTTTTTTTTTTTTCAGAATTCACAATTTCAAAAAACCTTATATCACCTCTTTCAACAAAAAAAAGCACTTATATAGAAAAAGGACGCGCAAAAAGTTTGTCGCCCTCGCCTTATTGCCGAAAATAGAGAGAATTAGAGTAACCAAGACGCCACAAAGGAAAAGAAGGGCCAGAGAACCTGCTGCTCCCCCCTCCCCGCGCCCTGCCCGCCGCTCCCCCCGCGGCCGAGCCTCCTGTCACCATCTCAGCATCCTTTAAGCAACAACAACTACGTAAAACAGAAGGGAGGAGGAGGAGGAGGAGGAGGAGGGGAGGTGGGAAAGAAAAAGCAAAAGAAACCCCTTAATATAACAGTTACACTATGGTTAGGCTCTCGCTACATACACAAAGAATTGCGACTACGTGGCTACGAGACTATGTCCAAAAGGCTACGAAAAGATGTGGGTTTGGAGAGGCTTAAAAAGAGGGGGGGAAACCCACCGAGAAAATAAAACGAACAAGAAATGGGTTTTATATATACATACTTTTAAAAGCTGTTGTTTTTATAGTACAGCAGATTCATGAGATGATGAGAGAGATTTTAAACCACCCAAGTCCTTCGAGTGCCACCTCCAGTTTGCGTTGGCGGTGATGATGATGATGGTGATGGTGATGATGATGTAGTGCTCAAAGTCTGATGAGATCACCCAACCGTGGGCCCCTTCAGAAACTTCGCCCTGTCTTGCCCGGACATCCAGAGAGACTCTGCGTGGGGAGAAGGTGGACAGGACACGGAGAGGGACAGTTAATTGAGGTAAATTAGGATTTTTAACCAAAAACCCCAAAGTGTCTGCAAACACTGCAGCCACAGCCTGCCCCATCCAGCCCGAGGGAGGATGCAGGGGGCTGCAATGCTGAGGTGTTCCCAGGACAGCCCCCATGGGAGAAGGGGTCTCGTGTTCCCTGCTCTTATTTCCAGTTTAGGAACAGTAAAATGTGAGTTATGTAGGGCCAGGACAAAAACGGCTCCTCAGGCATCTGTTCTGCCATGAATTCACACAGCTTTGGTAAAATGGATTTTCTCTGAAGTACCTGGAAGGTGACAAGTTTTACCTGGGCACGCTGAGGCAGCCAGGATTTATTTTATACAGGAGCTTCAGCCTCCAACGCTCCGTCCCTGCCAGTGCTTAGAGCTGAGATATATGATGTATAAAAGAAATATAAATATTTGGGGTACTGGCTCTGCAGGCAGCCACTCACAGGGATGAGGGCCAGGACAGGATGCTCCCTGGGGACCTCCAGAGCCCATCCCCAAACAGCTGTGCTGGGGTGAGGTCCCAGCAGCATCCTGCAGGGATGTGGAACTGCTCCCTGCCCCAGGAACCTGCGGCTCAGCCAAATCCTCACATCCTGCCCCGGGGATGCAGGAGCAGCCGCTGCCACAAGCGTTTCAAACCCGGTGTTCCTCGAGGAATTAATAATAAGGCTCATTTCCTCCTCTCCAAATCTATTTTAATTAGTAATGAGCAGCATTAAAAGCACTTTGTTTTTAAGTCGTTAATGGTTTGAGTCTCAGCCTGGCCAGTGAGTGATGGCTGCAGTGATGGGCTGTGTGAGTGAGGAGTGATTACAGCCCATCAGGCTGGCAGCGCTATGCATTATTAGCCTGAGTGATGATGCTCTGCCCGGGCTCCAGCTGGCCTCGGGTACCACCTCACTATTCCAGAGGCTGACGTGAAGGATTCTGACAAATTGATCGCAGAACAGGCCCTGCTACGTGCAAGTAATAGCTGGGATTAAGCAAGAGTGCTTATGGCACTTTTTTCTTTCCCATAAAAACACTCCTTGGTGGAGCAAATCAATTGACAGAACAATTTCAGGTAATCTTGGGGGTGTGTGTGGAGATGGAGAGTAAATAGAAACCCCCTTTATCCACTAGTGTTTAGGTATAAATCTATTTTTATGTATTTTAAAGTCTCCGAACATCTTCCACAGTTCCCAGCCCCTTGACTAGCTTTAATTCTAATTTCATAGACTGATTTTTGAACGTAAATGATGTGAGATTGATCATGTAATAGCAGGCAAGAGGCAGGGAAATAAAATGTGTCCCATCCATTCCGTCTGCCTGTCCGGGCTCAGAGCTCTGGAGGCAGACCCATGCCATTTATTTGGGATAACCTCTGCTTCTCATTGCATTTTCTAATCTATTCCATTCCGAGTGTTAAGAATATTTGTTTGCAAAGATGAATATGCCAAAGGCCAAATAATAATAAAAAATAAAAATTAAACATTTAATTAACTGGAGCTTAGTTCAAAGGGTAGGAAACTGGCAGCGATCCAGGGCTGTGGTGCTCAGGTAATGCCTTTAATTTAATTTGCTCAGGTTTAATTTTTTTTTAATCTTGATAATTGCTCTATGGTTACAAGTTACAATGTTATCTTTTAGCTGTAATATTTGGTACAGCACTTAATTAAGAATGATGGTTTCTCAGTAATAAAGCAGTGGGGCTCAGCTATTTTTAAAGCAGTGCGCTGGGAGCAGATCTCTGATCCCACTGGGATTCTGGCTGCTGGCACTGGGGGTGATTCCCCAAAGCTTCCTGGGTTTTCTGCCTCTTCAAATTATTGCACGAAGCATCACGAAGATGAAAAAGTGACTTTTGGTTTAGCTTTGGATCTGTCTTCCAGTTTCCAGCCCATGAGGTTGATTTGAGTAACACAAATCACAGAAAGGAATGATTAAAGGCCAAGGAAAGACGAAATGAAGATAAAAAATTGTTCACTTAAAGTAAATATAGGGGAGATGGTAGTTCAGCACAAAGTACAAATGGGATATACTGTAATACCTCCAAGTGAGATGGCAACCAACCATGTGTAACGTTTCAATGGTATCCATTTGTAAAAGCCGTTGCAATCAAAGGTCCCTAAAATTGTACAATTGTTAAGTTCATCAGTGCTCTATACATGGGAACAGCTGATTATTAATTTCTGCCAAGAAATTATCAAAGGACTTGAAAGACTGTGTTGCCAGCATGAATAGGGATTTCCAAGAGCTGTTCTGGTCACCAGGTGTGCTCAGCCCTATGGTCACCTTTCCAAGACCATCATCTTCTCATTCCCCCAGGTGCAAAAATAAGCTTTGGGGTTCTCCCTTCTTTATTTTTAAACCAGGGTTAGTAAATGGAGAGTGTTAAATAAATATATATGTAATAAAAGCTAGGGGATTCTTTGCAGTTATTGGGGGAATTAAGAGGCTACCAATCTGCAAGTCAATTATAAAATGGTTCTTTGGGAAGTGTTAGTGCAGACAAATCTGGATACCCAGGCTTGGACCTGGTGTCCTTTCACTTGAAAAATCAGGATGTTGCAGAGACAAAAGTGCCCAAGTTTTCAAGCACAAACAGGTTTTTAGGTGAAAAATGGAAATAAGAGGTGTTGTAAGTGGTGAGAGGTGGCAGTTTGAACTGATGTAGCTCCTTGCAGAGCAGTAATATGCCATGTTTGTGCTAGAATTGATCCACAGGGATTGTCAAGTCCGTGGTGTGACCATGGGAGGGGCAGGCCCGGGATGGGAATTGAGCACACGGGCACCAAGCCAGGCAGAGGGTTTGCTTGTCTTTTTTGCAGTAAAAAGAACAGTTCCAGGAGCTTTGTCTGCACCACACTCCTGCTGCCCCCATCCAATTCCATCAGGGAGGGAAGTTCTCCTCTGGGTTTGAGGGCCCTTCGGGGGAGCCTCTGCACTTCCTCACTGTGCAGGAGATAAATCCAGCTCCTGGCTGGGCTCCCAAAGGGCAGGAGCCTCCCTTGCAGCCTGCGCTGGGGTGCCACGGGGCAGCCCAGCCCCATTCATGCTCACACACAGGTGACACAGCCACGTGCAGCCTTGTTAAGCCAATCTGTGCCCTCATTAGTGCAATCACAGCCCCATGTTAGGCGCGTTAGGAGGCACCTCCCGGGACCCCCGGCCCAGCCCGGCCCCTCGCTCCAACCTGCGGCGCTCAGGGGCTGCAGTGACCCCAGGACCAGCTGGGAGTGACCCCAAACATCAGCCAACAGGGGAAGAGGAGCAGGACATGCCTTCTCCCCCTGCTGGGGGTCCCACCAGCCAAATTAATGAGCTGATTTTGCTCGGTTAGTGGGAGCAGGGACTGTTGCTCTGCCTGCCAAAGGGTGCAGCAGCCAGGAGGGGTAGTTGGGCTGATGTAAAGCCCATGTGGACAAGCAGGGATTTAAATCCCATATTTATTAAATATTTCTCTTTGAGACAGGTCATGTCTGGCTGCAGACGGCTCCAAAGGAGTGTTTGCACCAAGAGATGTTCAGGTTGGGTATTAGGACAAAATTCTTTCAGTGCAAGAGTGATTAATCTTAAAATTTCTTCAGTGCAAAAGTGATTAATCACTGGAATGGGCTGCTCAGGGTGGTGGTGGAGTACCCATCCCTGGAAACATTACAACTTTCACAAAGTTGTGGAGTTTTATCTCCGCAAAACATTCGGCTGTCATGGTTTGATGCTGGCGCAATGCCAGTGCCCCCATGGAAGTATATTCTCCTTAAAATGGCAATTAGCGATAATAATGATAAATTGGTGATGAAATGGCAATTGGTTCTCAAGGGCTGATTGGACCTGATGATTCTGGAGGTTTTCCCCCTTGCCAATCCCAGCTGGAACACCCTGACAATCAGGGATTACTCCACAATCCAGCTGTACCCACGGGTCGGGCACGGCTCGCAGGTTCTGGCAGCGAGGAGCCCCGCTGGCCACGGGGTCCCCACCACCCCCAAAACCCCCAAAGCCCACCCCAAACCCCCCAGAGTCCCCAGAGCCCCCAGCACGGGGTACTTACGGCGATGCCGTGGCCGAAGCCCGAGCCTGGCTGCGGGCTGGCGGCGCTTATGTAGTTGCCCACGGCGGAGTCCTGGCTGGCCGTGCCGTAGAGATCCGCCACGGGCCCGGGGCTGTTGGCCCCGGGGAAGCCTCCGGGCCGCGCTGGGGTGGAGCCTGCCGGGGAAGCGGGTGCGCCAAAATTCGGTTGAGCACTGTAGCTATTCAAGACTGGTGTGCAGAGAATAAAGCTGGGTATGAGGCCAGACGCCGGGCATGCACCGGAATTACAAAGCCAAACACCAGAATAAACAGCCTAGGCCCAATTCTAACACTTAACCAAGGCCATGCGAGAGGAGAGCAAGTACTGGAGAAGAGTCAGCCCGGACTACTACGAAGCTTAGAGCTCCAAAAATATATATATGGATATATATAAAAAAAAAAAAAAAAAAAAAAAAAGAACAATCATTCAACACACTACTGCAACCAGAGACTGGAGGTGCTCATTTTCACCAAGTTATCACAAAATATAATAGGTATTTTTCAACATCTGACTTGATGCTCATGCAGTAGTAACAAGTTCTCTAGGTCTGGGCACGCCGAGACAGCATTCACATCCCATGCAAACTACAAAGGAACTAGTTTGAGACTACACATTGTGGTAATATTGATATTAAAATGTTGACAGCAAATAACTTGAATCACGTCTAGGAAAATCGTTTTTTGGATCCATTCGATACTTTTGGAAAAAACCCGCCCTTTTAGATCAGTAAGCTGTAGATATAGTTCAGTAGTAGTTTTTTTTTCTTTAAATGATATGGAATGGAACAGTTTGGATTTTTCTCTTTTAAATATGACCAAGGAGAGTGTTGTTTTATTTAGTTTTTTTTTTTCCTTTTGATTTGGAGAGCGAAGACCTACCTTCGTCTCCAAAACCATGCTTGGGACATCAACCAAAATTAAACAAATAAATAAAGATCAAAAGCAAAAAAAGAATTCCAGAGGGTGGATGACAACTCACCTCCTAATGTGGAAGTAAAAGAAAATTTAATTTTTTTCCTCCCTTAATTTTTTTTTTTTTGAGAAAGAAAAACAATGTAAATAAGAATGATACTGAAGAAGAAATTTAGATATTAAAGCATGTTAGATGGTCAGGCTTCTGGCATTTCTCACGGCTGCTCTTGGATGTAGAATTTATGAGGAAGAAGTTTCAATGCGAAAGAAAAGTCAGCGGACTGGGAGGAACTGGATGGAGATGGCTGCGGGAAGCTGGAGCTACACCTGGGTGGTACCTGCAAGGTCCCTGGGGGCACAGGGAGCCTGCTCTGCCCACCCCACCGTGTCCCCACCGTGGGCAGCGCCAGGACACGATGGCCAGCGGGGCTGGACGTGGCCCAGCACCACAGCCTGCCCCAAACCCCCTGGGCACCGCCCCCATCACCTCCATCCCCACCTTCCAGGCTGCCCCAAGGCTACTTCAGCCTTTTCCTCTGGCTGCAACTTCCCACGGTCTCCACTGAACACCAGAGTGGGTTATGAAGCCTGGTGGCCTGCAGTGACCTGTGCCAGGTCAGAGCTGCAGGGACTGACCACAGGGTTCTCCTGGAGCCAGCCCTGTGCTCTCACCAAAGTGCTGGGGTGGGCACAGGCTGCACCTCTGCTGCCCTGGCCCCTTCCCCTGCATCACCACCCAGAGGGAGCCCAGTTCTCAGATGCCTGAACTGGGCAGGAGAAGCACACCTGGCAGCTGGTGGCTCTGTGGGGACAGGGAAGGCAGCTCTGCACAAGAAATGATTCCCCACAGCTCTGCACTGGTAGCAGGGGAGGGTAAGTAGGACATCTAAGCTAGCAAGTTCAAAGAAATAAGGCATGAGAGAGTAAACAGATTTTGGACTTCGCTGGCAAACAAAGAGCCTTTTTTTATTATTAAAGATTAAATGTCAAGATAACATTTGGCCTTCTCACTCGTGAAGAAAAATATCCAGCTGAGATGTTCCAAAGCCCTTTATTACTACAAGCCAGCACTTTTCCCCCCTTTTCTTCCCTTTGGTTCAATAAAATGGATGTGAATTTTCCTGCCAAGTCACACAGAAAACCCAGCTGGCTGCTCCAAGTGACAGCAGGACCTGGCATGGCCAGGGGCATCCTGTTAGTAAAATACTCCTGCAAACCCCACAGAAACCTCCAGAACAACCACCTGAGGAACCTGAGAGACCCTCTGTGCCCCCACACCCCACATCCCACCCTGGCCACTCTCATTTGCATCTCTCAAGACTGGAGGGAAGGCTTTCACACCTGCAGGGAGAGCTGGCAGTGGGTTGGTTATTCAGGTGGGGAATGAAAAGGTGATTTTTCATCTGCTGACCAGGGGTTCAACACTCCACACTGCTCACAGGAGGGAGAGCAGGCATGCCAAAGGCTGCTCCAGTGCCTGGGAAGGGCTGTGTGGAGGCTGGGATGCCCTGGCACCTCTCCATGTGGGGCCTGAAAAACTCCACAGAAAAAGCTGGAAGCTTTTCCAGAGCCAACACTTTGCTTCAGAGCCTACAAATGAAACAGAAAGCTCCCATAATTAGCAGGAGGCTCAGAAAGCTGTATTTAAATGATTTGCTCAGCCATGGTTAGTTGCTAAGTGTTTGTCTTCCTCCAGGAGCTCAGGTGAGCTCACCTGGAGCCAGAGGCACCTTTACCATCACAACAGCAAAGGAACCCTGAACCACTTCCCCAACAGGCAAATCCTGATGTGTTTTGGCAAGAACTGCCTGGAAACAAGTTTCTTTTACACAAACCTGGAGTACCCTGACACTAAAAGGAAGAAGGAAAAACGCCTGCAATCCTCCAGACTCCAGATGCTGCATCATTAATAAAAGTTAACACTTTTTGGAAACCTATGACAAAATTCCCGATTGCTGGAGGTTGTCAGGAGTTGTCCAAGGCTGCTGTGAACTGTGGGAATTGCAGAGCACTGACATTAATTCCTTGCAGGCTGGAAGGACTTGGAGCCTTTCCCCTGGCCACCAACATCCCATGGCAAGAACAGGAACCGGGGCAGATGTTTGGAAGCTTGTTGCTGCAGAACTGCCAGGGGATTGTGCTGTCCATGGAGGGGAGGGAACACTGACTGTGACCTGAAGCCAGGAGCAGGAGCAAAGCCTGGTCCCAGCAGAGCCAGGGGCTGAGCTGCCCAGGAATCCCCTGACTCTGGATCCACCAGCCTGACTCAGCAGTGACCGAGGGCTGCCAGGGCCATCAATTGCCAGCACTCAGGAAGCCCTGGCAGCAAAGGACTCATTCCAGGTGCCATTTCCCAACCACATGCACAGGAAGCCATCCTGCAGCAGGCAACTTCACAGCTCTGAGACTCTGTGCCTGAGCACCTCCAGCTCAAAGGCTTCCTCTATGCAAAACTCACAATCCCAAGCGTCCCCAGGAAGCCCTGTGATAGATCAAGGTCAGCAGAGATGTGGAAAAGATTAGATGTGCTTGTAAGTCACAGCCAACCACCTTTTATCTTCAGCCCCAGCCATCCTCCATCCCCTGGACTACAGAAGCTCCTTCCTGTGCTGATGGAGATCAAGGGCCAGCAGCCAGCAGCTCTGGCAGTGATGGAACAGGGCAGGCGAATGTCTTGCTTGCTTCACTTTGAATCTGCTGTGGTTTTTCTTATGGAGAAGACTCTGAGCCTGTGAATTTTGATCAGCAGGTGCAGCCTCAGGGACAGGGAGCCTCAGGCCCACTCTGCCCAGTGTCACAGTGCCTTGGGGAGCACTGAAAAGCAGTGAGGGAATGTGAGATGGGACACAGAAGGATATAATACATGTGGGCTCATAAAGCAGCCCCAGCAGGATTTTTGAATGCCAATATTGGTGCTGGTGGAGTTGGGAGCTGCTGTGCAGGGCTGGCACAGCAAGAGCTGGACCTCTTCAGGCAGCGAGGCTTTATCTCAGCCCATCCTTCAGCAGAGCCTTTATCCCCGTTTAACATGCATGTGGCATGCTCCTCCACCTTCAGCCAAGTGCTTTGTGACAAGGAGCCAAGAGCTGGGAGCCAAAGCAGCCTGGCAGCCCAGGCTGAGGCAGGGCAGGAGGCAGGGATGTGTGCCTGGAGCCTTTTCCTGCAAACTGCCACGCTCACACAGACCCTGCCCACACCTTCAGCTGTGCTCAGCCACAAAGGTCAGTGCTGGAAGATAAACTCTCCCTCCATGACTCTTGAGACATTTCTAAGTCAGGATTCCTGCTGGCATTTGCTAGCAAGGACCCCAAGGCTGCTGGACCTGGGCAAAGCACGACAAGCTGGATGCTGGAATCCCCCAAATAAACCCAACTCAGCCATGAGTGATGAAGGGGAAGAGGAAGGGAAAAGGAGAAGAGACATGAGGATTTTGACATCACTGTCCTACAGGGGGAACTCACACAGTACTGGGATCACAGTCACGCCCTTAGGGACCAGTAAATGGGACCTGATGGCAAAAAAAACCACTTGGGCACCACTAAAATATGCTGTATTGCAAAGGAAACAAAGCAGGGGCAATCTGGACAGAGGACTGAGACAGACACTGCATGGGGATCACTGTCCCCTGCACACAGCCCACATGGAGCCTTGGTGACACCCCTCCCTCTCCTACAGCACCAAAACCCAAAGACTTAAACACCTTTGCAGAGGACTCATAACAAATATCAGTATTCTAAAACAAAAAAAAAAATCCAGGCGAGGAACAGTGCAGATTGTGTGTCTGCCTTCCCCGCCACAGTGCTCAGGTGAGGAAATCCCCACGAGGGAAAGAAACCACCACAATTCACTGGATTCCCTCTTTGAGCAGAGGCAGGATATTCCTTGTCCCTGGGCAGCCATGCATGGGGGTGAGCAGCTCTGCAGGGATTGGGGGAGCTTGGCAGTGTGGGGTTAAAGCAACATTCACTGATTTTAGAAGTCTTTTCCAACATAAGTGATTCTATGATTCTCATCAGAAATTCATTTTTCATCTCCTGTCAAGCATATACTACAACCAGAGTTGGTCATCTCCAGCCCTTTTCTCCTCCAAGACCCTCCTTGCTCCTGCCTTGTCCCACTGCCCTCGGGGTGGATTCCTGCACAAACAGGTTTCTTCACAACTTGTTGATCCAGAGCTATAATTTCTGGATGACTCTCTCATCTGCCATAAACAGCCACGCACAATTTGGCAGGCATTTCCACCATCAATGTTTATGATAATAACTAAACGTGCTTGAAAGCAGCAGGAAATTTTCAATATAACTATCATTAAGACAAAATGCTTTAAATCAAAGCCATTACCCACCACCAAGACTCAAAGCTCACAAGATTAGTCTGTTTTTCTATCTTTATGAAAAATTCATAGAACATGCTGCAAACATCATCTTCCAGCTCGAAGGAGTAAATGATATAATAACACTGGATGCTGCGGGCAGGGAGGGGAGCAGGCAGGGCACAGGGCACTGAGCAGCCCAGCTGGGACAGGGAACTGCCCCACAGCCTGGTGGCATTTCATGTCAAAGCCAGGTTGGAGCAGCCTGGTGTAGTGGAAGGTGTCCCTGCCCACGACACTGGGTTGGTCTTTAAGGTCCCTTCCAACCCACCCTGCTCTAGGATTCTACAAATTTATGAATTTGAGCCACTTGGGTCCATTTACTGCTGGATTTTCAGAGAAGACTGTCACAGAAGGAGCATCACCTGTCCCCAAGCATTCCAGCCTGCCATGCTGCCTCTGCAGCCACCCAGGCACAGCCTGGCAGAGGACACAGAGCAGAACCACAGCGAGTGGCAGGGGACAGTCCCCCCTTCCCTGGGGACCCGAGCGTCCCAGAGGGGAGCACCGATGGCCACGCTGTCGCACGCATGACTAACAGAGCAGCACTCCCAGCGTGACGCTGATACCTTAAATAACCAGCACAACTTCAGCACCGCATGCAGATCTTACATCATTAGTGCTCAGAGCCTTATAAATATAATTAGCAGCGCTGCACCCATGTTACAGATCGCTTGGCCAAAGCTAATTCTTTGTGCAGTCAGGGCTGAAGTTAATGGGAGTTTGTACCTTGCTCTTCAGAGCTGCTAACAACCAGAATGTCATTTACCCGGGACTGGATGTACAAATTAATGCCAGTCTGAAATAAGACATCGGTGCTCCTGGTTCTCAGTGGCCTATTCAGGCTGCAGGAGTGCACTGGCACAGCACTGAGAAATAAAAGCTGATATTCAGGCTCTTTTTTTCTATACCAACCACCTCACAGAGTTCCAAACCCCTTCCTTTGTGGTCAGGTTGAGCCATGGAAGGATCTCTTCCTCGTGCCTGAGCTTTTGCAGAGTGTGGGTTCTGTGGGAGGCAGCGTGTGGCACACCTCGAACTCAGATCAATGCTCCAGCTCACAGACGTCTCACAAATAATGAGCTGGAAACACACAGATATTCTGGAGAATAACAAGGTACAAACAGCTCCCAACTCACTGGAAGCGAAAGTGGGAGACAAACCAGAAAAACAAATAACGGCGGCGTCACAACGAGAGCTGCCATGTTGTACATCTCTCATGGGGACCTGCATCCCTCTGCTCCTGCTCTTCCCAAGCAGACTTGAAAAGCAAACTCCCTCTCTAAGAACCCTGTGGCAGACACGGCTCCTCTGCAAGTGTGAAGTGTGAAGAGCTGCAGATGACAGCTGGCTCAGTCCTGCCTGGAAAATCAAAGGCGAGAGCTGTGCCTTCCCTGTCGCCCCGACACGCTCCGTAATGGGGAGCAGCCAGGCTGCCCCGGGTTATCCCTCCCCTGCAGCTACACTGGCCCTGCAGGGAAAAAGGAAAATACAACAACTGTCGGGCTCGTCAGCAAAATAAGTGGTGATGAGGCTGAGACACACCGAGATCTGCCCTAACAAGGTACTATTTGTACGTTATTTTCTAGCTGCAGTCACACTTTCAAAGGTAGCTCTGCGGCTGCAGCCCCTTCGGAAATGGCTTCACACATCAAAATATCGCAGGGTAATGACAGCAAGCAGTGGGTGGTGAGCTGGCAATTACGGCTGGAAGTGAGTGGGAACCAGGAGGGAGGGCTGAGTGCTGCCCACCTTCCTGAGCTGGGCACAATGGGGTGATAATGCCACCTGGGATCTTGAGGAAACTGCTCCTGCTGCAGCCTCAGTGTCCTCCCACCACGCTGCTCCTCCAGCTCAGCACGACACAAACCAACTGCTGAACTACCTGAGATGAGCCACGAGCAAGAGCTGGGCAGCTTCCACAAGCTTAGGCAAGATAAAAATTCACCTGGAGCAGGTGTTCCACAAACCCACTGCTGCATGTGAGCCCCTGCTTCTACTAAATACTGTACTTAACACATCCAAGGCATCCACCACATCTGGAAGCTGCTGATGGGCACCACTTTGCAGAAGACACAAAAATCAGCGTGTTCAAGCCCAGCTGCTCTAATTCCTGCAGGACAAATAGCTGCACTTTGCAGCTCAGCTGTAACTTTTTGCCAACGATCAATATTTATTGCCTAATCCCATTTTCCATAGCGTGTGTTAGTGGTGTCACTCGCGCGGGGCCGAGCGCAACACGAGGCCACACAAAGCTTGGCTTGTAGGAGCTGCAGCCAGGGAGCCAGCTCTTGTCACAGCCTCACAAAAGGATTTCCTCTCCAGCGGCTCATCTTTAATCATTATAAAAGCACAGAAGTTTAATCCATTTTTGATGTAAGCGCTAATAGCTTTGTGTCCTTGAAGTTCAAAGTGGTCTTCGTGCATGTCGCTAATTAGCCGAGCAAGCAGCCATTCAGCTTCCTCTCATGTTTCTAATTAGATCCTTAACAACAAACAAATGTCGACCTTACAAAGGCTCTGCTACGATTCCCTCCATTAGTTAAACAGTTTGGGAGGGATGCGGTTCTGTGCACCCACAGCCCCCCCGGCAGAGGATTCAGGGCTCTGGGCTGGGGTAATTGCTCTTTGGAGAGGTCCTGCCTTCCTGACCAGGGGTGCCAAGCAGCCCAGGGATGATGCAGGGAGCAGGTGACCACTCATCAGCCCCTGCCCCGGTCCCAGCTCTGTGCTGCTCCACTGTCCCTCCCTGCAGGCACGGGATGTTCACCAGCTCAGCTGGACCTCACAAAGAAACCAAAGAGGCAGATAAATGCTGTCCTGTTAAGTCAATTTCCTAACTGGTTCCTGCCAATTCAACTGGTTTTACAGCTAATTTAAAACGTGATGTAATTAATGTTTACATACCTCACAGAATGGTTTGGATGAGACCTTAAAACCCATCCAGTGCCATGGGCAGGGACACCTTCCACTACCCCAGGGTGCTCCAAGCCCTGTCCAGCCTGGCCTTGGACACTGCCAGGGTCCAGGGGCAGCCACAGCTGCCCTGGACACTCTGTGCCAGTGTCTCCCCCACCCTCCTAGGGAAGAATTTCATCCCAATATCCAGGCTAAGGGTACTGTCATCTTTTTACTTCCCATCAAACGCTTGGGACTGCTCCTTACACTCTTTTTTGTCAATCTGTGTTTGCAACATGCCGTGCTGGAGTCATTTCAGCAGCACCCCGCTTGCCCTTGCCTGTGCTCAGGTTTTTGGGCAGGTTTCTTGCTCCAGCCCTGGCATTTCTCCAAGGGGGATGAATGAGGATGTGTCAGCACCAGGAGCTGCTGCTGCTGCCGGGTTCCTGCCGGGGCCCTCGCGGCCACGGGCGCTCGCTGTGTCACAGGCGCCGACCCCAGCGCTGCTCCTGCTGCCTGTGCCTGCACACCAAGCTTTAACACTTATTACCACCCATCCAACTGGCAAATAAGAACTAAAGCTCAGATGCTGGGATATCACAGACCCCTCTGTAACCATTTTTCCATTTAAAATGAAGGAAGAGCTGAGCCAGGTGATGCCAGCGCCTTCACCTCACGCCGAGGAGAAGGAAAGCTGCTGTTAATTCTACCATGGGCAACCACATCTGCATTAATTGTTTACCACAGCCCGGACAGGTCTTTTATTAATATTAATGAGTAAGAGGGAACAAAAGGCCCCTTTATTTTTAGCCTACTCTAATTGCGTAGTAATTACTCATCTACAAAACAAATGAGCCGAACTCCATTGCCATAGCAACAGCAACTCCGGCCTCCCACTGTACCACATTAACTGGCTATCACTCCTGTAATTTGAAATTGAAGCCTTTTGTACAATAACAGACAATACAGGAGGAAAATTAAACCAAAAACGGGTCTTTGTTTTGCTGCATAATTCAAGTCATGGTAGCAGGAGTGCCTTGCCTGGGGGGCACCTTTCCACTGCTGATCCCACGAGCTGGGGGGATGCCTAGGGAGGTTATCCAGGTAACAGGAGAGGCAGCCAGCCTGCAGACCCCCAGTCCTGTGCAGCCATCCCCTCCTGTGGGAGGCTCTGCACCAGGCAAGCTGCTGCCCAGCACACGGTGCCTGGGGGAGAGCTGGTGGCACCAGCCACTCTGTGGGCAGCTGACACCCAGTCAGGGTCAGGGCACAGAGTTCTGGGCTCTTTTAACCATCAGGAAATGTTCACAAAGGCCCCAGCTGCGTGAGTTTATTATTTTTAAACAGCTCAGGTTTATACACCTGCAGATCCATTTTGCACTCTCTGGCAACTCCTAACCCACCGTGCTTCTCGAGCTCACACGGAGCCAGATGCACACCAACATCTGCTGCAAGGAGAAACTACTCTGCTCCTCTGGCAGCCTTCTATTTCAGAGAGAAGAGAGGGAGAAAAAACATCACTGTAATTATGTATTTACTTTTAAAGCATTTGGGGAGAGAATCAGCATGAAAATACTGACAGTAGTGTGTCAGTCCAACGCGCGCTGCCTCACAGTTAGCAGTTGTTCCACTAATGGCTAACAGCCTGCAAGTGCTGCTGGAGAGGCAAGTTACCCTCAGCTCTGGCAGCATTTTACCTGTTTAGGGATTAAAATGCATGGGACACCATCCTGTGCTGGAGGATCTCATGCCCTGGAGAGCACGTCCTGAAACTCCAGTTCAAGCTCTGCAACAACTTGTCTGCATCTTGCAGGGAACAAAGTCTAATTACAACTGCCAACAGCTCTGTCCCTCAGCTTCCGCTGGGAGAAAGGGAATAAAACATGGATAATTGACTGTGGCAGGGCTTTGGAGGGTGCTAAAGTTGTTCCAACCCCCTGCCATGTGCAGGGACACCTTCTACCATCCAGGCTGCTCCAAGCTCCTGGTCACTTCCAGGGATGGGGCAGCCACAGCTTCTCTGGACAACCTGTGCCTCCCCAGCCTCACAGAGAAGAATGTCTCCCTAAATAAAACAGCATGATGAGCATTCTGAGGAGCATTTTCCCGTGGAAAATAATTCTCCTGATGGAAAAGACTATTAAAAGTTACTGGCTAAATTTGCTACAGATTAACTTCAACTGCACTTCAGAGGTGGTCACTAATTGCACTGGAGATGATTTATCAAGCGCACAAGATTTTCTATTACAAAATTATTGATTAAAGCTGATGTATTTTAACCTCAATAGACTTAAGCCCAATGCCCTGTCAAACACGGCTGCTGTGGCCAAGGTCGAGCAGCAGCAGCACCAAATTGTTTCATATCTACTGAATTTTCTCCCTGGCACTGCAGGAAGAAGCTCAGTCCCCCATGGATCAAAAAAGATCCAAAAGTGGCATCCTACAGTAAAACAAGACCCAGGGTTTCTTCTGCCTGGAGCCTGCTCTGAAAAGGACCTGTGGGATTCCCATGCCGGAGCAGCACAGCACTTCTGAGCCAAACAGAAAAGATGCCTCTTTCATTATTATTGTTTTTTAAATTGGGGTAGTAGACAGACAAGTAACTGTAGGGCTCCCAGTATGTCAGCAACAAGGCCAAACCGCCCATGGGAATGTGGAGTGTCTCCTCCAGAGCACATTCACCACCTGGGGCTCCTGCGTGCCGAGTCTGGCTGATGGAAATCCTGTTTAAACCAGGATGATTTCTCTTGCTCCCACCCCTCCCCAAAGCCCCCCAGTGTGGGGTCCCTGCCTGGCCACCCTCCATGCTCCCCAGCAGGCGCTGCCTCTGCCAGCGAGATAAGCAAGGGATAAAATCCAATGCAGCCATTAATTTCCCAGTGCATCACCCGCCAGGCTCTGTCACGTAATTACTGGCGTTCCAGTGGAGTGAGAAATTCCAGCCCTTGCTGCTCCCAAGTGGTCCACTTGTTAGGTTGTGGCTTTTAAGATTACATAGCCTGGATTAAACTTTATGTACTTTAATAGAGGAAAATAAAAAAGGGAGAGCAATTAGACCAGAGCCACTGTGACACAAGGGAGTCCTCCCAGCGGTCCGCAGAAATCCCAAATTGGTTCATGGCTGGATCTTTGAAATGCTCCTCCTGACATCTCCATGAGCCCACGGCAGCTCCTCTCCCCCTGCACACACAGCCCAACCACTGTCCCTCTTTTTATGGCCATAATTTGCGAAATTATGAGTTGATTAGATTTTGGAGCACCTTCCTTAGGTGTCGACCCTGTGCAATTTATTGCTCTGCCGAGTTTCAGGCACACTCCTTACACATGCCAGGGTGCATTGAATGGTGGGCTCACCATTTCCCTGGAAAACTGAGATCCAAAGGGAACCTTATCCCTGCCTTGGCACACGAGTGTTCAGCTCCCTGGCAGCACCAGGGGCAGCTCAGCTCACCTTGCACCGTGTCAGCCCCAGCGCTTGTTTGCTTGATTTACTCAATGTTCTATTAGAGGTAAGGAGCAGATACAAATCCTTAATTACACTGGAAAGCCCATTCTGGATATTTTATTTCCTTTGAAAGCCCTTGCTGCCTGAAGTGCATTAATGAGTGTGTGGCTCTGCCCAGCAGAGCAGGGAGAGGTTCCCACCCAGCACAGCTGGCTCTGGGGATGGCCAGGGCGTGGGGAGAAGAAGAGTGACCACACCAGAGAGGAGCTTTTCTGCTCCCATCAGGGTGTTTTCTGACAAGCAGCAAACTAAACAACAAATAAACCAAAGCCTAATTCGGGATCTCAATTACCATCTGTTGGATTTACTGACTGCAGCGCCGTCTCTGCATTTTCCAAGTTTAGCACAGAAACCCAGGCAGGAGAAGCAAAGCCACTGCTGGCTCGTGGCACAGAGGATGAACTTGCCTCGAACTCCTCACGCTGATATTTATGACATGTTAAATCTTCATTTAAAAATGTTCCCTTAAGCTGGGTGACATGGCAATGAGTACGACCCATCACTAGCTGGGAGTCTCTGTTGCATAATAAGATTTAAGGTTTATGACCTACAAACAATCGCTTGGTGGCTCAGGACAGGCTGCAGGGAGCCGCCTCACGCACAGAATTACTGGATTCCCAAATGGAGTGATTTGCGTGTGGCACATCTGGTCTACGACCGCCAACGAATGAGTCTATGGGCTAATATGGACGAGTAACAGGCTGATGGAGAAACCATGATTGTAAAATGATTTGAAAAATATCTTAGGTTCTTTTGGATACAAAATAAAAATAAGAGAATACAGTTATAGTCAGTGTTTCAGCTCCTAGGGGGGTTAATTTGAATTAAAAAAAAGGTCAGTTTTACTATCAGCATAAGAGCATGTGCGGGTTCTTGTACAGAGGGTATAGGTTGCCTACAGCCGGCTTCAATTTAAACTTCCAGATAATGGGATTTAACGAATAGGGCTCTATGGATCCAAGCCATCGGCAGCTCTCTGCTGTGTTATCCCTACGCTTTCAATCAGACCAAAGCTCTGCTTTTATCTGCCACGCTCGTTCGCGTTGATGGTGCCTATAATATCAACTCGACAATGCATGTTCTACAACTACATCTACTGCTACCAGTACGACTACTACAGTGCATGCATTTAGTTCAGTCCCACAGATACATACACTCTAAGAACAGGCAAGGGGAGATGTGAAATGTTTTACGGGACGACAGGTGTTTTGTTTTTTAAGTAAGGGAAATTAATAAAAAACATCAAAAGAAAGAAAGTGTACAAAAAAATAGAGACATTTCTCAAGAGTTGATATGAGTCGTTTCTTGAACCGTTTCGTCCGAACAAGCAAAAAACATGCAACCAGCTGCTACTAACAAGAAGCTGGACACTGAGAGAGGATTAATAGGTGTGGACAAACCTTCCCGCTGAGAGCGCTCAGAAGAGTGTTTGAGAGGAGGTGTGCACGTCCGAGTGTAAGAGAGGCCGGAAAGTTTGCCTCAGAGACACCCTCTCTCACAGCAGCCCCAACCAAGCAAGAGAGAAAACAACAAAACATAACTGCTCACACTCACCATCAAGGTCAGTAGCTCACGTTATGAGATTTGTTATAGCTGGCAAGTATAAAGTCCAGTAAGGGGTTGTTGGGGCGCAGGGCTCAAAGGCAGCACTGGCAAGCCGGGACTGGGGCCCAAAATCCAGATGTGCCAGGGGTTGGGGTGGGAGCAGCCCCGGCGGCGCCGCGGCACTGCGCTGTCCCGCTGCGCCGAGTGCCGCCGGCCGGCTCGGCGGGCACAGCCTGCCCGAGGGAGCTGGGACAGGGCTGCATTCCTGTGGCCTTAGGGGTTTTGTCTCCAGTCCTCAGGGAGGAACAGCTGGTAGCAACAGGTTGGGAACTGGAAAAATCTCAGGCTTGTCAATGAACCAAAGAGGAAGGAACAAAAACCCTCTCCTGCCAAATTTTCCTCGTCTTGCTCTCCTGCCAGATGAACCCCTCCCATGTCAAATGCAAGAGAAAAATGTGCCCCCCCCATGACTGTATTTTAAAAAAAGCATTTACACGACAAAAATGTTTTACACGTAAAATATGTCAGGTGGATTCAAAAGAAATGTGACACTGATAGTGAAGTTGTCTAGGAGGAGTTTGCAGCATTCAGACTTTTAACTTTGCTCGTTTTCCGTGGCTCAGGTCCCAATTCATTAAAAAATACAAGAATGGGTGAGGTTGTCAAAACCAGTGGAGGGATTCGGCAGCACAGCCCCACCCGGAGCGAATGGATGTGGCCAGAGCTGTGTCTGCTGGAAGGACCTCAGCTATCCCCTCATCACCGGGATGTCAAACGGGGACGTGATTTATGCCGAGCAGCACGGCCGCGCTCACCCTGCCGGCACGCGAGCAGCCACGCGGGACGGGAATTTATGGTGGCACTGAGCACGGGCACAGGGACACGGCCCTTTCTGCTGGCTGTAGGACAGACCTGCCGTGACACAGAAGAACCTGTTTATCTAGCAAGGTCAGCTGGTGACAAGCTGCCATAGAAAAAGAAGGGGTGAGGGCAGGGAGGAGGCCCCGAGCAGGTACCTGCCCCCAGCAGGCTCCCTGCTGACTCAGCAAACATGCAGGTGTCCCAAGAGCAGGAATGTCACCCCGGGGACAAACCAAGGTGGTCAGTGCCCAGGGGCTTGGAGTGAGAGGGCTGCGGCTTCCTGGGGAGAACAAGACACGCACTGAGGGCGGATGCTCTCTGAGGGTGCTCAGTCTCCGTGCTGGCACTGATGCCAGGAAGGTGGGGAAGAGCCGGCGGGATGGGGCCAGAGAGCTGCTGAAGAGGCAGCAGTGATGGGGACATTGATGACATGGACTGTCATCAATGCCTTCCAGGAACCTCCTGGCCAATGCTTGCTCTGTGCTGTGCTCCAGCAGCCCTGGGCAGAGCTCTCCCAGTGAGCTGGGGGTGGTGGGACACACCTGCCCAGGTGTTTGCCAGCTCTTTCCCATTTCCTGGCAGAAAGGGGCCAGTTAGGGTCAGCCGTGCTGTGCTCTGTGCTTTGGACCAGGCACACGTGAAGGAGGGCTGTGCGAATTTGTGAAGGGAAAACAAAAACCCAACCGAAAAGGAAAGAAGGAAAAAACCCCAGCCATTTTTCTTGTAATGAATCGGGCCCGTACACTGCAGCGCAAGATCGATCGGACTCCACTGCTCCTGGATACAATTCACTACCATTGCTGATGGAGTGGCAAACCCAGGATGTCCCTTCCAAAACCAGCTCTGGATGGAGATGACTCTACAGAAACCCCCCGTTCCCAGACCAGGCTTGGTGCAGATGTGAGCGGGGCCGGTGACAAACCCACCTTCCTCCTTGAGACCTCAGGGCTGGGGTGGGACAGGGGCTCTTTGGATTCAGTTTTGGGGTTTTTGCCAGTTTTGTGCACGCAGGCAATTTTGAGGCTTGAAAAGACATTTCCAAACACCATACTGCTCTTTAAACTTGCCAGAAAGGGTGTTGTTAATTTAGGGTTAGATTTAGTTTCGTACTGCAAGTTCAAATCAAAAAACCAAAAAACTGAAAAAACAAATCAGAAAACCCAACAAAAGAGAAACCAAAAAACACTCAAATTAAAGACAAATGATTTTCAGGCACAGAATTGATCAATGCTCAGTTCAGTTGTAATGGGCACCAAAAGCACTCCGATTAAAAAAAATAATAATAATAATCAGGGAAGCAACGTTAATCCAGCCAAACCCTCTGTGCCTTGCTAAGGGGCAACTCACCAGGTCTGTTTGCACGTAAAACAAAACCTGAAGGGCAAAACATGAGGAAGAGGCAGAAACAATGAGGTCTGTTTTCCTGGAAGCATATGCAAAAGCAATCTTGGGATTTGTTTGGGTTTGGGGTATTTTTTTTTCCCTCTTTGGGTTTGTTTTTCCCCCTCCGTGCCAGGGCAGTAGGAGAAGCTGGAGTTGGGGGATCCCCACAACCAGGCTGGCAAGTCACCCCTTAGGCGCTCTCTACATGCCACAGGATGGAACTGGTACAGAGAGTCCTTTGTAGCCTGCAAGCAGTGCCAGTTTGCATGGAACGGAGTTCTCCTGGTGTCTTTCTCTGGCCTCACGGCCCCAGGCTCTCGCTGGGACACGCCCGGGCCTGCGCCCACCTCTACTCCCTCACGCAGTCGGGGCTTTTCGGGAGCGCCTCCTTAACCCCGGCACTGCCCGAAAAGCCACGAGAGCCCCAGCTCAGCCCTGAGCGAGCTGGGAGGTGCTGCCAGCCCCGTGTCCCCTGGGGACACGCTTGCACAGGGGACACGGGGCTGGCAGTGGCTCTGTCCCAGCAGTGGCTCCATCCCGGCCTGCTGCGGGAGCCCACGGCTCACTGAGGGCTGCTCTGAACTCTGCCACCTGAGCAAAGTGCTGATCCACATCTTTAGCAAAATTTAAACCTAAGGCAGTAACGGCAATTGGCAATGATTTATTTCTTTATTTCCCTTAAGGGGAAAAAGAAAAGTAAAGAGTTTTCAGAAGGACAGAAGAAAAGCTTTGTGGTTCCTCATGGAAGCAGTGGGGTTGGAGCAGGCAGGGATGGTGAACTGTCAGCCGTGTGCTGGTGACAATGGCACCAGTGATGCCAGCCCAAGATGCCCCGTGCTGGCCATGGTGGAGGAGGTGACAGCAGCTCTGGGCACGGCGGGAGCACCCAGAGCTGCTGCCACCACCTCAACCCAACCCCATCTTCCTGTGAGAAACCAAAACTTTTTTTCTGAAAACACAAATTGATCTTTTTTGGGGTGTCTTTTAGAGCCTCGAATTTACACCAAACAAATAAAGAAACCAACGCAATAAAGGAATAAAGGAAGAAACAAATTGGAATATCTACCCTGGTTTTGGCAGTTCTCATGCCAATCTCCTGCAGGCGCTCCAGCCCCCGTGGCCTCTGCTTGTAGTTTGGGTTTGGATTGGGATTGATTACTTATTTTTTCTCTAATTTTTTCATTTTGATTGATTGTTTTCAGGTCCCCAGGATAAGTGTGAGGAAAATCAGAGAAATGATGGAGAGCTGCAGCCACACAGAATACCGACAGAGCTTTTACCTGACCCTGCACTCTGAGGGTTTGCTCTTCCACGGGCCCCCCTACCTGATCCTCTTGCTGCCGCCACGGCTGCCGCTGCTACTGGTCCGTAAGCCGCTGCTGGGAAACCTGGCCGTGGAGAAAAGGAGAAGGGTAAAGACACAGGCCAGTGGGTACCACGAGTCCCTGTGGGCCATGGGCACCTGGAGCTGCCAGCCTGGCTCTCCGTGCCACCTGGGGCCAGCCCAGCCCTGGCCAGTGCCTGCTGCTGGCACAAATCCCCTGGGTACAGGAGGAATGGCCATGGCACGCCCTGGAGCCAAGGAGGACAGGCTGGAGGCACAGCCTGCAGCTCTCAGCTCGTGCCTCCATGCTCCTGCAGGAACAGGGGCAGCCCACTCCACAAACAACCAGAGAGTTCTCCTCCGGGCTTATTTGCAGGTGATAATAACGTGCTGGTCTGTAGACAAAGCAGGAATGGAACGGATGAGGAGGTCCTTGTGTCAAGATCACAAATTTGCTGGGATCAAGCAGAAAAAATTCAATGGAATGTGGTTTAAGAAAGAAAGAAAGAAAGAAAGAAAGAAAGAAGGAAAGGAAGGAAAAAGCTCTTGAGAGCAAACCAGCCGCAGATCAAGGAGCTCTATGACATCCCCCCTGCTCCAGGGAACTGAGCCCTCGCAGAGGAATGGAATGCTGCCAGCAAGATTTACTTAATTAACATTCAAAAGATCTGCCAGAGATTCTGACTTTCAATACATGTATTTTAAGAGGGCAATGGCAAAGTCCAGGCAACAAGCAAGAACCCCAAACCCCAAGGTCAATGACTCCAGGGAGGTTCCTGGTCCCTGGGAGCTCCAACTGCTCCTGCCACCCAACAGGACAAGCCTGGGGTGGCCACCACAATGGAACCTGGTCCTTAGGTGGGCACCAGGACCACGATCACAGCTGCTTTGCAAGGCTGAGGAACCACAGGAGAGCAACTGAGGCACTGAGAAAGAGAAGAGTGAGCCCGAGAGCGAGAGAGAGCCCAGCACACTACAGCCCATTACCTTCAGCACTATGGCTCAGCTACAGCTCAGCTACCAGGCCAAGGAGCAGAGCACTAGGCTAGAATAACTTGAAGCTACTTAAAACATCAATCAAAAAAAGACATACTTGCATTTAAATATGGTAATAGGGCTGTTGGGGGGAAAAAACATAGCACAGGTAAATGTATGCAGAGGATCCCCAGGGTGGTGCTCCTCAGAGAGCAGCACTGCACAGCCAGCCCTGGTCCTCTGGTGAACCTGTCAGCTGGTAACTGCTACACCTCTGTGGAGTGGGACGTGGGGGAAGCACATTCACACTGGGGGATGCTATAACCAGCGCTGAACCCGAGTGTTAAACTCTCTCTCACTGGATGGAGCCATCAACCCTGGCTGGGTCCCCCCACACGTGATTAGGGCTGGAGTGAGAGGACTTTGGTGTTAAGAGTAAAATCACCTTCCAAAGAGCAAGGAAAGCACGTGCAGGACAAGGGCTGAGGCTCTGGGGCTTCATTTCCATGCAGAGCCATGTCTGGGCCAAGCTCTGGGCCCTCCCATGGCGCTCGGGCAGGAGCAGAGTTGGCACTGTCCCCTGTCCCTCCCTGCCCCCCATGATCCAAGAGCAGTGTCCTCAGCGTTCCCATGGCACCTCCACCACCAGCTGGCCACCCACAGATCTCTCATTTGGAGGCTCCAGGGGCTCCCTAAACCATCCATAGGGGACTGGAGGAGCTGTGGATTTTCCATGGAGTAAAACGCCTCTGCCAAAACCAATCAAATACCCTTCAAATCACCAAGCATCCCCTGAGAACAGCACAAAAAACAGGGCTGGAAAGTTTGTTTCTCTTGTTCAGCTGCCAGGGACACTCAGGATCTATTTGAAATGCAGGACAAAAAGTTTTGCCATGCAAAAGAAGAGTGAAATAACAAGGGTGGAGAAGGCGCTCCACGGAAAGAGCCCGAACAAAGGCTCCCTTATTGCATTCCAGTGGACAGATGTGTGAAAAATTAATCCCTGTGCCCCTGAAGAAAGCTTTTATCCCAGTTCTGAGATAAAAGCATCCCTGAGACACGGCACTCCAAACAGCTCCAGTGTGAGCGCTGCTCGCTCCGTGCGGGAGCGCCGCAGGCCCCGCGAGCAGGAGATGGAAACTGGGATTGATTGTCAGGACGGGCCAAACCCCCCTCACTGACACACTCACAGGATGGCTCCAGCTCTGGAGGATCCCCCCATCAATCCAGCCCACTGAAAGCAATCGATGCCCTGCAAAAATGCCCTTTGCCAGGCACCACATCCACGGGCTGGCTCAGCTGGGAGCAGCTTCCCTGTCCCTGCTGCTGAGCCACTAATGCTGTGTGACCTCCACCACTGTGCCACCTCACTGTGCCACCTCACTGTGCCTCCCCAACCCCTTCAGCAGAGACGGGCAGCTGGCAGCACCCCGCTCTGCCTGACAGGGATCCCAGCAAGGAGAACTGGTGGCCAGCAGAGTGAGAGAACAGCCCCAGTGCCCCTCTCTTCCCTCAGCAATGCCTGGGAGGTGCAGGCATCTCCAGGAGACAGCAATGGCATTGGGGATGCTGCTGTGGGGGCACCCCTGGAGCACAGAGGGCTGTGGGGTGCCAGCAGCCCCTTTGCTCCCTGCCCCAGCTGCCACAGCCTCCCAGTTCGTTTTACCAAGCAGCTCGGAGCTAAGTGGGTGCCAGCAATGGGTGCCTGGACAAGAGCGTCTCGGAGCCCAGGGGAGCACTGATGGCAGCACCCCTGGGTCCCACCCTGGACAATCAGGAGCATGGCCAGCACCAGCCCCACTCCCTCTGAGCCTTCTGAAGTCACCTGGAAAATCAGAAGGGTGGAGGGAGAGCTCAGTTCATTCCCAGTGCTTGTTTAAAGCACTGATTCCTGCTCAAATGACCCCTGTGCATTGTGTGCCCGCTGCTCCCAGCTGCCCAGAGGAAACAAAGCCCAGAGCCATTGCAAAGCCAGCAGTGCCCACTTTAAGCACTGCAATTAGAAGGTATTTTACAATAAACGTTCTGCTCTGGGCTCACACACTGTCCAGGAAAGCCCTGAGGATTCACAGCAATTTCATGCTCTCTCATTGCTCAGAATGAGCCAAAACCAGCGTTCCAAGTGCAATTTTTCACAGATAAATTTTCCTGCTTCCTGCATCAATAGTTTCACTTTAAACAGTGAAGCAGTGAGGGAAGATGGACAGATCTGGGTTAAATTCTTTGCCCTGAGCTCCAGACTCAGTCCATGGCTGCTGTTGTCTCTCCAAGGCACAGGTGAGTTTGGGAGAAGGGGGCTCCCAGGATGGCACAGCCCTGCAGCAGCACTTTGGGCTGGAGCACACAGCCCCACTGCCCTGCTCTGGGCACTGCAGTGGGAGCCCAGGATTCAGCACATTTCCAGGGGCTTTGTGAACAAATCTGGCGAGCACAATGCTGCCTGAGCAGGGCCAGTGTTCACATGGGCTTTAGGGGCTCACAGATCTCTGCCCTGCTCCATCTCCTGCTCTGGTGGGACCACTCCTTCTTAGATCACCGAGTTCTCCTGCCCTCCAACCTGGGCTTGGCTACAAGGCAACCACAAAGGAATAACCTAAGAACCATCTGCACCCCTTCCTACTGCCAGGACCCTCTTCCTGCAGCTCTGGCTCTAAGGGAAATCACTGATTCCTTCAGCCCTGCTCTGATCAGCCTCTGAAGACCCCAAATATCTTGCATCCTCAAAGCACACACAACCCTATCCTTGACAACCAGTCAGACTACAGGAATCAACCCAAAAAAAGGGCAGAAAGATCACAAAATTAGTCCTTACATGAAAAAACATCATGCAAAGAATTTCTTCTTAGTGGCCAAAGCACCTGGGCACCTGAGGTTGCATGTTCAGACTTCAGCAATGAGCACAGGGATTTAAAACAAGGAAATGGAAGCTGAGATGCCCAAATCACCACCTGGCTTCAGAAAACAGCCAAAATCATGGAACAGGCATGGAGAATTAAATAAAAGCCACCATGAAACTGCACCTAAGCAGCAACCCCGCTGCTCTGTGCTCATGGGGAGTTTGGAGTGCTCACACACAAGCACCAGACTGGTCTGTGCAGGGTCTTCTGGGGGTCCCTGTGCTGAGGGCATCGAGCTCAGGGCTTCCTTTGCCCCCCAACACTTCACTCCTTACACCCCTGGTGCTCCCCAGTGCTGACCTGAACCCCAGGGGCTGATCCCCCCTTTTCACACAGAGTTCCCAGGGGCTGATCCCCCTTTTCAAGTAGAGTTCCCAGGGGCTGATCCCCCCTTTTCACACAGAGTTCCCAGGGGCTGATCCCCCCTTTTCACACAGAGCTCCCAGCAGCTTTGATCAGCCCAAAAAGCTGCACCAGGCTCACAGCTGTCATTTCAGATGGGTTCTCGCTTGCATTATTTTTCCATTAGGCTGTGTTATCCTCTTTGGAGGATCTTTAGGCTTCATTTCAAAAGTATCAGAGACTCAAAACCATGAAGCAGAAGAGCCTGGTAGTTTTTTTTTGAAGGCAGGCAGGCGTGGGTCCAATTTACCGGGCAAAAATGTCGTCTTTAATGGTGAACACACACAAGGGAAAGCTCCATTCCAAAACAATCCCTTTATGTTTAAAACCTTCATCTTCCAGGCTCTCTGTCTCACACTCCCCCTCCCTTTCTATAAGGAAACACAAATGAGAAAGAAAAAAAAACCTGCTACTACTCCAAGGTTGAGATGAAGAACTCAGTGCTGAATATTTAGAGAAGAACATACACCCAGAGAAATCAAATGTTCCCTAGAACTGATCAAAGATCGGGGTTCTACCACATCATTCACAACTCATTACCACTGTTTACTAGCAATTAACTCCTTGGGATTTGATTGCAGACGCTACGAAGCTTTCTCAAAGTTTGCAGAGTCTATGAAGCTTTCTCCATCCACACCACAGCTGAGGAACAGGACCCAGCACAGCAGGGCAGAGCTCCAGGGAAACAGGACAGCACTTTCCTAAAGGTCTGATCAATTCTATTAACACTTTCAGTATCTCCAAACCTACTCCAAGTTCTCTATTGAAACAGACCCTGAAGTGCTTCCCTTTGTCTTTTTCCATTGTGTTACATCAACCTTGTTAAAATCTCTTCCAGCAAATTAGGGAATTTCATCCAGAACACACATCCATGTGCATCATGGACCCTCATCCCAGAGCCTTGCATCATCCAGGGCACAGCTGGACCAGGTCTGTCCCATGTCTGATACCCCCCCACGTCTGTTTGCAGATGGATTTTATGCTGAGCAAATATTCCCATTCTGGAATTTCAACAAAACAATAAATCCCAAATATAGTTCATTCAGAATCTGGCACTTCCACTTTATGTACAGTAAATGATCCATTTTTCAGCTGTTGGGACACTCAGGCCGTGATCCTTTTAGGATGAGAATGGTGCATTTCTGCCCAGTAATTACTTCATGCATCAGTGAGACAAAGCCTTGTTTGTCCCCAAATTATCATTCTGTGGCATTTCAAGTGCAATAACCCTTTTGCAGCTATTTCACTATATTGAAAACTGGGAAACTTCTCAAAGGCAAACAGTTTGTTTAAAAACAGGCACTTATTCAAAAAAACACAAACCAAGAAGCAAAAGCTGGTAGCTGATTTAGGTTACCAACATCCAATATCCAACCTAACCCTGCCCTCTGGCAGTCTGAAGCCATTCCTCCCTGTCCTGTCCCTCCAGGCCCTTGTTAATAGTCTGTCTCCATCTTTCCTGTAGGCTGCCCTGAAGCCTTCTCTACTCCAGGATGAATAATCCCAATCCTCCCAGCCTTTCCCTGTAGGAGAGGTGCTCCATCCCTTTCATATCTTGGTGGCCTCCTTTGGACTCATTACGACTCATTTTAAAGGCCAAAGCCAAAGACTCATCACAGATTTTAAATCAACAAGTTAAGTACAAGGGAAAGGATGGCTGCAGGGGCAGAACACCCAGGAGCTCACTGGGCCCAATTCAGCAGCTCTGAATTTCTGCATTTCAGTCACCTGCTGCTGGATGAACAAGGGCAGGTTCGATGGAAGCACATTAAGGCACCTATTTGGAGTTCAGCAACGTGGCACTGATTTGCTTCAAGCCTCATTTCCGCTGCTCTGATGGTAAAGAAAATGAGCTGTTTGGTTAAGCTGCTTGTCTCAATTTTTATGAATGATCTAAACTATCTGGGTAAGTATTATTTAAAGACAGGTCCTTGATGATGAACAAAGGCATAAAAAGAACTCATGTCTGGAGGCTGAAGCTGAAAAAATTCAACACAAAGAGGCAACTTCATAAAAGAGAAGGCAGTAAATCACAGGACAAGGTTATCAGAGGGTGGGGAACTCTTCACCACTCCTGTGCAGCTCACCCAGCACAGCCATCACTGGCAGACAGGGACCTCCCCAGTGCCTCACTGGGCATTCCATAATCCATATTATGAAAGAGGTCACAGGAGAGGGTTGGGATGCTGAGCCCAGAGATCTTCAAGGCATTGCTGCAGCAACTACCATCACTGCTCCTGGGCAAGGCAGGACGTGGAAGCTCCTCAATGGCCAGCTGGAAACCCTACTGCTACAACACTCACATTTGAATGTTTCTGTGCTATAAGGAGACAGATCTTGTCCAGTTCTTTGCAACCCCAGCCCCAGTTTTCAACAGCTTTAGTTAACAATTGTCTCTGCTGAGGCACAAGGTAGGGGAGCCATCGTGCTTGGACACAGAGAATTCCTTAGGGCAGGATGGGCATTACCAGAGCACACTCCTCCTTCTGCAGGGTTATCCATGTTTTCCTCCACACACCAGTGTTTGTGTTACGCCTCTTTACTCCTGTGAATAATTGCTCTCATTAACCCTCCTGGTCACTGCAGCTGTGGCCTGCTCTCAGCTGAATCCATCGCTCTGGAGCTGCAGCACCGCCCCAAAACACACAGAGCTCGACAGACACCAGCAGCTTTGATTCCTTTTCCTTTTCTCTCCTCTCTGCCCCTTCAGGATCACTCATTTTCAGGGCAACGAACCTCAAGTTTTAAAGCCTCTAACACCAGGCACAGATCAGTGAGCAGCCGAGAACAGGACAATCAGTGTTCAAGTTCAACATTCAAGATGTTCTTATTTCTCAGTTATTCAAGTTATAAGTGGAGAAAAACCTAATGAAGGACCTGGGCAGTTTTGAGCATCAGCCAGACATGATATATAGCCAAAGCTCCAGAGCAGCCTCACTCACACTGAGAGGATGGGGCAGGAAAAGGGGACAGGCTCCACTGTCACCAGCCACGCTCTGCTGCCACTGACAGTGCTGGGAGCCAGACCATCAACACAGACCAACAGCTTCTCTCTGGAAAATCTCACCCTAAATCTAACAATAAGGTTACTTTAAGGGGTAGGGGGAAATAGAAGACGAAAAAAGGCTTTTACACAATTCTCTGCAACATCAAAATCCACAGCTTTTCTCAGAAAAACCGTGCCTTAAAGGCAAAGGTGCTTCAGCTCTGCTTCGACTCAGAGAACAGCTCTAGAGACCATTTCTTCCTGCAAGAAAACACAATAATCTAAGCAGAACTTGAAGGAGAACCTTCTGTCTGGAGATTTATGGGCTCTGCTATATTAATTTCTCAGTTTGCTGTCTGCAGCTCCAGCTGCTCCTCCCTCCAGGGATGCGCCTGCAATGGGAACGGCCCCTCCTCAGCAGAACACCCAAAACCTTAATTTTAAACCAGGTCCAGTCTAAAGGCTTTGTTTTCAGGGCTGGAGGCTGAAATGGAGAGGTGGGAAGAGGTAACTCAGGTGGTTCCAAGAGATTCCAAATGCACTCTGTAAACCAGTGATGCCATGCAGATGCAGTGATGTGTTTAAACAAGGCATGCAGTGCAGGGCAGAGCAGAGCAGGTTTAAGCAGCTAAGAAAGGGTTAGACAAAGGAGTGAGAAAAATCTCCAGCTCTGTTCCATGTCTCTTGCTGTTACAAGGCTTAACTAACTGAACAATTTAAAACAGGTTTTACATTTCCTCCTCCTATTTTGCAGCTGCCACCAGGTCCTCCTCTTCTGAGCGTTACGTTTGATCATTCCAGTATCACAAACTTTGCTCCCATTAGTAAATGTTCTACAAGCCTCACACTCGTGCAACAGTGCTTGAAGAGTGCTTTACAGAGCTGACCCCTATTCACACACACTTCCTCACTCCCTGTGGGTACAGAAGGCATGTGCAGGCAGCACTTTAAGATCACTTTGCCTCACCAGAGCAGGAAGCTGGGTGCCCCAGCACAGGGCAATGTGTCCTGGGGACATGAAGTACCCCGTGCCCCAGGCTGGCGTTTTACACCACTGCAGTGGGACAGAGGGAATGGTTGGCTTTTTGGGATGCTGCAGCCACATCCTTTTCCATCCCCACCGCACTCCCCTTCGAGGTCATTAACCAAGGGGGAACCTGTGCAGCAGAACTGGCATCGGGGTGCCCTAAGCCCCAGACACAGGAACCTCCTTCCCTCTCCTCCTCCTCCTCCTCCTCTCAAGACACCATGACAAAGAAGCCTTAAGCACAACATAGTAATTCCCCTTATCTTTGGCACCAGTTCCTTCTCCTCACCTGGAAAATTCCTATTTTCTAGTCCTTACCTCCTAGGGGAGCACCACACGTAACTGTACACAGGATACCTCCCTGCCCACACTGATGGCTGAACACTGTGGGACTGGCATCGGGAAAGAAACTGAATTAAGCTCAACAGAAAGTTGGGTTTAAATGCTCTCACGGTAACAAATCCCATCAGTTTGAGACTTTGAACCATCCTGTGTTGCATTTCCATTGCCCCAGGCACTGCAGGAGCGTGACCCAAGGCTGAGCCCATGGCCTTTGCAGCACCAGTATTAATAAGCAAATATATTTCCCTGAGCTCTGCAAAGTTTGTGAAAATATTTGTTTTCCTCACCTCTCACCATATACAAAGGTTTTAATAAGCTTTAACAAACATACAAGCAAACAAACCCTTAATTAAAATAAATAATTTAAATTTCTAACCTGAAGGCTTCTATGAAACTTCGACAATCCCCAAGCACTCAGGTGATGATGGGAGAAAACGTAACTGGGATAAAGGACAGTGCAGAACATCCCACCACAGTGTGGAGCACCAGGGGGGATGCTGCAATTTCCTCTCCCCCCAGTTAGGAGTGTGTTTTGTCTTTTTTTTTTGGTATAATTTTTGCTGTAAACACACCTTGCATGTAACTGTTCCTCTGCAGGTTCTTCAAACGGTGGGTCACACGTTTTGAGTGATGATTTTATTATTTTATTCAACTGTCATTGGTACTGGTTATTTGGGGTGTCCAAACCAAAATATTAAAATTGCAAGCTAAGAGAGCAGCAACACAGCAGATCCGTTGTAAACAATTTATTATTATTTTCTACCTCAGTTACTTACAGGAAAAAAGTCATAAAAAAAAAAAAAAAAAAAAAAAAAAAAAAAAAAAAGAAAAGCACAGATGGACTATTTACAAAAAACGAGAAAATTCACAATAGCCGAAATGTTTGCAAATCATGCACACTAAGACAAATTCACAAAAGCAAAGCAATTCATAGCAAAAAACCCCAAACAAAATAATAAGAAGCCATACAGATTAAAAAAAGCTATTGCCTGCAGAAAAGTCAAAAGAAAACTACCCAAGTATTACATCAAGCATCTTTAATGAAATGAACAGCACAGCCATGGATTGTAGAGCCTTTGACACTGACATTTTAAACAAGTGGATTAACAAACATTAAAATGCATTACAGTTCTACTGTAAGCATGCACCATACTTCTCACAAACTTATCAAATGGGTAGCAACACTTCAGGAAGAGCAGAATTTAAAGAGAATGGTGTTTTCTACCCAGAAGTCCAGAATCTGGTCATGTTAAATAAAGCCAATGGATGGAGGCTTGCAGCTCTCCTGCCACGTGGGTGGGGATGAAGAGGAGCAGGGTGATGCAGCTGAAGCAGGGAAAGCTTGGCCACAATTTAGGAAATTTGCCCATGATTTGCAAGCAAAGTTTGGAAGGAGAAGCAGCTGCAGGGAGTGTGCAGGACCATCGCTGGTCAGAGTTAGATCAAAGAATCAGAGAGACCCAGACTGGTTTGGGTTGGAAGGGACCTTAAAGCTCACCCAGTGCCACCCTTGCCGGGGCAGGGACACCTCCCACTGTCCCAGGCTGCTCCAAGCCCGGCTCTGGGGGCAGGAATTGCTGTGGGGGCAGCAGCCCCGAGCCCCTCTCTGGGTGCCATCTCACCAGGGCCCTCGTGTGATGGTGGCAGCTCCCAAAGAGCCCCAGGCCAACGGGACAGGTGTGGGGCTGTGACACACGGGGTGACACAGCTGGGTCCCACAGCCCTGCCAGGGACAGGGGACGCCCCTCAGGGTGGGGTTTGTGCCACTGCTGGATGTCACCACATTACAGAGCGCCAGTCACTCTCTCTGGGGCTGTCTGTGAGACCAAATCAACCCAATCATCCTTCTCGCTGCGTTGATAAAGTGATTTCTAAGAAGTTTGTGAGAAGTCATGCCTTCGGAACGCCCCTGACCCCATCCTTGTGAGTTACATTCCAAGTGGGCATTAAAAACTCATAACAAAGCAGAGGAAAAAAAAATTAAATAAAAAAAAAAAGCAAACTCAAAGCAGTGAGGATATGGAGCCTTTAAAAAAATAAAAATAAAATAAAAAGTCCAGTCAATCAAACCAGCCAGTAAGAGCAGCAATTTTTCAGTGGACATTGATATTAAACATGGACCACCCAGGCTTTCTCTGTCTCTCTCTCATTAGCACTGTAGTAAACCCCGATTAATTTGTTATGCATCTTTAAGAACTAGTTGATAAAAATTATGTCTTGTGAAATCGGCAAATAGTCTGCAAAGTGAAATAAGAACAGAAATTAATAGATTAAACTGAAAAGATAAGTCCCAGAAATAAAAAAAAAAAGAAAAAAAAAAGAAGAAGATACACAGAAAGGGAATGATTGCAATTAAAATAAAAAATAAAAGAGGCAATGTACTGCATGAGGAAGGGTTGGGAGGAATAATGGGATAGGAGGAGATAGAGCAGCTGCCAAAGGGCTGTGTGCCCTGCCCCTGGAGCCAGGGGCTGTCCCGTGCCATGGGCAATGCTGGAGATGTGGGGGAGGACATGGGACAGCCCCTGAGGGACAGGGACAAGGGAATGGGAATGCAAATAGGTGGGTCATGGCAGAACTCCTGGGAGCAGCCCAGAGTGTGACTGAACGTTTTTCTGTGTATTTGTACTGAGGCTGCACCACCAGGGCAGGAGGCAGGGGCAGCTCTCGGACCCAGCACGCTCCTGCAGAAACAGCCAAGATCTCCCCCCAAATCACAACACTGAGGTTTTAAACCTGACACCTGCCTCCTCCTGAAAGGCTCCCTGGCACCAAGCTGTGCCCTGTGGCACCGGGCTCTCTGCCCCAAACAAACACCGCAGCAGCAGTGGGGACAGCCCATCCTGTCCCATCCCCAGCAGTGGGGACAGCCCATCCTGCTGCTGCACCATTCCCCACCCCACACCTCCAGCCAGCACACTCTGATGGGCTGGGATTGTGGACACCTGAGAAACTCCCAACAACTCTGGAAAGCTTCTGCTTGCTGCTAAGGAGTAACTGACCCAAGTGGGAGGGGAGCAGGGGCAGAGCCAGGGGCAGGGGAACTCAGCAAGGTGAGACAGGGCCCTGCGCATCTCCTGCTCTCCTGCAGTGACCCACAGCTTTCTGCTGGGGACAACCCACCTGGATTTATTTTCCATATTCAATATCTGCAGGAGACTGAAAATAACCAGGCAGTAACTCCTGCTTTGGTAAAAACAGGCCCTTAAAAAATACATCTAAGAAGGGGTCGAGCCAAAGGTGCCTTTGCTGTCAGTGAGCAAACACGGTCGCTTTAGACGTGTTTATAATTAAACTCATCTAACCTCTGCAGATTTCTGACATTAAACCTATCAAAGGAGTCGCTCCTTCAATGCCTTCGGATGAATCAGCTGGTACATGGAACTGTGAGGAGTCAGAGCCTGAGACAACACACAAACACCTGCTGAAGCCTCCTCCTCACCTCCAGCTCCTGCCAGACCGGACTGTCCCGCTGGTTCCAGAGGAACCAGGTGGTGTCACCTGCATCTGGGGACAGCTGCCGTGTCCCCGCCAGCACTGTGCCACCCCAGCAGCTCTGCTGTCTGCCTGACACCCCAGTTGTTTCAGACCTGGCCTGGTCCAGGTGGGAAGATGTACCACAGGTGGGAAGAGGTGGCTCAGCTTCCAGAAGAGCCCTGGCATTTGTGAATTCGAGTAAACAAACCCTCACAGGGCTGTTCCCCTCGGAGTTATCAGTCCTGCAAGAAACAGCCGCACAATAACCCCATCCCAAGGACACTGCTCACCCTACAGATGACAACAATCTGCATTTTTCCACAGCAGGGTCTCATCCTAATGACCTAGGGCTGCACACACAGCTCCACGCTCGCCCCAGCGCGCTGCAGGTGTAGCCAAGCACTGTCCACATCCTCAGCCACCCTAGAGAACCTTCCTGTGAGGTGCTGGTTTCCCTCCTGCCCCCCAACAGCAAAGCCACTGCTTCACTTGTCCCAGCTGCCTGGGAGAGCGCTGGGGTGAAAGGAAACCCCGAGCCCTGGGCGGTGCCATCCCACTGCGGGATGTGCTGGAAGGGCACACTTGCATTTTGGATGGGCTTTGTGGGATGCCCCATCCCTCAAGTGCTCAAGGCCAGGCTGGACAGGGCTCTCAGCAGCCTGATCCCGTGGAAGCTGCCCCTGCTCACTGCAGGGGTGGGACCTTTGGGGGTCCCCTCCAGCCCAAGCCATCCTGTCCTGTGCTTCCATCACCTGATTTCTCGGCTTGGGGATCCGACCTGAGCCCAGGGCCAGCCCCACACAGCTGCTCCTGGAGGGACCCCCAGAGCCAGCCCAGAGCACAGCAGGGCGGGCTGTGCACTCAGCAGTGCAGGTTCACTTACCCCAGGCCAGCACGGGGAGCAGCGTGCGGGCCCCTGTGTGCGTGTGCGTGTCTGTGTGCAGCTCCGCGAAGGAGAAGCCCAGCAAAGGGAGGGGGACAGCTCTCCAGTGGTCTCTCTTGCTTTTATGGTTTTAATTTAAGAAGTTTGTTTTCAAATAACCAGTACCAATTTATACATCAGGAAAAAAATGTGTTGAAAGTATGTCGCTATAAAAGTCTATTTTAAAATAAAAAAAAAAAAAAAAAAAAATTGCTGTTGTGTGAGATGCTCCTCCCTGCAGACTTGCCTGTCTCAGCTTGCAGCTACAGACTTAAAAAAAAAAAAAAAAAAAAAAAAAAAAAAAAAAAAAAAAAAAAAAAAAAAAAAAGAAGGAAAGAGGGGAAATAAAGCATATCTGCAAATGAAATGTACATACCTGGGAACTGATAACTGTAACTTGGGGCAAATCCAGGATATCCTCGGCCATATGTTGCAACAAAATTCGGGTAACCTTGATCACAGACATGTAAAAAAAAAAAAAAAAAAAGAGAGAGAAGTTTGAGGATTAATGAAGGGGTTTTTTGAAGGTTTTTGTTTGTTTGTTTTTTAACACAATGCACAAAGACAGGGAGGATGGGTGAGACCTAATTTTACGGAGGGTATTAAAAAATGAGATTTATTCTGCTCATGCCAAACTGCAGAGAGGTTTCATCATTATCCTGAATAGAAACATCTCGAGCTGGCCCAGCTCCGAGCAGGAGCCCTGTCACTCTGGTAATTAACATGCACTTTGGTGTCTGCAGCCCAAGGACTGTGCATACTTGTTAGCTGGAAGAGTAAATGCCAAATGCTAAGGCTAAACACATAACACGGGTTTGCTCTGACATTTGGAGAGCTTACAATGAATGTACTTTGCTTCAGAGCTATTGACAGTTGGAGATTAAGGTAGTAGTAATTCTTTATCCCGGGAGTGTGAAGGACAACAGTTAACACATCAAAGAGTTGGAGGCAGAGGCAGCAACGAGCCAGGGAGTCAAAGAGCTTTTAATTTTTCAGGAAAGTAAAAGGAAGCTGCCCGAGGTGCTTCTGAAGGCCCCTTCTGAGGCAGAGCAGCCGACCTCGGGCAGCTTTGGGAGGTTTATTAGGAGAAAAACTCACTTGAGAGCATTTCGTGAATTAAAACAGTGAAGGCACAAAGTGGCAACTCTGCTGGCTTCACTCTCCTGCCTGTGAAGGAATGTGCTGGATGTCCCACTGATCTCTGGCCATGAGTGGGCTGGCAGCAGCCCTGGGGTCACACACTGTGCCACCCCCTGCTCCCCACAGGGGCTATGTGCTCTGACTTGGATGGCCAATGTCCCAAGGTGTCCTGTACACTCAGGGGGTTTCCTAAAATTCTACCCCCACATTGATCCTCAACATTTCCTCATCACTCAGTTTTCCTAAATGCAGGCACTGTGCAATTCCAGTGCACTGAACACTACAGAATGAGCCTCAGCATCAGCCAGGCCTCTCCAAACCAAGAACCCATCAGGAAAAGTTCTCTCCTGCTGTCTGAAGTCAGTGGGAATGCTGGCAGCAGCTGGGCTGGAGCCCAGAACAGGCTCAGCAGCCGAGTGACTCTTCTGGGGGGCTCCCCCCCTGCTTTGGTTCCTCCTGTAACACACTCATCCATCACTCAGCCGCTCTCCTGCTGCAGCAAGCCCCTCCGTTTCCGATCAGATTTATACATACGTGCAGCGTACTATAAATCATAATCTAGAAGTGGAAGATAAAAATGCCTGGATGAATTCTGATGTGGGATTAGGCAGTGCCAGGGAAGGCAGCCCCGCGACGCCCAGGACATGTACACACCACTGAGCCCTCCTTGCACAGCTCAACAGCTGGATTCCCTCTGAAATTAATCACCTCTGTCACTAAGTCAGATCTTTCAGAGTTAAGCTTTACAAACCTTTTTTCCTTTCTTTTTTTTTTTTAAGCAACACTATTGATAAATGGATTGTTTGCTAAGTAAGTAGCGCCATTAACACCCCTGAAAAATCGCTCTGCAGCGTCCACTGCAGCCCCTCTCTCCTTGCCAAGAGGAGGAACTCCGTTTGCTCTGTCTCAGACAGTTCTGAAGCAGATCTGCCAGCTCACAAGTGCCAGGGCACAGTGCTGGCAGCACTGAGCTCTGCAGGTGTGGTACCTGTGGCCCCAGCCAGAGCAGCACAGTGGGGGATGGCAGCTGCCCACCGTGCTCTGGGTGCCACCTCTGCTGCTGCCTGCCCTGGCACGGTCCTGGCTCTGACCCCAGGGCAGCCCTGCTGTCCCTGGCCAGACCTGGCTGTGCCTGACAGCCCCAGCAGCAGCCAAGCTGCCCGGGGGCTCTGCTGGCACCGCCAGCACTCAGCGCTCTCAAAGTCAGGCAGATGAAATCATAAATTTATAATACAACATTACTTCAATTTTCCTCTTCATTTACTGCTGCAGTGCCCAGCTCTGCTCTAACGACTCGAAGCCTGATCCTCGTGGGGACATTGCCTGGCTGAATATCAATGGTGTTTAACACCATGCCTACATGGATGCTCCATCAGGCCAAATGATGGCCCTGCTGACCTACCCAGCATTCCCATTAGGTTCCATCCTCACCCTGCACTGGGCACTGAGAAGCTGATTTGCCTTGGCAGTCCTGGGGAGTGACCAATCCCTTTTGAGTAAACCATAAATCCAAGTTTTGACTGGATTGCCTCCTTCAAAGCAAGACTGACCTGTCCACAGAAGCAGAACTCAAACCAGCAGCCAAGCCACTTTCACACCACTGCTTCCACCCAGCTCCTGTCCAGGCTGCGGAAATGTCTTTTCATTTTACAATTTGCTAATGGGGTGGACAAAAGCTCATGGTCAATATGTGGGAATGCTGAGCGCACAGGAGCCAGGGGACCCGTGCAAAATTAGCTCAAATGCTCCAGAAAATGCAAGGAAGCTGTTGTCTCCAAATGTTGCTCCGAGTTGCAGCTGCTACTCCGTTGAACAGTGTCTGGTGGAAAAAGGAATGACTTTCTTTGAAGGGCACAAGCTTCTCTGATGCATGAGCTCAGCCCACCTAGACTGAGCGTGAGCAGGAACACAGAGCCCTGCCAGAGACCTTCCCAAATCTGTTCCCACCTCACATCGCTCCAGCACTACCGACTGCGAGCCTGGGGGCTGAGTGCTTCCATCTCCGGAGGGGTTTGCAAGCTTAAAGGAGCCCAATTCTAACGTTAAACACCAGGATGATGCCCACCACCAGGAGAAATGAGTGCTGCCAGCCCCAGCTCAAGGCAGGCAGCACAGGGTCACCTCCAGAGCTGTGTGTGGCCATTGTGGTGACTGCAGTGTCCCAGACACAGAGAGCAGCTTCAGATGGGAGGGGACACAAAAACCATCTCCTCTATGTAATGTTGCTCCTCTGCTGCTCTCTTCTTTACAAGTTTCCAGGCACAGACCTGAACAGAGCACAAAAAGCTTTGGGGCAGTGCTGTGACACCCACCTGCCCTTGGGTGACAGAGCTCCTGGTCTGCACACCAGGGCCAGGTGCCAGTGTGAGGCTCCAGGCACAGAGAGAGTTTCCTGGCCACCAAACTGCTCCCACTCTGCCACACAGGGGGCACACAGAGCCTGTCTGTGAGCATCCAAGGGGCTGGGGAGCAGCTCTGGCTGCTGGCTGGGCTGACAGGGAGAGGAGTGGGACTGACTGCTCCACTCTTTGTGCAGAGAGGCTGATTACAGCCCCTGCTCTCCCTGAGAGCAGCGTGCCCCAGCCCCAGCCAGCCCAGCAGCCGTCCTGGCAGAAGGCTCAGCCTGCCCCCGCTCTCCCAGTCAAAAAATCCTTTCAGAACACTTTAATTTTGCTCCAATCAACCAAATCATCACAAAAGCGGCTGCCTGCGCACCTTTAGACCCTGGCTGCTGCAGGCTCCTTGGGGAGGCTGTGATTAATGAAAAAGACCAACTTCCTTAATAGCTTTGGAGGGAGTCGCTCCCCGCTCCTTCCTTGGGGTTGTCTCGTGCGTTCGTTCCTCTGATTCCCTCCTCTGCCCAGGAACAGCAGCTGCAGAAGGTGACCTTGAGCAAGGATTTCTGGAAACAGGTACAAAAACCCTTCCAGAGCAGCCCCAGTTGCTCTGGCTCAGTCCAGCTGGGCAAGGAACAGAATGGGGCAGACCTGACCTGGCCTCGTGAGTCCCCACAGAACAATCAGCAGCAGCAGTGATGGAACTCTGTGTATGATCATTTGATGGGTTAATTATGCCCCTCTTCCTGCAGGGATGGGCCCTGCAGCCTTTGAAACAGGGGCTTTCTGAGGGCCATCCAGCAGCTCTGCTCGCCCGCGCTGCAATCTCCTTGTTTAGCACTTAATTATTTAACACGGTGCCACGGTAGCAAGCAGGAACTTGGAAGATGAAAAACCAGCTCGAGCGGATAATGAAGCATCTGGCCTTCACCATGGATCAATCACCACTGCTCAGCCAGTCCCCCAGTGTGAAATGCAGGGAGAGCAGTGAGGAGCTGCACCGGCCAGGCTGACCCCACTGCAGCAGGACCAACAGGTGCCCCAGCTCTCCCTCTGTGCAGTTCCACTCACTGAGGGCTGCTTCCCTTCATTCTCACAGCTCGAGAGGATCCTTTTGCAGAGAGACAGCCCCAGTGGGAACAGACTCTCACTGCACCCCTGGGCTGAACTGTCCCTTCAGGACCCTGGGGTGGATCCAGCTCCATCCCCGCTGTGCCCAGCTGCAAGGAGCAGGGCTGAGGCCACAGTGGAGGATGAGGCCATGGATCTTTCTGGCTTCCCAGGGTGAGCTGCACTCTCTGCTCCTGCAGCCAGCAGGACAGGCCAGCACCGTGGCACACAGCCCTCCCTCCACAGCCCAGGTGGAAGAGGAACAGCAGAATTCAAGTACATTGGCTCAGGCACGCTGGGAACACACAGGTAACAAAATCACGGGCTGACTAGAGCAAGATAAATATTTTAAGCATAAAATGTGATTTCCAAACACTATGGGGCAGGGTGGCGGTGGAGCGTGGGGACAGCAAAACAGATTATCAGCTGCAATAACCTGATTACACATCCAGAAATGGATCACCCCAGCCACACCAGCAGAAGCACTATTAATTCTGAGATAAAGCAAACATGGCAGCAAGCTCTTCCTATCAAATCAAGCAGTGCCTGGTGTCAGACACCTCAGTGTAGCAGCCTGATCCTTGCAGGAACTGGGTCCTCTGACCTGACACCCACCCCAGGGGCTCTGGGGGCCCTTCAGCATCTCAGCCAGCCCCTGAATCTGCTCAGCAGAGCTCAGGGCAACCCACATCCCAAGGCTGGGCTTTGTGCTCAGCTTCTGGGATCATCTAAACCCAGGACAGGAAAGTCAAAGCATCCTGGAGGGGGACACTGGCCTGGGAAAAGCTCACTGCTGCCTGGGGACACCTCCAGATTGCCCTCCCATTCCCACATGCCTCATGGACACAGGAGGTGACAACTGAAGGGAAGTCCAGGGATACAAAGGGAGCAGAAAGTTTAAAATATACAGTGTTTTACAAAAAAAAAAAAACATTGGCAATGGATTAGCAGCATTTTGGCCAAGAACAGAGTAACTGGGGTTGTCACATTATTTAGAAAGAATTATCTAGGCAGAAACAAATGAGAACCAATTATAACTAAATAGACCTCCTGCACAAATAGGAATTTGCCATTAAGTATCATTTATCCCATTTAATTAGTATTTTCTGGACACAATACTCAGGACTAAAATACCATTCCATCTCCTTGAAACTTGTAATTATTGTTGCGACCTGTCCTGTTCCACATTCCCCCCACTTCCTCCATCCATGCCATTTAAGAACCAGCAAGATTTTCAATTATCTGTGCTGAACTGTCAAAGCTACCTTTAAAAGAAGGGGAATAATGTGTGACTCAATTCCTCTAAAAAAGGGGAGAGATCATTTTTAGTCAGAATGAACACACTGCATCTTTCATCATTCTATTTTTGCGAGTAAGAGTAAAACAGGCTATTTAAAACATCCATTTAAATGCAAATTTTTTATATTCCAGGCTGGGGGGGGGGGGGTTGAGAGTTAATAATTTACCACAGACAGGATTATTTTCTTCAGCCCACCCCTGCTAAAGTCGCAGGCTGGCACCCACACAGGTGTGGGGATGTGCACTTACCCAACATTCCCATCCCTAGCATGAACGCGTCCATGGTGTACGGCAATCCACGTGCCCTTCCTCTCGTCCCTGGTGGAAACATCACTTCTTTAGGTTGTGCTTTCTTACATTCTACCTATTGAGCAGAAACATGTACAAATGAGATGCAAATGAATTCCATGTAAATGTCAATGCAGAACTGATCTACTTAAGGGGGGGAGGTTTATTTTTAGCATCTGCCTCCCCGCACCTCCTCCCGCTCAAAGGTGAACTTCCAGAACAGCGTAACCAGGTTTGAAGGAGCAAACGTGTGTGTCTCTTTAACCACCCACCGCAGCCCCCAAAGATGACAGAAGTGCTGATTTAAGAAGTTCTGTGCTCCTGAAAGGGAACCCAGCACTAGTGGGAGCGGGATGAATGGAGGGAGGGCTCCAGCACGGCTCCACTGCAATCGATAACGCAGAACGACTCCCAGTGATCGTTACAAAAAGCTCCTTTTAAAATAGGAATAAAGAATCAATATTTCTACCCAGCAGAAAATTTCTGTAAACCCTATTAATAAAGGATCTGCATACTTTCACTTTCAGTTACTCCTGCTGCCTTGGGAAGTTGCTCAAGCTGCCCATGCACCATCCCATCAGCAAACTGGGACAACGTGGGCACAGGAGTGAAGCACTGCAACATGGATACCATGGGGGCCTGCATGGTGCCTCTTCATCAAGAGGAAAAGCAGAAAGAAAAGGGGCCTGGCTGCTCTTCTGCCAGAATCCAGCCCTGTCCTTACAGGGAAGGGGATGGAGATGGCCAGAACCATTCCAAAGCCACAGTTACCTCAAGGGGAAAACCCTGGAGGGATGTCCCACATGTGGCAGGACACGCAGCGGGGCTTCTCCAAGAGGAAATGTGTATGGATTCATGAGTCAGGACTCAGCCCCCTGCCGAACTGCCCCCGAGAGTGCCTGATAAGGGTCTTTGTACACACATCTGGACCTCACTCAAGCTTTCAATTCAGAGTTTCTGGGCATCTTAATAATTTCCAGATTTTTTCCACCTCCTCGTATGAGGATGTGCCACACTTTCAGCAGCCAACAAAGAAAGGTCTAACTCTAAGGCTAAGAAAAAAAAAAGAAAATTAAAAAAAAGGCAGGGAAACTAAAATTCACTATTTTTGTTTAGTCTAGTTTGGAGAATTAACCTTGTGCTGGGGTACTCCTGGGTCAGGCAGAGCAGTCTCAGCCACGGGAAGCCAGGAGGGCTGAGCTGGGGAGTGAAAAGCCTCTTATACCCAGCACAACAAAACAGGCTGTCAGCCCTCAGCCCAGGATGTCTCACAAACCCCTGGCTAACAGCTTTCCAGGGAAAGCAGGGCTATTTTGAGGAAAGCAGAATGTGAATATCCACAATGCACAAACCCCCATTGAGCCACCCAAAGACAAGGAGACTTTGTTGTGCCACCACGTGTGAGGGGCTGCAATCACCTTGGGGACAATGCGTCACTCACACCAGGCCAGCCACACCAGGCAGCAGCACAGGGGTTTTCAGCTAAATTTAAAAAATGCATTGAGTTGTGGGTCTGTTGATCCACCACATTACTGATCAATGGCTGGGGCTTGGAATTAGAGGGTCTGGGACAGCCCCTGGCACAGGGTGCCCAGAGAAGCTGTGGCTGCCCCATCCCTGGAAGTGCCCAAGGTCCACAAAACCTGCAAAATCCCACCCTGAGAGGGAGGAAGAGCCACAGGTGCTGGGAGTGCCACAGCCTATTCTAGAATAGCCCAACATTTCAGTCAGCTGCTCGAGAGCCTGACATGAGACCCTGACTCAGGCTCAGCTCATCACCCCTCTAACCAGCACTGTAGGATGGTGAATGACTCCACCACAGGGGGATCTAAGGGAAAGAATTACTCCACCACATTTCTTTTCCAGCTACTTTTACTCTTCCTTAGAAAAACAGGCGTCTCTTTGCAAAGCAGCCTGCTCCTGTCAAAGGAACAACAGTCTGAGGACAGCTCGTTTGGGCTTATTGTCCCCCTGCAATGTTTGGAGCATCTCTGGCCTCCCACGTAAATTCCAACTTCCATTTATTAAATACCTCGCTGGCATTTTCTTTTCACTGTCCCACTGCTCGTTTAATATTACATTTGACATTCTAAGCTTTATGGATGGCAACAGAAGCAGAATGGATGAGCTAAAAATAGCCTGCCAGGGAGGCTGGAGCTGGAAATAGGCTGGGGAGCAGCGGCCCTGCTGCCCTCTGCCTGCCCCTGCCTTGGGGACATGGCCAGGACAGGAGGAGGAGGAGGGAGCTGGGGGAACAACAGCCCCAGCCCATGGAGCTGGGCATGGCCCAGGGGAGCCACCTGGGCATGGGGACAGGGACACAGGCAGGGATGGGGACAGGGACACAGGCAGGGATGGGGATGAGGACAGGGTGTCCCAGTCCCAGCTCATCAAGCCACTGCAGACCCCATGGCCTCAGGCTGGGGCTGTGGGAGCCAGTCCCCTCCACGGCTCAGGGACACAGGGGGGCACAATCCCAGTGTGACAGGACCCCAGCACTGGCCCAGGCAGCTGTGTGGCACACCAGGCCAGCTGTGCGGCACACCAGGCAGCTGTGCGGCACACCAGGCCAGCTGTGTGTCACACCAGGCCAGCTGTGTGGCACACCAGGCCAGCTGTGCGGCACACCAGGCAGCTGTGCGGCACACCAGGCCAGCTGTGTGTCACACCAGGCCAGCTGTGTGGCACACCAGGCCAGCTGTGTGGCAGCCCCAGCTCCTGTCACACACACAGAGCTCCCTGGCCCTGCATTCAGCTGCAGACACAGCTCAGGGCCATGACTCAGTCCCAAGACAGAAGCATGTCTCACCCCCTGCTCGTGGGCTGCTTTCAGAATCAGGGCTGAGGGAGGGACATGGAGGGAACGCTCGGAGATGGTGGCACCTGGAGGGGGCACTGAGCGGGCACAGGAGGGGGAAGGGGACATTTTAATTACCCAATAACAAACACCAACAGTCCAAACTGTTTCTCTTGCTCTTTCTGAGGTTCCTGGAGTGTTTTCACCCTGTCCCATGCTCCCTGCTCCCTTCCTGGGCAGCCTGGGAAGGAATCCTCCCCAGAGCTCTGTGCTATTCCTCCCCTGCCAGGTGAGGCTTTCCCAGCCCACGGGGGCAGTGCAGGGATGAGGCACCCAACACTGACCCTGCCTGGGGCTCCCCAGTTCCTCCCCAGGGCCATCCTGAGCCCTGCTCCAGAGAAAAGCCTCTCGTGGCGAGTAACCAAAGCCATGGAGTGTGCCCTCCTGCTGTGGCCAGGAAATCCTGCAGGGAGCTCTTCCCTCCCACCTGGCAATCCCTAAATTCACATCCCAGTGTTTCTCATTTGTTTCTGACTTGTCACTGGCTCTGTTGGGTGGGGGTGCTTGGGGTTTGCTCTGCTCCTTTGTTTTAAGGCAGATTAGCAGCATTTAGGAACAACACAAAGGGAATGAGGCTCCCCCAGCCCAGGGGCACTCAGGGGGGACAGGGAGGAGAGCCCAGTGCAGGAGGGGCTGGGGGCAATGGGACAGGCAAATCCACAGCATCCATGGGAAGGGGAGCAAGAGACTTCCCGCAGGAGCAGGGGCACTGCCCCGGCCCTGCCCAGCACCCACCCCACACTCGGCCAAGGGGACCCTCACTTTTATTTCAGATGCATATTGCAGGGAGCAACAATATGAGGAATATTATTTCAGTGCCCTGGGAAAAATTAGCAAGTCAAATATTGAATCAGGCCTCCAGCATATGCCAAGGAGATTGCTTTGATCTTATCCACACTAAAAGCTCTATTATTAAATTTAAAGTCTGTGAACACATATCAGACCGATATACAATGCATATCTGAATACACATTTGAGAAGCAAAGGATGTTTTGACAAAGGGAAAAAGAATATTTTAGCCGAAAATATCAAAGTTACTGCAGCAATTGAAATACAAATGCCCCTTTTCATCTGGCTCAGGGCAACCCACAACCTGGGACCTGCCTGCCACTGAGGAGGAACTTCAGCTGGGCTGTCTGCTCACGGAGCTGAACTCACACCCTGCTCAAGGGCTCTGACACCCAACGCTGCTCTGGGGCAGCTGCCTGGGCAGTGGGGACACAGCAGGGGCTGGGCAGAGCCCCAGCTCAGCCCCTGACCCCCAGCACCCTCCCAGAGGGGTGTCCCCCCATTCCTGGGCATGGCACACGTCAGGGAGGGGGGCTCAGAGCTCCCTGGCACCCCCCAGCACTCACCATTTTGTTATTGATTTCGTGGAAATGAATTTCACAGACTTTTTCCACCACGTCTTCGTTTTCAAAAGTTACGAAGCCAAATCCTGTTTAATAAAGATACAAAGAGGGGAGGGGGTAAGGAAAACATTAGTTAAGTGTAACAATTTCATTTTAATAAAGCCTTATTTAACCGTTGGGACTTTGGAAAACTTCCATAACAACACACATGTGTGGCTACACCTGCTGCCTATGGAGCTGCTCCTGAGCTTATTGCAGCCTAATGGAGGGAAGAAGCATTGTCTCAGGGAAAATTAATACTGTTCTGTTCCAGCTCTTCCATAGGATTTAATGGGGAATTAAAACCTCCTTATGGATTTTCTGATCCATCCTGCAGAATTTAATGGATAGTTACACCCCAGTTACATGATGGCTTGGAAACTACAATAAGGCTGTATTTTCCTTTACACCTTATAGGTTTTTAAGAGCAGTCTCTACAAAACCCAATTATATTTCTATGGAACCATATTGATTTCATCTCTTGTTTAATTCCAAGGGACTTCTCCATTAGAGCTGACTCATTACACGACCCAAAAACCATAAAAATCCGGGAAGACAGAAGATGATTCCTCATTTACCCCTGGCAAGGAGAAAAACCCCAGCGCCTCCCAAACACAGAGCAGCACTGTGTGCTGTGTGTGCTCTGGCTGCCGGGTCAGCCCCGCTCCGGAGGTGGTTATTTGTCCCTTTCTTCCTGAATTACTTCCTCTAATACCTCATCAGGACATCCTGAGGCCTCCAGGAGCCCATTACACTTCAGGCCTCTGATCTAATCGTTCCTCTCTTCTCAGTGCTGCTTCAAAGAGCCGAGGATTTGGGCTGGCTTGGGCTGTTTGATGCCTGCTGCCTGCCTGTGGCTGTGCACTGGAGGCATCTGGCAGCCCACCCTGCCCCTGCCTTAACAAACACCTCAGGCTAATGAAAACACCCCAGCTCGTGTGCTGGAGAGGGCTCCACGAGTTAACATCGACACTAATTATGCTAGTGAAACCTAAAGGCTCTAAGAAGAGGATGAATTCCATCCCCGGACCGGGAGCTGCTGGACTGTGCACTGGTGAAGCACAGCACAGGGACAGGACAGGCCGGCCCTGCCTCTGGATGGGGAGGAAAGGGCATTTCCAGGTGAGCTCTGGGCGGCTCTTCTGGCACTGCACGGTACCTGCAGCCTGGGGAACGCTCCCATTCCGGCTCAGAGCCGAAGGATCCCCAGGAATGGTTCCTATCCCCCCTCCAAGGCACCCACAGCACACCAGGCTCACCGCCCTGCTCTGCTCTGCACCTAGGGCAGGCAGCAGCTTGCATCTTTTTACATAACTCACGTCTTTCATTCGCCTTCTAAATTACTCCATTTAAATCTATCTTAAACAGACCTGCAGTTAAACCTGGGATTTTTGTGGTTGGCTGCCCGAATCCGGCATCCCAGGCATCCCAGAGCTGGGAGCAAAGCTGGCCGGACCAGGGATGAGATGGCCGGGCTGGGGCTACAAGTCATTAATTGTTCCAGCACCAGCAACATCTTCATCATTAGCAGCTCATTAGCGAGTGCTGCAGTTGAGGATTCCTCCCTCACTTGTGTTAGGTGTCGGTGCCAGGATGGAGGCAGAGGGAATTTAGGAGATTAGCCCTAATATGTGAACACCCGAGGAAGCCGCTGCACTCATTACGTGTCTGGACTCGGAACAAATCTCCCATTCTCATCCCACTCCATATGGCTTAAGCACAGGTTTATCAAGAAATTATTTCTCTGATTAAATCAGATGGCCACCCAGCTTCCTGCATTTCCAGATTTTACAATAAAACAACAATCTGTAGGTGTTAGCAGGCATTTGGGGGTTTCTGAGAGACCTGTGGCACTTGGCCAGAGTGTCCTGGAGAGGAAAAGGAGAGGAAAACCAGAGGTGACCTCTACAATGCCCAACACCTCAAACGCAGTGGGAGCAACCAGAGGATTTCCACCTGCAGGCACAGATCACTGAAATTCCTCCCTGGGAGGGTGGAAAGGGCCTGGAGCAACCTGGGACAGTGGAAGGTGTCCCTTGGCAGAGGGTGGAATGAGCACCTTGAGGTTCCTTCCAACCCAAACCATTCTGGGATTCTCTTCTTGTTCCACTTTGTGGGTATCAAATTCCAACTTTTAATAACTGCACCCACACAAAGATCCCCCTGCACGCACGGTCTTATTAGTTCCCATAATGAATACAAACTCATATTTAAATTACAAAAACTCTCAGAAACCTTCCTGGGCTAAATAGACAATTATTTCTTCTGAGAGGTACTAAGAGTCAACAAAATGCTGGTTCTCAGAAAGTGCATGGAAAAGATTAACCCAAAACAAAGGCGGCTGTTGAAAACGGTGACAGAAATAGGATTCTGGTTGTCAAGGAGCACACGTTTTAAAATGAAATTATACTGCATCCTTCTGAATGAAGCTATTATTGGAAGCTAACAAGCTCTATTTAAGAGATAAGCATTTAACAGAGTCAAACGGTTGGGTTTTTTATTCAAATGAATAAAACTGAATATTCATTTGAATAATCTTTTCTGTAAAAGAAAAGACAAAGAAGAGGGAGAAAAATAAAGTAAGAGGCAAACAGATGCCCCAAACGAGAGGCTCTGAGCCAAGCACCAGCACTAAAGGAAGCTGAGACAGGTATCCATGACCTTCAGGTGAAAAACCCTCCTCTGGAATCTACTGGGAATGAGGAGTTATTCCACTCCATTCATCTGCTGCAAAAGGAGTCAGCCCACTCCATTCATCTGCTGTTCATGGGCACCAACAGGCACCCAAGTGATGCCAGCCCAGACACCTGACACCCAATGGTGCAGGACACGTCCTCCAACACACCCTGACACCAGAAAAGAGAAGAATTCAGGAAGAATTTCTTCATGGAAAGGGTTGGCAGGGGCTGCCCAGGGAGGGTTGGAGTGCCCATCCCTGGAGGTGTCCAAGGAAGGGCTGGAGGTGGCACTCAGGGCTCTGGGGACAAGGTGGGCATCAGGCACAGGCCTGTCTCAGTGATCTTGGAGGTCTTTTCCAACCCCAGTGACTCTGGGATTCAGTGAAAATCCTCCTTTGATCCCAAGCCCTGTTCAGCCACCAAAGCTGCCCTGTGGGAGGGTGGCTCCACAGTCAGCTCAGCAGGTTCTGCCATGGTATTCCAGAAGTAAGACAAACACTGTTCAGAGAAAGGGACTGAAACCATAAACAGATTAAAATACTGTAAAAGAACAGTCAGGAGCCATAAATACTATTAAGAAGCCAGACTGAAGATAACAAATGTCAGGACTCCTGCACTCTGTATTTTGCTTTTTTTCATATTCTAAACAACCACATTTCACACTTTTGTCATCACTTGAGAGTTTTTACATCAAACTTGGTGAAATATAGCTGAGATGACGACACCAGGGCTGTGAAATGCATCTCCCTTCCCTGGCTGGCAGCACCATTCCCAGAGCCCAGGTCTGGCTGCACAGTGATCCGTGTCACAGCTGGGGCTGCACACACTGAGCACGTCACTGCCGGGCAGAGCGACACCAAAGCAGCTCACCCGGGCAAAGGGCTCACTGTCAAACCCCTGGCTGGCCTTTCAACGAGCAAAACAAGGTGATTGCATCCCAGGCCACAGAGGTTAAACCCAGGCTAAGGCTGGGGTTAACCCTGGAGGCTCGGATGGGCCCAGGCAGAGCAATGCCACCGGTACAGCACCTCCACCAGCACCTGGAGCCAAACCCAGCTCAGCAGGCAGGCACAGCCCCCAGGGATGGCATGGCACTGGGATGGGTCCCTGGGGTCCCTGGTCCCTCCAGCCCTGACCTGGGAGCTGCCCCAGCAGTGGCTGTGCTGACAGATGGGACATCTATCCTGACACCTCCCAGCAGATCCATCAGGAAACAGCAGCTCAGGCTGTGCCCCCCTTTGTGCCAGGGCTCTGGAGCTGCCCTGCTCACCCACCTCTGCTCTGCTCCTCACATCTGAGCTACTGAAATGCAGAGAAGTCCAGTCCTGCTGTGGTATTATTTATGCACCTGCTTCCTTGTTTATACCCATAGTTTTGGCAGCTGGTCCTGTGAAAGGTAATAAAATGCCTTTCAAAAGTAAAAAAAAATTAAAAATGAAGAAATGTGACCAGACAAGCCAGGCATAATAACATTAAAGCCCGTGTCAATTAATTTTTCCTCTTCTTGATAAACGAGCCCCATTCCATCCATTAATAATGAGGGAAGAAACAAGAAAAGTTGACACTAGTTTAATTTATTTTCTCAACTTGCCTGGTCATATTTCTCCCTGTTGCAAAGCTTTCCAGTGCTGCTGGGAATTGCAAGTGGCTCCCACACAGTCGATGCATAGATTGGTGTGAATCAATACCATTCTACTTTATTCACACATCCCTTGTAATCAGAGAGGAAAAAGTTCCTTAGTAAGCTCCCAGCCTGTCAAGCTGTCTTCTAAAAATAATAATAATAATAAACTGGCAGGTGGGGGTAGAGAGGGGGATGTGAAACCAAGTCCTGTGATCACTGTCACCAAATCTTGTCTTTGCACATGAACAGAACACACAGACGAGCAGAGGGGACAGGACATTTTAATTACCCAGAAGACAGTGAACCATGGATGTTTTTAACTCCTACAAGTCATTACCCCAGAGTCTGGGAATGGGGACCTGGGGGTTTAATCCTGTGTCAGGGAAAAGCCAGTCATTCCTCAGCCCCAGAACCCGACAGTCAGGACTTGAAAACTCAGCCCTGACTTTGCCACCCCCCTTTGTTGTGCCTTTGGAGAAGTCACTTAAATATTCCCTGTGGTCTTCATCCCCCTCACTGCCTTGCCTGTCTAGGACAAAAGCTGACAAAAGCTGTTATTTCCCATTATTCCAATTTCCTGTGCTGCAAACACACGGAAGGAAGGAGAGGTTCTGGTTTCCAAAGGAGCAATTCTGCACTCTCAGGGGACACAGCCATCACCTGGGACACACACCTCAGATTTTAGCTCATCTCCAAGGAGGGTTTGCTGGGGAGACTGGTGAGGGAGACACCTGAAGGTAGCACCTGCTCCATCAGCAGATGGAAGGGGAAGAATATGAGGTTAAAGCCTGTGCTCTAGGATGGAAAATATCCTCACTTCCTGTAGCATGTGCTGCCCAGCCCTGCTGCTGGGGCTGACACCCACCAGGACACGATCTGCCTGTACATCCACTGTGACACCACGACATGATCTGCCTGCATGTGCACTGGGTGTTAATGCATGCCTCGGGTATGGGGCACGGGCAGGCTCTCCTGGCAGACACAGACACCTATCTAAAGTGTCAGTAAATTCTCCATAACAGGAGAGTAAATTCTCAAAGTGAAATGAGCAGGTCAGTGAGGCCGGCCCCGCTCAGGCACAGTGGTCAGGGCATGGCTGGACAAAAGGCACCACCAAGATCCTCCTCTGTTTCTGCCTGGGAAAGCTGCAAGGCTTGGGCTCCTCGCTCCTTCCTCCCACAGCTGCGTGGCATTTCCAAAGTGAGAACTGCTCAGAAACAGCAAAAGGCACCTCGGGGTGAAACGGGGCAAAATCCACCCAAAGCAGCTCTGGGGAGGGATTTTCCCGAGGGGAGGATGAAGAACACAGGGACTTGTCCCCCTCTCCAATGAGCCACTCTGAGCAAAGGTTTCCAGGTGCAAAGGGCAGCAGTCAGGGCTGGGATGGGGCCCCAGCAGAGCGCCATCAGTGCAGGAGCAGCCAGGGACCCCCGTGCCTGTCACAGACCCCGCTCGAGGCAGCGGCACCTCAACTCCTGGTAATAAATCTTTCATAACAACAAACCTTCATTAAAATTTTATTTTATTAACGTTCTGAAATCAAACCTAAGCGCTGAGTACATAATGACTGAGACGCACACTACGCCGAGCTTACTAAATGCCACTTTTATCATATTGTTAATTAACAGAAACGATTAATGCGCTCGCAGATCATTTAGAAGCATTAGCAGTGACCTAAGAAAAATTGCAGGTACGTGTGATACATCTGCACTTTCCCATCAGAATTTTCTACATGGGAGGCCCTGAAGTTTGCTCCCAGTTCAGCTTCTCTCTGCTGGGGACATTCGTGTCACAACGGGCACAGATTGGTCAGCAGCTCGGGGATTAAAGCATCAGGCTGGACTGGGAGATACTGCAGGAGAAAATGATCTCCACCTTTTCTTTTTCCTCACTATTTGGGAACAGCCCCACTCTCCCAGCCTTTCACTGCTCCCTGTTATTCAGGTACAGATTTCCCAGCCTCATAAGGAGCCAACAGTATGGAAATGCTGCTGGGTAGGAGAATACAGCAGACTCCAACAGGTTTCTTTCTGCTATCAGAGAAGAAAACCCCAAGTGTTTGTAAAATCCAATTAATCCATCTACAAGCAGAATAGGAACCTTGTGCTTCTGTCTATTCATTAGTGGCACCTACAGATTCTGGCAGCCAGGAGGGACAAAGGCCACCACCCTGGGTGCCAGTCAGCCCAGCCAGGCTCCCATCAGAAAATCGAGCCCCTGATGCTGCCTCAGCCACCAAGTGCCACGTCCTGCCATCTTTATCTGTTTGCCCACAGGCATCAGATATTCTCTGCCTGTCAATTCCTCCACAGTTTATTACCAAATTTCTAAAATATTACATTTTTTATTATATCCAAATTCACTTTATTGCATTTGACAATACAGATAATCACATACCATATGCTCTAATGTTTCGAACCCAATGCATGTTGACAGCAGTTTTTATTCATGATGCATAATTCCATCCAGGGCTGACAAAGGCAGCACAGAACCCAGCCTGGTGTCAGGGTTTGGAGGGGGGGGGAATCCTTTTTTCCATTTCCTTTTCTTCCTTTTAACAACAGATTAACAAAACTGGGAGGAAAGACGCTTTGCTTTCCGAAGAAATAGGAAATTGGCTGAAAAGATGGGCTTATCAAAGAGATGGCTTAAAAATATTAATAACGTGTGGGGGTTGGTTATTGCAATTATTTGCACATGAAACTTGTTGCTAATGGGGTGAGAGAAGCACAAGGGCTCATCAGGAGGAGCAGAGGCTGGGACAGTGCGGAGGGCACGAGGCTGGACCCCCGTTCCTGCACACCCTCCTGCCTGGCTGCGCTCACTGGGAGCTGAGACCTGCTCCTCTTCCCCAGGTGAGGGTGGCAAGGGACACCTGGGATGGCTGGGGCAGAGCCCCCCTGTGAAAACCCAAGCAATCCCACATCCCAGCCTCGTACCCAGGCAATAGATTCAACAACCTGAGAGATGGGCACGCTGTGCAAACCAAACAGGATGCTACGTCTAAATTAAGCTGTAATGACCCGCTCCGAGCTCTTTATTAGCCAGGTAATGATCATTTAAGAGGAGGTTACTATCTTGAGCCAAGGGCACCTAATACCATTACTGAACTTGTTAAAACCTGCCAAGCAAGTCATTATTTCCAGCACTATTTCTTTTTCTCTTAACACAGCTTTCTGCCTCTCCCCTTGTGCTGCTGGGCTGTAAATCCTGGGATCAGGCAGGCTTGGTCACCCTTTCCCCAGGAGCCTGAACTGACCACGAGACAAATAACTGCACAAACAGCAAGCACTGAAAAACTCTCACTGGGTGAGCTTTAAGGTCCCTTCCACCCCAAACCATCCTGTGATTCTCTGCTAACAGGACACTGAGGTGTTCTCCTACTCATCCCTGCCACACCCCCAGGACAACAACACTCAATCCCCCACATCCCTCTCCAACCTCCAGTCTTGCAAAGACTCATACAAGGAAGAGGATAAAAAGGAGAGGAAAAAAAGGAAAAAGCACAGAGGCAGCTGCTCTGGAGCTCAGTGATGAACTCCTCTGGGTGCTGCTGGCACAGGGGATGTGCTCGCTGAGCCTCTGCCAGTGGCAGCAGCCCTGCCCAGGAGAGGCAGGGGAGGGAGCAGAGCCTCTCTCAGCATCCCAGCCTGGACAATATTATGAATGACACCAGCAAGCTGCCAGCTCAGGAACTCATTACTGTCAAGGTAGAGCGTGGCTGGCTGCCAGGCCCCCAGCCCTCACGCTCGCTATGCCAGAACATCCACACACAATTTAATTGCATTATAATTTCAAAAGTGCTTTTCAAACTGGAAAAAGGCATTCACTGATTAACCAGCGAAGAGCAAAATTGTTTATGAAATTGAATACAAAAAGCTACAGAAATGTAATTGGGTTGTTCTAGCACCTAATTTTCAAGCCATTTTCCCACTTATTTAATCACGAGATACAAAAGGAACTAGTGAATTGACTTCATACTAATTAGATTACTCCCTGCGATACTCCAAGCCTATATTCCAACTGGTTGATAGTGCTGCTTTAAACAGAACAAAAAATGGAGCAACAGCTTGTCTGGGGCCATAACACATTTGTTTCCCATCAACCCTCTCCTACTGGAGGGCCATAAAACCCAGGCCAAATTCCCCCTAACCTGCCATTGCCAGTCACCCAAAAAGCACTCACTTTCCCCAAAAGGAATGACAATCATTTGCCAAATGGTCCTGGCTGCTCCAGGCACCAGCTCGGGCTGCCCATCACAGTGATCACCCAGCTGAGGGGTCCCTCTGGAGCAGGGAGTGCCCACAGCTGGGATCAGCAGCACAGAAAAATGTCACATGTGATGGAGGAACTGGCTGTCCCCAGCAATGGACACTCAGGCTCCCCGGGCAGGGAAGAGCCGGTGAAGGGGAGATCTGGTTCCCACTGCTGGGCGCAGGAAAAGCCCCACAGGCAGAGTTGAGCTCTGCGTTTGACCACAGAATTACTGCCAACATCACCAGGGCCGTTCTGAACACGTGGTGCAAGGTCATCTCTAGATAGAAAATATGAGTCCCTTTGCCAGCAGGGGAGCAGCAGACAGCTTATTTTATTCTAAATCAAGTCACTAAATTAACAAAATTTAAAGTCACTAAATTAACTTGATAAAATTTAGGAATTTTATCAAGTCTCTGGTTTCCTGAAGAACAGTATTTGAAGATCCATCTACGCCTGCTCCTCCTGGCAGAAGTTTTTTTAAAGCTGCCCAAGACCCACTCTGCACCTGATACAATCTGCTCACAGCTTTTCCACTAATTTTAAATGTTATTAGGTGCAACATAATTGATTATATAATCAAATGTGGAATGTACATTATCAAGATATTGTAGCACTTCACAGGCCATTTAATCAGCATATCTGGGACTGTGCCAAAATGAATTAGCCTGCATTAAATTTCAAGTACATATTATTGGTTGTATTTGTCTCCATGTTTAAGCAGGCGCTTGCTCTTACAAAAGAAATCTGAAATCCTTCAATTATAGAAATAGGTTATTAAAAAAGTGCAAGTATTCTTTCCCAGAGCTGTCTCTTCTGCAACCAAGAGCCCAAAGCTGTCTTTTCTGGGACAAAGAGGGGGGACAGTATGTGCCCACCTGCAATGGGGCATTTGTGGGTGCCTGATATGGGGAGGCTGGGAGGGACAGACCCCCAGCCTGCCCCCATCCAGGCCCATCTGTACCACATCTCAGCAATGGCCCAGTTTCAGGCCCTAAGGCACCAAAAGGCACCAGCAATCAGTGTCCCCTGGTTGGTAATGGGGCCAGGGCTCACCTCCTGAGCCTCTGTGTCCCTGGAGCTGACCACTCTCCCCAAACTGAAAAGGGATTTTAAAGACAGATTTTAATTTAAAAATTAATTTTTAAAAATTCTGCTTGATTTCAGCAAGTGGAGGAGAAGCACTTGCTGAAAGTGGCAGCTCCATGGTGGAGGAAGGAGGCTAAAGCCTGCCACTGCTGCTGCTGCTCCCCAAGCACCTGCCAAGCCCAGAACCTTCCCCTTGCCTGCGCTGCTGAAATTTAACCCCCCCACCGTGGATTCTGGGGTGCCCCAGAGAAATGAGGCATCTCCAGAAGGGACTCTGCAGGGGGAGACGTTCCCAGCAGCTCGCTCAAGGTGACTCCTGCCTCCCTGGATGCTGCAGCTCCGGGCTGGGGCACAGAGCCCCCCCAGAACTGCCTGGCTGCCAGCAGGGGTTACAGAGCCCTCCTGCAAGCTGCAGAGCATGGAGGGCAGAGTGAAGGGCACTTTGCTGGGAGCAGCCAGGTGTCCTTCCCTCATTAACACACCAGCACCAGAAGATGAATGGGCAGGTGAGCACGGGCTGCTGGAGGTGTCACTGCAGCCCCCAGGCACAGCACCCAGCCAGCAGGGACACCCCCTGCCCACTGGTGCTGCCAGTGTGACACTGGGGCAGCCCTGGCATCCCTGCGGGGAGGCACCAACTCAAATTCACCCAGGTGAACAAGGGGGGCACATTCTGCAGGTGCACCCCCACGGAGTGCAGCGAGCCCCCCATCCTCATCAGTGCTTTTCCTCATTAGTGCTTTAGCTGCTGATTTGCATCCCTGCCCAGGTGAAATGCTGCTGCTGCACCCACAAGCCTCTGACATGCTTTCCTGCAGCCTGCATGGATCCCACCCTTCCTGGGCTGCATCCCAAGGCACTGCCAGCCCTGCCTGGGAACGGGAGCACGGACTCTCCATTGCCCTGCTGACTCCACATATCACAATGCAAAGGAACAACAAACCAGGCACCAGACAACAAAAAACTATTCAAGGAATTGAAATAATTGACTAGGGTCAAGGGAAATTCCAGCAAAAATGAGCAGCTTAGCCTCAGGTTAAGCTAATCCCTTTGAGCTGTGCAGTATGACCCTCTGGGCTAGAACTTCAGCAGCACACAACATTCCTGGGCATTATTAATATCCCTGGCCAGGGCTCCATCCCTGCTGCTCACACACCATATCAGCATTTGCCTAAGCAAACAATGCACACTGCTGGGAGGGAGAGAGCCTGGCCAGGACAGATGCTTTGAATGCACACACCACTTGTTCCTCTGGATACGTATGTAAAGAGCCAAGTATTTGCTCAGCTATTCCTGGAAACCAGCTCCCAGCACCACGGAGGGTGTGGGATACAGCTCCAAACATCCCTGCAAACGCTGACCCAGCTCTCCCCCTGAGCAGGGGCTGAGAACAAGCAAAAAGTTCAAACTGCTCGGGTGTGTGTTCCCAGGAAAGCTCTGATAGAAGTACATGAGGTGGAGGGAAACACCTTTTAATGTAAGCTTGATGTCTGATTTTTGTCCAGGACCACAGGTGAAGTGAGGTAACACAGAATCACAGATTGGGCTGCCAGGGACCTTGAAGCTGGTCCCATTCCAGCCTCCAGCCAAGGGCAGGACACCCTCACTAGAGCAGGCTGCCCAGAGCCCCGTGCATGGCCTGTAGCTGTCACAGGGGCCCCTCATTAACACCAGAGATGCCCCTGGCCCCAGCAGCCCTCCCAAGCTCCATACTCCTCCCCTGAAACAGGGCAAACAGCCTTGCTTCTCCAGTTATAGCTCCAGACAGTCAGGAGTGATCAGATTTTACACATGTCCAGGGGCAAAGGCTGACAGCGGCCGTTAAAATGCATACATCACATTTTAAACATGGCATAATTTTGTTTTATATGGCAGACACACTTATCCTGACACCTGTTCACATGGAAAACCTGAATCCAGCACTGAGATGTTGTGGGGAGCGTGTCCCTGTGTGTGCAGTGCTGAGGAGGTGACCCCAAGGAGCTGTGCAGGGCTCGGGGCCAGGCTGGCACAGCTCCTCTGTGAGCAGCCCCTGCCCACCCTGCCCATCCCCTCCTGTGCCCCCCACGAGCCCTGCACCCACAGTTCTGCCCAACCCTCCAGGAAACTGAGCATGCTCCTGCTCTCCCAGCGCCTGTCTGGGCAGCAGCACAGCCCTGCCACAGCACAGGACATAATCCATTTATGGAGCCGTTTGTGGATATTACCAACCTCCCATTGAAGTGACCAGAGTAAACCTAACAGATCTTGATCATTTTTTCCACTGTTGGAAGCCAGCAATAAAAAAAAAAAAAAAAAAAGGAAAAAATAGCCACAAGTGTATTTTGGGAGCACTGTTGGAGAAATCCCATTGTTCTTTGCTGCATCAATAAAAGCAGTTTTGCTGTTTGATAGTATAAAGTGTTCAAGAACCAGATGCAACAAAGGAGCAGAATCACCCTGGGAAAGGAAACTTTTAATAGGGACCACACAGAGCAGAGCAGCTCTGTAAAAGGGATCTGCTGGGAAAGGAGAGGGAAAACAAGGCTAAGACAAGCACAAAACCCAGAGCCCTTTGCTAATAATGACATCTAAATTTTAAAGTATCACATCTAAAATAGGCTTCCCAATGCTCCTCAGGTACAGCAGGTGCTTCCCTTCCTCTGCAGCCACTTTTCAAGACCATGCACAGACAGATGAGGTAAGAAGAGAGGGACTTTCTCTGCTGAGCCATCCAAAATCCATGATTTGTCATCACCGAGTGCCTCACCCTTGTTCTGACCTCCTGCAACAGCTGCAGCCCTCCCTGCTGTGAAGGGCTCCTTTGGAATTGTCTCCCCTCCATCCATCCCTGTCCCACCCAAGCACAAGCACCTTCCCCAGCTGTGCCCAGCCCCAGGCTGCCAGGGGATCACACACTGCAGGATGGGATGAGCAAACCCCTGGGATGGATGGGCTCCTGCCAAGCTCCCCCTGAGCGCAGCCACGCTGCTCTGTCATCTGCCACCTTCAGAGGTGACCTTCTGCAGTGCCTCCTCCCTGCTCCAATCCATCCCAGCCCCAATCCCAGGTGCACAGGCCCAGCAAAGCTTTATTAAAGCTTCCCTCTCCTCCCTGTGTTTTGGTGACATTGTTTTATGGATTTCCCCCCCGTGCTCAACCTTTGTTCAAACCATCGGGGAAAACGCTGAAATCTTTATCCTTAAAAACAAAAGCGCCAGGAGCAGCAGTCACAGCAGGGGAAACGGGGAACTAATTACACACCCTGAGCCTTCCCCGGGGTGTTCTCACAGTGCCCAGCCCTCCAGCTCCATGCCTGGGCTCGTCCCCAGGCGCCAGAGCAAACCCAGACCCCAAAAAGCAGCCAAAGCCCGCGGATGAGCACGGATCCTGACCTGAGCTGGGAACACGGGGGGCAGGGGGGGAGGCATTCCATGAGAATCCCCCTTGCTTCCCTGCTTTCAGAGCAGACAAAGAGCTCTCTGTGGAGGAGCAGTGTGTGTGAGATGACCTTTTCCCTGGTCCCTGCAGGCTGTGCAGAACAAAGCTGTGGCAGATCTCACCGCGGCTCCGGGCAGCGGGAAACGCGGCCGCTCCTTCGCTGCACTCCAGCTCGGAGGCAGGGCAGGGTTTGGGGGCTTTGGCATTATTCTGCTGGGATAGTGAGCAGTGCTGCTGACTAGAAACCCTCTAGAGCTCGGCCTGATGCCCCAGCCCAGCCTCACACCTTGCCTCCAGCCACAGGCTCAGCGTGTCTGCGCACTCCAAGCTCTCAAGTACTGCTCTCAGACTCCCTGGCTGGTTCAAATCCTGTTTTGTAAAGGGTAAAGCAACCCACAGGGATGTGTGCACTCCCAGGGAGCAGGAACTGCTCGTGATACAGCCTGAGCACAGAGAAATGCTCTGGCCAGGCTTCCTGCAGACAATTCCCCCAGCAGATTTACACTTGCTCAGGATTTACTGGGTCAGAGCAGGGCACTGCCAGGACAAGGGCTCCTCTGGAGCAAGCCCTTCTTGTTTCGAGCTCTGGGGCTGCAGCTGCGACCAAAGTCAGAGAGTCCCATCTCCAGACTGTCCTCCATGAACCTGCAGCTGTATTTAACTGGAGAGAGGATGGAGGAAATTTTGGGGCACAGCATACAAGAAAGCTGCCTGTCTCACCAATGCCAGAGGATTATTCAGTGGCATGGCAGAGGTGGGAGCCCCAGAGGAGCCACCCCCATTCTGGGGGCAAGAGGCAAAAGGACCAGAGGATGAAGCTGCCAGACTCCCACCTCATATTCCTGCTTGGCAGGACCTTCACCTCCCGACCCAGAAAGGGCCTATTTACCCTGTTTGCAAAGCATTTGGGTGGAAGGACCTACAGTATGTGCGGAAGGAGAAAAGAAACCCCAACAAACCACAGCACCGTGCAGCTCAGCACAAACCCTGAGCGCCAGTCACCAGGAACAGGCTATTTATAGCCGAGGATCATTAACCGCATTAAAAAAGTTTGATGTTCTCTAACAATCCGTGTCATTCTGAGGCTCTGGCCTTCCCCCTGACGCTGGCTGATAACTGGAGCAGTGGTGCTGAATAGAGGTAATTATACCCCAGCTCAATAGGCTGAGCCCCGCGCCGAATGTGAGCGTGTCCTTTCCCTGGGGCTCTTGCTCAAATATTATCCCAGCTCCCACAGCCAACCACAGGAAGAACACTGCTATGGATACTCTCATAAAACTGCATAATTATGAATAATGCTTTGGTTTTTAACAAAATAAATCACCACACACTAAAAAAGTGCTTATTCCAACCTGGTGCTGGAGGAGATTGAAAAGCCAAGCGAAGCGAGGCATCCCCCCGCTGAAACACTGACCCTCTCTGGTATTTATCTGTTCTGCTGGACACTGTGGCTACCTGCTGTGGAGCAGGGCTGGGCTGGCAGGACCACTGCAGCACCTGGAGCCCACCAGCCCTGGACAGAGGGGCTGAGAATGCCCTGGAACAGCAGGCGCTGTTATCACCCCGTTATCAGCCCCTGGGCAGCTATTCCAGCCCCGCTCCAGACGTGGCACACTTGGTTCCCATCCAGCTCAAAGTTTATCAGCTTGTAAGAAATGTACAGCGAGGAAGCACAGATAACGTGTGGCTGATCCTTATCAGCAGGCACAGCAAGCCCTTGTGATATGACACATCCAACACATGCCTTTAAAGGCTTCATGTCTTGATCTGCTTCATGATGGCATCGTGCTTTCAGCCTGGTGGGGCTGGCACCTGCCTGACACCACCCATCCATCCTAGATGGGAGATTTGCAGCTCTGGGGGCTGCATTATTTCCCACTCCTGGAGTGCAAAGGGACTAGGAAATAATGCAGCCCCCAGAGGTGCCTGCATGGCCACTGCTCTGGCTGGGCACGCTCATGGCAAGTGCCAAAATCACCTCTGGTCAGCTGTGCGAGCCAGGAAATTGGTGTGAAAGCAGCTGTTGGCTGTTTTGACTATTTCAACATTCACCCACCCCAGCTGGCGTCAGCCCCAGCCAGGCAGAGCCCACCTGACCCACCTGGTCAGTCCCAGGGCTCGGTGCTCACCTGTGGGCAGAGAAGCAGCAGGAGGGGCTGGGCACACCTGGGCCCCCATGGCACAAACACCACGAGCAGGGCTGGGCACACCTGGGCCCCCATGGCACAAACACCACGACAGGGCTGGGCACACCTGGGCCCCCATGGCACAAACACCACGAGCAGGGCTGGGCACACCTGGGCCTCCATGGCACAAATGCCACAAGCAGGGCTGGGCACACCTGGGCCCCCATGGCACAAACGCCACGAGCAGGGCTGGGCACACCTGGGCCCCCATGGCACAAACGCCATGAGCAGGGCTGGGCACACCTGGGCCCCCATGGCACAAACCCCAGTGGCACGAGCACACGGAGCCAGGTCTGTGGGCTCTCTGCTGGGCGGTTCTGTGCTCTCACACAGAGCTGGACATACCACAGCCCCGTGGGTGTCACGCTGACCCTGGGTGCAGCCAGGCTGCTCTCCCTGCCAAGCCTTGCTGTGCCTCTGAGCACCTTCCTTTAAACTCTCCAGAAGAAGGGCTCTCCTTCCAAACACTGCACACAGCCCTTGGTGGAGCTGCCACCACAACAGAGCACTGGCCACAGCCCCTCCAGCCTGGCACAGCCTCACGGCGCCCTGTCCTCCAGGAGGAGGAGGGAGCAGGGTGTGCTGGCTCTGCCTGCCCTGCCCGAGCTGGGAAAGTGCCTTGGATACCACCCAGAGACTTTGCAATCCCCACATCTGCTCTGAGGGGGTTTTCCCAACACATTTTGCTGGCAGATCCTCCCATCCCTGCTCCCTGAGCAGAGGAAGTTTTGGGTGATCCATCCTGTGGCTCCTGCCTCCCTCCCTGCTCTCTCCAGATAAACACGGTGCTTTTTAAAGCTATCTTCTGCCCACAGGAGACACACACAGAGCAGCCTTTCTGCTGGTCACTGAAGGGAACCTTCAGCAGATCAGCAACAGAGATATTTCCACATAAATCAAGTTCAGAAAGACAGGTGGGGAAAGGGAAGAAATCATTCAGATAGCTGGAGGTTTTCTGACTTTCTGGTAATTCTCCCATCTTCAGTGCAAAACTAAGAAGTTTGGGTATTTTTAAACTAAAATCCAGTTTTAAATTAAATATATTTTTCCCCTCCCAAAAAAGCTTTTCCCTAAAGAAGAGTTAAGTTTCACCAGAAAATGCAGGGAAGTTGCTGTTGCCTATTTTTGGAGGTCAGTACCTTCTCCACATGCACCAAATACATCCACCCCTGCCCAGGAGATAAACTGATGCTCAAGGCCAAGGTGAGCAATGCCTGTCCTCAACTAATCAGCAGGTAATTAGCTGGAAGAATTCAGAATGAAGCTGCAGACGAAGAGTAAACCTTCAGCCACTAAATTCCATCCTCAAATAATGAGACTTTATTTTAATTTCACAGTAATAATATTGCCCAGCAATCCCTCCTCTTATTTACCTCCAGGAAGGAACATTAGCATAAAAAACATAATAAAAAATGTCCAGCAAGCAGCTTTCACCAGCTCCTGTGTATCACTCATCATTAAATTTGGGAATTAAGCCCTGTTAATGGACACAAACCATCAGTTTGAGCGTGCAGGCAGTGTTAATATTTGAATAAGCCAACAACAACAACAAAACAGAGGACTAATACATGCACGGTCATTCTTTCAAGCAGGGAGGATTCAGTTTTCATTTTCACAGAATATTAAACCAAATTTTAATTAGATTATACCAGAGCTTCCCTAATAAGTGCTTGCAAGGGGAACTCCATTGGGCAGAGACAAGCTCTGCAGTGGAAGAGAAGAACCTGCCAGTTAAGTGGCTTAATCCCCGAAGAGCTTTGAGGGGCCTTCCTTGCTTTCCTCACTGTGGCCACCTCACACCTTGCCAAGAGGCAGTCAGGGATGCTCAGCAATAAAAACTCCTCTGGAACAGGAGAAGCGAGCTTGACAAACAGCAGAGAGATCAGCCGAGAACAGAGAAGGAACAAAACCCTGTCAATACGTGAAAGACATCCTGTTCCTTCCCAGTGACCCAAAACACCACGGTTTGCCACTTCAAACCATCTCAAAGGAACAGTCCCAAGGAACAGTTTGTCCACGGGGACCAGCACTGTCCCCACTGGGTCCCCTGAACGGCTCCTGAAGCCACTCTCACGCTTGTGCAGTGGAGGAGAACTTAAAACTGAGCCAAGAAAGGCACAGAAGGTGAAACTGGGGATGCACAGCCCTGATGTGAGGGCACAGGGGGATGCACAGCCCTGATGTGAGGGCACGTGTGCCGTGAAGGTCGGAGCTCCAGCAGCGCTCAGCAGGGCTGGGCTGGGCTCAGCAGGCCTGGGTTGGGTTGGGCTGCACCCACACCCCCCAGACACCCCCTCCTGACTCTGCCCTCGCCCCTGTCCCCCTTTCCAGCCTGTGTGCCAGCTGTTACTGAAGCCAAAGGCAGCTGGAGCCCAGCACAGGCCGCCGCTTGTCCCCTGACATGGGCAGCCCTGAGGGACCCTGCTGGGGCAGTGCCCCACTGAGGGCTCTGAGCCCTCCTGCAGCATGGACAGCCCCCTCCCCAGACACAAGCACACTTCCCCAGGTCAGGGACAACTCCAGGAGCTCCAAGAGCAGGTTTTGAACTGCATGGACATCCAGGGGGGCTCTCCCTGCTCTCTGACCCCGAGGCACAGCACTGCTCCCTACCAGGGTGACACCAGGGACCTCATCACTGCTGCCCAGCTCCACTGGGGCGTTGTGCAAGTGCCAGAGTGCCCCAGGCTCTGCAGGGGATCAGGACTGCAGGTTCTCCTGAGGTTCTCCTGACCACGAAGGCACCCACACCCCCGGTGTCCCCAGGCTGACAGTGAAGTTCCCAAATGCGATTGAGAAATGCCGCGGAGCTGCCAGGAGCCTTGGCAAAGAGCAGAGCCATGAGCACACAGACCAGCCCGTGGGCTGCTGACAGATGTCCCCTTCCAGCACCCCACGGCCTCTGGTGGCTCTGAGCTCTGTGTGCCCTGGCCAGCAGCTGGGCAGGACGGGACCCAAGGCACGGGACAGCCCCAGTTTCCATGTTCACCTGTGGCTCAAACAAACACCCCACAGCCCGTCTGACACGAGGTTTTCCAGCAGCAGAGGCCAGGTGCTGGACCACAGGGGACTCAGAGGACCCAGACAGAACCAGGACCCAGTTTTGGTCCTGCTGAAGTTGGCCATGGGTGACACAGCACAATATCAGCTCCAGCTCTATGCACTGAGGACAGGCTGCCCTAAATAAAGCACATCCCCCTCCATCAGCTGCACTTGTGACCAGTGGCCTTTTTAATATCTTTTTCTTCCTTTATTTTTTTTTCTCCTTTCCACTTTTTACTCAACTGGCCCCCGTGTTTACAGCTCGCTGCAGCACAAATCCTTATTTCATGTCACCCACTGGCCCAAGCTGTCCCCACTCACTGTTTCTCCTAGACAAGTTAATAAGATGGAAGGCTCCCCGGGGGCCTGGAGCCAGCCAACATTATCACTTGGAAGCAAGGCAGAAATACTGACACATCGGAAATGACTTCAAGCCTATTAATTACCCTTTCTTCTCTGGCAGATCTTTGAGAGAGAGCTTGACAAATTGAAAGGCAGCAGAGAGCATCCTCCCCGTCCCAGGAGCCCCTGCCCACGCCAACAACAGCAAAACACACATCCCCCCAAAAATTATTTGTTTTGCTATCAATTAAATCATCAAAAATTAGCTGAGGCAGAGGCTGCCTGCCAGTGACAGATCTCCCCTTCCTGTTTGTGCTCCTGTTTCCAGAGGCAAGAAGCAAGTCACAGAACATGGAGCGCTGGCACAGCTCTCCCACCCAGCAGGGGACACGGAAAACGCTGCTGCCCTGGGAAAGTTTGGAGCTTTCTGCTGCTGAATGCCAATGATCTCCACTCACACCACCCAACCCGTGCTGTAAAACCCCCTGAACATCCTGCAGCCCCTCCCTCAAAATGTATTTTCAAATCCTCGCTGGCATAATTGATCCTAATTATTATAAGCATTAGATATTAAATGCATTCCTACATGCAATGTGGCTTCAACTGTGGGCTTTCAGCAAAGTCTATTGTATAAATAAATGACTGGATTTCTTATTCAAAAGCTTCAGATGTGACAGTATTAATTCTGATGCAAAGTAGCCACGCAAGTCGAGATAAAGTCACTACCTGCCACTACGGCTTTATTTTTAAGGTGATTTCCATAATTTCTGGTTCAAAAAAGAAAAAAAAAAAAAACAACTTCCAAAATAACTGGAACAAAACTCTTTGGGCTGCTACCTAGAAAACTATCATTAAATCATTTGTTCAGTTTTTATTAGTATCATTGTAATTAAAGGGAATCATATTTCAAAAACATCTCTTCAACAGCACTTATCAAACCCCATCCCTGCAGCCTATCAATTAGGATTACAATAACCTCGCTCCCTTGTTGCCTTTGCCATTAGCATTTTGATTGAATGGCTGTTGAGAAGTGACTGGTACCAGAAGATTGTGTTCACAAAGTAACGTTTCTTTATTCGCTTCCATTGAAGCTTGTCTAGTTGTCTCCAGTTCCTACTCAAAAGAGACAAGACAGTTCCAAAAGCAGTAATTTTGATGCAGGATTATTTTTTTTTTCTTCTCAGAGAGGTGAGATAGATTGGGTTAGGCTGGACAGAAATGCTGTTAAATCACCTGGGAGCAGATGTGGGGCTCTGGCCTCGCTGCTCTCCAACCCCACAAAGCTGTCAGGGCAGGAATGGCCACAGCCACGTCCCCAGCACCTGGGGAGCACCTCCAGCCTCTGCTAACACCCTTCCAAGGGATCCCATCAATATTATTATTATTATTATTATTACTATTATTATTATTATTATTATTATTATTATAATTATTATTTATAATGCCTGAACGACCTGGGGAAGTTTTCAGCTATGTTCATTGCTAATAGTATTGAATGTTAAATGTTAACAACTTATCAGCCAAGCCCTGGCACTTTGGGAGTGCAAGGGGGAGAGCTCTCCTGCCATGAGAACAGCACTAACGAAGGGCAGAGCAGCAACCAATGTCATCAGGAGGGGGATGGATGCATTCCACCACTGCATGAATTATAACAACCAGAGTTCATTAAATCCAGCACATTAAAATAAAAATGACCTGCCACGTCAGACAGTTCTATTTACTGATATTCCCACTGCTGATGTCCCCCCTGATAAATCACATTTCTGTGGCACCACCAGCAGTTATCCAAAAACATTTCAGTTACTTGGACATGCAGGAAACTCCAGCAGTGCTGGGCTACCCTACCAAAACATCCCATGGCCAAAGTTCAGCCTGACAGCTCCGAGGGGAAATAAAGTGACCCCTGCAGGCTCCCTGCGAGGACGGTCACTGACCAATAGAGAACTCAGAAGGGATGAGAGGGGAGTGTCAGAGCTGCTGGCACTGACCCTGGCAGCACCTCCACCCTGCAAAGCTGTGCTGCCCAGGGGTCACTCCTGCTGTGCCTCCTCCCCTTGCTCAGCCTCCTCCACCCCAACCCAGCTCCTGCATCCTCTCCAGAGCCTCTCTCCTCTCTCCTCCAGCAGCTCCCTCTTTGCTGGCAGGCAGCCAGGAGTGTGTAATGGTGCCAGGTAGCAATTTCATTTTTAAAACGCTCTTATCAAAGATTTAAGGTGAAAGATAAGAAGAGCACACTACATCATCATAAAGGAGACATTGTATAAGGCATAGTATTTTACAAATCAAAACAGTTATCAAAATGAAAAGGTATGAATATAAAAACAAATGGAGCCTGTGCTGTGGAGAGGAGGGGAGGGAGCTCTGGGTTTGGGGAACTGATCAAATTTCAGGTTTTCTTGACAAGTCTCAAAAGCCTGTGAAGAACGGGAGCAGCAACACTTCCCCTGTCATTTTAAACCAGAAATAAAATGTCAGGTACATTTACAGAGAGCATATACACACACACTTATTTATATGCCTTTTCATATAAATAGATCTATAAATATAGATACATATTTTTCATACCATTACCCACGGCTGTTGGGTGCTTTTATCAAAGTCATCTGACCTGGAAAGCATCTGTTGTTAATACCACTGTTTTATTATTTATCAAATCCATTTCTTCATAGAATGACTAATTTCATACCCACAGCTGCTCCCATCTTCCCTGTGCAGCTGCTCCTTCCCCAGGCAGGTTTGCAGCCCATCTCCAGCTCCCACACCCTCCTGCTGCTCCCAAACCTCCTGAGCCACAGGGGCAGGTATGGAACAGCCTCTGTGCCCCTGCCCTGCAGGGAAGGGGCAGAACGAGGCCAAAGGGCCAGGGGAAAACCTGTGGGATACCACCAGGGGTGGGGGAATGGGAAACAAACCCCACACTTGTGTAATCTGACTTTTTTGTTTTCCTGCAATTGCATCCAGGCAGCACAAAAGCAAGTATTTTTTACCTCTTTATCAGTTTGGGTTTAGCCTGAGGAGGAACAGAGCTGCTAGAACAGGAAGAGAAATGGCAAAAGCCAAGCCCCCACCAAGACTTAGAGTGGTTTTAGCTCATCCAGGCTCCCTGTGAGCTGACAGGGGAATATTTGTTGCCACAAGGAAGCCAATTCTCCTGCCAGGCTGCTCCCTACGGATCCTGCCCTAATTTCCAGTGCTCTGTGGACACGTGTGGAGCACACGTGTGTTCATGTGTGACTCCTGCAAGGGGCAGGGAGGGAGATTTCACCACCAGGGCATTGCTGTGACTGAAGTCACCTCTCAACCCCACCTGACTGACTCTGGGGCTGGCAGTGGTCCCAGTGAGAGTAAATATGGAGAGATGGTTCTGTGGTCACAGCGTGAGCCACAGACCCAGCTGGATCCACACCCAGCGTTCCCACTGCCACATGTGACCTGGGATTCACTGGGATAGCACAGGGCTCCATTCCCAAACCCCTGCAGAGGGGTCTGGAGTCACCCAGGAGGGCTGAGGGGGGTTAATGGCACTGGATCTGCTCACTCCTGGTTCCTCCCGCAGCAGAGAACTCAGCAAGCTCTCAGAACTGGGAAGGTGCTTGAAAATGGGGAGCAATCTGTGAATTACTACCCTGGCTGAAGGTAGTTTTCTGGTCCAGAAAACACTCAATAAATTAAAAAGATAAAACCCACAGCCCAAATGTGCCGACCTGCAGTTTTCTGAAAGAAGCAGTTTTTCGACTTATTCTATCGGATCCAGTGAAAAAAGTGCCAGATGTTCTTACTTCAGCTTATATATACAAAAAACATACAGGATAAGCAAAAATCACTCCGTGCCAGGACATTTAATCAAACTAATTAAAGAAATCTTCCATTTCCACCCCTGACAAGTCCTCCTTTGGCAGCAGAGTCACTTGGAGCTTTTGCCTTGCACAGACAAGCCTGGGAGCCATAGCACACACCTGAGCTCAGGTACCTGCCCAGGGCACCTACAGCTTGGATCAGCCTCCCCCCACACTGCCAACACTTCAACATCCAGAAACAGAACCACACCAGGGATGTGAGGATGGGGAGAGCAAGTGGTGGAGCCTGCTCTGACAGAGGCTCAGGGGCAAAAGCTTCGCTCCCAGCATTATCTGTGTAACCTCTGTTTCTGCTGAATCTCAAGATTTCGGGGATAGGGGATGTGTTATCTGTTTGAACAGATCACCAGGAGGCTTTTACATATGGCAATGACCTTGTACAATTCACGGCTTCAGCAGCACTGGGCACAGCTGACAGAGAACACTCACTGTGGGTGACAAAGCAGCCCCTTTCTGCAGCATCCTCCTCACCTTCCCCACAAAAACCCCAAAGATTCATTACCAAACCCAACCAATGGAAAGCACAGGTGTGTGAAGAACAAAAGCTTCCCCTGGGCACCTTGGAGAGGACCTGCCCAGTCTGTGACCCACAGGAAAGGAGCCAACACTCCAGGGAGGGAGAGAGGCAGCATCTCTCCCTGTTTCCCTATCACATTTTTGGGCATGCTGCGAGAGCTGCCTCTTCCCTCAAGGTCACCAGGCTGATTTTAATTCTGCCTGTTGTATGCACACTGCCCGTCTATGGAAATGTTGCATTTTGCTCTCCTCCTGTTTCTGGCCTTTCCTCAATTAACATTTCCAAACAGTCCCACAAGGCTCAGAGTGCTCCCTGCTAATCACTTGGCTCCTGCATTCGGGAAGCAAAAGGGGCTGGGTTTTCATCAGCTGGGTAGATTCACAAGCAAGAACTCATTTGTGGCTTTTAGGGTTTCTTTCTGCTCAGAGATCTCCAGGATTTGTGCTAATTTCTCTGTCACTCAAGCTGGCAGTGACAGTGACAGCGAGAAGGCAAACTGGGCTCGTACTGAATGACCTCGCTCCTCAAGGCAGCCTCAGCTGGGCACACGGCGCGGCGTCTCCAACACAAGCTCACCCCCTGCAAGTGTGACAGAACCATGAGCACCATCTAGAAAACTTCAGAAATATTTGCACAGCCCTCAATTTACGTTTCCTGAAGAGATCAGACTTCCCTGAGTGCTGCTCAAGTGGAGCCTCTCCCCTCCTTCAGAGGAAGCATCCACAGACGGCTCCTCCTCGGGGCAGCGGCTCGCTCGTCTCTGACTCTGGGTGGAATTTTCATTACGGGTACAAAATTAAGCAATGAGGTCTGACAGACAGCACAGAGCTGGGCAATTACTGCAAGCCTCAGGTGGCATTACGCAGCGTGAGGCCAGGGGCAGGATGGCTGTAACCACCTGAGATGTTCCATGATCTCCTGCAGGAGCGCGGCCAGGAGCCTGGTGTGCTGTTCTGAGCTGGGATGGGCGCTCACACTGGCCTGGCTCTGGTTATTTTTACACTTCATGTCAGGTGCCCCCACGCAGCAGCCACGGCACGGCCAGGAAATTATGAGAGGGGAGAAGGAGCCAAGAATTGGCAGCTTTTCCTTTTTGCTTTGTGTTTATTAACACAAAAGAGAGCTGGGTGAGCCACGGGCACGGCGCTGCCCCAGGGGACACTCACATCCCCACACCTGGTGAGAGCCTAAGGGGGGCAAACTGGTGCCAAATGGGAATATTGGGAAGTGGCCCCCAGCCCTGAAAGCAGAGCAGCTCTCCTCGTGCTGCTGCCATCCCAGCTCCCAGTTTGGATCCCCAGCTGGAGGAGAACTGGTGACACGGAGCAGAGGTGTCAGCACTGCTCCGCAGCCTTGCAGCCGGTAATGTGTTTAAGAAATGAATATTTATAAGCTGGATGTAATATTAAAAACACACACATATAAAATATTAACATGGCACATGTCACTGCTGCAATCCAAACAGACAGGTGTGACTGATGGTGTTCACTGATAGGTGTGTAAATGGTAAATAATATTAACTAATGAATCTCTGCAGCCCTCACGTGAAGTTTAGAAGCAAATATTTGCTTAAAAATCTCTCCAAGCCCCCTGTGGGCAGCTGCTGCTCCCCCGACCCCCTGGAGGAGATAAACACTCCTCAGCTGTGCCACCAAGGGTTAAACTCTGCTCCAGCCCCAGTCCCCAGGATGGATTTCAGCGAGGGAGCCCAGCACAGCCCTGGCCCTCTCTGGAGCCCCATTTGAGAAGTGATCCAGCTGACAGGGGAATAACAGCCCAGCTCACCTCGGGAAGCAACAACAATAACACTGCCTCCATTTAGAGCCTGTGGCACACTTCTCATCCAAAGCCCTTAAAGCATTTGTGTTTTAAAACAGCATCACTGCCGTGCCTGTGGATGCTCTCCCCAAAGCTGTGGGTCAAACCTGCTGGAGCAGCTCTCCCTGAGCCCTGTCCTCCCAAAAAGCACAGTCTGGGAGCTGAGGGAAGGCTCCCTCCAAGCACTTCTAAGGATGCTCAGTGCTACAGCCAGGCTGCTGCCAAGAAAAGCTACACTCAAAATGATCAAATTAGGCAATTATTTCTATATATTTTAACTACTCTTTTCTCAAAACTGCCTGGGGATGAGTTTTTAAATGCACATGACCTTGCTTGACTTGAGGGAGATGGCGATAAACAAATAATTACAGTGACTTAATTATATTTATATCTCATCTATAAAAATGTCAATTATAACTTCAGAGATCAACTCCAGAACCGAGGTTTTGGCAGCTGGACAGAACACAAAAGGCTATTTTTCTCCTCAGAAAAGCCTCCTCCTTGGCCAAGGCACAGCCAATATCTCTCTAACAGCATCACTCCTGACTGTCCCAAGAAGCACAAACTGCCAATTGTGCCAACTGCTTCCACCTGGACAGTAACACCCATGCCCTGAAATCTGCTGGATGGACACAGCACAGCCATGGAGCTCAGCCCTCCCCTTCCTCCCTGAGAGCAGAGCCCCTGTGCTCTGGTTTTGGTGGGATGGGGGCACCCACCTTTCAGCCTGAGCTCTGTGGGTTCAGGTAAAGCCCACCCTTGGGCACACCACGAGGGTACCAGCAGCGTCCTGGTGCCCCCCTGCAAGGAGCTGGGAGCCAAGGGGATGCTGAGCCAGCCTCCAGCCCTGCCTGGGCAGCTCCTCACAAGCCCAGGGAACAGAGAACCGTGCAGAGGCTGCAGCAGCCCCAGGGAGGGAGCGCAGAGCTCAGTGCCCATCCCTGGGCATGTCTGAACCCCCAGCACCAGGATGCTGTCTGCACCCTGCAGACAGCCTGCCTAGCGTTAATTTTGTTTAGTTTTTAAGATTAAAGGAGCCCAAATCACACGTTGTCACTTCCCTCCTCTCTCCACTGCCACCCTTAACTGTGCAAGAGGGTTAATTGATGTGAAAATAACTCTGGGGGCTGGACAGCTTTGAAAAACATATAGTATTACACTCAGTCCTGCAATTACAGCTTGGGGGGGTCACTCACTCAAAATCTTGGGCTTTTTGTGAGTCCAAGACATGGGGCTGCTGTGCTGAGGGTCCTGGACAGCTCCTGGAGCGGCTGAAGGCTGCAGGCACCCAGGGAACGAGCACGGGCTGGGCAGGGATCACCTGGGGCTGGGACCAAGGGCATCCCACTGAGGTGAGGAACCACTGGACCCCTTCTCCTGGCTCACCTCACCTCATGCTGGGATCAGCTCAGGACAGCCCACTCTGGCACCCCTGCACTGATCTAACTGTGCCTTCCTCCCTCCCTGCTCCTCCTCGTGCAGCCTCTGCTGGGTCTGGTGCTTCTGCTCAGCTTGGCTGGGAACAACAAACCCTCTGCACAGCCCAAGGGCACGGCCCCAGCCCAGCACATTGAAATGCTTCCTGGAGCTCCTCTCCGTAATGAAGTTAGAAGGACATCATCATCCTGCCAGGCTCCCTCCACCCCCAAAGATCAATAACTAATGCTGAACTCCAGATTTTATCTGCACTTCGCAAGGGTAACAAAATAACACCACCCTCCTTTTTTCCCCTTTCTTTCCAATTACTGAATCCTTTCAAGATTGACCCAGTAATTTTCAGCTCTATGAAATTTTAAGCAGTGAAGAAAAGTGACAGAAGCGATCTGCCAGAATGTTGGGAGAACTTTTGTGTGTGTATTTTAGAAGACTGCAGGAATACAGTAGTACAGAAATAGAGGATCACCAACCTTTCTTTCCAAAAAAAAAAAGGCACCTAAACAAGCTGACCCAGGGATATTTATTTATCAAATGCTGTTTTTTTGTGTGCCCACAGCCAGAAGAACCCCTGGAAGGAGACATCCCAGTAATTCTAGGGATTGTCTTGCCTACAATACACCAAAACATAACCACTCCAGTTAAACACAGATTTTGCAGCCTGCCTTTAATATGGCTAAACAGATCAGCACGAAATGCAAGAGCTGAGTCTTATTTTCCTTCGAGAACATCCAGGAATAGCTGGACATTAAAATACCCCTGGCAGAGACACAGCATGACTGGCCTGATGGCATTTCTAAGGTTATAGAATCACAGAATCATTAAGGCTGGAAAAGACCTCCAAGATCAAGTGCACCACAGACACTAAGTGCTCCCTGCCAGGCATGAAGTTTTATTTTGGGTGGGGTTTTCCAGGCAGGGTGAGCAGTTTTGAAAACCCCTCTTGCCCTGCCTGGTTCAATCCCTGCATTTCCACCGAGCAGTGCCGGTGCAGGTGAGTTCCACACTGCCCAAATCCACACACAGGAGCAACACACACGTGCCAGAATTATGTCAACAAACCCTCTCCATTTTCTTGCAAGGAAATTTATCTCACCTTCTAGCAGTGGGAGTGAATTTTAATCCTCCTCCCTTGCCCTGCCCACGGTGATTATTGCAGGCAGAGACCAACGGCAGCAAACCACAGCGGATATTTTATCTGCCATTCCTCCTTCCCCTGGCTAATTTGAAGATACAGATTGCAACCCACAAGTGGTTTTAAGAATTGCCATTAACACTGTTGCTGCACACTGGTGCATTTTAAACACGCTTCCACCACAATCAGAGTGCCACAATTTGTAAAATCTGGGGTGATTTTATCGGCGGTGGAGGCGGCAGAACTCACTTCATTCATCACCACAGCCCTGAGCCAGTTCATTAGGCTGATTAGCGCTAGCTACCTGTGCAGAGCAGGAAGAAATGCCACAAAAGGCTGGATAAATTCAAGTGTGAGGATGAAGAGGACTCTTACTCTGCCTTTTGTACTTGATTTTTCCTCCCACCTGTGCTTGGCAGGGGAAGGGCCCGCAGCTCAGCCCCCTCTGTCCTCTGGAGCTGTGCAGCCCCTCTTCCCCGCTCACAGAATTTTGGCTAATCCCACAAACAGGCAGCACTGCCCTTCTCCCAGCCGTGGGTAAGCCTGTTCCCTGGGATACAGCCTCCCCAACAGAGCTGAGTCTCCTGAGTGCCACAGAGCTCCTTTCTTCACCAGGACAGGGACTGCAGCCCAGCCTGGCCCTAGAGGGACAGACCTGGGTGCACAGTCTGACTCTGGGGCACAGGGCAGGTTGTGGGGGAACATCACCTCCACCCAGGGGCATTTGGAGCCTGCTTTTGGTCTTTAGGGGCTTCTAGTTCCTCCCCACTTAGACCTCATCCAGGAGCTTACACAGGGAGGCTAATGCAGAGCAAAATGTCATGGCTTGCATGTAGGAAAAACAAGCTATTAAAAAAATTAGCCAATAAATTCAGGGAGTTCCCAGGGGGTAAAAAAAAAGATGACCTGCTGCCTCTCATCTTCAACACACATAGTGGGAAAAAAGGCCTTTGAGGAAAACCCAAAAGGTTTCAGAGCAGCTAAGGTGCCCCCCAGACCTGCAGCCCTCATCTTCAGCAGACCTCTACTCCTGGAAAGTCAGTGGAAAGATGGTTTTGGGCAAGGAATGCATCCTGCGGGGCTCATTAGCCAGGCTCAAGCCTGCAGGCTCCCCAAAGAGCCCAGAAATGCTGAAGCAGGGCTGAGGCAGGGCTGCCAGAGCAGAGCTCAGCACTCCCAGAGCACAGACACCAACACTTGCTGTGCCCTCCTGCCTGGGAAGTGCTTACAGCAGCACAGAGCCAGGCACAGAGCAGGGTCACCTTGGCAACACCAGCCAGGATCCTGCACGGGAAGGGCTCACACAGCCCTGCTCTGCTCTCCTGACCCTGCAGAGCCTCCTGCCCACCCTGGCAGCACAGCCTGGCAGGGCAGGCACAGCGAGCTGAGAGCACAGAGAGCTTGGTGGGCAGGAGCAGAGCTCACAGCCAGGGGGGAGCCCAGCCCTGGGTTTGGGACATCTCAGCAAATGGAGACACCTGCAGCTGTGTCAGAGGCCAAAGCTGCTGAGTGCCCCCCTAGCTGGGAGCTGAGCCCCCCAGCTGCCCCCAGACCACAGGGCCATGGGGCCCTGGTGCCCAGCACCAAAGCAGCTTTTAAATGCAACAAACACCGTGCTGAGACTCTGAATGGAGAGGAGTATTTATGGCCCACTTAAGGGGGATTTCATGGGGAAGGGTGGAAAATTCCCTGGATATAAAAGGAAGTTGTCACGGGTTGAACTTTTCAACCTAAGCAAGAGCTTTGAGGAGGTCCCTGTTACACATGGAAGGGCACTGCCTGCTCACACAGCCTCCCTGGCTGGAGGAGCTCATCTTCCTGAGCAAGGCTTTTACTCACTGCTGCTGAACTTCCCAGGTACTACAATCCCTGGCTTTGGCCATTAGACTGAGCAGGAAAGCCACTCCTAACAAGAAAATCCACGTGCCTGGGGCATTCCATGCCAACCACCCCACCTCTGCTACCTGCAGGACAGAGGATTTAGTGCCATGGATTTAGCCACTGGCTCATCTCACTGGATCTGGTTTTTGCTCCCCCATGCAGAAGCTGCCACACACTGTGAGGCCAGAGCCCCAGTCCCTCTTACCTCTATGCCTGTTGGTCGTCTTGTCAAACATTAGCATGGCATCCTCTACCTGCAAGACAAAGAGGGGAGAGTTGTGCTTTAACACAGCTGGCACCTCAGACACAGCACACACCAGGGAGGGGGGCAGGCAGCAGCAGAACCCCTCGGGTCTGGCCAGGGGCAGCTTCTCCTGCTGGAAACCTGTTGCTTTCCCCTCCCTGCCCTGCCTGACAGCTGATCCTGAAGCAGAGCAGTGACCACTGAAATGCTGGCCCTAAACAGCCAAAAATCTCAGCAGCATTCCCACTCCACATCAATCCCTGGCCGTGCCTCATCTCCCTTCTGTAGGGAGACCAGGAAGGGCCCAGGCAGGAAGCATGGATGCAAATCCAGCCCATGACTCCTCCAAATTTAGAGTCACTGTCTTGGTTGAGAACTGGGTTAAAAGAGGTATGAGCAGGGTAAAATCTGGTCAGCCAAGAAAGGTATTCAGAGGTTTTCAAAAGGGCTTTTCAAAAGCTGCAGGAGAGAGGGGAGAGGGAGGAGGGAGAAACTTTAATTCGCATCAGGCTCGGCATTTCCACTTCAGAAGAGAGATGACTGATGAAACGTATTGAAGTGCAACCAAATTGCTTTCAACTTTCATTAGGATTTGCATGATTTATTCCACCTCCATTTAATCTGTGCAGCCACACCTAAAATTTTGCACTTATTGCACAAGGATGTGGTGCTGGGGTTGATTCCCCAGCGTTATCACACCTTGAGCTGCTGCTCTGAGGCTGCAGGACGGGGGCAGGCGGGTCCATGTGCCACTGGACATGGCGTGGGCAAGCTCTGAGATGAAATTACAGACTTGCAATTCCCTGTTGTAAACTCAGGGATGATGAAAACCTCTAACACTGAATTACAGAACGTGTTGCAGGAAGGGAGAAGAACTTTAAAGAAAAGGTTTCATGCTCTAAAGCACTCCACTGCTTGTCTGGGGTGTGGCTTTGGGATTTTTGTTTGTTATTTGTTTGAGGTTTTTGGATTTTTTTTCCATCAGTATTTTTTCTGTACTTCCTTGGGCTTTCTAGAAATCATTTATTTCAGCTAAGTGATTTACAATGCAGTTACATGCTCTCCTCATCCCACACAGTGCCACTGAAGGGTCCACCTGTCCCCCCAAGTGTCCTCTTAGGCAGCAGACAGACATCCAGGCTCTGTCTGTGAAAAATTTCTCAGCCTTGGCTGGGGAGAAACAGTTTGGGAAGGTGCTGAAAACACAAGCTGAACTTCCCTGAGGTTCTGAAGGACTGTAATTAATGTTCCAGGAGATTGTAAAAAAATATAGTGCAGCAAAACCTTACATGATGCCTGAAATTCATCTGAAAACCTATCTCTGCTTAAGTTCTTAACTTTTTTAGCCAAAGTGGTTTGTAGAAAGTGCCAGCAGTGGCCTGAAAGGGTGCAGAACTGCAGGTCTCCTGATACCCATCTTGACTGAGACTAAAGATGCTGATGCACTGAAAAACCCAAACTGCACTAAGCACAGAGCCCTCTGTCCTGCTGTCTGTCTGCCCTCCAAGGGGGAACACTCACCAGGATGAGCAATACCAGGAGGCAGATAAGGACCGGGCTGCCCTTCACCCTGCTTATCTCTGCTCCAGGGTTATGTTTGCTCAGCAATCCTTATTTTTCATTCTCACAGGTCTTGGCCTCACTGGAACCAAAAATTACACATTGCACCTGCTGCTGCTTCCCTGGGGCATCACAGCTCCTCTGTCCCCAACCAACCCTGCTGCAAAAGGTTCAATATGGAATTTTCCCCCTCCCACCCCATCCCAGAGCCCCAAGAGCCACTGCATGTGCAGGAGCACAGGGATGTCTCCTGTGCCCCCAGCCTGAGTGCAGGCTCCACTGTCCTGCCAAATGACACCTCCTCCTGCAAGGACACTGCTGGGGGCTGCTCCTGGCACCAGAGCCAGCCCTGCAGGGCTCAGGGGCTCTGGGTGCAGCCCTCAGCCACACCGGGCTCTGCAGTTCCCTTCCCTTCTCCCACCTGTCCAACACACCACCATCCTCTGGGCAAACAGGGCTCTGTGCCATGTGTACCAAGCTGGAATGATGATCTTGGCAGGCATCTTTTTGATGCAAATAAATCCCCATTAGCAGTGCCAAGCACGGGCTGCAGGGCTAATCCAGGAGGGAGGTTCCTGGGGCCCCGAGGAGCACAGGCACCCTGCAGTGGGCACCAACTGCTGGGATCAGGGCCGGGCAGCAGCTCCTGGAAAAGGGGCAGCCCTGACACTGCACACATGAAACCTGCACGGGGGAAGCGTCTCTGCAGCTGAGTTCAGACGTGGCCCAAGTATGCCTTGAAGAAAAAATGATCAGTGGGGTGTTCTTTGAGCCAGCTGGTGCCCTTTCAACAATGTCTAATTGGTTATCTTTTCTCTTTCCTAAGGTCAGAACATTTTATCTCCGTCTCTGCCCTTTTTGTGCTTACCCCACCCTGCGTTATTTTTTAGGGCAGGCATTGTAGGAGAAGAATAGCCTCTTTCCTCCATAGTCCAGTGACACAATGAGACTTCTTGAAACCCCCTGAATAGATAAAGTGCGGTGGCAAAAGGAAAATTCTATTAACGCTTTGCAAAATAAAACATCTGAGAGCTGGTGAGACAAGCAGGAGAGGAAAATCAATGTGGAGAGGGCAGCGCGCTCAGAAAAACTTTTCACCAGTTGCAAAAAGGTGGTGAGGGTATGGGAGGGAGGGGGGAGAGAAACTTATTAATGCAGAAAACCCATCAATGGTATGGAAATCTGGCAGAACAGCAAGAACTCAAACTAGAAGAATTTGAATATACAAAGGGCTGAATAGAATGAGCAAACCACAGTGCCTCACACACACAGCCCGTTTCTCACGGTTCTCTGGGAGGCAAACACAAGCGGCTTGTTCGAGTTCTCATCAGGGAGAAAGAAGGGACACAGTCAAGGTAACCGCCAGTAAACCCTGCACTAAGCAAATTGATCCCTGTTTCAGGAGAAGGGATAAAAAAAACCAGCCCACAGCCGAAACTCGAGCACATTCAGGGGCTGTGGCTGCCCAAGTAACCCCTCCCCAGCCCCTGTCTCGCCCCGTGCTTTAGAGACGCTCAACTGCAACTTCTCCAGGTCTCAGCTCAAAACATGCCGCTCACACTCCGCACACAAGAGGCAAGGAAGGTTTTTCCTGGGCTAGAAGCAGGACTGGAAGATGGAATTGCCACCTGCAAGGCTTGGCCATCACCCACCATGTGCTGCTGGCTGGAGCCCAGCCCCAGGCAGGCCCTGGATGCCCCAGCACAGGAGGGGAGGCTGAGCCACCCCCACCCAGGGCACTCAGACAGCAGCAGGGAACCCACAGCCCAGCTCCTCACATGGAGCACGGCTCCAAATGGAGCCTTACAGGAGCTGATTAATGCAGACTCATCCTGGGCATCGAGCGAGAGGTACAAAATGAACAGTCTCAGAACTCAGGGTAACTAAAAAAAAAAGCAGAAAACAAAGGCTTGCCAGTGAACACTGGTTACAAATGGACACTTCAGGCCCCCAGACTCCTCTGTCCCAGCACAGCCCATCCATACAGCCAATGCAGACCCAGTTTCTTACATAAAGCCTAACTAATGGGCTTTAGTTTATTTAACTTCTTTTTTTTCCAATCCACTTGGGGCTCTGAGAAAAGGAAGGGCTCTACCACTTCATTACTCACTGCCTGGAAGGAGGAATAGGGGAGAATAGGAGGAAAGAAAAAAAACCTGGAGGAGCCAAAGGCTTTAATAATCCTAACAGTTCCCAGGGTTATTTAAAATATGCCCAACCAGTTCACAAAAGGCTCCACGGAGATAAATGTATTTGATTTTCTTCCACTTTAATGGAGGCATACATTTAAAGCAACAAAACCAGGGTGACCTAAATAAAATGACTATTAATTGTACTCAGAAAGTCTCTGAATTTAATGCAAGTGATCTAGCCCAGCACAAGAACACACAGCATTCTCCAGTCATTCCTCCTACTTTCCTCTTTGGGATTTTCAACTCCTCTTTTCCACGAGGAGCTGCTCAGACCCAGCACAGCCCCTGGTCACTCACAGTGTCACCAACAGGCTGAGTGCCCTGCAAAAGCCAGCACTGCTTCCAGAAGCATCTCCAGGGTGGTGCTGCAGAAACTGGAGCACGGTGCTGCCACTGAAACCAGAAGGACCAAACCAATTTTTTTTTTTTCTGGAAAACTTTAAGGCTCATCCTGTATCTCTCCAACTGCACAATGCCAGCAGGACACAGAGCCAAGAGGTGCCCATGGAGCCTCCTTGTGAAGCCAACCTTCCTGTACAGGGTGCCTGTGTGCACAGGAGCAACTCACCCACCACTCCACACCTCCACGTTCTGCTTCTTCCATTCGGGTCAAGTTTACCCCGTGAGTAAAACTTCCACAATGAAACCACCACAGCTGCACTGGAGGGACACACAGCAGCCTCTGTGCCTCCCCACCCAGCCCAGGAAGGCTTTTCCTGATCCAAGCCCCAAGTTTCCAACACATCCAGAGCAGGCTGAGGTGTTCCTGTGCTCCCCAAAGTGCCCCTGGGTGGAGGGGGCGTTTTCCACACTCCCAAGCAGATCTGGCACTGTGTTCTCCATCCCTTCAAGGTGAAGGAGAATTAGGGCGGACAAATGGATTTGCACCCGGAATGGGTCATGCTGGCAATTCCAGCTGGGGCTGGGGAGGGAAGGAACCACTGAAGGACAACTTTCACACAGTTCAGTTGTGCCTCTCCTCCCTGCATCCCCCACTCCTGAACTTTACAGGTCTATCGCCTCTTCTGCTCCTCCAAGAAAAGTGTGGTGGATATTCTGGTCTAATTCCTCAAACTATTTACCACACCGCACAACTCCTCCAATATTTTGTTTTCTGAAGCAGAAAAAGCTCTGAGCTGCCAGTGAACTGTCAGGTGCTGTTATTTGAAATGCGCATGTGAAATGCAAGCTCCTACAGATTTACAACCTCCCCCCACATAAATTAAGACAAATGCCTATTGCATGGCAGACAATTTGAAATGGCTCCACCACACCAGGCCTCCGGGCTTGATTACAACAGAATTAAACAAAGAAACAAATTATCCCCCCTCTTTCTGTCACACACACACCCCCTCCTCCCAGCACAGCGCTGTCTCCTGCCCAAGGGCTCCCCAAGCCCCCCTGACCATCACACCCAGGTTCCTTCAGCGCTGTCCCAGCAGGGATGACCCCACCAGACCCAACCCTGAGCGTGGCTGGTCCCTCTGCCACCACCCCTCCATGCTGACCCCACACTGGCCAGGGCTCCAGGCACCTCCAGGCTGGCAGCTCTGCTCCATCTTCCCAAGGCAGCCCTGGCTCCCAGCTCCCTGGGGAGGGATTCACCTCCCCTGTGCTCCCTGGGCTGCTGGGGGCACGGGGTGAGCTCCCCAGTGTGCCCTGGTGATGGATTGTGCACCACGCTAACAATCAATGCCATACTGTGCAAGCACAAATTCCAGTGCTGGCAATTTTTCCCCCCAGCAGTCAAGGCTTTAAAAAGTCTTCTTCAGCAATTATAGCTAATAAAACTACAATTTTATTCAACACACACATATCATTGTAACTAATTTTGCTCCATCAGGGCTGAAATTAAAACAGTCATTCAATCACGTTAATCTCAGGGCTTGCTCACCAGCCGTGCCATGGCAAAGAGCATCCCCAGTGCTTGCCAAAATGCACTGTGGCTACTGTTGGGCTTCAAAATGCTCCTGCAAAACACGAACACGTTACTCAACGCTTACTCTACCAAGGGGGATGTAAGAATGACTAATGCTCTCCAGAAAAAACAGCTTTCCACAGCAGGACAAATTAAACATGACTTCATGGACGATTTCTCATTAATTCCTTCTCTGGCATTAATAACAGGGAGTATTGATGAAAGCAAAGCTCCCATCAAGTTATAAACTATTGAGGACTCTTGGAGTGCTCCTTTACCTGCTGTCTTGACTGAGAGCTCCCCTTGTGCCCCCAGATTTCCAGCACCTGTTAGCTAACAACACCGACAGGGAACACAGGCTCTGGCAGAAAAAACCCCACCAAACCAATGAACAACTCAGAAACATGAGACAGCTCTTTCCTCAGCCTCTGGGGCTGCAGCAGAGAAGGAAGGTGGTGAGAAGAGCAGGGGAAAGAAGGCAGTGGCACAAGGCAATAACCTCTCCAGCAGCAGACTGGTTGGGATGGATGAACTCCAGGGACATTTCTGCAAAGGGGAGGACACACCCACACAGCCCGGGAGTGTCACTGGGGTCCCTGCACTGAATGGGACACAGAGTGGCATTGGGGATCCCCTCCCACGCTCGCCCTTCTCAGCTCTTTACTGAGGCCCCCATCTCCCTGCACACGTGCACAGACTCTGCATTATTTTCTGCAAACTTCCCCAACAACAGAACAACTTCTGGCAAGTGTTTTCTGGTGGAATCTACAACTGAATGAAGAACCCAAGCTCCATCATCCTGCTCCACGTGCCCTCCCCACCTGCCTGAGGGAGCCATCACCAAATAAAAACCCGAGGCAAACCCACACAAGGGGTACTTTTCAAATGCACACACAATAATTTTAACCATTCTTTTGGGGCTCACAGTGGGGCTGTTGGGTTTAGAGGTTTAAGCTTCTGACGCTGGAAGGCTGGAGAACTTCTGCTCTTTGGAAAGCAAAGGCTGAGAGCTCCGTGCAAACCCATCCCTCAGCTGAAGCTTGAACAGATCAAACATCACAAGAGCCACCAGCAGCAAAGCTCCAAGGAGCTCCTTCACTCCCTCAGGTGCCCTCAGGCCAGGTGGGCCCATGCAGGGCAGTGCCCAGGGGTGCCGTGGGGCAGGGCAGGACCCTCTCCTCCCCTCTGGGCTGGCGGCCCAGCAATGCCATGCTGGAACATTGCTCCCTCAGCACTCCAGCCAGCCAGGTGCGAGGCGTTGGCGATTTTACTTTCACGGAACATTAGGCACCGTCAGCAGAAATAATTCTTCCTCCCTTCACAGGGCTCCTTTGCATATTAGCGCTGCAAAGTTGCAATCTGTTTGCTTTTCCAAACACTACTCAGAGGTGCTGCCCACCAGGCCTGGCTGGAGCTGATCCTGAAGTGCCAGAGGAGGGGCAGCCTCCTCTCCTGAGGGGCTTTGCCAGCACCACTGCCTGCAAAGCCAGACTGAAACACGGGCCCTCCCTCCTGGCTGCAGCAACAGGGACATGGCCATTTCCTTCAATCACAGCACCAGTTCAGCACCAGCCTCTGTCCTGGGTGTGCTGCAGCCACAGCACTCAAGGCCAGAGGAGGCCACCAAGATGACCAGAGTAGGTTTAGAAGGGATATCGGGCAGGAATTCCTCCCTGAGGGTGGTGAGGCACAGGTGCCCAGAGATGCTGTGGTGTCCCATCGATCCCTGGCAGTGCCCAAGGCCAGGCTGGACAGGGCTTGCAGCACCCTGGGACAGGGGCAGGGGTGGCACTGTAATGTCCCTCCCCACTCACACCATCCTGGGATTCCAGGAACAACCTGTGGGCTTTCCCTGAGTGCCCTGAAGCCACACACAAAACCCAGCTCAGAGCCTTCCCTGCTGCTGAGAACACCGAGAAAAACTCTATTCACAGGAAACCCGGGGTGTTTTCACAGATGCCTTTGCAGCAGTCCCAGGGCAGGCCAGGCTCAGGGACACAGATCTGATTAAGAGACATCCTGAGCAAAGTAACAGGATCGGGTTTAAAGAGCTTCCTGCTGCCCTTCCGTAAATACCTGCTGAATAAGTGTGAAGATAAGACAAGGATTGCATTACGGGGCTTCCTGATGCATGAAGGGCTTTTTTATTGCCCAGATTTGAAAAAAAAAAGGATGAACAATTGCCACAGCCAGCTCCAGCTAAAGGCTCAGCTGCAGAATCAAACTTCGGTTTATTAGCAAAGGAAAACTCATCTAAGTTCTCTTTGACTGTAATGAAAAAAAAGTTTCATTTTATTTCCTGCTGGATCCTTTTCCCTTTTATTGTTCTTTTCATATACTGACTTGCATATTAAGGAATATTTTTCCAGGGATGTTTGTTCTAAACAGAACTGTCCTCCCTTGTTTTTGCACCCTAAATCAAACACAGCTTATCTCTCTACATTTAGGGATTTTTTTAATTTATGGAAAAACCATGTGCAAACCAGACCCTTGCTGTGACAATGTTGATGATGCTGCACTCAAGAAGGTGCCATTTTTTGGCCTGGGGGCCCAAGCCCTCCCTCCAAGCCTGGCTTTGCAGCAGGTGGAGGATGGTGGCTGCAGCAGCTCTGCCTGTGCAGAACACTCCAAATCCTCCCCCTGTGCGGCTGCTGACAGGGTGAGTGGTCAGAGAACTGTACTCTGACCAAACTCATTACCCTGATGACACACCACGTTTTAGAAATGACTTTGAGGCTGCAGGAGCAGTCCCCCCACACAGACAGGCTCGCTCCGGCAGCTCACAGCGCCCACGCACAGGAAGCACAAGTGATTCTCCACTGCCACAAATTAATGGTAAGAACAGGAGAAGACAAGTCCCTGGCTTTCCTTTCAGAACCTGCTTGGACAGACCAGAGCTATGCAACACCCAGAGCTTGGGATGTGGATTTTCCTGAGCTCAGAGCCCCAGCACATCCCCGCACCACCCACACAAGTTCGAGAGAAGAAATAACCAACACGAAGCACTTGCTCTGATTTCTGCTGCTCAGGGCTTTGGACTCTTCTTTACCTCTTAAAATACCCCAGTTAGTCTTGATGAGAGGGCAGGGGCCCAAAGCACTTGAGGGAATGATTCTCTTAAGCGTGTTCAGGGCAGAAATCATCATTATGTTAAATCAGCACTGTGTGGCTGCAATCGCCGCCGCTGCCCTGGCTTACAGGACGGGGAGCAGGGGACACGAAATGCCACTGCCACCACTCAGCACCTGGGGACACTCGCTGCAGCCTGGCCCTTCCAGCCCAGCTCAATCAGGGCACTCAGACAGGAACACCAGTTTGGGCAGCTGGGATGGGATTTTCAGGCAGCACCTTGATTCCCTTCGCACTCCGGAGCGAGCCACAGTAAATGCTGGGAAAGGCAATCCTGCAGGAGAGCAGGCTGTTAAGGCTGAATATAATATTCAAAAGAAAGCAATTCGTGGTGCTGCAGGGCTGGGCACAGCTCCTGTCCCCCTGCCCTCGGAGGTGTGTGCATCCTGCTCTGCCCGGGTCAGCCTGTTGGGAGAGGGGCTGAGTGCCCAGGAACCACGCTGGCTAAATTGAGATTTTACACGTGTCAACAACGCCAAATCTCATCAGCCTGACAGAGCCTCCTCACCCAGGCATCTGAAACCAAGGTTCAGCTGCAATGTTTAATTACCCCTGGACGGCATGGGGATTACAGGGTAATCACCAGAGCCGGGATCCTGGAACCACAGCACTCCTCTTTTAAAGCCTGCTGAAGGAAAAACAAGGGTTGCTGTTCTGAGAGGGCTTTTTTGTTGTTGAAGTCAATTCAACCTCCCGCTCCTGACATCACCAAAGTGCTTTCTGTGAGAAAGAAGCAATTTTCTTTAGTTTATAAATGAAAATTTAAAAAAGAATCCTCCTCTCCCACTCTTATTATCTGTGTAACGAGGACCCAGGCACAGGCAGAGAGGGAGAACTGTCCACACAAACACAGGACGGCCGAATAACATTTCACACGTGAAAATGGCCCAGAGTTTCCCAAAGGTGCCATTTCCATGTGTGCTGAACCCCTGGTGGCCACATGCAGGGGACATGTGTCTTTTCTCCTGTCTATTGCAGAACCAGTGCCCAGGTTCTGCCCCCCTCAAGCTGCTCCCACCTTTCCACTCCTTTTTCTCTCCAGGCCCTGGAGAACAACCCTGCCCTCCCTCCTCCCTCTCCGCAGGGCCCAACAGCTGCCTTTGAAGGGTTTGTTTGAAACCTCTTGGCTTCAAACACTTTTTATTTCTTGCCCAAAAGCTATTTGAATGGATTATGTCCCAGTGATGAATCTCTCCTAGAAACGTGACAAGAGCCTCTTGAATCACGGCAAACAGGCTCGGTAAATCAAACAAACGGCAAAAACGGGCAAAGAGAGGATTTGGGTGTTAAGAATGAGGTGACAGGTCCACACATCAATCCCTCCTGACTGACAAGATGTCCTTCCAAGATCGAGGGATATTTTTTAACTTTGCTTCCCTGACTCCACATTATTTCACAGAAATAACGCCAGATACAATAATTAAGCTGCGATCTTGGTGGATTGTTCACAATGATAATTCCACCTTTGTAATTCAGCTTCAAATAAACCCCCTTTGTTCTGTCTTATTACACAGATTCTGGTATCATTCAAGTATATTAACTGTAGCCTATTACTGTCACACAAAAATGCTCCCTGAGCCATAGCAAAAGGCTCCCCAGACAAAACTTTATGTCATGTTAATCCAAGCTTTAATAACGATGAGGATATATAACTGTATTCTAATTGTGCTTTGTGTTTCTGCATACAAAAATCAGAAAATATCAGAAGTGACAGAGGCAGCCTTCCTCCAGTCCAGCACCAGCTCCTCTCCAGGGTGGCTCTGCCTCCCTCCCTTCTCACTGAAACAGGGGCTAAAAGCAGTGGGGAGCAATTCCAGCCAAATCCCAGCTCACGCCAAACTCGAGCCTAAGGCACAGAGGGAAAACTGGGCTGGTGGTGCTAAGCGCTGCGGCTGCTACTGCAACAGAAATTAATACCCTCTAAAATAGCACTTAAACAGGGATAATCAGTATTATGGAAATTGTACATGTTTAATTCTTGAGTGTCTGCTGAAAACATTGCGTGATGAAGGACTGTGGGAAGCGGAGCGTTCATTCTGGAGCCAAGGCTTAAAATAGGCAAGGGAAAAGAAAGGGGGGAAAGAAAAGGAAAGAAAGAAAAATAACCTGGAAACAAGCAATGAAAAGACTCACAAATTTATAATTGGGCATTTCCAAGTGGTGGCTGCAAGCTGGGAAATGGATTTAAGGGAAAGTGGAAGGCTCTGTCGCACCCGACAAGGCTGAGGCAAATGTTCTCTACCGTATTTTGCTTGTGCTTTTGCTAACCCAGTTTTAAGTGCACTGGAAATTAGATTTATCCCCTCCCATAAGTAAAGCCACAGCGCTGATCTCACACCCAGATCCACGGCAGGCTGGAGCAGCCAGATTTCAACCTTGCTGTTCAGCTGGAGGACACAGCCCTGTGGACTCCTCCTCATCTTCATCCTCTGCTCATTTTCTACTGCAATCCCCCCACCTTATTCCTGGAAAATTTACTTCAGTGCGGTGTTCACTCAGTGAACAGAAGCAACATGTGAAAGCAGTGAAGCTCCAGGGGAATGGGAGAACAAGTGTGATGGATTTACCTCGGAAAATACCATACACCAAACACCCTAAAAAAGTCACCTTCTCCCAGCTCCTCTTTCACTCAAACCCTGAAGTTCCACAGCTCACCACTTCCTAATCACAAGAGGCACTAAAAACCCACCAGATCTCCAATATAATACAGCAAAGTATTCATTAACCTGCTGACACTGCAGCTTCCGGGCTCCGTGTTTTGAGGGTGTTTCCTACAACATGTTTAAAAAATGAAAATGAACAGTCTTGTGTAAATCACAAGACTCCAGAAACTGGAGTACTCAGAAGAAAAAAAAAAAATCCACTGAACAGCCTGAAACTCTTGATAAATCATGAAATTTGGCAGGACCCATCTGACAATGTTTATTTTTTTTCCCCCCAAAGTTGTACTATGCTCAACATTAGATCAAAACAGTTTTCTTTGGCAGACACAGGTTCTGCTCCGCACTCCCCTTCTCCCTAACACACCATATGGACTGTTCTTAATGAAATATATTTAGAGGGATAGTGAACCAGCTCAGCACTGGTGTAAGTGCTGCTTCTCTGCAAGTCAGGGACTAAAAAACATCATGTGTTTTTGGAACTATCACTTCTGATTTATAAGTCCTTAAAAGTGCAGTCAGTAAGCCCAGATTAAAATACCAAATAAAGCTTTAGTGATAGCAAACACACACACGCATACATATATAAAGTAAAATTGCTGCTATTTTTACAAATTGCCTTTAAGTAGCACAATATAAAGAGCCCAATGAAATGAGAAAAACTGGCTTGGGCAGCTTCAATACAGAAAAGATAACGAGACAAGAATTTATTAAAAAGTGAGAGGTGTTTTATCCTGCAGGGAGACAGGAAAGGCATTTCCAAGATTTCTAATATGCTCCTAGGATGGGTGCAATGCAAATATCTGCTGAGCTGGAAAGGAAAGCTGTACCATCACAGGGAGGGTGTCTGGGGAGTGAACTGAGGGGGCATTCATTGGTCATGGGGAACTGGGGCCAAGCCCCAGGGCAGGTCAGCTCAGCCTCCCTCCAGGCCATCTGCCTCCAGCAAGGCACTGGGCACCCAAACACACAGGCTAAAGCAGGTTCTTTTTTTAGAATGACCAGCTCCTCTGCCCAGAGCCCAGCAACTACCTCGGGGTTTCTATGGACTTACAGGAAATCTGCCAGTAATCCCATCAGCAGCAACGAGGCTGCAGTCTCCACAGCACAACAAATCTTTTAAGGAGCAAAGTGCTTTTATTCTGGGGGAAAAAGATCTGTGTCAAGACACTTTCAGTTTTGCATTTCCTCTCCCCCTCTTCTTCCCTCCTCCTGGAGCAAGAGGCAGGACAGACAGGCATTATCTAAAAAAAATCTTGCAGCGTAATGTCAAGATCGATATGTTGACCTAACAAGTAATGCCAGCCTTAGTAGTGTCTTAATGATGTGATCATTATCTCCTTACCTGAGCGCAGCAGCCCTTAGCACGTGGGCCAGCAGGAAGGCTGAGGACTGCCCAGTGCAAAAGACCACAAACACTCCCCCATATGCAGATTCCGTGCATTTGGTGTCCCCAGGAAAAAATAAAAATAGCTACCCACGCTCCTGAGCATCCACAGCGGGCTCAATTAAGCAGGCACACAGAACAGGTACTGCTGCTGTGGAGGAGCTGCTGCTCCCTCTGGGAAATGCAGCCTCACAGGTCGCTTGTACCAAAGTCTGCCAGGTGAGTTTCAGTGGTGCAGGGATGCCTGGAACTCACTGGGAGCAGGGAGGGGACAGCGGCAGCCTGGAGCCCCTCGCTCCCTGCCTGGACACACCTGGGTTGGATGGCTCTGGGGGCTCTGCTCTCCTTCCTCCCATTTTTCTGGGAAACACTCAGTTAAGACACACTCACTTTACAAATCCTGTCTTCAACTGCTGTACCTGAGCTCAGAAGACTCTCATTTCCCAAGAATACTGGGTCTGGAATGAAAGAGTCTTGGCCACATTTTAAAGTGTTTCACTTTGTCCTTCACAGACTGGTCAGTACCTGCCTGGCCACCCACCACTGCTGGTGCCAAGAGAAAACAATGTCCCCTCATGGAAAGCAGGAGCAGAAAAAAACCCCATTTTCCACAGGCAGCCCCAGCAACAGCAGAGGCAGGACCACGAAAGCAGGGATCACAGGATCATGGAACCACAGAGTGGTTTGGGGTGGAAGATCATCTTATTTCCACCTTGCACTGCACCAGGGAGGCAGCCCCGGAGCTGGGGCTGGGATGCTGGGATCTGTCTGTCTCCAGGGAGAGGCCGAGCAGAGGTGTCACAAAGACAAAGCACACTTAAACCAATTTCAAGAGTGAAATGTGTGATTTTTGGTCTAATTCCAAAACCCGCTACCTGGTGTGAAACACCTCTTTCAGTGGCTTGTTCTGGCTCTCCCTGGACAACAGCAGATAAAGAGGCAATTTATCATCCAGCTGAAGGCTGTGTGGCACACTCTGTCCCCCCCAAGGCTCCCTGCCTCGCAGGCTGACCTCCCTGCTCCACCCCGAGCTACCATAGCAACATGAAATTAGCACACACACAACTGCTAAATGAATAATTTACTGATTTCATAAGAACCTGACTTGCAATTTATAGTTCTATTATCTTCTATATCCATGTCTTAACTCCTTTTGTAAAAAGGCTGCAATCAAGCTAAATAACATTTGAAAATCTAATAAGCACACCCAGATTCCGTGCTCTGGGGCGAGGGTGTGCAGCCTCGTGTGCCCTGATGTGCCAGCTCCTGTGCTCACTGTGGGCTGTGCCCTGGTCCCTGCACTGGGCAGGGCCAGCACCCCCTTCCTCTCCTCCTTCCCAGGGATTCAGGCCCACCAAGGGAGCTCCAAGCAGATGCAGAAGTATCCCCATCCTCAATCTCCATCCTCAATCTCCCAGCTGGGATTTTCCAAGACCTGCAGCCAGTGAAGGGCAGCTCAGTTCCTCTGGCTGCAATGACAAGCAGGTACAAAGCAGATCTGAAAAGGCTCCCCCATCTTCCAGAGATGCCCTTCAGCGACTCCAGCGTGTCTTGTCTCCCATTTAAAAGGCATTTATAAAGGCAGTATGACAAGAGATTTACTCCCAGAGTTATTTACTTGGGTGGAACAGGCTGGGCTGCTGTTGTGACGTGCAGCAGGATGGGTCTCTCCTCTGGGGACACCTCACACACCCCAGGAGCTGGAGAAGCTGTGGGTGCAGCTCCCCACCCTCCACACTGCTGAGACAACTCCACTGAGCATCCCCGGAGACCCTGCTAAGCAAACATGCCCGGAGAGCAGCACAGCTTTCCTTTGATTGCTTTGTTTTCCAGCCTCTATTCCTACTGGAGAGCTACTCCTGAGGTTTAGAAATTAAGAGCAGTGCAGCTGTTAAAACCAGCCTTTGGAAGGAGGTGGAGATTTTCAAAGATAACTTCCCACGGGGCGGGCGGGTACGAAGCCCAGGGAGGAGAGGAGGGGGAGGCAAACCCTGCCTGGGAGCCTGGCCTCACCTGCAGCTCCCAAAACTCCTCCCTGGCAGCACTGCAGGGCACGGGGGTGGTGCTGGCACAAACAACATCCCCAAGAGTCCACAGGCATCCAACAGGCAAACCACTTGGAGACTGGATTAAAAAATAAAAGATGAAAGAAGGGGATAGCACAGTATTACTTATTTGGTGTGTTACTTGGTACTTATGATCTGAAACAAAGCCAGGGAGGAAATTCTCTTTCATTCCACAGGATTTTATAATGTGAGTGAGGGGGGCAGGACCCAATCCCGGGCCAGTCACGCTGTGATCCCCAGGGATGCTCCAGAGCACCAAAACAGGGAACACAATATGTCAAAGACTAAAAGCTGTTTAGCATAACAAAACTGGCCCAACGACTGCTCTCTGCCAGACTCCCTCATTTTTTGATCAGCTGTGAAAATCAGTCACCTGCTATAAGGAAAAGAACAGGAGAACTGAGAAACCAGCCCCCAAAAACACAGAAGGCCAAACGAAAACAACTAAGTAGAAAAAACTCCCAGTGGTGACCTGAGACAGCAAAGCCTTCTGCAAACATCCTTACAAATAACATTAAACCAATAAACCAAGCTGCACACCTCTCACACCGTGGTGAACACAGATTTAACCAGGGGCAAGGAGAAAAAAGGGGAGACTGGCATTTGCATAAAAATGTTACGCAGTTAAATGCATAAAAAACGAAGCAAAAACCAGAACTGTGCTGAGCTGCACCAAACATACCTTGCTTGTGTGTTATTTTTACTAATACAGTCGGGACTCAAAACAAAATGTGTCAGATTCCAGGAACACCGGAATAGGAAGAAAAAGAACAGTTCTGTTTAAAATCTCTCCTTCCTCTCCCTGTTTATTGTTCCCATCTCTGTTGCTGTCTCAAGCCCAGCTGGACAATAGCAAACAAAGGCTGGTTAAACCCTGTTCTTAGTGTTTTATTCCCCAAATGCCCATCACCTACCAGAGAGCAGAGATAAAAGTGAGGAGTTTGACCTGACCGTGCTCACAATGCAACTCCTTCCCCGTCTTCTGAACAACATAAAAAGGATGTCAGGAGAGCAGATGGATTGGAAGGGAATTTGGAAAACAACAATAACAACAACACAATGATACCTGAGACCTAAAAGCTGTCTCCATCCAACTAAAGCTCCAATCCCCCGGGATCACAGGGCGGGCACCACACGCTCCTGGCATGGGAAGCAGGGCTCAGGCTGCCACAGACAGCCCAGTGCCAGCCCAAAACCAGCCTCAACTCTGGGGTAGGGCAGGCACCACCACAGACAGCCCAGTGCCAGCCCAAAACCAGCCTCAGCACTGCCTGGGCTGATGGGAGAGGGCATCCACACAGACAGCCCAGTGCCAGCCCAAAACCAGCCTCAGCACTGCCTGGGGTGATGGGAGCAGGGCATCCACCACAGACAGCCCAGTGCCAGCCCAAAACCAGCCTCAGCACTGCCTGGGCTGATGGGAGCAGGGCATCCACCACAGACAGCCCAGTGCCAGCCCAAAACCAGCCTCAGCACTGCCTGGGCTGATGGGAGCACAGCATCCACCACAGACACCTGTGAGCCCCTCACAACCAGCAGGGCAGGGTTAGAGCCAGTGCTGAGAAGGAATCCCTCCCTGGCAGGGTGGCACAGGTGCCCGGAGGGGCTGGGGCTGCCCCTGCATCCCTGGCAGAGCCCAGGGCCAGGCTGGGCAGGGCTGGGGGCTGCAGGAGGGGCTGCCCGAGCTCTGTGGTGCCAATTACCCAGGGCCCCATGCTGGCAGTGCTGCTCTAATGAGCTCCCTCAGCACGGGGAAAAGGAATCCCCAGAAACACGGAGCAGCCTCGGCAATTACTGCAGGGAGGCCTCGTGGGCACAGCAGTGTGCAGCAGAGCTGGCTGCCATGGGTGCCCACTTGGCCACGGCCCTGCCAGGTTCTGTCCTCTGCCCCTGCCCCACACGGGCACTGCTGGCCTGCCCTGCACAGGGCACAGCGCTCCCCTGGCTCCCTGGGCTGCTCCTAAACCCTGAGAGCCACAAGAGGGATTAGAACAAAAGGTTAAATTAACAACGTGGCGGAGAACTGCCTGGGTTTGCAAGGGTTTAAGCAGCGTTTGCACGGAGCAGGACTCTGCCATCACCCCCAGAGCTGGATGGGTGTTTGCACCATCACCCTGGCAGTGCTGCTCGGCCTGCAGAGCCCACCAGCACCCCTCTCCTCTCCAGGGGCACAGCACAGCCCCTCCAGGGTCCTTCTGCCCCCTCAAGAGCCCAGCCCATGCCTGGAGGAGAAACCTCCTGCAGCTGCAGCACAAGCCTTCTGCTTCGTGCTCTTCTCTGAACAAATAGCCAGAACCTTCAAAAGGGTTTCCAGCTTAATTCCTGGTGTGTTTGATCACAGAGCACACCACACATGGCAGCAGCCCCATTCCTGAGCAGCAGAGCTGAGGTTGGTGGGGCAGAGGCTCCCAGAGCACCCCGGACCCTCAGGGCTGCCAGGTCCACCTGGGAGAACCTGCACACCTGCAGCACATCTGTGTGCATCCTTCACCACCCCACAGCACACCTGGCCCTCCTGAGCATCACCAACACACACCTGCAGCACATCTGTGTGCATCCTTCACCACCCCACAGCACACCTGGCCCTCCTGAGCATCACCAACACACACCTGCAGCACATCTGTGTATTCAAAAAAAAAAAAAAAAAAACCCCCCCCCTGAGCATCACCAAGCCACACCTGCAGCACACTGTGTGCATCCTTCACCACCCCACACACACCTGCCCTCCTGAGCATCACCAAGCCACACCTGCAGCACATCTGTGTGCATCCTTCACCATCCCACAGCACACCTGGCCCTCCTGAGCATCACCAACCCACACCTGCAGCACATCTGTGTGCATCCTTCACCATCCCACAGCACACCTGGCCCTCCTGAGCATCACCAACCCACACCTGCAGCACATCTGTGTGCACCCTTCACCATCCCACAGCACACCTGGCCCTCCTGAGCATCACCAACCCACACCTGCAGCACAGCACAGCACCGGCTGTGCCAGGAGAAGGAACCCCAGAAAACACTGAGGAAGTAAAAAACATTGTTAACAAAATATGCTCCAGTAATGGCCCAAACCACTATGTTATACAAGAGATACACAGCAGAATTTAAAGGAATTACTACATGGATTTAAAAAAAAAAAAAATTCCATAATGGAATTCTTTCATTTAAGAAGCTTCTTTGCAAAAACCAATTTCTTGCTGCTTTGATTCAATTCAAGATGCTCCAGAACATCCGCACGCTGATCAAAACAAGATCTGGGGGTTTATAATCTCCAGAGATGCAGGGCATGGGGAAAGGGAGGGACATGCCACAGCCTGGGCTGTCAGAGCACAGAGCAGCCCCAGTGTGGCCCAGCCTGTCCCTGCTCCATGAACTCCTTCAGCTGGCACCTCGCACTGCCACAACACACTGGGGGTTAAATCTGCCTTCTCCAGCCAGAAATTACATTTCTGACAAGAAATCTATTGCTTGCAGGGGCAGCATCATCGCTGGAGAAGTGTCTTCATTAGAAGCTCATTTCATGCCAACGAAGTAACTTGCAGCACTATGTGATGTTTGAGAAGAAGATGCAAATCACGGCCTATTGCTCAGCATGTTTCTGAGTGCCAAACAATTGCAGCTTGTTTGACAACTCTTCCTTAAGATGAAGCTAAACTGCCCCTTTGTGCCAATTAAAGACTCACCAGAACACAGTCTGAACCTGCATTACTGTTTAATAAAAAGGGGAAGAAACAATTTTCTTCCCTTTTAAAAAAAATACAAACATCTTGCTAAGGACTCTTGTGACAGGAGGTCTTTTTGTTCATTAAGACTCCCCAGCAATAACCATGACAAAAGACAGCTGTTTCTCTAGGCAGATCAGAAAAGGATCCTCCTTCCAAAGCCCCCACATGCACACTGCAAACATCTCCAAACAGACAAGGTCTGGAGGTACCACTATTCTGAAATCAAAGCAAGACAAAGCCACCCACAGAGCCCAGTTCTTCTAACTGCTCAGTGGAGGAGCTCAACAGTGAGGTGCAGGCTGGTGTGGGCTTTGGGGTTTTAATTATGCTTCTTTACACCCAGCACTCTTTAAGAGGATGGATCAGAAGTCTGACAGATCTGAAACAACAATAAAATTCTGGCCAGAACAATGCTGTGAGAAACCAAACCAAACCAAAGCAAAGGCAGGAGTCACCAGAGCCTCTCTGTGCCCCACCAGCAGCGGAGGCACTGCAGAGCTGCCTCCACCAAGGCTTCTCACATGAAGCAGATTTAAGTGTCTTTGACATGCTGAGATAGCTTGTGCCTCACCGTGAGCACAGCCGATGATGCCAAGAATGGTTTTTCTCTGCCACTTTATACAAGGTTATTTCCATTCCTTTTATTTTTCTAAATTGTTTCATTATGTTTGTCTAAAACACGTTCACTGCCTTGGAAAAACAAAGGCAGGAACAAGAACAAATCAAGCCCCTCAATATGTTGCTCTGGAATTTATAAAAGGTGGGAGAGAGGAGAGCAGAGGCAGCAAGCAGCTGTCCAGCACTGAGCTGTGGCAGATGTGGAGCTCACACACCAGAGATTCTCCTCAGCCTTCCCCTAGCTCCTGGCACCCCAGTGCTGCCCCAGGAGCAGCTCCTCTGCCTGGGGCAGAGCCACAGCACTGCCAGGGCACAGACCTGAGCTGGGCTCTGCTCTGCAGCACCTGGCCTTGGTCAAGGTCAGCGAGAGCACAAAACAACATCTGGCAGATGAAACAGAGCCTGCTCAGCGCCTTCCCCTCTCTGGCACAGGATGCTGTGAGCAGAGGCAGGGGTTACAGGCTCAGTGTGGAAGGGAAGCTGGAACAAACTCCTGCCCAAAGGGAAGGGAAAAGAGAGCAGCACAGGCTTGCAGGAGAGGGACACAACTACCCAGGAGACTCAGACTGCGCTCCCTTGAGCTAAGGCAGCTGAAGAACAAACAAACAAACAAACAAACAAACAAACAAACAAACCCCACATCACCAAAAAGCTCCAAAGCCTCTTCCCAGCCACTCTGTCCCTCGGAGCCCCTGAGCAAACCAACCCCATGCAGGGGGACAGGGGCACCCCTGCCCCTCCTGAACTGCAAACCCCACTGACCCAACCCAGCTGTGCCCATCTCCCAGCCCAGGCTGGCTCCCTGCAGCCAGCTGGGCTTTATGTAACCTCCCCACATCCCCAGGGAATGTCTCTGTGTGCCATGCACGTGCAGCTATTATACACAGACCTAAAGATATAAAAATTCCTTCCCTTTCAACAAGTGCCCCATCTTGGGGAATGTTTGTTTTGATTTTTTTTTCCTGTCAATGAATTTTGCTCGTGGCAATGGTTTAAAGCTGGACAGATTCCACACAGAAGCTAACCAAAAGCATTTGTTTCTCAATAAAAGCCTCAATTGGGAACAGGCTATATAAAAAATAGTTTTAAAAGAAAGGGTAGGGGGGGAAGGAGAAAGAAAAAAGTCTTTACTTAGTCATGCAAGTCAAACACTGCAGAAGAAGAATGAAATATGAGTGTGAAAATCCTGGGAACACGGCACATTCTGTGTCTTACAGACCTTCACTGTTTTAAGCAACAGTCTCTGCTATTCCTTTCACTTACTGATAGTCTTAAACTTAATTTCAACCTCCAGGCTAAACCTATTAATCTTACTTCCTCTGGTTCCCTTGTTGATTCTGCTCCTCAGTCAAATAATCCTCTGCAGGTGCTGAACCCCAAGACACTTGGAGAGGCATCACCCCTCTCCTGCCGGCCTAAATCAACTCTTCCAGCTTCCTCCCTTTTCCCTCAGCCATATTAAAAGCTGTAACTTCCCCATTAGGATCAATTTCTGCTAATGATCAGATGGAGTAAAGGCAGCAGCACTTCCCCTGCTCTCCCAGAAACACCCGGGCCCTTGGCAGAGCCTGTTCCCCTTCACACTCCAATCCTCCTCACAGCTTCTCCTAAAGCCATTTCTTTTAACGAGTCCCTCACGGTGTTTTAGTCCATTAATTTATCACACTTTCCTATTTCAGCCTTCACTGTCATTTCCAGCTGCTCCTGGGAGAGAGCTGGATCCTCCTCTGCTCGGCAGCTCCGAGTCCCCAGAGCCCCTGGCACAGGAACCAGGCAGTGCCCCAGACACTGCCCAGCCCTGCAGAGCTGCCCCAGACACTGCTGCCACTGAAACGCCTTTAAGCACAGCAAAAGGCACTAAATAAACCCAACTTTTTGTGCTTGCACCGTGCCCTCCCCCTCGGAAAGCTCCCTGGCAGTGAAGTCTGAGCTGGGAAGCAAAACCCAACAGTGAAATGTGAATGAAATGCAAAATGTAAACAAACAGACTCAATGACACAAAATAAAATTATCGAGTTTTTGGATGGGATCCAAACTTAATAGCACAGAAGGAAGTTTACATTGAACTTGGGGATTTTTAAACCTCAAGTGTCTGTTTAATTAAAAAAACAACCCAGCTGCTGGCTACATATTTGTGCAGTACACTTTCACACAACACACACCCGCCCGCGAGCCTCCCGCGTTTCAGTCACAGTCAGACAAGCAGCAGGACATGGAAGGATCACCCTCCTGGTCCCTGCCCGCTCCCAAGGGACCCTGCCCAGGGAAGGCTCTGACCCCTGGCAGTGCCAGGGCAGGGCTTTGTTTAGGTTTTAGCAAAAGCTTCTCCACCAAGAGGGCTCTCGGGCACTGGCACAATGTGTGGATGTGGCACTTGGGGACACCTCAGTGCTGGCCTTGCCCTGCCTGTGGCAGCTCCCACCAGTGGAGAGAACTCCCAGGGATGCCTTAACCCTTCCCTGCCCTCCTCCAGGGACACAGGCACCTCACGGAGAGAGATCTGCTCCAAAATGGGTCATTTATTCCATACCCTTGTTATTTGCAGCAAAGTATAATGGAAAAAATTGACTGTTTGCTTGGTGCAATAGGGCATGACTCTTTACACAGAAATAATAGCTAAACAGTGATGGATTCTAAATCTCCATTACAGTGAAAGATTTGAAGGAGTAAAGCAGTTAGAAAAATAATTGGTTTTCTTGTTTAGCTTTAAAAAGCCTTTACACACCGCCAAATGGAGAAGACTTCTCACTTTATTTTGTTTTTTCTTTGAGGGGGGAGCGTTCCATTAACAAAGGGAATAAAAACAACCCCAACCTACTTAGGGAAAAAGGGCAGGGAAGCCCAGGAGATGCAGGAGCACAGCCCCATCCCAGCTGGGCAGGGCACAGCAAGGTGAACACGGCTCAGCACTCAGCCTTGGCTTCTGCTCCAGACAAATCATTGCTACAGCAAACCAGGAGTGCTTGGAGTTTTCATGGAAAAGACTCAAGCACCCTCAGCCCAGCACCACACCTGTCCCTCTGTCCTGGTGGAAGAGGCAGAGCCTGAGACCTCAGGAGACAGAAGGGGAAGAGATGACTTACACCTAAAAATTAACCCCTCCAGCACCTCTCTTTCTAAATCCAGGCTGGAAAACAAGGCCCAGCTAACTGGAAATTGCATAACAATGCTGAAAACCACAGAGGGCTTTTCAATAATGACAAAAAAGCAGGTGCTTATGGGTTCAGAACCCTCCAGGATCCCTCTGAATATTTCAAACACCAAAATGAGAGACGTTTTCATGTTTTCTAAAGGCAGAGACCTTTCCCCTGCGCCCAGCTCCTCCGAGGCAGCTCTGTCAATTATTCAGCAGCTGGCTGACGAGGTTTGGTGGCGGATGGTGGCGCCCAGGGAGCAGGGTGGGGACACAGCTGCCCTGACATTTGCAGCACCCCGGGGCAGTGGCTCCGAGCGCGCAGCACGGTCAGGGGTGACCCAGGGCACCCCACTCTGCTCCAGGGCAGCTTTCAGGCAAAAGATTTTTTCTTTCCTGCAGGGACCAGCAGTGGGTGCCAGAGGGGGGAGCAGCAGGTGCAAAGCACCTATTGAGGCCCCATTAATTTTTCAGGGATTCTCTGGCTTTGGCCTTTACAAAACGCGGCAGGAGGAGGAAAGAGGAGAAAGAGACTCCAGGCAGGAGGAGAGTCTCTGCCCAGCAGCCCTCTCCTCATCAAACAACTCTGTCAAAACAGAGAAATGAACAGAAGCTGATCTGAACTCCTCACATTCCCTAATTAGAAGGGAAAAATCCCGGGCAGAGCTGGGAGGGAGCGGCGGCCCCTCGCTGGTGCACGGGCTCACCACGCCACACACACAGGCAGAAGTTTCTCTCCCCGGTCCAATTTCTGGAAATTTATTCCAGTTGTAAACCATTAGGTGCCAATTTTTCAAATCAACCTTAAGATTCCGTAGCACTGGCTGCCTAATAGACTCTGAAAAAATCTTTTGCCATCTCGCAGCTGAGCAAACGTTACCTAAAAACATCTTAATAAGGCTCTTGCTATTCTTTCACCTTGCTGCTCACAGAAGGGGAGACAGTGAAAGGCAGCTCTGTGCAGGTGCTGAGGGGAGCAGCACTGCTGTGGGTGATCCATGTAGCTCCAGAGGGATGCAATCACCCCACAGCCTTCCCTGCACAGCCCTGCCCTCTAGTCCTGACTAAAGAGAGGAAAAAACCTCACGGCTGCTTCTTTAGGGTGTAGGGAAAGAGGGGGCACAGGGGCTGCCTGTGGGCCCTCAGCAGACTCACATGGTCGCTGCTCAGCTGCGAGTTACAGCCATCAATTACAGCCCAGTGAATTACAGAGAAAACCAAAACCAGCATCAGTTTAATCTTCATATTCCTGGCTGTGGATTTCAGCAGCTCAAGGTCACGCTGGGAGGGAGCAGAGTGGGGCTGGGAAGGTCAGCTCCAGCCTGAGGATGCCTCTCTCTCCAGAGCTCTCCTCCTCCAAGGGGCAGCTTGGCCAAAAGGTCCCCAAGTTTTCACTGTTTCTCAGGAAAGTTTTAGACCTGCTATATAAAAAATGTCCCATTATGCAGGCTGGAAAGCTGGCCAGCAATAACCTTGGCTAACTCAAAGGCCTGTGCTCAGGATGGAGGAAAAAGACTCAATATCCTATTCTACAGCTATCTGAAAATTAACATTATATGTCTAATGCCCCTCATGATTTTCCCCAGCTATCCCTGGGGCACCAGATAGCCTGCATCTTCTTTATTTATGTTTAAATAAAACTAAATATTCCTCCTGGATTCCATGACAAATTCCTGCACACAACTTAAGGAAATAAACGTCTCAGTCCAAAGCCCACCCCCAGGCTCAGCCTATCCTCCCTGCTTTGCATGCCCTTTATATTGAACTGCCTCAGAAAACAATGCCAGGTGGGCCAGGGAAGGGTTTCAGCTTTCTCTTGTGGCAAGTTCTGATGGCTTTGCACGCACACGGAGCTGCAGAACCCGAGCAGGAGCTCCTGAACGCGCTCCCGTAGCAGCGCCACGGCCAAGCGCTCTTTGAAGAATGCACTCACCCTGCTCTCAGCTCTCATCCAAGTTTTATAACCAGGACTCAAAGCCCCAAAAGCGGGGGGAAAAAATTAGGCTTATAATGTTAATGCAGGCAGCTTTAGGCTCCGTGCTAATAGAACATGTCTGTGCTCAGGAGGAGCCGGAGCCGCGATAATCAACACTCGCACAAGATCCCTTGGCTGTGTGAATATCCCAACCCCGCGCTCTGAGCAGCTTACAGGCATTACAAAGGCTGAGCTAGCGAGGAGAGAAAGGATTACTGAGGGCCACAGTTCATCCTGCTTCTGTATAAACAAAATATGACCTTGATTAAATTAATAATCAAACTTAACATTCCCGCTAAAGCGCTGCCGGAGAGATAACCGCCCGCGGCGCTCCGGCCCCCGTGGACAAATGGACACCCTCAAGGCTTCCCATCTCCAAAAAGCCTAAACAACCGCTTAGCAGGATTAATTTTTAATAACTCAGCACTTTGTTTTTATGTACTTATTAAAATTTAAGACATCGAGCCAGTGACCCCTGTAATTTTTCAATTGTTCCGAGCATGGAGCCCGGGCTGGGTAATTACGCTGGAACAGCTGTTGGAGACGACCTTGCCATCAGTGGGGAAAAGTGATGCAATCCTATCGGTTTGCTAAGCTCCAAACACTTCCTCTCCTCCTCCCTACCCCCTTATCATTTCAAATAAGTTCATGAGTTAATTACACAGAATAATTCAGAGGGTTATTTGGGAAAACAAACCCTCTTGATAGACAAATAAATGACAGCCGCAGCTACACGCACACGGGGTACTTGCAAACTTCACCTTCACAATATCCACTGTTCCTGTGCCAGCCCTCCTCTCCAGTAATGCTGAGCAGGAGCAAGGAGTCAGTGGAACTCAGATCCAAACCCTTCCACATGGAAAGGCAGCAGAACTGTGGCTGCTGGCACCAGCTCCCAGCACTTGGGAAGGGTCCTGCAGAATTTTGTCAGGGTAAAAATAAAAGCTGGGCCTGCATAGCCCCAGCAGAAACCAAAGAGCTCCCTGCAGCCACTGCTGCAGGGGCTGAAGCATCTGGAAACAGCCACACATTCTCTAGAGGTATCAGCCTCCAGCAGCTTCTGCACTGTCATCAGGAAGAGGGAGAAAACAATTCCTAGAAAAACAGCTAAGAGGAATTTTCATTTCCAGGCAAAGAGAACAAATCCCTGAAACACAGTAAGAGCTGGAACATGGGAATGCAAAAGAACAGGCAATTATTGAATGCATAAGTAACATGTTGTGTGTCTATTTACCCATGTCACCTGGGGACAAGAACAGCAATGTGGGAGCCCTCCATGGAGCCTGCTCCCACCCATCCCTGGCCAGCTGAATCCACAAAGACCACTGAGAAAAATGCTACAAACACAACTGGGCAATGGCAACAGGCAGCTCTGGGTACCTGGGAGTGAACAGGAGCACAAGGCACTGCCCAGCACCTGGCACCAGCACACTCAAATTACATCAAAGTTTCTCGCTCTCCACAAAAAAGCCTCATAAAAATCAAAAGTCCCCCACCAAGAGCTTGAAAGTGATGATTTCTAAAGCAATTAGCAGCCAGGCAGTGAACAGCCTGGTTCTGGGGAGCAGCCACGTGCAAGGTGTTGGGAGGAGGCAGGGGAGGCAGGTCTTGCTCTGGCCCAGGACATGGAAGCATCCAGCCTGCCACATTCCCAGCTTCCTGCATTCCCAGCACGGGCAGCCACTGACAAGAAAATAAACTGCATCTGTTGGAAATATGCACAAAACAATTAAAGGTAAACTGAGCTTCCTTTGCAAAACCAAACAAAACACTGTGCTTACAATCCCCAGTGCGTTCCTGGACACATTCTGAGACCAGCATTTCACAGTGAAACCTTTGCTGGAGCAAGCATCCAAAAGCAGGGGGGTTTCTGCTTAAATCATTCCCACTCCCCCCCATCTGTGCACTTGGGAGCTAAACACACTTAAAAAGATGAGGAGACCAGAAGGAAGTTAATAGCCAAGCACTGCAATCACTGGTCCAAACCCCTGCCTTTGAAGCTTTCCCTTACATGAGAGAGAAGGATCCCTTTCCTCATGGAAAGCTGCAAGCCCCACTTGCCCTGTGCAGACAGCAGTGGCTGAACACACAGCAGCACTGCAAAGGCCTCGGGGTCTGCTTCCACCAAAACCAGCAATTGTCAACAAAGCACCATGAGCTGTTACAGACTTCTATTAAAAGTTAATCTGCATATGCTATTATTGCATAGAAACCATCCCCAGGTATAAACCCCAACACGCAGGACATGAGCACACTGTGGTGGAGTGAGTGCTCCCCGTGCCTGCCCTGAACTCCTCACCAGCTCAGGGTGAGTGGCCCTTCCTCTGCAGCTTTTTTTCTGAGCTATGCATTAGCAGATGTTCTTTTCTCTATTTTTTTGTTTGTTTTTTTGGGCTAGGGGCAGTAATAAAGCAGAACTAAGTACTTCCAGCATGCACACAGCAGCCCAGCACAGCCCCTGTGTTTGTACTGGAACAAATGCACACAAACGTTTGGGTGGGTTTTTTGCTAACATGCCTTGTTCAAAAGATGAAACCCTTCCAGGAGGGTGGGTTCCTCATTTCTTCACTGTCCTGCATATGAATACAGAGATCAGAAACCCCTCGTGCCCATTGGGTTTGCCCAGGTTCGTACGATGCTGAGCACTCAACATCCATCAGGGCTCCTCTCAGCTGGGGTCCCTCAAGAACTCACAGATATAGGATGTGCATTCAAATGTTAGGGTGCTGAATGTAAAATTTGCAACACTGTGTGAGGTATGAGGGGCAGAGGGGAGATGAGGTGAAGCTACAGTCAGTTATTTGCAAGTACTCCCAAGTAACTCTCCTGCAATTTGCAGTGGGAAACACTTTACCAGTAAACATGTGCCCAGTGTCCCCCACAGCTCAAGTGGCTGTTAAAGAGGAGATGAGAGAGAAAAAAAGGCCTTGGTCTGCTTTTGAAAATGCAGCTGTAAAATTAAAGCAGAAATGCTGAGCTCAGAGCAAAGGAGGCTGATCCCAGAGCAAGGGGAGCCCGTCCATCACGGGCAGCACCCACCAGCTCCCAGTCCTGGTTCCAGCCCATGGCCAGAGGAGAGGTCTGGGCAGGCCAGAGCTCCTCTCAGACCCTCAGTACATCCCTGCAGTGATGCCAGAGGGAGCGTGGCTGCCCTGGTCACCTCTGCTGTCCCCACGGGCTCAGGCTGCCAGGGTGTGACTGCTGACAGCAAGGCAAAACATGAACCAGGGACAAGCACAAATCACCTAAAGGCACTTAAATCCAGTCCCCAGCAAGGGGCTGAGTGACAGGGCAGTGCCAGGCAGGACTGAGCCACAGACAGGCTCTCCTGCATGCACGGACAGAATCAGGAATTCATTTAACTGCACTGAACAGACAATTATCAACTCAAATACAGCTTCAATGAGGAGGAAGGGTCATTTTTAAGAGATCTTGCTGTGTCCCACCCCACATCAAGGTTTTCCCACCTCACAGCTGACTGAGGGCAGGATGCCTTTGGGTATATTTTGGGTTTTCCTCCCAAGCATCCCACCTTCCTGGCACAGGAGGTGTGAGCCTTTGGCCAGCTCGAGGCACAGCCAGGCCAGCGTGGTGGGAGCCAAGCAGGGCACAGACCTGGGCACAGTGCTTGGCTCAGCAGCACTGACAAAGCAGGAAAGCTTTCTGTTTGCTTTAGGAAGACTAGACAGATGTGACTCAGAGCAAAGAGTGGCCAAATCTGGCTGGTGGCTCACCCCACAGAGCCAGCAGACCTGCAGCCAGGAGTGGAGAGCACAGCCCAGGCACTGGCTGCCCTCCAGGGAAATTCATGGAAAGGCAGACACAGACAGGGGACATGGGGACACTCCAGCATGAGTCCTTGGAACAGTGAAAAAAAACTCCCACCCTTCCTGCACCTGAGCTACCCAGGCAAGGTGATTTATTTGAGGAGCTTTTTAGACACCTCTAGGCTGAAACATGTTGGTACCCTTTGCCTGGATGCAGCTCCCTGGAAGAGGAGGCATCCTTACCTGCCTCTGGAAACCAGGGCCTCCCCAGTCACACTCAACAGCTCTACGTCTCAAAACACATGCCAAGACCCTCTCTCTACTCACAGCTAATAATCAGTCCTGCTCACACTCAAATAATGCTTTCCTACAGTGGAGGCAGTGACACTCCAGTCAGATTCCACAGGTGGGAAACCGAGACAGACACTAAGTGACTTGCTCCAAGTCCCAAAGTAAAACCTGTGACAGTGCTGAGACTTGAATCCAAATATTTTTTCTGGCTGCCAGGCACTTCCAAGCTTTCAGCTGGCCCCTGGGACCATTCCTCTTACCATCTGCACAAGTGAGGACAAACAAGCAAGTACCTTTTTTGCTTTGAGGCCGTGTAACAATGATGCATCGCTCCCCAAAGAATGCTTCCCAACCTTGAAATGACCAAAAAGCTCCTCACCAGGTGCCTCACATACTTGTTCTTGCCTCCATTTATTCTGCAAAAAAAGCTGTATTCAAAAGACTTTTTTTTTCCAAATGCACTTGGAGACGACAGCTTAACTGTCAAAGGGATCAAGAGCAAAAGCTCCTGTACCTCCATTAAACTGTAACTGCTCAACAATTCTGGCAATCTGCTCTGAGGGCTCCTGACAAGGGGCACACATAAAACACTCAATCCCATATGCTTTTAAATCACCCAGAAGCAGCAGGTTCCTGTGACACTGCTCCTCCTCCTCTACTAACCAGATTTAAGTGGTAATTCCATAGGAAGGGTGATTATCACTAAAGTTTTAATGAGTTGCCATCTGCACCCTGCACTTCATAAAGGGACAGTGTTCCACTGCCGTGCTGTCCAGGAACATAAAATGTGGCAACAAAGCATCACAAGGTGATCTAAAAGTAATACTTCCCTTCCCTCAAAATTAATGGCTTGAACTTGGCAAAGCAAAGGAAACGAGGACCGCATGTGGAGTCCTGGGAAAGCGTGAGAGGCTTTATTTAGCATCACTGAGACTCATGGCTCTTGTTTGGCTGACACTGAACTTCAAAATACAATTATTAAGCATTAGGAACCACGATAAATTTCGTATGCCATCAGAGATGGAAACTGCGTACTGAGTTTGCAGAATATGCTCAGCAAACTGGCTACAGAAAATGCAATAATCCCTGGATAAGAGCCTCGCTCGGGTTTATGGCCAAGCAAAGCAGACCCTTTTGTCCCTTTAAAGTTCACTAAGTTGTACATCACCCAGCCTGGCATATTTGCTCCTCAAGTATCTGAACTGCTGCAGCTGTCTCAAAGGATTTAGAGAACCAGGAGCCAAGAAGGAATTTTTCATTAGCAACGTGGAGAGCAGAAATCAATGGTCCCCTGTGGCCGTGTCATTTCAATGGGGAAGGGGAGGAGATGAAGGGAAAAGAAATTCTGACAATCCAGGGACTGCAGGCAGGCTGCCAAGCCATGGCACACCAGCTTCTCCTGCTTGTTTCAGCTCACAAATGATGTGCAGAGGAATTCTTCCCAATCAATTCCCTACCTGGAATGGAGCTCCACAGCAGCTCTGTGTGTTCATCCGTGGTTTGACGCACGCACACTGTAACAGCAGCACCAGGAAGAAGAGGAGCAGTGGTGATGTGCTCTTTCCAGGAGAGCTGGCCAGAACTCAGTGTGGAAGAAGCCCAGGATGCTCTAAACCACCCTGAGTGCATCCCACTGCTGAATCCCTGCAGCTGGAAATCCCCTGGACTGTCCCAAGGGCACGTCCATCCCAACGGTGCCAGGGCCCCACCAGGCACAAGTGAGGGGCAGGAGAGGCAGGGCAGTGCAGCAGCCAGAGGCAAATCTCTTTACAGCCCAACCCATATAAAACTGTCAATTATTATCAGTAATTCCTGCTTTCAAGGAAAAAGGCAAAGCAGATTACAGGGCTGTTTCCACTTCTGCACCAGGAGAAAGAGGAGGAAGAGAGGGGAACACTAAGCTTGGAGAAGAGCTTAAAACTCATCCAAGTGAGCAAGAGTCAATCCTCTCTTAGGATTACATAAGACCTGTTGAGTGTTAATATATGCTACCTCCATTCTGCAAACAGTTTATGAACACTGTAATTTTCTTCACTAAAACACTGTCTAACAGCACCAATCCCCCCTTCTAATTATAGATGTCTCTTTATGCATGATAATCTTTATACAATTAAACCCACTTAAAAGAATAAATGATTAAATAAAAAACTGTTTAAAGAACACATAAGGTTGTGATAAAAAAAAAATGACAAAAGCACAAGAGATTGAAAACTAAAGCAGAAATTCCACCCTTAAGTGTGTACTACTGAGGGGAAGAGCAGCTTTGGCTTTCAAGTCTGAACTGGAAGCTCAAAGTTGAAACATTAAAATAGAATCAGTCTTCCACTGAAATAAAACCAAGCCTGAAAAGAACCCACAACTGCCCTTACAGGCGTTGTATGTGGAGACATTAATCTCCCCTCAGTGTGCTCCCTGGAACAAAACCAGTTGGTTTCATTTCAAGTACAAGAAACTCCCTCACAAAGTCTTACTGAACTTCATGTCTAATTCAGGCAAAGGGGCCTTAAGGTACAAATGTATTGAGGAGGAGTCAGGATTTGCTGGAAGGCTGGAGCTGTGCCTCTCTGACATCCCAGTCCCAGAACAGCCACAGGAGCCTTCTAAAACCACTGCTATTCCCAGGGGTGCTGGCTCTGCCGGCCAGCAGTGCCATCCATCAAAGCTTATCTATTCTGCTGATTACTTCCCCTGCAGAAACACCAGCTATAGGTCAGGCCTGAACATGCAAGGGACTGGACAAGAAAAAAACAAGAAATATCAACCCTGCTTGACAGGTCATAGAATTAAACTGAATATAGGCATGCAGATAATGAACAGAACAGTCCTCAGTGCTGGACAGACAATCTCACAGGAAACAGTCCCTAGACACACTTCCTTCCCTTTTTTTTTTAATGTATATGAAAAGATTGTAACTTTGTCCTGGGGCCCCATATAATTAGGATTTAATTTGATTAAGTTTCAGCTAGGAGCAGGGGTTTGGAAGGGAAGCAGTGGCACAAGGCCACCCACCCACAAGCTGGGCATTTCTCAAGAGGGGCAGGAAGGGAAAAGGCACCCAAACTGCTGCCAGGCTCCCTGACAGCCTGAGGGTCCATGGTGCCAGCCCCAGGGCAGGGTCTTTGCCCATCGTGTGTGTGTGTATGAGTGTATATAAATACATCTGCATCTGTCTGAGATGAGATGCAGACAGGCTGGAGCACTCGGGGGGGCACTGGGCTGCCAGCACTATAAATAGATGGGTCTATTTTTAAGTTGACCATCGCTCAGCACAGCTGAACTTCCTCCCCTTGTGCTTTCTCTGTCATTGCTCTGGTTCATGTCCTTGCCCAGCTGCACACGCAGCGCCAGGCTCCAGACAGAGCAGAACGGCAAACACCTCCTGCAACTGCCTGGGTACCAGGGCTGCTCTCCCTGGAATCCCCTGCTGCTGCCACCAGCCCCACTGGACACCAGCACAGCCCAGCCCAGCCCGGGGCAGGGCTGGGGCTCTCGGTGGAGGCCCCACAGCCCCACACAGCTGTGATGAACTCAACAATTCCCTCCTCTGGAACAGCACTGCTGCCCTGCTGCACAGCCCCTGACAAAGAGAAGGTCAGGTTTGTATTTTGGTAGAACTACTCCTAAGAGGGATTCCCCCCTCCACTCCATACTGTAGCGAATATTATATAAAACTTGAAAGGAATTCAACTCCAGCTTTTATTTACCACTGTGCATATGGGCCAATGGCTGTGGCAGGCGACCAAGTTTGCTGTCAGGCTGGCCAAGTTTGCTCTCATCCCCGCAGCACTGCTGTGTCTCGCTCAGGATGGCTGAGGGCTGTGCTGGAGGGCACCTCGGGAGGCCCTGGCACTGAGGTGGAGCCCTGCAAAGGATGGCACAAGGTACCCCCAGGGGTGACAGTGTCACCCACGTCCTGCAGCACCCAGCAGGCAAGAGCTGCGAGAGAAAAGACCCTGATGGGCCTGGGATTGATTTCTCTTGGGACGCTGGATGCTTGTTAAAGATGACTGTGACATCGACAGCTTACCCAGGCCAGTCCTGGGGACCTCTTCACCTTTATCTCCTGAGACCACTGATTGTAACAGAGCCCCAAAGCACCAGGGAGGGGCAATACAGAACCTGCACAGCCCATGCTCTGCCCCTTGGAAAAGGCACTACAAGAGCACTGCCAACCCTCTGGGCTTCACATGGAAGGGCTACAACTCTAAGTGCAACAGACCCGAGGAGCAGCAGGGCCCTGCACTGCAAGGAGACTCACAGACTGCTCCGTTTCCAATTAAATCCTTCTGTTCTAGGAGCAGGACTGTGCCTCAGCAGGTAACTGAGCCTCCCAAGGAGCTCTGGCACCACCCAGGCACCCTGCAGCTCAGCACTGAGATGCTCTGAAGCAAACAAATGCTCAGACACCACGTGCCATTCCAGACATTCACAGCCCAACTACAAGACGCCTTTTCCAGCAGCTCCCTCAAAAAAAAGAGGGGGGAGCATCAAATTCCTCCCTGATGGAGCCGATCCCACAGCTCTGTGGCAGCCCCAGCACTTCAGACCTCACACACCAAAAAATGACCTCTCCCACCTTGCACAGCACATCCCAAAGCTGCCATGTGTCTTGGCCTGGGCAGGTTTAGAAAAAACCCAAAACCACCCCAACCAAAGAAAACCAACAGTGACGACCTATTGGTTGTTTCTAAGCCAAGTTGATTGCTAAATTGTTATGACCTTCCTCCTCCTCTCTCTCCCCTCCCAGTCGTGAGCAATAGGAATTAAATTGATTCAGTCTATCAGTGTTCTGCATCTAAGTGATTAAATTCAGCCACTAGAAAAATCTGTTTTGTGCTGCACCCGAGGAGGAGCAGCGCTGCCACTGGGCCCAGCCTGGCCACGGGAGGGAGGCAGCAGTGCTGAGGAAAGCACACAGCTAAAACAGACTTGGTCATCGTGCTGGTATCACCGGGATAATCTTTTCCCCCCTTCTCTTTTTAAGCTGGATCAGTTATTGGGCAGGGCAGCCCCGGGCAGGAGCAGCAGCACGCTGTGGTGTCCGTGAGCACCGAGCTCTCCTTGCCTGGCACACACCACAGGACAGGAGCACGCCAGCCCTGCTGACAGCCCAGGCTGCTCCCATCCCCACTGCAGCCTGTCTCACACACAAACACTCCTAGTCCTCATCTACCCAGCCTGATGACCAGGCAGCATTCCTGCGAGACAGATGCCACGCTCCCCGGGCTAGTTCCGGCCTCACAACCAGCTGACCATCTATTTTAAGCTGCTCAGCTGGGATTTCACTTTGGGACAGCCGAGCTGAGAGGAGCGGTCTTCCTCCTTCCCTTTCTTGCACAGGGCAATCAGAGGAATTGGAGCGGCTGGAGGATCTCGCCCATCTGTGCAGCCCCTTGTTTGGAGGCTGCCAGGGTGCTGGGAAGGAGGAGCAGGGGAGGCAGGGCTGCATCTGCTGAGAGATCCCTGAGCAGGGCAGAGGGAATCCAGCCCAGCCCAGCCCTTCCACAGGATCCTGTGCCTGCCCACAGGCGTTCCAGCCTCTCCCTGCTCTGCAGGGCACCCTCTGTCCCTCTCTGTCCCAGGGATCCAGAGGGAGAACAAACGCACAGGCAGAGAGGGGAGGCGCTCAAACAACTGCCTGCTCAGCCCTCGTCCTCCACCAGCTCCTGGCTTCCTGCATCTCCGGGATTGCTGGCACGGCCAGAGCTCCGACCTCACCTGACCTCCCCAAACTGCATCAAAGGGCCTCATCTAAATAGGTCACTCCTGGCAGAGGGAGGAAAGTTCAGAGGAAGCTAAGAGACTTACCGGCTGCCTTAATCATCACACCCCCCTCCACCACCTCTGCTGGGAGAAAAGAGAAAAAAGAGAAAAAAAAGAAGAAAAAAAAAAAAAAAAAATTACATCCACGGTGGCAGAGACAAAATGCTACGGAAAAGAAAATTGGCATCTACGTACTGTGGTAGCTGAATTTTAAGCAGCACCAAGTCTGAGAACACATCTGGAAACACACATGCAAATTCTTCACAGCTAAAAATAAACGTCTCTGCTGTGTATTACTCTCCAGAGTGAAAGTGCTAATATTAATTGAAGGGTTTTGTTTCATTTGGTTTGTTTTATTTTTATTCAAGATCAAAGCTGATAAATAATTTTTTTTAAAATCACATAGATTAAATTACCCAGATAATTTAAAGCATTATACACTTAAATTAATATTACTTATCGCAAACTACCAATTTGCCCCAGGCAAACTACATTACCGACAGTTTCCCTTTGTTTTTGCAGTCAATATCCTTCACTTTGGAATCAAATGTCCTTCATGTCACCTCCGCAGAACGCCACAGCCTCTTTCCCTGTGTGTTTTCAGGTTTAGGAGTAGCAAATATCAAACGAGCCACGCTCGCAGGCTGGAGCCTTCGGCTGCAGGCTCAGTGCTGATTTACATCAGCAGAAGCTGTTGCCCTGTTTTCCCCAGCAGTTCCTGGGAGGAAAGCTTACAAACTTAATTCCCTCTTTACATTTGCTTATTCAAGTTCCAGCTGCATCTCCCCCTAACGTCCCATTAGGGCTTTCCTTTTAATTACTTTTCCATGTCATCTGCGCCTTCCTTGCAAGGTCCTCTTTCGAGGAACTTGGCTCTCTCCCTGGCCCCTTTCACTGAGGATGTTTTGCTTGCTGCAGTCTCCCAAAGCCTTCACGCAGCCCCTGAGCCAGCCCTGGGCTCTGCCTGGTCCCCCGTGCCCGAGGTGACACCAGGAGGGGACACAGGGCTGCGTGTGGAGCACTCAGCCTCCAGCACTGCACGCCTGGCCGAGGGACAGCTCTGCATGGCACACGCTGTCCCTGGGACTGCCATAAACCACCAAGGGGAATGAAAACAAACTCCTTAATTGCAGGCAGGTGTGCAAAGCTGTTCCCTCAGCGCCTAATGCTCCCTGGAAACACCTTTAAAGAACAGCAAAGCCCTGGAGAGATGATGGCAGAGGGGCAATGCCCATTCCTGTGCCACATGCCAGCCAGGTCACTCCCCAGGGAAACACCACACTCCTTCTCAGGGCCTACATTCATTTATACATTACACAGGCTGAAATATTTCTCCAAAGCTGTACTCATCTTTTTGGCAGCGCCATAGCCAGAAAGACATCTTTCTTCTCTGCTCTGCTTAAAGATCATCTCCACTACCAAGATGAAAGACTGGAATTAATGTCAAGATCCACAGGAGAAATGAGTTTACTCACATGGTACAAGCCACCAGAAAAGTAAATTCGCCCACAGATAGATGGCTGATAAACGACTACAAATTCAGGCCAATATCCTTCAAGTTTTACTACACAAGTCTGCAGAAGACAAGACAGATCAGCTTTTTGGACAGCACTTGGAATATGTAAAGTGTTATATAAGTATTATTATTACCACCAGGCTGCTGAGGAAGTCTCCTGGATTTACCATCTGGGAAAAATAACTGATTTAAACAGTCAGTGTGGGGAAGTCCCAAGAGCAGTTAAGTTTATCCAAGTACCCTCCCCATCAGGCAGAGATGATGCAAAATAGCAACACTCCTCTTCTCATTTCACCTTAGCTCCCAGGAGCTGGGGAGGATTTGGGACCCCACCTTCCAGCAGTTAACAGGACCAGGTCACTACAGATCCTGCTCGTGCCCACCTGGCTCAGGGCACAGTGCCAGGGGGATCCAGCAGCAGAGGAGGCACATTTCCCTGCACAAACCACAGCATCACACCCCACTGCTCCCTCCTCCGCCTGCTGTTGGGTTTAAGCTGGATGATTTGTTCTGCATGAATATTTCAGCAGCACTCTGAGCAAGGGAAGGGATTCCTGCCCGGGCTGTGGCTCACAGCAGCTGCACCTGGAGCTGCACACGCTGGTGAAGCTGTGGCTGCCAGCACCAACAGCCCAGCCCTGCTGGGGAGGCCACAGGGCTCAGGGATGGCACGTGGAGGAGCACACACAGACCCCTCACTCAGCAGAGACAGAACCAGGGAATGGTTTGGGCTGGAAGGACCTTGAAGATCCTGTTCCACTCCCTGCCAAGGGCAGGGACACCTTCCACTGTTCCCAGGTGCTCCAAGCCCCGTCCAACCCAGCCTTGGGCACTGCCAGGGATCCAGGGGCAGCCACAGCTGCTCTGGGCACCCTGTGCCAGGGCCTCACCACCCTCACAGGGAAGAATTTCTTCCTAAAGATGCTTCTCCCAGCCCACACTGTTCAAAACCAAGAGTCCAACTCACAGCTCATGTAGATAAGCCCATCTCCAGTGCTGCTGACACCTGGACCACATTCACTCACATGCTCTGTGTGCAAACCAACTCCAGTTACCTCTAATTCTTTTCTTTTTGGAGCCCTTCCCTGACCCCCAAAGGCCAAGGCAGAACTGCACTGGGCAGCAGCATTTTCAGCCAGCATTAGCACCACGACAGGGCTGAACAGCCCCTGATGCACGAGCTGCCCTGGCCTGTTTGCACAGCTCTGCCCCAGTTTGATTTACACCATGTAAACACAGGTCAGAAGTGAGCCTCCAGCCCCAAAGGATGCATTACCTCAGCCTGCACCTTCTGTACCTTTTACAGAGCAAATTTTTAGGTCAAGGAATAGTAAGTATATAAACCTCTCCACTTAAACTGCAAAGAAATGGAAAACACGACCCACGAGTCAACCAAAACTTACTTCCCACCAGGAACCTGTATCCTAATTATTGATGAACACAGTGCAGCTCTGCCATTACAGAGGTTTCCAGTTATCCCTCTCAGCCTTTCTGAGGGTGCCAATTACCAACATTTAGTGCTTATTTATTTCAGAAACATGACTGCAAACTGCTAAAGATGCATCCGCCGATGCCAGCAAGGAGTTTAAGCCCGGCTGTCAGGAAGAACCCACAGCTCCAAGGCCACTCTCAGGGAGGCAGAGCATGGACGTGGGAAATGTTTCTGTCCCTTCATCTGCTTTTGCCATCCTGGGTGTTGAATCTCTGCAGATCTTCTTTTTGACAGGATGGGCAGTTCTCTTTTTTGATTGTTTTCTGAAAGTACAGGAGGGAGAGGCAGAGAGTTTCAAACCATCCAAAAATGGTAGAATTTGTGTTACACTTAAACAAACCTCTGGCTCCAGCTGCCTGGAGCCCAGAATCAGGATCTGCTCTGTATAATCGGACAATGTCTGATTTTTGTTCCTTCTCTTTTGTTTTCCTTCTCAGAGGTTTATTTTTGAAAGAAGACCGTGTAGCAGGGCCTCTTCCATTTCAGGGAAAGTAAACAGAACCCTTTGCAGGGAGGATCAGGGATGGAGGAACAAAGCCAGCTAGACTAAACTGTGTGAAGGTGAATTTATTTGTCATCATTTGCTCTCACAGCAGCACTGTGACTTTGATCAAGGTCGCAGCAAGGTGCTGCACGCAGCCAGCTCACCCCTGCAACAGCCTGCAGTCACAGCAGCGAGGGGAAAGCCACACCATCAGTCCCAGATTTTGGACTGAGACCTGAATAAGACCAAAATAACACAGCAAACCAGTGCCACGTCTGCAGAGCTGAACTCCTAAGCCCAGCACAGGCACAACTCCATCCCTGCCTTTATCCCTGAGCTCATCACAGCCACGCCAGCTCAAAACATCCCCTTCCCCCAGGACCACCTCCCTGAACCCAGCCTAACCTGCAGCAGGGCCCGGCCCTGAAGGAGCCTCTCCAGGGCAGAAAGCAACCAGGGCACCACACATAGCCCACCAGGGCAGCCCTAGCACCAACATCCAGGTGCAGAGAAACCACAGGTACACAGGATTTGCTGGGATCTCCCTAGCACTTACCTGGCTTTCTCATTTGGGCTGTGCTGCTTCCAAGACCAAGGTCTCTGTGAGAGTTTATGGGCTATACCCAGACTAATCCCTGAGTGCAGACATGCTCTTAAACAGAAGAAATAGCAGGGGGAACTCTTGAAACTAGAGTTGGGAAAAGTGAGGGAAGCCTTCTCAGCGAGAGGAGTAGACCCTGCCAGAGCTGGGTTTGCCCAGAGCACTCAGGAATAGGAAATTAGAGGGGCAGCAGAGAGGCCAACCTCTCCTTCAGCCCAGTGGGGATAAAAGGCAAGCATGAAGTTCCTGCTTATTAGTTGGCAAAACCTGTGAAGCCTGAAGGGGGTGTTCAAGAGAAGTGTATTTGGTGTTATGGGAAAGTTAATGAGATGCTGTAACCATATCATATATGGAAATCTAGGTGAGGCCCCTGTGGGCCATTATATACTGCAGGAAACTTTATGGACACTATAATGCATTATTTTTAATGATTCCCTTGCCTGCTTCAGGCCCTGGACACCAAGAAGAGCTTGCCTGGCTTCCTGGTGTTGTTTTAGCAATGACACCTTGCTTGTTGCTGCATTTCTGGGTTACTTTAATGAGAAATAATTGGGTTACTTTCCCAGATTCCACAAAGCCCAGGCACAATGAACCAACACAGAGGAAGTGGCTGCTGCGTGGCAGCCTCTTCACACCCTCTGCCTTCCCAAGGGTTACCTCTCCTGCTTAACCATTTATCCACAAATATGCCCACAGAAACACTGGCACTCGTGCAAGTTCAAGTTTGCACTGTCATCATCCATCTTCAGGGAGAGCCAGGCCACAGAAATAACCAGCTGCAACATCACAACGACTGCCCCTGCAGGAGATGTATATAATGAAAATTGAAAGCTGCAGGATGAACTTCTTACATACTTGTCCTTTTGGTTTATTCATCAGAAATAATTTTCTGCGCTCGCATTCACAGGAGCACATACTTTATGATGTACATCAAAATTTAATGGATTTTTAATAATACTGTAACTACAGCAGAAGCACAAAAAAGGACAGCCATTAAACCATATGTGCTGTGCTGGTGGGTAAGTGGTGTTGAGCAAACAACACCATGGAGCCACAGTTTAGCATCAACAACAGGAAAAAGGGACTGCTCCTTGCAGGATCTGAAAATGGGAACGAGCTCTGAACCTGTGTGTTTAGCTTAAAGGCTCCTCAGCAATAGGAACAAATAAGCAAACCCAGTTTCTGAGTCTCAGGACCCTGCAGGTGGTACCCCTGGCTTTTGACAAGCACACAAACACCCCAAAACTCAGTTTCTCCACCCCTGCAACGAGAGAAGAAACACAAGTACACCCCATGACGGCAGCACAGGAACCTGCTTGTGCCAATTAAAGTACTCCCAGGATTCCACCAATCTATTGATGTTATTCCATAAGCATCAGCAGAAATTGTTGCTCCAGCAGGAGAGACTGAGACTCTAAACACTCTCCTCAGCAGCCAGGCTGAGCTAACGAGTCGGTGTGAAGCATCACCATGTCACCAGTACTGGGACTGGCATCTATTTATAGCCTAAGAAATTATATACGTGGTGTCCCCACCAACAGTGACACATCTTCATTCAGGCATGAGTCACCTATTCACAAGCACGTTTCCAAAAATAAATCCTATTTACCAGAATTAAATTCCACACGTTCGGGGAGAAATTGTCTCCTCAAAAAAAAGCCAGGCATGTTAGAAAAGCAAACAAGAGCCAACAGGCACTGGAGCCCTCAGCCTGCAGGTCCCCATGCTCCGTGGGATCAGGCTGAGGCTGGAAATGTTTAGGATCCACCAATGAAGATGGTCACGGCTGTCACCACAGAGCCCTGCCAAGGTCACCGGAATATCCAGAATATTCCTGGCCCCTCACGCCTTGCAGAACCAGGGAGTACATTGCAGTTATTAGAGAGAACAGACAGAGCCAGCGCCAAGTAATCCCAGAAAATGTAGTGTTAAACAGAGGGTTCAAACCACAAGGCTGTTGATGGGGAATGTTAGAAACGTCAGCGTGGCTGAAAGACATTTGCCAGCAGTGGGAGTCAAGTAGCGAGCTACTGTTCAGCAGATGCAATAAAAATCTGAGGGTACTCGGGTAATGGGACCAACAGTACAGTTGTTGATACAAATTATATCCAGAAAGCAGAGAAATAAATGGCTAAATAAATAAATAATGCAAAAATGGAACAAGTTCAAACTTCTTTTATAGTAATAGTCTCCAGTTGAGCATAATCACCAAAGCTATAGTGATAAGATTGCCAAAACTAGACAAACATCTGTGAGATGAATTCATCTCAGAGGGGAAGCCAACAGCTTGTTATCATTAAAGAGGCAATGCTCTCTCTGCGTTTGAACTGCAGGCGCCTTGTTACTGCGTTTGCCGAGGCAATTGCACCAGATGTTGGCAGCTTTCTTCAGATGGATGACAAGCACCTGCTGCTGGGGAAATTAAATGCTCGTCGGCCTCCTCTCCTCCAGGGGAGGGTGGGCCGGCAGGGGAAGGGGGGAGTGGTGCCGGCTGACCCTCTGAAATAAACCTATTTATGCAAAGTGACAGTAAGTGCTGGTTTGCCAAGCGGTGAAACAGAGTGGAAATTCATTGGATCCCTTCCATTGCCCCCGGTGAAATCTGCTCCCACCCTCCCAGTCCTGACAATTAACATGGCACGGATCTGAACTCGCTAAACCGCTCAGCAGAGTGAGAGATCCAACACGGGCACCTTCACCCGCTGAGCCACCACGGAGCTCACAGGGCGACTGCCAACCAAGGGGGCACAGCCAGCGGGGTCTGGGCACCCCCTGTGCCCAGCACGGGGTCTGGGCACCCCCTGGTTCCCACAAACACCCAGCAGGAGCTGCCAGCCCGCCCATTTCAGGTGCACACAGCCACCACACCCTGTCAGGCCAGCAGTAGAATAAACAGGCTAAATGGTTAAATAAAATGGGTTTTTAAGTGTTTTTTAGAAAGAAAACACAGAGCAGCTCCTTCCCTGACAGAGTTCTGAGTGCTTTCCTCTTTCTGGGAAAGAAAAACTACAAGATGTTAACTCCCCTTATACCTGCAATAATTTCTTTATGACATATCCAACACTGTTCAGACTGCCACGGAGGTGACACCACAGCCAGAGGCTCATTCTGTGCCATGCAGAACCATTCCAACAGCACCGTGCCCTGGGCAGGGGGGTGAGCACTCCCTGCTCATTCCTGCTCACCCCAAACCCCTGGTGCATGTCCCAAACACAGACAGCTCTTGTTTGATCTCAACTGGCCACATGCATTTCGGGTGCCCTTCAGATTAAGAGGCAGTTAATCCTCATTCTGCTTAGATTATCTTAATTGGCTCTTCATTTGAGCTACTTTGTCCTTGTCCTGGTTTCTGCAGTTATATTTATAAATGCATATACTGTACCACTGTCTCCCTCTCTGGGCTGGCAGGTATCACCAGGACTGGTCATTATTGATAGGACTGATGTGGTTCCTGCTTGGCCACCACCCCATTTTTACCCAAACATGTGCAGGCACTTTTTTTCCCCCTAAGAAAATAATTATAAGGTGTTCCTAACAGAGAGAGACATATGTATGATGGACAACAAACGAATTTCATATTCTACACCTGCAGAATTAAGTTTAATTAAACTGGTTTCACCTTGATATTCCACGTGTGAGCAAAACTCAGATATTTCATCTTTAGGACTGATCAATATGACCATTAATTTACATGTGGAAAAAGCATTATTACACCTGCTCCCATTTGGAACAGTTTCTAGGAAGTTCCTCCTGGGCACCTGTAAAAGCCCTTTTCTTTGTGGCCCAGCCTCAGCTGCATTTGGAACACGCTCAGGTCTCCCCCCATCACTCAGTGCTGGGGTGCCCACGGTGGGGGATGATGGCACTGATCAAATGCTGACTCCCCAGTCAATTATGATTTATTTAACCAGCTCACCTGGGCTGTGAGCCTCCCCAAAGCTGTGAGCAGGAAGGAGAGCACAGGTTTCAATTACATTGTGCCAGGTTTAAGTAACTGCTGCTGTTTTCCCATCAGAGAAGCAGTGCTAAAACAGGGGTTTTCTTTTCCCAAAGCCAAGCTCTGGGCCCCTCAGAGCAGCTCCTCAACGAGCAGCAGTGCCCTGCAGGGATGGCAGGAGCAGCACGTGCACCCAGAGTAACTTTGGGAGGCTTCCAGACAAGTGCCAAAGTGGAATCTGATGCAATTTCACAGCAGATATTGAAAATGTCCATCAGATATTTCACCTGGTGCCTGTGCTGGGGATTAACATTACCACCTCCTGCTTTCAGCCCAGTTGCTGGGGCAGAGCTCCAGCCAGACCCATGGGCCCAAAGGGGGCTCAGAGATGTTCCCCTAGCAAACCCAAATCATCTCCTTGCAGGGAAGTCCTACATCTACAACCCCCCTGACCAGGGCTGAACCCAGGAATGCTCCAGGGATAAAAACCAAATAGGATTAACTCAATTTGGTAGGGATTTTATACAGCCTATTGCATTTGTATGAAATAAATGCGGGGTGAAAAACAAAATTGACTTCCTTGGGGTCTCAGAAAGGATATGGATAATTTCCACAGGTTTGGCTCAGTTGTAAAATTGACAAAGACACACACAAAAAAAATTTCATACACATGTTGGAGGAGGAAACCTGAGTATTTTCATGTAACTTTTCTCTCCCCAAACACAGCCCCTGAATAATGATGGATTTCACTCATCTCCCACAGGCTGTGGTGCTACAGCACGAAGCCTCCTCAGCACTTCATCAACCAGAGGAGGAAAGGGAACAAAACTGAACTTCAAACTTCTGCTGGGCTCTGATACTGCCCTCGTGCCCACAAATCCTGCCTTAACATTTCCTCTTTTCATAAAACCCAGGGAGAAACCAACATCTAATTTATAACAAAACCACTTCCACAAAGCATGTGGCTTATTCCAGACCACCTCCAAACTGACTTCCTGTGTACAGCTTCTCACTGGCAGGATGGAAACAAAACTGGGGCTGCTTTTGAAGCAACGATCAAGTTTCTCAGTTTGTTGAAAAAAAAAGAAAAAAAAGAAAAGCATGTGTGGGAGGGAGAAGAAATAATAAGAAGTGCTTTAGGCCATGAGGGACCCCTATATCCCAGATCCCTCATCACATGTCAAAGCTAAAATTTAAAGGAACATTCATTATACTGCGGCACATCACGGACACAACAGGGAAATAGGGACATGTGGGAGCAGTGGAATTTTAAAGCACAAGCACAGGGCAGAGGCATGGAGGAGGCAGCTGCTGCTCCTGCCACAGAACAGCCCCCAAAAACTGCTTTTCCTTGCTCCAAAGCCATCAGGAGCTGCAAACAATGACGTGTTTGTTTATTGCTGGCTCTGGTTTAAGGAGATGAGGGATCCAAATCAAGCAGCTTCTGCCAAGGTGCCTGCAGATAACTCAGAAACAAGAACAGGATGAGCTCTGAGCTGTCCCACAGCAGGCCTAGAGCTTGCAGTGACTCTGGAAGGGAACACTGAGGGCAGCAAGAGGCAAAAAAAAGCCACCATATTCTCTGTTTTACTGCACATTACAAAAGTTTAGGGAACTCCGGCTATTACAGACTACAACGTAAATAAGAGTCCAAATTTATCCCTTCGTTTCATAAAACATAATCAATCCCCAAGTACAGAACTGGGAAATACAGTGCTGAAAAATGTGAAAGGCTAGCAATCTGTCAAACTGAAAGATGACTTCTCTGCAAAGCAAATGCTTTAAGGACAGCCCATCCATGTCTCCTATTGACCGTTAAATCTACATATCAATGTCCAACCGAGGTGACAATACAATCCCAGCTCTCTGCCAAGGCTCAATTAACTAAGCTTTCACTTTCAGACGAGCACAATTCCTTGCACCTCCTGACTCTGGCCTTAGCCCCAGCTCCACACAGACTTCCAAATCCCCCCAAAATGAACCCATGGTGAGAAAACCACCTTTTCTCATGCTAACAACTTTATTGTAAAAACATCTTCAGAGGCCATACTCGAGGTCTCAGGGAAAAGTAAACCACTGGAGTGCTTAATACCACGGCAGTGCATTAACTCATTCACACCCAGACAGCCTGGCCAAACAAGGAGGAGTTTCCTCTCCTCTTTTCCTGATTTATATTTTCACAGCTGTCAGGGAGGAGAGCACAGAGTGATTTATGTAAACCACGAGATTAGGCTGAAATCCTCAGCGTGGATCCCACCTCCTTCCCTCCTGACACACTGACGCTGAAAGCAGAGGCACTTCACCACAAAGGCTGTTTTTCCAAAGGTTAAACTGGTTGCTATTTGCACCAGGGTCCATGCTGTAATGCAGGGCATGGTACAACCAAGGGAGGAAATTCTCATTCTCACGTTCTGGTGTTCACAGCCTTAGCTCCTGGAGGTGTGCCTGGGGCAGGACAGGTGAGAGGAGTCACCTCCTCTCCCTTAACTGACACTAGACACTAAGGCTACAGCAGGGAGAGATGAGAAAACTACACATTTTCAAAAGCTCAACAGAAAAAAAAATAATCTCAGAATTCAGATATTATTATTATTCCACTGGTCTGTTCTGTGTCTCACAGGAAATAACAAGTGAGTGTACCAAATATTTCAAATCCACAGAGGTAATTCAGAAATCCTGTCTTGTCTCAAAATTTCCAAACCTTAAAAGCCATTCCTGAGGAAACAACATATTCCAAGTGAAGCTGAAACATGGCTATGATAGGTCTGAGGGACATTGTAGCAAGCCAGGGCAGAAAACAAAATTCATGCATGCTGGTCTGGTCCAATTTCAGCTGGAAATTTAAAATAAAAAACAAGTGCCAGAGCCCCTTCCCAGAAATTCACTTTAGGATTACTGTGAAAGGGAAATTGAAGAGCCAGTGCTCTCAGATTGAAAGTAAAACATCTGGGCCACCACCACCAGCACTGACTGCTGCTCCAGCAGTCTGAAACAGCAATATGGAAAATATTGTTTGTCCACAAAACTACTTCACACATCTCCTTCAAACATCACCAATCTGGTTCCAAAAAGGATAAATTTAAATTTCTGTTCTCTCCTACACAAGGAAATGTGATTTTTCTACAAGAACAGTCCAACACGGGCTGATCTAATAGCTCAGGACAACTGGAACAAACCTCCACCAGAACTGTTCCCACCCTGCTGGAAGGACACAGTGGCCTTTTCATTCCCAGCACTGTTCCCACCACGACTCATCACAGTAAGGTTTTCACTCTGAGTTCTGTTCCCACTATTGGGCCTGAACATGTTACCTGGAGCCCATTACCCCATCAATTAATGCCTGCACGCAATCACTGGGATCCCTGAGCCTGGCTCAGCCCCACCAAGGGGCACCAAAGGGTTAAAATCCCATGTCAAACACAAGTCCTGGCTCTGGACCAGAAGGGACATGGGAACCAGGGCAGCTGAGTTATAAAGGCCTTATTGTAGCAGCCCACTGGATTGGAAATGACTTGTAGGCCTAATGAAACAAAACTTTGGCAGTAAAACAGAATGAAAGGAATGAGACAATAAAAGAGAGGAACAAAGGGAGCAGAGTTGTTGCAGCTTAGGAAAATAAGCTCACTTTGTTGTTGGGAAAAGCCAAAGCCGATTAGGATAAACCAATGACTAGGCATAAGTCTTCCAAACTAATTACACAGTTGGCCATGTGAAGTGGAATTGCACAAGCCAGGCTGGGCTGCTCTGCAGGAGCTCTGTGCAGGGAGCAGCACCTGGGCACACCTGGGCACACCTGGGCCCTGCTGCAGCCCCCAGGGGCAGGACAATCACTATCAGAAATCTCACAAGCCAAGTTTCAGGAATTATCATTGCCACACACTTTGGTGCTGTATCATCAGGCATTTCCACTGGTGGGTTTACTAATTAAATATTCTATTATTACTATCACTATTTACAGGTGGGTTTGCTAAAGGTTTTCCTTTTCTGGGAGACAAATGTTCTGGCACTGACTTTTCAAAAAGCTGCAGTTTCAAATTCAACACTTGACCCCTTCCTGCCAACTCCAGTTACACGACCAAGCCCACCTGGCCCCAGAGCTGGTGGTGGCTGCTGTCCCCACATCCTGTGTGCTGAGAGCCACCTCCAGTCCCCAAAACCCCTCCCCTGGCCCCACAGCTGCTCTCCACAGCAAGTACAGACAGGATTGCAGGAACTGCAATTTTTTCCAGGCTGATAAATAAGCTCAGCATTTCAAAGAGCAAATCACCTGAGATGCTCTTATCAAACAGGGGCGGCTCCTCACACTTTAATTGTCTAATGCAATTTGCTTTATTTTAAGGAAGCCCAGAGCAAAGGCAGAGCTGGCCAATGGATGTGGATCACTGATGGAGAGCCAGGCTGTGTGCTGAGCACAGGCCCTGCCTCACGGGGCTGCACCCAGCAAGGGAGCCCTGGAGGGGCAGGGAAGGAGGAAGGACAAGGACTGACTCCTGCAAGGTCCTGCAGCACCAGTCCTGGGTCCTGTGTCTGAGTGCAGCATCCCACTGTCCACAGCAGCTTAGCAAGTCTTCTAACTCAGCTGAACCACACCTCCCCATTTCTAAGGGTCATTGACCCCCTCCTGACAACCAGAGCCTGAGGAGAATCACCCCAAAACCAAAGAGTCCCAGCTGACAAAGAGCAGCACCATGGGGAGAACCCCACACCTGCACCAAGGTCAGGTCACAGTCACACAGCCAAGCAGCCTCTGCTCCAAGCAGCACCAGCTTCACTCACTCTGAACAAGCTGGAGCAGGGACTGTGACCCAGGTCACCTGCAGGGACAGGGAGCAAGCCCTGCCAGCCTGGCTCCTGCAGGAGCTCAGCCTCAGAGGGACAACCCCAGCTGTGCTGCCGACCTGGCTATGGGCTCCTACCTTGACCCCAACTCGGGCAATTTTCAGCTCCTTAAATTTTTCAGCCCGCAAAATTAAGACACTCGAAGGAAAAAAACACTTGATTTTTCCAAAGTGCTGCCTTTGGGAAGGCAAACCTCTGCTAAGCTGTCTCAAGAATGGCAGAGCATGAAAGCAGAACCAAAGTGTCCCGAATCCCCAGTCACTCCCCAGACACAGCCTGGCTGCTGCATTCTCAGGGACTGTAAAACTGCAAGCATGAAACTACCAGATGGTGAAATTAAAAAGACTATATTAAGACAACATCCAGACAATATGCAAAGCACTTATATTGAAACTATTATTAACTTGAAAAATACAGGTTAGTGGAGTTCTGCAATTAGAAGTAACTACAGAAGAAACATCCAAAAGCTCATGTAATCCTTTAATAAAAGGCTCAGCAGGCTGTAAACATCCTGCCGGAATCGAAGATTATTATTGAAAATCAAATGACTGGTTTGCAAAACAACTATCAATCCAGCACAGGAACCATTTATAAACTCGCCTCCTCAGCCCTCAACGAAATCCTGCCTGGCTCAGGCTTTCCAGGGCAGATAAAGGAAACATACAGTAACTGCAAGGAATGGGAGCTGCTTTGCTCTGGGATACCCTGCTGTGTCCTCACGCAATCCTGCATCCAAAGCACCAACTGCTGCACTCCAAAGGACAGAACTGAGCTGCTGGGCTGGAATCCCTGGAGCTGGAACCCATGGAGCCCTGTGGCAGTGGGGCTGGCAGAAGGTGGTGCCACAAATTGCTCTCAGAGCAGGCAGCTCGTCACCCGTGGCACTCCTGAACAATTGTCCAGAGCCTGTGGGGACCCAGGGAGCCCCATGCAAGTTAGTGCCACCAAGCACCAGCCACAGCCTGGACAGTGGGGATGCAGCTGTTACACCACAGCAAAGACTATTCTGGCAAGGTTCAGATCTCCTTCTCTGCACACACTTGTTTGTTCTGGGGTTTTGGTCAGGGGTTCTTTTGCTGTGGGGTTTTTTTGTTGTTTTTTCTTTTTTTATTTTTCAATGTTGCCAGCATTCTACATATACTTGCAGAAGGATTTTCTAGTAAGAAATTAAGTGGATATTCTAGTGACTTCCACATTGCTCTTGCTTTTCACATGGTTCCTCCAGGCATTTTCACAAATTAATGAGTTCTCCAATACGTCTCTCTGCCCTTTTTGCCACTGGAATCGGGGCTAACAGAAGGCTGATTTTATGGAGAAGACAACTGTGTAATCATTCAGCTAAGGGTCAGATTCTTCCTGAACAGACACAGATTCACCTCCCAGTGACGCTTTTTTCTTCAGTGGAAGTAAACAGTGTTGGCAATGTTGTACACACACAAGCAACAAACAGAAAAGGAATCCCAGAGGCTTCAAGAAATGACACGGAAAGGCAAAGACTCGGCCCTCCTTTGAGCTCAGTCCTCAATGCACTTTTGTTTTTCAAAACACACTTCAAAAAGAAAGGGAAGAAAGAACAACTATGTAGTGCTCACTTGGGCAGAACTTACCTTGCCAAACTGTTCAAAGTATTGCTTCACGTCTTCCACTACTGTATTAGCCGATAATCCACCTACAAATATTTTCTTTGTTCTTGTGACCATCTGTAAGAAATTACAAGACAAGCATATGGTTTAACCAGATTATTTCAAACAATATGCGGAAAAAAGAAACATTCTCCAGATCCCATCCCTAACCCCGATAATGAGAATACTTCTTTACAAAAGCAATTTCAATTCAATTTGATTAGATACTTCTTTCTCTGTCTTGTTTTGTTTTTATTTGAGAGATAGCTGAGTAAAGGCTCTCAATAACAACTCTAGCCCCCGGATATTTTTTTTTAATAAATGATTTTTATTGTGCTTCTCGATGCAAATAAAAGTGAAAAAGGAGTCCAAGCATTGCATCTTCATAGCTACTGTCTCAAAGCAGAGGTGCCTTTGCCCCTCCTTTTCCTACAGACAGGCTCCTTGGCAGGGAGAGGCAATTACATCAAATCCAAGTGATGTGTTATTAAGTTTCCACGGGTCAGTTTAAAAGGAACTTGCACAGTTACTTTTAAAGTAATCAAACCATGAGAGACAGCCAGAGCTGCCGACGCAGCATCCTCCAGCCACCGCAGCCTGTGCCCATGGAATCACCATCCCCGGGGCAGCTCAGCCCCTCCAGGAACTGTCTGTGCCCCCAGCCCATGGAATCACCATCCCCGGGGCAGCTCAGCCCCTCCAGGAACTGTCTGTGCCCCCAGCCCATGGAATCACCATGCCCGGGGCAGCTCAGCCCCTCCAGGAACTGTCTGTGCCCCAGCCCATGGAACACCATGCCGGGGCAGCTCAGCCCCCAGGAACTGTCTGTGCCCCAGCCCATGGAATCACCATCCCCGGGGCAGCTCAGCCCCTCCAGGAACTGTCTGTGCCCCCAGCCCATGGAATCACCATCCCTGGGGCAGATCAGCCCCTCCAGGAACCGTCTGTGCCCCCAGCCCATGGAATCACCATCCCTGGGGCAGATCAGCCCCTCCAGGAACTGTCTGTGCCCCAGCCCATGGAATCACCATCCCCGGGGCAGCTCAGCCCCTCCAGGAACTGTCTGTGCCCCCAGCCCCAGCCGAGCGGGCTCTGAGCTCAGCCCAGACCTGCTCCCCACCGAGGTCACCCTGTCACACACACACAGGCAAAGCCCCCGCGGGGCTGGGGCACGGACACAAAGCTCAGAGCAGCCCCAAACCCTCCCAGCACAGAACAAATTAATCATCGCTCCTGTCCCACAGCCTGCACATCAACCAGGGCAGATACTCCCCTCAGTCAGCTCCAATCACACCTTACACAGCCTCACTTTTTCTGTTTGGGGTTTTTTTTTTTTAAGTTAGAAAGAAAAAGAGAGGAGGAAAAAAAATGTGTAAAAATTCAATTATTTTTTTCCTGGCTGCAATCTAGGGCTCCAAAATTGAAGCCCAAGCATATATTTTTCTGTAGAAAATTGTCATTTACAAATAAAGAATTGGCTAAAGCCGACTTGTAAGTAAAGGATTTTGCAGGGCTGTCAAGAGCCCTCTGCCTGCCAGCATCTGATTTAAGATCAGGCCAAGCTTCTGTTGTCATACAAAAGAGGGAGGAAAGCAATTATTCTAAAGCAGTATTTGAAATTATCATCATTTTTATATTTGACCAAGAAAGAAAGAAAAAGAGAGCTACTGCTTTTAGAAGCAAGATTGAAGGTTATAGGAAAAAAAAAAAAAGACCACTTTGTTTCAATAGCTTCAGTCAAAGAAAACATTGGTAATGACAAGCAAATTCACAACATTTTAATGCCTAGAGATGCATTGCAAGTGGGGAAATGGTTTCAGAAATCAGCTCTTTGGTACCAAAGCGAAGCACAAAATTAAGTCTGCTTTTACAATCCACATTTCCCTGAAGAGACTCTTCAACTGCTTTGTTCCCACCTTCCCCCCAGCACCAGAACAGAGAACGCACACCCTGACGTGCCTCCACAGCAGGGTCTGCTGCCTCCCTTCCACCTGCGGCACGAGGCAGCACGGCCTCACCTGGCCACGCAGATGGGACAGGGCAAGGACTCCCCGGGGGAAATGCAGAGCAGGTGGCTCTGGGAGCAGAGCAGGGCACTGGACACAGCCTGCACACCTGGGCACACCCTGCCACTCTGAATTCCTCCAGTGAAAGTCACTGAGGATCGCTGCCTTCTCCTGTCAGTAAATTCACAATCTGCTTTCTGGAGGTTGCTCACAACAGGGACACCCCAAAGCAATGGTGGCACAGGAGCCCTGGTGGGTTTGGACCCTCTGCCAGCAGCCCCACCTGCCCTCTCCTGGCTGCAACAGTGGCTTTGGGTAATGGAAGCAATTTGTGTGAATCAACCACAAGCCCATGTTTTATTAAGGACTCCGAGAGGTCTGGGTCACTCTGAAACCACAATACTTGCAGCTCCCTGTCTTTGGATTTCCTTTGCAGTGTAATATATCCACCCCTGGCTGCTGCAGGCTCTGCAAACCGTGGCTACCAGTGGGTTTGGAGGGTCTGTGTACTGAAGGTGTCTCTCTCTCGCTGCAGAAGTACTCGAGGAGAGGCAGATCTGAGCTGGTGTGAGCGCCTTTAATTGTGAGCATCCCAGAACTGCTCTGTTTGTGTTCGGCGCTGGTGCTGAGTTAATCAAAACACATGTGACTCCTCCTGCCAGGAGGCATTCAAGGTTACATTCTCTTTACTGGGTTGGCTTTTGAAAAATATAATCGCCTTTGTGCTCTGAAACTGAGCAAACACTTCGGGAGGTGTAGGAGCAGGAAGGAAACCCTCCCTGCTTTAGCCAGGCAAGTCTGCTCAGTTCATGCCATTTGGTGCAAGGTTGGGGCTGTAATTAGATCAGTTTGGGGTGTATCAGGTAAATCTCTAAACAACAGGCTGAAGATACAGCCTCTGGGAACAAAAGTCTGGTCCCACTCAAACATGTCGATACAAACGTGAGCTAAACCCAGCCTAGCCAATGAAATGAAGAAATGAGGTTTTGCAGAGCTGGGGGCTCCAGCCCCAAACCCCTGAGCATCCCTCACACTCACACAGTGACACTGCTCATCATCTGCTGTGGTTCCTCCTTCCCCACCAAAACTCTCTTATTATCCTGACTAGTAAAAATGAAAAAAGAAGATTTTAGGCTCATGGAATATTTTGCAGGATTCCCAGAATTTCAAAATCTCAAGCAATAAGTATCCACCATTCCTTCTAGATGAGTCAAGGCCTGTCTACATTCAACAAAGAAGTTACATATTTAACTTCAGGGTAATGGCTTTCGGTATCATTTCCCAACCATTCCTTACACAGCCTTTCAGCTGTGCCCTGCCTCCAGTCTTAGTGCAGAGCTCCTGGCTCAGGATGGTGAGGGTGGAAAGGATGAGTGCTGACACCCAGCTGGCACAGACAGGAGCCCCAGTGTGCCACTGGCAGGCCGTGCTGGGAAGTAAAATCCATGTAAAATCCCAAGGCAGGAGACAGAGACACACACCCAGCACGTGGGGCTCGAGGAACACCCTGGGAACCTGTGCTGAACCCAGCTCTGGCACACTCCAGCATGGAATTCATCACTTTGAGGCTTTGCATCCTCAACTTCTCAGTTGTAGTGGAAGTGGACTAGAGCACTAATAGTGAATCTGCATCACAAATTGCTGAAATTAGCATTAATTTCAGATTAAGCTAATTATGCATATGTAACTCTTTTCCAGAGCACTCTCCTCTCTCTCCTACAACAGCGTGGGCAGGGGTGCACGTGTATCCCAGCCTGCTCACCTCATCTGCAGTTTGGCATTCCATCATTTCTAGTGTATCCACCTTCTAAATAGGTTTATAATTGGAAAAACCAGCTTTGGTATCTGTGCTGAACTGCATTTTATACCCCATTGTGCTGTACATTCAAACTACAGCATTACTTCTAATTAAAACCAACAATAATTCATGTAACAGGGGAAGTGATCTTGTTAACAGAACTGCCAGGCTTCTTTGGCAGAGCACACACCATAAGAATTCTCCAGGTTTTTTTTAGTTTTTTGCCTCTGGGATCCCCCTAGGAAGTTCCAAAAAGCTATTAAAAACTCAACTGAAATGTGATGCAAAGACAGGAGGAAAAAGGCAGCGTTTAGTGGAAGCTGCCAAGCTGTGTATGCTCACAGGGAACAGCCAGAACCATCCTGCTCCAGGTGCTCTGCACAGAGATTGGGGTGCTGAGCTGGGCACTGGAGCAGGGGACAGCAATCCCTCCAAGGCAGCTGGCTTTGGGTGCCACGTACAGCACACTCAGGGATTCAAAACAGGATTTCTGCAAGACTTAAACGGAGCAAATACCTTGTGCCTGACCCCTGTGTAAGCTCCTGTCATCCTGTGAGAACTGCTCAGGCTATGGAAGGGACGAGGGAATGAAAGAGCCCTTCAATCCAAGCACATTCCCAGGGGGTAAATCAGCTCCCCTGATTTCTGGGAAAATACACATGGGTTATATTCTCCTAACCCATTCAGAAACCAAACCTGGTCCCTGCTCTGTTCCTGGATTTTGGCTGCCTTGGGTTCTGCTGCTCCTGCTGGGAGGGTTTTGGTGCATTTCCCTCCCTGGTGGCTGCAGCATCAGCAGGAGGCAGAACACACAAACTGATTTTTCCAAGACAGACTGAACTGGCAGCAACTGCCAAAACCATCCTTGGAGTTTCATGAGCAAACCTGGCCAGGGGCCAAGCAAAGCCCTTCCTGGTCCATCTTCCCAACTGCTGCTGGGTTAAACTCCCAGGGATAACTCCCAGCCCCTCACTCCCCCACTCACAGGTACAGCCAGGTGATGGCAGCCTGCCGTGGGCCACAGTTCCCAAAAAAAGGGTTTGCTGTCCAGGTTTGGTGTCCCATACACCCCCAGCTCTCCAGGCACAGAACACCTTTACCTGCACCATCACACACAGCTCCCTGCATGGGAGATCCAAGCCTGAAAATTGGCCCCAGCTGTGAGAGCTCAGCAGGTCTTTCGAGCAAAATCTGCCTGCAAGCTTCGTATCAAAAGATACAGTAAAATTCACCAGGGCCAGGGCTCCCCCCTCCAGAGGCCAGGAATAGCTCCTGGCCCCACAGCCTCGCTATAACCAGTTATATCACATCCCCGAGGGCTGCTCCCACCTCCTGTGCTCCAGTTAACTCTTTTACAGGTTACAGAAGCACAGGCAAGAGCAGGGAGCAGAGCAAACCTATTTAAATCCCCCTGGTTGCTTCAGCTCCTCCTGCATGGCATGGTAGGAAGGTAACTTTAAATATTCACTGAGTGCAGACAACTTATCCAACCTGCCCTGCCTGATTACTGTTCAGCAGCGCTTAAAAACTGCATTAATAACCTTAAATGAAGATAATTATTTTTAAATTAATACATCTCAGGGCCACAAATGGAGAGCACTGCCCAACATGACTGGGAGGGGGAATTTCTGCAATGCCCAAGTAATGAGGGACAAAGGCCCCAGTGGGAAGCAATTAAGCCTCTCGTCCTCAATCTACAGGCTACTGGCAAAACTTCACCTTGTGCAGGCTGAGAGGGAGAGAGAAGAGGGAAGGGAAGGAAGGGGGAGATGGCATTCTGCCCAGGGACCTCCTTTGGAAGCCCTGCCAGCAGTACTCAGTGGGAGCACAGATTAACTGACCATTCCCACTGCATCAGTTCCTCACCTATGTTACACCACCTTCCCAAAGGAATGTCCTGTGCCATGGCCAAAATACAACCAGAACACCTTTGGCTGCCACAGTTTAATGTCCTGGTGGAGGACAATGTTTCCAAGGGCATGTTCAAGGTCGATCTGCAGCACAGCTCTGAAGGTGGAGCAGGATGGACAGAGGTGGGGAACCAACTGCTCACCTTCCCAAAACACAGCCCAAGCCCTGATTTTTCACCCAGATCAGTGGAAGGAGAAGGCCCCTGGCTGTCCCTGCTCTCCCAGCCCAGGAGGGTGTGCAGGGCAGCAGTGAGAGGCACTCTCCTGTGCAGAGGAGCAGGAAGCTGGGCCAGGACAGACGTGCTGACACCCCCAGCCTGCCCCAGCGTCAGTGACAAAAGGCTCCTGGGAAGCTCCGGCCAAGCCCTGTAACTCAGCGTTCAACAGAACCCAACAACACAGCCTGAGCTGCAGAGGAAAAGGATTCTGCCAGAGTTTGTAAATTCTTCCAGCTCCAAACACTGAGGCCAGTCCAAAGAAATGTATTGCCTCTACAGTGCAGAGAGCATGACATAATTTAAATGCTTCTAAGTTAGTATCAACTAATTTTTCATGATAACCCTCTAAAATCAGTGATGGGAGCCCTCTGTTAAGATTCTAGATAATCTGCTAAAACAAGAAAAATTCACAGGAAGGAATAAGAAATGTGTGAAGCAATTTACCTCCTTCCCAACACACTCCAGATGATTTCTCTGAAAAGAACAAATGGAAACTTTAACCCTTAGCCTTGATTAATTTCATCTACATACTCTAGCTGCACATGGCAATCAGTTACTGATGAGCAGGTTCGACTTCATCTGCTGAGTCAAGCCCATGGAGCTGCAAGGCTCTGCACAGGGCTGAGCTTTCCCTCTGATGCGAGACCACTAAAATCTTGCAAAATGCCCAGATTTGCCTGTTACCGCTGCTGAAATACTTTCCCAGCTTTATGAAATGCTGTGTTTGCTTTTATCCTTTCCCCCTCGCACACAAATGGGCTGGTGAATTTCAGGAACTGCAGCACTCCCAGCTCCAGCTCACCAAGGGGAGATGCTCCCCTTGCCAGGGAGGGAGCCCACCAGCCTTTATTAAACCAACATCCTTGTCACTCCAAAGCAGATCAAATAACCCTTGACTGGGAATAAAAGGGCCCTTGAGGAGCTGCACCACAAACCAAGAGGGGAAGCAAGGCAAGAGAAAACATCCATACTTTTTCCAAAGGAAGGCAGCATCTCCCAGCTCCGAGAGCTTGTCTCCCTGTGTGATGTTTACTCACTCAGTGACCACAGGGCAAGTCATTTCAGCCTGCACAGCACTGACTATCAAAGAGGCTTGGGAGAAGCTCAGCTGGAGACTGTAGGGCTCAGCATCTAAGCACACATTTGAACTCACAGCATTTGGGGAAGCCTCATTAGGTTGAGTGCGTTGCACAATCGAGTGCTATGTGCCTTGATTTCCACAAAAAGAACAGAAATATATCCCCACAGCTCAATGGAGCCTGTGAGGTTTCACTCATTAAATGCCTAACCTGCTGCAAGTCTGATTTGAAGATGCTGGAATAGCACAAGACATTGTTACTGACATTATTGTTATTAAAGGAAGAATAAAAAAATATTGTTCCTAGCTAGGATGGCCATATCAAACTACCAAGCAAGAGATAAATCAGCCAAGGTCTCCAAAAAAAGACATTATTCTCCTTTACTCCAACATCTTAATGTGCATGACTTTTTTTTGTACTAGAAATATATTTCTATAAATCCTCCTCTACAGAAAGCTTTGCTTTCAGAAGGGGAAAAGTAGCAGATAAAATACTGCCCATCAAAATGAACTCAAGTCTCTAGCAACATAACTAAATGTGTAATGTTACAGATGTTTTATGGCCACAATGTCGGATCCATTTAGATCATTTTTACAAACCCAGCAAGAAATCTCTCCCCAGCGCTGGAAACCACGCCACAGGTCTGGGAGCAATTGTTTATTCAAACAGAGATGCCACCAGGGAGCAACAGCATCTCCCCACCAGAGCTTGGAGGGCTCATTTCTCAGCCACGTGCCACCAGGACTGAGAGCCAGACAGGGATGGCAGGCTGGAAGAGGAGCTGGTCACCACACAGGGGCCCTTCTGCTGCTCCCTAAAGCTGACACATCCCTGCTTCCTGCCCCTGGATGTCCTGCTGAGAATGAGGAGGGCAGGCACACTGTGAAACCAGCAGCAAAGGTGCTGCCCGCGGTGCCACCACACCAGCAGCGAGGACAGCAGGGACAGCAGGGACAGTGGCACAGCAGGGACAGTGGCACAGCTGCCTCCTGGCCAAGAGCAGCCCAGGGTCCCCCTCCAGCACACACCTGGGTACACAAACAGAACCACTCCTGTGTCACGCCAGGCACTGCCAGCAGCCCGTGCTGAAGCCACACTCTGTCTGCAGTTCTGCTCCCCAAGCCCATCAGCCAGTCATACCCAACATCAAAAGATTTATTGCCCACAGTGATAACTGCCCCACGCTGCTTTGTTAACTGGGACTGGCTTTGCCCTCAGAAGGGTAGGAGCCCAATAAATCAGTTATCTCCAGGAAGAATTTATTTAAAGCTGTTAACACTGTAACCCCGAGCACTTGGCAGGAGGTTCAGTGAGGAGGGATGTGGTTGTGCCTGGCGTTTGGGGCAGGACACACTCAGCAGCCAGGGGAAGGAAACCAGCTCTGAGCAGCACCTTGATGGGTCCAGGTTTGCCTGCCCACCTCAGCAGGCACCTCTCATGCTCCTGTCCCACAGGGAGCTGTGCCAGGACATCCAGCACCACTGTCACCACAGGCCTGGGCTCCCCACAGCAGCTCAGGGACTTCCCCAGACAGGAGGGAACTAAGCCCATGCCAGCCTGAGGGACACCTTGGGAGCCCAGCCTGAGCAGAGACAGCCAAGCTCTGTGCTACCAACCAAGCTGTGGACACCAACAGCAGATCCTCAGGACGCCCCAGCACAGCTCCCTGTCCAAGGCAGCAGCTCAGAGCTGTGCAGGTGCTGGACTGGCTCACAGAGCAACACCAGCTATGATGGAGGGACTCTCTTACCTGATCTATAATACCAACAGGTCTCTAATAATAATGATGTTACTGAGAATAAACACTTGGCTGGATGTACACTCCTTCCCCACCTTCCCCAGCACAAGAACCCTGCCAGTATCAAAGCCTATCACAGCTCAATACACTCACAGACTTTCAAGTACCTAGATCATTACAACACTGCCAAAAATGTCGCATAAAAAGGCCAAGTCACTGAGATGACTGGATTTCCAGGTCTGGCAGGACATGAAAAGCTGGGACAACTTCCCATGAACAGGCACTTGTGCAGAGTGACTCCAGCCAAGAGTGAGCACTGTTAACATCTGCCTGCTGCAGGGCTGAGCTCCTGAGGCTGTGCTGGGAGCAGCGCTGCAGGAGCAGCAGCAGCACCTCTGCCAGCAGGGCTCTGCCACAGCCAGGGGTGCTGGGCACTGCAGGAACAGTGCCAGCCCAGCCTGACCCCATAGCTGTACCCACAGCACAGCTCCTGCCAGAGCCAGGGGTGCTGGGCACTGCAGGAACCCACCCAGCCTGACCTACACTCAGCTGCCCACCTGGAGATTTTGTTCCTCCTGAGAGCTGCAGGACCTGTACCTACAGTGGGAATTTTAATGTAAGTGCAGGAGCCCTGTGCCGTGACTTGGACAGACAGACACAGGACTAAAACATTTGTAAGGACCCGTGAACCACCTCTGAGCCACACACACAGTGCTGTACATTAAAACAGCTCACAGAGGTTAACAATCAAACCTTTCATCCCACCTCTTCAGCCTCGCACCTCCAACGTGCTGCACAGCGTGTAAGTGAGCTATGCAGACTGAATTACACAGAGGAAATGTTTGCCTTTTCCATGGAGACTGACTCACCAAAACAAGGTCTCCACAAGCTGTACCTGCAGCCACACCATGACAGCTGCAAGCCAGGCCCATGTCCCCAGGAGCTGCAGAGACCTTCCCTGCCGCTCCCTGACAGGGATCTGCCACCCACCAGAGCCTGCCCCTCCTGAGCCCCAAGCTCTGCCCCAAACCTGCTGCCAGCTCTGGGGAGGCTCTGATGGGTCCTGTGCAGATTGGAAAATGTGAGGTTCTCCACACAGCTGCAGCTCAGCAATCCTTCATCCACTGTTAAATCACAGACCACATGCGGAGAGTTAAAGACTTCTACAGGACTCCAGGGACTAATCGAGGAATGATTTCAGCTTCTAACTGTGCTCTAACCAGGCACTTAGGATGCAGAGCACAAGTTTGTGATACTATTGTGCACTGTATCAAAATGACTTTTTGATACATTTTTGCAAATAACTAATAAGGAAAAGAGAAAAAAACACATCACCCTGGTATTTAACATAATTCTTCCCCTCTGTCCCCTATCCTTATTTTCACATTCGTGACAAACAGCCTCTATCTTCAATTAGGCCTGTTTTATGCATGCATAAAGCCCCCAAAATATGAAAGAGCTTTTATGCAACACCAGATTATCTAATGTGCACATATTTTGCAAAAGAGCACTTTTTAAATACCTAGTCACAGAGAAGGGGAAAAAAACCCCATTCCATTCAGGAGGAGAGAAAGGGAGAAGAGGGAAAAAAAAACCACATAAAAGCTGCAAAAAAAGAAAGTGAATGCATTTGTATATTAAGCAATCAAGTGCTGTCACACACTGAAAACACAAAGCACTGAAGTTTAAGTGGGCACACACCAAGGGCCTTACCATGGGACACACTTTTCAGCAGCACAGAAAGCACTCCCTTATCAACCCAGCACAGTATGAAGCAGGATCTCTGCCTATTAAAAAAAAAATCCAGAGAAATAACTTCTCTTGACAGCCTGACAGCTGACATTCTTAACTGAAAAAACCGAGTGCCAAGAATTATCAGGCCTGGCTTTTCTCTCCCTGATAGATGACAGAGCAAAAAACAACAACGGCCACACACATCTCATAAATCACAACTTTTATTGAATGCCTCGCCACATAATAGCAACAGTCAAACTGAATAAAGAGGCTTTTCAGTGCGTGTCTGTAAAATACTGGGGGAGCACCGAGATCACTCCCAGCACCAAGAGCCTCTCCCAGGTCGAGCAGGTATTAATACCAGCGTCACTGTATTCCTTACAGAGCCACCTGGGGAGTTCAGAGGGATTTTCTCTTTCATTGCTTCGTTAAGAGGCACAGAAGAACGCAGAGCAGAAAACCAGAAATTCTGTGCAGGGACAGAGGCAGAAGGAAAGGCCAAAAGCTCTGCACAGGTGAGCAAAGGAGTCCAGGTGCCAGCAGCAGGGTCTGAACTGGGACAGGAGTCTGGCCTTTGGGAAAAGTCACCTGCAGGCACACAACCAGCTGTGCCTGGGGTTTTCCCTCTGAAGCAGCAGGAATCTGCCTGCAGGTTCTTGGGAGCTGAGCCCACAGGTGAGTCCTGAGCACACAGGTGAGCCCTGAGCACGTGGGCACAGCAGGTCAGGAGAAAGCAAAGGCGGGAGCCCCACCAAGGGAAATTCCTGTGATGTCCCACCACCACAGTGACACCAGCGGAGTCTGATCAGCCTGGATATAAAGCACTAATGCTCCTTTGTTCACTTTTCAGCACTCACTGACTGGCTCCATTAAGATATTAATAGTAAAAATAACAGAAATTATAATAATGATATCATCTACTTTTATCTGAAATAGTGAAATATCAATAGTACCTTTCCTCTAAATAGTTTAGAGGCACTTCACTTTTTGATTTCAAGACAGTCCTAAAAGTGCATTTAAATCTCCTCTGTTATAGGAAAATTTCTAATACAATCTTTCCAGCACATAAACTAAAGAAAGCAGAGGGGCATTTTTATATTAAATCAATTACCAGAACTTCCCTTCTCTTCACCCAAGCTAATTAAAATTTCATGTGCTTCATACCAGTAACTGTGTAGAGGATCACAGCTGGTGTTTTCAAAGTCAAATAAAATAAAAATACAAGGGGATCTTGGTCTGCAACCCTACTGCTGCAAGACAAAAATAGATACTCTGCTCTTAGTGAAATCCAAGTCAGTGCAAATTTGATACCTAACTCCTTTGAAACTTTAAACTTGAGCATAATTTCAGAGTGCCTCAGCCCACTAGACCGGAGCCTACAATTTTCAGCAGAATAAGGAGTCTCTGAGGAGACCTGGCCAGGTCTGGGCGAGTCACCTGAGCTCCAGGGCTTTCGAGTTTTGTTTCTTTCTCAGATCAGCACCAAAGTGGCCATAACACACAGGAGGAGCCCCAAGTGTTTGCTCGGCAGAGTCTGGCAGCAGGCTCTGCTCAGGAGTCAGCCCAGGGCACAGCTTCAGCTGGCCCCGGGTACCCCCAGGGGTGCCCCTGCAAGGCTCTGGCACCTGGGCACAACCCAGGGGCCTGGACTGCAGCACCAGGACAGCAACCAGGCTCACAGAGCAGGGACGGGGTTACTGTGACAAGGGCAGGTGGCTGTGACAGCGATTTTGGGGTTCTCCTGCCCCCCTTGCACCTGGTGTGTGACTCTGCAGCCTCCCTGGAGAGCCCTCAGCTGGGATGCTGAACAAGATCCCTGCGCTTCAAACCAGAGCCCCTGACCTCACATTTTACTGAGTGCAACCCCCTTCCTGCATCTGTTTCCAATATTGTCTTTTTTGGGAAAACAGACTGAGCATATGTTCCCGAGGCTGCTGCCCACACGGTGGGTGGGTGTTACAATCAACTTCTGTGCACCAGGCTCCCGGCGTGTCTGACTACCACAGCAAGGCTTGGCCTGCTCCTCCTGCCGAGCTCAGCATCAAAAGAATGAAGCCACTAGCAAAGTTAACGAAACAACACCCGAGCTAAGGCTGAGCTCAAGTTTTGAGTGAGCTCCTTCCCTCTCCATGAGTCCCAAAGTCAGGAACAGGCACAGTGACACTGCCAGGGCAGCGCTGCCACCAGCACCCTGCAAAGTTAATGAAACACACCCAAGCTTAGGCTGAGCCCAAGTTCAGAGTGAGCTCATTCTCCCTCCATGAGCCCCAAAGTCAGGAACAGGCACAGTGACACTGCCAGGGCAGCGCTGCCACCAGCACCCTGCAGCCAGCCCTCCCTGCTCCCACTGAAGCCACCCCTGGAGTCACAAAGAGCCCTGCTGAGAAGGGCTGCTGCTGCTTTGGGAGGGGGTGGGGACTTTGTTTCCAATATCCATCTGCTCCTGCTGCTGCTCTGAATGTAAAATCACACTTGTGAATCTGTGACATCCTGCCTGGTTGCTGTGGCAATGGCTATGCCGTCACCAAAGGCCAGTCCCTTCCTTTGGGAAGGAGCAGCAGCAAAGATAATCTGTTCACTTAAGTGCTGCTCTCCAGCAACCAACCACCCAACAAGCCCAGATAAGGGCAGAAGAATTAAGAGGGAAAATGCCAACCAGAGCAGATTTGCCTCTAGACCAAATGTTGTCTAAGTTTCTCAGGAAGGCATTAGCATTTCTTTGATTTCCAGTGTTTTTTCTTTGTTCCATTAAAAACTACAAATCCACCATTAATGAAAATTCAGAAATGTCTGTGTTCACTGAGCGTGCAGCCATAAACACCAGTGTGGATTGTATTATTTCTAATCTGCTTCATGGGAAGAAGACAGAGATTTGTCTGAAGTGCTGCATCATTCTTCCCATACAAGGGCCCCATTACCAGACTACACTTATTTGCAAGTCAAATGACAATGCCACTATTTGAATACATTTCCAAGCCCAAAAACCCAAGCCAGTGCTCTGGCTCTCCAGAGCTAACTCGATCTGACAGCCATAGCATTGATGCCTGCCAGTGCTGATTGACTGGTGGGATATATTTAGGCACAGGAGGGGAAAGGGGGAAGGGAGCGGGCGAGTTCCTGAATCCAAGTATACTGTTAGTAACCAAAAATAACAAGCACTGATTCAGCTCCATCGCTCAGAACGGCCTCAGCTCCATCACAGGGAATCCAGCTAATGGAGAATTTACTACCACATGGGCAATGCCAAAAAACACACACAAAAAACTCACAAGAGCAATTAGGGCATCTGTGCCCTGGGTTTACAACAAATACAATGAAACTATCATTTCCCTTTGCATCCATCTTCTAAAATTGCTTAAATAAAGAAGAAAAGACTGAATTGGAAGGCAAACAATTTTCCTCCTTTTCCAGCAAGGGACAAACACTTATTGTGCACACAGGTGTGTGTGTATCTCCATACTCCACACAGCTATTATGTGCTCTCCTGCCCTTTCAACTCCCATCCTTGTTCAAAACACTACGCTGGGAGGGAAAGTGCCACTAGCTATGGGGAAAAGACCCTCTCCAGCGTTAGAGGACAACATGCCAAGTGTATTTGAAGAGCTGGATTCAATCTTTCCTGCCCCTTCTCTGAAGTGCTATGCTGAACCCTGGGAAGTGAACAGTATTTACACATGGAAATCAAAAACACACAGAGACAAAATATCCCTGATATATCTGGAGTTCAGAAGGAGGGAAAATAAAGCCTGTTTGTTTTACTAAACTCTCCAGGCATCCAGGATGTCACCTGGAGCTGCTCTTGGGCTGCTGCAGGAGCTGGCAGATACACTCTGGGTCCCCTCACACCAACACCAGGGTGAGGGGGAACTGAAAAGCAGCCCAGAACCCCTTCCAAAAGGATGTGCAATGTGACCCCAGCTATGAGATGTGAGCTCCACTTCAGGGCACAGAGCTCTGAAGGGTTTGCATTTGCTGCTGCTGATGCCCAAAAATCCACAGACAGCTTCAAGGGGCAGACAGGCAAAGGGAAAGGCTTGTAAAAGCTGGGAGAGATTATGTGACTGCCTGCCCCAGCAGCTACAGGAGGTCTAAATACCTGAGATTCCAGGTAAGCACCTTACCAGCAACACCCCACATCCTCCCTGGAATGAAAGTCAGACAGGGAAAATAGAAGGCAAACGCCTTCTCCTTTAACACAAAGCATGCATTTCTCAAGCCAAAAAACCCAGCCCAGCTTGTTATATTTTCAGAACAGCGATGCAGCCTTAAAATTTTAAGGTTTTGTTTAAGAAAAGAGAACCTTTAAGTGTAAGCGGAATCAGGCACCAGAACCTTAATTTATCAATTAGACGCCATCTGTGGATTGTGTTCCTTGGAATAATTGTTAGATTTGACAATGCACTGCTGCTTTACAAAGTTTCTGCCAGCCTTGCTACCATTTAATTAAATTTCTGCACTTAACTTTGATTGCACTGAAAGCACTGCTGGTTTCTGCCGATCGAGTCCCTTAGCCACCTGCTGTGTTAGAACTAACCATGTTTCCACAGTTGTATCAAAAATTATGGGTTTTATTTTTAGTCTTTGTCTTTTCTCAGTCTTCACCAAAAGGAAAAATAATAGTAATAAAAACCCCAATGATTCTGGCGTGCTGAAGCCGTAATACCCAACGTGGAAAGCAGCAGCAACTTTCATGTCTCCCAACAAAAGCCAGACGCTTCTCTTTTTGTCTTCCAGCACAGAACAAGTGTCAGGGCATGATGGCTTAATGCTCCACGTTTTGCTTAAACAAAATGAGCTTCCTGTACCTCCTCATTATATTTGTATACATCTCTTGTATTTATATGGAGGGATAAAGGCAAACACACCAGTCATTTACATACATAAATATTGCACACGCAAATAACAAGCAAGCTGTCATTCTCGCTTTAGCCCACAGCACAGTTGGGGAAATAGAACTTCAATAATGTCAAATTAGCAGAGTGAAGAGCCCTAAAAGCCTACAAATATCATCAAGCATCCAAGCTGCTGCTGTGAGTAACCTCGGTGTGAAGAGGAGCCAGGCTGCCAGATCCCGCACCCAGGGCCAGAGCTCCCAGGAGATCCTGGTGTGCCCACCCCAAATGTTCAAATGTTCTCCTCCTTCCCAGCCCGTGCTCCAGCCCAGGGACACACACCTGACTCCTGCCTCTGGGGGTTCAGGGCTCCAGGCAGCCCTGCCCTGGCACAGCAGGGTCAGGCACTCCTCAGTACTAAAACAGCATTTGCATCTATTTGCCTGGTGAAGGTTCACAAAAATAAATTTAAAATTGTAGGAAACCTGTGCTATGTATGCCCACTATCTCAGCTATGCTGTGTCAGCCTCTCTCTCTCTTCCCCTTCTAATTTCTTTTCTGTTGTATGGGACAGATAAAAGCTGCAAGGATTGAGGCAGGTGGAAACGGGTTCTCCTCCCACCCTTGCGACTGTGAAATAGTGAAAAGAGGTTCCTCAACCCAGATTAAATAGCTTGTGCTAAATCAATGTGTGTGAGGTATTTTTAAATCCTTCACTCTAAGTGGTGTCAAAGTACAAAAATGTATTTTACCCACTAGAGCTTAAAAAAAAAAAAAAAATTAATGGAAAAGAAACTCAAAGGCAGTAAGAACAGGACAGTGTTTATGCAGGGGCTACAATTTTGGGCAATCTGATGGCATGCCAAGAGAGGTCAGAGAAATGAACAGGAGCCTGCTTCTGGGCTCTGCTTAGGCCAAGGAGACCCAGTCATTTAGATATTCAAATTATTTTCATAATTCTTCATAGAAGGTTATGAAATATTTATTAGCTACCTGTGGGGCTGAACTAGCACTGCTCCAAGGAAAATACAGATTTAGGCAATTTCCTAAAGCGGGCATTCTACAGCCAGCGAGCCTGGAGCAACTCTTCCATGCCAATATAAGGCATGAATAGGTTTTATGATGCATTTTATAGAAAATTACGACTGCATAATTAAGCGTCAGCATCAAGCCTCCAGTTGGCTACCCCTGCTGAGGAAACGCAGCTGATGCAGCGCCAGGAGGTGCCCGTGCTGCCCCTCCAGCCCCGGGCTCACAGGGATGGAGGATGCTGGGCCTGCCCCAGGCTGGACAGAGCTTTGCTCCACACAAAGCTGTGTTTTGTCCTCTGCAGGGCTGGGCCCCACCTGGACCCTCACACAAACCTGTTCTCTCAAGAGGAGGACGTATCAAAGGCTTTTATCAGTCGCAGCCATGACAGGAGCTGTCCTGGGGAAAACCTTGTTTCCAGGACCACAATCTGAATTAACTCGTCACTTTTAATAATGTGGTGTGCCCAGAGTCAGCATGGGACTGAGGTACTCCTGTACACAGATCAACTCAGCGCTCACTCTGGGCACTGAGCTCTGCCCTTGGTCAAGACTCACCAGGGCCAAACTTGGAATCTGGACCTGGGCTGGAGCCGAGGTCTCCCCTCTGGACCTGACACCTTCCTGCTCTGCCCTCCCAGGGACCTCCATCACCTCACTGCTGCCCAGACCTGCCACCAGAGCCCTGCTTTACACTAAAACATGCTGTAACAGGCTTTAAAACCCTCAAATATCACAAGTCTGATTCCAGTCAGGCAAATTCCTCCTGCTGTGTTCACACTGTGCCCCTGGGCAGTTGGCTCCCTCTGTCTGAGTGCCAGATCTTCCAGAGGTATTAGGGGTCAATTACATTACAAGGAGGTATAGGAGAAGAAAAGACACTTCTTGGTCTGCAGTTCTGCCCTAAATTAACTTTTAATATGGAACAGAATGTCACATTTGCTTCTCCCCATAATCTAAAAATTTCTCCTTATGCAGCAGCAATAAGGAGAGCTTTTAAAAATTAAAAAGACCTGAAAACCACACAAGGGTGTATTTCATGGCTATAAAAAAGCATTTAAAATGTAGAGTTAAAAAGGTGTTTCAAGTGTCTTCATCAAAGGAGGTTGAAAATGGAAGGAAAATAGGATTTTAAAAATGCCCATTTTCTTTAAAATCAGCTTCGTGAGTCAGAGCACACAAAACCTTTTTGCTGCTCTGAGGATCCTGAACGTAAATCCAGCCAGCACTGCAGCCAGTTTGTTTGTTGAGAGTAACAGTGCAATTATCAGTGACACGTACAGCCTTTTCTCCCATTTTTGTGTGAATTTCTGCTATATTCTGTGGCAATTGCCAGCTCTCCCCGACACCCCAGGAGCTCTGGAAAGGAACCCCCAAATTCAAAGCTGATCAGGGAACACTTTTTCAGGGGAGGCTTTATTCATCTCCCCTCCCAAAATCCTTCTCCCTTCCATCTCGATTTTGTTAAAAACCACAGAAGATGACTGAGCATGATCTGGTACCTGGGAACTTGCACCTCTTCACCAAACCAGACCTGTGGGATCTGACCCCGTGCAGCAGTGCTGCAGATGCAGTGTTTGCTGAAGGCTGAAGCATCAATGACACATGCTGCTACCCAGCAGAGCCCTGCAGTGCTTCTTCCCGTCCTTTATTACTCCCTGTTAGTCAACCACCAAGTTTGTTTCCCAAGTTTTTGCAACAACTCAAGTCCCACCCTTCAGCTCCCTGATTTTTGATCACGCCCTCCAAGCATCTCAGACCTTTACCACCAAACCTCAAATCAAGATTCCAGCTGTAAATCAAGCAGAACAAGCTCTGATTTACCTCTCACCTTAAACCAACAGGATATTACAACAAAAAAATATCCTGGTCTGGTTGCCAGAAGGAAGCAAAGCATCCATGTTACAATTAGCATATGCAAATCAGCATATGCTACCGCCCAGCCCTTCCCTCCCTCAAACTGAGCAAAGTACAACTGAGCAGTGCTGAAATGCAAATTACCCAGCAGAGAGTTTGGGGACGTGCAGGAAACATAAGGACTTGGTGTCTGGATGCATTCCAACGAGAGTAGCTGCAAACTAAAACAACACTCGAGAATATGTGAGGAAGCTTTTATTAAAAAAAGAATCTGCTCTCTTTAGTTAATAGTGGGAATGATGCAATTACTAGAGAGCCAGGATACCCTCAGGCCCCAGATTCTATTCTAACTACAGAGAAGGGAGAAGGCAGGAAGCAGAGCTGTTCCTGGAGCAGCTGGTGGCCCAAGGGCAGGGGACACTGGCCCAGGCTGAAGGGGAGCTGCACACAGAGCTGGGCTCAGAGCACAGAGCCAGCACCAGACAGCAGCCACAGCCCCCAAACACACTGTGCCCACCCAGGGACACCAGGGCTCACCTCTGCTGCCACTCCAAGTGTGCCCAGCACCAGCTCACCCATCACACACACCCAGCTATGGGCACAACAGGCTCTATCCACAGCCCACGGCTCCCAAATGCGCCCAGCACCAGCTCACCCATCACACACACCCAGCTATGGGCACAACAGGCTCTATCCACAGCCCACAGCTCCCAAATGTGCCCAGCACCAGCTCACCCATCACACACACACCCAGCTATGGGCACAACAGGCTACACAGCCCACAGCTCCCAAAATGCCAGGGAGGGTGGATCGACAACAGGAGAGACTCTGCTGAACCCTCTCTGCTTTTGGAAGAATTCAGGTAAGATTTGGAGCAGGAGGGCTGTCCAAGGAAATGGTGAATCCAGGATACCTCATGCATTAAATGTAATAGTAACCATAATTTCTGACCTACAGTGAAATGAATTTGCAAATGACTAGTAATACACAAAATGGAAAGAGAGGGCCTCGCTGGCTGCTAATCCTCACTAAATAATTACATTTACATATAAATGTAAACACACATACAAACCTACATCAATAAATAGCTGTTAACAATACAACTGTAAAGCTCTGTAATTTCTTTTAAGAAATTAAGTCCAATTCCATGTTGAAGGAAAAGATTGAATGCTGTAGGATATGTAATACAAACAGTGCAGAGAGTATCACTCAGTCAGGATTAACACATACTTTTTCTTCCCTCTATAAATCATTTGTGTATTGAGACATGCAGCTAAATCAGCTAAAGTACAGATCTAATTAAAGAACCTGGAAACTGATTACTGCACTATGGAACACATCAAGGGGTTTTTCTTCCTTTTTTTTTTTTTTTTTTTGAAGAAAGATCTGGTCTGAAATCTTATCAGTCCCACACATGCCAGAATTAGTCCCTGCCTTTGTGTCAGATGGAAACTGTATCGAGAAAGCATCAGGCAGAACTCATGGTTGAGATGAACAGAATGCAGCTGTCTTCATCTGCCAGATTATATTCTGTGCTTTCCACTATCAGCAGACAAACTGCAGGTGTAGAGCTCCTCAGGGCCAGACACTAAGAACTAACACACAAATACAAGTGCTTAAACTGAAAGAAGTTCCTGCCTCACCAAGAACTCAAGTGAAAGGCTCTGGAATGCCTTTACTTCATGAGTATTAACTCCTGAATAATAAACCTATTTGCCACAGCACCAAGTTGTTCTGAAGGACTGGAAATAAACATTAAAGCAAGGCTTCTCTCACACCTTCCCCTGGAACCAGCCCTGGTGACAGATGAGGTTCAGCAGCAGAGATCAATGGGATCCTCAGCCCTGCCAGATAAAACCCCTCCTTCACCTACCTCTGCTCCTACCTACAGCACTGGGGCAAAGAACCCATTTGCTCCCAATCAAGGAGAGAAATGAATGGGTTTAGGGCCCCTCATTCCTCAGATGCCTCTGATTCATCTGTCCTGACTGGCTTCACACAAAAGCTGCTGCTGCTGATGGCCATTAGGTCAGACACACTTTAACACCAGCTATTGCTATTTTAAAACATGTTGATGCTGCTCTGAAACAGCATTTTACTCTTACATCCTAATCATTGTTATGGCTTCTGACAGGTTTTAAATACAATAGTATTAACTGCAATTAATTCATTTGGAATTAATGCGAATATTGCAGGCACTTCAGCAGATCTCTGCTGCAATTCACCACTCATTATTGCACCATTATTTTTTAAGTGTTATCCATAAAGCAGGCTGCCAGGGCATTTGCATTTAGGTGACAGAAGTAGGAACAGAGAGGAACAATAAATTAGCACAAAAATTAAGCAGAAGGAGCGGGAGAATTACACTGTCTGACGTTTTAATATTCCTCATGACTCTGGTTCCCAGTCGGGCAGAGGGCTGTGCACCCTTCCCTCCCCACATGCCCTGAGCCCAAAGCAATGGCTGTGCAGCCTCATCCTTGCACTTTTTACTTTTTTACATGCTCACACTCCTGCCCCAGTGCCCTGCATCCCCCACACCACCCTCCAGCTGGCTGCAAGATCAGTCCCAGGCAGACAGAAAATAGACAGGTTTTTTCCAACAGAGCCATTAAAAACAGCCAGTGTGTCCGGAAGGTAGGGCAGAAATAAAGCATTATTAGACCATTAAACGGGGTGCCCAGCAGCACTCCTCCCTGGGCAGGAAAAACCTCTTTGGTGCAGTTAACAGCTGGTTTTAGAGCATTAATGACCTCAGGTGAAAACAAACTGGTCATTAAAACCACGCTTTAAGGGGATTAGCTATCACCAGAACATACAAGTTACTTAAACTGAAGTAGTTCCATATGGTTAATTTATAATTTCCAAGGTATTAATCAGCGAAATTCTGATGGTTCCTAGATAAAGTGTGCAAGGGGGAGATTCACCCTCAGAGCAATCTGAACTGGAAGCAGTGCTGGCAGAACAGTTTCATTTCTCAATTTGCTGGCTAAACTAAAAACAAAACAGAACCAAAAAACCAGAAGGACGAATTTGCCTATGATTAAACAAACATGTTTTCATTTTGGCAAAACTTAAAAGGAAAGGAAAAAAAAAAAGAAAAATTTCATTTTGAGTCAGTCCACATCTTGTTTCAACTCTGAGCGGAAATACACTGCAGGTTTTTCAGTTTATTTAACCCCTTTTAAACCTTTTCCCTCTCAGGGCCACTTTTAAACGTGCAGAGTGCAGGAAGGGGAAAAATGGAAGTTTTTTGAAGATCTCAATGCACAGGTGGGAGGGAGCAGAGGTGGGTGCTCAGCAGCATCCAGCATATTGGAGTGTGGGTCAGGAAATCTGTCCTAAGAGCTCAGCCCCAGCCCTGGGCTCACTGGGACACCGTGGCCAGCAGGTTTTACACTGTTTAGTGTCACTGCTGATATCCAAAGATAAGAGATCTGAGACATTCAGATACCCAGGCAATCTAAAGGGCACTGAAGCTGCAGCACAACAAACACACAGATGTTAGAGCAGGACAAACTCCACGCTGATTCACACACCCTGGTGAGCAGCCAAACAAAACCACCGAGGAAGGGCAGGCACGTGCCCACCCACCACGAGAAGGGAGAAAAGACACCCCTGGAAAGTAAAGAAAACAAGCTGTAGCTCATTGAGAGACTGAATCCATTTAAATTACAAATACACTGCTAAATACAAACTCCCCAGAACCTAAAGTCGTTTTTAAAACTGTTCTTTTTATCACTGAAACCTTGGGGGAAATTTTAGAAGCTCATTTCATCCTTGTAACACAATGACTCCTCCACAGTGCAATACTTTATTAAGATGATTGTATAGGGCTCTGCAGAGAACCAACAACAGGCTTGAGACTTCAATTTGTTCCACAGAACAACAGCATTAGCAAATAAAACACCCTGAAGTTCTCTTTGGCTGAATCTTTACTGTGAAATGTATCTCTCAGTCTAGGAAATGCACTTTCCTCTTCTGAATTCCATGGTACCTCCAACCCACCCAAAACCCTGCACAGGGGACACCACCCCCAAGGCTGGTCCAAAGCAAGGCTCCGTCCTGCGACTCAAGAGATACAAAAAATGTTTCCAAGTTCACAAGTTTTCACACTAAAGCAATTCAATTTCAGGATCCAAAGGAAGGATCCATGGAGGCAACAATCGATGTCCTCCCCACCAGGGATGGGGCTGAAGATGAGCACAAACACTGACCAAAGCCTCCTGCATAATCCCAGACCTGTCCTCTCTCTGTCTCTCAAGAACAACATTTGTTTTAATCTTTTTGTCAAAACAAAAATGAAACAAAAAGCCAACCAAACAAGCAACAACAACAAAACCGTTCCAAGAATGCAGAAGGGCAGAAATCCAAACCTAGTTTAGCTCAAAACTCTACTTTACTAAAGGCTGAACTACGCACTTATTTGGGAAAAGAGGACTAAGCTCTTTCCAAGGTCATTTCAAGGTTTTCATACCAGCGAGAGAATTATTTACATGTGACAGTGCATCCTGTGTATTCAGTTGGGAAGGCAAATATGGGTTTAATAAATAAAATTTATAAAAACCAAAGCAGAGGACAAAACCCCGCCTCAATGCACCCATTTCTGCAGCGAAATGGGAGTACAGGATGTCCCTGTCCCAAGAAGGTGTTGTGCCAACATCCCTTAGAGCAACATCAAATATAATTTTCAAACCAATTAGCTCAAAAAGCATCAACACCAAAGCAATGCCTTCCACATTCTAATTACTAGGCCATCCTATTCAATTCTTAATGAGAGGAGAGACAAAGGCAGTATATGTATTAGGGTCTACTTCAAGAATTCTTTTTCTTTTAGCAAACAGATCCTCTTTTGTTCTGGTTAAACACCAATTACTCCGTTCTCTCTAACATGCAAATCAGCTGAAAATAGGGCATGATGTATCTCGATCCTGCACCACTACAAGTTTGAATGAAGGGGGAAAATAAAGCAACCCTCTAGGGGCTTTCAATTCCAAGTACTTTGTACTCTGATAAAGCTCTTTTCAAAGAGCTTTTTGTATTATCTACCGCGGTTCCCATAAGCAGTGATTTTGCCATTATGCCAAAAGAAATAGCACATTTAAGGTGTACAATATAAGCAAGGAAAGGAAAAGTAGCCAACAAAGCTGTTTACATGTAGCTTTGAGTTGTTACGTCCCCACTGCAAACAGCAAAACTCGGGAGCATTATGAGCATCACGGCACGGAGGGAAGGGTTCAGCAGGAAGGGAAGGGGATGCTGGAGGGTTTGTGTCGCTGTTTTTACCTCCCGAGCACCCTGGGGAGGGCTCAGCCCTCCATCACCCTCGCCGACTGCACCTGACCCTAAGAGGTTTAGGAGAAGCCTCTGCTAGTCTCAGGGAGACCTCAGAGCGGCCTGCTGGTACCTACACGGGGCTTACAAGGAATTCTACACCAAAAGACGTGGTTTTAAAACTGGGAATGTGCAGATCTCTGTAAGGTGACCTGAACCCTAAGTGCAGCTGTGTGTAGGAGTGCAAACTGTGCCACACAGTGTCACTGACATACCCAGGGAGTGAGGAACTAAAGGTCATCCCTAAAAACTGCAGCCTCTATGTGGGGAGGAAAAGGGAACCCCTCCATGCAGCACAGGTACCACGGGGCAGTGACAGTGCCAGACCCCCAGCAGGAAAAAGGGCTGTAGGAACTTCTGGCTGGAAACAGCCTCCCTAGGTGAAAAGCCAAGGAGCAGCCTGGAGGGTGGCTGTCCTTGCTGGAAACGCCAGGAACATCCTTGGAACCTGCGCCAGGAGGCCAAGCTCTGAGGAGGAAGCAGCAGCTTGGACAGACCATCCCACACCCTGTCCTCTGCCCTGAGCACAGCCACAGAGCACACACACAGGTACACCGAGCACAACCACAGAGCACACACACACAGGTTACACCGAGCACAACCACAGAGCACGCACACACACAGGTTACACCGGAAAACCACACACACCGAGCACAACCACAGAGCACACACACAGGCTACACCGAGCACAACCACAGAGCACACACACACAGGTTACACCGAGCACAACCACAGAGCACGCACACACAGGTTACACCGAGCACAACCACAGAGCACACACACACAGGCTACACCGAGCACAACCAACAGAGCACACACACACACAGGTTACACCGAGCACAACCACAGAGAACACACACAGCACACGAGCACACCACACACAGGCTACACCGAGCACAACCACACAGTTACAGAGCACACACACACAGGCTACACCGAGCACAACCACAGAGCACACACACACAGGTTACACCGAGCACAACCACAGAGCACACACACACAGGCTACACCGAGCACAACCACAGAGCACACACACACAGGCTACACCGAGCACAACCACACACAGGCTACGCCGAGCACAACCACACACAGGCTACACCGAGCACAACCACACACAGGCTACACCGAGCACAACCACACACAGGCTACACCGAGCACAGCCACAGAGCTGCAGGGGAAAGGCAGCAGAAGGCAAGGAACGTGTCCCTGAGGTTTCCTGAAGAGGCACACACACGAAACCAGCTCCTTCAGAGCCACCAGGGCTCAATGGTTCCATCCTGCTGCACAGGGTGAACCTCAGCCAAGCTTCCCTGGAGTCCCCGGTGCACCTCTGAGGTACCAGGAAAAGAAAAGAGAGCACACACACACAGGAACACACCTGTTGTGAAATCTGCAGATATATGGGTCTGTGAGAAACGAGTCTACATAAAAAATGACGTATTGCCAGCCCTGCAGTCAACAAGGATACAGAATTTGTTGGCTATGATCAAGGTATCTGAGTGCTTGCACTACAGAAATCATTTTGTAATTGAATGTTCTATATCAAAGTGTAATTCAATTTATATAATGCATTAACTATACTTAACATAAATCACACACACGCTAATACTTACATTATACACAGGCAATCACCTCTGGTCTTGTTTTAATATATAGACAGACAAAATACATAAAAATAGCTCATTTCAAGGAGATGGACCCTAGAGTATTTCACATTTCTAAATTCAGCCAAAAACCACAGCGCATTAGTCTCTTCTGCCAAACATTATATACAATCTTCCAAAAAAGTTTTCATCTGGTTTGTTGGCCTTTAATATATTTTTGATTTATGACATTTTGAAACATTTTCCCTTCTGCAGCTCAAGAGGAAAAAAGCATTCTTCTGATTCCAGATTCAGGATTTCTTTAAAGAGAAACCAAAAGTAATAAATCTGAAGTGTCATGCTGCTACTGTATCACACGAGCGAGAAGTATTACAGCATGTGTTGACTGTAGCCTCCAAGCAAAAACTGTATTAAGTAACAGCATTTTCTTACATTACACATTCTTTTTCTTGCCCAAAGCGTGTGTTTCACACAGATGTTCTTCATACACCAATATTATACATGTGCAGCCCGTTGCTGCAGCTCAGGGTCTCTCCCCTCTCCTCACACCAAGTGGTGAGGACATGGTAACCTCATTTGGGAAGCACTAACAGCTCATGGCTGGGTCCTGTGTCCACACCAAACCAACCTCCCCAGAAAGCTCTTCCTTGTCCAGTTTCTGCCCCAAACTTGTACAAGTTCAGGAGCCCAAGGCAAAGGTGTGGGAGCAGCAGGGTGCAACCAGTCCCTTTTCAAAGGGACAGAACTGTGGGATCCCAGAACGGCTCAGGCTGGAAGGGAGCACAGGGGCTCACCTGGTGCCACCTCCCTGCCCAGCCAGGGCCATCCCAGAGCACAGGATTGCAGCCAGACAGCTCTGGAATCCCTCCAGTGAGGGAGACTCCACACCCTCAGCTGTGTCAAACATCAGCTGCACTAAGTATAGCACTCGTCTTTCGGGGTCACTGTTAAGGGGAAGGAGGGTAGCCTGAGAGAAGCCTGAAAATGGAAGGAAAAATGAGCAATAATCCATTTAATGTAATAAAAATGGCAGTTAGTCCAGCGAGCCCATAGACACCAGGTTGATTTCAGTTTACCACTGAGCACTAAGGATAACTGCAGGGCACTGTAAATGTTCATTCCTTTGCGTTAATTGCTGTTAGAGTCATAGTTTAGTATATTATACCAGCCTCAGCTTGCTCTAATTCCTTATCCCATTTGCTTTGGCCAGGATGATTAAAAAAAGAGAGGGGAAAAAAATAAAAAGGAGAAAATGCTTTTAATGATTATCCAAGGGAGTGTGTGAAAAGGCACTAGTAGATGCTCTGCAAGGCACAAGGACAGTCCTGAAGGCATCCCACTGCCACTGTGCAAGGCACGGGTGGGGCTGGGGAGGGAGAGCCTCGTCCCACATCCCACAGCTCAGGATGCCAGGCCAGGAGCTGCAAGGCAGCCTCGTGGAGGCACAGGCAGGCACATGTTGCATGGCAGTGCCAGGGAGCAGAGCTGTGCCCCGTGGGACACACTCCTGCATCCCCAGCTCCCCTGGCCCAAGACGCGCTCGTACACGCACGGCCAGCGCCCGGGGGAGCAGCACGGGAGGCAGCCAGGCTCTGCCAGGAGCCAGCAAAGTGCAGCTCCCAGGAGCAGGGCACACTGCGAGCCTGGCTATCCCTGTGCCCCCCTGTGCTGCTCAGAGAGGCTCTGCAGAGCTACCAAACTCCCTGACACAGATCCAGAATGCACGCAGAAACAATGGCAATTAGGCCCCAAAATGAGCGCTTGGATTTAAAAACAACAAACAAACAGAAAAGCCCACACAACAGCAAACCACACACACGCTCAAAACCATCCAGAAAATCAGATACAGGCAGAGCAGATCCTATCAGCCCCGGCTTCCTCTGTGATTGACACCGGTCAAGTCTCACCATGTTCCTGGAGAGGAAATACATGACCTCCAGAATTAAAAAAGGCAGGCACAGAAATGCAAGGGAAACTGCTTTGAAGAAACAAAGAAGAAGAAAGCAGAGGTGAGAGCCAGCTCCATTCCACCCACGAGCCATGAACACCAATCCAATCCATCAGAGCTGCCACGGCTGCGACAAATCCCTGTGCCAAACGCCAGCAAGATTCTCATTACCAAATAATTGAAAAGCAAAGCTTTGCCACCTTCTCCTGTGCCTGGGAGGCTGGCCCCTGGCACTGGCAGCCCTGCCTCCCCAGAAGGTTTGGGGCAGGGCTTTATTTGCATGGGTTTTCAGCAGAACAGGAGCCCTGTGCCCAGGGTCAGGGCGCACACGTGGCGCGGTGCCAGCGGGCAGCAGGGCAGCTCAGCACCTGCCCGTGCTCAGCTCAGGGCAGGAGAGAGAACTGACGGTTCCAGCAACCTTCACACCTAGACTAATGTACATAATTACACAGATTACTTAATAACTGCATTATAGATATATTTTCCTACACACTAATCATTAGGAAACAGAAAAGAGCTAAATAAAGGCAAGTAAAAGCTCTTACAAAGCCATAAGTTAAGTCACAACTCCGGAGAGAAGTTTGCTACCTCGAGACTAGAATTACAATGCACATTCATTTTGCATCCTTTTATATGAATGATATCTCTAACCACTTTATGATGTTAAATAACACACAGCTGCAGGATTTAATGAGCTGCAGCAACAGGGAAAAGCTGTACAAGGAAGTAAAAAGAAAAGATAGGGAAGCATCTGATTTTCAAGTGAAAGTTAGTGAAATGAAACAGCAATGAAGCAAGCATTGCACGGGGAAATTGTTCAAGATGTTAGGGTCTTCTGAGGTAAAAGCTCTGGGAAAACAAGAGCCACAGAGGAAGCAGATTCACTCACTGGTGGTTAAAACCAAGAGGGTTTCTGGACTTCCAGTAAAGGATGATGTCTTAGTTAAAGGACTGATAAAAGTTTCAGAGGTCAGCTTCACCACTGACCTCATGGGGGTCCCCAGGCAAATTTCTTCACCTTCCCCTGGATTTCATCTTTCCCTCTTCCAAAGAAAGATGGTCTTGCTAATCTCTATCCCCAGAACGTTTCCTGCCCATTCTATTTACCTTCAAAATCTTTTCCCCTTTACAAGCTGACCGATGAACAGAACCTATGCCTGGCAGCTGACCGCACCAAGTAAAGAAAGGAATGGAAAGTCAACAAAAGGGGTTAAAAACAATGCTCAGGTTCAATCTCAAGGAGTTTTTTTCGACAAACAGACTATCAACAGAATACTCTACAATAAATCAACAAGTTGCATCAGTGCTCAGCAGCATTACCAGACCGAGTCCTCATTAATGGTCTCGTTTCCAGTGTCTCGCTCATGCACAGCTCAGGCCCTGCAAGGAGCTGGAAACCCCAGCATCCACCCTCTAGAGTCATTACTCAACAACAAACGAGCACTATATTTAGAACTTTTTCCATGAAGTAGCAGTATCCAAGGGCCATTGAGCCAAGAGGCACTCAAAGGTTAAACAAGCTGACCATGCTCTGCTCCCACCCAGGCTCCTCGCAGGTTACACGGCAGTGCTCTCTCACAGAACCACCTCAGCCTGGTAAAGTGTCTTTGATCCAAGCACTGAGATACTGAACCAAAATTATCCTCTCTCTGCTGCCCATACCCAGGCAGTGACCTTACAATTACAGGAGCACATATGCACAATTACTTTGACTTAATTTAAAAGGCTTTACTACAAAGATTCATTTAACGCATTAAACGATCGAGAAAAACCCCATAAACCCCCTACTTTGTTTTCTCTCAGCTACTTCAGTCGGTATTTCAGCTTCTCAAGCTGCTCTGAACAACATTCTTCATTCTTTGATTTTGCTCATATTTTAGGAAACTACCGTTAGATCATGTAGAGATTTAGATTTCATTCTCTGCAAGCAAGTGTGGCGTAGCTACAGAAACAAGCAGAGAGCAACTCATAGCTCCACTGGAGTTATATGCAGCCCTCAGGAAATTAAAACTACTTCTAGCACCAGTCACCAGGAGGGTTTGAAAACTGGGACTCGCAGCTCCTTAGCACAAAACCCCACCATGGAGCTAAAAGAGCAGCGTGGCTGTGGGAGGACCGTGCTGCCCTGAGCAGCCCCACGTGGGAGAAGGGCAGAACCCACCACACTTCACAGGGTGCTGCAAGGACAAGGGCCCTGTGCATCCCTCCTCTGCCTCCACGGGGATCAGGCCTTGCTACTCCTCTTCCAGAGATGGCACAGGGCTCAAACTGTGTGCATAAAGCTCTTCTGCATCCTGCAATAAGCAGCATAAAGACACCTCAAAGCTCAAGATAAATGCACACGAGTGCCACAGCAGCTGTGGCCTGCTCGACAGAAGTGACAGATAAACCAGCCTCATCACATTAACAGAAAAACATCCACCTTGCAGAGCAGCCTGAGCTAGAAAAGCAGCCTGGATAAGCACTAACGTCAGTGTCTTGCACTGCTGTGCTTCCTCCCAGGCTCTTACGAAACATGACCAGCGGGGCTGGAAGCCTCACATCCAAGGACAAAGAATCAGCAGGCATGTAAGCACCAATATTTATGTAATGTATGTCATGTTCACAGCCACAATGAAATCATTGTCTTCCAAGGGGGTTGGTATGTTTGGAGCATTTGTTTGTTATTTCTGAAGATGCAGGAGGCAAAGCAGTTAAAAATAAAGAGGTCACTGCATGCAAAATTAATCTTTAACTGCCTACACTGCTTTAAATGACTTGTAAGGATTATGGTGCACTCCCCAAGCTGTGAGTACCTTTGTTAACAAACAACTCCTCCAGAGGAGGTGGAGGGCAGACCAGTAACATAACTCAGCTGGCAAGTTTTATCCCTTTTCTTTTTCCCCAGGCCACTCTTTCACTGGTTCCCTTTGGTGGGAGCTCTGCCCCCATGCTGCAAAGAGCACAAGGACAGCTGGGCTCCAGGAGATGCTCTCAACACTGGCATGACAAGCAGACAAGACAAAGCCTCACCAGTTTCACAGCCTTGCCTAAACCCATGCTTGAAATGGAAGGAACAGGCTTTAATTAATATTACTGCTGTGAGCAGGCAACAGAGGATTCTTTTTAAAACACAACCTTGTGTTGTTAAATACTCAACACCATGTCATGTGCAATCTGACTTTAATGCTACACACAAAGCCCCAAAGAAGGCACACAGCAGAGATGTGGCTCCTTCCCTTTGTAGCAAGAGATGGTTGTTTAGCACTTGGTTACTACCAAAAGAAGGAACTTCAGACTTAGTTACCAAGATGCACCATAAAACTCCAAAAAGAACTAAAAAACTCCAAAGAGGAGTCACCCAGCTCACATTCATGACCTGCAGTATAAATCCACAGCAGACAGCCTGGAGAACCCTCTTAAAGGGAGGTAGTCTAAATACATGTTAATATAAACAGAGCAGCCTGTTTGAGTCTCAGAGGCGATCCCTGCATAGCCCCTGGCAGCTCTGCCCAAGTGCCACAGCTCAATTTGCCCATCTGGGGAGCTGAACCAGCACCTTCCCATCTCCCACACCTTCTCAAGGCTCCTGTCTCTGCAAGCACTTCTAAACCAGGACAATCCTCTCCCTGTCGCCTCTGCGAGCAGAAAAGAGGCAAAGCAGACAACTGCTGCCAGAGTCACCAACTCAGAGCAGCCTCACCACGGATGCAACATCTGGAACCTGGTTTGTCTGAGACACAACCACTCTGGATAGATACCACCCCCTATTTTGTTCACCAAGTGCCTAAACCAAGCCAGAATTTGAAGAAAGCAACAGAAGTCTTTGAACTCCAAAGACTTTCAAATTTCAAGCATGCAGTCCTCTGGTATCAGCATAGCTTTAGCTGGCATGACATTAACTGCATTGATTTCCATCTAAAGAGTGAAGGTTCAGCAACAGCCTAGAGCTGCCATTGCAAGGAACAAGAGAGAAACTATTCCCCAAGTGATCCTGCCTAGGGCAAGCAGGGGAGTATCTGCATCCACAGGATTAATGAACAAAATTAAGAACTTGCAGGAAGACTATTAGAGACAGCAGAGACAGGTACAATGTACTGAAATGCACATTAAAGCCCCCAAGCTGTCCCACCTCGGGCCCCAAAGGCACACCAGCAACAAGAGAGCAGAAAGCTGCCTCAAGGGGACAGATTGTAATTCTCAGGGAAACAAACAGCAGTGAGATGTCACAGGGTTTGTTACCAGTGAGCCACACACACAGCCAGTTCCCAGGAATAACTCAAGAGGCATCACCCTCCTCTGCAGGAGGGGCCAGGGACTGCCAAAGCCAAGGAATGAGGCCACCAGGACCTGCACAGATAAACTCCTGCAGACGGAAGGTCATTCCAGAGTGGCTGGTGGGGAAAGGGACACTCTCCACTGTGTGTGAGGCTGCACAGGAGCACCTCTGCATCTCCCTGGCACCTCTGCATGCCAGCAGGGCAGCAGCACACAGATACAACTCACCCACTGGAAAGAACCAGGTTTAGTCACTGCTCTATCAGCTGACTTACTCCAACTTCCCGTCAAGTGTGTCTCCCAGCAGTCCCCCAGCCTGGCTGTCATGCTCTGAAGGGCTGAAATCCATTTGCTAAGGCCAGGTAACACAAATGCTGGAGCCCCTGCTCGGCCCAGCCCCGGCTCCCTTCCAGCGGCCGCTGCCTGAACCCGTCAGGCTGTCACAGCTCATTAGGGTCACCCTAACGAGATCAGCAGCCTGGCTGCAGTGACCACAGCTTGGTCAGGCTGGCTCAGCATGCTGTCCTCATCCCAGGAAGAGCAGGCTTTGGATGAGACACAAAATGGAGGCCCGAGAATACAAGTTTAGGCTCATTAACCTGGAATGCAGCAGAGCAACCATGGCACCAGACCCGGCCTGCCCAGGAGAGCCAGGGTTGCTCTCACCCTGCAGCACATGCTGGTCAATGGCCAGGCCAGCTAAGGAGGGAGGTGGAAAGCACTCAATACTAGGTGTTTCAGAAATATTTCAGAATAAAAATACTGTTTTCTGTGGCTTCACAACAAGCAGAACCATTGCTCTTCCCAGTCCTTTGTTACACATCACAAATCCATAGCGAGTATTAAATACATGTGAAGAAAAAACATGTTTAATGCTTAATTCTTAATGAGAACACACTGCAGTTCAGGACCAGGAAAAGTCTGACTTGAGTGTACTCAGTTCACTTTTTCCTCTCATTTCTGTTCCTCTTGGCTACCCCTATACATCAGCTTCTAAATAGCCAGGAATAGTTTCCATTGTATTTCCTCATAAATTCTGCTTTGATCATTCAGATAAACATTTGTTGCCTTTCCCCTGAAACAAGCATAAACTTTTCCATTCCTGCTCATACCAAACCCAAATGTCTGACAAACAAGGACACAAAATAGAAAATATTTACATACTCAGGAGTAGGTACGGCTCCTTGCAGCCATGGGCAATGCAGTAACAGGGGTTACATCAGAAACTTAAGGAGGCAAGCTATAGCTTGAAATGAGCATGGAAGCCCAACATAACTCAAGATGAAATGGAAATCACCCTCTGACTAAGAGGTTTAACCAAGATTAAAATGGCAAAATGAAAAAAAAAAAAAGCATTGCTCAGCTAATCTGGCAACTCTCTTCAAGTCCCATCACATCTGCACTGGCACATCTGCACACAGCACTCGAGCCAGGGGAGCTAAGGCAAGATAAAAGCAGATGCAGGTAGAAAAAAAGTCCACGTGTAAGAAGACTTGCTGTGTTGAGGTCAAGCACAGATTGAACACACAATGCTGGGAGGACCACTCTCCTCTCTGTAAAAGAGACATTTCCATAACTAACATTTGACAAGAGTGCTTTGCTCGTTAGAAGATGACAAAAGGTTGGCTCCTTTTGATCCTTCCCTTCATCCTCCTCAACAGAATTTTGTAAGTAGCTTTTCTTTGGTGAGCCACAGACCTGGCTGTGATCCACATTCCTAGATGTCAGGGCATGGACTCTGTAAGATCCCAGGTGGGTACAGAGGAGAAGGACTCTGTAGGATGCACAGATTTCTCATCAAGGTTGTAGGTAAAACAATAATAAGAGATGCCTTGTTTCCTGCTTCCTTCAAGCAATGTTTCCTATGGCTGTTGGCAAGTTTAACAGCTTTGTTCTCCTGGGATTACCCACAAGTCCTCCTTGCAGCAGGCAGAGCGGGAGCCTGTAATCATTAACATCTAATACAGCAGCCCATCCAAGGAGAGATAATGGGGAAAATGAACCCAGGGAGGGCAGGTAAAGAGCAACAGCAGAGGGGGGGCAAGTCTCCAAAACATTTGCTCAAAAGAAGCTCCAGAGCAAACTCTGAGCAAATGGGTATCACTAAGCACCTCTATGCATGAGATGCTACTAAATGAAGGGTAAGAGACACGTTCACACACGTTCCCTGCCTGCTTTCCTGACAATTCAATAAACATCAGAAAATTCATGTTTCACAAGTCAGCACCCAAATTTGAACCGGAACAGGTGTTCCAGCCTGCAAACATCCTCTCAGAAGCCTTGCTCAAGTCCTCATCCTTCAAGTCTTGCTCTGGAGGTGACAGACAAGCCTGTGGATTCGGTCTGGGGAAGGTGTGGCTGCAGCAGGGGTTGGTTTAACAACCACAGCCCTGTGTGCTCACCACAATGAGGATGTGCTGCACCTCCACTGCCAGTAATTTGTTCACATGACCAAGCCCCTCATTTCTGAAGATGCATCTTTCAAAAAAATTTAGTTACTCAGTTGTTTTATGGCTCCACAAAGGGAGACCCACTAAAGCAGATAAGCCCATTCTGTTTATTTTCAAAAAGCTGCTTTCTCAACCTTGGCTCTGAATGGAAGATTTGACTCCTGGAAAGTCTGTGAAAGGAGCAAACACACAAACACACATCCCACCCTAACATTACAACAAACTTAGGAGAGCAACAGCTACAACCAGGCCACCTCTGGATGGAAAACCAAAGCTTCTGAGCCACTGGTTCCTGCAAACACTGCAGCTAACAGCTGAAATACACACATCATCATTGTCTCTGGACTCCTCACAGCATCAAAGACAGAGCCAGCCAGGTCCTCTGAGCCCCAGAAATCTAATTAGCTAGACTAAAAAAAAAAAAAAAAAGCCTCAAAATAATCCAGCAGAGGAATTTTAGATCTGCACTGAAATAAATGCTCTATAACCTTTTGCAGCCAAACTGCATATCCAGAACTGGATTTATTTTCCTTTTTACTGATCGCCCATTAGAAAGCCAACATCCAAGGGTAGGTAACAGAAACATTTTCAGAATGTTATGAGAGTAAAATCTTTTACTGCACAACTAACGAAGAACCTTCAATTTATGAGGGTGCCGATAAAAGTCAGTGGGATGCATCTCTATAAAATCCCATTTCAGTGCAACATTTACAGCAAGCTGCAGACCCAATCATATTTTTCCTAGTCTTTGCTTTTTGGACAAACACTCAGGCTCTAGAACCACAGAGGGACAATTCCATCTCCTGTCCTTATCAATGGCGTTGTGTAGGAAGATGAGATTTCCCAGGAACTGTTCCACCAGCCAAGGTCCCCTCATCCCCTCCACAGCCCATGGAACTGGAACATTGGAGTTCTCATCTCCTCCTGCCCCCAGGCTTTCTGCTCTTGTCCTGCACAAGGAAACACAGGGGGAATAATTCCACAAGCCTGGGGACACAGGGCAGAGGGACTCATGCCTGCTCCTCCTGCAGGCCCTGAAGAACTGAGCCTAGCCCCACACTCAGAGTCATTCCTCACAAGCTATGGACCAGCAGCCACATCAGGGCTAACTGCTAAGGGAAACAACATGGTGGCAACACCTGAAGGTAACAGTTTTAAAGGTTTTATTATCTTTATTAAGTCTACACAGGACTTGCCATTTCTCTGGAGACCCCAGCACCCTCTTTAGCAGCCAGAAAATCCCGTTCTACACCTCCTGAGCCATCCCTCACACAAGGGTGGGTTTTTCTCCTGCCTTTTGGACAGCAACGGAGCCACGAGGGTTCCAAGCACAGAGTGCCCGTGCCAAGGCCCCCAAGGTGGGACTGAGCCCCCAGCAGGGCTGCCCCGAGGGGCTCTGCCAGGGCAGGGGGCTCCCACCACCCACCACAGGCTCCCTGCTGCCAAAGCACTGCCTCAGATGTTCGTTACTTTACAGCCAATTAATGAACCGCGATTTACGGGAACGTAAAAAATTCAAACGAGGAAACTTCGCAAAGCTCAGAGAGTGTTTAAATTTACATCCAATATGTTTGGAACATGTCAATAAAATATTTACCATTACATCGTGCCTCTCCCAACTGTTGTGTTTTCCTCTTGGCAGAGGTTAAAATGCCTCCCCCTCACCATCCTGTGTGTTATAGATACGCTCTCAGAGCTGAGTGCCAGTGGGGAGCAGCAAATTTGGATCAGGAGCATACTCTTTAAATTAAGCTTTCACAGAACAATTCAGATTAGGAGAGCAAGACTAAGTGTTTAATCTTCCCCTGCAATTCTTGACAACGTTCCTTTAGGGCGAAGAGAAGCGCACAGCAAATCACTTTTTCTAGTAAGCATTTCCATCACCAAAACCAATTCGGGACATGGAAACCCGACTGCTGAAATCAGAATCCAGCTTAAGAGTAATGGAAATACCTATCGATACAAACCACCTGCACCTCTGAGCAGCATTCCAGGCTTGGCTGGTAACACCCAGCCACAACAGCCTGCTGCTGGAATGCTAAACACTCCCTGGAGAAGGAGCAGGGCACAGACCTGCAGGGCACCCCCAGCAGCAGCCTTGCTCTCCAAAACGCCCCCCAAAAAACCCTGAAACCATCCTGCGTGCATGCTAAAAAACCAAAGTACAAAAATAGACCAGATTACACACACAAGCATACACACATGCACAAAACCAGAAAATCCCATTCATTCATGCGGGCTTTTAATCCTAAAGGATCCCACTTGCTTTCCAAAGTGAATAAACGTATCGGAGGCAGCATGATCAGAGCTACACAATCATCCCCAAAGCAAAACACAACGCTGCTCTAATGAGAAACCAAACAACCAGAAAGAAAAGACGCAGAGGAAGAATTTCAAGGAGGCAGATTATTCTACTGAGAAAGTAAAGAGGGAAGAGAGGCAGCTGAGTTTGCAGTGCCAGGGTCCCCTCACATCTTAGGCTCACACTTCAGTGGCACCAGAATTAATATTCTCCACTTATCTCCTCTGGCTAATGTCACCAGGAGATGTGCAAAAGGAAAGGAGGACAAGTATCAACCTCCTTCACCATCACATCTCCCAGCCTTGGCAGGCTGTGGGAGGAGACAGATCCGATTGACTTCTCTTCAATAAGGCTTCTGCCTCTCTCCTTCCCCACGAGTGCCCCATTCAGAAGGAATTCCCCTTACAGGCTTAGAAAAAAATTCTGCCTGATATGACTTGAACTTCATTTTCTTTGAGCAATTTTCCTGCAAGAAAATAATAATAATATGGGAGTGTCCTGCTGAGGTTAACCACTAATGCAGGGAAATAAGACAGAAGGCAAATGGTGCAAACCCACTCTGAATTCCAATCAGAAGCTGGGGGAGTATTAGCTGTCACACAGCCCGTGCCTCTCACACTCTCCCTCCCTTTTTTAACTGCTACCAGAAGAGAGCTACAAGCTTTTACTATTCTACATATGGCTTCAAATACATATGTAACAAAGCCTGAAAAATGAGAGGCAGATGAGCTGTCTTAGCCCAGAGGTAGGAGGTTAAAATGACCTCAAATCATAAAGTCTAGTACAATATTTAATCTTTGGAAGTAGAAAATGTTTTAAAAAAGTCAGTATCGATCAGCCCTGGCTGCCAGCCGCCCTCCTGCTGCAATGGAGGCACTTTGCTGAGAAGCAAAGCCAGTGATCAAAGGCTTCTCTATGGCAGAGGAGGAGAGCACTGCTTGTGCAGACCTGATTTACAGGAGTCAACACAAGAGAAACATCACCCAGGTTCTCCTGGCAGAAAGGAAAACACTCGTTTTATGGGGCAGGGAGGAAGATTTGATTCAGCCTCCTCCACCTCACACTGGGTAGGGCTGGATCTCCTCGTCCCACAGACAGAAGCCATGCTCTGGCAGAGCAGCAGCTCTGCTGGTGAGACTGGCGCTGTGCTGGAGCAAGAGCAGTGCAATCACACTGCTGGGGTGGCTGCAGAGGGGCAGGAACACTGGAGAGGAGACTGCACCAAGGCCTCAGTGTGCTCTCTGGGCCTGCCACCACCCAGCTCTCCCTGCTGAAGATCACACTCCATCGCTCCTCACATTTCATTAAAACAAGATCAAGAGATTCCTTCCAGTAAGAACCTCCCTTCAAATTTCATTAACAAGAGATGTCCTTTAGGCTGCAACTTGTTCAACAATATTCCCCTCCTGATCCAGGAGGCAAACTTTCCTGCTTTGGACTACACAGGCTCGTGTACCAAGGCACATCCTTAAGCAGCTGAGCAGGACCCCAAAGCTCGTGTGACACAGAGCTCTGGCAACGTCTCAGCAGAGACCTTGTCCTTCCTGGATCCTTGCATAAGGGATCCAAATCCCAAGGTCACTCATGTTTAGATGTTGGCAAACATTCAGATCTCCCAGCAAAACAGGATTTCAGTAAACATGTAGTTCAAGCATCCATTCTTAAACAAGGGAAAAGCCATAAAAAACAGCGAGCAGAGAAGAAGTTATTTGCTTAACATCACCCACAGAAGGCAGCAGCTCTTGGACGCTGCAGGGCTGCCTGCCACAGCACTGCCCAGCCACGTTTCCCCCCAGGAGATGCAGCTCAGAGTCTCTGAACTTCCTCAACATCAGGGCACATCTGACATTTCATAGGCTGAGCTTCCACAATTCAGCCATTGGTTACATCTGCTGCCAGCCTTCAGCAGCTCTGAAATGAGGGTCCCCAAGGTACCCCCAGCCCCAACAGCATCCAGGCAAGGCCCCTCACCCTGCACCACCAGCGTTCCTCCATGGAACTCCTCCAGGAAGCCAAAATGCATTATCCCACTCCTGGAGAGACTCTCTCAATGGAATCTCTGGCTGTGCCAAAAGCACCACACAAGACAAGGGGCCTGGAACCACAAGCAGCACCCCAAGGGACCCTCAGCCACAGGGAAAGAGTGCCTGGAAAAGAGAATGCATCATGTTTTCCAGCAGCAGTCCTGCTGGCTTAGGAAGCAAGTCTTTATCTGTAGGGTGGCAGCTGCAAGAAACGTTTCAAGAGGCAAAGGAGTGACAGTGATGGCATTAGAGCTACATTGCCTCACAAACCTTACACTCTGTCAGGGAGGAGACTGGAAGGACAGAAAACAACATCAACATGCGCTTCAGATTCATTTTTCAGGGAAAGCAAGCTTCCCTCTCCCCTCAGTATCACCCAAATACATCAAAGTGATGGAAATCATATTATGATAGATAGATCAGTCACTATGATATATATGTTTATCATGGAAGTAGCTAATTGCAAACATTCTCCTCTCTACCCTTAACTTCCACTCCTGGATCAACAAGGCTCTGCTAAAACCTGAAATGACATCAGGAGATGTCCTAAACAACCCCCCAAAACAAACAAAAAAGATGTGAATCAAAGTACATACAACTTCTCTCAACCCCCACATCTCCATACACCAGCAGCTCTTTACTGCAATATTTTAGAACTCCCTCCCATTTTCCTGCATTATGGATTTAAATGCCTACAATAATTCCCTCTGGGGTACAGGGGATGTGAGCTGTGTGCGTGTCAAATGGCATCTAAGGACACTTCCATCAGCAGTGTCAGAGCAGCACCCACAGAGGTGCAGGGGAGAGCAGGGCCCTCCCTGGCTGAGGCAGAGCAGGAGTCCCTCCTCTCAGGCTCCGGGAAGCTCAGGGGAGGGCAGACAAGATAAACAGAGACAGGAAAGCGCTGGAGTCACGCAGAGGACACACGCCAAGCACAGCTCCTGCAGGAGGAGCTGAGCAGAGCCTGGTGCCCAGCCCAGCAGGCTGACCACTGCCTGCAGCTGCTCCTACTGCCCAGCCCAGCAGAATGACCACTGCCTGCAGCTGCTCCTAGTGCCCAGCACAGCAGAATGACCACTGCCTCCAGCTGCTCCTAGTGCCCAGCACAGCAGAATGACCACTGCCTGCAGCTGCTCCTACTGCCCAGCCCAGCAGAATGACCACTGCCTGCAGCTGCTCCTAGTGCCCAGCCCAGCAGAATGACCACTGCCTGCAGCTGCTCCTACTGCCCAGCCCAGCAGAATGACCACTGCCTGCAGCTGCTCCTACTGCCCAGCCCAGCAGGCTGACCACTGCCTCCAGCTGCTTCTTAAGCCGCACAGCAGAATGACCACTCCTGCAGCTGCTCTTAGTCCAGCACAGCAGAATCCACTGACTGCTCCTAGTGCCCAGCACAGCAGAATGACCACTGCCTCCAGCTGCTCCTTAGTGCCCAGCACAGCAGAATGACCACTGCCTCCAGCTGCTCCTAGTGCCCAGCACAGCAGACTGACCACTGCCTCCAGCTGCTCCTAGTGCCCAGCACAGCAGGCTGACCACTGCCTCCAGCTGCTCCTAGTGCCCAGCACAGCAGAATGACCACTGCCTCCAGCTGCTCTTAGTGCCCAGCACAGCAGAATGACCACTGCCTCCAGCTGCTCCTAGTGCCCAGCCCAGCAGAATGACCACTGCCTGCAGCTGCTCTTAGTGCCCAGCCCAGCAGAATGACCACTGCCTCCAGCTGCTCTTAGTGCCCAGCACAGCAGAATGACCACTGCCTGCAGCTGCTCCTACTGCCCAGCACAGCAGGCTGACCACTGCCTCCAGCTGCTCCTAGTGCCCAGCACAGCAGGCTGACCACTGCCTGCAGCTGCTCCTAGTGCCCAGCACAGCAGAATGACCACTGCCTCCAGCTGCTCCTTAGTGCCCAGCACAGCAGGCTGACCACTGCCTCCAGCTGCTCTTAGTCCACAGCCTACTCACTGCTCTAGTCCCAGCACAGCAGCGACCACTGCCTCCAGCTGCTCCTAGTGCCCAGCACAGCAGGCTGACCACTGCCTCCAGCTGCTCTTAGTGCCCAGCCCACCTGTGATAACCCAGCCCTCTCTGCTGGGCTAAAGCAGCCACCAAGCCCAGCCTGGGCATCCCTGGAGTGCCACCCCAACCCTCCTGGAGCTCTGGCAGCCTCGGGCTGTGCCCGTTCCCTGGGGAGCCTGGGCAGTGCCAGCACCCTCTGTTCTGGGGGAACAATTCCTGATCTCCAGCCTGAGGCAGCTCCACAAACAAACACACACAAAAGCCCAGAGCAGCGTTCAGAGTGAAAGGGAGAGCACGCTGCAGCTCCTCAGCACAGCCCAAAGCTGTCACTACACTGCATTACCCCGCACAGCTGTCACAGCCAAGCTCTCCCAAGGATATAAAAACACCTACCAAAAATACAGAACTGCACAAACTTACTCCCATGCTGAATTTCTTCCTCCTGCATGGCAACTTGCACAGAGACAATATAAACTCCTGAATATGGGCAGCTGGAGGTAGCAGGCAGCAGTACACAAATATTTTTTACTGTCTAAAATCCTGCACTGGTCAGTAGAAGCTTAAAATAACACCAGCCTTCTGCCCTGCTCAGTGCCCTTGCAAATGGAGGCTGAATGACCTCATGTTTTCTCCCAAGAGATGGGTGAGGCTGGCCAGAAACACCAGCTGGATCCTTCAAAGACAGCAAAGACAAAACAGCTTGCAAAATGTAATTTCTGCATCAACTTCAAGGCTCAGCCATTCCCTCAGCTATCAGACAGGGAAGTAAGGTCAGCCTGGGGATGCCCAAGCTATTCTGTGCATTAGAACATTTCAGTTTCAACTATCCATGCTGGAATTTTAGTGAATAATGTTATGGAACATGAATTTATAGGTGAGGGGGAGGGAGAGAAGGTGGTTTGTTTGAATTCAGCCACAGCACTGGCCTCAAGCTCCAGCAGCAGTGACTTCCAGCTGGTCCCTCTCAGAGCAGAAAGCAGCTTTTTGGTTTCAATTTGACTATTCCTGAACTTCACAGCATTGTGCTGCTGTCACAGTCAGTAACAGAGCTGAAAAGGAAACAAGAGACCACTGGATGGTTTGCAGCAGGCCCACCACAGCTTTGATTAGCTCAAGCCATCATGATGAAGTCTGTTTAACTCCACTTGGATTTCAGAACCAGGCAGTCCTTTAAATGCAGCTCCAGCATCAACTGCCAGGCTGTGTCACCCACCTGCCCAGCTCTGTGCCTTGGTTTCCTCCATCCACGGGACAGGCAGGGATATTCCCAGTGGAGGGCTCGGTGACTGCACACTGCTTTGGGAATTCAAGGCACTACACGTGCAGCTCCATCTCTTAATCCACCTCCTCAGGTTATTGTGGTGCTCACAGCACCCACCTCAGCAACATCTACCATCCTGTGCAGGCTGTCCTGCCCATGGCAGGGTTTGGGACTGCTCCACGAATAATCCCGATTCTGGCTCCCCTGTCTGTGCTGTGCCTCTGTGGCAAGGCTCAACAAGCCTTGTCTCCCAAGATAAAGCTTCTAACTCCAAACATTCATTTCCTTGTGCTTTTGTAATGACTCCAGGAGGTCGAGGCAGGACCATGAGTGCACCAGCATTCCTCTGGTCTCTGGCACTTATTCTCCAGCAGTTTAATCATCACTGGCACATGTAAATGGCTGCAGCTCTGGCCTAGGGACTTCCTGTCAGAGCTGCCTTCCTCCATGGGGCTCAGGGAGCAAAGGGCTCAATCTGAGAAAAAGCTGGAACAGACACCCTGCACCACAGAGAGCCGACCTCTAAAACAGCTACAGCCACCTGAAGGGAAACACAGCAGCTCACACAGCACCAATTAACTATTTCCCCTGGCTGAGGTGACATCAGCCAGGCTGCAGGGACACCACAAGAACCTGACCACATCTGCCCAGCAGGATATCTCCCGATGGATTAATTTACCAAATCCTCCAGGGAGTCCCCAGAGGTCTGAAACCACCTCCAGGTGAGCATGTTGCTATGGAAAACCACACAGCACCTGCATTTACCTAACAATAAGCATTATTCATACCTTTCCCATGGAAGCTAATAACAGCCCAAAAGCAAGAAATTAAGACTGGAGCATTCCTTGGACATGAGAGGCAACACCAAAAGCAAGGAGAGAGAGAGAGAGCAATGATTCAAGCTTAAAGCATCGAAAACTCTCACTGTAGCAACTGGATAATACAAAAAAGCACCAAACTTCATTGAAACATGGACATACATTTTTAGAAGCAGAATTCATTCAGCTAAGACTTAAAAAAAAGAACAAACCTATCCCTTGAAACCAAACATGTTCTATTTTCCACAACCTCCTAAAAAACTTATTGCTTTACATATAACCAGTCATTACTCAAGCCTGTAACAAACTCCTTTTTAAACAGAAAAACAGCAAGAACAAAAAAATATGCAGATTATTTGTATAGTTTTTTTCCCCCTTTTTCAACTGCAGTTTTATTCTCTTGCCCCTTCTAAACCAGCACAGCCCCACGCTGCTCTGCGCTCCTTGGCTTAATTCTTATTTTAAGAAGAAACATTTATGGTAAGTATAACGATCTCCATCACAATGGGAACAGACTCCAGCTGGCAGGAAAGCCAGGCTGTGACTGAGCCCCACCACTGGCACTGGCCCTGGCAGCTCCACACAGTCACATCGAGGGCTCCAGGATGGGAATGTCTGACTGGGACTCAGCATCCCTGCACCCCTCTGCATGTCTGTGCACACACGCCAGCCCAGCTCCCAGCAACAGGCCCTCACTTGACAGGGAAGCAGTAAAACCTGACTCCTGACAGGCAGGATTCAATAGGCAGCCTTGAAGAAAGGCGCCTCATTAAGGTGGATCTGCCCCAAACGGCCGTTTTTAAGATGTGGAAATAAAGAGACATCTAGAAGAGCTGGTAATTGTCCCCAGAACTCAAAACACCACTACAGCTGAGAGAAATTCAACCACAGCCACAGAATAATCACCAGCCCCAAGTCAAATTGTTATTCTCCTCCCCCACAACACGCAGGCTAAGTGCCCCCACAAGAGCATTTACCAGAGCCTTGTATTTGGCAAGTCAGCAAGCAGCCCTGCTCCAGCTCGACAGCTTCACTCTCCAGACGTGTTCCAAAGGTTCTCTTACTCATCCTGGCACACACAGCCCTCCTGCCCAAGCCAGAGCTCCAGCAGGAAAAAAACCTCTCTTCCACGGTGTGCTTCCCCACCCTAACTCCACCAGCACATCCCCTGAAAAAGGATTTGCACGATTTACAAAGTGCCTTTTTCAGGTTGTTTTCCCCTCGCAGGAAAAGCAAGAAGTGGCAAGGGTGGGAAGGGAGCAGCTCCTCAACCCAAATTGCTGCAATTGTGCTCCCAGCCCTGCCATCACCTCCCCCTGGGACACACAGAGCACATCCACAGGTTTCCTCCAGAGAGGGATGTGCACACCCAGCACCCTCCAGGTCACAGGCACTACAGCTCAGGGCTGTAATAATCCTGGCAGGAGCTCAACCAGCCCCTGTCACCAGCCTCGGACACAAGACAGACACTGCAGAAAATGGGCTGGACCTTCCTCAGACAAGTTAAAGCACATGGCTGGACCAACGTCACTGGCACAGCTCAAGAGCTTGAATTCTGCACACACAAACCCTGGAAAAATGGGAATTGTTTGGTATTTAGGGGGTGGGAGGGCATAACAGCAGTTCCCATCTCACTCCTAACAGAAGTTTTATTATTTCTGTCAATGTCATCAGATTTGAGTCAAATATCCAAAGGCATATTTACATGAAATGAATGGACTGGAAAAAGCAGAATTCAAATGCTGTTTTAAATAAGCATGAGAAGTACCTGTGTAAAGATTTCAAGGCTCCATCATGACACTATCCAACAGAGACGAGGGAACAAATGTTAATCTAACACAAGACGTATGCACAGCATAAATCTCCACATTCATTGTGCAGAGACAATAACATCTTCCCACAGCTTATAACTGTATTTAAAATTCATTTATGTAAATTACAATAGCACACATATGATAAAACAGTTAAAGCAGAATGTGCCCTTTGCTCAAAACAAAAGGACTGACAAAAAAGGTATTTTTAATACTAATAAAAATATCTATTTCTCGTTTAACTTATTTTAAAGTATGTGCTCTCAATCATACACTATTAATTTCCCCAATTTATTGTGAAGCCAAAGGCAACAAAAGTCCTGTTATGGAAGCAACAACCAAAATCACCATGTCAGGGAAAAAAAAAAAGGGAAGACAGGCATTAAGCAGGCAGTCAAGTTTGATTAATAGCAGGAATGAAGGAAAAGCCTGTGATTATTTGAATTGGGAAGAGAGAGGTCCAGTAGTGAAGACAGAGCATTTAGAGCCTTCCCATAAGGACAGAGAGCATCTGGGCCCAGGGAAAAAAAATCATTTTAAAACTAATGTATGGCTCACCTTGTGGTTAGGCCACAGGGCAGCAGAGCCCTGACACAAGCCAGAGAGGGAAGAAGGGACTTTACTGTGGGAGACTTCATTCAGCTGCGTTTAGAATGGAAAATGGACAAAGCTCCGGAGATAATGCCAAGTTGTATCTGGTTCCAATGAATCTCTGAGCCCTACAGTCAGGTATTACCTTACACACACTTACCCAGCCCTTGGAAATAGCAGCATTACATAATTAGAGCAGGGCACATGGGCCAAGGATGCTGGGACAGGCAGGACACCCCTTCCAGGAGCCCTCCCGTGGCAGCCCAGCTGGGCAGAGCCCTGATGGGATGGGAATTGCTGTCATTTCTGATGGCTCTGGAGGCAGTGGCAGGAAGCACAAGAACCTCAGCCAAGCCCAGGCTCTCTCTGCCCTTTCTCCCAAGCCCCCTCTCTGCAGAGCACACCCAGTCATGCAGCACCTTCCCTCCCTCCCTCCCTCCCACTGCTGCTGCTGAGGACAGATTGGCATGGGGCAGATTAATAATGACAATTACGCTCACCAGATGCTATGGAGACGTGTCTGAGTCACCAGACATGCTCAAAGACAAACACATTTCCTCAAGTACCAGCTGAGGGAACATAATCAGAACTACAAGTACAAGAAGAGAATTAGCACAGCACAGAAGGGCAAATACTGGACCTACTTAGAACACAGCTTTATTTTTTTTCCAAGAGAAATTAAAACATGAAGTTAGTATTCTCACTCTCTGGGCAGTGTTCAGACAATTTTCTCCTCTCTGCCCCAACCATTAAGTAAACTACAGCTTTCAAACAATGCTCCAGTTTTGGTTCCAAGGTCTCAGCTCCCTTCTACATCCTAACACAGAAAGTGAGCTCTAAGAAGGAGCAATCTATTTCACAATATTTTATCATCAAACATAATTGGGATTAAAAGCAGTTTTTATGGAAGCTCTCAAGCAGCCTTATCAAATGTGACATTTCAGGCCAGATTTCTCAAAAGCACTTCACAACAGAATCCTTGAGAAGTGAGATTAATTGTTACTCTATCCATTAAACAGATAAGAAACTGAGGCATGGAGATCCTCATCCAGAAAGTATCCACAGACAGAGCCAGGACTACGCAGAAAAAGAATTTTAAAAGAAGGAATAAAAGAAATCCAAGATTTTCTTTTGATGGAGCCACCACATCAACCAACAGAGAAGTTGCTTTTATTTTAGTTTTCTTATGCTTGGGAATTCTACTTATTTTGGAAAAATAATTATTATAAACTGCAAAGCAGCTATCTGGGGCTTTTCTTCCTACTACACCTTAATTCACAAACAACTCACTCTCCACCAGCACTGAGCACAGCAACTGCCCCTACACCAAACCCTCTGCCAGGTGCCTGCAGCTACTGAGGCTCAGGTGGAACCAGGTCCTGTTCCCACCCCATCCAGGATGCTCCTGCCTGGCTGCACACTTCCAGCAGCTCCTGACAACAAACACCTTTCCAAACCTACACCTGGAAGCCCCAAGTGCCACAGACAGCAGTGCTGGACCAGAGCAAAGGGGCCAGAAAGATTTACAGCAGAGCTGCTGGCCTTCCTCCCAGTGCTGGGGGATAAAAAGGTCAAGTAGAAGTTTGATTTGTGCTCCCAGATACCAAACCCAGCACTCACCCACCCCAGCCGTGCCCAGGGACACTCCCCACACTGCCCAAGTGCTGGAACAGCAGCTGCTCCAGAGCAGAGAACCCCAGCACTGAAGGTTTAGAAAGCCACACCAAACTCACTCATCTGCCCCCAGAATTGCTGGCAGAGGTTTGTTTAGCACAGCGTGCAGCAGGATACATGTGCCCACATGAATGCCTGAATTAGAAAAAATTAAGCATTCATATGCATACCCATCTATTCTTAATGCCTCTTCCTTCCCTGATTACATGTTCCAAATGAAGGCAACAGAGGGAAGAAAAACTTAGAGAAAAATTAATCAATCAGCTACTTGAGCCTTTCAGGCTTTCACAAATAATCAAGTGATGGTGGCAAAGTATCGTGGAGCATCTCCCCCATTATCCCAGGGTGGGGACTCAGCTCAGCATGGTGATGAGCTGAGGGCACTGCAGGGCAGGCAGCAGCCCTGCTCGGGGAAATTCCAGCAGCAGGGAGCAGGGGAGCAGCTCCCAGCCAGGCTGGAGGTGTATTTCTATGCAAACACACCCACACAGACACCCACTGCCACTTCTGATTTGGAAAAAGGAGCACAGGGATAAAAACCCCAGAGTGCTGCCTGTGCTCACCTGTGTGATGGAGAGGGAGTTTTTATACGTGACAGACAAGGGGCAGTGGCTTCACACTGACAGAAGGCAGGCTTAGATGGGATATTGGAAGGAAATTCTTCCCTGTGAGGGTGGGGACACCCTGGCACAGGCTGCCCACAGAAGCTGTGGCTGCCCCATCCCTGGAAATGTTCCAGGCCAGGCTGGACAGGGTCCTGAGGAACCTGAGTGGAGGCAGAGGGTTGGAACTAGGTGATCTTTAATAAAGCCCCTTCCACCCCAAGCCTTTTCAGGATTCTGTGATGTACAAGCTCTTGTACAGGAGTTTCCACGGCCCCCTTTTTCCCACCTCAGATGGGGGATGAATAGGAGACAACCCCCAAGCAAGCAGAGAGGCTCCAGGGAACCACAACTTCTGTTTGTTATTTGTTCCCATCCCCAGAGTGAGATCCCACACCACCCCAGCCTCCACCCCTGCACAGCACCCCTCAGCTGGCCAAGAAAATAACAAGCTGCATATGCTGGTTCATGGGAGCTGCTGCTCCATGATGAGGCAGAAATGGGATAACTTCCATCAGTACATTGAATTGGACTTTGTCATGGCATAAGTTGACTTAAAGTGGCTTTAATGGTTGTGGAAAAATACTCCCTCCCTCAAACACATGCAAGGCTGATCAGACCAATGGAACTGTGCTTGTAATGCTGCTTATTTCACTTAAAGCCTTATTACAGCACCACAGGGCTGATTGGCTTTAGAGAGGGATGGCTTTACAGCATTTAAAAGGTCTTGTGTTTAATTAAATTAGCTGCACCTGTATATATTATGGGCAATAAATCAACTATAATTTGCTACCATAGGCAGCTATTACTCTTCCCTGTGTTATTTATTGCTCAGCACCATTAGGGTGAAGGCTTTTCTAGGATACACTAAGAAATGGCAGTTTAGGGACCAAAAGCTATAACTCATTTCATTTTCCCTCCCCCTTTTCAGTGGTGTCAATCACATTTCTTGTACACTTGAACAAACACAAATATGTAAGAGATTCTGGCACCCATTATGTGTGTGTTCATACATATATTTATAGATAAAATAAAATTAGTGTTCCCCACCCATCTTGGTCTTGACTTTCATTTGCACAGATCTACTAGCAAAATGACACAGCCCAAAAAGCACATAAATAAAAATAAATAAGTAAAATTAAACAAACAAACAAAAAAAAACCCCAAATAGTGCTGGATTCTTGCTCCTTGACGCTGCACAGCAGTGATGCTGTGGTACTCCAGCTATGCCACACACCACCTCTGAATACAATTTAGGGACTTACCCAGGGATCACAGGCTGCAATCCACCCCTGTGGCAAACAGCAGCAGTGACTGTATTACCAGCACTTTGTGATTTATTTTGGGCTTTTTTAGCCATTCAGACACGCTACTGGATTTTGCACAGTTTGGCTCACAGTCAAGACCATGATGGCATTATCAGTTCTGCTCCATGGTTTACTCACAGGAAGAGTTTAGGAAGCACCAGCTACTGGTGTGTGAGGCTTCCAAAGAAACTAAGCAGATCCATTCCTCCCCTCCTCAGCTACCCCTGCCTCCCCCCCAGCAAAGAAATCATTTAAAGTAGCACAATTAAATCAAAGGAGGGAGTAAAACACCCCAGGAGCTCAGAGCCCTGCCTTGGTCCAGCATGCTCCCAAAGCAGCCACACAGAGCAGTCTGGGCACTGCACTCTGCTCTTCAGGGCTTTAGTATTCATTTTTCAAACAGCTGCTACAACACACTGATGTTCACAATGCATTAAAGATCCTCCCTGCAATATTTTTCAGCTATTTAACTGGCACGGAATGTCATGCAGGAGCTAATGCAAGGGAAGCTGTCCCAGGGAATGCAGAAGTAATCCAAGGGCTTGATGTGGCTGCTCAGCCATGTCCTCTTGAACCACACCTATTCTGTGATTGTTCCTAGACTCAGGTCTGAAATAACATCTCAGTTCCTTCTCCCCTCTGCATATATTTTAATTATGTTATTCTTTTAAATACTAAACAAACAATCAGTGGCTTTCAGAGAAACACCAGCCATCAGGGGGACACACAGAATTAGCACCAATCCTAGCAGGAGTGGAGAACACCTGCAGAGGCACCTACTTATGGAATTAGGGATGAGCAAAAAAGTACTGGTATTCTGAAACACACAACCCTTCAGCACCCAAAATCACTGCTTATCTTTACTACATCCAAGTGATCAGAGAAAAACAGTGAGGAGCTTGAACTTTGTTTACAAGAGATAAAAACTCAATACAGAAACAAACCAGCTCATTTAGACATGAACAAACTAAACTTGAAAAAATGTTAGTCCAGTTGACAAATCTGTGCTTGCAAAGAGTAAGAGCCCATCCAGGTGGAGCCAGAGCTTGTGGTCTATGCTGCCTCATCTTCCCCATCACCTTCATCACTTCCAGCACCCCTGCTCTGACCAGGCTCTGTTCACAAAGGAGAGGAGCCAAATCCACACAGGCTCTGACCCTGGACAATCCTCCTGCCTCCCTCCCCACAACACCTTTTGAAAAAACCTCTGGTAGTAGCAAGAAGGCAGTGGGAATGGCTCCAGGCTGGTGCAGGAGCAGGAAGCCCAGGCAGTGGATGCCTCAGAGGGCAGAGCACTGAACTCCGAGGCACGCACAGCACACAAAGCCAGGCAGAGGCAACACTACAGTAAGAGAACTATTAATAAAAATTAAAAGGACATTCAGGAGTATTACGAGCCAGATTGGGAGCTGGCACTGGATGGGGCTCAGGGAGGCCTGACATTAAACCCAAAAGAGATTATGTAACCTAAGCTGTCCAGTGCTCATCTGTTCCTCTGGTGTGGCGTTAAAGCGGCAGCGGGGCTGGCACCGGCTCCAGCAGCCACCCACCCACAGGGACCACTCCCTGCTGTCCCTGTGCCCCCTGACAGGGGCACTGCCACCCTGTGTGCCCCACCAGCACACCCCACAGAGCCCAGAGCAGGGGCAGGCCGCGGGCAGCTGGGCTCTGCCAGCTGAGCACATCCCTGCAGCGAGCACTGGCACAGCAGAGCTGTGTGTCCAGCTCTGGGGCACAGACTGCCCTGCACACACACAGCAGCTCCCAGCCAGATGGACTGCAGGAAAAACCCTCCTCATTTCACCAAAATGCTTCAGCCACGGCAATATGCTGCAGCTCCTGACCTGCCAAGCAAGGGGCTTCAGAGGGTTTGCCCTGCTCTCCAGAGGACCAACACCCATGGAAGGACAATGCCCATCAGCTAACAGGATCCTCCTCAGAAAGGCTCCTACTTCCCTCCTGTTTTCTCATGGTCTGAGATAAACTGCTATTCTACATGAAGTCATGTCAGAAAAGCTCACCAGCCTTCAGTGAGACTTGATCCAGCCAGGGAACTGAAAAAGGCCTGACAGGCACAGGGTGGCAGGCTCAGGTGGACAGGAGAGAACACAGAGCACCCACACAACCCGCCCTGCCCACAGGCCAGGACACTGGGAGCAGCCACAGAGCAGCACCTCCTGTCCTCAGCTCTCCTGACAGTGCTAACCGTGGGACACAAATTTTCATCAGCCCTGCTTCATTTTAAACACTCTGCAAAGTCTACAGCTCACAGGAACACCCCCCTGGCTGAACACAGAGGGGGTGGAAGCACATTTACAAAAAAATAACATAAAAAGCAACTACCACAGACATTCAGAACAATTTCAGGAGGCTGCTGTCGACACACACTGCCCAGGGCTGCACTACCCAAGGTGAGCACTGCAAAGCTGTGCCAGCACAGCTCTCTGAACATCCCCTTCCCCAGCTGTGACCTCCACAGCTCATGCTGGCCAGAAAGGTCAGTGCCATCACAGCTCCTCATTCATCAAGCCTGAATACCAATAACTTTGTCACCTCTGAGAATGAGCCACGTGGGTGCTCCAAACCCACTTTGTTGGTTACATCAGAGGCTGGGAGATGCTGCCTGAATCCTGCCAGAATGGCAGGAAACAAAAGTGGTCTCAGCATGAGCAGGGACTTGATTATCTGCAATTAGCAAATCGATGATTCTTCAAGACGCTGATTTAGGCCAGCACTTCTTATTAGCAACAGCCAAGGAAAGCACAAGGGCAAACTGCATCAGAGCCAAGCCTAGCTCCCAAATATTGTTTCATTAAAAAATTAATATATAATCCTGCAGGAACTCAGATACACACAGACATCAGCATCGCTTCCACGAGGAACATGCTGAACCCAAGCAAGTCCCCACCACCATGGAAACAAGCAATGTCATTATTTTGCTCCAAATCCATGGGTACCTTGGGTAATCAGATGTTAGCAGCCCACTGTGGAGGGCACACACTCATTTCAGTGACTGTGCTGGGGTTATGGGTCTGCACCCTGACTGCAGGTGGAAAAGCCCAGTGAAGTCCCTGGGAAGACACCCACAGGGCTTGGATGAGGCCCTTCTGCTTTTAAATACTTGATCTAATTTTGTCTTGTAACATTACACAAGAACACAGCTGTATATTTAGTCTCAGAGTTAAACCATTAATTTGCAAGTTACAATTTAGTAATACTCCCCGTTAATAATGCCATTACATGGGTTGTGTTCACTTTCTATCTGAAAGTTTAACCACAACAGGTCTCACTCAAACAGCTTAAAGTTAAACCACTGCTCCCATTTGAGATCAGTCACCACAACAGGTATGGTATAAAATATACAACAGCAGACAGCTTCAATATACATTTTACTTTCATTTGTCTGAGATGTTTGTGCCAAGAATCCACTTGAGCCAGCTCTTCACTCGATTAGGGAGAAAAATTTGTTTTTAAAATGATTAAAAGCATAACACTGCCCAGTGTCATGTCCCCTCCAATAATCTTCAATTTGTGGGACTGTCTTTGAAACTGTAGCAGAGCAGTTTTACCACTCATAGCATGTATTTTTGATTTAGTAATCCCAACACTTCCAAAGGGGTTACTGGAAGGAAAAAAAGATACCATTAACCCATTGATTTTAAAAAGAAAACCAACAAAAAATCCCAACATTTAGCTATTTTAAGGGAGAATCAGATAGGCTTCAAGCCTATAGAGGAATTATGATTTATACATTAAAAAAATTTTTAAGAAAGAAAATTAAAAAGGCCGAGTGGGATTCCAACACATTCCCCAGGGCACAAACACCTCAGGACACCGGCAGTGCTCGGAGCAGACCCACTGGGCCCTGCTGTGCTCAGAGGTGCTGAGCTGGGCTTTTATGGAGACAAAAGGATGGGCCCCTGCGTGCCTTCCCTCCACAAACCCAGATAAATTCCAGCCCCGAAGTACAGGAAATTAAAACAGAATAATAGACTAAGAAAAACGCTTCCAGCAGGGAAGGAAATCCTGACCCAGAGCTCACGCCCTGCAAAGAGTTAAAGCCTCAGCCCCAGCCAGCCCTGCTGATCTTAGTGCAGCTGCTACCTGCAGCCACGGCCCCTCAGTAGCAACACACAAGGGGAAAGTGCAATTTTGAGCTTCTCTTTTCATCTCTATGGTGACAAAAAGCTCTGCAGAGGGAAATCAGGGTGCCTTCCACTCAAAAGGTTTCTCATTTTCAATGACTGCCTTTCACAATATTTTAATTAAATCTCTGGTGGGGAAGATTTAAAGGAAAAAAAAATTAGGATTGTGGGGCTCATTTACAACAACGGAGAAAAAAAAGGGGGGAAAATGTATTTTAAGCATTTTTAAAATAGAAAGATTCTCTGGTTGAAGATTTAAGAATAAATCTACCAGCTGCAAAGTTTTACAAAAGCAGCATGTGAAGGGGGCAGGAAGTCTTCCTGTAACAAAAACATTTTCATGCATGTAACATGTCTGTGGAATTTTAGGAGAGGCTGAAGGACCACCCAGCAAAGGGCCCTTTCCCACAGAGCAGAGCACAGCCAGGCACCCACAGGGTTCTGGAGAAGCCCCTGTGTCCCCCTGCAGCACAGCCAGGGATGGGGCAGCAGCCAGGGCTGGGGAGGCTGCAGGACAACAGCAAAGCATGGTGTTCATCTGTGTTTTTAGAAGTCTCAGCTCACTGCTACCAACAGCTCACAGCAATACCCACGAGCTGCCAGGAAGGGACAGGTCCATTCCATGAACCCCTGGGCACAGGACAGTGGGCACCCAGCAGGACACTCCAGACACCACGGTGTGCCCAGGTGAGCCCATCCTTTCTCCTGAGCCCCAGACAGCCGCAGCAGAGCTGCAGCCCCTGCCACGGGCAGCCTGCACTGCCCAGCTCCACAGGAACACCTCTGCCACAGAGGGAAAAGCTGATCTCATGGGAAAGGGCTGGAAGCACCAAAGAGGCACTGGGAGTTTGTACCACAGAGCACATGCAGAAAAGCAGCACCTGGCTGAGCACAGGAAGAGCAGGAGCAGACAAATGGTTGGGCAGCCCTACTCAAGGCCAGCAGAAGCCCCCAGACACATCCTTGCCCAGGATGCCCATTTCACTCCAAGGCAGCAGCATCCAGTGGAGAGTGGGGAAATGATGACTCTGCAATTAGAGCCTCCGCACGGCGCCAAGAGATTCAAGTGTGTTAATAAACCTAAAGCTCTGGACAAAGCACTTTGCCTCTCATCCAAGCTCCGTTGTATAATGTGGGAATAATACCCCTACTTCATCTAATGGAATTGCCAAAATAACACATTCCTCCTGCAAGGTGTGCTGAGCTCCCTCGAAAGCAGCACTGTTACAGCGCAGAGTTTTCAAGTATCTTGAACACCAGGCCAAGTGCATTGTTAACTTAATTTTTTGAAGTTAACAGAATACTGAAGTAAAAAGTCCAACTAGACATGGGAAAAGACATATTCTGATCCTCTAAAATAAAAACCGGGGTGCAGGGAGCTGCAGTGACACCTGAGCCTGGATGCCCCAAACCCCAGAGCCTTTGTCACTGCGCTCAACAGGGAGCACAAGGGATTCAGCCAGGCTGGCCACTTATCCAGCATTCCCCCCGGCTGGAAATTGCTATTCTGGCAGTACCCAATCTTTAACGACTTCTGGACTAGTCTGCATTTGATTTCAGGGCAAAGGCCATGCCCAGAGGGAGACCCCGTGAGGAACTCCTCCCTGCAGCTCTCAGGTCGTTCCTAAGGCCATCTGAAAGACCACAACCAAAATGGTTTACTGCTCACACAGGCTAAATATCAAGAGCTCTAACGTGAAATACAACCTCTTTTCAAACCCACCAACAGGCAAAAAGTCTGTTCTTGAAAATAAAACACTGGTCAGGAGTGGGATCATTCAGGACCAAAGGGTTTTTTTTAATTGATGCAAGCAGAACTGCCTATTTTCCGTGTAAATTATTAATTTTCCTAAAATCATAATCACTGCTGCAAGTCGAGCTACCTCTGTACGCAAAACCCTTTCCACGTACATATTTTCCTGGGGGAAAAAAGGCTTATCCCCACAAAGGAGTATGAAATAAATTGCTTTACTGAAGGTTAATAATATCCTGTCGCCGTGGTAAAAGACTCAATTACAAAACCTTCAGAAGAGCTCCCAAGGAACTCATCTGCCTGCAGTGACAGAGGCTTAAATAGCCAAAATACACAGAAAGGCTAAGCACTTCCCAAAAGAGAGGAAAAGGGGAAAGAGATGGGGGGGTTAAGTAAAAAACCTGGAAATTGGACACTCAAGGTTACAAAAAAAACCCAAGCACACATAACCACAGTTCCTCTCTGCACACACGATTCTCTATAATCTCAGCAAGAATTATGGCCTAGGGAGACCAACACTAATTTTAGTATCAGATTTATTATGCAGCAGGGAGCAGAAATCAGTCAGGCCCGTCTCTCGGTCCTAATGGGCAGAACTGGCTCACGCTCCAGGAAGGCTCTGCTGAAGAATAGCTCAGGCCTGGTGAAAAACAAAGCCCCTGGGGCTCCCCGAAGCACAAACACGCTGCGTTTCTTAGAAGCTACAATAAAACACAATGATACTCCTCATCTCTGCAGCGCTGCTGCTGGAGGAGCCCAAAGCCTGACTCACTCGACACCCAGGCCATTTCCACACATGGCCTCATCCACTCGTGGGGACTGCAGCTCCTCACCCAGCACTGCCCACGGCACAGCCAGGACACCTCAGCCCCCATAACCCTGCCTGTCCCCTCCTCCCCAGCACCTGGGAACACACAGCCCAGCACACTTCAGGTTTGGAATAACCCTCCTCTAAGGCACCAGCAATTCCCCGTTTCAAGTATTGCACAACACGTGAGCAGCACTTCTGTTTTGCACATCCGCAAAACAAGGGGGATGACAATCACTTACCTCATCTCTGTGTGGTAAGAACAAGGGCCACATTTAAACTAGTTTAAGTCATTTCAGTACACAAGTCCTTCCTGAAAGTAGGATGGTCTCCAGTAATGTACATACCACAGATTACCAACTAACATTTTGAATAAAACTTTTCCAAGAATCAGTTTGTCACTCACAGCTCACTCAGCTGAAGACCAGAAACTTTCAAACCATCACTATCTCACTTTATTTTCACATAGTGGGCAGGCAGGCACCTCTAAAAACTTCACTCCCTATTCTCTGTCTATCTAGACACTTTGCTAGAAGATCTCTGGTTTTGTTTTTGAAATGCCCTTGGAGCATACTAAGCAACTTAGAAGTTTTGCTTTGAGCTGCTCTGACAGAAGTTAGTGGAATATGTCCTGCTAACTCCAACACAAACACAATCATCACTAAGAAATTAGGAAAAGTCCATCAAAAACATGCATGATCAGGTCTGTTTTCCACCTGGTCCTAAAGCAGTGCAAGAGTAAATAAAAAAGCAGGCTTACAAATTTTGGATTCCCCTGCATCTATTCTCCTCCTTTAAAATTGCTCTTTTGCCCCAAAACTTCAGGAAAAAAAGCATAACCAGTCTCTCATTAAACAAATGCCTCCCCCACCCCAAAAATCACCCCCAAAGCATTACCTTTTTATGGCTCAAAGCAGCTCCAGACCATGGTGGACTGTCCATGAGGAGACCACAGCAGCTCTGGCTCCTACCAGCTCCTCCCCTGACTGCCCTCACCAGAGCACGTGACTGCAATCAAACCTGGGGCTGATAATTGGCTTCAGGTGAGGGACACACCTGCCTCATCAGCAGCACAGCAGGGGAGCAACGGACAGGTTAACTCAAATCACCTGTGCCCAATCTTGGGCTCACCCAAAAAAATCCAGCCTCCGCACACACTGCTCCTGCCACTGCTTCAGCTGCTCAGCCCACCAAACCACCTCTGCACAGCCCAGAGCACATTTTCACCTGCATAGCCAGCACCAATAATCAGCCAAGAAATTCAGGACTTGCTCTCTGATCTCTGTTCCACCTCAAGAAGTGCTTGGCAGCTTCATTTGTCTGCCTCGATCCAACAATCTCCAGTTCTCAGGAATGCGAGACAAGCAGGTGCTGCTGCCCTTCTCTCAGCTGGAGCCAATTTAGAGCATTTCAAGGAAACACACCAAGGCACCCTACAACGACCAAGGGCTGCACCTGCCCAAGACCTCTAAGAACGTTAAGAAGCAGCAAAATTTGTCTGACCATGTCCATGTAAGAAGTTTACCCTGCCCCTGCATTCCTTCAGCTGCAACCAGGATGAAATAAGGTTCATGAGTAAGGTGCTCTGCAACAATACTTGTCCTCTCCTACCTGCTTCTCTCCCCATCACTTTCAAGTGAATTGACTCTTTATGTTACTTTCCACACACTGCAAGAGATCAGGATTACACAGCACCAGCTGAATAACGTTCTGCTCACACTATCATCAGCTTCATGCGTTCAGATGACAGTGATGGGGACTATAAAGGCACCAAGACAGATAATCACTGCTTATGTCTGCAATTATAGTTCCAATAAAGCTTCTTCATGGCTCTTTAGCACTAAGGCTTTTGGACTCGTAACTGAATTGTTTTAATATTTTTTTCTATTCCCAGTTTTGTTCTTTTCCTACTGCATACACATGCTTAATCGAGAGAGAAGACAAATGCCTCTACTAAAATATCCACTGGAAATACCTACAAAAAGAGGTCCACAAATCTAAACTGACTTCTTATGACAACCACAAAATCAAAGCCATGCTCACAAAACTTTGGGGGAATCATAACTGTGGAAGACTTTCAACTATCATTGTATTTGACCGGGAAGATTAATGACATAGTGGCTGTGACCAGATGAAAAAGAGAGGGGAAAAAATAAAACACAGGACAATTACAATTCCCTCCTCATACATAAATTGCCAGGCATGTCACACAGAGCCTGCTGCTTCAATCCCAGTTCCTGGGATTAGGTGAGGCAGGAGTTTAGAGCACAAAAGGTGCTGTGGCAGGAGATCCCCACTGCCATCCACCCCTGGGGTCCCACGTGGGCTGGAAATGCCCCCAGGCAGGCATGGGGGTATAGAGGCTCAGGATGCTGGGGCAGCCTGTCCCCAGAGCTCTGCAAACACGTCAGGACAGGATCCCCATCTGCACAGGACTGGGATACCACGGCACCATCCCTCCCAGCTGCTCCCATGGGCACCCAGAGGGGAGTGGGCACAGCCTGTGGCACAAAGGAGCCAGCCAGCCCCCAGAGGAGCCTCTGGCATGGCTGTGGGGAAGAGCAGCCAAGGCTTACCTGGAGGCAGAGCCCCCCAGGACACCTGCAGTTCAGCATGCTTCCCCTCTCCTGCATTACTGAGGGCAGCCCTCTGAGCCCACCATAATCCTCTGGCAGGCTCCCCCCTTGCTCCCAGCACTGTGCCCCAGCCCCCAGGCTGCTCTGCAGCCATGGGACCAGCACGAGCCATAATTCACAGCACCAGCTCCCTCTCACATGCTGTGGCTGTGCATCCTTATCTTGCTTCCCCTCTCTGGAGCTCGGAAGTGCCGGTGCAGGGCAGGAACCTCAGCAGTTACAGCCCCCCTGAACCAGAGCACTGCCACTCCAGGCAGGGCCTCCCTCCCCGATTTCACAGTCAAAAGCCGTTAACAACAACAAAGAACCCCAGGTTAACCCCTCAAAGACAAGTGGCATAAAGAGCTGGCAGCACACAGTGCTGCTCTGCCTCCCACACTTCCTCTCCAGGCCAGGGATGCTGCCAACATCCCCTCAGACAGAGCAGCCGTTCACTGCGGCACCAAACCGGGGGCAGGAAGCTCTGTGCCACGCCGACATCTCTGCAAAATCCCCTGCTGCCCTTTTTCCTCTGACCCTTCATTTCCAGCCTCAATGGCAGCATCAGTACCAGGCCCACCAGGGCCTTGGTCGGGGTCCTACACGCTGTGCCAGGACCACCAGAGTCTGACCAACAGCCACTCTGCCTCCTCAGCTCTCAACCCCAGCCAACAGCAGGACAAACCCAGCCAACAGCGGGCCTGGGACATTTCCACAGCAGGTTTAGGAGGGTTTTTTCACCAGGCAGTGTTTGAAGAGGGTACAGGTAAATGTTTGGGGTGCGCTCAGCAGGCCACCCATCCAGGGCCGGAGTCTCAGAGCTGACCTACAGAAAGTGACTGGGGAGGAAGATGAGATGTTGGTGCAAATCAATCAAAACAACCCCAAGCACTTTTACAGTAGAGACTTTGTGAGGACAGGAAACTTCTGCAAGAAGCCAACAGTTTTTGCTGTAGTAGTCTCAGGGCTTGCTCAATACTCACAGGAGAGATCTCTCAGGGATCCTCAGGACATGGCAGAGGACAAGACCTGACACCACCCAACACAGTGGCTGGTAGCAGTCCCAGAGCAAAAGGTGGGGCAATACCCCCATCCTTGGAAAATTCCTATCATATTTCCCATCTCAGCATTACCTTTGGATTTCTTCTCAATGTTTTCTGTTCCCTCCCACAATTCATTGAACACACCATGCTGCTATAGGCTCTGCAGGTCTGCCAAATACAACAGCAGAAGTAGGCGAATTTCACCAGCAAAGAAACATCTTTACACTCATTCGCACACTGTGCAAACCTTTGCCAAAAGGATAAATGCTCCATGTACATATGGGGCCCTGCACACAGCTCAGGCTGGAGCAGGGAATCACACCAACACAGCTCTGCACAGAAATGACTGATAACACAGCCAAAAGGATAACAAAACAGGAGCTTCACTCGTTCAGCAAGCACCGCAGAAGAATCCTTGGCAACATCCCCTTCATCAACACCTTCTTCCAGCAGGGCAACAACCACCAAACCTGCCAGTGCTGAGGGCTTGCAGCCGGCAAGCTTCTGCCATAAACCAGGCCCCTGACTTGAGCAACATCTCCCAGTCCAGCGGGATTCACGGAGACTTAGCACAAATGCCCAGCTCCTTGCAACCTCCTTTCACACCACACCACACTGCCCTTTGGGAAGATTCCTGAGCAGTGTTCATCCAGCAACTGGTTAAAGCCTCCCCAGACTCTCTATCCAGCAGGCATCCTCATTACACCAGCACTGAAGAAGCTGAAAGTCTTGTCTGCACTTCACAGTCACTATTTTAAATAAATCCAAACTTCAAAACTCTTCTTCACCCTGTGCTCCTCACCTTCTCTTTGATGCAAAACTGACCCACAGAACAACAGAAAGAAGAGTTCTGAGTCAGGCATACTAAAACACTGATTAAAACAGCACAGCACAGGTTTGGGAGCACTAGAGAGGAATTCTGTACCCTCTGGGCCATGCCAGCACTCGCAGCGACCCAGCCCTGAGCCAGGAGGGCTGGAGCTGCACCAGGACCCAAGGAGCCTTGCCCAGCCCCATCCCACAGCTGAGTGGCACACAAGAAGGAAAATAAAACCAGGGGGACTTAACTTCAAACCCTGGGAACTACTTAATTCACCAGATATTAGTTTCTTTCCCCCACCCCACCATTTTTCCCTCCCACCTGCCAGGCCACCTCATTACTGTCACTCTGCATCAGTTCTTGCTACAGTAGTTTTCTTGGACCTTTGCCCCTTCAGTCAGCTTGAAACCTCTTCCCTATTGTACATCAGAGTCAATGGGAAATTAATGCAAGTCTTTGCTGGGGGAGGGCAGGGCAGAGGCACTTTCTGCTGCTGTCAATACTTCTTTTCCTTCACCCTTCCTGCCACCTACACTTCACCAACATATTAAGGAGCCTTGTCTGCATCTCACTGTGCTCGCTGAGGTCTCTGGGACTATTCCTCATGTGCAGAATTGCACAAGCCTTAGCAGGGTCCTTCTTTATAATACAAAGTTCCCAATCTTGATTTAAGCCTGCTCAGTCACAACAATACACCCAGCTGCAGATGGCCCAACACAGGGAATGACTGAGCAGGGGAGAACAACTTCCCAACATTCTTCAGATTTTCTCTGCGCTCAAAAAATAGAAGAAATACTTTCAACAGGAGAGCAGTAAAATGCCAAAGTTTAGAAGTAACTTATTAATACCGCATGCTGATCTGGCTACAAAGTTTCACAGTAACTTCCAAATTACTCAGCAAACCACAATTTCTAGAGCAGTAATATCGTAAAAATCATAGGCCACGTTGAACACTACTCACATAGTTTACAGAATTATTCCAGTGACTAAGGCAAACAGAACGTGCGATTTCAGGGCTAGAGACTAAATTAAGCTTCAATAATGACTTCTTTTTTTAAGTCTGATGCCACACTGACCCTGTAATCTGTTTTTTGAGGAAACAGCAGAATATTATTTTCTCGTGAGTGAGATCCTCCAGTGGAGGGGGGAATATGAGAGATAAAACTGCCTATCTGAAGGAGAAGCGATGGAACTGACCATATACAAAGTACTGTCAAATACACAAAGTAATCTTTTAATCTTTTTCTGCTACGGGCTTCACAGTTCAACAAAGCATTTAATAATGTGCTTTGAGCCCATGCTGATTCAGCAAAGCACTTACCCACATGCTTATGCCAACTTAAGTATATGCTTAAGTGCTTTCACACAATAGGGGCAGAGAAGACTCAGGCCCTGAGATGAACCATTTTCTGGAACAAGCTGTTTTTCCCTAAGACGACTGACTGTTTACAGCTTCTCCTCACTTTATAGCATGACCCAAAATGCATTTGAAGAGAACACTTAAGTACAACTGAAAAGCCAAATAACCATCAGGAACAGCAAGACCCAAGGTAGAGCTTAATGAACTAGAATTGTTCTTTGCTCCTTCTCTGCCCAACATACATCTTGATGCACACACCCCACCTTGCCCTGTTTCAGTGGCTCTCCTCTAAAAATAAATTCCAAGTTGCCTTTAATGCTCTGGATTTCACAACATTTATGAGACTATCACCAGAGTCAACAGGCTAAAAAAAGAATCCATTAGCATTAACTGGCCTGTCACTGGCAGTGACAAATAAATGAATTTGATGGTTTTAGATCAGTCATTAGTAGACCTACCCCCAGGCTGATAAAGGCTCAGCACTTTGCAGAGGAGATGCACTCAATCTGGAAGCAGAGGGGATGCACAGGGGTGTTAGCATGCTGCTCTCCTTCCATTTCCCTGACCTCCCTACCTCAGAACCTTTCCTGGCATTTACAAGTGCACAAAAGCCACCTGGTAGACGCCATCAAAAATAATCCAACAATTCAGGAAAACACAGGCAATGTAGAACCTCATTTTTTAAAAAATCCCAGGTCAGACAGTGTTCAATTTTAATTTTTAGTTAGCAGCATGTAAAATAGAAGGGAAGTACATTAGGACTATTCCTAACATGAAAGACATCCTTAGGCAATGAGAATGGAAATACAGACATTTTAACAAGCACAAGACGGTCTGTGGGGACGCAGGACAACATGAACAATCTACCTGAGTGATTGGGGAGAAGAAATACATGTTTACGTCTCCAAAATACAACAGCTACAGAAATCCAGCTCAGCTCCTGTTTCTGACAGAACTCACAGCACTCCACAGAAGGCCCTGCGCAGCCCCTTCTCCCTCTGGCTGTGACATGCAGGGACAGAGGTCACCCTCTGCCCCAGCCACAGCACAGAGAGCACAAACCCCAGCCCACAGACCAGGGCTCCTACACCCTGATCCTCCACTGCCTGGGGCTGGGTTCACTCACACTCAAACTTCTCCACTGGCCCATCCAATGCCAGAGGGAAGCAGATTCCAGGAGCAGCTTACCCTGGACAAGGGATTCACATCAAGGGTGGTTGAACAAGACACCCAAACAGTGGCCATGGACCACCCAAAGAAATCCCCCAGACCATCTGGGAAGGACTTCACACTACTCTGCACACAGATGGTACCATGATTATCATCGAGCTACTCATCCATGCCTGATGCCAAGATCAGGAAATACTTCCTCTCTTACTCCACCCAGACCTGCAAATGCAGGGGAATCTAAAAAGAATTTTTAAAAATCATTGGGAAAAGGTCTGACCTTGGTGTTCTTTACAGCCTGGTGGGGAAGGAAGGGTGGGCAGGAAGGAAAGAATCCTGAGTTCTGCTACTGTATCCAGTTCACACTCTTTTGAGAAAAAAAAGAAACTTCAAAGTCTACCTAACACCTAAAATAAGATGGGAAGTAGTAGGACTAACCTGGAGGAGTTTACAGGCAGAAGCATGGGAGAAAACAAGCAGAACTGTTGATTTTCAAGGTCCATCACTTGCTTTGGAATAAAATCTCTCCCTGCTACTCTGGCTGAGGCCTATCAGACAGGCAAGGGACGCAGACACCCCACCCACAGCTAACTTAATTGGAATCAGACATCCAAATCCACTGGTTAGCTTTAAAACACAATCCCAGGTTAGCCTGGGCCTTATCCCCAAAGGCCATGCCCTCCATTTGCTGCTCTGGAGCAGGCAGCTCCACAGTCCCACAGCCAAGGAGAGCTGCTGGCACTGCCTCCTGCCCAAGAAGGACCAGATGTGCACAACTGCTCAGAGCCCCCGTGCCCAGGCAGACAGGAAACCCAGCCGGCCACAGGCACAGGGGGCCAGGACAGCCCTGCACCTCTGTGATAAATATTCTCCAACCTAACAGAGCAGGTAACATCAGAAATGGCAGGCTATGGGTAATAGTAACTCAATTATTGCAGCCTTCAATATTCAAAAGGGGGTACAAAACTACTGGCACCCCATCCCTGCTGCGTTTGAAGGACTTTTTAAGTCAGCAGAGTTACAAATGATCTCCTGTTACAGAGTGCCTTCCAGCACTGGGAGCAAGGCAGATTTTTATCAAGGAACAGCAGCCCCGAGGAAGGAGACTTATATTCCCCAGAAGGCCAAGGAGTTAAACCCTGCAGCAGATTTCCTGAAACAACAGCTTCAAGTGGTGCTGGCCTTCCCAAGGAGAGCAGGATTACACACCCCGGTAATCCAGGGGAGGCACTCAGGAGGATTTCTGCAGGGTCATTCTAAGGAAACCAGGGAAGAACGCCGGGCTGTTACAACCTGCCACTGCTGGCTCGGGAGCCAATCTGCATCACCAGAGAGGTGTCAAACCGCGGAGACGCGGTTTTAAAAGCCGAAATAAAATAAAATAAAACATTTCACTGGGCCGGGGTTTGAAAGGGCAGGGCTGGGCAACTCCAGTGGATCAGGAGGGGAGGAACAAGTGAGTGTGGGCTGGCAAAGGCAGGGGCAAAGCTCAGCTGGAAGGACAGGGAGGGAGGGATGGATGGATGGATGGATGGATGGATGGATGGATGGATGGATGGATGGATGGATGGATGGATGGATGGATGGATGGATGGATGGATGGATGGATGGATGGATGGAGAAGGGGGAATGCACCCCCAGCCTCGCTTCACCCCAGCCCCCATCACTGCCAGGAAAAGCACAGGGAAAGAAAAAAACCCCAAACAAATCCCTATTTTACTAAACGTACCAGGAAGGAAGATTACTTAGGGGAAAAAAAAACCCAAAACAAAACAAAAAACAAATTCTCTCCTTGCACCTAGAGAGACAGAGACATTTCATTAAATGCCATTAATCTCCACAGACCCAAGCATTAGCCAGTTAATTAGACTAAAGTACAGTCACATTTTAACGCTGAGCATTCACTATTCAACTGGGATAAATGAACAAAAAAGTCCAAAACCTTAATTCAGTATCTAATTAAAAAAACAGAAAACAAAATATTCAGATTATGAAATGCTTGCCAGAATAATACATCATAATTGATGTAAAATCTGCTCTTTACTGCATCTGATTTTCTCCAGTCTCCAAATCAGGCTGTTTTCAATCTTCAGATTTTCTTCAAGTGCCCCGTAGAAATCCCAACACTTTAGAAAGGACAACTGTGTAAAAAGCAGCAACAGACACTGCTGACCTCTCCAGAGAGAGCGAGCTCCTGCTAAGAGTGGAATTTGATGTCTATTCCAGCATTTGCCCCACGCTTGAAAGATGTCTCTTACCAAAAACCAAGGGAAAAAACCCCCTACGTGTAGAAAAACAAAATCCCCTTTGTCAATACAACCTGATTTTGCATTCTTTAACGCAAAAATTTAACTCACTAATATGCTCGACACAAAACATGTCCTCGTTTTTTTAATTGTTAGAGAAGAAATCACATGGGACAGCTTAACAGCTCTGTTGTACCCATTACAAACTTCTCCAAATAACACTGTAGAAACAGATAACTGGCACTGAAGACAGTTTAAAATGTAAATTAACCTTTAGAAGGTATTGGGAAGGAGGATAGGCACATCAAGCTCATGATCAAAATTCTGTCACCTTTAAATTGTATATTACAGATGGCATCAATCCAACAACATAATCCAGAAGCCACAAGCCCCACACACTATAAACTCTTTGCTCAGTGCAGAAGCAAGCCAGGCACACTATTATTCACCAATTAGTAATTAGGTATGTCCTAGGAAGAAAAGAACCTCTAAACATTTGCCTACATTAGTCTGGTTAAAAATTCTGTGAGTAGGCTGTTGGGGTTTGCTCTCTTTTTTTTAAGAGTTCCCCAGCACCTCACCTGTGCCATGCCTGGGGGTTTGAAATGACACAGGGTTTTTCCTAGATGCCTATTTTGTGCAATACTTAACATCATGGTTCAACACACCCAGTTACACTGCTTGCTTTCGTGAGGAGCTGTATGCAATAGCAGTTCAGGCTGCTGGTCAGGTAGTTTCCCACCACCAGCTTTAAACCTCTCTTCCTTATTGACTTGCATGTACAACTTTGCAGCCTTTTTCTCCCGTTTTTACCCGAAGACTGAAGTTACCCAAGATGACAAGTGTATACACAAGTGCCATACATCAGTTAAATTAAGTTTTTCCAATAGACTCTCAAAAACAAATTAAAAAAAAGTCAATTGCAAAAGTTTTCTTTCAGCCTGTGGCTTTCAAAATTCACACGCTGCAGGTCTGGCTTTGAAACTGATTTGTTTTCATTAGGCACAACCTAAAGAGCAACAACCACTTGTATTCCACGGGCAGCTCCTGCAGGAGAAATGGCACCAGTGGCATTTGGAGGGAGGGCAGGGGCACAAGCTCCTGTGTCCCTGCAGGTCCCCGTGCCACGGCCAGGACTGCATGGCCAAGCCACTGCTCGGCCAGCCTGACCAGCTGGACACCCACAGCTCCTACAGAACAACAGCCAGCAGCCCCCAGAGCTCAGAGCCTCACCAGGAACTCGCCATGCGAGCCTTACACACAACTCCACACACATCTCTTGAGTTGCACAAAAGAAAATTTGCAAACAATGAAGGCAGAGATAGATCCCCATCCATCACAACCACAGAACTGAAAGCTCAGCTCAAAACAAGCCTGAAGCCTGCACTTAATCCAAGCACGGTTCATAAACCCAGCCCAGGGCCCAGAGCAGCCGCCCGCTCCTGCTGCCCAGCCCGGCCCAGCAGCTCTGCACGGACACAGAGCAGCCTCCTGGGCCTCAGCCACACACTGACCCCTCCAGCAGCAGCTTTCAAAGCTTTCATTGCCAATTCCCCGGCTGAAACCCGAACTGCCTGGCAACAATGATTCTCTGTGTGCCTGAAATCCTATTATCGATCCTCCTACTTACCTTGGGCTGTGCTCGTCGGGGAAACGCAACTTTAGGGTCAATCTGAGGAAAAAGAAAGGGGAAATCAACAGGGTAGCTTTGGTTGTCATTTCACATTATTTTGATTTTAAATCACTGAATTATTAATCCCTCATTTCTCAGGCTTGCAATTCAGCACACCGGGTCATCCAGAGCTACTCTGGAAATGATAGGTCACAGTCTTAGGTTTGTCTGGGGAGTTTGGCAGGGGTGGGGAGATGGGAAGACAGGAAGAAAACATCTCTCCTGCACTTCTCCTCCATCATCTTCTGGGCAGCAATCCCCGTGGGTGCTCAGGGAGCTCTGGATCAGTCTCTCGGTGCTGCCTCTACCACCAAAACTGCATGTTGAGGATTATCCACATGCCCTAGAGATTGCACAGGAAGGGGACCAGCATTCCTGACCAACATCTTAACTTGGTGGCTTTGACACCTGCCCCTTCCTGCACTTGGGTTTGGGGTTACTTTTTTTTTTTGCTGCTTTGTTTTGCTAACTGACAAGCAACATCATACAAAAATGGAAAGCCAAAAGCAAAGTCAAATTATTCACATTTCAATTATTAAAACTGAAACATTTGAAGGACTAGAGTCTCCTCCACAGTAATATGCCCAACTGATGTGATTTACTCACTCTCAAAGAAAATATGTGAGCAATGGAAAACTCCAAAGGGGCATTTCTGGGATGGGGTGGGAAGGGAGGGGAGTAAGTTACAAACGAGTTTCATGTGTGTGAAATATACACGCACTGAACTCAAAAGTAAACAACTTCCTAAACAAGGTTTTCCATTAAGGAGTTACTCGAACTATCCATGTATGAAGCACGTCACCACAGACAAAAAGAAAAGGGGAAAAAAAAATCCTTGCTTTACCCCCCTGGCCTGTTTTAAGATGCAGCGTTGGCTCCCCTTGCGCTGCATGAATTAGCACGTCCCCTCTGCATTCCAAAACGCTAATTCTGCAACCTCACACAACTTCCACGGGGGTCATCTCTAAAAAGGGACTCCTCTCCCCCATTCAAAAATTGCATGAAACCAAAAAGGCACCACCGCAGGCACAAAGAAATGGCACCCGGTGGTGTTTGGAGGGAGCAGGCAGGCTGAAGGCTGGATGTAAACAAAACCATCAGACCTTCCCACAGCAGCTCCCCTAAATCGCAATACAGCCCCTGTGTGCTGCTGGCTTCACTGCTGGCTCTCAGCAGCACCTGCTCTCAGACATCTCCTACAAAAAGGGTCTGGAAAAGGATGTTCTGAAGTACTGGATCCTACCTGAACTGCGCAACCTGCAACTGCTTTCAGTGCTGTCCTTGCCTGTGCAACCAGCTGATGCCACTAACGCTGGCTGTGTTAAGCATACTCAGAAGGACGGGCTTTTTTAGAGTTTGGGACTGGCTTTTGTTGTGTTTCTCCCCCCTCAAGCAAACCCTGATGAAGAAGAGGAGATGGTTCCATTTGGTATTGTTATTCCTGTGGTGATAAATATTCCTGTCACTGCTAAATAACCACGGGTCTCTTCTAAAAAGCAGTTTTACTCAATTAATTTGTCAAAATGGGAAATACCGCAGACATTTGATGTGCAACTGATAAACTGATTTGCCTCTATCAGAAACAAATATTGTACCTTTTTTAGGACACACCTGAGAAATGAGCGATTACATGCCATTTTATTGTTCAAAAAGCATAAAAAGTAAAATTATTTATCTAGAGAGCTAACCTTTTCATAGAGATTAACATTATCTACAAATATATTCAGCACTGACTAGGCATTTGTCTACTGGGGAAATACAACAGGTACGGATTTTCCACAGCAATACCCAAAGGTGGAAAAATATGCACTTTTCTATGTTTGCTCCAAAACTACAGGTTTTCCCACCAAAGAACACCAGGCCCACCAGAGGGACATCACTGCAAAGTCCTGCTGGTAAAAAGCTGGGAGAGCCATTAAACTCCAAAGCAACACATTCATTTTTGAAGGTCAGTTCAAAGAGCATGGAGTCCCTTGCACCACAGCGACAGATTTTCTAAAAGAACTGAATTTTCCTTCCCACAACCTTTTGCATAAACACCACCAGCCTTTGAAAACAAACACTAGCAACGAATGTGGCAAATCCATACCTTTTGCATAACCCTGTCAACTATTTAAACAACAACCAGAAAGGAAAAAAAAAACAAAAACAAAAAACCAAAGTTCTACCAAAAAAAATTAGTTAGTTAGGTACAATTCTACTTACTGTATCTACAAGTCCTCTAGGAAATGACTATAATACTATTTCTGATATGAATGGCCATTACCTAAACAAAGCTTTTAACGTAACTGTAAACAAGAGCGACGTTTCCATGCCAATACCCAACCGATCTGCCTCCTGCGCTGAACGTTGAAACAGAGTCAAATGCCTTGTTATACTGCACAACAGTTACTACAATACTCTACAAATACACGCCTGAAAGGACCTGCCTGGCTCTGGGCTTCACTTTTAAGCTGAATTACTGATTCTAAGGTCAGTTTTGTATTTGGATTGATTCAATCATTATCACACAACCAAAACCGAGGCAGATTTGCCCTGGTGAAGCTCTTCACCCCTCCCCCAGAGAAGAGCAAATTAATACATTGCAGGGACTAGACTGTGATACAAGAAAAAAGCTGGGGGAGGACCTAATTATAGTCAGAAATATGACAGGGTGTCCTCCCATGATTTTTTTTTTTAAACTCTCGTTCAAGATACTGTTTGCCTTTGTTCTTCTTATCTAAATTTATCTTTAAAAACACATAGAGAATATAGCTGTACATGAAAAGTCTGGTGAGTTTAATTTCAGGAGCACGGTTGAATCAGTTATCTTACCATATCTGATTAAACCTAAAATCAAATTATTAAGGCATGTGAAAGCATGGGCTTCGTGTTCAGGCAAGCCCAGCAGAATCTGTAGGTCGAATTAAAACACTAGATTCCACCTGCTTCTACAAGAGCTTTAGGCTTTTTGTTTCCATATAAATTACATTTTTAAAAAATACATATCCTCATGTTTGCTCCCTGCTTCTCCCTTTCTTCATTTAACTATAATCTCGCACACACAGGCACCCGTGAGATGTTGCAGCACCGAGACAGGATTGCTCCTAACACCACGCTCAGGCTAAAATAAACCCCTTAAGCCCCAGAACACCGCCTGTAAACCCCAGTGACAGCAAGGAGCACACTCGATGTGCCCAGCAGAATGTCTCTGCAGACAGCTCCCTTCCCAAAACACAGCCCCCTCCAAGCCAGCAGCACCAGAGCACTGATGACCTCTAGCAGTGTCCTTCCCCCCTCCCCTCCCAGCTCTGCCGAGGCTCAAAACTACAACCAAGTAGGAGGCACAAAACTTCATCTTTTTGCTTGGCCTCGGTCACAGGGAGAAAACAGGGCCCAGAGCTGCACTTGCCCAATACCTTTTGTTTGACCCAACACTGAAAGAACCACATTGGGGCAGGGGGCAAACCCAGGCGTGGAATTTTTGTTAAAAAAAAACAAACAAAAATGTAATGTTTATTTAAAGAAAAAAAAAAATCAGCTGCATCTCACAAGCATTTTTTTCCTTATATTATGCACTGGAGACTGAGCGTAGCAAAAAGCTCTGGAGAAACAACAACACATTAAGACTTGTGCTTCTCTACCACATCCACTCTCCAGCTCTTGCAGAGCTTCCCATAAATTACCGCGTGCATTTCGCCGGGGCCCTGCCATCACAGGTGAGGGGACCTCTCCAAAAAATGACTTTGGCAAATGACACGAGCAGCAGCTTTCTCGGTTTGACAGTAAGTCACTCCCACCTTGAAACGCGGTCAACAATACATAAATAATCAATCAAAAGAATCACAAAGTTCCCTGCAGAAAGCATGCCGCAGCCCAACACCAAAAAAAGTTGGATTTTACTCCACAGCTTTTTCAATGTCACCGCTCAATAAAATATAAGGCCGGGGGAGGAGCCAGCGGTCGGTATGGGCGAATTCCGATTTCAAAAAAAAAAAAAAAAAAAAAGTTACCGCTTTTGGCAAGTTAAAAAGCAGCGTCTATAAAAATATAAAGGAGAAGCCGAGCCACGCAAGGTCCCGGTTCAATGACAGCCTGGCACCGCCCGCGGCACCGGCCCGAGCGGGGCTCGGAGCGGCCGGGTCGCGTCCCCGGGTGCGGGAAGGGCGGCGGGCAGCCCCCGCAGCAGCACCTACCGTCTTGGAGTCCAGCTCGTGGTGCGGCTGGGCCAGGACTTTGTCTACACTCGCCGGATCCGCGAACGTAACGAACCCGAAGCCTCTGCGAGAGACAAAGAGCGAGGGGATGGCGGGGGGGGGGGGGTGGTGATGAGAATTAGAGCCAAAGGGAGAAGTCATAAAAATAAACCGCTGGGTCCCCCTCCTTGCTCTGCCCTCCCCCGAAGCCTCCGGGAGCAGGAGCGGCCGGCTCCGACCCCCGGCCCCTCTCCGGCTCCACCGGCCGCTTTGTTTCCTGCTCCGGGCTGGAGGGATGCGGGCGGGGAGAGCCCTCCCGCAGCGCCCCACGCGTGCGGGGGGATGCGGGCTGGGATTCTGGGCCGGCACCGGGGGCTGCGGGGCCACCCGGCCCGACCGCAACTCGCGAAGTTTGTCAGCCCGAGCGGGGTGGGCGGCGGTTTTACCTGGAGCGCTTGGTGGTGGGGTCCCGCATGACCATACACTCCCTAATTTCTCCGAATTTGCTAAAATAGTCTCTAAGGCTGTCTGCGGAGAGAGAGAGCAGAGAGGGAGAGGAGGGTCAGGGATGGGGGGGCGCGGGCAGGGCCCGGCCGGCGGGACGCGGCCCACGCGGGGCGGGACACGCGTGGGGGAGGGGGCGGCGGGCGGGGGTTACCTGGTGAGGTTTGCCAGCTGAGGCCGCCGATGAACATCTTGCTGGAGGGAGAGAGCAGAGCGGAGTTGAGCGCCGGTGCGGGATCGGCCATTTTGACGGGGCAGCTCCCGGCGGGGCGGAGGGGCGCGGAGCGGAGCGGCGCGGAGCGGGGCGGGCCCGCCTGACCGCCCCTCGCCGCCGCGCTCCGCGCCCCCGCCGCCCCGCCGACTTACCCGGGGTCGTGCTGCGCCTCTCCGGGGCTCCCCGAGGTAGCCTGGCTCCCGTCCGCCTCCATGGCCGCGCCGAGCGAGAGCCCCTTAGAGAACCCCCCGCCCGCCCAACCCGCCCCCCCGGCCCGGCTCCGGCTCGGTTCGCTCCGCTTGCTTTGCCCCTTTTTCCCTTCCCCCCTCCTCCTCCTCCTCCTCCCTCCGCTACCGGAGGATCTCACTGGAGAGGCGCTGGGGCAGCAGCCAGATCCGTCACACGTGGGATCGGCTTAGCTCAGCGCCGCGCCGGCGCTTCCCCCCCCCGCCGCCATCCTCCCCTCCCTCCATCCCGCCCCTCCTCAGGGGGCGGGGCCGCTGCCGGCGCGTGGCCCTCTGTGACGTCACCGTGACGTCACCGCGCCCTCCCCGCGCAGCTCCCGCCCCCCCTCCGCGCGTCCGTCCCTCACGCGTGTCCGCGACACCCGGGACTGTCCTCGCGGGACTGTACCCCTGAGACTGTAGCCCTGACACTGTCCCCGAGGACTGTACCCCGAATTGTACCCCGGGACTGTCCTCATGGGACTGTATCCCTGGGGCTGTCCTTATGGGAGCGTACCCCTGAGACTGTCCCCCGAGACTGTCCCCCCCTCATGGGACTCCCCCGGGACTGTCCCGCGGGCCCCTCACACCCTGCCCCTCACGAGGGGTGGCCTTCGGCCGAAACTGGCTGTTCTTGCCGGCCCCCTGCTCCACTCCCCACCCCGCACAGCCCAGCCAGGCATCAGGGGAGAATTCCGGGGGCTGGGTGTCCAGGAGAGGAAAATTAAATTTTAGGGACTCGGAAAATTTTCAGAGACATCTGTGGATTTTGAGTTCCTGCACCTGTCCAGCACCGAGTGCTTCCCATCCAAAGACCTCCCAGCTCAGCAGCCAAGCCTACAAGAGCTGTTTTGGGGTTGCCAACTATTTCCAGCTCAGAGATTATAATATTTTCACTGGGGCTGGGGGCAGTATGTGGATGTACTTTCCAGCAGGGACTAATGAGCAAGGTGGGAATGAGTGGATGTGTGCAGGGCTGGGAGGTCAGGCCCACTGGAGAAACACCTCTCTTCATGCTGTGATGCTGACCACTGTAAAACAGGATATAATTCCCTTTATTTGGTTTGTTTTGCCATGAAGTGCTGAACTCTGGCTCAGCAGCGGGGCAGGCTCTGCTCCTCCAGAGCGGGCAGGGAAGAGGGGCTGACCCGGCCCTGCCCCAGCAGGGTGAGCAGCACCAATGTGCAAAGGAAATGGATGGGGGGGATTAAAGAACAGTCTTTTTCTCCCCCTTTGAGCTTCCTTTAGATCTTAGCTATTTCTTGTAATAATCACTGGGAAATTACTAGTCAGGAGAGCGATTCCTGGGGTTATATTACCCCTTTAATCTCTCTGGCAGCGGTGCAGAATTTTAAAGGGGTTCCAGAATGAACAAGCACAAGACAGATTTTGCTGATGGACAGAAGGAACTTCAGTGCGGCTGCTTATGGCTCAGAAAGAAATTTTGATTGCTATATATTAAAAGGAAATCTTCACTGCTATCCCTTCCATCAGCAAACGTTGCAGGTCAAACGGCTTTGGAAAGACTTTATCAGTAGGTTCTCTCTCCACCTCCCCCAGAGCTGAGGCTGGGTTCAGGGATGTGACCAGTTTCAATCTGTTCGGTTGGTTTTGCTCTTTCTGAGCACTCTGCTGTCACAGGAGAAGCCAAACCCACGGCACCAGGGCTGCTCTGGGGACACGATGGGCACCTGAAGCCCAGGGGTGACAAACCAGGAGCCGCTGTCCTGCTCCTTTGGCAGCAGTTGACAGCACCCAGCCCCAAAGGTGCTGTTCCAGCTCCAATCCCAGATTTTCCTCCAGCCCACTGAGAGTTTGCAGGCTTGCCCTCTACTCTCCTCCTCTCCAGCCTCTAATGTTCATGCTAAAAATCCAAAGTCCCAGCGGAATTTGGGAAGTAGCTAATGAACTGCAAAGCTGACATCTGTAACTGCCGGCCAGGGATAACCTTCTCCCTAGCTGCACAATTAAAAGTTGAAGCATTTAGTCCAATAACAAGGAAAGTTACTGCTATTGATTCAAACCAGCCCAGATCCTCCATGGCGGCTCCGCGGGACACAGGAATTTGGGACAATCACAACTGTCCACATACTCACGTAGCCCCTACTCTCATTAGCAGGTTTTAGCCTCACCAATTTCCTTTCAATTTTTACAACTCCCATTTCATATCAGAGACTGAGATGCAGAGTTTGTTAAGATCAGCATTTGTAAGGCCAAAGTGACATGAGACCCAAATCTCCTTGGATATACGTGGGCCCTGAGAGTCTGACTTCCGAAACAAAGAGATCTTGGGCTCCTAAACCAGCTGGGCTTGGATTGGGAATGCTGTTCCCAGGTATGGAAGGTGGCAGGTCCCAATCTCCCAGGCTGCAGTGTGTTCCTTGGACATCCTGTCTTTGCTGTGCAGCGATGCCGAGGGGCTGCATCCACCTCAGGCTGCCTGGAGAATGAGTTCATCTATCTGGGGCTGTAGAAATCTGCATTTATGTGTTGTATGCTCTATAAATTCAGTGTCATAATAAAAAGGATCTAAATCTTTACTGAATAATTCATTTTCACGCATAGGGAAGGAATAATGACCTATATTACATTCCATCTATCATTTAGCAGGTTGTGGAGATTGATCGGCCGGTGGGTTTCAAGGTCCCCAGTGAGGAGCAGGGCCCTGCCTGCTGCCCAGCTGTGGCTTCACCTGACAAACATTATTTAGACAGAATTCCAGGGGGTGATATGCTGGGGAGCTGCCAGGAAGTCAAAGATCGTTTAAAATGCAGAATATGTCATTGCAAACAATTGGTGTTCTTGGTGCATCTCTGCCTCGGGCATTACCCCAGTGCCTGCAGCACCCACAGAGCCACACCAGGAGAGGAGCTGTGCCAGCCCTGCCTCTGAGGGAGGAGACACAGCACAGGGCATGGAAGAGATGTCTTTGGGGTCTGTGGTGTCAGACTGGTCAGGGCTGTCTAGGTACCATCCACCTCTCCAAAGAGCTGGGCAAAGACTTCCTGTGTGTCCCTGGGATTCACAACAGGGGACACGCTTTTAACTGCACAGCACTCAGCAGCTTTGGTTGTGATATCTGTAGACAAAATTTCAGCAGAGTGCAGACTTAGGGCGTTGGATATTTTTTATTTCATTTTAGGCTGCCCATCCGTTAACGTCACCTGTGTTTCCTCGTGGTGAGCTCTACACCTCTCCCCATGTTGCCTGCCCCTCTGTTTCCACCTGCTCCATCAGCTGAAAGGAAACCACCAAAGCCAATGCCCATGAGCACTGCCCAGCCCTGGGGCTCTCAGCAGCCCAGGGCAGGAAAACAAACAAAAACCACTGAGTCTGGCTGCGCAGGAGGGAATGACTTAAAAACACAGCAGCCAGTCCCTAAACAGGAATAGGTTATCCCAGAACCAGTAATTTTAGGGAAGCAGTACTGGTTCACACTTGGTGCAAATGTGGCTCTATATTTTGAGTAGACACTGGAGTTTTTCCCTGTCAAGTTCCAGATCTGCATCAAATTATTTCAGCATTTGCTAATGAAGACATTACACTGACCTTATTAAAAACATCGTGATTTTCATCTTAACTGAGAAAACAGTGTTTTTTTCAACTGTTTCAAAAGAAGAATAAAACCCAAATATTATCAGGCCTATCTTTCATATGATAAGGGAGGAGGGGGAAGCTCTGCAAGGAAAGATTTCAAAGCCTGCTTTGTTTTCGTCAGCTTTGAAATCAACAGACAGCCCTGAGAATTCTGTTTTTCAGAACCACAGTGTTTAATTCTATTTACTACTTCCAGGCAATTCTATATATACACACAGCGAAAAACCCAAGCAGCTCACTTTAAACAAATCCTCCTGCTTTTTTCAGATGTGTCATTCCTCCTGCGGGTAGGATTGCAGGATACAGATCAATTAAGTTAAAGCCAAAAACAAAGAGGGAGGAGAGGAAGGGGAAGAGGAGGGTTTGTGCTGCCCTGGGCAGCTCTCCCTGCTGGATCTGGGGGGTCACTGTCCTGTGGGCACCTTGGCTTCACCTGAAGGAGGGGGTTAGTGGGGAATTTGCCAAAGACTTCCCCAGCTCTGCTGTCTGATAGAGCAGTTGGAAATCCAGCCTCTCACTCCTGTGCTTGGACAGATCCAAGCACCCCAAGTTACCCCTTGTGTTGTCTCTCACCCTGGACAGAGTTATGCCAGAAATTCCATTTCCTTCCCTCTCCTGAAACCAGGCTGTCTACCTTATTTCTCTCCCTGATTAATTTTTACCAAAGGCCTTTAAGAGCCTCTGATAAACTGCTCCCAAAGTCCAAACTAATATTATTAACTATGAATCTTCTCCTATAAATAATTCCCAGAAGTAGATCAATGCTACCACTGAGTCAATGGATTCACTGGAATCATTTCTTCCTGTTACTCTTGGATTTTTTTCTCCCTGTCGCCGCTAATCAATTATGATGATAAAACTACCCTGGAACACCCCCAAAATAAAGACAAACAGTGTGTATTATCAGAGGCTGGGGCTGTGTACGGTGTTGAAGATGTGTTACCTTCTCTGAGCCACATTTGTTTTCCTCTACAGACAGTTAAGGGGAAAAAAAAAAGGAGCCCCAGTAAATGAATGGTCTGGTGTAACACAGCATTAATTCCCTGACCTTCCGCATTGAGTGACTAAGAATCTCAATCTCAATTATTCCTTTCATGATGGAATCTAAAATAGACACAGCAAGTCCTCACATTCTTGCTCAAAAGCAGGAGAGGTGGAATGAGACGAGTCAGCCCGATCACACTGAAACCACATCCATTATCAGTTCCATGTCATTCAAAAAAATCGACTGCAGGAGAAAGCAAGAGCATCCAAGGAGAATTATTGCAAAACATGTGCTGGCAGGATCTGGATAAATACAGACACTCATTTATATATGCACATGCATTTAAAATTCACAAGTGTGGAGCAGAATCGGGGTAGGAAAAACAAGTCACTCCCCAGAGGACACCATCGCTCTAAATTAACAACAGGCAGATCAGAATTGATGAAAACACCCTGAGAGGTTGATAAGCAAAGCTCCCACTCTGTAGATTGTGGGGATCCCTCACATTTTGGAGTTTGGGCTTTCCTGTACCTCTGGCATGATGGAAATGGCAAACCCATAATTTCCTGTCTGACTTTAGAGTCAACTACTTTGTTTGCTCCTTTCCAGTTAATCAAATGATTCTTATTGCTGATACAGCAAATTCCATGACTATTAAGTTCGCATCAAAGGACACACAGAGCAAGAAAGTTTCCATAGGGCTTTAGACTATCTCAGCCCAGATCTTCAATGGGCACAAAATCCTCACAGTCACACTACCACATGTATTGGCTAAAGATCACCCCTACCTCCATGGATCTTTGACGGTATTTTCCTGCAGCTGGAAAACAAGGACAAAACAGACCCAGCTGTGGGATGCTGTCCGTGCCAGGAGCTGTTGTCCAGCCATGCCTGGCTGTGTGCAGGCAGGAGCCTCACTCCCTGCACACAGGGCTGTCACCCTGGGCTTACCTTTAATGCAATTCCCTGGCTTTCCATGTAATTCGCTGATTTCCAGCAGCAGATGTGGCTCAAGCTCCTGGGTTTGCCTTTCTGGCCAGGGTCTGGCACAGCACGTTGCAAGGTGCAGCGAGCCCGGGAGACAAGGAGTCACACACAGCCTCTGGCCACATCCTAAATTCCAGCATTGTACGTCAGGAAGAAATGTGCCTGGGAAATGTAGCTGTAACTACATTAAAGCACCATGATTCAATTCTAACCACATCATTACGGAGGTGCAGATCAGATAAGCACGGAGAGCGAGGGAGCCGGGCCGCGCCGGCTGCGGGAGCCGCGTCCCGCCGCTCGGGCGCGCTTGGGGCTGGGGGAGCATCGCGCTCCCTCCTCCGGGGATGTCCCACTTGTTTACACCGCAAACCCACCTCTCCAGGCGGCGCCTTGCACTCCCTCTCTCTGCTCCGACTCAGTGTCACCCGTGCAGCCCAGAGGCAGACCCTGCATCCCTCCCCTGGCAGGGTATTTTGAGCCACATGGGCCCTTACCCGGATCCAACCCTGTCCTTCCCGCACCCGAGAGGCATCCCCAGGGCAGTGCTGGTGAGCAGGGGGAGCACTGCAGCCCCTGGCTGAGCTGCTGCCCTGACACCCTCCAGTCCCCCCAGCCTTCCCCGCACTGCCCAGGGATCTCCAGCCTCCCCGTGAGAGGGATGGGCTGAGGAGGAGCTGCTGGGGCCATGGCAGCCTCCCCTGCAGTCACCCATTCACTGCCATCCAACATCAGCCATGCTCAGGGCATCACTGCCTTGGCCACAGTCACACCCAACCACTACATCTCACCATGGACTGGAAACCATTCTTTGAGTTACTACCTCCTACCAGGGAAAGTGCTTTTCCCATATTTAAGAGATTCCTCAGCTTTAAGCACCTTCTCCCACTAGATTTAAAGCACTGATATACTGACTGTCAAGGCCCTGGATCCCTGGTCTGACTTTTGGGCAGCCATGAGATTAACTCTTCTGTTCCAAATCATTTTAAGCAGAGGTTAATGCTGAACTTGTGCTTCTGCCTTTGCTGAATCAGGGCTTTGCCAACTTCCTGCTTTATTTATTTGTCTTTCTGTGATTGCTGAGCCGGGATGGCAAGGATCCTACCTTGAACCTCCCCTGGGACCTCTTGTGATGAAAAGCAAAGCCTGCAAACACTGTGGAGTCTCTGCTGCATTAGGAGAGGAGTTTCATGAAGATTCATGTCTTTCATATTGTTCTATGAAATTAAAGAGCAGAGGAAAATTACTTTCGAGGAAGTGAAGATGTACGGCAGCAATTTAGTTGCAAACATAATTAAGCAACTGGCCCTGACATACCCGTCCTTTCTTGGCCAAAATTCAGCTGGAATTTCCATTGATGTCAAGATCAAGCTATGCAAATAATTAGAACAAGCTCTCTCAGGAGAGTAAGATCCAAAAGAGATTTTAGGTGACAAGGTCTGTAACAATGCTTCCCTCGCTCCTTCTGAGCTGGATCCAGATCTTTAGGTCCTTCATTTCCCTTCCAGGCTCATCCACCTGCCTAAGCTCACACTGAGAACTGTATGAAAACCTGTGTGAGGCCCAGCTGACAGGCCAGCAGAAGTGGCTTCCAGGCTCCAGACACTGAAGGAAGAAAGGCTGGGATCCCACATGGAGTTCTGCCTTGTAATGAAGTCACTCTGCCACTTCAGACTTACTCAAATACATTGATGGGTTAATTTTGCACTGAAGGCTCTCAGCTGGGTCAGGCATCATCTCCCTCCCCTCTGCCTCGGTGCCAGATTGGGCACCACGTGTTGTCCTGGAGGTGGCACCCAGCCAGGTCAGACTGGCACCGGTGCCTGTGTGTGCTCTGTGTGACTGCCACAGCCCTGAGTGACATCCCTGCTCCACCTGGAGCCTTTGTGCTCCCAGAGTGGGTCAGAGCCTGGAGATGGGGTGAGCAGGACTGAACATTTAACTGCCTGAGATAAGAACTGGGCACTCAACTCTTGTTTGTCATAGCTTGCTTACAAACAGGCACAATTACAAACATGCAATTTCTAAGTGTAAATACACTTACAGACTGGTTATAATGAAGCAAAAGCAAACTGTTCTTAAGCTGAGCTGAGAGCCCTGGGTTTTGGCAGTGATATTTAGAGTTCTCCCAAGTTCCTGGGTGTGGAGTGGTTTTCTAAAATTGCCCAGTTTTTAGTTTTCGTTTAAAGTAAATGTATAGTCTTGGAAGCTCCAAGGAAAGAACTTGAAAAATGTGACCTTTAGAGCTTTGATACTGGGTGACAAATAAAAAGAATCCAAAGGACAATCCCCTTAGAAATATACATGGCTATCATTTAGTGAGCAGAGAAAGGAAACAAGGATGAAGTGTTTTGCTTTGAGGCCAGGATTGACAGCAGCCTCTTACATTATCCTTGAAATATTAGTGGAATAACACAGTACCAGCAAACATCTCCTGCATGCACCATTGCTTGCCCAATTTTGCAGGAGCAGGTGCTGAGCTGGGGCTGTCTGGGCTGAGCCAGCAGCCGTGCCCAGCCCACGGTCCAGCAGCGCTCCAGGAGGTGACATTTGCCTCGCTGGCACTTGGGAGCACCTCAGCTTCACCTCTGCAAATGAAACTCTCTGCATCATTGGGGAACCATGCCGGGAGGCCCTCAGGAGCCCAGCAGCTATTCTTCCTGCTATTTCATACTAGGGTGCTCTTTCAAGGGAAGGAAAACCTTGGGGAAACTGAAAAATACTTAGCTGGAGTGGGCAGAGGCTCCTGGATGTGTTCTTCCTGGCTGAGGCCATTTTGGATGGATGCAGCACTCAAGCTCTGTGGCTCTTGTGGGGCATTACTGTGATGCACCATCAGAGCAGCACTGCTCCAGTGAGGATGGAGTGTGTAACACTACTTACACTGCACGTAACTCCTTGCAGTCATTTCCCCTCTCCTCTTTGCTCACCTCCTTGTGTGGCTGCAGTTCACCACAGATGGGACTCTGCTGGTCTGAATCAGCACAGGGACAGTGTTTTGCTGTTCTGTACCAACAACAACAACAAAATAAAATTCAAACCAACACAAACTTAGTTGAGAAAGTAATAAGAAGGCAAACTCAATTACTGTTTCATCTGGCATTTTTCTTGCTTTGCTGCTCTTTGTCAGGGACTTCTTCCAAGCAAAATTGGAGAGATTATCTTGTCTAGATGTTATGAAGTAGCTAATCCCTTCCGCAAGTGGAGGAGAGCCAAACGCTTCGTGTTGGGCAAGTGGAAGTGTAAATATGGTGACAAAGTGCTGCCACTGCTCCCTGGCTCCAGGGGCCGCCTTTTCCCAGGGCTTTGCTCACTCCACATCTGCATGAGGCACCAGGATTTCCCCAAGATCTCCCAAAAGATCTCCGCTTTCCCGTCCCAAAAGCTGCCTGGAGCAGGTGTATTCGGCATATCATCTCCTCCACTGCTGTGGGGAGCAAGAGGGAAAAGGTATTTTTAGAAGAGAGGAAGGCTGCTGTTTAATGTCATAGTGCTGGTGAGCTCACGCCACCCCTCATCCCAGCCCCATCCCACGCCCAGCTCTTCCCGGTGTCACCACTGGGCTGAGCAGCTGTGGCAGCCCAGAGTGCGACCCCGGAGCTGCACTGCCTGCCCCAGGGACCCCGCTGTGGGTCCTGCTCCCTGCACAGCTCCTCGAGCAGAGCTGAGGATGAGGATGCTCCTGCCTTCCTCCAGCCACCCTGCAGCAGGGCCTGGAGTAGGGACCTCAGAAAGCAACAGCAGAAGAGAAATTACCCACCTGCCATGTGTTCACTGGATTTTATATGGCACACAGAGAACTCACCAGGGCCATTACCTCAGTAAGGACAGCCTTGTTTTCCTGTAAGAAGGGATGTTTCCTGGTCACCTCAGGGTAAGCAGGGTGAGGTTGCCTCCAACAGAAATTCTCAAAGGTCCAATCTTTACTCACATTGTACATCAACCCAGAGCGACACGTTCATGAGAACAGCCCTGACACAACCAACACCTCTGGGCTCTGTGTGAGGTCTCTGTCACAGCCCTGGGAACACGAAAATCATCAGCCCTACTGGAGCAGCACCTCTGGGATGAATCCCAGTGTCCTTCCTCTTCCATAACCACAACAGACACAACACAATACCCCACCTGCCCATGGCCCCTACCCCCAAAATCCAGCAGCTCAGGTAAAGGATATTTGCAAAGCTGGAGCAAGGCTCAGCTGGAAACACAGAGCAGCCCCAGCCCGTGTGGGTGTGTCTGTGTACATCCAGCCAGGGGGATATTTAATGATAATTGCTTCTTTTCAGCAGCGAGCAATGTGCCTGGTACAACCCAAAATGATTTTGCTATTTTGACGTTGGGAAATCTGCAAGTCAAAGGTGAGGGAATGACTGCGCAGAGCAGCCAATATTAAAAATCACAATCTGGCAGCGGCGGCGCGGGCTGGCAGAGCTGGATTGCCAATCATTTTTATACCTCGGCGCTTTAAATAGCAATAATGTGTTGAATGTGAAATTGCCTGTGCTGATGGGGGTTGCTGCACGTTATTAAAATCCAGGCATTGGGACACACGTTACACATTTGTGATTCTTTAGAGACGTTGTTGGGGGAAAAATACAAACTCTGGGAGAAATTTGAGGGAGGGGGAGCCCAGGAGGTAAAGGGTGAGGGAGAGGCAGACAATCAGGTCTCTGGAAGATCACCAGGCAAAAGGCAACAGGGAGAACACTTCAGCTCTTCTGGATATGCCCAGGAAACAGCCAATTATTTCAGAGTTGTTGGAGCGTTAAGTGATGCAGATTATTCCCTCTAACACTTATTCCCTATGCAATTCCCACTCTGCTCTGATTTGGCCCATTCCAGATCCCCATTTGGCCCAACACCTGAGCCCTGTGTTGGAGCCAGGCTGCTGCTGTGCCTTCCTGGGCACCTCTCCCTGAGAGGGGCAAAAGCCCAGGGGAAGGTGCCCTGGCCTCGTGCCCAGGGAACAGGAACTGCTGTTGGTGATGTTCCGACAGCTCTGCCTGGGTGAGGATACAGAGCTGAGTCCTCACCAAACCTGCTGCTTCCCATCTCCACGGGAGCATTTCTCCTCCCCAGTCAGGGAGTCATTATCCACTCCAACTGCTACATCCCTCCTTTTGGATGACTAGAACCCTTAATCCATGATTTCACAGCCCTACTTAGGTACAAGCACCCACATGCAATGCAGATCTGTATAAAACCCAGCTCTGCATAAACACAGCCCTGAAAGAGGAAAAGCTGTGATGCAAACATGGTATTATTTCCATCCATCTATGAGGTTATTCCTTACCTCCACCAGCTCCCTACCTGCTCCCACCTCCTCTGTCACACCTCCAGGTGCCAAACTTCTGTAAAACCTTTCAGGAACGGGATATTCTTAGCTCAGATGTACACAGACCATGGGTTGAAGGTGACTAAAATAACAAAAAATCCATGTGCCTTTAATATTTTCAGGATTAATTTTACTGCAGTCTCATGGAGTGCCCTGTGCCAGGCTAGGGTCCTGCCATGCAGGCAGGTGAGACAGAAGAGAAAGGTGGAGAATTGGGATGCATACTTTTCAGAGAGCAAAGCAGAGATTTAAGGTCCTGTCATATCCCAGAGTTTTATTAGTCATTTTGCAGCAGCTATAGGACTGATTTTTTAATTAATATTTTTTAAGAGAATAGGTATACGAGTAAAGTCCTAATAATAAAAGGTGCCAGAACAGAATAAAACCTGAAGGATCTCTGTTCATCACTCTCATGGACCTCACGTTCTTTCAACAAGGTCACACAAAATCAGCAGCTGAGCCTGTATTTTCCAGTCTCTTCACTGCCCCAGCACAGCTCCTCTCCTCACACACTCCAACTTTGCTCAGTTTGTCATCAGCAACCAGCAGTGACATCACCTTGAGTGGCAACATCATCCATCCATCCATCCATCCATCCCACAGCACATCACTGCAGCACTGATGGGCCTCAGACCCAGACAGCCAAAGGGTGCAACACAATCAAAAAGCCAGAGAAAATGGACTTTAAGCTGGGGAATGGGGAAATGAAGGGAAATGAGCTGGGGATGTCTGTGCTCAGAGGGAAGCAGCCCAGCACTGGGGGGCAAGCGCTGCATTCCCAGCGGCTGCGGCACAGAGGCGACGGCGAGATATTGATTTGATAAGCAGATGAGCTGAAATTCCAAATGCATTGGAAATGCTGATAGGAAAAAAAGAGGTAGATGGAGAGACAGGGGAACGCAAGAGGAACAGCTGCGTACACTGAGATGTCATGGAAAATAGAAGGTCATCGGGATCCACGAAATTCTCCAAAGAAATGGGGAAGTGGAGATCGCAGGGAGCCAGCAGATGTTTCTGTGCCAAGACAATGATGGAACCATAATTACAGCGAGATGGAGTGTCCTGCACAGCCCCAGCAACACGGAAACAAAACAAACCCCAACCAGACACGTTTGATTGGCAAGTGGAAAAGGCTACAGAAAAAGTAATAAGCATTTAGCCCTTCCATTACAGAGGAGTCAGGCAAGGGGAAGAACGAGGGCACCTCTTCACTGCAGAGCCAGAACGCTGGCCGAGAGGTCAAGCTGCTGACAAAAGCCCCTGGATTTGTATGGCTCTCACACATGGGAGAGCTGGGCGCTCACAAGTGCTTTCCTCCCCCAATTTTCAATAGTGGGGGCCCAGCACACTCAGCCTGGGGCTGGGGTGCTCAGCAGATGCAGGGGCAACTGCTTCCTCCCCGTTCCTGGGCAAACCCACCCTGGGTGTCTTGCCCTATTCAAGGGCAAAACCCGGGCAAACAGAGCCTGACACAGGCACCTCTGGGGGCTTGTGCTGTCTCAGCTGCCACTGGCAAGTGAACTGGGGTCCAGAGGAGAATAAGCACAGTCTGAATCTGGGGTCAGGGCTTGTATGCTTGGAAGCTCAGCTGTCCCTGCAAACAGCCAGCCCTGGGATGTGACAGCTCTGCCAGGAGCAGCAGCAGTGCTGGAGCACCAAGGGGAGCCAGAGCTCCTCAGCCAGGGGACCTCTCTGCATCCCAGCACACACCGTGACCATCTCAACAGGAACATTTTCCCTGACTCATTCACACCTCTCTGGCTGTTGCCTCTGTAACAATTATGCTGAACTTTGCTTTTCACTTTCTGCACTTGCAAGTCCATTTTCAGTGGGAGGACAAGAAGCTCACTTAATTTTGGCTGGAGGGACAAAATGATCTTATTTGAGAAAAAAATAATCTTGTTTCTGTGTTCTGAGGCAGCTCTGAGGGAAAGGCACGCCACGACCACAAAACACATCCAAGCAAATTAGGGGTCTGTCTCTGTGAGTGAAAAGTAACACACTCCCTTTATCATCTCATATCCAGACACAGTGTAAGGACAAACCTGCACAAGCAGAGATACAATCTGGACCTGCGAGCAGAGAGGAACATCCCAGGCATGTAAATCGCGGTCCTGTGGATGCAGTGAAGAGCTGGGATGATCCATCTCCCGGCAAGGACTGCGAGCCGCGCAGCTCGGCGGGGCTGGGCCGGTGCTCGAGTGCCATCTGCTGCTCCCTCTGCACGGCACCGAGCCTGCTGCTCTCCTGAGGAGGGGAGGGATGGATGGAGGCATGGATGGAGGGATGGATGGGCGGGCAGCAGGGGTGCGGGTGTGAGTGGGACAGGGCAGATATAAAAAAAGCAAACCAACTTTTCTCCACTACAACTCTTTCCTCATCATGCGTGGTGTCTTTCTGCCCCCAGACAGGGCTGGGCACCTGCAGCAGTTCACTCTGCCGCCCCTCACAGTGTGTAACACTGGTTTGTGCCACAAAAAAGCAGCTGCCCATAGCAGAATTAGAGCTACAGGCTTGACAGGGCAGCCAAACATTTCTTCCTGCTCTTACAAAACAACTTGTCCAGTGAAGAACAAGTGTCTCCCTTAGGGCTGGGTTCCCAGGAATCCCTCCTGAGCATCCCCCTGCCCTGGGGACAGGAAAGCTGGGGAGAACAGGAGGCTGGAGCAGCTGGATGCCCCAGCAGCCACACTGGAGGTCCTGGAGTAGCCAGGGAACATCCCCACACCAGGCAGAACCCAGGGGGATGTGACAGAAGCGGGAGATGCTCATACTGCCACTCACGGCTGCCAACAAGAACAGTACTTGAGGGCCAGAGAAGTGCCTCAGGTGCACTTGGAGAACAACAGGCAAGAGAGAAACCCAGACCCAGGGATTAGTGTGAGAGTGCTGCTATCCAGAAATGAGGGCACCTCACTTGAAACAGCATGAAATGTCTCTTCAGTGTTCTTGAATCCAAACTGCAGAGTCAGGGCACAAAACAAAAGAGTAACATCCCCCAGGCAACATGCAGGGTTTTGAAGCTGGGACATGAAGTGCACAACCCAGAGTGCCTCTGATCCCTCTTCCAGGGGGAGGTTAAAACCTTGGTGTAGTGACAGCTACAGCACAACTCCCATTGCCTTCCCCTGCTTTCCACAAGGATTGAGTGTTGTAAGAAACATCCCAACCTGCTTTCAGACACCAATACTCACGGCTGGGCATGTGCAGCAGCTTTACAGCCTTGATTCAGCAAAAGCAGGAAAGCTTCCAGCACGTGTTCAGTCAGCAAAGGCTCTGTAGGGCTCAGGATCTGTGGGGAAGTCAGCAACCCCTGCTCCAGCCTGTGGAGCAAAGCTCAGCAGCTTCGGCCTGAGGCAGGACAGGAGAGGAGGCTGTAGGCTCGGGGGCAGTGTGGCCAAGGCACAGCAGGGCCATTACTCACCTTCCTGGGCACTGGGATCACGGATGAGCCGGGGAGACTTTGAGGCAATTTAGAAAAGAAACAGGAAGCACTTTTCCCACTCACACATGATTAAGTTGTGGGACACACTGCCACGGGGAGCTGTGAAGGTCAGGAGGACAAATGGCCTCAAACGCCCTCGCAGCACCTCAGAGGGGAGTTCCTCTCTGTTACGGGCTGTGTGAGGCACCAGGCTCAGCAGTGCTGAGGAGCTGGGACCCAGGGGGGTCAGGGCAAAACTGCTCTGACATTTCCTCTGGCAAAGAGCCCCAAGTCTCTCCAGCTGCCATCCTCACCCTTGTTGCCCAATGCAGCCAGAAATTTTCCTCTATCATTGCTAGTTTTTCTTTTTTTTTACCGGGGTGGGGAAAGAAGCAGAGGTGACTGAAGCCAAAACACAGCCCCCGAGGCAACGAACTAAAGGCAAGACACATGTTTTCTAATTCTTGCTCAGCAGCCTCCTACATGCTGGCTTCCCAGGGACAGCCCCGAGCTGGGACCCCATGGATCTGTGTGATGCAGTAGAATGGAAGAGATAATACAGCTTGCACCTAATTTTCCTTTCTTTTTAGGGAAAAAAAACCTCTGCCAGTGAAGCACCAGGGATGTGCTGAGCCAGGCTCTGGGCTTGTGTCAGACAAGGGTTTCCTTACTCTCCATCTGCTCCAGGAACTCCGCCCTCCTCCCTCCCTGAGGAGCCTTGAAACCCATGTGCCAAAGGGAAATCAGCTCCAGGCTCTGCCAAGGGAGCAGCCCTGGCACTGCAGAGGCTCTGGCAGGAAGGGGCTGCTTGCCCAGGGATGGGCTCCTGATTCTCCACCCCGGGCAGGAGGACAAGAGCCAGCAGCCACAAGGAGGCCTCCTAGGAAGCACCACTCCTCCATGGAAAGAGCCTGGAGAGGGGATCTGGGCATGCAGGGGCTGCTTGGCAGGGAGTGCTGGAGTGTGCTGTGCAGCCCGTGGAAGCTCTCCAGGAGCTTATAAATGAGGCATCTCCTGAGACCTCATTCATTTCACCCCTAATAAAATTACCACTTTCCAAAGGGAAAAGCCCCTTTGAAGGGCTTCAGTCAAAGCACCCGTGGGACAGCTCAGCTCCATGGGCCTGTGCTCAGCCTCAGGCCTGAGCCAAGGATTACGGAGCTGCTCGGGGGCCACTGATGATTTATGAGCAGCAGGACCCACTCCAAACCCAGCACAGCCTCTTCCCCGAGGTCTGACAGGGCACAGAGCACCACTGCCACAACCTCCCCTGGGCCTTTTTTGACCTGTGCCTTTTCCAAGCAGTCCATATTCAACTACTCCCTTCCGCAGCTCAGCAAACCCACTCACTTTTATCCATAATACAAAACAAAACCCAAACCTAAAATAGCCCCCCACATTTATGCTCCTGTATAGGCTGAGAGTTGTGATTTTAAAGAAGAATGAGCTGAGTATCTGTTACCTGCCAACACCTCCTTATTTCAGTTCCTCTCCCCGTGCAATGTTCTATTTTACTGCAGTTTAAAAACCAGGCAGCTCTCAACACAAATAGGAACAGGATGTTCTTCCACAGTGCAGAGCCAGAGGAAAACACAGAGCTGATGCTGGCAGAGCTCCCCATCCCTGTTGTAGATTCCTGACTCTGACACCTCTCAAAGAAGAGAAAACACCAGCATTCAGACAAGTCAAACTTTGCCATGAACAATAAGCAGTGACACATCCACCCCATAGGTGCAGAGCAAGGAGCCCAGGGCTGCTCTAATGGAGACAGGAAAGCAAGGCTCTCAAGTCATCACAGTTTCACTAAGACAGCTTAAAATTCGAGCTTTAATTGAAATGGAAAGAAACATTCCAAAAGGATATATTTTTTATAGATCTGATTTACCCAATTTAGTTTTCTTCGGATGTTACTGCAAACATGAACATTAAATCAAAGCATCGACTAGGAGAGAACTCCAAGAAAGGATATAACCATTCCCTAGCAGAGGGGATTGGGCTAAAGGCTGCTGTAGGCCAGTGTCCAAATGTATGATGCCCTGGCATGTCAGCTCACAGGATGTGAGCACATCCTTGAATCACCTGAAGCAGCTTCTGAGGACTGACTACATCAACAATTTCTGGCAAGTGTCTTCTCTGCCAGCAATAAATCCCAGCTCAATTCATATCTAAAATGATACACATTAGAGGGCATGTCTTTAAGAGCATTAAGTCAGCTTAAATTACTTGAGCAAAATTTTAAATACGTAATAGAAATCTAAAAAGGAGCAACAAAAAAATTGAGAGAGAACACCACTGCAAGAGTAATGCCAAGTTGTTACTTTTTTTTTTAAATAGATCTGTACAGCAACATAGCAAAGGATGCAGCGATCACAATTTCAACCAGACAGCAACCTAAGGGGACACTAATCCTCATACAGCAGAGCTGAAACACTCCCAACATTCAGATGCTCCAAATAATTTGGCTACCCTAATGCACTCCATACCAGTTCTACCTATATAGGACATTTTGGTGTGAAAAAGTTTCTGTAAAGTTCCCTTTGTTTCCAGTGTTTTTCTTGTACAAAATATTACAATGATTTTTTAATATATATTTACAGACTTGCACGGCTAGAAAAATATAAACTACAATTGGGCTTGGCAAGCAGTTTCTTTTCTTTAAATACATGACATTTCAGAGCAAAAATTGTAGTGGTAACATCCTGCACTCCAAGCCCCTGCAGGGAGAGCAGATCAAGCCTAAAATCCATGATTGCAGTGAGACACAGGAACACAACTCCTCCACCTCCTGGCGCAAGGAAGACACAAGATGGATGCTGTTTGTGCAGGTTACTGGCACAATACAGAAAAATCCATAACTGAACATTAAATTCCTTAATAACATTCATTAATTTCATAGGCAGGGCCTGTTAAAAAGAGGACAACCGATGTAACTTTTGGGAAAAGCAGACACCGAGTTCGTGGGGCACAGCCGGAACCAAAGCGCGGTTACCGTTCTGGGGGCCTTTGCCTCCTGCCACCCCCAAGGCTTTGAGATCTTTTCCATTTAAAATTTGAGCAGAGGCCAGGGAGGACTTTTTGCTTTAAAGCTACAGTATCTGTCATTATGGCTTTGAACACCCCCTTCCAGGAGATGAGGTATCTGTTCTAGTGAAATGGTAACAGTTGAGCAAAACGCGTTTCAATGGACCACAAAACTCCGCAGGCAGGTGTGAGCGGGTCTCCTCGGGGAAGTTGCCAAACCGAATTGTAACAGTGCAAAACAAGATTTTGTCTTTTGTTTTTTCTCTGCAGAAAGAGTAGTCAAGGCATCTAGGACATTGCTAGTAGTCGAGCCACCGAGCAAACCCTCTTTCCACCAGAGTCCTGTTTATTGACACCACCTAAAGGGAGGGGGAAAAAACCCAAAGAGCAGATAAGTGAACAAGCCACAGCAACAAACATTGGTTCTGAAAATTCCTAATCAACAATAAAAGGTTTATGATTAAAGAGTTTTCAGCATATACCCACCTCATCTCCCATCAAGTTCCACAGCTGTATCAGTGGCAGCCCTGTGACACTGTCATAATTTGTGACCTGGAAACACAGAAAAACATGAGTGTGCAGCAATTCTGGTCCCAAGTCACTCACATGGACCGCTAGAGCCACTACCAGAAGCACTTCAGAAGAGGTGAGCACTTCTGGACTGCAAGCAGGTGCTGCCTGCAAGTCTCTGGGACATCACCAGATGTCCCAGTGCCACCTCTGGCCAGCTGGAGCCAGATCCCACATGTCCATGGTGTAAAACCAGTGAGGACTGGCAAAGCAGTGCAGACCCAGGGAACCCCAGATCTGCTGGACACCGGGCCCTGCTGTGCTCTGTAAACACATCCAGGTTCCCTTCCCCCTGCCTGCACCAGAAACAAGAGGGAACATTCATCCCTTTCCAGCTCCAGGCAGTGCTGATGGGAGTTCCCAGCCCCAGCACTTCGCAGGGGTTTGGGGTTTATGTAACACAGAGTGCAGGGCAGAGGACACCAGCAGTGGCACCAGCAGCAAGGCTCCTCCAGACAGGGGCTGTACCTGTGCCACGAGGACAGCACCTCTGGTCATCTCACTGACAGCGGCGTCGGCTTCCGGGGAAAAGTGATCCTCGTCTGTGGGAAAAGGAGAGCAGAGCAAACACGTGAGGTCCTTCATAGTCACTAGAAAGGACTACTGAGCTAATGTTCTCTGTCCTCCTAGAGACACTGGGCCAGAGATCCCTCACAGCCAGCTGATCCCACATCTGGAGCTGTTGGTTCTGCAGGGAAAGGATGAAGAGCTTCCTACAGCCACCAGCCACAATCATGTAAACACAAGTAGCTGATGAATCAGGAGGCTTTAAATACAGAAAACTACATTTCTGCAGCACCTTGGAGCTGCCATTGTTGTTTTGATAAACAGTAAACTAAGCTCAGGTCCCTCAGGGCTTTGCTGACCCTGCACAGAGGGCACCCCTGGCACTGGGAACCCAAAGTGTCTGTACCACAGGTGCCCAGCACCTGAGCAGAGCCAAGGACAAAAAAAAGCAAACTAAAGTGTTTCTAGGCAGTGACTGACATTCTCCCAGTGCTTGCAGGCTTGGAGTTTGAACACAGAACTTTACAAATCAGTCATTTCAGGAGGAAAATGTCAGGTATTTGTGTGCAGATTAAAAACTAAGTTTGCATTTACAGCAGCTCTATGACAGAAGAATTAGAGCAGTTACAGCTACTGCACCTACACCCTGCCAGTCCTGCCAACTTGCTGCTTAGGACAGTAATTCATTGTCTCATCCAAGCAGGAAAAAGCCTGGACATTTATCATCTTTCCCCTGGATTCTGACAGGTTATGCCATGCTAGCACATTTAGAAGAATACAATACAATTTTTCTAGTCCTTCCTCTTGTCACATCAGAGGCTGCACTGGCAATAGGAGGTGGAAGGTTTAGACAGAATCATGGCTTGGACACATCTGGCATCCACGGAAACCTTCAGGAGAAGGGCCAAGAGTACATCAAGAGCTCCATTTACCTGGAAGTGGCACCACATTGTCAAGTAAAACTTCTGCTCCTTGGAAAGGTAGTGTTAAAAAATCAGACCTTAAAGAAAAGAGGATCAGAGTAAGAACAGGGCTTTAAATCACTCCTACATTCTTCAATATGACATTGATTAATCAAATTGCTCTTACAGGAATTCAGTTTTAAATTAATGACAGTCAAACAAAAAAAAATAAAAATCATACAATTCTCCCAGCAATCTAAGAGCAGCAATGAATTGTCTGATTAACATGCCAAGCTGGATCAGGCTCTAAGCAAAACCCACCTCCACCAGGGAGGCTGTGCTGCCTGTCTCCCAGCTCTGGGGCAAAATCAAATATGTAATGGGCTTGTGTAAGAAACTCCTGATCCAGCACAGCTGTCCCAGACAGTGGGGCTGGAGCATAGAGAATCAGGAGCTTATTCCTGGCTCAATCAATTACACTTCAAGGCCTCCTGAAGACATCCTCTTCCTCAGCTTCCATACTGAAGTGGCAGAAGCTGCCATTTCCTCTCCCCTCCCTTCAAAAAAGCCTTGCAGGATCTTGCTGTGCTCCCAAGAACCCACACTCATTGCTGAGCTGAACCTTTCTACCATTTCCCACTTCAGCTGTGGAAAAACCTTTAAGGATTCAAACTGTACAGACTCCTGTGATTAGGATTTGAGCCAGACAAGGCCTCAGGCCATGGGAGAGGATCTACAGACCTGATTTGCCTGAGTGTGTCAACCTTCACTTTATCATATCCTCCATAGTCCACGTATTTGAGCTCCACTTCATCGGTCTCCTCGAAGTAGCTGATGACTTGAGCCCGGAGCCATGCCCCATCCAGGCCTGGAGCTGCACAGATAATGCCAACTGCAAAACACCAGAGTGCAGAGAAGAAAGGCTCAGGATAAGTGGATTTCCAAAAATCAGCACTTCAGGCATGAGCGGTGATGCTCATTTATCTATGGAGAACCAACAGCATTCCTTAGGCTGCTTCCAACTTCTTCCAACATCCCCCACAGCCCCAGCACACCAGGTCTGCAGCTAGACAGGACTGGTGGGTTTTACTCTCAGCTCTGTCTGCTACAACCAAGCTGCCCTGCCCAGGTACCCAGTTCCCTTCCTGTCTCCACACAGGAATACACAACCCCTTTCCATGTGATGCACCCTTCACACCAGGTGCAGACAGGGTGACAGACACGGACACAGTGACACTATGGAGGTGTGGGAGCAGCTCCACACTTTGCCAGGAGAAATACCCCAGATGCCAGGGTGACCGAAAATAAGCCGAGACAGGTTTGATCTCACTCTGAATTTCAACATGCAGCTATGTGGCTCGGGAGGTACTCCAGGGATGAGCAGGGGAAGGGAGAGCAGAGCAACATCTGTACTCTGGCAGCAGCTTAAAGACGAGATGACATGTGAGCTATCACATTCTCATCCACTGGGAACTTCCCACGCCTGAGTCAGGGACAACAGGTTTGCACAGGAGCCCAGAACTTTCTCAACAGAACAACATGTGAGCATCCATGACTTGCCTTCTACCGGAGTGGGCAGGGTTGGAATTTCGGGCTGAGAGTAGCAGGCGAACATCTGCTGGTCAAGGCTGCGCAGCACGTGGAACGTGGGGTGCGTGTGCTGCTGCAGGAACATGTGCCCTGCGTCCACCTGGTGTGCCACCACCACCTCCACAGTGACTCCATCGGGGAGGAACAGCTGCCACGGGGAGGAAAAACTGTCATGAGTGCTGCTGGAAATGCAAGCTCCAGCCCCAGCACTGCCAGAGCCAGGACTCACCCAGGCGGACACGAGCAGGGAGTGAAGCGGCAGCGGCATCGGCGGAGGGAGGGTGTAGATGTTGGTGAGACACAGCTCTTTGAACTTCTTGCCAATCAGGCTCAGAACTTTCTCCACTTGATGAGAGGTCCCTGGAAGACAAAAATCCCATGGGAAGTCTCTAGCATGGGCATGCTGAGGACACCTCCAGTCCTGTCACTTGAAGAAACACAACTGCCAGGATCCTCCTGCACTACCTCAACAGTGTAAGTTTTAACAGGTTGCCCAGAGGGGTTTTGAAAAGCACTGGACTCAGAAGCCACTAAATCCATTTAAATTCCTTGCTCATCTAATTAAGTCCCCCAAGATACACATTAGACCATGAACAGAGACACATTCCACTCACCTTCGATGTGACAGACTTGGGAGTCACGGAAATAAGGTAGTGTTGAGACATAAATCTTGGCACCAGACGCTTGTCTCAGGTAGCTCATAAACCTCCCCTGTTTGCCAATCAAGCGGCCAACTAATTCCTTCAGGAAAGGGACAAGAAAGCAACAGTCAGGAAGAGAAACACAGATCAAACATCTCTGCTCTCTCTGGTTTACACCACCCACATTCTCAGTTCCCCTGTCACAGGCAGGATAAACACAAGGCAGTGCTGGAACAGTGCAGAGCTCAGGGGGTCTGGGATAAGTTCAGACCAGTAAGCACAGCTCATCTTGATAATCCCCTGTTCTTAATACCTGGGTACCCTCAAAGCCTCCTGGATGCTTTCAAAGCATTGGACTTCCAGGCTGGATGGAAGATAACAGGGAATAACAAGTTCACCCAGCACCGCTCCCCTGGGTGTAGCCCTGGAGTGCTGTGTGTTTACCGCTGTGCACTGGCTCTTCACTCCTGTGAGTCCTAACGGGAGCAGAACACTCCAGTCGTCCTGGACTGGCTGCTGATCTCCCTGGGATGGCACAGAGCCAGCAGCAGACCAGGAGGACCAGGAGGTGGCTGTGTAGGGCAGGGCAGGATGGTGAGCAGGCCAGCAGCTGGTTACCTTTGGGACCTCGATTTCCCAGATAACGAAGTCTGGCTTGCTGGATCCTCCTTCCAGCTTCGCATTCTGGCGAGCCACTGTCTTCCTCATGGCACTGCCACTGTCCACAAAATCCACACTATTTACATCTGAACCTACGAGACAGGCACAAGCATTCAGACAGCCCCCAAGACCCACAGTTACATTCCCACCCCAAAGGAGGGGCTGCAGAGTGACCCCAGTGCCAGGTGTGCCCACTATGAGGCATGCTAGGGGGCTGCCTTTTGCCCAAATTTGCCCTATATTTGAAGAAACAAGGCGCAAGAGCTGAAGTGCATTTTGCTCCCAAACCATCAGCTGATACCAGGAATATTTCTACCTGGGAAAGGGACAAATTCCAACAGCCTCCTCCTGAGCAGATCTCAGATACAGCCAGTGTAACACGAGCTTGGTCCTTCCTCCCACTAACAAGCAGAAGCATGAAGATCCTCACTTGCTTGCAAGTATTCAGACCATCCAGTGAGACCAAAGAGAAAAATGAACCCAAGAGCTGCTTCACATTTGCCACATCTTAATGGGGAACACAGCACAGAGGCTGAGAAAGGCCAAGGGTGCAGTTGTTGGCATTGGCTTTGTAGGCAAAGGAAGATTTGAGACTCACAGCCTGGATGTGAAGGTCAGCTGGGTAACCTGTTGTCCAGCACTGCCACCTTATCAGCTTTACCTGCTGTATTCCCCTCTCCCCACCTCAGTGTCTCAGTGCCAGCAGGCTCCACAATTCACTCCTGGACCTTCTTGTCACACCAGCACTTACAACAAGGCAATACCTTCTCCTCCTGGCTTACTCTCACTAGTGAAAACATTCAGTGGGTTCAATCCTTCATTGCTGGCAAACTGAACCCCCATGTCTTGCAACAAGCAGTGTTCCAACTGCTTTGTAGCAATTACTAGAGACATCCCCTGTCATTAAGGGCTGTTGGCACCACAGGGTCCTACAAAGGATTTTAACATCCCTCCCCAAGGTCACACAGGCTAATGTTTGCTCAGACAGCTTTGCATGTACTGTGCCAGGCACACATCATCCAGCATCTACAAGGGAAGAGCAGCACAGACAGATGGGGGAACTCCATGAATATTGCTCCCTGTTGGGATTTCTTGGCATGCACCTGCCCCTCCAAACAAAAAGGCTTCAGGGTAATTGCTCTGCAACCAGCAGATTCTATCACAATTCAAAGCTCTGCTCTGGCTCCTCTAGCAGCACCTCAGAACCTGCCTCACCTTCCTGTCAGCAGCAGCCCATAAACAGGGCTAAGCACCCAGGGGGTCCTGGAGGTCACCAGAAACCACTGGTATGAGGTCTCACACCTGCAAGGTGCTCCCCAGCAATGCTTGTTCACCACATTTTCTGCAGGAGGATTTTCCAGTCCCTTACCTTCTGAGTGATCTCCATCCGTGCCTGGAGCACTGCTACACTCCTGACTCAGGTCTGGCCCATCCTCTTTCAGGATCCCATTGCTGTAGGGCACTGTGCTGCCCTCAGGCAGCCCCGCAGCACAGGGGGTCTCCCTTGCTAGCAAGCTCTGCTCAGCAGACGTGTCTGGGGCTGAGGATGTGCTCAGTGAGTCCGAGTGCTGCTCTGATGTGACAGACAGCACTGTGCTCTGCAGGGGCTCCTCCACACTCGTCCCACCTCCGGGTGTGTGCGTGCCATACCCAGAGTCCTCCATGGACAAAGGTGACTTTTCCAGAGAGTTCTCCACATGAGTCCGACCAACTCCTTGGGACTCCCTGCACACGCAGCTCTCCACCTGACAGTCCTCTGTGTTCCCCTGAACAGGGCTGGCCCAACAGCCGTGTGATGAGCAATCTGTCACACCCTGACCGTGCTCCCCTGCACTGCTCCCTGCAGCCACACTCTCATCAGCTGCTGTGGCTCCCTCCACAGGCACCTGAGCAGAGGCAGCAACACTCTCCATCCCCAGAGGAGCCTCAGCTCGGCTGGCAGTGGCCTGGCAGAGCCAAGGGGATGCATCGCCTGCAGAACCCGACAGCACTTCCTCCGTTGCTGCCAAAATGACCTTGGAAATTATCTGTATTGCTACTTGCTCAATTTTCTCAACTTCCTTGTCCAAACTCACTCCTCCAATCTTCTCTCTTTCCAACTCATCTCCTTTTGGCTGTGTGTCCTTCTGACAAACTGGTATAGTACCAGTGACTGACTCGGACATCTCTTCTTCTCTGGACTGCTTTGAACAGGTAGACTCCAAACTCCCTGGTAACACACTCACTGCAGAATCCTGGTGACCTGATACTTCAGCTTCATTCAGAAAGGCTTCTGGGGCACTGGCTTCTTTCTCCAATCCCAAGCAACCGGCTGTCACAGAGTCAGTATCTGACTGCACAATTCCTGGCATCTGCTTTTCCTTAGGGGGCTCAAATGAAGACTCATCCGACTGCTCTGTGTTGCTGGTGTCCTCTGTGACTCCCAAAGACTCCTGCATCAGGGGTGGCTGCTGGCCTTGGTTTGCCCCCAAGCTTTGCCCCAGTGTGAGGCTCAGTACCTCGTTCTGGTCACACTCTGAGCTCCCAGCGAGCAGAGGGAGTGAGGCACGAGCAGGGACACCGCTTCCCTCTCGAGATCCCACTGATTCCAGCTGCTCACTGTCGTCCTCACGGGGGCTGGGCCCAGCTGCCGTGGCTGACAGGTCCGGGGGGTCCCGTGAGAGCTCCGGCCTCTGGTGAGCTGGGTGCAGGGGAGAGGGCGTCGTCGGCCCCGCGGGCAGCAGGGAGCTGGGGGCCGGCTGCTCCAGGCACTCCTCTTCCGATAAAAGAGGCACTCTCCGAGGGACACACGCTTCTGGTTTGGGACGTGCCTCACTCTCTGATAGTTCCTCCTTCTTTTCCCTTGCCACGGCTATTGCTTGTTTTTTGCAATAGCCCGAGTGCTTTTTTCTCCAGGAATAGATCCACCAGCAGCCAAGAAGCGCCAGCACTCCGGGAATGGCATACGGGACGAAATTGCGGAAGCGTAAAGCCATCTTACAGAGCTTCAGCAGTTACACCTAGGAGAAAGAGAAATCACGTTAAAATAGTCCCAGGGAAGGTGGCAGGAGGTCCCGTAAGTGCCTTGAGGTATTGCTATTAGCATGGTCAGGCTTGTTTTCCAGCTGCTTTAGAAATTCACACCTCTGCTCTACCAGCACACCACAGAACAAGATCTTTACCCAAGACTAGGGATATCTGGACATGTCTCATCATTATACTCAATGATTTCACTCCTCCTCACCTTGCACTTAATTTCCCCTTGCCTCCTCTGCCTCACACCTCTGCAGGTCAGTCCTGCCCCCAGGACAGCCTCCAGCACAGCAGGTTCCTCCAGCACCAGGCTGGGCTCCCAGCCCAGCTGGACCACAGCATTCCATGGCAGGGGCTTGGCACACGGCAGGGCTCCCCAGCTCTCCCCTTGAAAGGCAGCACCCCATTCCCGAGGGCTCTGGACTCTGACAACATACACTTCTATAAAGCCTGAGGAATGCAGCTCCAAAGTTTATTCTACATCCAAACTCACTACACTGACAGCTGCCACTCCCCTGACTTAAAAGCTGGCAGCTCTCCCTTTTCCTCTGCAAGGCCTCTGACTCCTTCCCACCCAGACACCCAGTCGTGCTCCTTCACTGGCAAGCCTCACCTGAGTCACATGGGACAGGGCTGCCATGCCTTCCCTTTTCCTTAAGGAATATCTGCAACTGGAATGCACAGCTAAACTGTTACCACATCCCAAAGAGCCTTGCTGCAAAGCACTTACAGTTTATATTTTCACTGCACAGGAATTAAAGCAAAACACCACGTGTCTGAGGGTGCTTACACAGACAGGCTTTAATCCAAACAGTCCTCAAGACTCTTGCCAGCAAGGAACAAAAATAAAGATTGTTTTCAGGAGATAGCAAAATCTTAGAAATGGGAGCCACCCACTGGAAAAGAGCATTATCTGGTTCCTCTTTAGAAGCATAATATTTCTATGACAAGAGAGGACAACCAAGGCAGTTGGCCCCAGTGTGTCTCAACCAAAAAAATCCTTCTGTTATCAGAACTAACACCCCAACCACAGCTCCCAGTGCAACACTCCTTCAGGCCACAATCTCCACAAGGAGCTGATGACATTCTAGCTGAGGGACAAAACCATGCCTCCCTCGGGCTCAAACCCAGTGTCAGAGCCTCAGATAATTTCACATTCACCCCAGATTTCTCACCTCCTCCAGTCACACTCTCCACTCCACAGGAGCATCCACAGAACTTCACCCACACTAGCTCAGACTCTGCCTTGCTTCCTGCAGGGCCCAGACACTGAGGCACACAAATGAATGAAAGAATGGCAAAGGCAGGGACTAGAAAATTGGTTGTTCAATCCCAAATTAAAGGTCAGCTGCAGACACAATTTAAGTTCAGTAATATTCCCAGTACATCACAAAGAAGGCATTTATGTTGTTCTACACAGAGACTTGCATGTCCATTGGACATTTGTATCTGATTAAATAAACTAAGTAACTAAGAAGTAACTAAAATCCCAGTTACTCCCAGCTGGTTGTATGCAGTCAGGGAGCACTGCTGAGGGTGAACCCTCTGTTAATGGCAACATCTGGGATCTTAGAATTAAAAAACCAACAAACCTATGCAATACTGTGGCTGTTCTGTGTTTGGAAGCTGGCAAATGGAAAGGGTGAAGCCTGTACATCCCCAAGACAAAAGATTCCCCTTTATGCTGCCCAGAACAATGGCACATTGTGAGCTGTGAGTGCTCATCTGCTGGGTGCCCAAGTTGTTGTAATTAATGCAGAACTACCCTACAAGCTGTCTCTCAGGCGTACTACAAACCCAAATTAAAGTAGCTCACATAAGTCCATTCCCAGCAAGCATTCCCAATTAAACAGACAGCCTTATTATTATCTGATTCCCTACTAAGTTGCACCAACTGTCCAAACCATAGTTCCACACAGCTCTGCAGCACAGGGAGACAGTTGCAGGATGCCCCAGAGGGACAAGCCTGTCCTGAAGTCTGGCAGACAAAACAGTTCAGTGAGTCATTCTGAACACTATCATCATTTAGGATACAGATCTTCATTCCTCTATGATACCTGGATGAGTGGGGACTGCTGCATTAGCTGACATTTGATTCCATGTTTTTGATTTATTATTTAAGCCAGAGCTGCATCACTACCAGGATCATGTGAAATGGGAATTCCACATTCTTCCATCAGTTAGAGCAGGCTGAAAGGCAGTGGCTGTGCATGAGATGCCAGCAGACATCCCAGAGTGCTGGGTTGGCTGGGAAACAGCTCAACACCAACAAACATCCCCTCACACAGACCTGGCAGGAGGCTCTGGCACATCTTGCAATGCTGGTCACAGCCTGGCTGCATGTGATGCCTGAGGACAGAGAATCAAACCTGCCCATCCCAAGGGTTGTGACACTGCTCCATGTCCACTTCTCCCCCAAAGCGCACAGCCACTTCCCAACCTGTCCCAGAGTAACCAAGCCATCCCCCCGCTGCCGATCTGCCAGCCAGCTCAGGACTACAGTGGCAATGGGATCATTTTAACACACTGGGGGAAGAAAGCCTGGGATTTTCCTGCCAGCAGCAGGACAGAAAATGGCAACTTGTCAAATCACATGCCCTCAAGCACTGCCAAGAGGCAAGGAGCCCAGCCCAGCAGGGCCTGCACTCTCCCTCTCCAGGCAGGAGGAGCCAGCTGGGAAATGCAGCAGCTCTGGACAGGAGAGGAGCAGCCTGCAGGAGCCAGAGCCCCCAGAAAACACTGGATCTCCACCACCATTCCCAAGAGGCAGGGCCCCAACAGCCCTGCACCATAAATAGTGCAGAACTCATGCACTGTATGCGCTCACCCCAGCACCAGCCACTTCCACATCCCTCTGGCACGCCGGGAATCCGGCCTAAATGTCACACCTATCATGGGCTGGAGAGCTGCAGCTGGGGCATGAGACTTCTCCAAACTGCTAAATAATTCCCTCTACACGTCAGGATGGGATCAAGGCACCAAGGGGAGAGGAGGGGTCAGTCAGCTCTCCAAGTCTGTGTCCTGACTTGATTTATGGAAAACTGCTGGTAAAGAGCAAGGAGATGAAGACAGGAAAGAATGCACACATTACCTACCTGAGAAAAAAGCCAAGGACAGCCAATTTACTCTACTCGTTTACATTAGGGTCCCAGAGCAGTTCTAAGCCACCTTGTTTCCTGGCCAGGACACAGAGCCCTCAGCACTCACAGCCTTATAAGGTCAGAAATGTTCGCAGCACGAGGTTCCCGGGGACGCCAGATAATTCATTCTCCAGGTCCGAGAGGAGTTCAGCAAGCACTTGCTCAGAATATCAGGGTTCTCTACACACAAGGAGGTCTGTTCTGAAGGCGAGCTGGTTCGAGTCTCCACCAGGAGAGAGGCCAGGATGACTCCCAAGTGACTTAGCCCCCATGCTCTGCAGGGACGTACCCTCAGCCGGTCCTGGCTCCTCCGCTTCCCTCTGCCCCTGCACTTGAGAGGCTTCCAAACCCTGAAAGCTGTGGAAATCAAGGCTGGAATTAAAGCCCGTCCTAAAGGATCACAGAGCAAATTGGAAATGCAGCTTCAACAGCAAGGCCAGGATGCCTCCTGACAAACCCTGTAGTTAGTGAAGCAGCACTTGGGAAATAAATACTATCTGGGTGAAAGAGAACTGGACAGGCTGGCATAGTTCAAACTAAACGGGATCACGTGGGCTCTTAAATTTTTCCATGCTAAAAATAACTGGTAGCACATGCTCTGCCTTATAGGAGGCATAAGAACAGGAGTTAACAAAAACCTAAGGAACTGGGGGCCCTACTGTTAAGATTAAAATAAGAAAAATTGCTGCACTGAAACAGACGTAAGGACTTACATAACCCACCCTTGGCATGAGGCATATTTTCATCGAAAGCTGAACTGGCACGTGGCACTGCATTATCTAACTGCAGCTTCTTTGTGCTTCACACAAGATGAAGGAGGCTGAACATCCACAACAGAGGGACCTCCTGCCAGTCCTGCTGCAGCACGTGCTCCCAGTTGTTCCAGCTGCAGAGCACAGGGGGTTTTCTCCCATGCAGATCAGCAGCAGCCCTGGCCTGAGCTTACAGGAGGGAGCTGTGAAGACACAGCAGCCTGCCAGCCCTTGCATCACCAGGGTGTCACTTGGCCACCAGATTCCACAGCCTCCCCAGCCCTCCCAGGAGCCAGCCTGGAGTACCCCCACCAAATGCAACAGCACCCAGAGCCAGGAGCTCAGACTGCGTGACTCAGGAGCTACAAGCACCCAGAGACAGGTAGGAGCCAGGCCAGCAAGATCTCAAACTGGGTGGCACTTGTTTTAAGAGAAGCCAACAGGGAAATCTCTCTGTACTTAACTAATTAAAGGCAAGTGCTGTGCAGCAATTTCTGCTTCAAACAGTAGCACTGAGGGACTAGAACAGCAAGAGATAGCCCTTAAGCAACACCACCTTTTCACAGCCCAGTAAACATGGGCTATGAGCCCAAGGAACAGGCTCCTCTCTGAATGAAAACCACCAGTGAAGCCACTCCACAACCTTAGAATATTTAAGAACCAGCAGTCTCCTATTTGCAGAAGGATAAATTGCGACTTAAGTAAAAGGCTGAAAAAGCTGGTTGATGTAGAATTAAACTAGTGCTCAGGAACAAGAAAGACCATTAACACCAGGCTGTCTTTTATCTCTGAGATAAAAACTGCTTTCAGTGTAATCAGCACCAGTGCTGTTCCGACAAGAGCTCAGTCCCCCCTCGCAGCTGGAGCTGCCACACTGATTGTTGGTTCTGTGTTTGCCCCCACTCAGCAGCCCTGCTCTGGCCTAGCACAGCTCCTACAGAAGCCTTTGCACCAACACAGGACTCAGAACAGCTCCTATTTATTGCCACACTCAGAGCTTTACAATAAAAGCATCAGCTGGGCCAACCTGTAGGGTTTTTTTAATAGATGTTTTGGAAATCAAGAAGCTCACAAGGACACAAACACCAACCCCCAGCAACCCTCAGCACTGCTCTCATGGACTCAGGCAGGGCCTTGAGTGCTCCTGCTCTGCAGGAATGAACAGTTTGTAATTAACATTAATCCTATTAGGTTATTGAGCTCCATACTGCTCTTGATATCTTATTACCTCCCTGCTCCAGTTGTTTCATTATTTATAGTTTCCTCACCCAAGTTAGTGTCTCCCTGTGAATCCTCTACTGCAGAGAGCTTTTTCTCCACTTTCCCAGAAAAGTCTTTCAGATACTTCAGCAAGCTTCAAAAACTGCTTCTGCACCACTTTACCTGTACCCCCACAGTACAGGTAAAGCAGCTGTTATTATCTTTATAACCTATCAACACATTACAAAGGTCTGGATTTGGAAAAAAGTTTTATCTTTCATTCTCTCTGCATTTTCACTCAGGCTGGAGAACAGAACAAATTATTTTCCAGAGTTTCAGAATAAACACATCCAATAATCAGCCATTTGTGTTTGCTCCTACATAAGGAAGCCAATGCAGCCCTTACTATGGGAAACACAGTGTAGTGGCCACTACATGTACAGCTTATAAATGAAGATTTAAAAGCAGCCACCTGAGTCAGATGCCTGGCATCTCTATCAATTTCCACAGAACAGAGACTAAACTAACCAAGGGCTTCCAATATGCTCTGCACAGGAGACAAAAACAAGCTTGAATTTTCAAGGAGACAGAACGGGGAGGTTTCCAGCAAACACACTGATAGGGCTGCAAGAGCCAGGAGCCAAGAGCAGCAGAGACCAAACAGGTCCCCAGGTATCTGGGGAGCAACAGCAGCTCTGCTCACGGGATGTTTGCTGGGCACAGCCACGAGACCTTGACAAACAGCTTCCCAAAACAAGATAGGCAGAAAGCAAAAAGCACTGGAGTCTGGTTGGGAGCCTTGTGGCCAAGGCTCAGCTGGAGGAGAAATTGCAGAAGCACTCAGAGAGGGAGGGCAGCAACCATCAGTGAGAAGGATGCCCTGTATTCACCTGAGCTGGGACGGAACAGCAAAGGCTTCACTGAGAGCCACTCATGTGAAGGAGCAGGAAGACACTCGTGCACACGAACAAGGGCTATGAGGAGTGGCACAGCACACGCCAGCCTGACCAGAGAGATCTCAAAGTTCCCCATTCCCAGGTTCATCCCCAAGCAAAGCTAAGGCCTCTGATACCAGAGGCACATGAAAATCATGAACTTTTGCCAGGAACTGCTGCTATTTATATCCAGAGTCAAAAATCAGCCACAGCACATGGCAAGTTTCTTATCCTCAGTGCCAGGTGGCAGCAGAGGTCAAACGCAACCCCGACCAGGACAGGTCTGCAGCAGTGATTTGTTTGCTCAAGAATGATTTTAAATGGTCTTTTATGAAATAATCATCTCTGCTAGTAGTAATGCACAGGACCCAAAAATCCAGTTAGCTTCCAGCTGACAAAATGCAGGACCAGAATCCACAGAGTGGACAATAAAGAAACGTACAGTGAACCAGCTGAAGACAGAGCACTTGAAAAAGCAGTTTGGAACATGCAAATATCTCCCCTTCTAGCAATCCCCATGGGAAACAAATGCAACAGCTTCAATTTCCAGGAAATATTAAACACCTGAAGAATAAAATAGCTTTTTCTGAATATCTGAGCATGGCTGCCTGAACTTAATCATCACTTCATGAAGTCTAACCAGCCATGTGCATTAAGAGCTCCACAGAAGCACTGCAGTTAGAAATCAGGATTTTAAAAAGGCTAATCATTAGATCTGAAACATGAAACAATTATAAGCAATTAATGCTGCAATTAATGCTTTTTATTAGCTCTAGATGTTGCTAGAGGCAACTGGGATACCAGCCCCAATCCTATTACAGGCTCCCTGGACGCTAGAAATACCTTAAATCATTTTTTCACATGAGTTAAGTGCACACGAACAAGGAGAGGCACAGATAAGTGGGCTATGTTGCTTTAAAAGCATTATGCTCTTCAGATAACTGCTCCTGCAGAAGTGCACTTGCTCTCCAATCCCCCTGCAGCCAGCCTGCAATGTTTTCAAAGTGAAGAGTCTCAGCCATCACAAATCAAACTGCTGCTGGCTCTGAGAGCTTTGGCTGCACTCCTGCAGCAAACTCCTGTCACAGTTAACTCCACAGGCAATCTGCACCTTTGGGAACAGACAAAACGTGGTGGATCCGAGCTGCAGGTCCTGTCACCTTACACCCTGGGCAGTGAGGGAATTCCTCTTCCCTCATTTCAGGCATTGTGGAGTGTCTAGGTTAAAGCCAAGGCTTCCTAGGCAGTCCATAATTTCCAGTATTAGGATCTCAAACCATCTCCAGCGTTCTTTAAGAAAGAATGTGGTTCCTAGGATGGGTTTCTAAACCAAGGCTGAATAAGGAGAGCACTCCCAAGTACAAAACAGCTGCTAATACACAACAACTGAGCTCCTGCAGTGCCATCTACACAGACCCTGCACCCCAACATATCACTAGTTTCGTGTCTGAGAGCAAACAGCCTGTTGCAGGAGACACTGCTACAATTGCAGGGAGAGACTGACCTGCATAAACCCCATGAGAGCTTTTAAAAGTCCTCCAAGAGCTCAGTGAAACACTTAAGCAGAAGCTGAAGGACTGTCAGGTAAGCAAGACCAGGACAGGAATCGATGCATGAATGGATTCCAGTGGATTCCATTCTACTTCAAGCACTGCTCAAGCTCTACAGACTTGTCTCTTCTCACTTACTTGAGAGCTGTCATTCCCTGCAGTGCATTTGCACTGCGCAGCACGTGCAAGCACACCAGGGAATGCAGAATGAGACACACAGTGAGGCTGTGCTGCCCTTTTCCAGAATCACAGGTCCATCACTAGGTGACAGGTACAGCAGGTCAGCAGGTGCCTGCACAGCCCTTCACCCTTACACAAGCAGCTCATTAAAGAATGAGGAGGTTAAGTGACCCGAAGTGGGTCACACGGTGATCCCAGCAGAGGAGCCAGCTCTGTTCAGCTGCTCTGGCAGCTCTGGCCCAAGCGCTCCCAAGGAGAGAGAGCCCAGTCCGGGGAGCTGTGCTGCACTCCCCGCTCCACGTGCTCGGCCCGAGCGGGGCTGTGCTCGGTCGATCATTCACAGCCACAAAGTTAGTTACACCAGCGCTACACCTTCCGCAGCACCAGCCAATTCCTTTCACCTGAGACAAAGTCCACAGGGCCCGATAACGCTCGGCAGGTGCAGCACAACCCCGGCAACACAGCAAGGGCCGACTTCTGCCATCCCACAGCCCCTGGCTTTGCCCAACATGTGGGCTGCTGCCAAATGCAGCTTCTGGTGCTATTTTCTGCTATTATGGATAACATCCATGAAGAGGATGCCCTTGCTGAGAAGCCTGTCCATTCTGTGGTCATTGCCTCACGGAATTACTGCACTGCACTAAAGAATTCGGCCAGGCACAGATCAAGTTGCCCATTTCTGGAGCAGGAGTTACTTAGATCTCCCTTGCTTCAATCAGGGGGAAGAAGAAAAAGAAAGAGCAAACAACAAGGATTCTCCCAGGAAAGCAAGACTACAAACATCACTTCCTCAGTAGCAATATAATTTAATTCCTCTGCTCCCACCTGTATTCCATGCTGGCTTACAAACAAAAGGAGTCACTACAGCACATTAGAAGTTTTGCAAATAGCACTTTTTACAGCCATTACCATAACACAGGCAAGGCTCGCCAGACCAGACAGCACAAGGTGCCTTAATCTTCACCGTGACTCCGCATCGCCCATGCCGCCTCCGGCCCTCACGGCAGGCGGGCAGCCCCGGCCGCAGCGCTGCCCTCAGAACGGGCGAACCGCCCCGGCCGCTGCCGCCCGGGACGGCGAGCAGGACACAGAGCGGCCTCGCAGGGCCCGGGCCAGCCCCTCACCGCCCGCATCCCGGGAGCAGAACACGGAGCTGCCCTGAAGGGCCCGGGCCGGCCCCTCACCGCCCGCATCCCGGGAGCGGAACACGGAGCTGCCCTGAAGGGCCCGGGCCGGCCCCTCACCGCCCGCATCCCGGGAGCAGAACACGGAGCTGCCCCGCGGGGCCCACACCGCCCGCTGCCGCCCCGCGTCCCGACACGCACGTTCCCCGCCCGCTGCCCACGGCTGCGGTCACGGCGGGGCCGGAGCGCTGACCTTGGGCGGTGCGGAAGCGCTCCCGCCACGGCCCGCGCGCCTGCACCGGGGCAGGTACGGCCGGGAGCGCGGCGAGGGAGCACCCTCAGCGCGCCCCGCAGCGCCGCCGCTGACAGCCGCGGCCGCGGGCCCCGCCACTCCGCCAGCGGGCGGGCGGCGGCCCAGGGCGGTACTTACGGATGCTCCGGCGCGGCGGCGGAGCCCGGAGCGGTGCCGGGCCCGGTCCGGAGCGGTGCCGGTGCCGCCCCACGTGCCCCGGCCGGGCCGCCCGGCTCGGACATGCAGCGACACCGCCCCGCCCCGCCCCGCCCCTCTCGCGAGAGCGCCGCGTCCCGCGAGACTGCCCCGCGCGCGCGCAGCACCGCCCCGTGCCCTGAGGGAGCGGAGCCGCGGCGGCGCCGGGGTGGGACCGGTGGGAGCGCTCCTGGGGCCGAGATCGGTCCTCGGGCCGAGGCTCGGGGAAAGTCCGGACGCGCCCCTTTCCTCCCCTCCTCCCTCTCCCGCGGTAGTCGCGGACGGGCGCAGACAGGCCCTGTGGGGCCGCCGAGGCCCAGCCCGGCCCACTCCCGCCGTGTCCCTCATCCCGGGCCTCTCCCGGCCCCTGCCCTCATTGGAGTTTGTTTCCCACAGCCCCGCGGGTCCCCGCAGCCCCGCTCCCCGCCTGGCCCCGGGGTTTGTGCCGGGTGCCCCGGTCGGGCCTTGGGCACCTCCACAAGTCGCTGGGAATGGCCCTGTCACTGCTGCGCAAGGCCGCTCCAGCAGCCTCCGCCTCCCGCCTCTGCGTTCTGCTGGGGCCTTCGGGCTCGGCCCCCGAGCCAGAGCACCTCATTGCCTGCTAACACAGCCGCACACGCAAGCAGATGAATGTGAGCTTTAGACAGAGTTTTACGCGAACGTTTGGCTGGTGGTGACACATTAGTGAGCAAATATTAGCCAGAAGCTACAGCAATGGTTTGGAACTGCAAGGCTGAACTAGAGTGAGAAATGTGAATCTGTGTTCAGGCAAAGTTATTGCTCAGTTGCAGCAGTGCCAAGTTGGAATTAATAGAGACTTTCCATGTCATTGTGTAGGACTTGTGACATTTCCCCCCAGGGCTTTTGGCATCCTTGCAGAAGATCCAGTGTGTGACTGATTTCCTGTCCCAAGGAAGCTCTGAGGTTTTGGGGGGATGCACAGTAGAGAAGCATGGCTGGTGGGCTAGAGAAGCCATGCTCAGTGGGCCGTGTGACAGCTGATTCGAGGACAGCTCTGGACGAGGCACTTGGAGGAGACTGGGAAATATTCGATGCTCTTCAAACCTGCCCATTTCTTATTGACACATGCCTGCAGCAGGCAGCGGGTATGTGAGAGTGTAAATGAGTAACTTGGAGAAACCACAGTCATGGGCAGGATTGTCCTTCCTAAGTCACTGATTTGTCCAAGTATTTTTCTGTGAAAAGTTCCTGATTTGCCTTTATATTTTTGTTCAGAGCAGTCGGGAATAAATACTAACTACCCACTTAAAAAATCCGAATTGTGTCACACGTGAAGTGGAAAAATCCATTGGTGTTGAGACTTTGCCCTTTTGATGTCCCTAATCTGAGGCTCTCAGAAGTTTTTCCGTTAAGAATTCCCAACCGACAGTCTTCACCTTCCCAACCCAGGGGTTTATCAAGGTCACAGCCACAGCCTATGTCACACACACATGGGGACCAGAACTGCTGAAACCTCCTGCGGTTTCATTCCCGTGTCCTCACGGCCCGAGCAGGAGGAGCAGGAGGAGGAGGAGGAGCTCTTCAGCATTTACACCGTGTCTTGCTCCACAGCCAGCTCTCCTGGGCAGACCTTGCTCTCCCAATACCCCACTGGGGGTGGAAGCAGCAGAACCGATATTTCCAGTTTGTCTGAAGGACAGTATGCTATGAGAAAAAAAACCCTAAAATACTATTTAATAGTTCAGGGGGATTTTCTTGAGCATATAGTTACTCCTGGCTATTTATAGCACTGTTATTTAAATATCCCAGAAGATCCTGTCATCAGAGGTTTTTTCATGATTCCTTTGAAGAACAAACCCATACTTATTTGAACAAGTCGCATCATGAGAGTTGTTTTTGTACCCTTTCCACCCACACAAGCCTAGGAGTGATTTTCATTTGAGAGCTTGTTAAGCAGAGGAGCAGCCAGCTGAAGAGCCCCTGTTGCAAGGCACAAAGAAGTCACACCTGAGAATTGTAGCTCGGGTGGTGGGACAGGCATTTCCCTGCTCTGAGAGGGGCACAGCTGCAGGAGCTTGGCTCTGGCCCTTCGTTCTGTCACACAGGTGGCTCATCCATCACTTAAGGCTGAGTTCAGGTGTTCTGTCCCTGTCCTTAGAGCAGCCCAAGGGGAGGACAGACACACATTTGGTAATGGTGTAAGTGACCAAGCAGAATCCAGTCCTACAAGAGGACCTAAGGGAACAGGAATCTCACCTGGGACAGTGCTGGGGCACCTTCACCAGCAGCTCTGAGCCATCCTGGGCTGAGCCATCAACAACTTGCTTTTCCTCCTTGTGCAGTTTTCAGTTCCAGAACAGAATGCATTCCCCAACTTCAAGTAAGTTCTGCATTTTTACTTTATTATTTGCCTTTGTAAAATATTTCAGCAGCATCAGCTGGGCAGGGATTTTGAAGCTATTTCCTTAGACAGAATTGCCTGCTCCAATGGTGCAATTTTCCCCTAAATACAGTTTTTCCAACTGCATATGTAACTAAAATAAAACTTTCATTCCTTCCCTGTGGCTACACTGTATTTGTGATCTCAAGTAGCAGGGAGGCTCCACTGTCCAAAAGAGGAACTTTAGGAATGTTTTTGACAGCAGTGATTGAGCAGGTGCTGCTCAGGAACTGGCTCCTGCCTGGATCCCACTCCAGGTCTAAGGAACATCTCCTCTGAAGTAAAGAAAATGAAATTTAACACTTCACACCCTGCTGCTCTTCCACTTGTGCAGCCCCAGCTGGCAGCAGGAGCACAACAGGAATCACCTGTCCAGGTGTCAGCAGGTCTGTCTGTTCACCATGCAGGAACAATAAGATGTCTCAGAAGAAGTCAATGCAGTCACACTTTAATGTGTCTTTACATCCTTTTACGATTCACAAAGTCAGAATATAAGTACTTATACACTTTTAATGGGGAAGTAATGTATCCCCCTAAAAGAAAAATAGATGTGATTAATCATTTGTCAGAGAAGTTGCCTGACAGCTGAAACCTCAAGCTTCTAGGCAAAAAAAGCTCAAATAGACAAATTATACTGAATTGTTCTTTAAAGACCAAGCAGCTGTTTTATTACAATATTAAATTTACATTTTAAAAAGAAATATTCTGATTTATTATTCAGTTATGATAATCTTATTGAAGTGACATGAAATTCATGACAATGGGCTTTCTTCTTCCTCAGTCACCGCAGGCAATCTCAGATCTGTGCAGGATCCCACACCCAGAGCAGCACCAGTCTGGGAAGACAAACCCCAGACACTCAATTTTAACTGGAATCTTAATTTCCCCAGAAATGTGGGGTGTTGGGCTCTGTAACTGGGTTGGGTGCCTTGGTTCAGCCCCAAAGAACCCACCCAAACTTGTTCCAACAGAGAGAGGACATCAGCGTCCAACCCTGCAGCCCCGGAATGACCTTCAAACAACTGGGAGCAGGTTGAATTTACATTTTACTTCAAAAAAAAAAGGGGAAGTACATACATGAGGGGAGAATGGGGTGAACAATAATTATCTGAAAGCAGATTTCCACCATTCTGACCCACAGCTCCCACCAGCCTGGGACCAGCGGGCTCTCCAGGCTCCCAGCCTGGCTTTGACAGCACGACCAGGACTGGCATCCTGGAAACCCTTGGGAAGCCGAGGCTGATGGAAGCAGTGAGATCATACACAGGGTGAGTGTGTCGGACACAGCTTCTGGTTTAAATGATGGAATGCACCGGCAGGAGGGAGAGGAGTAGTTAACAGTTACTAACACTAGAATAATCAAATTTGTATGTTATACATATACAGCAACTAACTGCTTTACAAAAAAAGCAAAATAATACAATATATTGTCACATGTATTTACAGTGTAGTAAATATACTTTTCTGTCAAATTTTACACAAAACCTATTTACAGGTGAATATACTGCATAAAAAAAAAAGGTGGGACCAACACTCTGAGTGACTGTCTGTGGTTTGTTGCATAACAATAGGACGTGCTTTGTGACTTCGGAAAAAATTAACCTTAGGATGAAACAGAAAAAGCCCTAAAACCTACAACCCGGGTCAGGTCAGAGCCAGCCCTGGCATGAGCCAGGGGCTCAGCCCTCAGACTCAGTGAAATGTTCCCTGTCCTGGGAAACCTCATGCACGGGAAAGCAGAAACGTCGGCATCATTACAGGTAGGTTATGCACTATTCAAATACTACTGAGTTATCTTTAAGTCAGGGAAAATACAAACACAAACAGAATGTTAATTGTCTTTACAGTACTGAGCTGTGGTTAGTGTGGGGCAGGGAACGGGCTCTGAGCCAGGGGGTCACACACGCTCCCCGGGAGGGCATTACATGGTCCACGTGTTCCAATAGGATTTTTCTGAATTTTCAGTTTTCATGTCAGAGCACAGGGACTCTGGGGTTGCAGCTCCAGCCCTGTAGCAGAGCCTGGAGCAGCAGAGCCTGGAGCAGCAGAGCCTGGAGCAGCAGAGCCTGGAGCAGCAGGCACTGCCAGTGGCCTGTGGGTTGCCCGGAGCGTGGGGCACTGGGGACGCTGGGATGGGGCTCCTGTCAGGTCACACCCACACTATCACCAGCAATAACCTGCTGGTCACCAGAGAACAGAGCAGCAGGTGGAGAAAGAATGGAGCAGCCCGGGATGGGAGCAGAGCTCCCAGGGATGGGATGGGATGGTGAGTGCTCAAACAGGGAGAGAACAAAGGAAGGAGGATGTGAGAAAGAAAAAGAGGCAAATCCCAGCAGCGGCTGCTGGGGGGAGTGGGAGAGCGATGTAGTGACAGTAAGGCACTCAACAACTAATTACTGATGGGAGTTTAATCATTACACAAAGGCCATGGTTCCCTGGGAGCCAAGCACAAGCTTCCCAAGCACCAGTACTAGGAGACAATGTTCCTGTCTATCAGGGCACACATGATCCCAAATCCAACCTTGGCCATCAGCAGTCCTTACACCTCAATTCACCTGTTACCTGACACAGGTGTCTGATACCTCTGCTCTGCCAGAGTCCAGCCCTCTCACTGAACCTCTCACACAGGGAAAACTCCAACCGACTCCTTCCAGGAAAGAGGAAATTCAGTTTTGTTCACTGACTTTAGGAAGACACCATTTTTTCCAGCTGGGACTGAGAGCCTGGAGTAGTTCTCACAGGGAAGGTGACTTTGATCCCTGTCCCCTCTGCTGTCACATCTCTGTGCTGCAGAGAACACAGCACTTCTGATGGAGGGACACTTCTGACATGGGCGATGCAGAACAGTGAAGGGCTTGCTCTCTGCCCAAACCAAGGCAGTCGGGCAGTTCCTCTGGAATTACTGTTCCTGTCTGCAGGAGACCTGCTCATATGAGAAACAACTGAAAACAGCACACCACCTTTACAAGAGGTTGTTTTCCTCCTACATACAAATCCTCAGGCTTCTACAATTCCTTGTCCTCAGCAAAACGGGAAGGGCTGGAACCAGCTTGACTGGGGACAACCCAGTGCAAACCCCAGTGACACCAGGGGTGGCTCCTCACAATCTGAGTTGTGAGATGACAATGGTTGCTAACCTGGGGACCCCAAACCCAAGGCTTGAGCCCCTGCTCTGTCCCTGAGCCCAGCTCAGCCTCGTGGCTCTGCTTAGACCTCACTCTGTGTCACCAGTGACCACGTTCCTGCCCTGGTGCCTGCACCACCCGAGTGAGGGGATTTGGTTAATTGCACCAGTTCATCTTTCTAGCCTGTTTATTCCATGAGTGCTAATTCTAAGTTTTCCTCTTGTTTTGGCAAACTACTTGCATATGAAGTTTGTGTTCATAGTTTTTCCAGGACTGTAAACAAATTACAGAAATTGTTATTTTATGAATCAATACAATAAAGGTATTTTTATTTACATAAATGTTACATTGTTACTGTGTGGATACATGGGAATTATGTGCTATAGCAATAAATTGGAACCCTTAATTGTACCATTCTCTAATAATTTAGCTGTGGAGTTTGATTTACTGAAAGCCACTAACGATTGCACTGGAGGACTGGCTTTTACCTAATGGATATACTTTTTTTTCTTTTAAAGCCACTGAAGGATTGTTAATTCCTACCCCAGCAGAGGGATGTGAAACCGAGAAGCGGGTCTGTTTCTGAGCAGGAGCCGTGTGAGCCCCAGGGACACAGCCCCTGCCTGGACTCCAGCTCGCCCCGCCCGTGCCCGCGAGGCACCGGAACCGCAGCGGGACCAGCCCCGGGACCGCGGCCGCAGCGGCACCGGCTCCTGCCCGGCACCGCAGCCCCGACAGGGGCCGCAGCCTCAGGTTTGTGTGAGCCCCGCAGGAGCCCTGAACCCAGCTCGGGAGGGGACTGCGCCTCCGCCAGACCTCCCTGGGATTGGACACAGTGTCAGTTAATTTAAATTCATGTACCTTGAGCAGACGTGGCTGTTTCTGTCCCTGCTCGGGCAGCACAGGGGCAACTTTGCCACGCACTATCCCCCAGAGCCGGGTATGAATCCATCCCATTTTCCCTCCATTCCCCACGGGATATTCTGCCAGGAGCTCTTGAAGGTGCACATTGTTGGGAAGGGCAGAACTAAAGCAGGTGCTACAATGACAGCTCGAGGCTCAGTTCCCAGGGATTTTCCCCGGTACAACTTCCTCAGGGAAGATAAAGTACAGCCAAAAAAAACCCAAAATGCTTGGGGAAAAAAGCCAGTTTGTCCAGTCTGGTCCATATACAGTCCAAGTGTGTGAAGCTTGGTCTGGGGAATGAGGGACTCCTGCAGCCTCCTTTTCCTCTCCCCTTTATTGCTAATTACCTGAAATTTAACCTAATCCACCACTTCTGTTAAGCTCCTTGTACTGCAGCTATCATGAACTTCTTCTCAGTGTGGTAAAAAAAAAGTACACAGCTTAAATCTTATAGTTTGGATTAAAACCAGGGTTAGAGAAACCTCCCCGGCTCAGGAAGCCACTATTACCTTGAGGCGTGCAAACGGGGTTAAGGATCAACACTTCCCTTAGCAGGAACACCTGAGGCCAGAGCAGACATGGCAGGGCTGGGGAATGGCTTTGGATTCGAACAGGACTCGGCTCTGCAGCGCTACCGAACTCCAGCCTCGCCCGGGGCACAGGCGTGGCTCTGAACACGGCTGGAGCCCAGCAGGGGGATGAAGGAAGGCGTTAACTCAGGCAGTGGGTCAGGAGTTGATCATCTGGCAACGCGGCTGGATGGGAACGGTACAGGTCAAGTGCAGCATCACACCCGGTAGAGGGCCCTTAGCGAGGGGCCGCGCGTGTCAGTCAGGTCCAAAAATAAAAAATAAAATTAAAAAGCGACAATCACACGATCTTTTTGATGCTGTGACGCTTGAAGCTACCGGCGCTTCGCTGCTTCTGCACTTGGCTGGCGGAGCCGTGGCGCATCCTCCCGCTGTTGGCGTGGCCGGCGGTGGGCGAGAGCTCCACGTTCTCCTTGTCGATCCCTGCGGAGACACGAGCGCCGCGCTGAGCCCGCCGCCGGCAGCCCCCGAGCCGCGGGGATCCCGGAGGGGCCGCTCCCCCTGAAGGCCCGACCCCGCCGAGCTCCGCCCGCCTCCCCGCCCGCCACCGCCGGGGCGAGTTTAAAAAGAACCAAATACGATTAGAGGCAGGGAAGGGCTGCAGAGCCGCTCGCTCCTGCCCTCCAGCCTGTGGGGCCGGTGGAGGGCAAAGGGAGAGTAAAACCAAGAAAACTTGGCTGTCCTGCTGGAAACAAGTCTGCTTAAGTGAAGGAAGGAGGAAAACACAAACCACTGAACTGACTCTTAATGAGTAAAGAAACAGTTTCCTAAGGAGGGTCTTGAAAGGACACAGGCACAGAGAAACTGAGGCTGGGACTCTTAATGAAAACTGTGCTGAGTTCAGCCCCACCAGTGGCAGGAAGAGGCTTGTGGGGCTCAGGATGAGAATGGCACCAGACAGATTTGTGCCCACAAACTTAGACCCTCCTGAGAAGCTTGCATGTCCTCTGCAGGACCCTGTCCTTCAGAGCAAAACTGTTATGCTTTGCTCAAAGTCTCCCATCAAACAAACCTCAAAACTGAAGTGCTTTAGTGAAGACCCCACGCTTACACAACAGTTAGAGCCCTCAGCAGTGGCTTTGGGCACTCTCACTGCACAGCCCAGAGCTGGGCTCAGTGCAGCCCTGCTCCTGAGCAATTGCTGCTCTTGATGCTGACTCTGCTGTGAGTTAACCCCTGCCACACTGAGTCTGCCTGGTGAGTGCTCACCAACACCTCACACCCACGGGACAGGTGCAGCACCAGCAATGAAGAGCAGGATGGGTGGTTTTATGCAAGAGGATACAACTACAATCAGCAGCAAAAATTAGGATGTCTGACAGCAAATAGAAAGGTTAGAACAAAGTTCTGTTATTGTAAGTGACATATCCACCATTATGTGCAAGAAATTAATTGGTGTTGTCATTAGTGAGAACAAAGAACACCTTCCACACTCAGCACAGGGACAAATGTGAGGGCTCCAGCCAGAGGCTGCACCTTCCTCTCCTTGTGTGGGTGGCAGCACAAAACTCCCAAACTATGCTGAGGACAGGGACAATCCATGGGCATGAGCAAAAAACCCTCTTCTGCAGCTTTCTCTTCTCCACACAAAGCAGAAATGCAGAAGTGTGCAGCTCCTGATTTACTGCCCCACTGTCTGCTGCAGTTTAGTCCAAACTCATGTCTGTTAGCCCGTGTGTCCCTGCAGTCAGAGCTGAATCCTGGCCAATCTAAGGAGCTCACACCAAACAGTTCATTTCAGCTTCACACGTGCAGCCAAGTGATTTCCATATTAAGCATCCCTCTTGTTACCAGATTTATTCTCAAGGCTGTGGGTGACTTTGTCTGCTCTACCACCAGGTATTATTGGCACCCCTCAAGAAATGCACCAGCTTAGCACTTGCTGAAGCCATTCCCGTGTCAGAAACTGCTCCTCATGCCACAGCCCGGCCCTAACGCAGCTCAAGCAGCATTTCGTGCAAATACGATGAAAGAAGAGAGTACCTGGATGAGGCAGCTGCATGAAAACTGCAGACTTAGAGCAAGGCAGAGAAGCTTCACAGACACAGAATGAAAGAAATCAACGTAAGTGAATAATGTCCATGAGACTGGGAAGTGGAGGGAAAGGAACAGAGATGGTGACAGACAAAACATTTATAAACAATGATTCTGCATAGTTGTTTCCAGATGCAAGAAATGAATTTTTCATGTATCTGCAACTTAGTATTTGTAGCCATATTAAAAAAACTCACTTGGCTGAAAATGTTTCTTTTAACTGAGTACTGCTGAACACGTGGCCTTCACACTGGTGTTTTAAATTTAATTTCCAAGCAAACAGTGCTCAGAGTGCCAGCAGTGTGTTGTTTCAGACTTACTATTAACCTGAACGAGTTCCCTAGTTCCCAACTCTGTGGAGACTCTTAACCAGCCTTTGACAAAAGCCATCTGTTTGCACAGCACTTGGAAGGAATGTTTGACGAGTTGGATTAATTCCTTCCTCTCAGCTTGTAAAGGAAGAGGGAATGGAAAGTGGGGCAGAAGGAAGGAGGACATTTACAGAGCAAAATGCTTCTTTCCCTTGCAGAGAGCCCAATCCTGCACCATCACCTCATCCTTGGAAAGGAACTGCTGGAGCTGCCACCGATGCTGTGTTCCAAATGGAAAGATGCTGCCCAGAATGTCCTTCCACACTGACTGCAAGGTATGTTCCCAAAGAAACCCCTGTTCCCAAATAATTCCAACAGCCTTGCCTTACTCCTGCTGCTCCTCTGAACCCTGAACAAACCGTCTCAGTGCCTGTGAGCCAGGGATCCCCTGCAGGGCACATGTTCCAGTATAGGTGCTGCTGTTCTGATGCCCTTAATTCTCTTCCCTTCACATGGAGTGATCTGGGAGACAATTTTTGTGCTAGATAAAATCCAGGATCTGAATCAACAGGGTAACAGCTCAGGAACAATTTAATATTCATTTGACTCCACAATGCACCGCTGTTTGACATATTAACACATCCAAAGAGCCAAGGAGGCTCCTAAAGCAGGAAATTCCCATTTCCCCCACCCAGATGGAACCAGAAGAGGCACTGACCTGGGGAGTGCTGGGAAGTGGCAAGTGAGGTCATGGAGTTGGAGAGGTTGAGGTTTGCAGTGATGCTGAGCTGGCTCTGCACCGCTGGAGGATACGGAGAGGTGGGGGTCAGGAGAGATTCTTCACTGGTTTCCTCATCAATTCCAGGCAAATATGTATCAATCAAGGCATCGAGGAACTTTACAATCAGCTCCGCATAGTCCGGGATTTGGGTTTGCTGTGGGAGATAGGGGGAAAAAAAAGTTGTTCTTTCCATGTCAGTTTGAGCTTTGCTCCAGAGCTCACTCTCAAGTCCCTCTGTTTTGCCTGCAGATTTTCAAGAGCATTTGATGTATCTGTAAAAACTCATTTGTGGCCTTGTCCAGACCAATCTAAATGTCCACACTGCAGACCAGGTGTCAGTGTGATCTCAGTGTGTGGGAGCCCAGGGCAGGAAAAGGGGCTGCAGAGCCCCTGCCCCAGCCCCACACCTGGGCCACCTCCCTTGGGATGGCTGGACACACGGGCAGTGCTCCACTGGCTCTGCTCCAACACAAAATTTAGCCTCTTGGAATCATCACTCTTACCAAATTAACCCCTACCCTGTCAGATACATGTAATGGACTGACCCCACGAGCAGGAAAAGCTGCACTCACATACCTGGCTGCTTTTACCCCACTTTGGTAACTTATCTATCACAGCACCTGCTGCAGGCCCAGGGCTGGTTTTAGCCCTGGAGGTGCCTCTGATGCTCTCTGCTCACTTATATGAGAAGGATGCTCCTTATGAGCATCTTTGCTGCAGCACCAACATGCCCAGAAAGGCCAAACAGCCCAGACCCCAAAGAGCTCTTACCTTGGAGAAGGGGCCAGCAAACCTCCACAGCCCATTAAATCCAAAACCTGCAACAACAAATGGAACACCACCATGAAAGCCCAGCTCTCACCTGACAGAGAACAGTGCTCCCAGTACAGCACTTTAAAAAATGGAAAAATATTTACTCTGTAGATAGGATGTTTGGTATTGGGGTGGAGACTCCTCATGGTACACAACACTCTGCACAATCCCATGAATTGGATTCAACAAGTTTGGGTCCTGGCACAGCGATAAAAGGGTATTGATCTTGGAATCCAATAAATTATGCCTGAAGAAAGAAAAAGTGGCTTAATTTTTGGTCATTAAATAAAATAAACCTGCAGTTCCCAACTGACTTTAGCAACCAGCAGTTCAGGTGGGATTTTTGCCCCAGCAGTGATTTCAGAACACAATTCCCAACTCTGTTCCATGAGGACTCTAATGATGTGCTCAGGTCAGTTTGTGAACACGTGCTCACCTTAACTTATGACAGCTGGGTTTCCTTTACACATATTCACTCCAGCAAAACTACAACAGGTGTCTAAAGAAACACCCAAAGAGCACCTGCACCAGGCTTTAAATCAGATTTGAAACACCTGGGGCACAAGTTAAAATCAACCAGCATGGACAGACTGCAGCCTGTAACCTCCACATAAGGCAGTGCCTTGTAGATGCTTGTCCTGGACCAGAGACCTCTAAAGAAGAGCCAGGTACAGAGTTATTGTAACCAGAACTTCAGGTACTCACACAACAGGAAAGACCTTTGGGAAGACAACGCTGGCTTCTGCTAAATACTCGTAGAGGATGCGCTGGTCAAACTCGTCCGTGGTGTATTTCACCAGCGTGGCCTGCCAGGGAAGGAGCTGTTAGTGCACCTGCGTGGTTACAGCCTTTGCTTAAAGGGTTAAACATTTCTGACTACCAGAAAGCAGTGCTAGAAAAGACTGATTTATGTCTCTGTTGAGAAACAACAGAACCAGTTGGCAACAATTTGTCTTTTGCCAATAAATATATCTCATCAGTTTTTTACACAACTGAGCGTAGCTGGAGTGGGAACTGCAGTGGTACCGCTGAAGCAAGTGCTATCAGACTGCACCTCTTACTACTTTTAAACTGAATCATCCTGGGATTCCAATAATGCTAATTTCTTTTAAACTATAATGTATTAATAAGCTTTTGTTATACAAAATAGTTTGTCATAAACTCAGCCAGGAAAAACTCCTAGGAACATGTTTCTTTTGCTGGGAGTTAAAAGGACATCAGAAAATAGCAGACAACACACAGAAGAAAGCTTACAAGAACTGTAAGCAGCAGAGCTTGAATTTTTGGGTCAGTCAGAACTTCTTCATCCAGGAGGACGTTTGACTCGGAAACAGAAACTTTCCGGAGGTGTGGGTGCTGCTGTGGTGATATTCTCTGGGTTTCTGCCAGATAAAAAAGAGCAACTCATCCAGAGCAAAATAAACCCAAAGCAAGACAGAATCAGGTTCTGCACACCAGAGTCAGTCATGTGCAAACCTCAGAGCTCACCGGCCTCGTCACAAAGGTCAAAGCAACGACTGCGCTGGAGTGCAGCAGCACTGCACCACTACATGGGATGTGTTATCAGATGGCAAACAAAAACCCCAATTTCCTCTTCAGTGAAATACAGGCCCAGGGGTGTAAGTACCAAATTTAGGGTCAGGCAGATACAAGAGAAGAACCCTGGTCTTGCATTGCAATTGGGGGTGAGGGCACAGGAAGCAGATGGGGGAGAAGATGAAGAGAGGCATTCCAGGCATCAGCTCACGTTCCATCTCCTGCAGGAATTTGCTGCTGGGGCTTATTAACTTATAGAAGGCCAAATGCTATTTATTTCATTGCACTCCTATATGCAGTCCTTTAGAGCTGCCCCTGATTCTGCACCTGTAAACTGAGCAGCTCCAGTGCAGCTGCCAGAGATATGAAGGCTGCACCCTGCAGAAGCCACTGCTAAGAAAAGTGCTTCTCCCCTACCTTGGAGTAACCTTGGTAAGTAAACACCGAATTTAGAAATAGTCCTTTGTATAGATATACAAAGCGTTTACAATTAGTATTGTTCTTAAAATGTTAGTCCTGTGTCTCACCCATTTCATAATCATTTTCGGCTACTCTCCTCATTTTGGGAGGCGTTGTGATTCCAGATTCCATGTCTTGCCTTTTAGGAGCCTTTGTGTCCGATATCAAATGGTCAAAACTTTTCCTTGTACCTAAAAACAATTTATCAAGCAATTAAAAACATTAAACCTAAATCCATATTCTAACTTTTTCTGATTTTCTGGCCAAGCTACTCCCCTATCTACCATGTGTTGACAGGAATCTGTGACCTTTTCACCATTTTCAGGGATGGGACAGAAAATACGATCACACCATGCCGCTCTCCATCACAGCTTCCAGAGTGCTTCACAATACACAGGAGGGAGCATGCAATTAGTCAGGGGGGCATGCCATGGACTCCTGGCCCCCACACGGAATACACATGCCAGGACGTGGTTACTGAAAAGGAAGCAGGAAAGGGCTGGAATGAAGGAAATGCCCCTGTTCTTCCACCTGTGTAATGCCAAAGGGCTTCCACAAGTTCTGCAAAGCAACTCAGCTTGTTCCTCTGATACATGAGTTTGTTGTAAACATGATGCACTGAGAAGCCATGAGTACAAATCAGATTGTTTACACACATCTACCATGTTCTGGGACCATCTCCTCCAGCCCCAACCAGAGTACTCAATGGAGCAGCTAAAAATCCACCTCCTGGGTTTGCTGGGAAGGGCTGGGACCACAAAACTGGCACTAGGCACCTTCAGGATCTGGAATATCTTGTTTTCTCCACTTCAACATGCACATCTTGAGCATCGCTCTTGCTCCCCCCCATCATGGCCAAAAGAACTGAGTCCTCTTTAACTGGCCAGTGCCCTGAAATTTGCATTTTGCAGAAACTGCATTTATTCCTCTCAATCGGGAATAAGCCCTTAAAGCCAGAACTAATACAAGAACATTTTTCCTCCAGTAATGCTTCCCAGGGTATTCTGTAGACAGATCAATAAATTAGTTATGTTAATAACCTAGAAGCTTTTTAGTGTTGGCTTGTGAAGGCTGCCCCATGTCCAAGCTCATGGATTTCCGGGTGCGAGGGCTGATCTGTCCCACTGTTGGGTAACTGGCAGCCAGGTGTCTGTCTGACCCCTTGGGGGATGACCAGGGCTGGTGTTCCTTTAGTGTCCTGAAAGTGCAGAGAAATTCAATTAAGAAAATCTTAAAACTATGCTATTTAGGCAGAGGTTTTTCAAGCAGCCAAACTATCCTTTCTTAAACCCATCTTTCCTACCCGGTTAATTTCCCCAAAAGACGTAATAACAAATAGCAATTACTTTGCTTGCAAAGATGTCTGAGCTACTGAAAACAAACAATCTGATGTGAATGTGATGCTGAAGGGATAAAAAATAAAGCCATGAAAAGAACACAAGCAAATCAGCCTATGGGGCAAGATGAAATATATTTAGTAATCAGCCACTCCAATCTCAGTGCTAAAAAGAGAGATCAGGAGTGAAGCGCTCCCTGTTGAGGACACAGGCTCTCCTTGGCACTTCCAGTTGATTTCCTGACTGATCTCTCTGGCTGCACACAGGCTGTTACAAGGTGTCAAGGTTTCCAAGTGGCACAGACAGCTCCATGCCCTGGAGCTCTTAAAAGGACAAACAAAATGTTCCTCTAAAATATAAATAAGATTAAATCAGGTCTTGTAGAAAGATTTTAGCAAAAGGTTTAACACCCTCCAGAGCAGTTAAGCTCTGAAAATTAAATCTGTACCGATTGCACATCCAAATTTCTGTGACTCCTGACCCCAGTGTAAGGAGCAAATTGCTGAGGAGCCACCACAGCCCATGGACTCAGCGCTATCAGTGGGGCTCAGCTCACTCACTAAAGGAACCAAGCTTTGCAATGTGGGTAACTGATCTAAAAGTGAGACAACCAACCTATAGCTAGTGTCACTGTGATGGATGGGGTATGTATCCATGGGAACATTTTCCATTGAAACGTCTGTCAGCAAGAGAGACTTCCTGTGCTTGAGGCTGCAGCGGCTGCGCACCTCCTCCGACACCGTCAGCAGGGCTGCAAACACACACAGGCAAAGCAAGGCAAGGGAAGCTTTCACAGCAGAACAGTGAACAATGAAACAATATTCCAGCCTTCTGCATTTCTTACAGGCATCAATGTACATTTACACCAACAGCACTGAGCTGCAGTTACACCTTAGGGATGTACAGATTAAAAGCAGGTCATTTAAAAAGAATTCTGTTTCCTATCCAGTTACAATGACAAGATTTACAAATTTGCCCTCACATGGTCACAATTTCTATATCCAGACCACTGGAAACTTGAAGGCTGTCAGGCATACACTGGATTATTTACACCAAGAAACCTCCAGCCTCCCTCAAGAAGTCCCAAAGCTCCAGATGATGTGCTGTGCTGGCAAAGCCCTGAGACCCAAAAAGCCTTCCCAACGAGCCCACCCTGACCACAGTCCTGTCCACCAGTTACAAGTTTTCTTTGTGCTGGTACAATTTTAACAAGCTGAACCTGAAGGAATTCCACAATAATCCAGTCCTTTTCAGTCAGCTCAGACTGGAAAGGAGGTTTGGCTCATTACCTGCCAGGTAAGCCACGCTCTGGGTGTTCACCTCAAACTTGTCACAGTTCCTGTGTTTGTTAACCAGAGCAAGGAGTGTCTGCAAAATCCTCACTGTTCTTGCTACAGTGGTAGGGGAAGGATGCCTGTACCCTAAGAAACAGAAGACTGTATTTAACTTCTGAATCCATATTTATGAAGCACGAATATTTTGAAAGCATTTATAAATATTTTCCAGCACATTCTCAGACATTCCATCTCAAGGGTAAGAGAGCAAAGTGCTACCAGAAATGGCACATTTAAGACTAATTCTTTCTACCCCTCCCCTAAAAACTGCATAATTTCAAATGTCTGTGCATACATTATATCTGTTATCTCACAAATCAGTCTTCTAAAAAACCCAGTGAGCCTGAGCACAGGCAAACAGGGAGAGACATTCTCAGAGGAAGAAGAAAGACTGCAGCAAATGAAGCTCTGCACCCTGTGACAGTTCAGAACTTTTAGCAGAAGCACTAAAGACCTTCACAGGAGACATATGAAGGAAATCTGGTGAAGTCCTTTAATCCAAGAGTGTTTAACTCTGTATCTACTCTGTAATCCAAGTTACTCAAAATCCATCACCCAATGTGGCCCCTCTATCCCTCGACTTGTTTTTATTCCTGAAGTAAGAGTCATCTCAAACAAAGAGCAGTATGCACTCTTACCTTTCAGGAGATGTCCCACTAGTGCAAAGTTAAAGTTGGAGTTGAAATTTAGCCCAACAAAATGATCCATCTGCTTGCAGTGCCATTCGAGTGGTCTCCTGATCTCCATGAACACTTCTTCTGGGCTCTGACCCACAAAAACAAAATACAAGAGCACCTCAGTTGAAGCACTCAGGACATGGCAAGTTTGTTGGGTTTTTTGTTTAAGTGACAGAACAGTTCTTTCAGAGGCTACAGGAAAATATCAAACACTTTCTCACAGATCACATCTGGACATTTCTGTTCCAGTTTCCAACAGAGTAATGACAACTTCTCTCCACACCTTTATCTGTGGATATCACCCAAGTGAAACAATTTCTAATGCAAATTCAAGTTTAGTTGCTTAGCAAGTGTTCACAAGGACAAAGCTGGGTTTTTCCCCTTTTCTGTCAGCTCTGGCTGCTGCCAGGAGCACAGGCTGTGGGCTCACCTTGTCGTTGAACACGCGCAGGCTGTCCAGGGTGTGCAGGTTCTGCTCCAGCAGGGCTGTCCCTGCTGAGTACAGGTTCACCTCATCCAGCTGCAGCACGGCCATGGCCACCCAGAACAGAGCCTTGTGCATAGGGGAGTCCTGCAGGGAGAGAAAGAGCCAGTTAGAGTCAGTTCCTGCAGGTGAAGGAACAACCAGGCTGGAGGGGAGGGTTTGTCCCCTTGTAGCAGGTTTTGTCCTCAGCCACATCCATTCCAAGGGAACAGATGCTCACATGGACCTGTTAATACACTGCACAGGTGAACAGTAGAAAGGAAATGAATTTCAAGCCTTGTTTGCACCTCCCAAGCCATTCCTGCTCACCTCCATCCCTTCCTTGCTCAGTGTCAGACTCACACTGCCCTGTACCAGCCTGACCAGAAATGGGTCTGTGGCTCTCCATCTAAACATGGACAGCAGCTCTGCACACAGCACTGGCCAAGCACTTCCTCCTCAACATCAGAACCACACACAGGAGGAACTGGCACTGAGCACATCCTGGGTGCCTTGAGCAGAGCTGTTTGCAGAGCAAGTTTTACTTTACTCAGCACCAGGAGCTGTTTGTCCCTGCTGTGCCCCCGGTGTGCTCTGAGGCAGGAGCCTGGCAGTGACCCTGGCTGGCTGAAGGAGCAGCACCCACACGTGGCCATTCCCCTGGCATGCAGGGCAGCAGCACACACAGCTGAAGCTGCACTGGAGCCCTGTGGGAGGAACGGGCACAGCCTGGGCACAGCCTTTGCCCAACTGCCAGGGCCCCGCTCCGGGAAGCAGAACAGAACATTCCCAGCATTTCCCAAGCCTTTGCACTGGTCCCACAATCTGCCACACTTCCCATATGTGCTCCTTCCACGCATGAATCACAGTGAAGTGTGAGCTTCAGAAACCCCAACATTTAACTTGTATTTCTGAGATCATACCCATAATCACAATTTACAAAATATATGCTCTGTTTATTCAAAAGGGCAGTGATTTACCTTGTTAAGAAGAGGCTGCAGCTTGGTGAGGGCTATAACTGTGGCTTCTATTAGAACTTGGCTATTATAATTATCAGGGCCTTTTAAACAGCTCTCAAGTCCCTGTTGAAAAAAGAGAGTAATTAACAACATAAGCATAATTACATTTTGCTTTGTAAAAAGAAGATCAAAGATCTGCACAATAACTGTTTTTCTCAATTACTTACAAAGCCTGAGTTCATTTTAAACCAATTCTCAAGAACTTTTCCAAATGGAGATTTAGACAGCAGAAATAAATGTATGACAGCACAACGTGTACCCTAACAGTCAGGCTGCAGGAGGTTGTAAGAGCTGTAGAAAAGCTCTTTTATCATTTAGACACTATTCAATTAAAGTTTGTGTCTATAAAACTCTAATGAAATGCTTAAAGGACACATATTTAGTACACTGTTCACCTGCTGTGGAATACAACCTGCTTTAGAACGATGCAACATCATTGTCAGGCCAGGCACCTGCTTCAAAGTTTTCTCATATAAATCAGCTCTTTCCTATATTTACCTACCACACATGAGGTCATTCACTTCCTTTAAGAAAAAGGAAGCGATGCATCATGCGCATGCTGGTAAATGCCTCAACAGAAAATTTCTTACTTCTTCAAATACAGACTGCTGGATCTACCTGTGTCAGGAGTTTTAAACTCAATACTGAGATCTATTGATACTGCAGAGATCACAGCAGTGATGGAACTCATTCAATTTAAATTCAGAAGCCACGAAATTAATTTAAATTCAGAAGCCTGGCCTACAGAAAGTGTATTTCCAATCAGTTCTATACAAGAATATGCTAGAAAAAAACATTTATCCTGAAATTATTCCAAGTTCTATATTTGATGGGAAAATAAAGCTAAAAATAGCTACTTTATGAGTCACAAAGGAAAAGAGACAGACCCATATACCTTGCTGAGAATTCGGATTATTTGTTTTATTTGTCCATGAGACACTCGTTTACTTATACAGCCAAAGACAACCAGTGCTCTTGGCTGCAGGGAGGGGTTGTACTGGAATGCAAACCTGTGAAGAAACAGAGCACATTGCATTAAACAACATATATACAACAAAATATATATAACAGAAAGATGAGAACTCTGGGGGTACTGCACAGGCAGGGAGGGCTCACGGTTTGAATTCTATTACTTACTTTTGAGCTAGTTCAGTCCACTGGTCCAGCCACTTGCATGTTGGAATATCCCTCATACAAGCCTAAAGGGAATTAGATTATTTGAATAGATGTAACGTGGAGAAAATGTATTTGTACAACTGGGAATGTGCAGAGGTTTGGCTCTCAGAAATCAGCTGTTAACTGTCAGCATGGAGGAGGCACATCCCCTGCCCCTGCTGCCTGTCCCTCGGGATCACCCCCTGTCCCCACACACCTCCATGATCTCCAGCAGGGCCTCGGTGACCGTCTCCAGCGAGGTGAGGGCGAAGGTCTCGCGCTCGTAGGAGCCGGGCGAGAAGGAGCGGTCGCGGTAGCTGGAGCGGAACGCGATCACTGCTGCCGACTTCACTTTGCTGATCCCAAACAGCAAATAAAACTTGGGCAGGGAGAACTCAGTCAAGCTCAGCCTTAAAACTTGCTTGGTCTCCTCTGTTGAATAAAGTTGCACATATTAGATTGACTCCAGGGACTTTCAAATGCACATTTCCCCCCCAGGGACACAGCCAAGGTCCCTGTGCCCATTCCAGCACCGCTCCCTTTGCCGCTGCCCCGACTCGGGCACAGCAGCTCTGCTCTCCAGCCCTGACTGCTGAGACCAGGCACGAGGACTGGATTCTAGAGACTCTACAGAGGAACTTGTGTAAAGATGTGGCTCTGTGTGTTCTCCTCACAGTGATTGAGAAAATGGAAACCCAGAGTGTTCCTGCTCTGAAATACCGACAGAACTGGAAGTTCAAACTGCAGTAGACTCCGCTTTTGGCTCTGGCACTCACATGAAGAAAGACACTTAAAGCAGAAGAAAATGATGGCCCTGTTCTGGCACTGACTATCTGTACAGTTCTGACCTTTCAGTTGATTTCAGTGCACTTCAAACCCACTGTGTGAGCAGGAGGCTCAGCACCCCGTGCATGAGAGCACAGACACACAGACACCTCTGTGTGTGTGTGTGTGCACACCTACCCTCCCTGCTGATATGTACAGACATACAATGAGAGACTTAAAAAAAAAGACAAGATCACATAAACTTTGCATTTTTCTTCTGCACAAAATTCAGCCTGGTTTCACATTGTGCTTCTGGGCTAAGAAGCGCCAAATTGCCAATATCAATTATTTTAGGACTGCTAGAATACAGCAGTAGATAAAATACCTGTTTTAATACCGTAAGTTAACAATTCCCTTATGTAATTGGTATTTTTGTTACCATGTTATGCAACCCTTCACAAGATGTACATGAGCCAGTTTTAGCACAGATGTATTTTCTGCTTTGCCTTACCAGAAAATCACTGGTACTTTCTTCTCTTTTTCTAAAACCCACTATACAAACAATTTACATTATGCACCTGCTCTAAGTAAGATATTTTTTAATTCCATACTCATTTCTTGTTGATCATATCCTCATTCTGATTTGTATTCATGCTGAACTACAACCCACTTTTTTCAAACTCTCAGAATAGTTTGCAGAGAAAGACAACTCAAATATTTGTTAAACAAATTAAGGAGCAATCAGCTTCTTTGAAAATCCAAAAAAGCTCACCACTGAAGTGGAGCTGTGAACAAGTGCAAAGAGAGTGAATGATGTTGATGACGAGCCCATGAGTGGAAGCTCTGAGGGAAAGGGGCCCCGTGGCCACCAGCAGAGTCACCACGTGGAAGAGGTAGGGCAGATGTGCAGCCACGTCCAGGGAGTTGTTGAAGGACAGCATGAGCATGTACCGAGCCAGAATGGCAATGTCATCCCACATCAGGTGCTGCTCCAGCGTGGGTGTGGGGGACAGACAGGTCTTGTCAATGATTTTACACATCCTCCCAATCACCTATAAAGAGAGCAACCATTTTGTTCTACTCAAACAGGGAGCACAGCTCAGAATTTTTCAGTAAAAACCATCAACACTTAACAATGAAATTACTCTACTGCTTGGAATCTATTTTATCATGGCTTTTGCATTGTTGCCTGTCCTGAGTTACCAGAAAGCATCTCAGTGTTACATTAGTAAATAAGTTGAAATTATTCTCTAAAAGGAAAAGAAGGCAAAGAGGGAACTCACTTTGCTTGACACCAGTTTGACATTGCCAGAAGCCAGTGCTACAGCTGTGTCTGCCATCACCTCAGCTTTGATAGAGCCCAAGCCCCCCGTGGCACTGGTTTTGATGAAACTGTCCAGCACAACATCCAGGAGATCTGTTATCTGACAGAGAAAAAGAGTCAGATTAACTTTACTTTTCCACCTTGAATCACCCTTTAAACAGCAGTCATTCATTTCTTTAGCTGAAGATGCACAACTATCACAAACTGAACCATCCATTTTAGTGACTTGTTACCCTTTGGCAAAAAGCCCCATGTAAATTTTAGAAGCATAAAGCTGAATTCCATTAGGTTTTACTACCAGTGATTCAGAACTAGAAACTGTAATTTAGCACTATTTTTATTTAATTTTCCACTTTAAAGTATATCTCTTTATAAAATGCTGACCCCAGGAAGAAGAAACCTGATCTGAAGTGTTTGTTTACAGAGGATGCAGAAGTGGTACCTGTCCCAGGCTGCCCCATATCTTGGCCTGAATGGAAGGGTACATCTGCTTCTCGTTGATGGTCATGGTGATGAGCTTGTCCAGGATGGCGGTGACGCGCTGGCGCTTGGCGTCGTCGTTGTGCTTGCAGAAGCGCACCAGGTTGGACAGCCAGGGGGTCATGTACTCCAGGCACAGGTGCTTCAGCTCAATGCCTGCAACAACACTGCTCATCACACACGGCCAGCACTGCCCCCCTTCATAAATAACTCTTCCTTCCAGCTTTAGTGCCTAAAATAGTTACTGTCCCAGCTGAAGAGAGAACACTGGGCCAACAGAGAGGCTTCAAAGAGGCATGGCAAATGGAGAGAGCAACAGAGCCAGTGAGGAAGCTCAGTTGACTAAGCTAGATCTAAAATCCTTTTAGAGATTAGAATCTTTTCAAATTCATGGTTGGCACTAACCAGCACTGGAGTTACTTACTGGATTTGCTAAATCCTGAAATACACTCTTCCAAGAACTCCAAGGTGAGGTGTGGCTCGTTTGCTGCAAGAGTCTTACTGATAGATACAATAAATAGTGTGTTGTTGGCAGGAATACACAGACCTGAAGTTTCCAGTAACTGGCCCTCAATCTTTAAATTAAAGGTACAGGTTAAGGCACATAGAAGATTATAGGCAGCAGACCTGTAACAAAGCAAACAATGTGATTTGTAAGAGCTTTCTTGTACTTTTGAACATATACATGTTATACACCACAGTACTGACATTTCAAAAATCAATTCAATGCTGCTGTAGTAGAAATTACATCTAAATTCCCAAACGTTTTCCCCTGGACAGGCTACAGTTTGGAGCAAAAAAGAATTTCCTTGGAGAAATAGAAGAAATTATTCCTCCACTTGCTCTGAACAATTTCTGATAAGGTTACAGAGTACGTTTGAAGGGCTTTGTACTGGGTTTCTCAGAACAGCTTGGAATTCCAGGAAATTCTAAATCCCTCCAGGTGTACCTGAGCTGCTGGGAGAGAGCTGCCCAAAGCCCAGGGGTGCCCCTGGTCAGCACCAAGCCTGGGAGAGCCTGTTCTGACACAAATCACAAGCTGCTCTAAGGGCTACAGCTCCCATGCTCTTAAACACGAAGTTCAACACCATGGAAATCATATGTACCCAATAAATACAGAGTGCAAAGCAGAACTACTGCTCCTCATAACGAGAAATTAAGCTCCCTTCATGTCTTCACTTCCTCTGACAGTGTGTGCCCTTCTTCGCTCACAGGAACTCATCTTTATTTATTAAGAATTGCATTTTATGGAGCTGTGGTTTTTCTCAAGAGAGGCTCTCTACCAGTGGAGCAGCCCCAGGGAGCCCCCTGAGCGAGCAGAGGAGCAGCAGTGCAGAGCTGTTACCGCAGGCTGGGGTCGGAGCTGCCCAGGTTGAGCAGGGCGATGTTGAGCAGCGTCCCGGGCACGTCCTTGGGGCGGATCTTGGTGTGCTGGGGGATGGAGTCGGGCTGCGACAGCTCCCACCGCGTGCGGATGTGGATGATGGACCTGACGATGGCCTCGCACTCCTGGTGCATGAAGGTGAGAGGGGTGCCCTGGTTGGCAATGGTCAGGGTGAACTGGTTCTCATCCACCAGGCAGATCTCCTCGATCTCAGAGGCGTAGTAGATGTCGTTGAGGAACACGGTCTGGCCCAGCACCCGCGTGCGCTCCGCCGACGTCACCTGCACCGCGGTCGAGCCGACCTTGGGGACAGAGGAGAAAACTGCTGCAGCACCTCTGGGTAATCACACAGAGAAAACCCTCACACTCCTACTTTTAGGAAAGATAAATACATGAAATTTTGTACTTCCTAATGGGGCATACTAGAAAGCTGTGATTTCTCCTCGAGACAAGGGAGGAGAATTAAGAGACAGTAAAATCATATTCCAATCCTTAAACAAATATAACAGATCACTAGGAACAGCATTAAAAGCACTTACTTTAATAGAAACTTTGGTGTCTTTATGAGCCAGTTTGAGAGCATTGTGAAACACTTTCAAGTCCTCCTCCAAAGCCAAGGTAGCTGCTGGGAGTTTCTGCTGGTCATGTTCGATGTGCTCTGCCAGCTTCCCTGGAGAGTCTATGAAAACAAGCCTTTTGCTCCCTTTCAAACCTGTCAAGAGCCTTTCATGGTATTTGGTGTATTCTCTGACCCAAGAGTTACAGTTATAAATAAAAACTGCTGCAACATTTTCATAAGCAAAGCCTGGAAAAACTACAAACCATTTAGAAAGAAAGTCTGTTTTAAAGCGATTACTGGGGCCAGCGTGTGTGAGGTCCACCACAATTTCATATGGCTTTGCATAGTATGGCTTCAAGGTCAGCAGCACATGGTAGATCAGCAAATCCCCGTTGATCTGACCAGTCTTGAACCTGTAAGACAGGACAGACATGGCTGGGTCATGCTTGAGGCCCACAGCACAAAGCCTGAGGGCCCAGGCACACCAAGAGCACCCCAGTCCTGCCCATGAGCCAGACTGACCTTTGTGACAGTCCTGCAAACACCCCTGGGCACAGCATGGACACCACACCGGCCCCAGGCACTGCCTCACACTCTGGCCACGTTTAGTGCCCAGGATGAGGGGGCTTGGATTTAACTCAGCTTCATCCTGAAGTGCCCCACAACCTCCAAGTGCCTCTAACTTTGTAACAGCCTTAGAGATTCAAATTTTATCTATACTTGTATGTGGAAAAATATATTTATCTCAAGAGTCTTAATAATCAAACATCGACACCCCAACTTTTTCAGAGGGTTCAGAGCCACTCCAGTTACTTTGTCCTGCAGCACTCCAATGCTTGGGGGTGTTTCTAAGAATGGTCAGTCCTCTGAGGAGTACAGAGGACTTGCCTACAAAAACACCTCTTTTCAAAAATATTCACATAATTGAGAATATTTTTTCTCACTTAAAGGTTCTCTGAATTTTGAGACTGGGCAAAGCATTTGCCTAAACGACATCTCTAGGGTTCACACAGCAGACTGAATTCTAGTAGGAAAAATTAATTAAAAATAAATTCATCAGCAGCTTGTGAAATTTTGAAGTTTTTTAAATACCTGTCACTGTTCTGATTTGTCATTAACTCAACTCTTCCAAGGCAAAAAACAGGCTACAGAAGAGCTAATAAATGCTTTAAGCACAGGTGTATCTTTAAGGGTTTTGGGACACTTTTCTTGATAGCACCTGAGTGCAGGACAACTCAGGAGACAGAAACAGAACATTCATCTGCACAAGAGATTTCCCCCCGCCCCCGTTACCTCCGGTGGTTCTGAGAGCTAAGTTGGGCAAGTTGGTGTTTTTCCCCCAGCACGTCATGGTATAGCTGTTACCAAAGGAAGTGTGTCATAGCTGTGGTTTTAGTTCCCCCCTTAGAGCCACATGTCATTGCAGTTACAGGTTTGCCTAAAAAACACCAGCACTGCCCAAATCTCCCTGCTGTACACTGATGGCTGCCTGCATGCTAGGAGCAAATGTATGCACACAGAAATCTTATTGGCAAAGGACTAAATATCTGAAACATCCATGTTCTGTTGACTACATCTTGGCAAGGTAAGTACACATTTTCCTTCTCCTATTTTAAGTTGTACTTCAAAGTTACTTACATTTTGTAGAAAAATATATGAAAAGGTATTTTTACAGAAATTTGAGTAATTAAAAAACAGTAACAAACTGTAGACACAGTATCTCCAACTGAATCAGGGAAGCTGATATACTGAATTTTTCATCATGTTAAAGGTTATTCACAGTCAGGAATTAACAGTGGCAGTCACTACTTGGCTCTGTTGTCCTTTCAGTGCAGATCTCGCTGGGTACTGAGACCCTGTCAATACCCAGACACAAAGGGTTGAACTAAAAAGAAAACCAGCCCTTTAAAGATCAGTTCCTTTGCTCTCGTGGTTTCAAGAGCAGCCCCTCACAGACGAGCCCGCTGATTTGTAAGAAAAGCACATCTGGAGTGGGAGCCCACAATGAACACTGGGCTCAGTGTGTTGGGGCAGAGCTGGAGCTGCACCCTGGGCAGGGGCAGGAACACTGCAGGGAGCTGGGCTGGCCCTGCCTGTCCTGCTCACAGCAGCTGAAATGTTACAAACCCCAAGCTTTGCTGGGTTTGCTTTCCTTTTCCTTTCCAAAGTATGCTACAAGGAATCACCCGGGTGACTTCCACGATACACAAACAAAAATCCTACCTGAGCTGTAGCTTATGACTAAGATGGTTTCTAGTTCAAACTGAACAAACAGGATTAAGCTCAGGATGGAGAACAATTTTATATTATGGGTGAACTACCAAGTTATAGACAGATCTTTTGTTTTTTCCTCGTTGAGCAAGGAGAGATCTCCTTATACATCAGGTGTATCCCTGCCTTCCCCTCACCTGGTCACACACAGGAACATCACTTCTCTGATGTTTCATATTTACGCATACACAAATACACTTTGTTACCTTTACAGGCAACAAACACATTTTTTCAAGAACAACCATAAAATTAACAGTGTTACTTTATGTCACTCCTTGTAGCATTTCAATTTGCACTATGCAGAGTGTGTAACACTCAAAGGAAACCCTTTGATCTGTTACCAGAGACAGAAGAAAGACTCTGGTGGGACACAGCCTTGCCCTGAGAAGGTCAGGAGCAGCCTGGCCCACTGCCTGGGTCATTGCTTGGCTGATTTGTCTGTTAATTTCAGATAATAAATATTATCTTTATATCAGACCAACCCCACTCTCACGTTCCTACCCTCCAGAAAAATTCAACAGGTACAGATATGAATGCCACACAAATGTGAAACAGAACATATGAATGGTTACTCTCATTTGCATAATTATCGGTGGCGTTTTACAGAAAATGTCACAATCTGCAGAATGTTTGGGAGAAAAAATACAAGAAGTACATTTGTGATGAAGAGCTTTTTGTACAAAAAAGCAGAAAAACAAGAGAACAAAGATTTTCCTGGGCATTTTAAAGTACCCCAGACAGCTGTGCTAGGAACTACACACAGTTCACATTAAGTTATTGCTGTCACTTACAGGAACATTTTGGGTTCAAGTTTTTCCCTTGCCCATCTGTTCCCTGCAGGGTTCCCCTGCCTGGCCCAGGGGAATTCAGGGAGGTGAGAAGCAGCCAGTGATGTGTAACCTCCACAGGGTCTTGGTGTAAAGCAGAAGTGATGACCAGGTGTAATGTGGGCAGCTTCAGAGAGAAGCAACTCCCCGTGTCTGCCCTGACATCAGGAAGCCCCCAGTAGGAAACACTTCTCTTTTTCTCTTTGTTCCATGTTCTTTTTTTGATTTTTGTAAGTTTTCTATAACCTCAAACTGGCAGAAGTTTGAGACAATCTATTCTTTCGCAATCTGGGCACTTGAACTCGTCCTCCTACATCCCCCCAGAATGAGGCCATGTATTTTTCATCAGGAATCCTGCTATTCCCTGAGAAGTCCAATCCAAACCTCTAAGAACCAGCACCTGCTAAACTAGCACCACAATTTGTATTTTTGCAGGGGACTCAACAGGAGGATGCAGACAACGAGATGCAGTAACCCACGCCTTGCCTTTCCTGTCATGATCATCTTCTCCCTGTGGCTGCAAACGAGTGCAAACCACACAGGCTACCCTCACCTCAGAGAAGAAACCTGGAGTCCCATCAGCCAAAACCGCAGTGAGAGTCACAACAGGACAGAAGCAAGCCCAGATTCTCCTCTGAGCCTCAATTTCAGCAGCCAAACAACTACTTCTCAAATGCAAAGTACCCTGCCATCCTTCTCCTCCACAATGGCCCAAAATTCAACATCTTCCCGTGCCAAAATACGAAGTACCATGTCATCCTTCTCCTCCACAATGACTCAAAATTTGATTTCCCCTGCCCCAAGTGCAGTTTCCACCACGGGAGGATTAGAGAAAAGCAGCAAACCCAAGAGCCCAACGACCAAAGAAACCTGTGAAGACAATAAGTCTCTCATACTGATTTGCTTCATTATCATTGCAGTTCTTGTGCTCATCTGCATCTCCCTGTTTCTGTCCACAGTCATAGCAGCCAACAAAATCTCCTATCTCAAAAGAGCCCAGCAGGGCAAACGCAGGCCCAGGAGCAATGGTGACCTCCTGGCCACCAACAGCCTATGGCCCACAGCAGCAGGAACGTGGCAGAGGATGCCCAAGGAGACAAGTGGAACTGAGCTGATAATGCAGGAGCTGGTATCAGGGAGGGATGCTGTGAACCAAAGGAAAACTGAAGATGAAACTACTGAGAAACTCACCAAAGCAGCAGACAATGAACAAGAAAGCAAAGAACCATCCCAGCCACACAAACCCATTTTAACAAATTTTGTAGTTGAGATTTAATTCACACTCAGGTAAAAATTCATCTTTTGCCTTTGTTACACCATTAATGTAAGGCAAAAACTTGTATTTCAAGTAACAGCAAGAATTTCCCCCCCAGAAAGCTAAATCCAGATTTTAGAGTTTTTCCATTTATGCCAGTGGGAACGCTGCAGCCCTGTGTGGACCCAGAAGGCAGTAAAACTGTGTTAAATAGCTTTCTGTAAGTAGTGTCAGGACTGGTTTTGTTCCTTTGACCAGAAATCAGGGTGACAGGAGCTGGACAGGATAAACCAAAAGGACAGAATCTGCCCATGCTCAAAGACCACAGAGCGGAACAAGGAACAGACTGTGAGTCTGATCAACACACTGAACACTAGGATGCTGCACAGGCATAACCAAGTTGCTTTTCAAAGGAAACCATACATTAGTCACAACTCTGATTCAACCACTAACCCAGGATCTAGTCCCTCTCAAAATGCCCTTCTGGATTTTCCATCAAGAACTTCTTAAACCAGCTTAGTTACTTTTGAAGCAGATTGATTGGAACCATAATTATTGTGTTTCCACATTGACTATGAATAGATAAAGTTTGTAGTATTTGCTAGAATATGAGAACTTGTTCAATTTGTTATCTTCAATAAACTTGTAATATCAGTTTTTAAATTACTTACGTGACACTATTTCTCTAAGTCAAATGTTAGAAAAAACTATGACCAGGCATTTTGGAATGTTTTATTCCTGCAACTGGCTGACTCAGGAAAGGTCTCTGATGACTCGCTGTGATTTCCTGCATCATGGAAACACACTCCACTTTCTCCTGACACCAAAGAGAACATGCCAGGAATTCCTTTCAACCACAACAACTTTTAGTTTCTTTATTCTCAGAGACCTGACTTTCCCACAATGCCAGGGAGGTGCCTGTGGGGGTTCTCCCTGCAGCAGAGCTTTGCTCTTTTAAGGAAACGTGAGAAGCTTTCCACAGGCTGCTCCTTGGGCTGAAGAAGCTCTGTTGCACTGCGGTTACAAGTGCTGAGGCTGCACAGTGCCAAAGCTCCAAACATCCTGTGCAGCTGTAACCAACAGCTGTGACACATAAGACGGTTGTACGAGTTTGAGAGGACCAGGAGACTGAATCCCCCACTCCAATTCCACTGGATCACCCATTAGCTTGGCTGGCAGGGCAGATACAGCAGCAGCAGGACCACAGCACTGTGGCAGCCAGGACAGAGAGAGAGCTCAAAAAATGCAACTGCCAGGCTCAAAGGTGGGCTGTGTAGTGAGGAAAACAAAGCTGGAAGGGGTTTGCATGCTTAGCCTAGAACTGGGAATCAGCTGTGGGGGTTGAAGAGAATGGGGAGGAGACAAAGAAATCGGACAAGAAGCACCGAGTTAGTGTGAGTATGGGACCAGGATGTGTGTGTGCTGCAGGAGCAGGCAGAGTGTCAAAGAGAGAAGCAGTGCAGTCAGAGAGGCACAACAGGAAGGGCTGCAGAGGAATCTGTCAGTAGCTACTGGCAGAACACAATTGCAAAGTGCCATGAGGACATATTTGGTGTGGGTTTCTTTCCACCACGCAGCCTTTCCAGGCAAAAGTGCTCACAGAGACCAAAGAGAGCAGCTTGGGTTACACTCCATGGTACGGACAGGGACAGACAGGGGAAGCAGCTGCTCAGAGTACAGCCCTCCACCAGCGATGGCAGCTGGTCACAACCCTGTCCACACAGAAAAACAGCCAAGCAAGTAGGGACAGGCTGAGGTGAAATCAGATTTTGCCCTCTGCCCCTCAGTGCAGCCACACAAGGGAGGATGTGTAAGCAGCCAGCATCCCATGACCACAGAGCTTTCCATGACTCACCAAGGAACCCAGGGGTGGTTTCCCACTAATAACCCTGAGAGTACAGCAAACCCACCACTGAATTACATCAGCCACTCAAATCCAGCCCAAACTTGCAGAGTTTTTGATTCCCACAGAAGAAACCGTAACTATTTTCTACAAAGACAGGCAAACAGGTATTTGAGAATTTCCACATCAACACACAGAGGTGCCTGATGTGGCAGGAGCCACAAACACCTTTTTGCAGAAGCCCAGGGCGGGCAGCTCAGAAGTTTGCCTGTGGGACAGTGGGACACACGATCTGATCTCTGAGACAGGAGCCCCCGAGCTGCTGGCGCAGACGCTTCCTGCCGGCGTTGGCAACTTCCTCCCTCTCAGCACAAAGTTCTGCCTGAAAAGAGCCATTTTACCCTGCCTCGCTCTGAGCACAGCCAGCCCTCCCGAGCTCCAAACAACAAACGCGGACGGTGCCTGCTTCAGAGAAGATAAATGTGCAGGTAAGGATCAAATCCAAGTCCTGAGCCTATTTTGAGAAGAGGGGAGCAGGATAAAAACTGAATAGAATCATTTTAACCCATTACAAACCTCTCAGAGTTTAGATCAGCATGTTCTCTAGTCATTAACTTACTGCTCATGTGTGTTTACACTGCTGCATTTAAAATTTAATTTTGTGTATTTGTAAACCCATAAAGACTCATGCATATTAATTTCCCAGAAATAGCTTCACAGGACTAGGACTATAGTAACTAATGAATTAGCTCAAATTGCATGAAAGTGACTTCAGAAGGAAAAGAGCTTGTGTAGGGGATGAATTTTTATATAATTTATTTCATATGGAGACATTTAGAGAGCTGAACTCTAATCAGTACAGGAAAAAAAAGTCTGTTTCATGCCAACAACTCAACATTTGCAAAATCTGCACGCAGGAATTTATTTATAAAATACTTTACCATTAGAATGCTGTGTCATTATAGCATAAGTACTTGGAAAACTTTTAAATATTTTGCTATGCTGAACAAATATAAGAACAGGAAATAAAAGTTTAAGAGAATTGTAAAAAGCCTTTTACTTCTGCCTCAGCTTATATCACAATAAGCCACAGCTTCACTTCTGACAACCCTGTCTGTCAATGCTGCAGAGCTGCCAATGCCTTTTTCTGATAAGGTGAAACAAGATGATAATAAGCCATTACATTCAAAAAAGCCACTTTATTAATATGATCCATAATACTGAAAATCTGCTGTTATTTGTAAAGTCAGTGCCAAACCCACTGATCATGCAGATGGGAAGAGGCTTGAAATGTGAAATATTGGGGAGACCGTTATTTTCAGTCTGATGGTATTAACACAGAATGGCTGGTGGCAGTAAAGTGCAGAAATTCAGTTTACAACTTACCATGTTCTACTTCTTCCCCGCAACAGCAGAGGACCCTTGTAAAGAGGCTGGAGGGAAATGGTCAGCAACCAGGTCATGCTGGTTGTGTTCTGTGGGGAGATCTGGAGCTCCCTCTCTGCAGCAGCACCTCAGCATGCTGCCAGGACTGAAAGCCACACGTGCACCAGTGCCACGAGCCCCAGGGCAGACAACCTCCTCCTGCACCAGCTGCAAGCAACTGTGCCCAGCTTACACCAGGCTGCTACAGAGCCCCAGGCCTTCCCAGGGGAGGATGAGGCTGGGGATGGCAGCTGGGTAGCAGCGCTGATCCTTGGCAGCATTTTGATTGGGATGGTGCTGGCAATTATGGTGATTCTCCTGTGGAAATGCTGCCTGAGGCCTCCTCAGGCCCAGTCCCACTGGGCAGGCCGCTCCCCCTTCACGGATGGGGACACTTCAGATCTCTGCATGGACTCTGACCCCGGCACCAAGCGTTCTTCTGTCTTACTTATGCTGCCTTGGAGACTGAAACAAGGCACAAACTTGCAGGAGGAGCCGACTGCCTCAGAGAACCCACCTCACCACAGCAGCAGTACTGGGAATGGGCAGCCACCTCCGCCGGCCGTGGGCTGCTCTGGAGCCAGCTCAGCCCCAGCCCCTGCCCCAGAGCAGGAGCCAGCCAACACTGCAGCTGAGTCCTGTCCTTCCCCAGAGCCTCCACCCAAGTGCTCCGACCTGCCACCACCCCCCGAGTGGCTCAGGGAACCCGCTGAGGAGCCCAGCTCAGATCCCAGCAAGCACTCGGAACTTCACTTGGAAGCAGAGGAACCACAGCCCTCACCGCCTGAGCTACTGAACCAGGAGATCCATGAAACACTGCCCCAGCCAGAACACCCTTTGTGACTGGCAAATTAATTTCCAGAATACTCTACATCTTTCTTAAACCAAGTAATTTTCAATAAAGTAAAAAAAGGAGAAGTTGACACAGGCAAGAACGGTGAGGCCCCAGCATTTCCTTGACATTTCCCTGGTGTTTCCCAACCTCAGCTTTCACAAGAGAGAACAACCTGCTTCTGCCTGAAGCAAATTTCTGACTACAAAACAAATTGTGCCCAGTCATCACCTGCAACTAGAGATTCCAGAAGGCAGAGTACACAGCTGTGTGTGCCAGCACAGGCAGACACAGGTAACACACACGTGGAGATGTTACAGACAGCCCAGCATCAGAGGGACTCGGCTTCGCACCCGGGTTTGCTCCACTGGGCTGTGCAAGCGAATGCAATCACCTCCAGGGCATTTCAATAAAGCTTTCTCAATCAAAGATGCTTTGGTCACTTAAAGCCCACCTGAATATTTGCTTAGATACAGCATGCACTCAGTCACTAATATAAACTCATTTAATGGCTCATGGATGCTAGATTCCTTGGAGCATCTCGTGTCCCAATACTTTACATGCTCCTCTCTGGGCCCTGAGTACCAGCACAGCTCATCTCCCCCACACCAGCCTTGGCTGGGCAGTAGCAGGCTGGTATCAGCAGTAGATTTTTTTTTTTACCAGTATTGCATATATATATATATATATATATATATATATATATATATATATATATATATATATAAAGAAGCTGCTAGATGCTGAAGCTAGCTTCCCATGAGAGCTCTGCAAAATGGCAGAGTTTGCAGTTCACATGAAGAGGGAATAGATGTGTGGATGGAGCACAGAACAAAGATTTGCACACAATAAACTTCAGCATTTTCAATCTACTGCTAATAAAGAGTAGTACATAATCCAAATGCAATTCCAGGCTGCTGTGTATACAATGGCCATAGAAAAATATATTTTCAATTTTCTTTACTGTTTACATAAGCTGTATGGTTGGGTATGCCTAAAGAATAGCATTACAATTATACAAAGACTTTTGTAAGGCTCATTCACATGACACCCTGTTAAAATTAACAGCACTATAAACAAAACATTATAAACACTCTCACTCTCATATTGCTTTGAGAAAATCAGATCAAGATTTCCTGTAGAAATCTGTAAAATCCTATGAGCTGAGCTATAATATACCTGACAACACAGTGATAGCCTGATCCAAGGAGCAGAAAACAGTATTTTAAAATTATGACAATATATTCTGGCAGTGTAGCTTAAAAAAGCTTAAGCTAGAAAGCCTAAATTCACATTAACCTCTATTACAGGAGGAGAGGTTAACAGAAGGTAAAAAGAAGCCAAGCTGACCTGCCATTTCAAACAGAAATGTGCAGTGGGGTGGCAGCCTGAGCCTGCAGGCGTGCGGGGGGAGCCCAGGCGTGTGCAGGCAGCCCCAGCTGGGAGGGAGCAGCAGCACAGCACAGCAGGGCACGGAGGAGCTCGGCACTCCCTGGCAGGGCTCGGGGGAGCCGGGCACTCCCTGGCAGGGCTCGGGGGAGCCGGGCACTCCCTGTCCCAGCAGGTCCCTGCCAGGGCTCGGGGGAGCCGGGCACTCCCTGCCCCAGCAGGGCACTCCCTGCCAGGGCTCGGGGGAGCCGGGCACTCCCTGCCCCAGCAGGTCCCTGGCAGCGCTCGGGGCCGGCTCTGCAGTGCCCACAGGATCAGGTGGTTGCGGAGCCGGGCGCAGCCGTACGATGCAGCTGAGACAAGCACAGCCCCCGGCAGCCTCTGGAGCTGCTCTCCAGAACAAGGCGACCTCTAAGCTCCAATCCATCACAGAAACGATGTGCTGATACTGCAGGACACCACGGTAAGTTTGTGCTTTTTGATTTTACTCACAAAATCCTACTACCAAATCAGAGAAGGAAATGGGAATGGAATTAGGAGCTGATGACAGATGCTTGCACCAGAAATTTGCTGCAGTGTCAGAGATTTCTTACTAACGGTAACTCGGGTTCTAAACATGTGTTTCCAGCTTTGAGATCGTAATTAACTATAAGGAGGAAAAAATGCTACAGTGCATGTTACCATGAACACTGGAATTTGGAGTTCAAGCTAAATTCCTATGATATATTTTAACCAATTTACTTAAGCAAACAGCATGCCTGGATGGGGGGGACTGCTACATTACTGCAGAGATTTGTGAAGATCCAGTTGACAGCCATTTTTTCATCCTCTATAAATGAACACATTATTCCAAACATAATATAGGCTTGAAATCACTAAAAACAAGAAGCAGACATTGTATAAGGTTTGGAAGAGACTTGCGTTTTCGGAAGAAAGCCCTCATTTGAGCTGGAGGGGGAAAGGGAGATGAAAAAAACAAGTCTCATTCTGCCAGACAACATGACAGGCTGAAGGGATGCTTTGTGAAGTCTCTCTTGAACAATTCTAAAAAGGACCGTGCCACAAAGGGGGTTATTGATATTTTTACTTAATTTCTCCTGCAAGTGGCCATTGCCAAGACAACCCTTATACGGAGATAAAATGTATTACATGGATTTAAAGGGTGTCATGTTGGTATATTTATTTCCAGGCAACAATGGAATACCAGATATTGAATACATCTACCTGTCTGCTGGTCCTTCTGGTTTTCATACCCACTGGTTTGGGTATCTGTCCTTCTAGCTGTAAGTGCTCAGGAAACGACAGGAATGTGGACTGTTCAGGCAGAAACTTAACTGTACTGCCCCAGGGACTTCAAGACAACCTTACATATTTAAATCTGTCCTTTAACCAGTTTGTAGATCTCGATCATCAGCTAACGAGGTTCACCAATCTGAGGACCCTTGATATTTCAAATAATTGGCTCAAGAATGTTCCTGCTCATCTGCCCAAGTCCTTATGGGAATTATATGCCACAAACAACAACATTAAAGTTCTCCAGAAACTTGATACAGCTTATCAGTGGAATCTTAGAGTGCTCGATATTTCCAGGAATATGGTGGAAAGAGCTGTCCTGATCAACAACACACTGAGCAGTCTCAAGTTTCTCAATCTCAGTAGCAACAAACTTTGGACAGTTCCAACCAATATGCCCTACAACATAGAGACAGTGGATCTATCCAATAACTTCTTGTCCCAGATACTCCCAGGAACACTGGTGAGACTGCAACACCTCACAAGCCTCTACCTGCACAACAACAAGTTCTCATACATTCCCGACAAAGCCTTTGACCAGCTCTCCCAGCTGCAGGTAATAACTCTGTACAACAACCCCTGGTCGTGCAGCGATAACCAAACCATCCCTTACGTGCTGCAGTGGGTGCAGGGCACAGCTGCCCGTGTGCTGGGGGCCCCCTGTGCTGAGCAGCCCTGGACGAGCACTGCGCCAGCCCCGGCCCAGCCCACGGCCCTGGACTCCAGCCCCATGATCAAAGGCACCAAGGCGGCCGACAGGGAGGCTTCTGCCGCGGCGCCCGAGCCCACCAAAGTGACCAAAACACACAAACAATTGAAAGCCAAGGAAGTCCCTCCCTTGGGGACCCAAAGCCCCCCGGCTCTGTTCCCCGGCACAGACTCCCCCAACGGCCCCCAGGAGGCCGCGGCCACTCGCACAATCCTCGTCCAGGACTCCACTGAGGGCAACGCCAGCCTGGCCCCGGCCACGGGATCCTCCACCACTCCCATGACTTTAAGCATCACCAGTGGAATGCCAACAAACTACTCCAAGATGCCTCAAAGCACAACCGCTACCTTAAGGAAGGAGGAGGCCACGCCAGGCGTGCCCTCCCGCGCCAGCCACTGGCAGATGGGGCTGCTCTGCCTGGCACTGCTGCACGCCCTGGCCCTGGCTATGGACTAAGGGCTTGCACCCCGTGGGAATTACTGAGGTTATTCCTGTGATAACAGCTGGAGTTAACACATCCAGCTGAAATAATGAATGAAAGAAATTCAAAGTCCTGACTGATCTAAAGAAAGTAACAGTTCTTAAAGACGCGCACACTAATGTCTTGATACTAAGCTGCTACTTATTTTCATATGTCTTAATTGAGTACAACTAATCTATTATTTTGTTTTTAAAAATGTGCTTATTTTGTATTTAAATTTTTCATTTTACTTGCACAGAATAAACACATCAGAATTTTAAGTACTGATTTTACGTATGATTTTGTCATTGAACAACTGGAAAAAAACAGAAGGCCTGTATCATATCTGCATTGTCTTGCTTGACTTGCCAGTGAGCAATTCCTGTAATATAGCAGCACAGATTCTTTGTAAGTTACGATGACACGCAAAAGAAAGGGAAAAAATAAAGGAACTAAACTGAACTGTTTCACTAATCAGAAGTTATTCCTGAGCAAAATCGCTAGCATGTATATCTACGTTTGCTTCATATGTACTAGAGCATTTTAAATATGAAGAACAACAGTTTTGAATTTCGGAATTAAATCTGACAATGCCATGATGTCTGCTAGGAGGGTGTAAACTGAGATGACAACATGGTCCAACTTCAGCATGGGACAGTGGTAGGGGCCAGTATCCTTCTGCTCTGGCTTGACTTAGAGACCGCAGGCAAGTTATTGCTCTCTCCACATTAAAAAAAAGAAAAAAAAAAGAAGAAAAAAAAAGATAAAAGTAGAGAAAAATGCCAGATGTTCAATGCCATGACACTGTCAAACACCACCAAGGAGTTATATACCCAAATTAATGACCTGGAATTCCTTGACTTTATGTCAAGTGACATGCTGAAATGTTAATATGTTCTGCTTAAAAGAATACCACAAATCAGCCAGAACGTAGCAAACTACTATCAGTAAAATGAAATATCAGCTGATTTCTAACACAAGTCATGTAACAAATCAATTAAGCAGTTAGCTGGTGAGCTGTCATTGAAACACTCCTGACTCTTGTGACTCCAAAGAGAATGAATGCAGGCCATGGCACTGAACATGCCCAAATCCCTGCTTTCTAAGGGCGAGCATGGATGCTCTTCTCCTCAACATCTGCTCCGTCAGCCAGTAGAAATAGCTGCACGCATGGTTCTGTCCACTCTAGGAAAACTATTTAAATTATGGCAAAGGTACCTGATATACTACAGATGAAGTTTTGCAAACAGCATGAAATGAAAATTGAAGAACAAGTTAATTGAAAAAGTATTATCCACTTAATATTACAGATCTTATACAATGTTTTCCATTCATTCCAGGCCATTTAATTTCCAGTTATTGTAGCATGAAGGTGCTGCAAAACCCAGAAAACCTCACAACCAAGACTAGAGTCCTTTACCTGTTTCTCCTAAGGTGTCAATGGGGGCTGTAGATCATTTACAACCACTGGTATCAGAGAAATGACAACTTTCCAATTGTGAACAGTATTTCTATAACTGGATACGTGTTTTACTTTCTAACAGTAAATGTTACACAATGGATTTGTACAGTTATTTCATTGGCATTTAAGTAAAAATAAAGTTATGTTTGTATTGAACTGAACTAGCAACTGTGCCTCTTTTCTATTAAGCAGAATAAAACGAATAAATAGATAGCATTGTATTATACAAACCTGTTTGAAGCAGTCTTATGGGGGGAATTTATGGTTATATTAAATTGCACTATGTAGATACTGATGTACCTCTAATATTGTTTAGCAATAAGCTGATGAGATGACACAACACTGTGACTATCCTTCCCCTTCCTACTCTTTAGAACTTAGAAACACTGAAGAAGGCCCTGCTGCCACACTCCTTGGACAGTCCCTGGGTTTGCTAAGTGCTGACTGACTGTAGTACAGCACCAACCGATTTCCCATGCTCAGAACTCAGCAATTCCCAGAACTGCATCATTCTCTGGCCTCATCCCACACAGTGGGAGCAGCTGGGCTTGCAAGGCAGGACTCATCACAAAATGAGGTGCTGTGGCTAAATTGCTTGATTTGAGGAAATTACAGGAAATACTGCATGTGTCTTTGCTGCAGAATCAGTACAGGATGCCAAATTCTATTGCATTAAAAAAACCTACAGGGAATTGACTTTAAAGGCTCTGGGAATGTCCCACCCATAATGAGACAATCTGATGACCAGCAACAGGAAAACTCTGCTTTCCAGAGGTTACCTGGGGCAAACTGCAAGCCCCCACCCTGAAGGACTTGCTATCCAGCCTTCCAACTGCTCAGCATGCCAAGAAAAGCCTGGAAGGGGAAATGGGGCTCTGGGGTTTCCCAAAGGCACAGGCAGGACTGGGGAGCCGGATCCCAGACCCACAGCTGGGTATGAAGTGAGCTGGACTGTGGCACTCCAGGGCTCTGCTCCCTCCCAAACCCTGCCTGAGCTGCTGCAGCACCAGGGCTGCCTGCTCAGACTGCTTTCAGAAAGGCAGACTGGAATTTAGGCTTCCTGGTATTTTTCTGGAATACGAATGAGTCGATAAGGCACAGGGAGGAGGCAGGAGTGTGGGAGTCGAGCACTTGTTGCTGGGCAACTGCACAGCCACTCTGAGCTGAGCTCGGGGGCCTGGGTTTGTAAACATGCTGTGCACCCAGACCTCCAGAAACAAAAAATAATCTATTCTCGCTGAAATTGGTATCCAAAACAACCATTCAGCATTTCAGGGCAATATTCAAAATACCCAGAAAAGCTCTGGCACACCTCTAATAGCTGGGTACTCGCTCTGGAAAGGGTAAAATTGCTGTGGGGATTGCTGCGGTCTGCAGCAATAACTCAGAGGTTTTATTCCTATTAATTAGTTTGGGATCAGCCTTAAAACCTAATGGCAGTAGTTCAGGATCAATACTCATTGATTTATGGATCATTTTTGTAACTGGAGAGGGATTAAAAACAGAAAAGCACTGGCTCCAGAAGCTGGGTTGTTGCCCAGGAAACAAAATGTGAAGATAGATGACAGAAGGAATTAAATTTCACAGCACAAGGAGGACATAAACTGATCCAGATATATCAGTAAAATGACTCAACAATGCCTTAGCAACAAGATCTTCAACTATAAAAAAGAAAAGAAGGAAAAAAAAAAGGGAAAAAAAACAACCCCAAAAAACCCCAGCCTGCTACAAGCCCTCAAATAGCCTGGCAGCTCCAATCGAAACAATTCTTCCACATTTCACACCTTGAAAACACAACACCTGTCTCAGAACCAGAAGACAAAGACCCCAAATAAGCTCCACTTAGCCACATCCCAGTGAGAAGAGATGATGCCAGAGCATCATCCCAGAGCAAAGCCCTTCCAGCTGGTTTGAAAGGCAGCCCTGCCAGGATTCCTGAACTGTGCAGCTGCTCAAGACAAAGGTAAAAACTCACCTAGCAGCAAGGCCCATGTTGCAGCACAACAATATTTTCGTTAATATCCCATACCTGGGTAAAATGTTCAGAAATCTGCTCCTACCCACCCTCTCTGAAGGCAGGAATGCTTGGCTGACTGGACCATGACAGTTTTGCCCAGTGAGGCATCTTTGGATAAATTAATTTTTCTGCTTTTAAAGAAGGGGGAGGTGAGCTAGGCCTAGCAAATGTGGTGCAAACTTTTGTCTTGATTTACTCCCAGAAATTCTTTCTCTGCAGATGAAATAACCATTTCTTGCTCTGCAAACAAGGAAACACTGCATGTCAGGTCTGTACAGAATACATAAGGATGCCTCGGATCACCGCCAGGCACAGTCACTTTTTAAGATGGGTTATCACTACTCTCTGCATTTGTATGCCTAATTTCTTGTCTGAACAAGGCAGGATAACAACACAGGCCTTTTGTTTTACTTGACATGAAATAAGACTGTGTCTAATGGAACAAAATGGAGAAGAAAAATGTGGCAAGCAAACAGTTTTTTAAAGAGAATTCAAAAGACTGCCTTTGATTCTAACTCTGTGCATGTAAGGGGATTAAACATTAGGGATCTTGCTTAAAAAAATGATGCTCCTCATCTTGTATTCTATCACTCCATCCAAAGAATCACCACTGATGAGATCCTCTCGTGACAACACTGAAAGTGCCCCCCCTGCCCCAAGCCACTGCACAGACCACAGAGCAACCCCCAGGCAGGGCTCTGCTCCTGACCACAGCTGGGGGTGAGCACAGGGATCTCCCTTTCCCTTTCCTTAACACCTCTAGGGATAACTCCTGTCATGAGTGCAATTACTTTGAAACTACAATCTCGGTTTAGGAAACAACTCAAAAATACTGTCAGCAAATATTAACAAATAAGCTATTTTCAGACTCTTGTTTGGTACCAAGGTGGTGTCTCTTACATACACTTGACACCTTTGACTGACAGGTTCATTTCAGACTGGGAAGGTGAAAGGTTTCTTACCGCCGAGCGATGTAGTAGAAAACAGGATTGCCAACTTTGGATGTCCCAGCTTGGTAGAAAATATTTAATGTTTTCAGTGCTTTGAACTCCTCTTTCTCATGTACCTGATGCCTAAAAAGCAATACATTGACATCAACTTTCACAACTGCCTTTTAAACAAATTTCAAAAATCCCAAACCCTCTTTACTTCCATCTCTGAACAAAAGCATTAAGTCTACACAATCTTGAGCCTTCCTTAAATCAGATGTTACCACCATTTCTCATACTCAGTTTAGCTGTTTTAATTAAAATTTACTCACAAACCTAAAAGGTTTGTGTAGAGAGCTTTTTAAACTCTCCTTTAAAACAGAGAGTCTTGTTAGCAGAGTCTTAAAAACTACTGACATATCCTCACATGATAAAGTCTAGAAACCCACATTGTGTGTCCCCACCACAGTAATCTCATTACCTTGTCATAAACTCTTCAAACTTGGAACTAGTGAGATTTAAGCTGGACCAATGCGTATCTGCCACAGGTTTGTGCTCAGGAGGCCCCAGGTAGGCAAGAAGTGTTGCCATCTTGTCAAAAGGTCGTCGTCCAACAGCCTTGTGGTCCCTACAAACATGTTCTCTGTCAGGAAAGTCCTTCTTTACCCAGCAACTACCCTTCCTCAACTGGAACAAGCTGGATTTTCCTTTTAAAAGTAATTATGAGAAATCTTCAATGATGACTGATATTCTTCTCAGTAATAACAGAAGCAACAGAAGGGAGTATTTCCAACTTTTAACAGCTTTTAGCTGAAGGAGGGGAGATTTACATTGGATATTAGGAAGAAATCTTTCCCTGTGAGGGTGGGGAGGCCCTGACACAGATTCCCAGAGAAGCTGTGGCTGCCCCATCCCTGGAAGTGTCCCAGGGCAGGCTGGACAGGGCTTGGATCACCCTGGGATAGTGGAAGGTGTCCGTGCCCATGGCAGGGGCTGGGCTGGGATGAGCTTTATGTTTCCTTCCAGCACAAGGCATTCCAGGACTATGCCGGCTCCCCCCTCAGCACACACCCCCATGCAGGGCTGCAGGCTCACCTGTTGCTGGACAGGTACTGGCCAATTTTCTCCTGGTTGTTCCAGAGCAGGCGGTGCAGGGCCAGCACGTTGCCGTCGCTGATGAACGACAGGCTGTGGTTGACGGTGTCGCTGGCCGGGCAGTCGGACGCGATGTCCAGGAAAAACCTGCAATTGCCAGCCAGGAGCATACATCAGGGTGGCAGGGACAGCGAAGGGCTGTCGTGCAGGGGCACCCCAGCTCTCCCTGCCCACAGCACAACCCGTATGCTGTCCCCAGGCCGTACCTTCGCGCCGCGTCAAAATTGCTCTTCACAAAGTCATTGAAAGGTCGCATGTGCTCCTCTTTCGTAAACAGCACGTGGTTGGCAATGCTCTGAAGGATCTAAAGGGAAAAACATGGCAGGGACACACAGCGGTTTAATGTATTACTGTTACAGTAATTGACATAAACATTTCTGCCATGAAGTTAAACTGGCAGAAACAGTTTATTTTCACTTCTTGTCTTGAGGTTTCACAACAAAAAGCCAGTAAATCAAGTAATTTAAAATACACTCACTTTCAAAGTCTTTTCTTTCTCATACTTTTAAATAATAAAAACTAATTCACTTCTTTATGAACTTTAAACTAGGAAAATAAGTAATCTTTCAAACCACCAGTAAGTTATTAAGTATTTCTCCTAGAACTTAAGACAGGTAAGTAAAAGCAGTAGCACACCCCTATCTAAAGAAAAATACAATTTCCCAACACTTACAATGGATAATATACACAGGCCACAGAATTTGTGTGCCCTCATTAAACCTTTTTAAAAAATTTTTCACAAGAAATATGACCAAATAAGATTAAAGGCAGGAAAAATCCCTTCTTTAGCAGTGGGATGAACTTGATAAATGCTGGCTGCTGCTACCCTCACTGTGCTCACAGGAACATCGGTCTCTTTGTTACCCAAATGAGGAGTTCAAGTGAAGGGCTGGAATTCCACTCTCTTATCCATCCTTTTGGCCAAGTGCTCATCCCCATCCTTACACCGCTGAGAGCTCAAACAATGCCATGATGCATAAACACAGCACAGACACTGCGCCTTCAATAAACGTGACAGCTGCTACAAAAACCTCCACATTTCCCCATTTTCTCACACTGGTCATGGAGCAGCACTGAAGCAGGTGCACACAGCCCAGGGGCAGGCAGACAGGGTGTGGGCTCACCTTGGACATGAGCTTGAGGCCGCGCTCGATGCGGGGCGGGGGTTTCTTGTCCAGGATGCCCGCCTCGTACGGGGACACGATGGCGGGGTTGATGAAGCGCAGGAACATGGCGCTGCCCACGGCCCCGATGCTGTTCTGGGGGAAGCGCTGGCTCACCACCTGTGCACGGACAAGCACACACAACAGTTCTGCATTTAGCACCGGGCAGGGGCTGCCTAAAGCCCTGCATGGCAAGCCAAGCCAAGCATTCCTTCCACACCATGCGCGGCACAATGGAGCGGGACTGTCTTGCATCCCAGAGAACCAGAACAAGAGGGAAAGGAGTGGGGCTCTCAGACAGCAGCTGGCTCTCCCTCAGCTGCTGCACAGCTCCGGTGGCAGGGACACGGCTCCCAGAGCTCCTGGCCACGTCTCTCTCAGAGCTGATCCCACACAGGGCCCTGCCCCTGGAGGGACCCCGCAGGTGCCTCAGGTGTGCAGTGCCCTCCCCCAGGGCAGGGGACACCTTTCACCTACTGGGTCTTTGATCTGTGTGTTTGTAACTGCACAAGTGAGCCACGAGCCTCTCCAGCAGTAACACTGTGCTCTACAGCTTCAGGAGTAATTTTCCATTTGTGAGGAGGAGCTATTTGCAGAAATACCCTTCAGAACCATCATCTGTCCACTGCAGGACAGAAGGAGCCAGAGCTGAGTGGCCAGTGCACTCCTCTGCCTACACATACACCATATAAAACCACTGAGCAGATTTAAAATATTGTCCCTTGGCATCCAGGAAAAAATAATTCCCATGAAATCTCTTTTCTTTAAGGAAATAAACTGTGCGTTACTAAAAGGAGAGTTGTTCTTTGGATATCTTTGATTTAACTTTGAAAAGTTAAAGACAAATCTTCCTGACAAAAATAAAGTTCTTAGATATTCAACATGTGGTTCTATAAAACATCAATATCCATATGTGTGTACTGTAACAAGTAACAATGGTTGATCAAAAGGAGTCAGATAGATTCTTCCTTTCCACAGAATAAAATTAGCAAACTTGATATTATCCTGTGTAGTTTAAAATAAAAAAACTCCAAACAAATCCTAGTTTAGTATAATACTTCAAAACATAACTAAGGCAATCTCAAATCATGCTGCTCAAACCAGACAAAGCCATTAGTATAAAATACACCAAGAATCACTTTGGTTCATTAGCAACTCCAGTCAGTTACCTTGTGATGCAATTACTGATATTTTCTTGTAAAATACTGGTTTGCCCACAACTTTTGCATTTTAAACATGTTTACTATTCTGCTCAGTTACAGCAAAAATAACAGTACTTAATAAAAATCTAGATTTCCATTCTGGTTGATTCATACTTTATATTTTGAGGTCATTGCCAAAGAAAAGAGTAAGTCTGAACTTTGAAAGACAATGTTCTAAAGCAACCCACAGATCTAAACCCTTACACAGCAAGTTACTTAAAATGGAAAATCTGCTTTTCTCAGGAAATAATACAAGTGCTAAAGTTGGGGTTTTCTCACTTAATCACAAAGGAAACAGAAGACAATGTGTCAGAAACAAGTCCCATGAGCCTCTTTCGAGTACCCCACAAATATTAATTGTTCTTTGCCCAGGATGCAAGCTCAGGTTATCTGCCAGAGTGTTAAAGCAGCTCAACAGACCTAGATTTTTCTCAAAACCAAAGGAAACATTTTTCTTCCACAATTTTAATTTGAAGATGGTGGCAAGACTAGAAGAGTCAGAATATTAAATACTAAGCAGTAATGTTAAAAATGTCTCATTTACTCAAATAGGCACACAGAGAATATTTTAAATCTAACTTAATTCCAGTGTTAATTGAAATGAAAGCTATTTTGTGCCAGAATTAGTAGAATGATTTTACAGTGAGGTCAAATAGACTGAAGTGAAGATATTTTGAACAAACAGCAAAAGATTTCTGTTGTGCTTTGAAAGAAATGGCTAATAAAAAGGTCTCCAAACTTACTGATTTTTTGTTTTCCTTTTTTTCTTTTACGGTAGCTTTATTCAGTAGAGAGTGGCAAGTTGCCTACAGAACAGAGATGAGCACAAACAAGTCACAGCACCAACTACATATAGCAACAAAAAACCAATGTTGACTTGTACATAAATTACACAGTAAAATGTAACAAACATAACCAACAGAAAATGAAATATATAAACTAAAGACTGATGATGGAGTTTTTATTCCACAGTTTTATTACATCTTATTTACAAAGCACTAAATACAAAACAAGCAAATGTTGAATTTCAATCATTTCTACTATTTCTGGCTAGATTAAAAGTCAAACCACATCAATGTGCTCATGATACACAATCTTGGGCCTTAAATGGTGTATATTCAGCTTTCAAATGTGTTTTACCATCCCCAAATAATTTTAACAGTACAAATAGTAGTGTTATACCTTTGAAATACATATTGCTTTTTAAATTAAATTTGGAGTTTTAAATCTTCCCAATGTTTCTCTGTGTGTCCTTCAATTTGGTTAGACCTGTGAACCATCAGGGTTATTACACTGTGAGAGGAAACTGCCATAAAACACTCTCTGGACAAAGGAAGAAAGAAGCTACAGCCTACAGTTAATTTATTAGAGATTTCCAAATCAAGAGATCTGACTTGATTGTGCTTATTTCTGCATTTCACTGAGATGCAAAGGGACCCACCACGAAGGCCCCAATTCTGTTTTACTTCCAGCAGCACCTGATCAAAGCCCCAACCCTCGCGCCCTGCTCCCCAGCCAGAGGAATCAACACTCCTGGGAGCTGGGACAGGGCTGGGCATCCCTGGGAGCCTCCAGCAGCACCCAGGGCGGGGTCCCAGGCAGCCTGCAGCACCCAGCCACCTCCAGAGGGTCACACTGGCACTGAGAGCTTCCACATGTCCAGGATGGAACACAATGAAAAGCAAACACCCAACCCAAACCAGCCAGGAAAACCCTCTGCTAAGCAAGCTGAACTGAAACCTGTGCAGGACCTATGAATATTTAACCAGTGGCACCTCTGCCAACCTTCCCTGTGTAATTTCCACAAGTGGCTCCTGGAGCAGTTGTACACACACTCTGCTCACTGGGATACTGCAGCAAGAGGAAAATTTCCACTCTGCTTTCACAAGAAAACCCACGTGCGTTTGTGGGGACTTGATGGAAGAGGCAGCACAGATCCTCTGCAGGAGTTACTGTGAGCATGCTTGTTCCCACATCACACTCCTGAACATACATTACCTGTAAGGAGCCAGGTGAATCTGTACCAGTAGCCAGTTATTGATGTTTCCAAAGGAAAACATTCACTGGGCTCTGTTCCCAAAAAGAAACACCAGCCAGCAAAGACACCAATATCCAACCAAAGACACCGTTTCTGTGAGGTTGCTACAGTGATTAAAATCATTTACAGAACACATCTGGTGAGCATTCTTCGCACAGTTACTTTAACACTCTACGCATGAAAAAACCACAAAATTCAGTATAATTTACTCTCACACTAGTGCTTGGGATGGAACATGTTCACCTTTTTAAAAGGGAAGTTATCTTATAAAAATCACCTATTTGGTTCTTACAATAAAAATAGATTAATGCCCCAAAATCAGATCCTGGTTGTACTTTCTTTCAGATAAAGGCTAGACCTCAAAACTCCCTGAAATTTTAAGTACAAAATGTTCATCACAAATAGCATTAGTCAAACAATTGTACAGAAATCTAGTTGTTACTAGAAACAGTTAAAGTAGTAAATATTGAAGCTAAATATCAGTTAATACCACTTGTATATCTGCCAGTAAATAATCTCTTTTGGGAACAAATTACCCTTATTACCACAGACAGTAAAGGCAAGAATAAAGCCAACACACTTGGAAAGGCTTCCATAGAAGAATCTGTGGGAATGCCTGCTGGTGAGCACATTTTAAAAATTCTATTTCATGAAGGAATTACCAATGGTTTGCACAGAAATAATTGCTACCAATGGACCACTGAAATGGCAATAATCTGACACATCCTGGAAACAGCATATAAACCCAGTTCTGGGATGAGGTGTGGGAGAATGTAACACCCAATAACAGAAGGAACAACCAAGGCTGTGTGTGATATTTTCAGTAACACTCAAATATTCTTCTAGTTGATGTCTGTGACATTGTGGCCATGAAGGAGACCAATCTGCCCACTTCATTTCCTGATTACAAAACCCAAACAAATCAAAAAACCCCAAAGTCACTTTGCCACCAACCCAAACACAGCCACTGTCAGGAAGAGAAACCAAAAGCCTTCAGAGGCTTTTACAGAGCTCTCAGTCAGGAACAAGGCTCAGCATCTGCACACCTGCTTCAGTGCAAGGGCTCACAGGAACAACCCCAGACCACAACAGTCCCAACACACATTCCCTGTTCTCACTCCCAAGCTCTGGGGATTGCAGCAGTTGCCCTGATCACCCCAGCATCCCCTGTGCAAATGTGACAGGATTTTTGTTACTCATCATTAGTTCACACAGGTCAGAAAATCCATTTGCTTGGCTTTGCTTTAGACCTGAATACAGGCTTTGGCTGAAAGGGCAGAAGCAGCTCTTCCAGAGCACCGCACTGAGACCACAGCTCCAATATTCCACCAGGCACAGCATTTCTGTGACATGCTCCAACTGGACTGGAAACTGTATTCCCAGTGAGCCCTGAGGGAACTCCTACTCAGATTTTTAGCAGCAGCTGAATCCATGAGAAACACACTAGGAGATCCAGCAGGACACTGGGCTCAGCAGCCACAGGACAGAGCAGAGGAGCTGGGGATGGAGGTCAGGGAACCTGGGTACCTTCAGTCACCTCCTGATTGCAAACACAAGCCTTAAAACACCCCTTAGCCCCAATGATCAGACTGGTGTTACTTATCAAACATCTGGGAAGAACCTTTAGAGATGCCCCTGTGCCTAGCACCAAGCTCCAAACTGCTGGAATTTCACAAACCAACCCCAAAGCTTCGGGGCAGGCAAGCACTGCAGGCATACCTGGTATAAACAATGGCACACACTGCGCAGCTGGGGTGGGAACTCCGAGGAGGAATTAATGATTGCCTGAAAAAACTTGTCTGTCATTTGCAAGAGACTCCTCTGGTTCTCTTCAAGGCTTTCTGTGGGCTCCAGCCTGAAACAGACCCACACATGTATGACCAGCAATCAAACACAACACAAACTGCACTTACATCCTTGGTAAGAACCTCATTTCTCCTTTTGTGTAAAAGATCACAAGTATTTCCATAAGAAAAAGTTTCCATCATTATTTTAAACCACATAAGGTACAAATAAAAGGCCATGTAAAACTCAGTAATAAACAGACAGCTGTGGGTGGCATTCTCTCAGACCATTTTATACAAACACATGCATGCACAATTCCAACTGATAATTGCATTATCAGTTCATGATGATTTATCTGAAAGGAATTTTGAGGTAGACACAGTTGATGGTTAAAGCATTCATTAGAAGGCCTATCTTTGGACAAGCTACTTAAGAGATGAATACTTTTGATTTTTCTAAGAGTTAGAAATAATTTAAAGCAACAGAGCAAGAGGGCTGCAGAGACAATTAATGTGTCTGGAAAAGTGAGAGGTACAACAGTATGAAAGCATGAGAGAAATATCTGCAACAAGGAAAAAGGAGTGGGAATCATGTTTACAAATAAATACATTTGCAGCTCGCCCTGAATCTCAAACCTTGTTGGATCCACCTCAAAGCTGACGTGCTGCCACTCAGGGGAAGTGATCACAGTCCGCAGCAAGGGTTCCAACAGCTTCTGCAAATATGTAGCACCATAGACCTGTGTGCAGGGAAAACAAGGACAGAGCCCAGATTGACACAGGAATGCTGCAAAGTTCTGGAAGCTTTCAACAGCCTGAAAACACTTGGGCTGCTTTGGCATAAGCCAAATTCCTGTAAAACTCGGGTTTGTATATTATAGTCTCACCTCTGGAACACAACCAAGATCAATTTCTACAGGTATTTTAATTAATTTCCAATTAGAGAAAAATAACAACTGCGTTAACCAGCAGACACTCTTTCTTACAGCACTGACTCCACACTTCACCTCTGTTTGTACACAACTTTTTAAACTGAAATGGGAGCACAAACAAGACCTCAGAATTTAGCAGGAAGAGTCCTCCAGCTGGCACTGGCCCAGAATCAGTCATACAATTGAACCAGTCAGAAAGGCAAAAGTTTAGTGCCAGAGGGATACCTACATTTTAAGGGCCTGAGCATAAGTGTTCTACAAGATTCACTTCATGAAATGTTAAAACACAAAAAGTTTTCCTGCTATTGAAGAGATCGGTACCAGAGGGGAAAAAAAAAAAAGAGATTATGTACCTTAAAACAGAAAGTCATTATTTTACTGGCTAAGCTGTTTCCTCGGAAGAGTGTTTGCATGGAGTCTGCCAACTCGACCTCCTTTGAGAACATATTCCAGAGGAGCTGGTAGAGCAGGTGCCGGGAATCAAAGAGTGTGACCAGGACACGAGCCAGCTCATCCTTAAAGAGAGGAGGAAGAGTTAATCTGACTCGCAGGGAGCCAAGGCATGTATGAAAACCCAGCACCATGACAAAACCACTGAGCAGTTTGCAATAAAGCTTTATGCCTGCTACTGGCTCTGGCAGGTAAATATCAAATTACACAAAAACAATCTCTCTGCAAACGTTTCCTATGCTACTGCTTGTCTAAAAATCTGCCTCAGGCTATCCAGCCTTACAAGTGCATAATGGTTATCCAGACAGACAAGCAGTCACTCCGCTGTATAACAAAGCCCAACTCATCTTGCTAAAACCTAGAAGAGCAAATACAATTCTGTGTGTCTGCATCACAGCACACACCACCTGTAATAAATAACCAGCCCAGATGCATTTATTATAATGACTGGATATAAATCGTTCCTAGACATTAACTAAAATGCAGTTTATCACCAAGATCTGAACTTAGATTCAGTACATTTTTAAGAACACACAAAGAAAGGCTAGCTATTGTCAGTGGCAGCTCTATTCTCTCTGTACCAGACTGTTGTGGCACTTTTTATTTCACGTCTTATTATTTTAACAAAATGTAGGAAATAAAATCAACTTACCCACTGAGAACAAGGCACCACATTGGCTAAAGCCATAGCAATAGGAAGCTCCCCCTGATCACCCATCATCGTAACCAGCTCCACCAATCTCTCAAAGCGATCTGCTAGCACTGTTTCTGCCAAGGTATCAAACTCCGTCCCCTGCTGCAGGATCTTGGTGAGGACTTCCATAAAGGTGGCTCTGGTCTGGAGGTCTTTATGATAGCCCAAGCCTGAGGGAGAGAGCCAGCAGCAGTGAGGGGGATGCAGAGGCAGGGGGCGGGCACCGGGCAGGCGGGGCGTTACCTATGGAGTGCATGAGGCCGCTGTCCACGTTGGCGTTGAGCAGGTTGGACATGGCCAGCACGGTGCAGTGCCGCAGCGACGCCAGCCTGCGCGACATGCCGCGCTTGCGCCCGCCCGCCGCCGCGCCCTCCTCCTCCGCTTCGCTGCAGTCGTTCAGCAGGTTCATGAACAGCGTGAAGTACCTGGGGACAGCCCTCACGGTCACAGATGCCCTGCCATGGGAACCAACGCACAACCAACTTCCCAAACCTCACCCATGGGGAGTTAAAAAACCTCCCAAAACCTCACCCATGGCAGCCAACGCACAACAAACCTCCCAAACCTCACCCACAGCAGCAATCACACAATAAACCCCCCCAAACCTCACCCCCTCGCCAAGCAGCCTCCTCACGGCACAGCCCAAACCTTAACTGTGTTCCAACAACCTCCCTTTGTCCCAAACCTGGTGTGCCCATTCTCCCCAACACTGGTGTGCCTCTATCAACAAACTCAAAGAGAGTTTAAGTTTCATGGATAAAAATAAATAAAATACACTATCAAATCAAGGTAATCCTTGCCATGACTGAAACACGCATCTGCATTAAGCAGAAACAAAGCCAAATTTTCTAATTATTTTTTAAATGAAAATGTTTCCATAAACCTACAAAGCAGAGATTTTGAAATGGGCCAGAGAAGAGGTAATTCCTCTTGAGATAATACAATTATTTCTGCTGGAAGAAAAGGACAGTTTGTAATAAAGGTCATATGAGGTTTCTCTTCAGAGTGATTGTATAGAGGAACAGTTAAAAGTCACTATTTACTTGAGAAATAATTGAGATTTTGCTTCCATCAACTCAACACCATCTCCTTCTTCAGGCTGGAGTGGAAGTCCAGCAAGAAGAGAGACCACTGCTTCCATACTCGCCTGGTCCAAATCTCTGAAAAATAAAATTTAACAAATATAAGACACTTTTACTTATAGCTCTACCTGCAACCAAATGTGAAGAGTGCCCCTTACCTTGTCAAGCATTTCACATCCTCATCTGTTGCTTGATTAGATGTTCCCATTACCCAGTCTGTCAAATATTCCACCATTTTGTTCCTGTTACACATAAATAGATTGGTTTAGCTTTGTTGGGGTTTTTCTACCTGTCTGTATCACACATTAAATTGTTACAAGTGTTCAGTATCACCACAAACTAAGTAATATTTAAATGTAGCACCAGGCTTATAATCATTCTGAAGACAGACAAGGGAACTCTCTCTGTACCAGGAATACTGCTGTGACAGGGCTTTGGTTTCTTTTTTAACCACCTAACCAAAGAAAACTACACTCGCCCACAGTACTCTACCCTATCAGTCAGGCAATGCCATCCTTACCTAAATTTCATTTCTTGACAAAATGAAAGGTCATCTCTCCTCTCCATCATTACTTCTACCAACTGACAGAGCTTTGTTTTTATTTGAATGGCATGTACCAGATTTCCAAGCACACGCACATACCTGAAGAAAAAAGCAAAAAAGATTAATTAAATACTTCATGCTACTTCACTTCCTCTGCCCCAAGTAATCCCCTGCATCAGTAGCAAATTTCTTCTGGCCAAAACTTTCTATCAGTGTAATAGTGAACCAAAATCTGCCCTTCAGCTGGTTTTTAACCACTAACATCAATGTACAGAAAAGTAACCAGGAATGCCTATGGCAGTAGGGCCAAGCTATGGAATGGTCAGCTCTTTAAAACAAAACAGTCTCTCTTCAGCAATGCACTTTATGCTACACAACTTCCACAATACTGAAGTTGTCAGAACCATAAGGAGGATCAGAAAATCAGCTGCTGCTTCTCCATGGACACAAGCAGAAAAGATTTAAACTAGAAGGTTCCAACTCACTTAAACATAATGCCTATGTATAGGAAGGTCAAGGGGGCTCCTTACCTAACCAGATTCAGCATCATTGTCTCAATGCTTGCTTGGCCAAGGTGTTCTGAGCTTCCTTCTGTGTGATTGTCAAGCAAATTCTTCATTATAGCAATGGTTTGCTCTACAAATTGTGTGTTGGTGTCAGTTAACAAGACCTACAGGATGACAATTTCTGGTTAATTTTTTACACATAAAACCAAAGAAAGAGTATTTGCCAAATACACTGCAACATTTCAAAAATCTCATGGACAAGCATTTTTCTAGTTACCATCAAGCCAAGAGAATTCCAATACATGTCACAATTCAATATGGGAACACTGCCAGGCATAAGGATTCCACAAACAATCTCACAGATTCTGCACTCAAGAGTTCACTACTCAAGAATGTTAAATACAGCCTGGAATCACAACCACAATAATCATTAACATGTGCTGTGACGATCACTCTGCTCACAGGGGGTGTGCACAGAACACAAAGAGGGATCCATTTCAGTCACCCGGGGGAAAGACAGGACTGACACAAATGTAAATAATATCACACAACTGTGAATCACCTGTCCTTGAGAATCAAAGAACTTGCTGATGGTATTCTTCAGTTTGTTGAAGAGCATAGGATAGAGGGCTGGACTGAGCTCCAGCCCCACCAGGTCTTTGATGTTGGTGCGGATCTGCAGCCCCACCTTCTCGTGGTTGCAGACCATCAGGGTGAGCAGGCGGTCGATGAATTTGCTGACCGGGGTCTCCACGCTGCCCTCGGTGGAGACCATGGAGATCATGGAGCCCTTGCGCTCGTTGAGGGGGCCCATGGGGGGGCTGTAGGTGGCCAGCCCCGCGCTGCTGCGGTGCTGCAGGCACACGCCGCCCAGGGCACACAGGAACCCTGTCATGTTGATCCACTCCTGCAGCGACTCCGTGTCTGACAGGTCGATGGAGCCGCCGCCGCTGACGTGCGACATCCGCCGCTTCACGATCGTCTTGTGCAGGCTCTCGGTCACCTGGAGACAGAGGTCGTTTGCTACGTTAAAACTCAAATGCCTTAAAATATATAAGCTTAAAGACTTGGTTTGAATTTCAAAATGTTGAACCAATGGAAAAATTTATAGTCACCTGCCCATCTTCCATTTTGGTCTTTGGATAGTTAAGGATTAGTTTTGTTGCTTGTTCCCATTTTGCATGTGTATCCTCCCAGGCCTGAAAGAAGATAAAATATATCAAGATTTAACTTCAAAACTACTTGTAGCAACAATATTTCTGTGTTTGTTTTTTTAATGGGCACACAGAACATACGAAGTGAGAAGTTAGTTCACCTCTGTGTTGCCTGCAGTGGGGTGTTCAATGCGCCTCAATAACGCCATCACTCTCTTCTGAAGCGCTGCTCTTCCTGCAAAGGATGCAGAACATTGAACCGAACTTTTGAAAATCCACCTACATCAAATTTGTGATATTTGAAAGTAATTATTGAATTAAGAGGAACATATCCCCCTAAAATTCTTCAGAAAGGTAGCTTCTTGTTACACAATTGTAAAATCATCCTGAGCTCAGTCACCCAAATTCCTTACACTTTCTAGCAATTCTAATAACTAAGACATTCCAGGAAAAGCCAGAGCGGCATGAAATCAAGAACCTCAACCTGTTTAAAGAACTCAAGCACAAGTAACAGTCTTTTGTCCAGGTACAAAATTACTTTTACTGACTCATGACTCTTACCTGTTGACATCATGTTGCTCACAGATGCAAACTCCATGAAAGTGTTGTAGTTTGGCAAAAAATTATGCACTGAGACCTCATCTACTCCACATCTGATGTCTGCCTCCTCACAGAGGTGACGGAAGCAGGACATGGCCACCAGGACTGCCTCGATATCTGGGCTCCACAGGAACATGTATAAGGCCACTTCCAGCTTGGTCTGGGCTTGGCGGCAGATCGGGGTTCCGCTGCAGCCTGCAGTGCTCTCCTGGGAAACACACAATTCCCAGTTGGGGAACACTGCTTGTGAAAATTCAGCCCTGGCCAAACTGTGTTTGAAACTCCTTTTGTTCTAGTAGGAATAAGCCATCCCAAAAAGGATCAGGGCTCATATATGCTGTCACAATGCTGTTTGCAATCTTAATAAAAAAATATCTGCCAACGTTTTAACTGAAAAAATGTTACTTTGTAAAGTCTGAAACATCATTGTTAACCAGCACATTAACTCTAAAGGTAATTTAATTTCTACTTGCCCACAGGGTTTTTCTCAAGTGTTAAAATGAACTATCAACATGTATTACTTACTATGGAAGAATTCCCCTTTGCTTTCCTCAGGGTAGCCCCTGGTGCACAGCGCATCATTTCCTCATGGTCAAGAGAAATTTGACTAGTTCCACTTCCAGAGACATCATAAAGGAAAAGGAAGTGGCAGGAACTCCTATCTGATTGCTATAAAGAGAAGGGAGGAAAATAATGTATCAATTGATACTTTAAAAGAGTAAAAGGCATAGATCTGAGGAAGGTAAAAAGTTCTTGGACATTTGCACAGTACTCTTTCCACTGCTGCACTCAGAGTGTTATCAAGTTCCTTGTGTTAATGGTATCCTAGACTGATATTTCCCCATAAGAAATACATTATTTGATACTTTAAGAATATCAGAAAGAAGCGAGTATGAATTCTGGGACTTAGAAGAACCTGAGATCCAAAAGGAAACTTTCTTTGTCCATAAGCATGCGTATTTTACCATTAACTACCTTCCCTTTCTCTCACCTTGGGTATTAGGCAAAGAGGCACAAGGCACATGTGAAACATTCATTTTCTAGGCAAGTACAGCAACCTGTGCAGCTAAAGGGGAAAAAAAATCCCAAACCTAACTTTAGTTACCAATTCTAACCAAGGTGCCTCACAAAACAGAGAGGAAATCAGAGAATGGAACATGTAGGAGTAGCTACTAAATCTCTTCCAATCAAAAATAACCTAGTAAATAAAGGAAGTGACACCAACAGAGAACAATTCATGTCAATGATACTAACAGAGAGATGGTAATGTTCACTTACTTTGTTTTTTAGCAGAAATTTATTCCTACAGATGAGAATCTCTCGCAGCCACTTGAGGATTTCTGTACTGCTGAGCATCTGATGACTCGTAAGCTTCTTGCAGATATAAAAAAGCATTTGTGAACTGCAGCAAAATGAAATTCAGCATCAGCCTTCTGATGGAACACCAAAACTTCTGAAGGTATTATATTACGTTTCACATAGAAATAGGCACTTAGCATGAACACCCTGTGCAAACACTACCCTGGGCTTCCAGCAGTACAACAGAGAGGTGAGAGTGTGCATGGACAGGCCAAGCTCCCCTGGGACCCTTCCCAGCGCCCGCGGCCTGGAGCAGCTGAAGCCCCGCGGGCAGCCCGGCCTGGAGCTCCAGCTCTGCCCGGGACAGAGACAGCACAGACAGGGCAGCACGAGTTACCTACACTGCTCTGACAACGTGTCAACTCTGCTCTGGAAGGAACACATCTAGGGATGTTCCTTCTTCACATCCCGTCAGGCCTCACACTCTCTGTTAAAACTGCCAAAGGGTCCAAATTAGTGCCAAGTGTGAAGGGTTTTCCCCCCGCCCGAAGAGACCGTGAACTCCCTGTTGTTGCAAAGCTTTCCCAAAATACTCACAGCTATTTCAAAACAGCTATTTCTCTCATTTATATAAGTTAATTTGCATACCTGATCTCCCAGAATGTTTCTATAGGAGCATCAGGATTCCACAAGTCAATGCTGTCCAACTGGTGCAGAACCAGCAAGGCCTAAAGCCAAAGAGAGTTTCACTTAAAGACAGAACTTCACAGAGTACCTGAGCACAGGCAGAGAAAATCAGTGCAGTCATATTCATTAACTGCTTTAAGAACAACAAAAGATATAAAAAGTATTTTCCATAGAACAGCAAGAGTTCATTGTTACTTGCTGTCAACAACATTTCATTTTAGTCATTACTCCACGCTCATACTGCAGACGCAGAGGTTTTCCCTGGTATCTCTGTCCAAAGCCATGCTGCACACATACACACACACTCTGTTTTTGCAGGAGAGGCTGTTTTTGAAGCAATGCCCACCCAGGGAGCCTCGGGCTGTGCCCCTCACCTCCATGGCCTCCTGGGCGATGTCGGGCATGCTGGACTGCGGCACCAGCTGCACCAGCCCCGTGATCAGCTCGGCCGTGCTGCCCTGCGAGTCGGGGCCCTGCTTCCTGGGGTTCTGCATGGAAACACACAACACAGGCTCAGCTGCAAAGCCTTCCCTGCTTGACCACACTACTGACAGCTCCTGCAGCACTCCTGCTGCTGAACTAGGGGGATTTGGGGATCTTTCAGAGAATCTGTTGTTTTATTTTTAATCCATAACACGCCTTGCATATCATGTCTCTGACAGAACTGGAATATTTTTATATTAAACCATCACAGGCCTAAGAAAATGGAAGATCTGAGACAGTACTCATTGAAATGATGACTAATTTCCAACCCCCTCATTTTAATTTTCTTCTATTCCCCTCTCCTTCCCCCTCCTTCCCCTTAAGAGTCACACAACTTCATGCTCCCGCTCATTGTTTTGCTCTGATTCTGTAAAGTCTCTTACAGTTTCTTTTTCCTTCAAAATCACATGAGCATCATAACCAGAGACAAAGATGAGTAGGAAGTGTCCTAGATGGTCAGGTGACCATTAATTTTTACTCATTTAGTAGCTTCAAAAGTAAATTCCACTATGACTGAACAGTATGACAATAGGATTTACTTACACACAGCAAAAGCTTTGGATCTGCATGGATCAGTTTCACCAAGGACAACAGCAAGAACTTGTAGCTTCTGGTTTCCAAATCAGTAGGTTTTTCTTTAAATTTAAGGCTTGTCATTTTCTCCTTAAATGTAAGGCTCTGATAGAAGGAAAAAAAATCACAGTCTTCATCAGGAAAGTAGTCAAACATAACAATTATAATTAAACATCTTACGAAATTTATTGCTTTTGTCATCTATAATTTAAAAAAAAGTTTAAAAGTATACAAAACTCAAGTATAGTCACATAGCCTTCTAGTTCAAAATCCCCTCTCTCACAGGCAATCACGACTGTATCTTTAAAGTTCCCTTAACAATTGTTTCAGTAAGCTGCATGTAGACATAAGAAAATTTTTTGCAAAAGAGACCAACTGTGGTGAAAGAAAAGTGGAAAAAGTACCAAAAAGAATTACTGGTGATTTCTCTGGTCTGAGACCGAAATAAAAATTAACGTTTCCAACTTGTTCTGATTACATGAGAGGGAATTCTTTCTAAAGGCAAAGTAATGTCTTTATTTTCTGCTACAGCCCCAGGCCAGATGCTTGCATGTTCACCTCAACAGCCTCTGGAAAATGAACCTTTCAATTCTAAAAGGCACACAGGGCATCACTTAAATATAATCTGCCTTCAGCTGAAAAACCAGTGAACTACTTATAAGTTTTGAACAAAAGGAGAAAGCCTAGTTTGAAATCACCTTCAAGGTAAATGATGAGCTATGACATGGTATGATTAACTTCTACAAGAAATTAGGTCTTCATGTTATTTCAATAATTAGTTATTGTGCAAATATATGGAATAGAACCTACCACATAAAGCATCTGATCAAGAAATTGATAGCACAGTGGTAGAGGCAGCTAACTCTGTGCTAAGCCTTGGTTTGCCACAGCTCAGGGATTTCTAGGAGAGCCACGTGGCAAAAGGAGATGTGTTTCTGTGAAAGTACTTATTGCCTCCACACAGTCCAAACTAAAGAGTGTCAGTGAGAAAGCCAGGCCAGGCTCTCTGCAGTGCACTGAGGGACCAACAGCAGCGGGACACTGACAGACAGCACCGGACAAGGGCAGACGTGGAGGAGTTCAGCATCAGTGAGTTCAGGCTGGAAATGAGGAACCAGTTCTAAAGCAGAGCAGGGGCACAGGGGAAGAGCATCGTGCTGGGCACAGAACCAACGGTGCCTTCCTGGGGGAAGGAGCTCCACTGGCGCTGCCCAGGGGCTGGCGGGCTCTGCGGTAACTATGCACAGAAAAGTCAGCGCAAGGAAGGGCTTTTCTGCGGTAGTTACGGGTCATACTTACAGCAGCAGAGGCCCAGGGCCATGCAAAGCAGGGGCTGGCGGGCGTCTGAGCACGTGGGCAACAGCAGCCAGGCAGAGGGAAAGTGAGAAGCAGAAGACAAAGCACCACCAGTCAGAGCAGGGGTATTGTCAGGGCAACTATTCTCCAACAGATGAATACACACAGGTGAAAAGCAAGTTAAACATGGAGTAGCTTTCAACCAAAAGCATTGTGCTCATTTGCTCTCCTTTGAGAAGCCCAACAGGAATATTTTTACGTCTCATTTTAGGCTCTCTAAACCAACCTACCAAGACCACTTGCCACAGCAGAAGTCCTCAAGGAATGTTCAGAGGAGAATGCAGCAACACATCTGTGTGTGGACTTACTGGAAGAATTTGGATGAGCGACAAATCTGAATTTACTCAAGACTTTCTCCAGCACAGCCAAGAATATTGACTTTATTTCATAATGGTTGAAAAATCTTTTCCTTTGTTGCTGTCACCAAGACCAAACAGTCAACTTGCTCAACATAAAGCAAGACAAATGAAGATGCCAATCATGGTAAAAGTATCACAGCTTTCAGTGATTGTCTTCACATACAGAATGCTTTGGTTTTTCACATTAAGCAAGGATGGACATGTTAGCTGGCTATTCACAGAGTCAGAAAGCTTAAAATGGACAGTTAGCCACAGAGGACAGTTAGAGGACAAATACTTGTACGTAGCCAGTTTAAAAGCACTAGGAAAACAGAGACATTGAACTAGGAACAGCCAGTCCCCCAACACTGCAGGGCTACAGAGCACGTGTGGCTCCCTGCTGCTCTGCTCTTCCCCCCTCTGGTGTCCAGTGCAAGGTGCTGAAGAGGAGGGCAGGGCTGGGTGCCCCAGGCAGGGCTGGGTGCCCCGGGCTTACCGGGGTCATGCGGATGGCAGGGTGTGCCCCGCAGCCCTGCATGGCGCGGTGCAGCGTGTCGCTGAACATGCTGCGCAGCTCCACGGCGTGGCAGTACACGGCGTCGATCCGCGGCCACCAGTCCAGCGCCGACTGCAAGGCAAGGGCAGCGCTGACCCCGAGCCACAGCTCTGGGGCCACCGAGGCTAAGCGTGCCCAACCCTCACCCCAAATTCCCTGTACACTGTACCAGTATGCCCAGCGTCATCCTGCATGCCCATTATCAAACCTGTAACCTTTAAACAGGCTGCAACTGAAGCAACAATTCCGACCTAGCTGCTCACTACAACGCTCTGCCTCCTGAACTGGCACCAACCCCGAGATGTTCTGCACTCACAAGATCTAGCCTGCTACCCAAATGGTATTTACTAAGCAGATATTGATCTGAACAGAAGCCCCAGACACTGAGCTGATGAAATACTGACAGAACTTACGTTTGTGATGATTCGGTGGAGTGAATTTACCAGCACATAATGAAATGTTGATGGGGAATTCTGTGCCAAGCAGATCTACAATAAAAATACATAAAAGCCACTTAGGAATATCTTTGTCTTTGCCATCCTCCTATCATCCTGAAAAACATTCTGGAGCCTTTTTATTAAATTGACAAAGCTGTCAAATCTGAACAAGAGAAGCCTAATCAGCTGTGAAAAGATTTATCAAAACATGCAGGGATTTATTACTAAGGGATATTTATACAGTTGAACTCATTTATGAGCTTCACGCTGCTGTTAGCACAGCTTTTATAACTGACAGATTGTCAATAGTATGTAGAGAATGACTTACCATAAGCAGTGTTCTTACCTTGAAGTGTTGGTTATTGTGAGGATTTATGCGGAAGCAGGAAACCAAGCAGTCAATCATCAGGTCTACATCTGCATTCTGATTGCCTCTTGAAAAAGGTTTGCTTGGGTTAAACAGCAAATTCTATATCATTCAGAAAAATATAAATATATAAATCAGATACCATTATTATTCTTGGCTACTTTTAATACAAAACTTTCCATTGAAAACCGCTGGTATTCAATTAAAAAATTCAAAATTAACTTCATTATTTCAAATTTCTTCACTGCAATTAGGAGACAGACATTCTTACCTTAAGATCTACTACCATGGACTGCACTAGCAGGAAAATGACAGAATTATCTTCCCAGTTGATGTACGTAGATGCTTTGCACAGTTTAACGCAAGCAATAGCAGCACTTTCAGTCAGCTGCCTGCTCCCACTGTGTCCTGCCAGGGCCTTCCTGAGATTGTCCAGGAACAGCTTCTGCAGAATTCAAACCAGGGATAGTTATAACCAGACACTGTGATGGCAAAAACCAACTGGATGCAGCATCCTGGAGAAATCCTGTCATTATTAGAGACATTCCCTTTGACAGAGCTGGGGCAATCAGAATGGCACAAGAGGTGGGTGTTCACTCCCAGCCCTCATGCTGCAGCCACATCAAACCCAGCAGGTGCTGCACCTGTGGGGCCCACAGCCCCCTGCAGACCCCAGAACCTCAGCACAGCCATTTGCTGCAGGTGGAGGCAGAGGAAATCACAGCACAGAGATTCAAATCTCCAAGGAAATAGAAAGTTCTGAAATAACATTGTTTGGGACATACTATCTGTATGAATTACTGACAGTAAAGGAACGTATGTAAGGTGAGAACTTAAAAAGAGTGCACAAATTTACATATGGAATTGCAAAGTGCTCTTGAAGGAGGAAAGCCAAAATTAAACATCCCTGAAATACAGAATCAGCAAAACCAAGCCAACTCTAAAAACCAGAGCCAGAATTCATTCTCTTACCTTGTTCATTTTAGTTTCCTCTACCACATCCTTTGCTATATCTTGGATTATCTCTGGACACAGGACCAGGAGGATGATCTGCAGTGGCCACACTGCTGCTTTACGTTTCGTGCTTTCCGCAAAGCCATCCACTAAATCAAACAACTTCTCAGCACAATCTGCATAAAACATAGGCCCAAGTCCAATACCAGTTTTAACTATGAAGAGGTAAAGAACAGGTATAAAAGAGCAGAGGGATAGTTCCACCTACACAGAAGGAAAGTTCTGGTCTGCACAATACTGACATGCTACTGGGGATCAAATGGTCTCAACCCAGTTAAAGACATAGTTTACCTGAAAATATAAATTCTCCTCTCTTTTTCACTAGAGACAAGTAAAGGTGATGTTCTCTAAGTTTTTACCCTGTATCAAGATGAAAAATATAAATTTAAAGAGTCTCCATCTTTTGGGGTTTATTTCTTTGTGTTGTGAAGAACAAAATGAATCTCTTTTAAGAGGGGAGTCAGGAAAGAAAACAGACAGGAACATATTCTTGCCTGCCCTGACAAAGGTTGACAGAAATTTGTTTATTTGCAGGCTGCACAAGGAGCAAAGAGGGCACAAAATGCAAGTGAATGCATTTGGTGATATCTGAGAAACCAGCCTTGAACATTGTCATGTGTTATGCCTTACCAGCCATGTCAGTCTGGGGGGTTTGGTACAGCTTTGTGAATTCATCAGGATAGTTTTCCACCCAGTTCCAAAATGCCTGCAGATAATGGGAAACACCTTCACATTCCAGAGCTTCAACAATTGTACTGAATTACACATTTAAACAAAGAGAGGTTTTATTCTTAACTCTAATCACTCAAAATTTCTTGCAAAACATATTTGCATCAAAGGGAGGCAGCAATTTTTATTTTATAGTAAATTACTGAATTGCAACTATTCCTAAACTAGAAGAAAGTCTATGAATAAGCAATGAAACAGAAGTACTGAACACTTACCTTCTCAAGACTGTTGATAACAGCTAACTGAGCTACTTTCTTTAGAGCTTTAAACTTGAATACAGTCTCTGTAAAGATAAAACATTTCTGCATTTAGAACAGAAACTTGTTCTAAAAACAACACAGGTTATACAAGATATTTGAAGCACAAAGCAATTTTCAAATCAATGTTTTAATACTACTTAACTACTCTTAAATACTTCAGTAAATACATGACTGCTTGGAGTAAAACAGAGCAATAAAACCCAGATATATCAATTGCACTGTGTCATCTCTGACTAACCAGATTAAAATAGAAATATTTCAAAACAGGCTCAGATCATACCTTGCAAGAGTCGCTTGAGTTTTGAACAATCCACACTGATGTACTGTAACAGTTCAATATCATGAACATCAGCATTATCTTCTGAACAAACAGTCAGTTCCTGCAATCTAAAAATACACAAAGTAAACAAACTTTTCCATCAGATCCTGCCAGACAGGTATGAACACACCTGTGAGATTATACATTTCAATAGCAGGAGAATGTTCCATCATCTCAGATGAACATTTCCAGACTTAGAAATAAAAGATCTTGCATGATTAAGACTTAATATTACAGTCTTGTGCCATCCTCGTACTGAAAATGGAGCTAGAAAACCAGTGATGATCTTACAAGATGCCAGTACCTTCTGTGGATTGACTGTGCCCAAGATTTGCCTAAATCCTCCTGTCATCCACCCTCCTGTGGCAGTAACCTTGTCATCTTTTCAACTAAACACTGAAGTCATGGACTCCTGACACCCTTAGGCTACTGCTCCTTCCCAGCAGGTCCTGCCCCAGGTAAGATCTCAGAGCACAGCAGGGACTGATGGTACTGGATACCACTGCAGTGAGCTACAACCATTCTTGCTCCACATTTCTCTGGCCTGAGCACACAGGATGAAGTTTAATCACAGCAGTTTAAACAAAACAGCATCTTTTCACACTGCTGTCTCAGAGACTTTACTCAGCATCTCCCAGACACCAAGCCACTGATCACTGCAGCATCTGTTCCCACAAACTCGGGAGTGCCACGGCTCCTTCCAAGGTTACAGATGTGTTTCAGACATGGAATGTGATTTCTAGCACTACACACAAAAGCAGTTCTTCATGTCTTCAGCACCAGGGAATCTTAACAGCCCTCACTGGGACTGGGAAGGTCCCCACTGCTGTGCTTTTCATGCCAAAATCCCCCAGCTGCTGTGCAAGGCCCAGAAATATGCCTAAACAGGAAACCCGGGTCAGGGATCAGCAGCGCTGACTGGCAGCAGGCTGACCCCTGTGGAGACCAGCAACAACTGGTCAAACATTTAACTGTTGCTGTACAAGTCATCTGCAAGGGAAAACAGGTTAGGGGAAAAGCACTCTGCTCCAGCTCAAAGGGATGCTGAGGGGGTGCTCTGGAGCAGGGGAACAAACCATGCTACAGGCATACAAATACACAGATCCTGCCACTAGACTCAAGGATTCTCAAAAAAATTCAACCGAAACATGCTTCCAATAAAAGGAGCAAAAGAAATTGTTTCCATTTCCATAAGCAACAAAACACTATCAACCTATAGAGTAAAACAACATCCCCCATGCTAGCTGCCAAGTCTAGGTTCTTGAAATAGAAGTTATTAAAGGTTCTGTAACAACTCAGAAAATACTTTAAATTTCAAATTACTCAATCATTTTAGACTGAATTCTAAAACACAAACATTTTCCAAAGAAATATATAAATATATGAGGAAAATATAAATCTCTGTTTCAATTAAATTGGCTCACTCATTGCTATGTGACCATGTAAGGCTGCCCAAGATCCATTTCTAACAAATCAAGAATGATGTCAACTGTAACACTGTGTGACAAGAGCTAAGCCACTTCAAGCACCTTTCAAAAAATATCAAAGTATTTCAGTAATAAAAAGCTTAGCACACCACTCTAGTGGACTGACAAATGCTGAAGCATCAGAAGGATCTGGAACAGAGCAAAAAGAGACAATAGATGGAAATTTTGGGCCTGTCTCCCATCTTACTTAGAAAAGCAGAAAATCCAGTTATTTTTACAGTAGATGTGCTGTGAAACTCAAATCAGAAGACAAATGGGTCTTTTCCAAGAACTAACAAACAGCCCAGCTGTTTGTCCCCTTCAGGCATAAGACAGATTTAACATAAAAGCTTCCTAGCAGGAAAACAACCATGGGGCTCCAGCACAGTTGTGGACAATCACCAGTTTTCATTCTAAATTTGTAAGTAAATGGATACAACCATTAGCTTCAGCATTCTTTTTTTTTCCAAGACACCTTGCACCCACAATAACTTACTCAACTTCTGCTGCATTATCTTCACTCACTATTTTCAGCGGTACTTTTGAAAGCAGATTAAAAAAGCAATAAATGCAGCCAGCAGTAACCCAGGATGGGGTTGAAACGGGTTCATGTCATAACCTGAAACCCAAGTAAACCTTTTACTCTGCCCAGTGAAAGATTGAGGGCATTCCACTTGAGAACTACCCCATTAAAGAGTATTTAAAGCATTGGCTTCTCTGAACAGCACACAGCTGGTGGCAGACAGAGGCTGCAGGCAGCAGTGCAGATGCTGTCCCTCCCATGGGGGCTGCAGGCAGCAGTGCAGATGATGTCCCTCCCATGGGGGCTGCAGGAGCAGTCTGTACCTGGTGGAGATGCGGCTGAAGACGGCGTTGAAGTTGTTGCAGCTGAGCGAGAAGAGCACGCCCGAGGCGGAGCTGCGCAGCTCGGCCGCGTGCTGGTTGCCCTCGCGGTAGGTGTGGATGAAGTGGCAGATCTCGGGCAGCAGCTGCTTCACCAGCATGGTCTCGTCCAGGCGCATGGTGTCCTTCGGTTGCTACGGACAGACAGCGTCCCCTGAATTCTGATCACGAGGCAAAGCCTGGAGCCCTGCCCCAGCAGATCCACCTCCCGACCTGCACAGAGAGGCTCCATCCCCAGCACAGCCAAACCACCCCACAGCCTCAGCTGAGGACAGCAGGCCGATGGGTGCCATTGAGCACCAGGCAAACATCAAACCAGGTTCTGAAGCAGCACACGCTTTGCCCTGATGAGCATGTCCTGCTGCTCTGGGTGAGGATCAGGACAGCACTGCCTGCCTTGGCTTCCCCTGAGGGCTAAAGGGCAAAGCCCACCCTCACGTCCCTTGGGGTAGGGGCTTGGTGACCATATTTTGACAGAGAGTATTTTATATTAAAAATGAACCAAAAAGAGGTGCTTCTCCCTTGCTCTTGATGGGAATTGCTCTATACGAGTCAAAAATGGCTTAATTTCCCTGCAAAAGAAAAATCTAATTTTTGCCAGTTTGCACAGTGTGAGACATAAGGAAACTATTTACAGAAGAATTCGAAGTGAAACTTTGCTCTACTAAGAGCAAGTTTGAACAGAAGGGTCAGCACTAAAGCCTTCTAAAATTCTACCAATGAGTTTTCCATAGGGAATCGGGAAGTTTCAGAGACTCCCACTTAGCTGACCTGCGTCCTGTTGCCATGAGAACTTGATGAAACATTGAGCAAGAAATCCATCTGAAGATACCACAGAACACAACACGCTTTGTACAGAGCTTTGGCTCACTCTGATTTAACATATTCTGCCTCAAACTGCTCTCATTTCAAGTGACAGAGCAAGAAACATTCAGCACAATTTTAGGCTATTTAAATATGATGATCTATCAGGAAAACCACTGTTTCAAATATTATGCATTGTAGAAATATTTAAAAATAACTAAATTCTGAACTTAAAATTCTGAGTTTTTGACTCAAACTGCTCTTATGACTCAATGCATCAAAGACAAAAAGTGCCAAAAAGGGGGGCTTTTCTCAGCTGTAAAAGCTGGAAATCAGACACAGCTTGAAAATAAAATCCCGTTATTGTTAAAAGAATAAACCACTGCAAATCTCGCTCTCAGTGAAGCTTGGCTTTGCAATTCCAGCTCGGCACAGTAAGTTGTACAACCAGCACCACTCTCCTCCCAAAAGGACCAGCAAACTGCCTTGCAGCAGCTCCGACTGGAAAGTTCAGGCCTGCACTCCCAGTGGAGATTTGGACATGGTTAACTAATGTAATCTAGGAAACACCTGCAGAAATCATCTCTAGAGTAGTGGCAGCAAAGTTTCTGCTCTATATAAAAGCACATGGAAAATTACTTCAACAAATGAAAGTTTTAAGACATTTTAAAAAACCTCAGCCCTGTATGCAGAGAACCAAGTAGCACAAAATGAAAAACCTGTACTGAATTCTCTGCTACTTTTAACAGGAAAAAAGACCATTAATTTTAGGCAATAAAAAGCACCCTCCAAATCATTAATGCTTTAATTACATCAACTACTTGCATTTATAGGAAGTTTTAGTATTTTTAAATGGCATTAATCCTATTTTGCTCTAAATCTGGTGAGTTTTTAGTACCAGTAACAACAGATACACAAGCATTTGACTTGTATTCTCCAACCCATTAGATTCCAAGTTAGAATTACTTAGGCAAGCCTACTCACCCCTGCCAGACATTTTTCCAGTGTATCCAAGATAATCAGCTGAGATAGATATAAATTCTTTTCAGCAGTTTCTCCAAATATTCTCTAGAAGTAGAATGGATTCATCTGAGACACAGATCTTTGACTTGTGATGTAATGAAAGGGAAGCAGCAAAGTGGCACAGTAAATTATGGCTCCATTACTGCTCTGGTTTGGAGTTTAGACATAAAGCCAGCAAAAGTCAAATTAAAATAGGAAGTAAAACCTTATCACTAAAGAAATATCTTTGTCCAGTCTGCAATGCCAAAAGCAACAAGGAACCAACAGCCCCTGCAAAGTAAGACTGGAGGTGCCCTGCAGCCCCTCACCTCCCTCAGGCCCACTGGCTGCTCAGAAGTGTGGGTTCACCTTTCAGAACCTATTCAGGAATCAATCAGTGCTGACCCTTTTGCAGTTCTGTACAGGATGCCCCACTGCAGACACGAGCAGGACTCCCTGGGGTGCTCCAGCCAGCACCCAGTCCTGCGCCAAGAACAGGCACTGCCTCCAGCAACATTGAAACAGCAAAACAAAGCAGGAAAGACTCAGCCAAAACCACAGACAGAGCACCTGACAGAGCCACCCAGAGAGGTTTACTTTACCCCAGGGCAGGGGTGGCTCACCTCAGCCCAGGTTTCAGCTGAGATTCCTTCTGAACCAAGACTGTTATGACTGTGTGTCTCTTGGGCTGGTCTGTTCCAGCCACAGAAACCCTCCCCAGTTATTGCTGATTCCCACAGAAGCTCAGACCATCACATGTGACAAACATTCAGACTTGCTCCTCAGGGCAAACTTTTTAATTGACACTTTCAGCTAGGTCTTTCCTCTCAAAATCTGTGTATCACATAGAGAAACTTCTTTAAACTGTACAGTTTTCTCATTTATCAGCCAATCACCTTGCACATCAACATGTTCCCTCATGCCTGTAGAGTTTAATTAAAATAAATTCTCTCTCCAAAGGGATTACAGGTAGCTTTAAGCAGCCTAAAATCCCTAGCAGCAGGGCAACCTATTTTCTCATTTTATCAGTCCTCTGCAGTTCCAGTAGCTGCACATCCTTGTACAACTGACAGCCAAAGGCTCACTCTAAATAATGTCTCTAAAACCATACAAAAAGTACTGCCAGAGCCTGGCCAGTTCTGTTACCTGTTTGGGGAGATTCCAAACGATCCCAAATTACATGGATTCAAAACTCAATGAACTAAACTTTTCTCATGGCAAAGGTTCTCACTGAAACTCATCTGGTTGTTATAAAATACATCTATCTTATATATACACAGACACACAGTGAAACACCCAAGCAGCCTGGAAAATTCAAGTAGCTCCAGTTTTAAATCCCTTCCCTGCCCCAAAATCCCAACACCTTTCTGTGGAACATGGCTCTGATGGATGCTGCTGGTGAACTTCAAAACAGAAAATAAGTGTAAAAGACAAGCAACAATCTGACTAAATTTCAAGTAATTCTCTGCAGATTTTACAATAGAAATAAATAACAACTATTTGAAAAAAAAATCACCAAACAATGCAAAATTAGAAAGCTTACCATGTTATTAACATTTTTTAATATATTGGTGAGACCACTGATGACCAGGGAAAACTTGTACTTGGAAATGTTGATGAGACATTCCTTGTTGTGCTCCGTGCTGACTTTGGTGTGGGTATTCTGCTGGCAAGCCTTTATTGGAAGCTACAAGAGAAAACTGTTATAAGCTTTTTCACACTGAAATTTACAGCTTTAAAGATGGGTTAAAAGCTTGTGACACACCAGAAACCACTTTGAAAAACATTCAGCAAGAGACAATAGTGAACACATTATTTCATCTTCTCTACATTCATCTTTCTGTTAGTTATCTATAAAACAAAACACTTAAGCTCACCTGTTCCTTTTTCTGAACTGAAACTAAACCTCTATTTTGTGATAAATTTTCTACAACCGGGATGTCAAAGCAATCAAAAGGAGCAGAAAAATATAAGACAGAATTATAAGAAAAGATTCTTTATTTTAAAAATGGGCTTAATAAAGACCAAAAACCTTCCAAGAAGAAAATGCATCTTGGGACCTGAGGGGAGGAAAACCCCAGTAGGTCCCAGAGTAGGTGAGCTGGAAGGCAGTGGCTGTCCCACGTGTGTCCCCTGCTCTGTCACAGGACAGGCCTGGCCAAGGAGGAGCCAGCGCTGGCCCTGCAGCCCCCACGGACGTGGTACCTTTGGGGTCCCCCCACAAACACCCCCAGTGCTGAATCTCAGCCTCAAACACGCTTGGAGCACCTGTGAGCCACACGTTACCTGTCCCTGCCCAACAGCCAGTGGTAAGAACTGGACCTGAAATCCATCTTTGCCCAGAAAGAGAAGATTCAGAGTGACTGCACGGCCTGAGATGTTCCTGCTGCTGTGTGAACACTGGGTACTTTGTTTCCTGCTGTACCCAAATTCTTCAGGGGTCACAAACAAGTCACTTCCCAGGCACACACCCACTCCCCCTGCCTGCTGCCAGCCGCCACTCTTCAGAAACAATGCTTTTAATCAGGATTTACATTTTTTTAAAGCAAACTAATATAGGAACATTTATGCCATTTGTATTTGAAAGTGTGACCTTGGAATTCCCTATCCATAGGAGCTTGAATTGCTATTATGAGTTTTAACCAATTTTGACCAGAATTGTGAATAAAGTTGTATTCTGAAAGACAGCAACAGCTCAATGGAAATGCCATGGTGTAATATTTGTGCATTAGAAAAGATTATCGGAGAGAGAGAGAATTTAAGAGAGGGTAAAAGAAGGATTCCAAGGAATTACAATCAGCTTTACAGCTGCAAAGTGCCTTAGGAGGCACCTGCCAGGCTGGGGGCTCTGGAAGGGCACCCTCCCCACTGCCCCCCTGCAGCCACCTGGCACCACCTGCTGCTGGGGAAAGTCCAAATGCCCAGATTGAAAGTGCAAGGTGAATGGCATTGAAGAGCTCCAACTTGGAGCACTCTTGTCCAACAGTTCTGAATGCAGTGTGCCTGACCCAGCCTGTCCCCTGGGAGGGAAAAGGGCACTGACACACTGTCCTGCTCTGATGCTACGGGGTGACTCCCCTCTCTGTATAAGCTGAGCTTTGGTGTGGGTTCAAGCTCAATTCTACTGGTACCATGGAGTAGGATCCCTATGGACATGGGCTGGGTCTTTCCTAAGAGAATGGCTGACTGTCAATGAAGGAAAAAGATGCTCCTGGCACTCCAGATCAGACCAAACCCCCCGGAGCAGCAGCCCCGGGTCCCTGAGGAGCAGCAGCCCTAGATGGGCTCCATGAGCTGCAGCACCTCCAGGCCAAGGGCTGAGACTCTGCCTGCAAGGACACCCACAGCAACAGCCCATGAGCAACCCAGCTCATCCCCACTGGAATCTGTGACTCCCTGGCAGCTTGGGCTGCAGGGCTTCACAACAGCGTGAGGTGCTCCAGTGTGCTCGCCTTACCCCTGGAAAAGCAGAATAAACAGCATTTATGACTCAAGTTTTGTTTTCACTGTCAGATGTTATTTCTACAATACATTTTTGGAAGTCATTGGAGGATGATAGATACATTTAATTTAAAATTTCACTATTGCTAGTACTTTTTATTTGGATTTTCAAGTCTCTGTGCTGACAGCAGCAGCAAAGCTCAATACCACTGAGTGCTAAAACACTTGAGAAGAGCCTCTCAAAGAAACTGTGTCATAGATCTAGTTCTGTGTGCTCCCATGCCAGAGAAACATCACATTACACACTTCTGGAGCTTCCTGCCACAACAGCCACTACAACAAGGTCACCTAGAAGTAAAACTGCTTTTTATACTATCATTTAAAAAAGCAAACTATACGAAAAGGAAATATTAGCACTGTTATTTTGGGGGGCTTTATTTCTCAGCTCTTTTGTGCACTCTGACACGCTGGAACATTTTATTTCCCGTCACAGAATGCAGTGACAGTGCTGAGCGACTAAAGAGAATCTATTTTACTTCTCTACAAATATCCATTAATCTAAACATTGGGGTGGGGGAAAGCTGAAATTTTACTTTCATTGACTTTTGATTCTCTAGTCTGATGCAAGAAGGTCCAATCTTTTGTTATATGAAGATGGACATTGGTTTGGAACCACGATCACTGACAGGCCTGAGTGTCTCTAAGTTGTGCACTCAGGCTGTTGAGAAAAGCTACACTGAGCCATGGATTTTGCTTTATCACTTCTAATTAATGAACACAAAGTTTAATCAACTCTACTTAGTTGGCATTTAATAGTCTGGAGAAACACACAACATCTAGGAAAAAATCCCTAGTGCTGTCCTTAAGAGACCGAAAATCCACCTCAGTTCATCCTTCCAAACAATCTCTTGGAACTTTTCAGCAGACTGTAAGGCACACACGTACTGGTGACAGAAAATCCCCACAGCAGCACCCCTCCTCAGCATCAGCACTGTCAGAACCAGACACAAATCTCTCTAAATCAGCAGGCACCTTCCTCCCCTCTATCAACACACACCTGCTAAAGAGGCACTATCCCTGAAAAGAACCTCACAGCCCAGCCTTCCCCAGTTTCAAAACTTTCAGAAGTTTCTATATAGGATGCTCTAAAAATAAAGCATTGTCAGAAGGTGAACTGGAAGTTGGTGCTGTGACCAATCCTGTATTTCCCCATCCTGCCAACACAAACACTGTGTTAGGTGAGGAAGGGCCGTGGCTCACCTGGACACTTTGAGCAGCTCCTCAGTGCAGCCAGGGAACACCTGTGGCACTGGGCATTTCCCTCCTGTCCCTGGGCTCCAGCCCTGTGCAGAGCAGCACCTCAGCTGCAAATCCCCTGCACACACCCTGAGAGCCATCACACCAGGGCCACGGCAGGTTCTGCTCCGGGGAAGATGGAACAGCACACCTTGTGCTGCAGGCAGGGCTCCAGCCTGGCTGAGCCCCAGCTCCTGGGGCGTTCTGCCCCACACACAGCAGCTGCGGGCAGGAGCTGCACCTCCTGCCAGCCCAGCCTCACCTCCCAGCACAGGGACAGCCCTGGGGGCACAGCCAGCACAGCACAGCAAACACCTCACACTACATCCCATTACTACCAGGGATGTCCTAACAAGCCACGAGGAAAACCAGAGCTGGTACCTGCAACCGCTGCTTTTGCAGGTCTCTGATTCTGCACAGATTTCAAACACTGTGGAGAAAAATCAACAGGAGGAAGGAATATTTGCTTTCATTTAATACCTTTTAATTAAAGGGAGAATGGAACATTACTACTGACTTCCAGTTTTTATGCACTTCCTTAACTGAGAGCCATCACAACTCATGAACTGCAAATGGGAAGCCTAAACCAAAACCCACATAACAGAAGTCTTCTTTCTTTAAAGCATATCAGAATCACAGAACCACAGCATCACTAATGTTGGAAGAGACCTCTGAGAAGGTTGAGTCCAACCTGTGACTGACCCCCACCTTGTCACAGCCCAGAGCACTGAGTGCCACATCCAGTCATTCCTTGAACACTTCCAAGGATGGGCGCTCCACCACAATAACCACTTACATGACCACAAGTTTATAAAGGATTCATAGTTTTTATTACATCTGATAGTTTTAAACCAATCTAGACATAAATGGTTTGGGCAGTCAGACTCCTCCAACTATGTTCACAACTATTCCAGTGCAGTGCCAGCCTTCCTGTGATTTCACATTGTAACACACTTAAAGCTCTATGAAAACACAAAACATAAAACTGGAAGTGAGTATTTCCATAGGAAAAACAGAGAGAATTCTATTTTCCAAAGCTCTGACTATGTCTGAAATCACAGAGAATTCCATGAATTTCCAGGCTCTTTGTGCTACTGGAATCTAACTTTATCCTGTTCACCCCAAGTTTTGAAAAATACAGTAACTAGTACTAAGGGCAGGCTCTGCTGACAGGTCTCCCCATGCTCTCTGTCCGCGTGGTCTGGTCTCACAGGTCTCACCTGCTGCAGGCGAGGGCTCACTGGAGCACAGGGCAGGACTGGCAGGAGCTCCAGCATTTATTCCGTGAACCAGGCACTGGTTAATTCACAAAACTCTGCCTGCCAGTCACTGCAGGCCCACAGAATTGTACACACAAAAGCACATTTTGGTTAAAGCAGCATTTTTAACAATAAACAAGAGCAGGCCAGAGCAGACTGGTTTGCCCTGATTTCCCTTGTTTTCAATACCGATTAGCATCCTCTCAGCTTGCTGCTTCATCTTTCCTAAAATGAATTCAAGCACTCAGCAAATTAATGAAAAGTCTGTCTACATCTGTAAATTGGGAGGAAAGATGGTTACACTTTTCTTCCTTGCAAAGGAAGGAAGAAACCCTGGAAAAGTGTGTCTTCCCCTGGGCAGGAAAACCAAAACACAAGGGACCTGAGCTGCCCTTCTCGCCCTCCTCACTCAAACCCACTGAGACATGCCAAGCTGACTCCTGGTGCTGAAGCCACAGGTCCTGCACTCAGGCACACACAGGATGCAAACCCTCACAGCTGCATGAACACCACTGAAATAATCTGCATATATTCAGTGTATTTTGATAAGACACCACAACTGTGACTGACAACAATGTACTTGATGCATATTATCACTGTAACTCCACTATTTCAGCATCTCAGCTTTCTTCCCATCCAGAGAGGACTCCTCCCCTACACCTATCCATAACCATGCAACAAAAAGTACAGAAAAATAATTCTGTTCTAAGTTTGTAACTCCTAACAGATGCTGGCAAACCCAGATCCACAATACACACAATAAAGAAGAGGAGAAAGCCCAGGACTTTTAACACCAGTACATCAAGAAATATTTTCTTGCATTATTGGGAGCATAATCAATCCTATGTCTTCTAAGCTTATGGAAAAAATGATCTATGACTCAAGGAGGAGAATAAGGTAACTATGCAAATATATCTACAATATATTGCAAAGATCTGCCTCATTATAATGTCAAAAGACAAAGCTTGATATTTTCCTCTTCAAAATAAATTTCATATAAATGTAGAAAGAAACGGCTTGTTTTTCTTGCACCAGGCCACATCTTTCTGCAGGGTGTTGAAGCCCAGCAGCACTGAGGGACAGATGCAGCACAGAACAAGGCTCAGTCTGGAGGAGCAGCTCCACATTTCTGATGGATTTACACCAAGCAGGGTCTCACAGAGCTGGGCCTCCTGTGACACAAGGGCTGCACTCACAGTGTGGCTAAATGAGACAAACACCACAGGAACTGATCACTGAGCCTCAGGGGAGCCACCTGAGTCAGGAAAGCACCTTGGGAGCAGGGAAGGAGTGTAAACTCCGAGCTTAGCCCCACGGGGAATCACCCACCTAATCCCAATAAGCAGTGCCTGCTGGTGGATCAGAGAAATACAAAGTCTAAGGCCAACAAATCCCTCTTCCTTCCATTCAGAAAATCCTTCTTGGAACTACACGCGCGATGACTTTTGCAAGGAGATGTAAATATCCATCACTGCAATGGAAACCAGGGGCTGGAACCCCCTCGTGACGCCTCAGGGCCGCGCTCCGGGGCTGGGGCTGCACACCGACGTCCCCCTGCACCGGGGGGCACGGGCAGCGCGGCCGCCGCAGCGCGCCAGCCCTCCTCAACCCCGCTCTGAGGCTCTCCTGCCTTCGGGAGAGGCAGATGGTGTAAAGCAAGGACGGGAATTTCACAGCACTGTCCACGGAAAGCACAGACACTCCGGGAGAGGCGGGGGAGCAGCGGCGAGGGGAGCCAGGCCCCTCCTCGCCGTCGCTGCCGGCACAAGGACGGATGCGCCGCACCTGGAGGGCCGGCCCGGCAGCGGCGGGACCGCGTTGCGGCGGGAGCGCCGGGCTGCGGGGGGCTGCGGGGGGCTGCTGAGGGCAGCGCGGCCCCGCCCGGGCCCGCCCGGCACAAAGGGCGCCGGGGCCCGGGGCCTCGGCCCCGGCACGGGCGGGGGCGGCAGGAGCGGCGCTGCCACGGGCGCCCCATCCCGGGGAGCGGGGCCGTTCCCCCGCCGCGCGCCCCCGGCCCTCCCCGCGGCCCGGAGAGGGGACGCGCCGCCGCCCCCGCTACCTGCTCGTCGAAGCGGTTCACCACGGCCTGCACCCACTCCACGGGCTTGTGCGCCGCCATGTCCCGCCGCCGCCGCCCGCCCGGGGAGCGGCGGGTGCGCGCGGGCGGTGCCGGTGTCGCGGGCCCTCAGCGCGCGGGGCCCGCCATGACACCTCACCGGAAGCGGGAGCGCGCGCCGCCCCGCCGCCGCGCCCGCCGCGCCAGGGGCACACCGAGCCCCGCACTGCGCCTGCGCGCCGCCCCCGCCCGCGCCCTCCTGCGCGTGCGCAGCGCCTGCGCAGGGGAGGGGCTGGGCGGGAGCGGGGCGGGGCACGATGAGGGCGGGGTCGGTTGGGGCGGGGCCTGGCGGGGCGGGGCCGCTGTGGGCGGGGCCGGGCGGGGCAGGAGGAGCCATGGAGGGATGCCGGAGACCGGGACGGACACACCGCCCTGGGGACGGGCACACCGCCCTGCGGGACGGGCACATCGCCGTGGGAACGGGCACATCGCATTCAGGACGGACACACACCGCGCTCCGGAACGCAGCGCGGCCATCCCCGCGGGGCTCCGCGGGTGCGCACCCCTGACGGACCGTGGCCGCCCCCCTGCAGACCGCACCTCGGCTGGCGCTGTGCTCCCCCTGCGTGACACATCGCCCGCAGGTTTGCTGGCTCTGGGATGCACAGCTGGATCTTGCCTTCAAACATAAACCCGGGTATTTCCACAAATTAACTTGTTCTGTTACATTCCAAGTCTTCACTCTGGCAGTAACTTCAGATCCGAGCGTGGCACCTCCGTCCCCAGCCTGGTCACAGCAGCCCCAGCCAACTCTTTACTCAGTGACTCAGAAAAGGAGGATGCACACAAATAAACATCCACTTCCACTTTCCTTCTTGGGAATGTTAATTTGTTTTCCTTCTGGGTAGACAGAAGCCCAAAATAGTGTTCTTTCATATCAGAGTAACGTTGAAATTCTGATGGTATAAATAAAGACGCAGCTTGAGGTGAGGGCTCTGGAACAGTGGATTTAAAATTGGCAGAAAAACTGGAGAATCAAACGGAATTTCTGTCCCCCCACTCAGTCAGGGCCTTGATGTGACTCAGAGACTCTTGCTGTTATCACAGCACACAGGAATTATTACCAGCAACAGCAATATCAAATTTATCCTGAGTTAACTTTCCCTGTAAATAATGAGCAATAAAAATCCTGTAATTTGGATTTACAGGACAAGCAGTTCCATTGCATTCCAGCATCAAATCCAGAAATTTGGGTGACAGCAAATTTTTGAAGAGTGGATGTTTTATAAAAAGACAAAAATCAATTGCAAGTATTTAATTTAAGGAAAAAAAGCCCAATTAATTGGTTGGAGAATAAGGCTTTGTCACAGAGAGTGCAAAGGCAGAGAACACAAAACACCAACACCAAAGGTGCAGAGATGAACACCAAACCCCCAAGGGTTCAGTGGAGCAGAGCCCTTCCCCAGAAGGTTTATTAATTCCCATTAAACCCGAGGGCTGGGTCTTCCTGCTGGGGTAGAACCACCCCGCTGGGCCCTCCTGGTCACGTCTCCTTTTCCAGCTGTTCCTGATTTGAGCCCGCAGTGTCCCACAGCAGTCAGGCAGGGATAATCTCCACTGAAGGCAATCCAGCCACAATCTTCACAGGGATCTCTACGTTCTGCTGAAATCTAAACAATAATAATGCATGTCGGGGCAGGAAAGGGCTTCAGCTGACTGATATGGTTATGAAAAACATGTCCCAAAATGCCAGAAAGAAATCAGGGTGATATGATTAGATAAGAGAGAAGCATCCTGGGAACTCCTGACTGAGGTAGCAAAGGACAGGCTATTTCTTCCCTTCAAAATATACCAAACAAAACAAACAGTGCTTCTTCCTGCTTCTGGCAGTGCACTTCCCATAGTAAATCTAAAAGCAAACAAGATTTGCTGTAGTATTCCCAGATTTCAGGCACAGGGGTTGAATGGCTATGTTGGAAATTCTCATAGTGTTCCCCCAAACTCCGTGAAAAATTCCAGCCAGTACTTAGCCTGGAGACCCATTCTGCTGTCCCCAAAGCCCCACAACAGCCCTACTATTGATTTTTGTGCCAGAGCCCACCTGACTGTGCCCTCCCCAGGCAGAGACAGGACAGTCTGTGACAGCCAGCTGGGAATTGTTGGAGAATGAACCTTTCCAAGTTCCCCAGCTCCTGAGAACTCTGAGGGGTGGCACCATTTCTTCAGCAGCTCTTGACAACCTCCTGCTTGTGGATTTTTAAGGACACTTTAGCAAGAGCTTTTTTATGCACTTCCTTAAGCTTCCATGTGAACTGAAATAGGGAATTGCAGCCTAAGGCATCCACAGAGTGTTGTCAGGCTTTGCTGTGAATGCCAATGGCTTTTCCTCACTAAAACTCTCCCATTGTGGCTGTCAAAGTGGCACTAGTGGTAGGAGTCTCTTGGCAAGGGGAAGTCCCTGCCATGTCTCTATTCCCTCTCAGCAGAGGTTTAGAGCCTGAGCAGCCAAGCCATAAATTGTGAGTTGGAAATTTATCTACGTGGCAAGAGTTCCCCTTGTGAAATTTCCAGCCATGGATGTTTTCAATCCAGCCAAAAACACCCCTTGAATCACTTCCTTGGAGGTATTCTGGCACTTCTGCTTTTTGCCTGAGCTCGAGGATGAGGAGGCAGAGGAGAAGGTTGAGGCACACATGGGAAATGACCTGGCCAGGCCTGCAGGAAAGCCTCAGGGAGCTCTCAGCTCACCCTTTGTCCTTGCTGGGGAGTGAAGGTGCTGATCCTGTGTCACAGATACCATCGGTTTACAGCCCCACCTCCAATAAAGTCCCCTTCAAAGGCAGAAGCCGTGCAGCATTTCCTTCCTTTCTGGTGCATTTACCCTTTCAGATTCAGGTAATTTCTTGAGCATCACCTACACTGTACCCAGGAGATCTGGGCCTCTCTGGCATTACACCTGAGCTGCCTCTTGGAGGTGACACTTGGCTTCTTGCCAGAGAATATGGAATTTTTTTCCTTCTCCCATCTTCTGCTTTCCTCTATTTTGTGTTTCAACTCAAATTATGTATTCATTAACCTTTTTTCCTTCTGACTTCCTGAAGGCTGTTTCACCCTTTGATTTTTTTTCTCTCTACTCCTCCCATCCCAGTTTCTCATTTTCACCAGCATTTGTCAAACACTCCAGCAGTGGCTCAAACATGCAGAGCGATACTTTCCAATTTCTATTTATCTGCTTTGGTCCAGAAAGCTCCCATCCCTTCTGGAAGCATTCCTCTGCGAGGCACAGGTTTGATCCCATTCCTGATGGAGGGGGTGTCACTGGGGGGGAACTGTGCCAAATCTGCCACCCAAAAGTATTTTTCTCTCCTGTTCTTGAGAGAAGCCAAACAAACCAACCTAACTAAAGGAGGAAGGAAGGGAGGAAGGAAAGGATCTGCCAGGTTTTAGTAAGAGGTGATTTAACCTTCCTAGCTCCAAAGGCCTCGAAGCCCGCGGGTTAAGGCGGAGGGGCAGGTCCCGAGAGGAGCCGGGGCAGGTTCCGAGCAGACCCGGGGCAGGTCCCGAGCAGAGCCGGGGCAGGTCCCGAGCAGAGCTGGGGCAGGTCCCGAGAGGAGCCGGGGCAGGTCCCGAGCAGCGGAGCGGGGCAGGTCCCGAGCAGAGCTGGGGCAGGTCCCGAGGCAGAGCTGGGGCAGGTCCCGAGCAGAGCCGGGGCAGGTCCCGAGCAGAGCTGGGGCAGGTCCCGAGCAGAGCTGGGGCAGCCCCGCAGAGCCGCAGCCCCGCTCCGCCCGGCCAGCCCGGAGGGAGCTCCCCCCCGTTCGTCCATCAGAGGGCATTAGAGGCCGCTGAACGGCCTCGGCTCCGGGCCGCCCGCCGAGAAGAGCCCGGCTGGGAGCTCCTGCTCCTCCCGGGAGCTGTCACGGACTCACCCCGCACGCGTGGATGTACAGCAAAACGTGAAGAAACCTTTTCTTAATAGCAAACCACGGATTTTCCTTTGTGTTCTCTGCTTCCCAGTTCCTCCCTGACAGCGACAGCATCTGTTAAACAAGAGCAGAGCCAGCAAATGATCTATTAGGGATTCTGTACAAAATACTCACATTGGAACTTCTATCCCAGAAAGTCCAGTCGCCAAGGGATCATTCAAACTGTAGCACGATGTTTCACACAATCAATTCTGAAAACAAGTATTTCTATTCCAGTAGGAATCTCATTTGGATGCAAAACATCAGGAATTTAATCCCTGGTACTTGATCTGATAAAAGGAACAGTCTATTATCAGGGCCTCTAAGAGCTCAGATATTCTAATTGCACTTAATGGAACGGTATCTTTTCTGAAACGGAGGCTGATGCCTGCACGGCAAAGGGACACAGCCCTGTTAGTGTCTGCCCATTTGCCTTGGAGCTATAAACAAGCTCTTTGTCGAGTCCCAGTTGAAGTTTGTTTGATCACAATCACTCCCAGTGTATGTGTTCACGTTCTAAAGACTTCAGCAGAACGAGATCATTTTGTGTATCTACTTTTCCCTTCCCTAATGAGTAATGCCATCCCCACATATGACAGTCGTTGCAGAGGTTAAGTTACTTAAATATTGTAGAGCAGTATTTTAATTGTTCTGGATGACTAATCAGTTCAGCCCAGATTAGAACAGTGCCCCAAAGGATTATTCGAGGTTATCACTTCCTCTGCCTGACATTTCGTTTCCTTTCTTGTTTATCACACCGCAGGGTCATCAAGAGGAGCTTTCAGCTTGTTTTAGTCCCCATCTCCTCTGCATCCTACAGTGGTACCACTGCAAGCAAGGCAGAATCATCCTAAAATCACATTAAACTTGTCTCCAGAAAGCCTTCCAGTGTCTGGTGGTCAGCTCCCAAAGGCTGCTCACACCCAAGCAGACCCACCCAAGGAGCCCCAGGGAATGCCCATCACCTGGGGACCCCCGGAATTAAAACCAGTCTCAATTTGTACAACACAAGACTGGGCCTGACACTTGTCCCCCTGGCACGGTGTAAAAACCTGTGCAAGTCCCATTCAGTTCAGTGGCACAATTTCTCAGTTAGTTCAGCTGATTTTAGACCAGAAGCACACAGTCTGGGAGCCAGGGTTTGGGTTCAGCACCATCAGCACACCCATCAGGCGTGGCCTTTGTTGGTGGCACCAGAGCACTGCTCCTGCCAGTCCAGCTCTGACCAAGGGGCTGGGGCAGAAATGGGATTTACTGGCACAGGTGGGGTCAGTGGTTAGCAAAGACCTGCAGGTTCACACATGGGACACCTGGACTTTATTTTAACTTTCTTTAAACACGGGTGCAGTGCACTGGGGAGAAGAGTCACCAGAGCAGCCTGGCCATCAGAGACTACCTTTCCTCCTGCTCTGTCTTCTGAAGTACTCAGGTTAGGGGAGGGACTGATGAGGGAAAGGAAATGTCTGATGGAAAGGTAAGGCTTTAAGAATTGGGAAAATGTCAAGACCAGAATTGAATTTTCTGCTGCTTAAACAAGCTCTGTGTAAGCCTTGTGTCAGTCTGTATGAATTTATGAATATAAAGACTCTTTGTTACTGAAGAGTTTTCCCCAACTGCTGCTCAGTTTCCTCCCCATGACTCATGCCATTAGCTGATGCTGCCCTATTTAATTGCAACTGCTGCTTAAGCCCACACAATCTTTGCTAAAATAAAACCTTAAAAAAGCTTACTTGCAGTAGGTATCCAGAGGTTTGGATGGATGCTACATGGTAACATCCTTTGGATAAAACATGTGCTGCTTTGCTGGGCTTTAAATGATGCTGAGCAGCACAGAGGCCTTGGTCATGGTGTATTTGAGCTGCTGTTAAATGGAGCTGGAAACTGGGGATAAAGCTTACCCCAGGGCCATGCTGCTCCTGTGAACACCATGGTTACATTTGCACTGTCCTGGTGAGCTCCCAGCTGATATCCACACACAGATCCTGTCCTTGTATTTATTTTTTTAATTCTCTGGCCACATGGGCAATGCCAATGTTGAAAAATCACACTGCTGGTCATTAATAACTCTCCTTGCCCTAAACCTAACCCTGACCCTATAAGGGCTCATTAACCTGCTTTGCATTTTTGGACTCGTTGCTCATTGTGGGTGTGATTTGGCAGTGCTGCAGGTCCCAAATATCATCATGTGACTTAAAAGCAGCAGTGAAACAAAGGCACCACCTCTGCCTTACTTGCAGTCATAACAGGCATTAAGAAACAGCAAGAAAGCATTCCAGAGCTGCAAAGGGCAGGGAAAAAAGCCAAGCTCTCTCAGAGTATGCAGTATGACAGGAAAAGCCAGCTCCAACAGAAAGAAAGGCAAGAGGGCAACACTTCCAGGCTCTGTAAGGAAGGAAAAGAAAAGGTTACACCTGTGTAGCACACGAGCTTCCTCCAGCTAAATTGTGTAATGGAATTGCATTTTAAATATTTTCTTGTGTTAGACTGGCAGGAATCAAGTGGTCAATTCATCTTTTACTTCCATATATGGATCTCAAATTAAAAAAAGAAAATTTCACCATTTTTTTGACAGAGTCATGGCCGAACAGCTTTCAAATGCAGCCCAAAAAAGGGCCTGGATTGAGCCATGTGGGAGCATGGCTGCAGATTGCCTTACGTGTCACGCCTGGCAGGAATGTGCTCTCTATCCATGTCTTTAGTTCCCAGCAGCCTTTTCCCAGTGACCAGAGCATTCCAGAGCATTCCCAGTGTTCAGCCAGCCATGAGTTCCTTGCTCTGCAGCTGATCCCTGTGTCCATAGGTCCAGCTCATCCCCCATTTATGACACCTGGCAGAAAGGTAAATTGTGCCCCCCCCAAATCCTACTTTGCTTTAGTGGGGAACCTATTAGTCTTACTTGTTACACATTTTGTGTGCAATCTGTGCCTTCAGGAGAGTATAATGAGAGTATAACCAGAAACCTCGTCAGCTTCTTTTGGGAAACATTTACAAACAGACCCAGAGAACCTGGGTCCTACCTGTGTACACACTGCCCGCAGACTGCTTGCACAAGGGAATTATTAGCTGCCAACTGCTGTATTTTCAGTGCTAGTGGCAACACTGAGCTTTTACTTTCCATGCTACAGAGGCTGCTGGGATAATGGAGCCCCTAATTACATCCAGCCACTCGTTAGAGCTCAAATTACAAAACCGGATTTCTGTGCCAGACCTTCAGGAAGTAAGCCGTGGAAGGAATCTCACAAAGAACCTGCAATTACGTTAATGCAGAGGGCAGGGCCTTCCCTTAAGAGCTCTCAGACTCACTGGAGTGACCCTGGCTGGCTGAGCAGAACCAGACGTGCAGTGCAGAGAAAGGTGAAGCAGGAGGTGAATCACAGGCACAGCCTCTGCACCCAGGGCTGTTCAGGAACACACATAAAGGAACAAAGCCTGTGGTGTGGGGCAGCCAGACAGTGGGGTCTGTGGTGCTGTGGCTTATTCCTTTACCCTGTGGAATGGCCTGTGCTCTCTTGAGGCACACGCACATGATCACAGCTCCATTTGCAGTATGAGTGTAACTGTCTCTCCCCAGAGTGTTCTGCCAGCCCCAGAAAGCCGTGAGCAGAGCAGCACCGCACAGGAGTGTGAGGAACAGAGGGCTGGGCTCAGCCAGACCTGCAGAGGCCATCACTGAAAGGTCCAGCACGGCCAGCTCTGCTGGCAGCTCCCTCCTGTGTGTCTATGCACGGGGTGTCCCCACCAAGGGTGACACCAGCCTTACCTGCACACACTGGGCAAGCACAGCCACCCTTCTCAGGGTACCACAGAAGGGAAGGGTCTGTGTTCTCTCCTCTTACTCCTATTTACAGCATTTTTACAACCCACAAATGGAGACTAGGAGAAATTTGCTTGTCCAACCTCCACTTTCAAAGAATGTCCATTTCTCTCAGATTCTGCACCTCCTCTGTAGCCCTCTGCATGTGTTCCCTGTAGCAACAGGGCTGGACACAAGCCACCCAAATATTTTCAAGCTCAGTTCAACACCAGCTCAGGCCCACCTTGAGCTGTTTGATCTGTGAGCAAACACTCTTTATCTATAAGCAACCTGCTCTTTCCCAACTCCCCGCAGCAGGAATGCAGCCTCGGCTGTTTCCAGGCAGAAGCTGTCACACACAGCCCTGCAATTCCCAACAAGCTGACTTCTTCTGTCCTGGTTATTTTATTGAGCTGCTCTACAGAATGTAGGGACTCTATCCCATTTGTTTTTCCTATTAAACACAACTTAGTTTTCTATAAATTGACTTTATAGATGATTTATTGACATTTACACCCTCCATGCCATTGATTTTCCCTCTGTTTGCGTAATCCTGATAGTTCAATGCCAAAACATTAAAAAAAACCAAAAAACCCAACAGCCAAAAATATTCTTTCCATTCCATTGCGAACATGTTCAGCAGTTTATTACTGCTTGCACCCCAGATTAGCAGCAACCACTGTAGAGTTCTGCCTTGGGTCAGATATTTAAAAAAAAAGGTAAATATTTCATATTAACACAAAAGCATTTGGGTTTGGAACAATTCAGAACATTCCCTGCTGTCTTGTGATCTGTACACTCAGAGCTGGCCAGGACACAGCCCTTTTTCTGACTTGTTATGTGACTGCTTTGAATTCCTCTGGTCTTACACCAGCTTCCCAACCCCAGCCTGTTCTGGCCAATGCCTGATGGGCCCAGGAGAACTGAGCACCCAGCTCCTCAGCGCTTGCAGAGCTTCCTTTGCCCCTGCCCTTGTTTAGGACAGCTCAAAACTCTCAGTGTCACTTCAGCCGTCTGGGATAAGACCTCTTGTACCCTCAGAGGGTAAATTTAGCACAGATACTTCTGCAAGCAGCTCCCTTACAAGGCACCCATGGCTGGCTTACAGAGAAGGGATGGTTTGAATCTAAAAGGAATAACCCCAAACTTCTGTCTCTGTTATTTCAGTGCAGCTACTCATCGTGGAAGCACTGAATTCCCCACATACACTGAGCCATCTGCTCTATTTATTATATCCAAAGACGTGCTCCAAAAATTGTAAAATCCCAACGAGACCAAAAAAACCAGAGAAAAAATTCCCATGGTCTGATATCCCATCTGTGCAACTTTTCCACAGCACACTCTTTTAGCAGACCTTTGAAATTAACCCTTAAGTACCAGATGTATATCAATTTAGGATCACCTAAAATTCTTCACAAGAAGCGATGGTAAAGAGATCACAGAGCAGTGGACGAAAGGGGAGAGAGAAATGACAGCTCAGAATTCCAGGAAGGGAGGCAGCCTTATCTGGTGCCTGTGGGAAAATCACACAGTTATGCTCCCGACTGCTCCATGATGACCCTGAGAAAGTGGCCTCATCCCCCTGTTCCTCCTCCCAGCTGCTGTTTGCCTTGTCTGTTTAGACTGCAAACTCTCCAGGGCCGCGGTGGTGCCAACACTGCTCGCAGTCAGCAGGCACACAACAGCACGGACGGGAAATGGAGCAACAGCTTGGTGCCAGCCCAGCAGCACCTCAGGGCACAGCTGCACAAGGGGGGCTTGGTGCCAGCCCAGCAGCACCTCATGGCACAGCTGCACAAGGGGGGCTTGGTGCCAGCCCAGCAGCACCTCAGGGCACAGCTGCACAAGGGGCTTGTGCCGCCCAGCAGCACCTCAGGGCACAGCTGCACAAGGGGGGCTTGGTGCCAGCCCAGCAGCACCTCATGGCACTGCTGCACAAGGGGGGCTTGGTGCCAGCCCAGCAGCACCTCAGGGCACAGCTGCACAAGGGGGGCTTGGTGCCAGCCCAGCAGCACCTCAGGGCACAGCTGCACAAGGGGGGCTTGGTGCCAGCCCAGCAGCACCTCATGGCACTGCTGCACAAGAGGGGCAGGAGACACTCAGGGCCAAAACTGCTGAGTTTTGAAAATGTACCTACAGACCAAGAGCTGGCAAAGCCTTGTGTGCAAGGTCTCATGCACTCTAACAGCTCCTTACAGGGCTGGGCTGTTGCTTTACTTGCATGTTGAGTTTTTAACCCTTCAGCTTGGGGGCAGCTGTCACCTGGACCTCCCTAGGATCACAGAATCCCACAATATCCTGAACAGGAAGGAACCCACAAGGATCACTGAAGTCCAGCTCCTGGCAGCACTTTCCTGTCTCAATCCTCTGCTGCTCACCATTCACTTCATTGCGAGCCCTTTTCCTACTCAACCTTCTTTGCCATCTCCTTCTTTCCTCCATTCTGTGTTTTCCTTTCACCTTCTCTTCTGCCTCCATGCCCTGAGGCTGAACTTTCTCCATCCTCAAGAGGTTCTCAAACAGGAGCTTGTGAATAATTAACAATGTAGACTAAAAATAGCATAATTTTTAATGGCAAGCACTATGGCACAGATGAGCTACCTTGGATTTAAAGTGTGACTGGACCTAACTGTTACTTATTTGCCAGGAGTGCTTTATAGAACCACAGCTGTGAGGAGAAGGAACATCACTTGTGGGCCTGAAAAAGACAAGACAAAGCAAAGAAAATGGGTAGAACTGAATTCACCATGTCAGAATACAGGAATGTGAAACCGGCAGATCCTGGTGCTCCAGCAGCCTGGGGAAAGCTCCATAGCCTGGAACCCTGAAGGTATTTCCAGGACAGGCAAAAAGGAAAAAAGCCCTTTCACTTGTGAAAGCTTATTGCAGTGAACAAAGACTTGATGGAGAAAGATGGCATCAAGTTTGTGAGCTTCCCAGCTGAGCAGCCCTGTGGAGGCTTGGCAGCTGCATCCCTAAAGGAAGATAATGGAAAACCCATAAATCAGCCTGAGCCACCCGCTGCAGGCCCTGGCAGTATGTGACAGCCTGGGGTGTGACACCCTGGATCCCACAGCCACACCTCACCCAGGAAGAACTGAAAAATAATCTGAAAAATCACCCTGCATACTCCACTTGCCAGGAAAATAAACACAGCAAGTCCCCAGGAAGGAAAGTGTGGTTTCTTTATCTCCTCAAGTTTAGATTGCATTTTGGTCAGATACATTTTACTGAGCAGAGGGGATGAGTTGGCAGCTTGCAGACAGAACACAGCTTTTCACCCCTCCCTCTCTGGCTTCAGACACAAGGACAAGCCCTTCCAGCCCTGCCCAAACAGAGAAGGTGCTACCAATGTCCCCAGGACAGCCTGTGACAACAAACAATTCCTAACACGCTTGCAAACCCCTGGGGTTTTATATATCCCTTTCTGCCTTTGTGTCCATAACGCACAAAATGTGGACTGGAGAAAAAGAAGTGAGAAAGGCAGCAGTGTGGTAACACCCCTGTGAAGCTGAGTAAGCCAAAGCTGCAGTTTGCTGGCTGTAAGAGCCCCCAGGGTCAGCAGTGTGTGCTGGCTCTGAGTGAAGCTCAAACCCTCCAGAGAATCCTTACGTGAGTCAGCTCAGCTCTGGGCTGGCCTGGCTCAAACATCCACAACCCCGGAGCAATTCCAAGCAGCATTTCACAATATTCACTGGCTTCAAGTCTGCCTTGCTCCAAGGAGTTGTCCAGGGATTAGCTGCAGAGAGCTGCTCAGGGCTCTTCCCCCAGCGGGCAGTGGGGGACGGACAGAGCAGGAACTGGACTGTGCTGCTTCAAATAAGTGCTAGGATGTGCTAAGGGAATTTATACAAACCAGCGCTAGTCCATGCTAGCGCTCACATCACCAAGAACACGCCGAACTCGCCGAACATGCCTGCTCCTTTCTTTGACATTGTATCACTGCATAATTTAAAAATGCTTTGCAAGCCTTGCTCACGCTGGGATAATTCCTGGCTCTTGCTACAGCTGAATAGCAGATCCCATGGCTATTGCAATGAGCCTGCCAGTGAGGCCACTGCTTTGGAATGAAATCACGGTTATTATCTGCTGTTAATTATCCTGCTGCGTGCTTCTCTGAAGTCCATACACAGAGCAAGGAAGAGTCACTTCGTGGAGAAGAGGGGCAGAATTTAGACATGCAAAAGGAGAAAAGAGGTAATGGAAGGAGAGAGGGATGTATAGAGATGCTAATACAAAATCACAGAATGAGGGGCTCTCAGGGTCTCTTTCTCCAAGTTCCTTGTGAACAACTTCATTAACAGCAAAATTTTATCACAAACCAGATGCTGCTGGATTTAAATGCTGAACTACACTCGTATAGAAAATAACACTACAGAGTAGGAGACTCCTCCAGCCCCTAAACCAGGGAGGCGCACGGCGGGAGGACGGGGTCGGGCTGCGAACCGGGCACAGCGGCACGGCCGGGACGGGCACCGGAGCGGGGGCAGGAGCGCGAACGGCTGCGGGTGGGCAGGGCAGGGTCCCGGGAGGCCGGGCAGGGCGGGCAGAGCCGAGCAGGGCCGAGCAGAGCCGAGCAGGGCCGGGCCGGGCGGGCGGGCAGAGCCGAGCAGGGCCGGGCAGAGCAGGGCGGGCAGAGCCGAGCAGGGCCGAGCAGAGCCGAGCAGGGCCGGGCCGGGCAGGGCGGGCAGAGCCGAGCAGGGCCGGGCCGAGCAGGGCAGGCAGGGCCGGGCCGAGCAGGGCGGGCAGAGCCGAGCAGAGCCGAGCAGAGCAGGGCGGGCAGAGCCGCTCCTCCGCAGCCCGGCCCGGCCCCCGCGAGCGCTCCGCTCCCCGCCCCGCCCCGCCGCCCGCCGCCGCCATCTTGCCCAGCCCGCGCCCTCCGTCCCGCTCCGTGGCAGCCCCGCAGCTCCTCAGGCCGCCCGTCCATGGCCAGCTTTCCCCCGAGTGTCAACGAGAAGCTCATCGGTGAGAAGGGGGCGGGCGGGCTCGGCGGGGGCAGCGCGCTCAGTCCCAGACTCGGCCCGGGCTCGGGCGGGGGCCGGCGGGCGCTCAGCCCATCCCGCAGCACAGCAGCACGCTCGGGGCTGCCCGCGGAGAACGGGTGGGATCCCGGCACACGGAGCCGTTCCCGGCACACGGAGCCCTTGCCGGCCGCCGACCCGTTCTCGCGGCCATGGGCGGGCGCGGGCCTGGCGGCATCGCCCGTAGCGTACCGGCTGCGGCATCGCGCACAGCTCGGTCTCCCTGCGGGGGCTCAGCCCTGCTGGGTTATTCGGTGACACCGGGCCCCCTCCCGATGGCGGTAATCGCCGTGAAACAAAGCGGGGTGACGCGCGGGTGCCCGTGCAGCCGGTGCAAGGCGCTGCACGGATCTCCTCCCCTCACGGATCTCCCCTCACGGATCTCCTCTGTCCCCCCAGCTCGGTCGCGCACGGTAGGAGAGCTCCTGGCCCCCACGTCTCCCTTCGACAAGAAGTGCGGCAGGGAGAACTGGACGGTCGCGTTCGCTCCCGATGGCTCGTACCTGGCGTGGTCACAGGGACATCGCATAGTGAAGCTGGTCCCCTGGGCACAGTGCCTCAACAACTTGTAAGACAAACCGCTATGGCTTTCGGTGCACCTGGAAAACAGGAGATAGCTTCAGATCGATTAAAACGCATGCAGTGGTCTCCTAGGCTTTGACACCTTGGGGACGAATGAATTCCTTAAAATAACAGCTGTTCTGTCTCTTCCTATGTGGCCAGCAAGAGGAACAACTATTGCAACCTCACAAAGCCTGTGGAGGACTGACTTGTTAATTAATTCACACACTCTAAAATAAGAGGAAGTTAGAATGAAAAGGGAATTTAGAGACGTGGGGAGATCTGGCCCTTTACACTTCCTATCACAACGCTGTTTGGCTTTACCTTTAAGGAGTTTACTTAAAGGCAGACCTCTTTCCTTATCATCCTTGTTCGAATGCAAGTGGAGTTCCAAAACACACATTTTATTGGCACTTGCAGGTTGCATGTTAGCGAAGTCAGTAGCCGGCCACTGCAGTTTTCTAGCTGGTTACATTTCTCTGACCCATTTTTTCCCCCTTTTGGGGATGGTTAATTGTTTTCCATGTGCTGGATACTCAGTAACTCTCTAGCAGAAAATCCTAGAAATTTTTGCGACTCATTTTTCTGTAAATGCTTCGAAACTGTTGGATTTTGCAGTAGGTTAAGTTGGTATCTTGCTGTCTACAGAGGTAAAACTGTATACAGAGTATTAGTATTATTTTGTGTTGGAAGGTTTCCAGGTGCTGGTAATTTTTCTCAGTTATCAGAAAAAGACACTTTTATGATTTTAAAGTAAAGATGCACTGTTTTGTGCCCCAGAGACATAGATCACGACAGCTCCCATGTTTCATCAGACCTTGCAGAAAGGTTTGTTTTTGGCCATACCGTGTGCTGCAGTGTGCTTTGTGCTGTGTTTCAGCCTGCTGCACGGCACCAAGAATGGCACGAACGCGGCCGGCACGCGGCTGCCGCGGCACAGCAGCGAGGGCAGCCAGAAGAACAAGCCCTGCGAGCACGTCATCGACTGTGGGGACATCGTGTGGAGCCTGGCCTTCGGCTCCTCCGTGCCCGAGAAGCAGAGCCGCTGCGTTAACATCGAGTGGCACCGCTTCAAGTTCGGGCAGGACCAGCTGCTCCTCGCCACCGGCCTCAACAACGGCCGCATCAAGATCTGGGATGTGTACACGGGTGAGTGCAGAGCAAGTGTGTGCATACATACACTGGTTGTTTCTTCAATAGTCTTCCTAGTTTTACCATGCTTTAAAAGCATGAAATTGCTGGTTTATGTTGATGAGGACCTTTAATTTTTTAAAAAAGAAAATTAATGACTCGAAAAGACTGAATCTGAACTTGGGGACTTTGAGTTTTGCTGGTAGCACAGCTGCTCGGTTGGAGAGAACTCAGTTAAGAAAAATAATGACTATTGAGTAATCTGTCCTTGTAAATTGAAGCTTGGAAGAGGTATGTCCATCAAAAGACAAGTCTTGCCTTATTTCTGAGGTTCTAGTATATAGATTTTGTAGCTTTTCCAGGAGTTACCTCTTCATACAGGAGAGTGGAAGGATCCATGTGCTGCTCGTTGTAGGGAGCATTTCTACAAAGAAAATTGTCTTTACATGCAGTAATTTTATATTCAGTATTTGTATCCATAAAGCATTTGATCTAAGTACAGGAGTCCTTCATGTTAAATTGTGGTGTTCTCATGTAACAGGAAAACTCCTCCTTAACCTGATGGACCACACAGAAGTTGTCAGAGATTTAACCTTTGCCCCCGATGGCAGCCTGATTCTTGTGTCTGCGTCCAGAGACAAAACCCTGCGAGTGTGGGACCTGAAAGATGATGGTAATGTCTGGGCTTTGTCTGCTCCAATACCTGAGAGAAGCACCCATGTACTCACCTCTTTTATTGCTCTAGACTCAGTTTAGTCAGGATTGCTTAAAAACTGCGTGTTCGGTTAGTCACTCACTGTGCACTTGGAATTCTTTACTCACTCACTCTGCAGCCCCTTGGAATTCCTTATCTGTCTGAACCCTGGAGGCAGAAGCAGGTTTTGGGCTAAGAGTGCGTGAAGTGACCTTTCTGAATAGGGACATGGAAGTAGAGGCTGCACCCAGGGGTTTTATTTCTGTGTAGAATGACTCTGCAAAAAGTATTTTGGGAAAATAATACAAAATTTGGCAAAGAAATAACTAACTTGAAAAAGCTTTCCCATCTGAATTTTGTAATACTTAACCAATTCTTACAGCAATGCCTTTCTGTTTAGGAAACATGATGAAGGTGCTGAGAGGCCATCCGAACTGGGTGTATGGCTGTGCATTCTCTCCAGACTCCTCCATCCTCTGTTCTGTTGGAGCTAGTAAAGCAGTATGTGTCAGAGTTTCTTGTTCCTTAATTCTCCTGAATTGTGTGCATAATCATTTTAAATCTAAGTAACGTTAAGCTTGTGCTCGGTGTCATGAACTTCTAATGTTTGATGATGTGAAAGTGCATGAAATTAAACTGGCAAATGGTGCATTGAGACCCTGATTTGTGAATGGAACTTGCACTGCTTTTAGTTGAAGAGGCTGTAAGTGTGGAGAAATAAGTCTGCACAGGGTCACGGCATAAAACAAAGACCACTAAAGCTGCCAGTGTTAAAAGATACTTAGATTAATGCATAAAACTATTTTGGTTTTGATTTTGTCCTTCCTATTTCGTGCTCAATGAGAAAGACTTCCCAAAGTTGGAGCAGTCAGGGCATCTCCTGCTGAACCAAAACTTTTCTCCCTGGTTTCCCCTACCAATGGCAGTAGTACCTAAGAGTTAGAGGGAAGAGGAGCACACTGGTTTTGCTTCCATCCTAATGCCCTGCTAGAGAACTGAAAGCAGTGCAGGTAATGCATGTATGCTGTAAGCTACTCCTAGCACTGAAGAGTTAGGGCAGACCAGAAAGGGAGTTCAGCCTGGTTGCAGGAGCTCTGTAGGCAGTGTAGTGCAGCCTCAGAAGCCCAGCTGAGGCACTGGCCATCACTCCTGTGGGAGTGCTCAGAGGCATTGTCCACAGTGGTGAGCACAGCCGAGCTCTGGGGTTTGGCTCTGTAGTGGAGCAGAGGGGGATGTGTACATTGCTGTCTGGAGGCTGTGTGTTTTCCATAAGCTTCTTGCTTTCCCTGTCACAGGTGGTGGCAGCAATATTGGTGTGATTGAGTTAAGCTGGCACCACTCTGAGGAGCACAGTGGTGTTGGCGGGCAGAGAGTGGCAGCTCTGGCCGCCAGCCCGGCGAGCTGTACCGTCTGTACCGTAGGACGAAGTAACCTTGCCCTCGGCTGCAAGGGGTCCTGTACGTACGCAGGTGCTGCTCCATGTCCACTGTCTGCTTGCTTGCTTTTTTTTTTTTTTTTTTTTTTATAATTTTTCACAGCAGTGAAACACACTGACTCCTCAAACTTAGTTTCCAGTTTTATAGAATGTTGGGGTCTCCTTGGAAAAATTAGTGAACGTGTTTATAACTGATTGTAAAATGGTTCAGAGTTAGGTGGTATGGGAGGCTCTAAGGCTGAGTTTGTTTTGGTCAAACATAAATTTATCCAAGTTGTCAGAATTTAACCTGTGCAGTAAAACTGTCAAGGGAAAAATCAAGGCTGCTAGTGAGCTCTTTGAGGGACATAATAGCTTTTGCTAAAGACTTAGATTCCTGTAAAACCATGCTAAAGTACATGAATAGTTCCTATTAAGTAATTCTGCACAGTCCTTATTTTGATAATATATAATATACAACTGCATGTAAAATACTGTAATATTCCATGAATTCTTACAATACACTGTGCAATTAGTTGGGTAAATTGTAATATTAATGTTGTTTGTTACTGTTGACTTGATTTTAAATGACTAAATTCTTTCTAATAATGTGGTTAGACTTCCCTGTTGTTTTGCCACAGACATAACTTTTGGCTGTGAAAATTCTTTTTGCTTGCAGTATCTGTTTCTCTTCCTAGGCTGACGTTGGTGATCCAAGCAATTGTAAACAAGTGATCTTAAACTCAAAGGGATGCCACTGGAGTAACAATATGTTAACCTTACATTTTCTGTCTGTATATTTCTTAAAATTTTGGTAGTTACTGAAAAGAGGGGACTGTAGAGTTTAACCCTATATATTTCTGAATATTTTAATAAAATAGTTTTGTAATATATGAATTTCAGTAAGCTACATGGTTAAATTGTGTTGCCTTTATCTTATATTTTGGCTTATTTTGTTAATAACATTTAACAAATTTGAGTTAGAACTTGCATGTCTGCTTTAATTATTTTTTAAAAAACCTTGATTTTAATCTGAATATGACACTGAGCGTATTTCTTAATTGTAGTAATTCATAATACCTGATTTTAGTATAATCCTAAATAAGACTAGTTATACTTAAAAAACAAATTAAATGCTTCATTGCCTCTCTGAGCAGAGCTATAACATCAGCTGATTTAATTGCAGGTTTTCCTCTGGGATATGGATAAATACTCCATGCTACGGAAACTTGAAGGCCATCACAATGATGTTGTAGCTTGTGAGTTCTCTCCTGACGGAGCGTTACTGGCTACTGCATCTTACGATACTCGAGTCTATGTCTGGGATCCACACATTGGAGTGATCCTTAGGGAATTTGGGTAAGTAAAGCACTCAAATCTGGAAACTATCTCCCAGAATGGACGTGGAAATGACCAGTGGCGATGGAAGTCCTAAAGTAGCAGAGGCTGGAGGTTGTTCTTCCATCTGAGAGCCAATTTACAGCACTGGTATTTTAATGTGCGTTAAGTTGTTAAACAAGGCTGAAGAGCACGCGGCAGTTCAGTCCCCACTGCCGAATCCGCAGTGAACTGGTCCAACGCTGTTTGTTTGTGAGTGCCTGAGCTCTGCTGTCCTGGCTGAGGCTGTGTCCCTGTCCCTGAGCGTGTGTCTGTCCATCTGTCCACAGGCACCTGTTCCCCCCGCCCACGCCGATCTTCGCGGGCGGCGCCAACGACCGCTGGGTGCGCTCGGTGTGCTTCAGCCACGACGGGCTGCACGTGGCCAGCCTGGCCGACGACAAGTGAGTGTGGGCATGGGGCGGCTGCCCCTCCTGCCTTCTGCCCTGGCACAGGAGCCTCTCAGCACTGTCACTGCAGTGCTCCACACTAGCTTCTCGTGCAGCATACAGGAAACACCAAGCACACTTAAAAACCAACTCTGATAACTTCTGTGTTGTCCTTCCCCCTCAGAATGGTGAGGTTCTGGAGAATTGATGAAGAATATCCTGTACAAGTTGCACCTCTGAACAATGGACTCTGCTCTACTTTCTCTACTGATGGCAGTGTTCTGGCTGCAGGGCAAGTATAGACTTCTTTTCCTTTCTAAAATATGAATGTAACACAAGAGATTGAAAACAGCAGTTCAGTGTTCTGAAAATCTTCAGTTGTGACTTGCAGTCTGGTGCTTCTGATTGGTACTGTTTGTTTAAACATGCGTGGAATAGCAGTAAAATCAATCAGCTGATAAACTCATTTCTTATCTTTAAAAATAAATATGTGAGAGACCCAAAACATGAGGATTGGAAGAAGCCCATCAGATAGCTGAGGGCAGTTGTTGTGTGTTAGGTGGCACAGCAGTAGCTGCTGGGAGATCTGCTCCCTTTGCATAGACAAGTTGCTTATTGTGCTGCTGCAGCTTAAAATAGGAACCGGAGTAAATCGGGATCCGGAAGCAGCTGGAACTGAGCACCAGCAAGTCCCCTACCTAGTCATGTGTATGTGAGTTGGTAGCAGGCTGAGCTGGTTCATGTGGAATAACCTGGAGGGTTTTGTGGGTTTTGTGCAGGACCCAGGATGGCAGCCTGTACTTCTGGGCGACCCCGAGCCAGGTGTCCAGCCTGCAGCACCTGTGTCGCATGGCCATCCGCAGGGTGATGCCCACCAGCCAGGTCAAGAACTTGCCTATCCCGGGCAAAGTGGTGGAGTTCCTTTGTTACCAGATCTGAGTTATTTGAGAAGAAAACAAACAACAAAACCAACAACTGGGAGGTGGCCCAGCTGCTGAAACTGGCTACAAACACTTTACAGAATCCTCAAACTGTACAGCCTTTAAGCTTAAAACTCTACAGGTTTTCAAGAGCTATTTAAAGTGGTAACCTAAATACTATTTTATCAAAATGCCTGACAGGTAATTTTTTTTACTATTTATAGAAAACACAGTAGAAGTATTCCTGGTGTTCTCAATTTTCTAAAATGTAACTGTGAAAACATGTACATATATAGACATAAGCTGCTACATGTTATCAGTGTACCTTTAAAAATTGCTTGTATGATTTTTCATGTGTCTCATGTATATATTGCTTTGGTAGAGCCATGATGCATCTGAGCTGTAAGTGGAAGGACAGCTGTTCTGGCACACTGAGGTAGGAGAACTATTGACTTACACAGCAGTTAAGCTTCCTTCTGTACATTGGTTGGGGTGCAGAAAGTTGCCCCCCAGGTCAGACTTTGTGCTAGTTTATATGTGAGAGGTACAGCTTTGTAGAGAGCAGTGTGTGGGGAAGGGCAGGAGGTTAAAAGGGGTGCAGTGTATCTGATGTAACCCAGGACCATGCCTGAGTCAGCTGAAGGCCTTATGCTCCATAGCAGCAAACCAGGTGAAATTTCAGTATTGGGCAGTGTTAGAGAACTATTTCCTTACATTTCTGAAAATCTGACTACTGTATTTTTGCCTGATACTGTGTCTGTAATGAGAGACATTTGCAGACTCAGTTTATTATCCTTTAACCCTATAATATCTCTTTGGGGGTGATTATTGGTTAATGGCCAAAGATAAGCAAAATACTTGGTTTTGCCTTCTGTTATTTATCTGTACCTGCAGATATAAAGAATGTATGCATTGCATAAAATGCCTGATTATATATATTTTTGTTGAATTTTGTATTAAAAACTTGTATAAAAGTTTTCTGGTGTCTCATCTGGTGACTGATTTATCAGCACTGTGTGGCTGCAGCGTTCCAGACTGAGCTGGTGAGGCCTGTTTTGTGCTCCCAGACACAGAGCTCTCTAAAGCCATGACAGTGTTATAGGCATGTGTGAGATGCAAATCTGCCTATTTAAGCGCCTTCGTGAGCTGAGCTAAAAGCTGGGCTTGCCATGAGCCTGTTTCTGCAAGATCACAGTTCCAGCTTTGGATCAGCAAGTAGGACTTCAGTGTGGGCTCTTGCAGGAGGGCCTTACTGAAGGGTCCCCTCGGGTTGTGTTCACCAAAAGCTCTGATGATTTATGGAAGTGGAGGAAGACAGCAGCATCCCAGCTCCCCCTTTCACCAGCTCTGAAAGCTGCTTCTGCCTGCAGGAGTTCCTCTGTTTGCTCTAACCTTTCTCCCAGGACACAAATGATAGTGTTAGACCAAGTACACAAGCTTTCCTCATTAGTGAGGCTATTTATAATAATGTACCACGTTTACAAGCCTCTTCCTGCCATGGTGGGACACCACAAGGTGAGGCCTGATCCCCAGCAGTTCCCAGCTGTGACCACAGCATAGAGCTGGGCCCTTCAGCAGGGTGAGGCACACGGCTCCTCCCAGCTGGTGTTCAGTTACCCCTGTCAGGGGGAAAGGGAACAAGCAAAGGACAGCACCATGGAGAAACTTCCTGGTGGCTGAAGCTCCAGTTTTCTCTGGAATGCTCTGAAAACTCTATTTTCCACATTCATGTATGGTTATTTTAGTTGAATCATGAGTGAATAACACTGCTAAGTATTGTGTGGGGTTGTTTCAGTGCTAGATGAGGACTTCCATTGGAGGGCTTTAGAAATAGGGTGGAAGAATCCTGTGACCTTTTCCTTATATATTACAATAATCTCATAAAGGACAGGGGTTATGTAAGATCCCATGGGAAATCTGGTAGAGGTGTCAGGCAGAAACTGTTTATCCAAGTAATTATTTCAGATTAGAACCACCTGAGTAAGGCAGGCAGAGGGTTTCTGTGGGATGCTGGCTTCTGCACAAGGACAAGTTTGTTTTATAAACACTGCTTCTCACCCAAATCCCACTGCAATGAGCTGGATCAGAACAGCCCTAATTATTGATGTACTAGAACCAAAAGAAAGCCAGAGTAAACTTGAGATAAGTCATGATAACACTGGTAGTTATCAGCAAGGTTATGCCTTGTGTAACCAGCTAATTCCAAACAAATTCTGGGGCAGATATGATTTATTTCTAACATGATATTAGAAGCTCCTGAATGCTCACTTTTATTACAGCTGGCTGAGTGCTTTGTTGCATCAAGGAGAAAAATATTTATTTAGGGGCTCTAATAAGAATTGCTACGCTGGGGTTCCCTGACAGAAATCATAACCCCTCTCCCTCTCTGAGTTCACTTCTCAGCCTATACAAACTCCTGCTGCCCCCTGCACACTAATGGGAGGAACTTCTCCCATTTAATTGGAGAGTTCTGCCCACTTCTTCAGGTGCTCCTCTCCCCTCCTGCTTCAAAAGGCAAGCACTTCTTTGGGAAGACTGTCTCAATGTGCTTCCTGATATAACAGCAATTGTAGTAAAACTTGTACCAGAATAAAGGCCAGGATGGAAAACTTAAACTGAAATCAGATGGGGAAAAATCAATCAGTGTACATTATTAACAGTGTAATTCAAACCTGGGGCAACTGCCCAGGAGCCATTAGGGTGTTTTGATGATATTTATTAATTATGATCAGCTCCTTGTGGTCACTGCAGAAGGAACCAGTCCAGAAGAAAGACTTAAAATATTGCTTCATCTTAATTGCATCAGAGGAAAGGAAAAAACCAAAAAAAACCAAGGTCCACTGCAGATAACAGCAGTGAGAAGAGTTTGGGCAGAACTTTGGTCCCGATGTGGCATGTCACAAGACTGAGATAGGTGATTGCTGCTGCCCCAGTCCAGAGAGCTGTGCTGGTTTCTGTGAGGTCGCTGGCATGGAAGGAAAAGCAGCAGCTGAGAAAGTGCCCTCCCTGCCTTCCAACAGGTCTGTGACACAGCCCCAAGGCCACCTGGCCTCCAAGGGAGGTGTGAACTTGCCACATGGTTTCCTTCACGCTGATCCCAGAAGTTCAGATAGTTCTGATCCTCAGGTGAAGCACCTCCAGCTGGCACACTCTGAGAACAAAGAGGAACCAGGGGTGGCATGCTGCTTCTGTGACTGTATAAATCAGCACTAAATCTGGCTGCAGTTTGCCATTTCTCTGACCTCAGTGCTCTCATGGATGAATTTGATCTGCTGCCTAGAGAATCCTCTCCTGACTCTACTCCAGCACAACATTACAAATAAAAAGCTAATTAAACAGAGTCCACCATGACAATAATCTGAGCAACAACTGACCAGGCTCTAATGAAGCATATTCATAGCAAAGGCTTGCAATAAAGCAAGGGAAGTTTGAGATACACACACGTATATCTCTGTGGGTCGATGTGGGGGTGAGTGCCTCCATCCATGTGTGTCTGTGTGTAACTCACACACAGTGTAACTCCCTGCCAGGGGTTACTCTGGAGCCTGGGAAAAGCTTGGTGCTTGCACAGTGACAACACTGCACTGGGTAGGCAGTGACTGGGAGGGCATTTACCTCCTGGGGGAAGGTGCAGAGGCCCCTTGGCATCCCCACGTTTATTGACTGTGTCCACTGGATCATGAGACATTAGAGAAGCTGGAAGTGGACTGACCTGCTCACAGCTTTGTGTTTGGTGAAGAGCTGCCAGGGTGGCATTTGGCCAACACAAGTGTTGCAGCTTCTGTTGGAACCCAAGATGTCCATCTGTGTGCATGGAGAACTTCTGAAATTACACTTTTCCTGTGGAGCTCTTTGCCCAAGGAAACTCCCCTGACCAGGGATCCTCATACATTGCCTGGGAAGACATTATTCTGTGCACTGTGCTGTGGTGAGAAGGGTTTCCTCTTTTTAGTATCACTTCCGTCTAGTAATTCATAAGAAATGTGATGTTGAGGGTTTTCTTTTTAGCCTATTTTTTCTGGAATCTATAATAGTTCTTGGCTTCAACAGCAGATATTATTAACTACTTATTATTCAGAAACAAAGCAGTATTCTGACTCACCAATTATCTTAAATCACACTTGAAACAAAACATAACTCAGTAGCATTTATGGAGAAATGTAAGGATAATAACGTTTGGAGTATTTATGGGAACATGGAAATGTTTGAATTATCTTCATTTGTGCACTACAGTAGCATCCAAGCCTTTAATAAAGAAGTCTCTCTAATCCAAACAACTCCTAAGTTAAACAGACAAGAGACAAAGATGTGAACAGAAAACATAATCCCTCACTTAGAGGTAAATAAATGAGGCACAGAAAGGGATTCTAAAGAAAACTGTGGCCAACCTCAGAATCTGTTTTTCCTCCCTGATGTGGTCAGAAAGTCCCTTTGGCACAGGCCTATCATGCTTTGCAAACAGATGTCAAATGTAAACGCAGTTCCTGATGGTCAGTGTGCAGGGCCTGCTCCAGAGGCTTGCCTTCATTCAGCACAGATGCAGTTCTGCTGCTGCCTTGATTTTCTCTCTTCAAGCTCTCTCAAACTCTGGTCTTGTGGTTTCACACCAAGTACCAATGCTCTTAAATATTCAATTTCCAGAGCGAAGTGATCTGAGCTGAATCCCTTCTCAAAGCAAGAGGAGAAAAATTCTGTTGTATTTCTAGAGAGATGTTTGAGAACAAGATCTCTAATTAGTTCTGTTCTTTCCTCCTGGAAAGCTGGAATTGGTTTGGTTTGTTGCTGTACCCCCGTGCCTGGAGAGAAAGGCCTGGGAGGGCAGGAAGGGGAGGAAACCCAAACCCCTTCCCCAAACCCCAAATCCTTCACCGGCCCCAAATGCCGGGAGGGGCTCCGGGCGCGTGCGGGCACCTGCCGGGTGTGCGGCGCCCTCTGCCGGGCACGCGCGGCTCTGCACACCTGGGCATGCGCAGTTCTACACATCTGGACACGCGCGGCTCTGCACACCTGGGCACGCGCGGTTCTGCACACCTGGGCACGCGCGGCTCTGCACATCTGGGCACGCGCAGTTCTGCACACCTGGGCACGCGCGGCTCTGCACACCTGGGCACGCGCGGCTCTGCACACCTGGGCACGCGCAGTTCTGCACACCTGGGCACGCGCGGCGCTGCGCACCTGGGCACGCGCGGCTCTGCGCACCTGGGCACGCGCGGCTCTGCACATCTGGGCACGCGCAGTTCTGCACACCTGGGCACGCGCGGCCCTGCACATCTGGGCACGCGCAGTTCTGCACATCTGGACACGCGCGGCTCTGCACACCTGGGCACGCGCAGTTCTGCACACCTGGGCATGCGCGATTCTGCACATCTGGGCACGCGCGGCTCTGCGCGCCTGGGCACGCGCAGTTCTGCACACCTGGGCATGCGCAGTTCTGCATACCTGGGCAGGCGCGCACGCGCAGTTCTGCCCACCTGGCCACGCGCCCCGCCCCGATCCCGATCCCGGTGCCGATCCCTGGACTCCCGGCTGCGGGCAGGCGGCCGTGGCGCTCACCGCTGGCTCCCCGTGCTCTGCTCGAAGGCAGACCCGGAGGCCAGGGAGCGGCTCCTCCAGCCTGCAATAACCCCCACGGCAGTGTCTGCAGCGGGATTCACAGCTTGGCCCGGGTTTGGAGGGGAGATTCCTGCAGCACGTCCACTCTGTGTCATATCAGTGCCTTGCTTCCTGCTGCAGGTCCAATTTGTCAGCGTTAGAGAAAGAAAATGAGCTGGCTGGGAATTTCTGTCTCATCAGGGCGCTGTGCTCTCATCAGTGTTCGCTGCAAACAGCAGCACCGAGCATGAAAGAGTTCTGCCAAGGCTGGGAGACAAACCTCGGACTTCTTTTGTTTCTCCTGCTTTAATTAGAAAAGAGCCAATGCATGAAACACAAGGAGTGCCCGAAAAGCAAATAAATGTAAGCCTTTGATGCTTTCTTTCCCTGAACACACACCTCTGTCAGCTCTTCAGCCTCTCATCCCTTCAGAGGCTAAAGGTCACAGGGGCCCCCTGTGAACTGCTGCCCTGCGAGAGGAAGAGGAAGGAAGTGACAAATTAGCTTGGCTTTCCAGGCCTGTCTTGATCCACTGGTGTGAGTCACCAGGCGTGACAGCAGTGGCTGCACCCTGGCATCCATCAACACTGGGTTTCCTCTGCTGGAGCTGCTCACGGCCGTGGCTCCCTGGGCCTGTGAACAGTCCTGCAGCTCCTTGGTGGGGCTGCACTGCACAGTCCTTTCACTGGGGAGTGGCAGCAGAGTTCCAGCTACAGCTGCTTATTCTCATCGCTTCTGGGAAGATCAGACTGACTCCTGGCTTAAGGAAGAGTGGGAAAACTGCTCTTTGAGCAAGTAATAAAGAATTGCTTTCTGAAACTGTCCCAAACACAATAAAGCTGCCAGTCACCACTTCAGAGGCTTCCAGCTTCAGAACAACTGTGCCTTGGACATTCTCACATTCCATTTACTCCTGCATGTCACGACCCTCATGGCCTGGTTCATAACACATCCCAGCATCACCTGCTTTGACACCAGAACACCTTTGGGAGGCGGAGAAATTCTGGAATACGTTTGAAACACAGAGGAGCTGGGTACTTTACCCACAGTCACACATAGAGTGTCACACCAGAGATGTAAGCACAGCTTTGCTTGGTTAAAACTCCATTATGGAGGTGTGCATTTTCTTTAAACCCAAAAGAAATGAGGCTGCCTGCTGGAAAGAGAAGGCAGCATTTTAATGAGCCCTCTTTCTCAGCAAATGTGCTAAGTATTTGATAACCCTTAATTTATTAATTCAGAAAAAGAATTAACAAGATTAGCTAAAGTACTTAGTCGACTAATAAAATGTCAGGACCTATGGAAGACACTGCTCTCCTTGGCCTTTTTATTGAGGCACAATAGTGGTCTCCACCATTTCTTTTATTACTTAGAACTTTTGTTTCTGTTCTTGTGCTCAGGACTTGCTTGCTGGGCCAGAGAGACCTGCTGTGTCTACTGGAGGTCAGTTTCTTTAAATAAAAAAGTAATCCAGATCAGTGTGGGATTACAGGGCATGAAATCTCCTCATGGCTAAGCAGGGTCAGCGTTCTTGCATTGCAAAACTGCCCTGAAGTTTCAGTTTGCAATAAAATGCCTGGCTCCTTGCTGGCTGCTGTGCTCCCCTCCCAGCACTAAGGCTGAACTCAGCACAGACCATGGTCCAGCCAAAGCAGTGTGCTCCACATCCCCCAGCATCCAGCAGGCACCCAGAGGAGCTATTTTCATGGTCTGCCAGAAGCAGGAGCATTCTGCTCAGACTGAGGCTCAGCAGAGGCACTGTTCAAGCAGTGTTCAGAACACACTTCAGGAAGAATCTCCCCATCAGGATTCTCCAGCACTGACACAGAGCAGGTTTAACTGCAGGGTCCCCACAGAAGTGTGGCTGCACAGGAAAGGAGGGATGCCAGGAGTGCCCGGGGGCACAGGACAAGTGTGCATTGTGGCTGCTGAATCTGCCTGCTACAAAGAGACTCCTGCAGAGCCCTGCATGGCTGACAGCTGGCCACCAGCCTGAAGTGACTTCAAAGAGCTGAGCTGGGCCCAAGAGACCAACATCCTCTTCCTCTGACAACACCTGGGCTTAAGCAGCAGCCACCCCCACGAGTTCCTTTTCCAGAACAGAGATGCTCTGACCTACACAACAGGGGCTCCAGACAAAGCTGCACCAAGAACATCAAAGTCAATTTCTACTGGCAACTGAGCCTTTGAGGAGAGTAGGATACTGCAATGCGGGAGATTAGCAATGATTTTAGAATAGCTGCATTTAAAATAAAAATAACAGCTTCAACGACAGGAAAACAAGGAAGGGAAAGACCTGAGACCTAAGTTCTCCAACAGAGACTATGTTACTGCACAGGACTCCAGTGATAAGACCCAATTCCACAAAACAGCCACCTGAAACAGTATCTCATTGGCATTGTTACTGTGTAGTTGAGATGGTCTGAGGTCACTCCCCACATTTACCTCCCCATTTCAGCTCTCTGTAGGGGTGTACTGGGTAGGTGGAAGGATAGGCACCATTCCCTTCAGGTTGCTCTCAATCACTAGGAATGTATTTAATTTCATCATGCCCACAATAAGAAACCATACACTCTCACAGGCTGTGAGAGAAAGAAGATTTGACAAAGATTTATGCAGTGAGTCTGTTAAGAAATTATACACACCTCTGCAATTTTATAACACACATGAGGATGGGTTTTAAATGTTTTGGGGCAAGAATGATTTTCTTGTTCTGGATCTGTCCCTAACTATATTCCTTAGTGATTCAAACAGCAGGGAAGGCAGACCACAACTGAGGCTCCCAGGGCAAAGCCATGAATAAATGCATAGCACAATGAAAAGCAGAATATTTAAGTTCATAAATGATAGGCCCACAGGAGATGCAGGAGGCTTGTGTAAGCAGGCCTCGATGTGAGGGGAGCAGCTTGCATTTGTCCCCACTGTAAATGTTCCTCGTGCATGAAACAGCCCCTGGACACAGGGGGCAAGAGGACAGGGAGCACAGGGGGGTGGCTCTCAGCGTGGTTATGCTGCTGTTATTCTGCAGGACTGCTCTTGATTGATGTGCATCAAAAGCACGCAGGTCCCTTATCTGGGCAGAAGGATCTGTCTCCAGGCTGTTCTACAGAAATCACATCCGTGGCTGCACGATTCCCTCTCTCGCCTTGACAGGCGGCTCGGGCCGGGGGAGCACCAGCGTGTGAAGTTAATCTAACGAAAGTTAATCTAACGAAAACAGCTGTCTCCGGCAGGATTACCGATTTTCAGTGCCTGCGATGCTCCGCAGCTCCCGCAGGAGCCCCGGCCCAGCGGCTGCAGAGGGCACCAGAGCGCCGGGCAGGTGCCGCTGCAGCCCGGGCTGCGAGGGGACGAGGGACAGACACGGGACAGCCCAGGGTCCCCGCAGCGCCCCGAGAGCGCCGGGCAGCACCTGGGCAGCCCCCCAGTGTGGCATGGGCACCCCGAGCCTGCCGGGGGAGCCCCCCTCTGTTACCTCAGCACCATCTGGCGTCGCTGCTGCTGCTGCGGAACCAGGGCCGGCGCCGCTGTGCCAGGAGGAGAGCAGGGATTTACAGCCCCGGGGGAACGGCTTCATCTGGGTACTGGCTGCACGCCAAAACAACAGCAATAAACACATTGGCCCAACAGGCTCCGTTTCTTACTTAAGTAATTTCCCGGACTGGGAGAAAATGCAGAATTGCACAATGATCCTGGGCAGCTGTTTTCTCCCTCTTGTGTCATTTCAAGGCACAGGGGATGTCACTAAAAGTGACATAAAATGCTGAATTTCAGGTGTGACCATATTTTTTGGCTTTTGATAAATTCAGTGAGTCTGTGTCCCTCCCTGGCTCACAGGAGCATGCTCTGCATGTAACTGGGGGAGAATGGCATAAAAACCACGCCTTGGTTTGGGCAGAAACAGCATTGGTTTAGACAAAGTCAGCTGGGAGCTTTTGCAAGACTTTGAGGCACTGGATGAAGTCCACAGGGAACAGGAAATAAGCACTACTCTAACATCAGTGCTCCTTGTTAGCAGCCTTCACTGCGAGCTGGCAAGTGTTCTGAAACTCCTATTACAGCACAGAGGTGTTCACATTCCTTTATCCCAGCATCTTTAAACAGCCCCATTCTGTGCAAATATTGTTGACCATTTTACTGTGATTTCCAAGCGCTGAGATCTCAGCCCTGCACAACCCAAACATGTCAATATTTCAGATTTTCACCTGAGTTTAGCAAATATGATCCTTCATTCCCAGTGACAGAAAAGCACTGCATTTTCTCTATGACCTCATCACTGCTCTCTTCCTGACATCACTGCAGAACAGTTGTCTGAGTAACTCGATAAGCCCTCCAGGGCTGGGTTGTTGGGGTTTATTTTTCCCACTTTTAAATCGGTAAGAACTCCATTGTTGCTACAGATAAGCAGCCATTTGGGGTTATTTGAGTGCAAACTGCAGATAAGAGAGTGTCTCCTGAAGGCTTTTGTTGTCTCTTTTTGCCAGCGGCTTTTTGTTTCTCCTATCTTTATGTATAAGCTCTCTGAGGTTGTTCTGTGTGTGAGGGAAAGTACAGCGATCACAACTGCTTCCACAAGTGGTTGTACTGCCCTTGGGACTCCCAGCCTCAGTTTGCTAGTCTCACTTCCATGGTGAGGCCATTAGAACGTACCAACTGAAACACATCTTCCACAGCCCAGGTCAGGAGGATTTAACGTGTATAATCACTTGGTTTTTTCCTCTTTGCCAAATAATTTCAATCACAAAACTGGTATGAAGAGCTGACCTACAAGCACTGTTTCTGTGTGCAGATAAGCTTCTGCTGGAGTTGCAGCAAAATACTCTGCCTTTCATCACAGTTTTTGCAGCTCTCAAGAGCAGCAGGGAGGTGTTGAGACCATCCAGCACACATCTGGAGAGCCCAGCTCAGAGCCTTCTGTGACACCCCGACTGCATTCCTGTTCTTTGCTATCACAGCCCCAGGTAACAATCAGAAGGGAGTGCCCAGTCACGTGAGGGATGAGCCAGTCCAGCCTGTTTCCTGATTTTCAGGGTCAACAATTTCTTATATCATTCCACATTTACAGAGCATTTCCCAGATGAAACAGCTGCAGTCCACTTTTCAGCTCTGCCACAGATTCACTCAGACACTTTCCTCCCTGCCTTTCCCAGGTCCTGAAGGACTTTGAACAGCACTCATGTCAAAAGACAAGTTTAGGGCTTGCCTACTAGGGCTTGCCTCCAAAAAGTACTCTACATAGCAGTCATCATGATAAATTACCTCTAATAAAATAACCAACCTTCTCCAAAACGTTGTGAAAGAGACAGTTAGGTAAGTTCTATCAGCCCCAGTTTACAAGGAGATCAAAGGATCACCTGTGAGATGTGCCCAGAGCTACATGTGGCACACAAGGAGGAGGCAGCCAGTTCTGCCTTCCTCTCCTCTGCTGTCCTCTCCAGAGCATGCTGCCTCCAAACCCAGCCTTTGGCAGCACAGCCTCTCCTCAGAGCCCCCTTTTCTTCTTCTTTCTACATGGTAGATTTTGCTTCTTTAACTTGCAGGAAGAGGCACCTGAACTGCACTGGTCTCTGAGGGGCCCACCCTCGTTCCAGGCTGCTGCACCACTTACTAACCTTGCCTTGCACCTTGGTGAGGCTGTCTAGGATGACCACTTCATCCTAGAAAATGATACCCTGGGGGAAAAAAATCCAAACCTAGCAAGTGTCTACTATTTCTGCATCTCCTGGGAGTCTTACTATTTCTTCTTGTGGTGTATTTTCAATTTCTATGCATGCAACTACCTCAATCCATATACCTTAGAAGCACCTGTTAGAAAGAAAGGGTTAAATACAAACAGTGTGTGCAGCAGATGTGCATTGGGATGACCTTGCTCAGTATTACCCCTCTCCATTATTCACAAGCTCCTACCAGTCTGGTCTCAGCAGGGATACCGTATGTGGGATTAAAGGAAGAAAGGAAACAAGAACCAAAGTCAGGTTTCCCTGGCAGCACAGTTTATGTGCCTTCCTAATGTGCTGCTTTATCTGTCTAACTGAATAGCAATAGCTGCTGCAGAAGAGAAAAATAAATTATGCCTTAATTAGGCACTTCTTCGTTACTTTTCTAGTGTCCCCAGGGAGGCAAGGCTGTGTCATTCTAACTCCATCCATTTAGGAAAAAACCCCAGGTACACTTGGGACCCTTGGGAACATTCTGGAAGGCATGAAAGCATCTGGCACACCCAGCACTCTGCAGTCCATGTGGGGATTTTTCACTTGCCCAAATGCAACCCTCTGTGTTCTTTTCTCAGCTCAGCTGCTAATGCATAACTTTACTTTTCCTTCCCCTCTGTAATTCCCAATTGATTCTCTGGGAGCAAAGCTACTGTGTTTGGGAATGTCAGATTATGCTGATTGCAAGAGCCTGGATAACCTGACTGAGGTAACAAGCTCCAAACAAAGCATTTCTAATGGGAAAGACGTTGCTGAGAACCTTTCTGTGGTGTCTAATCAGCAGTGAGTTCATACTACAGCTTGGCACTTCCATCATAAGATTATTTTCCCCAATCAGGCAGGGATTTAATTATCACTAATACCTTTACCCTTCTATGACATTTGTTTGAAATAAATAAATAGTTTATTAGGGAGTCACACAAGCTGCCTTGCTGTACCAAATACTTTCCTACGGGCAGCCAGCACAGCATGTGGAGCAGAACTCTGCGTGCCCCAGCTCCATGCTGAGAGCACAGAACACCCCTACCTGCACACCTCGTGCCCCAGGACAGTCACTGGTTTGGACTGGGAGCTGTCTGTGGAATGACTAAAGCAATCAGAAGCCAATCTGGATTAGCCCCTCTACACATCACTGTGTGGAAAAAGAAGTGCATTAAGCCTGGCCCACTAAAGCCGGGTCAAAATGCTTTGACCACATCACAGTAGCAACACTCAACAAGGCAAAATGTCTCCTGTCAGAGGCTATTGCCAGCCCTCCCTCACTGCTGCACCAAGCCAAGCAGCAGTTTGTTCTCCTAGCACAAGCTGACCTCCTGTGCAGCCAATCTCTGAACCGCATTGTGTGAGGAGAGGGAGCTGGCAGCACTGAATGATGCAATCCTGGGAGCGCACGGGGCGTTAGCGCTGCCGGCTGCACCCGTCCTGCTGAGCTGGGAGGCTCGGGGCTGGCACCCACCTTTGGGCTGGGAACTCTTTGCAGATGGCTGTGCCTGCTCGGCAGAGGGCAGAGGCAAACCCCAGCGGGGACTCCCAACACCTCTGCCCTGTGGCAGAGGGGAGATGTGAGCACAAAGGCACCTGCAGCCCCGGGGCTGCTGTTTGCCACACGGGCCACGGCTGGTGAGCCCAGCTGGGCAAGTTCCTCTAACAACTGGTGACGGTGGAATTTTCCCAGTTTGAAGGGTACCAAAGAGGTCAGGATGTGGAGGGAGTAAGGGGAGCATTGGCTGAACTAAAATTCCCAGCCTCACAGAACAGGTGATCAGCATGACATCTAGGACAACCAACAACTGCTAAAATTCAACAGATTTCTCATTTTTTAACAGAAATGCAGAATGGAAAAGGACCACATGGGTTCTTTCATAGCTTGAACATCTACATAAAATTATCAGCAACTCTTAACATCCTGATTATCCTTCATGAAAATACTTGGATGCTTGTGGGTTTGATATTTCTGATTTCCTATTTTAAATGTGAATTTTTGGGGGTAAATGTAGTGGGCAAAATCTGACCTTTTGAAAAGGGAAGCGCAGATGTGGATCACATCGACCCCTTTCATCTTCTGAGTTTAATTCCTCAGTGCTCTCCATGGTTTAAACAGACATGTCAGACAGAGGAAACATTCTCATCTCTGGTTCATTGGGGAGGCAGATGATTTGCCCATGGCTATACTTTCTAAAAGAGCCAGGAACTGAACCAGACTGGTCCACTCTCAGTGTGTCAACCACAGGGTCATCATTCCCTGCCTTGAAATGGTTTCTGAAATCATGCACTAAAGTATGGATATGGACTTCAAACTAACTCTGTGCTTATGCAACATTCTGAATACAACCACTTTCCTGCACTGAGCCCTCTGTCCTTATTATGATCAAGCACTATGGTCTTGTCAGGCCATATTCCCCCTCAGAACCAGTGGGACCTGCACCCTTTGCATGGCAGAAGCAGCAGCCAGGGACAGCTGCCTTTTCCTTAGCTGCTGAATTCTGCCATTCTGCACTCAGAGCAGGGGTAAAACATACAAGCTCCTGGATCAGAGAAAACTAAACTCAAGTATGAGGGAAAGTGGTAAGGGTTTACTTTGTCCTTTCCTGTCCATTTGTCCACCATGAATGCAGAAGGTTTCCTATTTGGTGCTGTGGAGTAAGAGCCAGAATTTTTCAAAACTTTGGCTCAGCTCCTGCCAGCATTCAAGTTCTCTTATCTTGCTTCCGGTGCAAACTATTTCCAGAGACGGTGCTATTGAGAAAGTCAATGACTGTGATGGAAACTGAGGAAGAAGAGTGAGCAGAAAATCAGGAGACTGAATTCAAATGCTGACAAGAACCAGCCAAGACCATTCTCTCCTCAGACACTCTCAGCAAGATCAGGGTGTGCACTCGTGCAGAACTGGGGCAGCTGAGCCCCAGCATGCTGGCAGTTACTGACAGTTTCTCCTTTCAAAATGAGAAACTCAAGTCAACAGTTAACGTAACAACCTATGCCCATTTGATTTGACAAAGACTTTTACTGTGTTTGAGTAGACTGCAAGTATGTGGCTCACTGTTTTCTCTGGCATCATCAGAAAAAGGTTTGTCTGCTTGTGTGTTTGTTCTTGGTGGATAGTTTGGGCAGCATCTATCTCCTCTGTGAGAAGTTAAGCATATGCATGAAGCTCTGAGCCCCCATTTAAAGGAAGATTTGCACAGTCCTGCACAGAAAGTTTGGGCTACCATACTCCTCACACTCATGCTATGCATGCTATTAGCTGGTTAATTAATGGGTGCACTAAATAGCTTATGTATTGTATGAGTGCCATAATCCACAGCCTGAACTGTACACAGAGTTCAAGCAGGGATTAGGACAGTACATGCCCTTAAAGGTGAGGTGACTTTCAACAGAAAAAAGTAAGCCAGAAATATTTCTTTGCTGAGAACCAAGGTGTACAGAAGCAGCCTAAAGGTATTTTAAGGACATCTCTTTTTATGTCTCTTTCACCTGACAAACTCCAGCTGGACCAAAATCGTTCACTATTTATAAGCATACCATCAAGTGAAGACTCCTGGTACAAATGTCTAGTGACTGTCCACACCCTAATGGGATGGGAGTATCATTCTGTGAATACAAACAGAACCTTGCTGGCATCTCTTCACACCACCACAGTCAAGGCAACAAAAATTTGCAGCTCTCAAGGGCTCACAAATCAAGACACAAACCTCCTTTATGTCATGAATTTGGCCTACAAATTGTCACAGAATAATAGGGGGCAGGTTTTTTTCTTTAACTTCAGAGCTAAGAGTGCAGATTCTTCCTGCTGCTTTTGTTTTCTTTGTAGTCTGACTTGACCTGTCCCTCCAGGCTTTGTTTTAAAAAACTGCAATTGTCCAGTGGATGCACAGTCACTGTTTCTCTGTGCCCTTCAGTATTTTCCTCCTAAACTTGAATTTCAAGCCATTGGCTACCTTGAGACCTGACCCAGTTTTACACAGCATGGCACACAGAACCCTTGTTCCCAGGGACTGACACTGACTTGAACAGAGCTTTGAGCACAGCTTGTCTTGCAGCTGTGGTCTCTGGAATACAAAATTAAAGGAAAGGGTTAAGTTTTTTAGCTAGTTCTGAAAAATAGGGTGCCACTGTGAAACAGAAATAAAATGAGAATGAATCCAGACTGCAGTTTTTTAGGATACGCAGTGTTTTCTATAAATCTCATTTTGCATCTTCCCTTTAAATCCCACTCTGTCTTTAACATATATTACAACATATATACAATTCTGTTCTACAGAATTCTCATTAAGCATAATTAAGTAATGTCATGAAATCTAGCAGATCAGAAACCAAGATTTTCCTTTTAAATATGCTTCTCTCCTAAACAACTTAGCACTATTGTAATCACTGTGAACAAAGAAAAACTGCCAGACTCTAATCAGCACACAGCAGGGATGGGTCGTGGACACATTTATCTTCCTTCTCACAAGCCTCCCCTGGATAAAGGAAATGCCCTAATACTCAAGGCATCTTGGACACCAGATGGCTGATTATTAGACATTTTATGAAGAGGAAGGAAGTAAAGAGAAACAGCCTGAATTTTCATGGTACTGTAGGGATAGGGGAAAGGAGGGTGGAACAAGGACTTAATCCAAAACTTACTGGCTGGGAAGATACTGATTTCAAAGGACTTTGAATTGGAAGGAACAACAGATCTGTGTTTGTTTTTCCTTCTGCAGATTAATTCTCAACTCATCAAGAGTGAGAATGATTGATAGTTGCATAAAATGTCCTTTCTATTATCATACTCTAAGGACTTCCTGCTGAGCCATTTTTTTTTGCAGTGGACAGGTTTACGTTTCTAAATATTCTTCGCAATGTTGCAAGCTTTCTTTAGACCGTCTGCAGGCTTTTCACAGACTGGTTTCCAAGAGCCTGACTCAGTAGAGCAGGATCAGGCTGTGAGACCAGGAGGAACAGCAGAACACACAGGCAGTTGCACGCAGAATTCTATCTCCAATGAAGGAACGCCACAGGCAATGCCCCTCAGATGCATCAGGGCAGTCCCTCCACTCATATCATTTGGCCCAGCCTCTTTTACAGTATCCCCATGTTTAGAAACCTGTAGAACTCAGCTCCTTCCATTTTATCTACAGCAGAGTTCTTGCAGCTCTTCCAAAACAGAGCTGTCAGTGTATGCAAGCTCTCCCCAGGGACCACTACGTAACTGAGAGCTACAAGATATGCACCATAATGCTTCAGAAAAAGATATTTCCTGGATGTTTCACAGGTGAAAGATGGCAATATATCCTCCCAGGTCCCATCATGCACAGCAGAGTGATACAGCTACATCAAACGTGCAGGTGGATCTTGGGAAGAATGTGGATATTGGATCTAGTGGTCTTTGTGGTGCTGCTCCTCCCATGGAAAGGGATGTGGATTATCCAGCAGACCCTGATGATGCCAGGACAGCATTCCTGCTAGGTATGTAATGAGAGACATAATGTAGTGCTTGAGAAATGCCTGTGGTCACCCCACTTGTGAGGCACTGCACACACAGCTGCAGAGGAAGGGTTGCAGAACTGGAAAGGAGGCCTCCCACAGAGCAGGACAAGAGCTGGTGGTAAAATCTCCACACAGAAGTGGCTGCATCAGGAGAAGTTGGGGTTTTTTTTCCTTCTTTCACCAGAAAAACTGGCATTGATTCAGAGCTGCCCACAGACATAGGGCACGGGGGTGGGAGGAGCTTGTTCTCATTTTGCTAATCAACATAACTCGGTTGGCAAAGCCCGAGTGCAGGACAAGCCTCAGCGGGCTGCAGAGCAGAGCCTGGGCCCGGGGCCCTCCCAGAGGGCTGTCACATGAAACGGATCGCAGCACGGGAAGAATGGCAGCAGACAATTAACCCGCCCAGCTCCTCTCCTTTATTTAAACACCAAGAAAGGGCTCTGGGGAATGAAGCTAATAGCCATGTGGAGTCCCAGCTCCAGAATCATAATGATGGACCTGGAGCCTTTTCTCACCCAGATGAAAGAGGGGCTGTTGTGCTGCAGTTCACAGCGTGCTAATGACAAATACAACTAAAACCTTCAGCCTGTTTCAGACTCAGGCCTGTAATCTCCTTATGCAATACACTTGACAAAGCTCTCTTGTGGAATATGAGCCTGCTTTTTCCACCACAGTATATACCCCCTCCCTCACCAGACTGCGCGCTACTGGACTTGATTCATTTAATTATTTATTAATTATTTTTACTCTGAGAGCATTTAACAAAATAAACAGGTTATTTTGCTGCAAATAAAACAAACATCAGGAAGCTCGTCTTGCAGGGATATGCCTGTCTAAGGGGAAGAGCAGCAGCTCACCTGCTGCATTGTTCTGAGAGGTAAAGCTGCCTAATTATTTTTATTATCCCTGTGTTTTTTCATTAACCAAATATTTGTCTTTTTGCCTCACACACATATCTAATGCCAATATACAAATTGCACAAGGGGATTATGCCAGCATGAGTCAATCCAGGGTGTGTTTATCCTTGGAGAGACATAAGCCTCTGTTTCTAAAGGCGGGTGTTTCTTATCCTTGTTAGACCTATGAATATCTTTCGCCAACAAAATTTGTCACTTTTCACTGTTGGCATGTCTGCTGCTAGAACAAACCCCACGGGCTGGCAGGGCTCCAAGTGGGGTGGGGGCTAAAGCCTCTGGGCCTGTAATTATTGAGTATTTATATTACAGCAGAGCTCAGAGGCTTCTCGCTGAGATTCAGGCATTGCCGTGCAAGCAGAGAGTAAAAGACTCTTCCTGCCCAAACAGTTTATTTTACTGGTGATAAATAGCAGACAAAAAGGCAGCACTATTGCAACACAGCTGATGCTAAAGAAAGACTGCAAAACCCATGAGACTACTCTAAAAATAAATGTTGGGGGTTTTATTTGTTTTATAGACAACTAAAATTCTTATGTTCTTAAAGCTAGAACGTTTCTGGTTGCTGTAACAGCTGCAATGCTTGTTTACTCACGTGACTCCAGAAGGTAAGATGAACACATCATTTCGGTCCTCCTCCTCCCAGTCCCATCTCAAAGTTTCTTTCTGTTGAAGGGGAAGTGAGCAGGGGGTTGGTGGTGCTTAGCTGACAGCTGGGGTTAAACCACGACACCTGTCCACAGAAAACACTGAGTGAAGCTACAGAGCAGTTTCTTCTGCCTTCCACTTGTGGGGCAGAAATTCCCTCAAGATTGCCCAAACACAACTGTTTTCCCCACCCATGAAAATTATTTTTAAGAAAAGGAGTAGTGTTTAATTTTCATATCTTTTCCTCCATTACTATCAGCATACAGTTCAGCTTCCTGTATCTATCCCTGACTCACTGGGATCCACCATTGCCAAAGCTGTGGATTTGCTGGTCCATCCCTTGCATTTGACTGTGCCATTTGACACAGACAGCTGAGCAGGAAAAAATCCATGGAAGAAGCGGACTTAGACTAAAATTCTTCCTAAAGGTGAAGGTCATATACTTGTGTGAACTGGTTTGGCTCAGTTGCAAGGCATGGAGATATCTAAACTGGGGAATGGTGAGGATTTGTTCTGGGAACACCATCTCACCATCCTCACTTTCTCTGTATATCCTAACAAGAATATCCAGCAGCATGTCTAAAAATAGGACTTAAGTTTCTCAGCTTCCCAGCAGAGGAGCATGCCAGAGCTACTGTGTATTCCTGTGCTGTGCCGGGGAGAGGAATACTCCTATGGCTGTGTAGGAGGAAGCCTTTGAGGGGAAAATCACCGATAATAAAGGCCTCTTTTATCTGAAATACCTAACATTTCAGCTCTTCAAATCCCAACACTGCATTTTCTTAAAACAGGTCTCTATTATGTGTTAAACACATCAAATAGAGCAATTCAGTCTCATCATCTAAATTCAGTGTTGTGATAGCTGAATGAAATTGGGGCAAGATAGCTAAAAAGGTAATAGAGGCTTTTCATACAGGCAGCATGTGAAATGCATCAGTGCTTTTCTTTCTCCAGGAACAAAAAAAAAAGGTATTTTTCCCCAGTGAGCTTATTTTACTGAGTCCAAGACCATTGCTACGGTCCAGGATTTCCAGGGGTGCTTAGCAAGGTTTGGGCTTTATTGAGGTAGCTAGAACCTGATCTGTGTGGGCAAGGGAGATGAGGGCAGTGGGGAAGAGAAATCTCCTCAATCCTTAGGCCTGTGGCTTAACCAAGGACTTATCAGTTTTCTCCAATCCAGTTCAGGCATTCCATATTTTATTGTTGTTTTCAAAACTATTGGTTTTCGACAGGGTGGCAAAAAAGGCCACTGTACAATGAAGTTGACAATGCGGGTACGGTTCACTCAATTCAAGAAAAAAACAGTTGTTTTAGTCTAGAGAATGCAGTTCTTATGTTCACCCTACATAAACTGTACATTAAAAGAAAAATTCTAACAGGTGCATCAACACATGTGTAAAGTACAACATGAAACATGTCACTTTCTGAAATCTCTGGGAAAAGAGCTCATTCAGTGTGCTCACACGGTCCTTCTAGCACGGCCCAGCCATGGTATTTCTCTTTGCAAACCCTCAGATAAGCAGTGCTTTTACCCCATCTCCTTATAGACAGAAAGCTGTGGTTTCAGACAAACTACCAGGACTGCACACAGAACTGTGGTGGAAGAGCAGCCTGAGCTCCTGGGAAGGCGCCAGCCCCACAACCTGCGATGCTGAGCGATGCTGAGCAGGGATGGATGCAGAGGCAGTGTTTAGTCAGCACATTCTTCCCGCAGGCCCAGGGGCAGCCCTGTGTGCTGGGACTGGAATGCTGCCCACGGATGGCAGCCGGGTAATGAGGCCGGCACTCCCAGCACACAAACACTGCAGGGAATGCCAAGTATTCTGTGATGCACGGCCCACAAGTTTCCTAGGTTGCTTTCTTATGCAATGCGCTCGGCCTCTTGTCTGAAAGCAAATGGATATTCTCAGGTGGGTAGCAGCAGAGAATGTCTATGAGAACAATAGCCTGTTAATAACATGCCCGAGTACCACAGTCACCTGTATTTGAATATTTCAACCTGTCAGAGTCCTAGAAATAAAAATTTCCAGTACTAAATTTCCAGTGCTTCTGAGCGCAGACAGGGTAGATAAAGGCTTTTTCACAAGGTCAGAAATATGGAGGTAATAAGCAAAGTTACTTTCCTAAAACCACAGACTCATCAGATGGCAAACTAATTAAACCCTAATCCAGCAAAGCCCTTATTGCGTATGAAATTTACAGCATGTGATTAATGACAATGAAATCAAATACTTAACCTGACCCACATTCTTAAGAAAATTACTAAACAGCATATGCCACACTACTTGATGCAAATCCACACAAACTAATGTGGATACCAGTATTTATTTAACCATGAGAAAAACAGCACAGTGTCAGCTGCTTTGCCCTGCTCCACTGCCTCATGTCCTAAATTCAGGGTTTTTTTTTTTTCAGATGTATTTAAGCTTTTAAAACCTGGTATCAATTTAGTGCAAATTAAGGAGGCTGTCTTCTTCTGTCAGTAAGGTACAACCTAACTGCCTCTCTGGATCCCTCATGTCAGATGAACAGTCCCAATTCTAATAATTGGGAGATGAGTGGTTCCTGCACTGACAGCTCAGCTCTGTGCAAGTCCATCAGACAGGCTGGATATGAAACCAAATGTAATGCAGTTACCTGGACTATTTTTCTCACATCTCCATTGTGAAAACTCAAACCACAGCGATTCCACAAGGACATAATGAAGTTCCCTCCTACTCATGATAGGGATGAACCCCCATACCTATCGTCAAAGCTTATATTCACTAAAATATGTTTATCCTAATGCCCGCTCACACCTCCCCTGGCTGGGCAGGCCGCCCCTGCCCCGGCCCTGCTTCCTCCAGGGGCGCGGAAGGGAGAGGAGCCGACCGCGGGCTCCTCGGAGCGAGCTGGGAGCCCTGACATACCTGAGGGGAGGCTGAGGGGCTGAGGCGGGCGTGGAGACGGGAGAGAGACAGCGAAGCGGGCAATGAGGGGCGAGGCGGGCACTGAGGGGCGAGGCGGGCACTGAGGTGTGAGGGACACGCTGAGGGCTGAGGCGGGAAATGAGGTCTGAGGGACACGGCGGGCACTGAGGGACGTGCTGAGGGGTCGGGGACGCGCTGAGGGCTGAGGCGGGCACTGAGGGGTGAGGTAGCGCTGAGGAGAGCGCCCCGGGGCGGCGGCGGGCGCTGAGGGCGGTGGCAGGGGCGGAGCGGGCGCGCTTGCGGAGCCCGGCGGCCGCGCATGTACCGCGCGGTGATTGCCCGACGAGCGCAGCGGGGCGGGCCGGGCCGCCTCCCGCCCGCCTCCCTCCCTCCTTTCCTCCCTCCCTCCGCCGCTCCCCGCCGCCGCCTCGCCTCCCGGCCTCCCTGATGCCGAGGGATGGATAGAGCGGCTGCCCTGCGAGCCGCCGGCATGCTGGAGAGGAAGGAGCGGAGCGGCGGCGAGGCGGCGGGGCCGCGGGGCTTGCCGGCCGTGCGGACCACGCTGCAGCAGTGCGGGCTGCTGCAGGACCTCATCGACATCTCGCTCTCCAACCTGCGCGGGCTCCGCACCAAGTGTGCCGCGTCCAACGACCTCACGCAGCAGGAGATCCGCACGCTGGAGGTACGGCGCGGGCTGGCAGCCGCGGGCGCCGCAGCGGGGCCGCGCTGCCGCCTCTGCCCCGCACGGCTGGGGCTGCGGCCGGGGCCTGCCGCTGCCCGCCGCCCTGTCCCTTCGGTACCGGGGCCGCGCCGCTCCGCTCCTTCTCCCGCGGGCCAAGCGCTGTTGGCGGGGACAGCGGCGCCCCCGGCCCCCGCCGCGGAGCTGTCAGCGGCCTCGGCGCTCCCGGCGCGGGGCCCGCCGCCCGGGGAAGCCGCGGAGCGGGAGCGCGGTGCCGGCGGAGCGCGGACAGGTGCGGGGCAGCCCCTCGGGTGCCCCGGGCTGTCGGGCGGGTGCGCGGCAGCTCCGTGAGGCAGCGTGCGGCCGCCCCGCCGCGCCCCGGGGCCTGGGCCGGGCTCCCGTGTCCCTGCGGAGCGGGATGCGATGTGTGGCGCGGAGCAAAGGTGACTCCGGGCTCGCTGGCAGGAGGTGTGTCCCCACGCCGCTGTCCTGGCGTGCTGGGAAAACTCCCCTTTGCCTCAGGTCCTTGGTGTTTGGTCCTAATGCTTCCTGCCCTCTGCTCCAGGCCTGTCTCTCTATCCCTGGCTCAGTTTCACTGATCTAATCTGATCCTCCTTTTCCCTCTGTTGCTGTGGCTCAAACAGCATCATGGACTGGGCTGGAGAGATGTTCCACTGTTTAGAGTGATTATATGAAATTCTTCAAACACAAAACATGCGCTGCTGTGATGCTGTCGAAGAAGAGCTGGATTTGTATAAAAGTCTGTATAAGTACATAGGATATATTTTTCCTTAGTTAATTTGACCTTTAGAAACTTAAATAACATTTCCTTTTACCTTCTTGGCAGGTAGTTTTGTTCTAAGCAAGCAATCCCCTCCTGTTCCCTTCTTTGATTTAAGTTTGATGTAAATGCTAATGCTCCTCTTCTCTACCTGGTACTGGAGACAGTGGAGCTAAACAGAGCATTAGGCTTTTTAGGAAGAAAGGATTGTCGCAACACTGTAACTGTAATAAACCTACATGCAGAAAAATCCATCACATGAGAAATGAAGGTTGGGAAGAAAACCATGAAACAATAGGTGGTAGGTAGCTTTTGGCACAGCCTCCTGGAAATCTATCATTCTTCCTTTATTCTTTATCTGACTTTTTTTTTGGTTTTGGTTGGTTGGTTGGTTGGTTTGTTTTGTGGGGTGTTTTGTTTTGGTTGGTTCTTTTTCCCCAAAAATGTATAGTGCTGTTCTTCCTCCTGTCACCTCCAAATAGCATCCCAAAGGCTATTCTCTGTGAAACAATATTTATATAGCCTTTTGGCAGCCCTGCTTGAGGGCCTTTTCGATGCCCAATGTCAATCAGCATCATTTCGGAAAGTGATCATCACTATTTTGCTTGTGGACCTGTTCTAAAAGAAAACCTTTATTCACAAAGTATAAAGGCCTTTTATGATCTTGAGGCTCTTCTTAAAGCAACAAAAGCTGTTTCTAGTGGATAGTTGTTGAGTGTGTGCACACAATCCTCCTCAGCATTTATCTGTTTAAACAAATGGGTGCCACATTCACCAATGATCATAAAATTTATATTCAGAAGAAAATCTCTTCAATGTACAGTCCAGTGTGTGATTTCTCCGGGAGTTCAACCAAGTGCTGGATCTGTGCCCGCACATGGAGCTGTGGGCATGGGTACAGACTCCGTGTTCTTTGCACTGTTGGGTTGGCTGTACCAAAATACATGTCAGGCATAGCCCGAGTCTTGTGCTTTACTGTGCCAGGCTGCAGTCACAGAGCCAGACTGCAGGAGCTCAGGGGCTGTATTTGCTTCCCCAAGCTGTCATTGCTTGTGGTGCCCCTAAGGGAGGTGGGCCCAGAGCTGTCTCAGGTACCAGGTGGAGTTCCTGTGCTCCGATTCCTGTGCCAGCAGTGCCACTGAGGCAGTGTGCCTCTGCCTGTGGGGTCGTGCCAGCACAGACATGAGCTCTGGTCCTGCAGGGAGCTCGCTACTGGTAGATGGACTCTGCAGGCAGCTCCTGAAGAGTCCAGAGTGCAGCTGGGAGCTTGGAGTTCTTCAGGGCCTGCTGTGCTTCCCTGGTGGCCTCCACAAGTCACCAAATGGCTCTGTGGGTCATGATTAGTGTCTGCTGGTAGTGCAGTGCTGTGAGCCACGTCTGTACTATACATTCACATCTGTACTACACATATTACTAGTCCTGAACTGGGAGCTTGTCGAGGCTGGGGCTGAACTCTCACAGGGCTTTTCTTCTGCAAAGACTTCAGAGGAAAAAGAATTGTGAAAACTTAGTTCCATTAATATAACTGGTACACTGTGTGGTGATGTGTAGTCGCCAGGTAAAGAACACCAACCTAACCAAGGGCACTTGGACTCAAGCTTAGCTCCCTCCCCATTTACTGCAATGCTTTAATTCCTTCCTCATTCCTCTTGCTTGTAAGGTGTTCTCAAAATAAAACACAAGGTAGATAAGGATTTCAAACTGGACCTTGGCAGGTACAGATAAGCACTCAGGGTGGCTCAGAAGAGTTCAGGGAAAACTGAGATACAGGAAGGAGAAGAAAGAAAGGGCTGTGGGAATTGCTTGCAAAGGATGTGTTGAGTGTAAGGTGTTGTATGAGCTGACCCTGTTTCAGGGTAGGAAGGCCATTTCTTAGAAGGGCAGGGAGTTTCCCTGTAGTGGAAAGTAGGTTCTTTGGTTATTTAGGTAGTTTGGTTATTAGCAAACTGGGTTCTTTGATGCCACAAGGTCTGGGGTGCTGGGGTTTTAAGCTTTATATCTTCTGCCCAATAAGTGCTTGAGTGTTTTTCTTTTTACCCAGTGCTGGTCTGTGCTTTCAGTTCTGTCCTAGCGTGTTTACTCACTTCTCAAGTTGACTACAAAACTGAAATGGAAAATAATGGTAATTTTAACCCATATGTAAGAGCAAAAAATGTCTGCCATGTAGTGAGCATCCAGTGTGTTTCCAAGCATCCTTGGAAAGAAATAGCTCTGTCAGTCTTTACCTCTGTCCTTACACTAATCCCTTGTATGACTCAAATTGGTTTTGCAAAGTTAGCAGCATATTATTTTTAGCTGTATTTCTTTGTGAAAGCAGTATCTTTCTGGATTCATTTCCCTGGCTGGGAAACTGCTGGTGGGACTAGACATCTGTGGTGAAGCACATCCAACTTCCAACTGCAGCTCAAGCCAGTCTGCTGGAGGTGAGCAGGAGAACACAGTCGCCAGTGCTGGCAGCAGGACAGGTTCCTGTGGTTTCTCAGCTGGAAACAGCTGCTTTGGTGAGCTGTGGGAGTCCCCAGACTAAGGGGGACACCTTCTCCCAGCACCCCCCAGTTTTGACTGCAGCAAAGATGAGGGAGGAAGGCTGAACTGCAAGACCTGGAGTGGATTTAGACTGCAGATGTATTTTCTTTCTAGCTGGGTTCTTGCCTCAGAAGAGCTGACTGCAGTGGCTCTGGCATGGCAGCTGCCTCCAAACTGGTTATGGTGGGAGTGTCGGGGTGAGGCAGTAGCACACATTCTGAGGTCTGCCTGCTCTTTGGGAAAACTGTCCTCCTGGCTCTCTGGCCACACTAGATCCATGATAGAGACACTCCTGGGCCTGTGTGCAAAGATCAGTTTGGCCTCTTCCTCGGGAATGTCTTCTGTTTGACACCTTCAGCAAACCAAGCACCAGATCAGAAAGCCTCACTCCAGCTGTGCTGTCTCACAAATAAGTCAGTCTAGTCTCCACAAATCAGTAGTTCAGTGGCTGAATGGTACCTGTGCATTAAATCTGTTTGAACTTGCTTTGGCATTATCTCAATTCATTTGGCAATTTATCTAGAAAAGGTTTATCTTACCAAGCAATCTCTGAACAGAAACAAACCATTTGAAAATGGGGGGAGGCACGAGAGAAGAGGAAGAAGGATTGTAATAGTCCACACTTGCAAATTGGAAGTTGAGCATGCATACAGGAAGGACAACTGTGTTTGTAAATTGGAAGCAGTGGGAGTAGCGAATTTTTCAGGCCAAACTGCAACCTGTAGCCACATGTTTATGAGCTTTGTTCAGCTGAAAAGACTTCCTTTCCCAGCAGGTCTTATGTAAGAGAAGAAGAAAGTCTCTTACTTCATCTTACTTTTTGCATATATGCAACACATTTGTTTTTCTTAAAGTGTCTTTTGTTTTTTTAGGACTCTTTCTCCTTTCTAAAACTTGTGCACTTCATGTACAAGATAGTCTTCAACAGAGATTCTATTTGAGTTGGAAGAAAGGAAGACCATATATTATTATCTAGTCTGCAGACATCATCTTTCCTTTGTGACAGTTATGATCAGAGTTTCCACATCATAATGGAATTTAGCACATCTCTTACCACTGATTTTTTATAACTGTTGACACAGAAACTCGGCAGCAGTGTTTTCACTTACCTGGAGTTACCAGGACAAGCTCTGGTGAGCAGGTTTTTGTCAGTATGAAGACAGTACAAGGGACTCTTCACTTTTCTGTCAGGCTCTGTGTACTCCTTGCCTTGTGTTGGATTCCATGGTGCACTGACTGGGAAACAAGAAAGGAAGTGTCAGAGTAAGGCTCTGTGCTGCCTTTGCCTTTCTAGGGCTGCCTGTGCAGTCACAGGTAACACAGCGTTATTCCTGCTCACCCTCCTGCAGCCCTGGAGCTGCGGGGCAGGAGCCCAGCAGAGCCTGGCTGGGAGCTCTGTCTGTCTGTCTGTGCCTGCACACAGCTACAGGAACCCACAGCCTATGCAGCCACACTGGCCTTGGTCTCTGCACACAGCTTCTAACACAGAACTGATCTAATCAGGGAAGTAGCCAAGCTGGGCCCCAGCTGTGTCCAGCTGAACTCCTGGTTGTGACCAAGCTCGCCCAGATCGCACCTGCACAGACCTTGGGCTGCTACTCTATTTCCAATGCTGTGAACTGCATTTCACCCAAGGAAAGCCCCCATCAGTGTTCCAGCTGCATGCTAGAGACAGATGTACAGCAATGAGTCAGCGCTGGGTACACAAATTTATCACCTGCTTTGGTCATAAATAGGAGCACTTAACAAAGAAGTCAGGTGAAATACCAAATTATTTAAGGAATAGTGTCTGTTACAATATTTCCAACTAAGTGTAATCTATCAGATGCTTGAGGGATAAACACTCACCTTTCTTTTAGGATTAATATTTCTTACCCTCATTTTCAGCTTAGAGGGATTCCTTTTTTTTTTTCTCCTTATTAAAAGGAAAATGGTGCTGAAAGCAAGCCTGACTGTCTCCACTGTTAGGGGGTTGGAGAATGTATTGGCTGGATTGCTGCTGTGGTGAAAGGCACAGAGTGATGTATGGATGATCCTGACTCAGCCAGCTCTCAGACTTCCCTCCCTGCTCATTTCTCACTCCTGTGGAGCAATCCCACACAGTTGACACTACCAGCAGCACAGAGTTGCCACAGCAGGCAAATATAGGGAACAGAAGCTCTCTGAATCTGGAAACACACCTGCTCCAAAAGCAAAGGGGAGTTTTTCCAGCACATGACTCGTGAGCAGTTGTGCATGGAAGTGTTGTGGGCATTCCTGCTTCTTGGTGGGAGTCTGCACCTAGTCAGACTAGCACATGATTAGGAAACAGTTTGGCGTTCTGGCTTAGCACCAGTCCTCATTGGCATAGCCCCTGGAATCTAGGACAGGATCAGTCCCCAGTTAAACTAGATAAACTCTGCCTTGCTTGTGGGAAGACAGTTGGGAAGCACCAAAGTTTACAGGTGGTCAGAGAGGCCTTTTGCCTTAAGCCAGAGCTGCACAGAGCTCCTGTGCCACCTAGAGATCCCAGAGGCGTGTCCCAGCCAGCCCTGCTCCCACTGCACACCTCCAAGGACATGAGGTAATCACTGCTGCAGCTGTGGTGTTCACTTGCTCCTGTGCTAGGTGACAGTCACCTGTTCTGTGCTCAGCTCCCTGTCCTCCTTGGAAACCTGCTTTTTGCATGACCTGTTTAAAATGAACCCTGGGGCATTCCTGAGGTGGAATCTCAAGCCTTTGCTTAGGCCCTGCTCTTGGGGTTTGAGGGAATCACAGCCCAGGCTGATCATAGGTGTCTGGTGTTTATCCTGCTCTAAGTGCAGCACAGAGGGCTGAAGTCTGAGCTATTGGGGCTGGAGGCAGAATGAAGATCCAAATCTCATTGGACTTACACACCTGAGCTCAAGACTGTTCAAAATCTGTCTTTAAAAGTAAAGTCAGTACAGTTATCATTTGTGTATATATTCTAAACTGAGCAGAGGCCAGGTCTCTCATTCCTCTTATGCCTAGTGAGAGCATCCAGCTGGTTCTGCGTGCATCTTGGGGAAGCAGGGAAGGGTCACAGGACACTTAAGCAGCAGAGTCAGGAATCACGCTTTGGTCAGGGTATGGAGTGCCCCTGATAGGATGATTAGTAGTTATCCCACATGGAAGAGCGCTAATAGCAGAGCCTGTGAGCTCTCTTTGGAGCAGTAATTAATGTGGCACTGAGGAATGCTGCTGGGATGCAGCAGATCCAGGCTCTGATCTGGTCTGATCTGATGCTGCCAGAACAGGTCATTGACCCCAGTGTTCAGCATGCAGCCAGGAGCCTCAGGGTTGAGGCCCTGGAAATCTTCAGAAGCTTTTTGCAATGAGTTTAGTACCTTCCTGCCCAGTTCTGCTCTCCTTACATGCTTCTAAAACGTGGGTTTGTTGATTTATCAAAGAACTTTCACTTCTGTTTGAAGCAATCTAAATTTGGAAAGGAAGTCTTGAGCTCGTTGTTGTTGTGTACGAGTTATTGTTGAGGCCTGCAGGTTCCAGTGTGAGGTTTTAGTTATAAACTGAAGAAATAATTAGTAGGTTTTACAGATTGAGAACTGCACATTGATTTTTGGCCATCAGCAGTAAAAGACACTGCTAGGGGAGGTGATGGGTTTGTCAGTAGGTGCAGTCATGGGGAAATGTGTGTCCATGCCCCTTATGCTGCCTACAGTGCTCTTGGAGAACCTCTCCAAACCTGGGTCCTACCAATTTTCTAGCAACATTTTTCTTCTTCCAGAGCAGTTTTTCCCTTTTATTTCCAGAGTAAGCTAGAGGATTAAGTCCTGCTTTGAAATACAGTTACATAGCTCCTCTGAAATAAGCTGAAGTAGGGAGATTTTGTTTTTTAAAGCTTCCTGACTTTTTTAGATGTCTCCTTAAAAACTGTTCTTTATCTGCCAAGCAAATAACTTCAGGCCTTTTGTCTTTATGAGTAAAACTGAAACTTTCCACAGTTCTCTTAATGCAAAATGCTTCTGGGTCTTCATCTTTCCTAGGCAGGGTTCTGTGATGTCCTGCTGCCAGTGCCTCCTGCCTGTGCCTGCAGTGGCTGTGTCCTGCCTGTCCCCACCCTGCAGTGTCTGCTCAGCTCTGCCTCAGCACAAGGTTTTGTCCTCTGGCCCTGGTGCTGTGACAGCCTCTCTGAGGCCCCACAGACATGGCCTGACTCAGCAGTTTTCACACCTCTGCCTTGATCTTTCCTGCAGCTGTAAAACCAAGGTGCAGAGGGGAAGGGGAAACACGTGAGGAAATGCATGGTCTGATCCCTGCCTCTCCCTTTCACTCCTCGTGGATCCTCCACATGAATAGGCTGGCTCAGCCCTTTCAGTCTTCCTGTATTCCTGACACGAGGAGCCTGGTGTGAGCTCGCTGCCACTGCAGGCATGGCCCCTTTATACTGCAAAGAATAAAGTCTCCACATGCAGGCTGTATTTTACAGGGTGGGTTAGCACCATGGTCTGTCAGCTTCCCTCACAGAGCCTCAGTGGTGTGGGAACAGCATCAGTGAGCTCTGCAAGTCTCTGCATTGCTAGAATTCTTTAAGAGTTCTTCTAAGTGCTGAGCCTTCAGCCTCTTCATGCAAGTAGCTGTGGCTCTGAGATTTATCTAACCTCAAACTCTGGGAGAGAGAACGGGGGGAGGGGGAAGTTGGAGAACCACCCTGATGCATGGGGGATTTTGAAATGTATCAGTAAGAAACACTCATTTATTTGGGAAAAAGAATTTTGGGAGCTTTTCCTCCAAGATGACTGACTGCAAACAGACCATAGCTTCTGGGAGGTCAGGGTGGGTACCATGGCACAGCTTTGCTTTGATCTCAGGTAGCTGCACCAGGATCACGTTTAATTACTTTGAAAGCCTGTCTCTGAGCAGTAGATTCTCTTCCCCCAACTGGGATGGACTTCATTATACAGAGGACAAAAGTCTGTGTTTTCTTCAGTAAATTCTTATTTTCATGCAAAACTTTGAACTGGGTGATAGCATATTTGAACTTTGGGGCTACTTTAGATTTATACTTGACTCTCTGATGTGAGTTTTATGTTCATATTTCTTCTTAGATTTGCGGTATGAAATAAAGCTCTTCTATTCCTCAGAAGTTGAAAGACATGGAAAACCTTCTGTGAGCTGTGGTGCTTTATCTCAAAGCACATATCATTTCCAGCAAGGTAGCTGTTACATTCCTGTAACGTATTGTCCAACTATTATTTAATCAATAAGACATATATTTCACAGCACAGCAAGTACACAGCTTTAAAGCCAGCAACCTTGCAAAGCTTATAGTATTGGCCACCAAGTACTGTCCTCCAAATGATTTTCTCATGTTCCAATGAGCTTCTGCTTACCATCTGCCCTTCACACAGTCATCATATCATGTCTGTTCTTTAAAAGACAATTTAATTAGATCTTCTTTCAGTAGGTTTTAATCAAGTGTTATGGGGTTGCTGGTGAATTATTTACAGCCGTATCACTTGATGGAACACTTGGTCTGCTAAAGGTATCATGTAAGTGACATCTGTAGCAAAGAGTAGAGCTGGCTTTGACCGAGAACCCCACTTATGTTCCTTGGGGTTGTCCAGTTGACATCAGATGAATGTCAGGTTATGTGAGCCCACTTTCCTTTACAGGAGTAGCAATTGAATGTGACTGCACTGAAGACAAAGGAGTTGAAGCAGTTTAAAACTAGGGTAAGAGCTGAATTTAGCTCTAGTCTCTGCTGGCTCAGTTCTTTCATAAGTGCTTTTCAAGGCTGAATACCTTAAACAGCATGGCCTTGACCCCACTTGAAGCTCCAGCTATTTAAACACAAGTACTGTTGTACTGTCTTCAGACTTGGTCTGATGTTAAAGTGCGTTTTGAATGAACACGGGACTGAAAAACAACACACACATAGCAAAGGATAACCAGCTGAGAAAGGGGATATTTTTAGAATTCAGAAGGATTCTTTCTGTGCCTTATTTCACCTGACTCTTGGTAGAAATTCTACAGTTACAAGAAAACCTTGAATTTTTCATCTTGTTGAATGCATGTTTCAGCAACATTGCTCTTTTGCCAGTTCAGCTCCCATTCTGCATGAGACAGCCCCAGCATGAGGCTGCCATCCACCCAAGTACACCTGGAAGGTTACAGCAATAACTATTCAGCTCTCTCTTGGCATCCAGAACTGACACTTAATTGTTCTTCTCCCTTTTGAGCCATGTGTGTGGCAAGAAATGCCACATACCATATGATGGTCTCATCTATAACATGCAAGTGCTGCTACCCACGGCCTAAATAATATTCAGTGTTTGTATGAAGATTTAATTTGCTCACATCTATCTCTGAAATCTCTGCCACTGAAATGACTACAGGAATGCTTTAAAGTCCAACTACTCTTAAGCTCCTTCTCAGAATTTTTAAGTGCTTGGACCTGTTCCTGGGGCTGATAGTGAACTACTAGTACAGCTGGCAATCAAGAACTGTATGTAGGAAAGCGACCCCTACCATTGTCCAATCCATTAGTTCTTTCAGTGGGTAAATGCAGCTGTTTGGCTTTAGGGAATGATGTACCGGGAGGTCCTGGAAACCCCCAAGAGACCAATAGAGAATTTAGCAGGTCATCGTAGCTCGTTGGAGATCATTGTGTGTCATGAGCCTTTTGTGAAGGACAAGACTAATTTACAATTTAATTGTGTTGAAATCCTGGATGTGTCAGCATGCTTCACAGCCTCCTCAGAAGGGACAATAGGGTGAGAGGTTGTGTACTCTGCAGTTCCCTTTGCAATAAGAGAGACACTGCCTACACTCAACCCATGCTTTGATCCTTCCTCGTTCGCTAGAATGACCAAAGACGAGGAGGGAGTTTTTAATGTTGGCAAGTGAAAGCTGAGTAGTTACAGTCGCACTGAGGAACTGAAAGCAGTCGGCCTATTCATGAGAGGCTTTTCTAACTTCTCTTGGCAAGTAGCAAGGGCAGACGCATTTCAGAGAAAGTGCTTCTAGTCCTGATTTTATTTAGTGTTTGGGCCAGGACAATGTGGAAGTTGGGATAAGAAGGGAATTAACTGCACCTTTATTGCCCTGTAATTCTCATATTGCTGCTGCAGATGGCCTGGCTGGGAGACAAAGGGAGCCTTAGCATTGCTTATCTGGGTCAGATATCTGGAGCACACACCTGACAGGTTACCTTCGAGTCTCAAGGTTCACGTTCAGGTGACACTGTACAGCAGTTGGCTTTATAGTGGTTCCTCTCCTTTCAGCGGCTGTGGAACCCACAGGTGTTTTCCTCTCTCTGTCTGCCATTGCTGTTTGTTGGTTCCATACGGATCCTCCCTGGTCTCAAGCCTTGTGCAGCTGCTGGGAGAGCCTTTGTAGCAGAAGGTGCTGCTCCGTGTCACTGAGAGCCTTCCCCTCCCCCAGGTTGGGATATTCCTTGTGCAACGTGATCTAACCCAGAGTGGTTGGGAACTGATGGTCCAGAGTTCATTTCCAGTTATTATTGTAGTAGGGAGCCAGGCTGGATCGAGGTACTCATTTCCAGCACAGACCATATACCCTTTGAAAGCATAAACAACCTCTAGGTCAGTTTTACTTAGCTTCATACACAAGGGTTTCAGCTAAACAGGAAGAGCAAGCGGGAGCTGAGGCACTGCAAGAAGCTGGTTCAGCACTCATCCATACTGGACTAAGTAAGGTCCCTTTTTTAAGTAGAAAAAGATATACATGGAGGACTAAGCTCTAAAGCAGCAGTGGGAGCTCCCTGTTTTTGTCTTTTGAGCTGGTCATGTTAACTGCAATGCCTTTTTTCTCATTATCCAGGATCCTACAGAAGCCCTTCGTAGACAGGATCTAGGATAGCTTTGAAGGCAGGCACGTTCAGAAGTTATTGCTACGGTCTCTTAGAGAGACTGGAGATTAAAGGTACTGAACTAGGTGAATCATTACCCTCAGAGTATGAGATTGTAGTGTTGGGGATCCATGCCTGGTGTTTGTGCAGACCCAGCAGCAGCAATCTGTGTGTAACTACAGCCAGGATGGGAGCACCAAGATAGTGGCAGTAAAGCCTCCCTCAACTGTACTTTGCTGCACACTAATACAGCCTTCTGTTAAGATTTGAGGCTGAAAAGACTCTTTGCACAGCTCAGTATCTGTATGTGCAGATGAGACTAACTTGTGGTGGCTGGCTGTCATTGCCCATTCCAGCTGAATTTGTGCTGCCCTGGCAAACGGGGCTCAGGCAGCTCATGGAGCAAACTGGGGTCAGAGGCTGTTCAATTCAGAGTGCACTAGGGCTGCACAGCCAGTGGGGAAGGGGAGCCTCTGGGCTGGACAAACAGGTCACACAGGTTTCCAGAGCTCTGTCCTACCTGAGCAGAGCTCCAAGGCTGCCGGAGCTGGATGTTTTCAGGTAGGAGCAGCATCAGCACTTTGTGAGATATAAGTTTGGCAGAATTGAAGTTCTGTCAAGTACTAGAGTGTTTAAGCTTAGTTTAGCAAGCATCCATCAGAATAGTCAATAATTTGACTTCTTTGCAGTTAATAATTAAGTTCTTCCTACAAAGCACCACTGATACAATTAAATTTAATTTCTGACTCAAGATTAACAGCTTCACTTGGTCCTTGCTATAGCCTTTCCTTTAGGGAGAGACCAGCTTGGATATGGGGACCTGACCATTTGTGCCCTCTTTATGGAGCAGAGGTCATATCCTGCTCTGTCTCTGTAGAGGTGGCTCCTACACTCCTGCTCTTCCTGTTGCCTCGCTCGCTCTGCCCGTGGCCCTGCAGAGTAGCAGAGGAGTAGGAAGGAAGAACTGATCCAGTACAAAACCTCACTGAACAGTCAAAGACACCCAACAACTGACCAGCAGCTTTGAGCAGAGTAGAACACACAGCTCATCCCAGTAACTTCAAAACAAAACCAGGGAAGAGGCCATAAATAAAACCTTTCTGCAACACCATTTTCTGTCTCACAGCCTTTCCCCACATGCCCCATTTAACTTCTTCAAGTAACCCTTCATTCTCACTGCAATTATACTACCTCCATCAGTGGGATGGTCCTGGGCTTTCAGAAAAGAGCTGCACAGAGGTTTGTCTGGGACTGTGATGTTCCTGATTTTGAGAGAGCAGGAAGGCTAACCTGAGGGCATGCAACTGCAGAAAGAGGGGGCTTGGGACAGGTGCTGGTGAGAGCGTTTGTTTGCTGAGAAGGAAAGAGAGCTGACCCTGGAAGCAGACTCACTGGCAAATGGCATCACCAGTCCTGGAGGGAAGATAAAGCTCAGACAGTCCACTGACACCTTTTTACTTTTTAACTGTTTTAGGAGTCTCTCCTAGAGCTGAGCTGTGGGGGACCTGGTTAACCTGGCAGCTGAATCTCAGTTACACTCACAGCTTTTCCAGTCCTGTATTTTGTGTCTCCGTGCCTGTACACAGCACTCTGGGAGCATTCTTGATAATTGGTGAGCAAACTGAAAATTTCTGATCCCACTGCATGGCAGAACATACCAAAGCTTTTCTTTTTCCCTCTTAAAATCTTGGGTTATAGGTTCAAAGCATTTTGAACAGAGTGGGGTTTAGTGTATTTTGTTCTTCCTGACAATCCCAAAGTACAATCTCATAGCAGCTTGTTAAAATAAAGCTGTTTTGCAGTTTTAAAAGAGAGAATGTGGCAAGTTGCCACATTCCAGTTAAGCAATTTCCTATAGTTGACTTTTTTTTTTAAATGCACATTTTTTTCAGCCGTGTCCCTAGTCTGTTTTCTCTGCAAGAAGACAAAATACCCCAGACAACACAGAAGCCCCCACCTCTGCATTAATACTTGAAGCAAACTCCCCTTCCTGAGTCTCACCATGAGAACAGAACACGGAGCCTTGGCACGGGGGACTGTAGTGTATGTGGCAAACTGGAATTTTTAAGAACTGTGGCTTTTTTTGGAAGCAGCATTTTCCTTCATGGGGGTAGATTTGCCCTTTTATATTGCAGCAGCCCTGAGAAGCAGCTCAGCGATGGAGCGGTTGGGAACCCTCCCGTGGACATGAGCGGGCGGCGGCTCCGCAGTTGGAGCTCAGTCCCAGCGCCGGGAGGGGAGCAGGATGTGCCTGGCTGAGTTCAGTGGGTGGATGCGTGTCCTGCGAAATTGGGGTTTGGCAGGTGCATGCAGAAACCGAGTAACTGATTTAAGAACATCTGCTGAGTAATTGAAAAGGAAGAGCAGGCAAGTCCTCAAGGTAGTGAGTAATGCTACAGCTTCCTATTTCTGGGTGACTGTGTTCAGTCCTCTCCCTTTCTCTTTTCAGCTGAAGGAAATGATTGGCAGTGGCTGTGCTGAAGAGGCAAGACTGGACATGCAGGGGCTTTGCAGGCAGGCCATGGAAATGGGCTCCAGAGCCTGGACAGCCAGACTGCTTCTATGGAGCTCCCAAAGGCCTGTGTTTGTAACCTAACCCAGCACAAGGCTCAGCTGTACTGCTGGGGTGACAGGCAGCACGGGCAGGACCTCGTCCAGCATTCGGGGAAATCAGGGCATCTGGAAGTTTCAGATAACTTCAGTGTTCTTTGAATGAGATCACAGCTGGAAAGCTAATAATAATGTGCTGCTGATTATTTGCACTTTCAAGATTATACTGTAAACAATCTAGTTGAATTTATAAATTTCCTTTACCAAAACACAAAAGAGAAATAAGACTATCTATGAAGGAAGGATGGAGGTAAAAAGGTTTTTTTCTTTTTGTTCAAGACATTTTTGGCTTCAGAAGCTGATTCTAAAGCAAGACTGCTGATACTTAGGGAATTCTGCTATTTTGTTTGCTCATCCTGTGATGGCTGAGCACTGTAAGTTTTGCATTTGTGGAAATCCTCAGAGCGACTGAGCTGTGGAAGGACAGCTTGTGCTCTATTTTGGATCAAGCCAAGTATTAGGAAAGCTGAGCGTGGGCACTGAGTGTGTGCCTGTGAGACAGGTGAGAAGCTGTCTGCAGATCTGCTGGATGCCTTAGCCATTTGTAGGCCTTCACTGTGTTTCTGGCTTTGGTATTCTGGAGGAGTGCTAGAAAAAGTTACTCCCAGTAGTGTCTTACAGCACACCTGGCAGGAGGTGTAGTAGTGTAGCAGTGGCACTTAGAGTCTGCCACTGTACAGTTGTGGCATTGCAGCTTTTTACAGCATCCTCAGGATCCAGGATTTTCAGTAATGCCTAACTTATCCATGTTCCTGTTGGAGAGATCAAGGTGAAATACTGTAAATGGAGTTGGACAAACCCATGAGTGATCTCTGTATAATGATGCAGAGCTGCTTGGCTGCAGTGAAAAATCTCAACTCCTGTGGCATGAATTTGCATCCAGCACTCAGAGCTGTCCGCTGGCAGGCAGAGAAATACAACACAGAATCCCTTTGTGTTTCCCCTGCTCCTTGGGAGGAGAGTATTTCCATGACAGACTAGCACACAGGCTGTTACAATGGCTTTTTCTTTTCTCCTCAGCAGTTTGGGTTTTGTGTGTTTCTGGTCGATGTGGCTCAGCACAGTGAGTCCCTCCTCTGGGCTGAGCCAGGGCAGTGGAAACCCTGAACCCAGAGCCTGCTCAGCTTCTCTCCAGCACATAATCCAAGGACATACTTTAAGACAAAAGGGATGTAACTCAGCACAAGGAATGCAAAGGGGTGATGAAGAAGTTTTCTGAAGAGTATTTCCTAAAGAGCCTGTAGAGCATGAAAAGAGAAATGGAATGGAAGCATACAAGTGTAAAAATAATGTTTTAGAATGTTTCTTACAGGCTGATGCTCTGGATTTTTTTTCTGAATTGTGGAAGCGATGGCAAGTGTGAGAACTTTGCTCTACTCTAAAGGCCTTTTTCCAATCCCCAACTGGAGCAAAAATGTCAGGGTCAGATTTTTCACAAATTCTGCATAAAATAAGTTTTGGACACACAAGCAAAATGCTTAAACTCTGATTCTGAACTGGCACATTTTCTTCCATTGTACATTTAATGCCGATTTTTATTAGAAGAATATGTTTTGAGAACTTTAATTTGCTTCCATAGAATGCTGTGAAAATGAGAAACTTGGTTTTAGCCAGCTGTCACAATACACTTCTCTTAAATGAACAAAACCAAAGTAAAACCAGTCCCAACCCCAACCTCCTGTTCTGCTTAGGTACAGAGAAAAACGTGGTGTGTGAAGTTTCTGTGGAAATTCACAAAAGTAATGGATATTGTACCTGCCTGAAAGATGCTGAGCTTGGTGCTTGTTATTTTTGTATCTGTGATCTTTTTTCAAGTGTTGATTAAAATCTTTCCAGGCTGCTGTATGATGCCAGGTAGCTGTTGCAGAACTGTCTGGTGTATGGCCAATTGCTGCTTATCAGTCTCCTCTATATTTTTCCTCATACAACTATTACTGGGTCAGCAGCTGTATTTTTCTCTACTTTTTAAGTGGGCACAACATGGTTTGGGTGAAAGTCTCAGGGTCATAAGAAAAAAATGTTCTTTTCAGGGTTGGCAATCTGGGTTCAGGTGTCTGCACTCTAAATCCTGTATTTGTATTTAACTAATGATAGAAACCCCCTCATGGTTGCTACAGGCAAATGTGAACCAGTAAGAGAGAGCCCCAAGGAGATTTTTTGAAAAACAAAATGTGAGCAGTGAGCCATGGCAGCTTTCTCACTCACTGTCTGTGAAAAGAGAAATGTGACCCCAGTCTTTGCCAAAATAGCTCAATTCTTTCTAGCAGAAACCCAATAATTGGGAGCATTTCAGAGAATACAGTTTCTTAGCTGAGATTTCCCAGGGTGCAGAGACAGAACGTCTTCAGCTCCAAGACCTGCAGCCTGCTCCTACAGAGATTTAACACTTTTCTGTGTAAACCTCTTCCCCAAAGCCCAGCCCGGCAGCAGTCTGGGGAACTGTGTGTGCCGTGGAGGAGGGGAAGGTGAACTCTGGAAGTGCTCGAATAGTTGAGTCAAACAAGCAGAGGATTTGATTTTGTTGTGTTTTTGTTTCCTTCCCTTGGTGTGCTGATAAGCCTGAGAACAAACTGCTAATCTGTCTCATTCCCCAGCCAGTACGTGAGGGAATGGTAGAGACTGGAGGTTTGTGCTTGTATTTTACTGAGGCTACAGAAAAAGAAACGTGTAAGACAAAAGGAAGATCGCTGGGAAGGCAGAGGAAGAAAAATGGGAAAAAGCCTTTGGGATTAGGGACACCTAAATGCTCCATTGAAGGAGCTTGATTCTTTCCAAGACCTCTCAGTTCTGTCCTGAAGACTGTTCAGACCTCATCCAAGGTGTTTGCCTTGGAGCTCGCTGTCTATGCCAGCTTGGGGTGCTCAGGACCTGCAGAATGAGGCTTGCAATGAGGAAAGGGAAGTGCAGGAATATGACGGGGATCCACAATTAGTCATTCTCTTCCTGACCTTGCTGAAGGAAATGTCTGGCTTTATATTGTCTGCTGTAAACTCGCCTTTATTTAGGCTCTAAGTTTACACATGCACAGCTTGTTGGTGTCTTTATTTTCACTTCCTGAACCATGAGCCAAATATACCTGAGAGTTCTTTCAGAGATGTGTGAGAATGATTAGTGCCATCATAAAAACTATGGAGGATATTCTCTTTAAAGGCACTTTAAGTTTTGAATTTTACAGAGAGATCCATGGGCTTTAACACAACTCCTATCCCCAGAGCATGGCCTGGTGCTTCCTTTCCAGATTCTGAGCCTTCCATAGTCTTTCTCCCTGTCACTTGCTGCCTTCTGCTGCAGTCATTGGAAAGCCCACAGGGGTGGGGGGGTAATTGTTTTCTTGATGGGAGGAGAGATCCAGTGGGTTTGCCTAGATACTGAATAATTATAGAGAGAGGCAGAGTGTTAATGTTATGTTTGGGCTGCATTTGCCTCTGTAGGACTTCACAGGGTTGGACAGGTGCTTGTTTACCTGCACGACTTGGAGAAGCCTGTGTGGTATTCTTCACAGCAGGGTAAATCCACTGGCCTGCTCAATGGCCATGCACCAACAGGTCTGTAGGGCAGTGTGAAACAACAGTAGCCTTCAGGAGAGGCTGGGCAGGAGGAGCTTGCTGTGCTCCGTATGGAGGCACAGCTAAGCCTGATGAAGCGTGGCTGAGTGAAGAAGCCCGCTGGGTGCAGGAGAGCTGTGAGCTGAGAGGAGCAGAGCTGCAGATCTGATGTGGCAGCAGCAGGGCTGTGCTCAGCAAATGGCAAGTACAGTTCTTAGTCTTGCAGAATGCTCTCAGTCATTCTGTTACACTTGTGTGTGTGTCCTCGGCTTGCAAGGGAAGGGGGAGGGCTTTCATTTTTAGTGTTCAGTGGGTGTGAAATCTCTGATCTTTAAGCAGAGCACTGTTCCTGTAGCTGCATTAGGCTCAGATGCCTCGCTGGGACGAAATCTTTGAAGAGAATTATGTTATGAGGCTCAGGGAACTACTTGATTGTGCAGTTTTTCATCCTCCCACTCTTAGCTGGGAAGGCCTCAACTGAATGTTTACAGCCTCACTTGCTGGGATTGTGAAAAAGAGAAGAGTGGAGAAGAAAAGGAGTGGTATGTGGCCTCCAAGTGACCCAGAAATGATGCTGTCTGCATCATTTGACAAAGCAGAAATAACATACTGTAGTGTTTGGGCAGTGGCTATTGTGTCAGCCTCAGGCATGACTGAGGGTTCAAAGGAAAATCCATCCATCTGGTGTTCCAACTCTCCCTACCCCTCTACCTCTCTGTGCTTTGTATTTACCAGTTTCTCCTAAGGCCTCTCCCCCCCAGCACACCTTGCCAGCACATTTTCCTGCTGCCTTGTGCTGGGTCCTGTTTTGCAGGGTCTGTTTAGCAATGCATTGAGAAACTATTTCCTTTTCTGTTACAAGTGAGCCCATAGTCCCTGAGCAGCACAGCTGGGTCCTGCAGGAGCAGCAGGGCTGGCACCAGGGCTCCATGGTGGCACTGTCACCTGGGGGCTTGTTCCATCCTTGGCATCCTTCTGACACCTTCTGCTTTTCAGAGTCCCTGCTGCTGGGAGCCACTGGTTAGAGCAGAGCACTGAGAGCTTTCATGGCCCCTTTTCAGAGCTGCTCCTTCACTTTGTGCAAATTATTTTAATCCTTCTTCCTCTTTCTTGTTTTTAACAAGGTGCTACTGCATGGGGTCCTTTGAGAGCATTGATGTTCCTGAGGTGTTGGTGGCATTCAAAGCAGTGTCACTGTTCTGCAGCCACTCTTGTTCAAGGGCATTGTGCCTGTGGCCCAGCACAGCAGTCACCCCAGACCTGGAGCTTGTGGCTGCACCTGTGTGACCAGGGCAGGGGGGGATAGCAAATGCATCCAAGCGAGCAAGAGCTCTGCTGCTGTTTCAGCACAGCTAAAACTACAGAAACCAGGCCTCCCATTCTGGACAGGTGTCCTGCTCACTGCCAAGCTTCTTGCTGAATGAGTCAGCTGGGTTCAAGTAGAGAATGAATTCCACAGGCTGCAGGTCAGAGGCTGGCAGTAAGTGAGCCCCTTTTTTTTCTCAGATGCCACCTCAAATAAAGCAAATTACTTTGCCGCTAGTTATTTCTCTGTAATATTTTGTCTGATACCATGCATGGCTGGTGAAAATACAGGTCACAATATCATCCTTTAGTAGCTTCAGTTCTACTGGTTTTGAGGGCAAAGCCACGTTGGGTGACAAATGGAGTGACCTATTTTTTTAGGATACAAATAATTCCTTGAAATGAAGTGTTTTGCTTCTCTTCCTCGTACTTTGGGTCCTGTGCGGATCCTGTGCTTGCCTTGGAAAGAGCTGTTCGAATTTCTTGCTGATCTCAAGGTAGTTTGGAAATTTGTGAGATTGTGAGACTCTCCAGCTGAATCCTGCATTATGTGACTGTTCCTAATGGAAGCACAGATGGGAAGGATGGTTTTCTCTGTGGCTGAACGAAGTGTTCTATGAACAGGTTTGGATCAGATTTCACTGCAAATTGAGCATATGTCATGTGAAAAGGGTACAGACCCACTCTCTCAGTTTAAGCAAGCAGATTTGGTTCTAAACTGGTGAAAACCAGGCACTGGTTCAATTCTCCCTGTACTAGAAAGGGAACACTTCACACTGTCATCGGGTATCTTTATACCTACAGGCACAAGGAGGAGTTCTCTGAACAGAGGGGGAAATGAGAATTTCTGAGGCTGCAGTTGGTGCTGGTGATGCTGTGATCAGATGCTGATAACCATCCAGATAGCTGGGGGCACTCAGATGAGTCAGCTGCTGAGAGCTTGGGTTCATAAAGGAGCAGCTCAGTGCTCAGTGGGCAGAGCTGCAGGCACGGTTGGGTTGTTGTCAGCTGGAGGGCCCTGCAGACCCTCACACTGGAGCAGAACTGGTTTGGATGGTTGGCTGCACAGCACAGAGAAGCCTGTCCTGTGCCTGCAGACCCCTGGCAGAGCCGAGCCTTGTGTGGGCACCTGCACAGGGACTTTTTGAGCTCTCCAGAGCCCAGGCTCTGCCCCAGATCTGTATGCTGTATAACAGTGACATCCTGGGTCTTTCCCTTGCATGGATCAACCCTGCTGTACCCTTTTTTCACTTTAAAATGGATGACTTTGAGAAAGTGCCCTGAAGTATCCTCACATGCTGCTGCTCTCCCAGTAGCTGGTGAGATCTTTATCAATTTCTCACATGGGTACCAAGCATGACTTCAGAGACAAATTTGGTAAGTCCAATTCTGACCTTTTTATGTTCTCTTCAGTTCTCAGGTGGCCTGGAAGGTTTTTTTGGTCTGACATAGCGTTTGTGTATATAATCGCACTGGGGAGAATAGATAAGAGTCAGCAAAAGGTGTGAAGGGAATCCACTTTCACTGGATGCCTTCAGATGACTCATCTGACTTTCCCCAGTGCCCCGTGCAGATAAACTCCAGCTCAGAAGTTTTGTCTTCTGTTTGAGGAGGCAGAGATGCAGAACATTCCTCACGCTGTGATCCTGATCTGGCCAGTGCAGTGTCCTGCTGCACCAGGAGCTGCTGGGGTGCTTCAGGGAGTGCTCCCTGCCCTCTGGGCTGGTTCTTGGCAGGAGGTTAATAGAGGAGTTCCTTCCTGATTAATTCCTGTCTGAGGCAAGATAGATGATTTGCATTTCTCTTAACCACATGCAAGAGCTGGGCCATACATTGATCTGATCCTTTTAAAGCCTCAGCCACCAGCTGGGTAAATTGCAGGGCAGGACTTGCTTGTAGCCTTGGAAGTTTCCGTGTAAGCTCATGTTTATTGTCTCCTCCAGTGCTGCCAGGCTCCCTGAGATTTCATCTCCGGGCACAGGAGCAATAGGATCTGCTTTTGACCATGTGCTTGATTTGTTGATTAAATCATGACAGTTGTTTGTTTTGGGTATTGCAAAACTCCTCTTCTAAACATTGCGTATGTTTCAAGTCAACAAGAAAAGTTGCAGGCTTCACTGAGCAGATTATAAGTTTTGTGAAAGTGTGAAAACATGGCATTTGGTTGTGAAACGTATGATTGAATCAAACTTGGTCTCCAACTGTTGATATTCTGAAGAAATCTTGGCTGGCACCTTGGTATAGCAGAGTCCTCCCTCTGCCTGTCCCCAAGTTGTTTAATTTATAATTTTCATTCTCTGCCATGGTTTCCCTTTTTTTTTTTTTGTGAGTTGAAAATTACTATTTTTGCTGCATTTATAGGGTATTTCAAGATAAGCAGATTAAAAATTAAAAGCATGAAACTAAGCCACAGAAGGCTTCAGAAAAATGGGGAGTCTTCTAGCCTTTGCTCCTTTTTCCATGTTTACTTGGATCAAGTGCATTCAGACTGGGTTTTGGTCTAAGTTTAATGCCTTTTAGTGACTTTGGAACAAGATGCCACTTTTGTAAACACAAATAAAACATAATCAACAAGAAGCTTGGGGAGAGTTGACGCCCAAATGCATGAAACTTGATTTATCTGGTTAGTATCTCCTGAATTCTGCAGCCCAGTGTCAGTGATCTGGTTTTTCAGATGCCTTTCTGTGCCATGTCTGCAGAAGTGCAGCTGAAAAACTTGTGGGCATTTGCTTTTTGTTTATTGTCCTCTAAAGTCCCAGCTGTTGGCTGGAGGTCATGGATTTGGGCAGACTTGCATCTCAAGAGATCTGCTGTTTATTTTGCAGAAATAAATAAAAAAGTACAAGCTTGGCAGATTTCTCCTAAACTTCTTGGACCTGCTTCTCATCTGTGGTGTAAAGGGATCTTTTAAAGGTGCTGTAAGGAGATGAACATGTGTCCAGGAGCACCTGGCAGCATGTGCCCTTCTCAGAGCAGTGAGGACTGGTGTCCTGGCCGTCAGCTGCACCAGGCAGAGCAGCAGGGCTCTGCCCTGGAGTCAGTGATGTGCTCCAGCTGCTCCGTGTCCTGTCTCTGTTCTTGCCCTTTCCCGTCTCTGTGGGTTCAAGGCAGTTGGAGTATTGCTGCTTCTGGTATGGGGTTTGCCATTTGTGATGAGTAGGACGTGCCATTTAGCAAGCAGGCAGTGAGTAGCTACTATTGGCTTTATCTCTCAGTCTAGTTTGTGGTTGGAGACCTGTGTGCTGGTTGTGGGTTTTTATGTGCGTCACTGAACCCAGAAATTTTATTATATTCTCAGAAAAGGGTTTTGCAACAGCTCAGCTATTAAAGCCAAACCATGTAGTTTAGTAAAAAGTCTGGGCAGGAAACAACAAAATGAAATTCATCCTAGGGGAGAAGCGTGGTGTATGTAGGCTGGGACGAGAATGCAAATACACTATTTATAGGACATGGGGAAAACAAATTTGGACTTGAGGAGTAAAAGCGAAAGAGCTATCCGAGAAAAACCAGCCTTGGCCCTCTGAGACACTCAGAGCTGTGCTGCCAGAGTGCTTATCCATTTTGGAGAATTCGTTACATTCCAGCAAAGGAGAAAAGCTCCACATTGAAATCCATGCTGCACAGAGTCCCTTCCAGCAGTGTCCTTTAGGAATTTATGCTATGGATGACACCTGGGCAGGGGAAATTCTTGAACCAGTATTTTTTTAAGCAGTACGAAACCAGCTGAGGCTGGTGCCTGCTCCAGGGAGTTCCTGCAGGAGGAGCAGGCAGAGCTGTGCAGGGAGAAGGGGAGGGATGAGTGCATTTGCTCCTGATCAGACAGATCAGTCAGTGGCAGAGCCAGAGTGCAGCCCAGCTCTGTTCTCTTACTCATGTGATGCTTCTGGAGTTACTCTGGGGTTGGCCAGGAGAACTTCTGTGAGGAGTGCAAAAGCAGTGGCTGTACCTCAGCAACATCCTGCCTCGAGCAGCGTGCTGTCCTCGTGACACTGCACGCTGGAATTGGATAACGTGGGGCACACACTTTCTGTATAATTTCTTTTACATAATTTGTGATTTTTCATTTATAAATAGATGCTAAGCCCTCCTTTCCTTCCACTGTGGTTTTTAGAACAGATTCTGACACCTCCAATGCCTGCAGTTCCCTGCTTTATTCTGGATCATGTGCTACTTTTAGGGCATTTGCCTGTAATTAGTGTTCCATATAATGAAGCATGGAGCTCTGGCTTTACAGAGTATGCTGATAGCTCATCCTTCTTCCAGGAAAAATAAATCTTGCCTGATGGGAGATCCTACACTAAAATAACAGATTACAGTCAGACTGCAGAGCCAAGCTTTAGACACAGGCCCATCAGGGCTGGCTGTACCAGTTCCAAAATCACTGTGCAATCTTGCCTCTGTCCCTAGGTGCTCTGCAACCCTGAGGCATTCCCAGGAATGGGGAAGGGTGAGGTGAGCCAGGGGCAGCAGCAGCTACATCCCTCGGTGCCCTGGGAATTCCATGGGCAGGCTCACAAACACGCTGAGCTGTTTGCCTGGGGCTGGATGTTGTGGTTGCAGTTTGTATATCAGAACACATATCGTCATTGGCCCTTCCCTCGAGTGGCCTCTGCAAAGAGACAAGGCTTGGGTGATTTCTGTCTTCCTTCTCTTTTCCATGACATAGCTATTGCACAGTTGGGAAGCTGTTTCTCATTTGTGTAAGCTGATTTTTGGCATACTGGGGGCTGTTGAGTCTACAAACTTCCTGCATCCTCTTCTTTCTGCCTGTCCTGAGGGGCCCCTGCCCATCTACTCATCCCAATGTCAGTGTCCATAGAGGGGAAAAGGACACTGAGAAGAAAGAAAATTTAAAGCAAGCCCCGAGCAGGAAAATCCTTGGGACAGCACCTGCAAGCTCCTTTCTGCCATGGCAGTGAACAGGAGAGCCCTGTGGACAGGCTGCTGTGGGAAAGGACGTGTGACAGTGAGAAAGCAGAAGGTCAGCACTGAGGCAGCCCGTGACACGTGTGTGCCCCAGAGTGCACAGGGCTGCCTGGAGGATCCCAGCTCCCCTGCTCCAGAGCCAGGGGAACTCGGGGCAGAGCACAGCTGAGGGGCTGGTGCAGAGAGGGCAGCCAGAGCACAGCCAGCAGCAGCCCCTGGGGTCTCACAGGGCCCAGCACATGGCACACATGGCAGGCACAGAGCCCCTGGGCTCTGCCTGGCACACAGCAGCAGTGTGGCAGCCACTGGGGCCCAGGCACTGCTGAGCCCACAGCCAGTCCCTCCCGAGGCTGGCCCTGCCCTGCCCTGCTCTGGCCAGAGGAAGCAGAGCAGGGGTGGAAAAAAGGAAGTGCTGTGAGCCCCTTTATATAAAAAGAGGTACTGAGAACGAGGGGTTGGGATTTCCAGTTCATTGTAGGGCTGGTGCTCCAAAGCCCTGTTGGGAAGTTGTGGTGAAAAGGCTCCTCTGGTTTCAGCAGGAGGGTCAGGGTGAGAATGCAAAGGGATGGCTGAGTTTCTAGGACATGGCAGTCCTGGATTGCCTCTCCTGGAAATGGCAATGCTTTGCATTGCTCTGGGCATTACAGGAATTGGAATCACTTCAGTATTCACACACTTTTTGATAAATCTCAGACTGCATGGCACTGCTGTCAGAATTTGGTGTGTGGGCAGGGACAAACTTGCTATAGCTGATAGTTGTAAGGAATAGATTGCTCATAAAACATGCTCTCAACTAACTTCATAGGAAAGCACTTGAACTGTAAGAGGAGACACATCGTGGTCAAAGAATCCATGTTTGTTTTTTCCTTTACATTTTCAGTCTGATCATGTCCCAGATGCTAAAATTTGTTGACTAAGAACATGTTTTGGTTTATAAATCATGGATCAACTAACTTGCTTTGAGGCATTGTTTTGTTAGGAAGGTTTTGAAGCTTAAGCCTGCCTCATGGGAATGTGTGACACAGTGAGCAATCTTTGGAGAGTATTTTCTTTTTGATAAGCAAACATAAGGCACAAACAATACTCCTTTTTGCTGTTTTATTCTTTTGTGCCTTAAGTGAAGAATTCTGTGTAGTGCATTTGCCATGAGATGGTCAGGAGATAAAAGCTTTGGAATAAAACTTTAGAATAGAAGATGTGCAGAAATCATCTAGTCCAACTGCCTGAATTTTTGTTCTTTCAATTTAGCTGGTTTTAATGTTGATTTTGTAATAGAAATGCCCATCAGATAACTGGCCTCAGAGTCTTTGGGTACTTTGGCTATTCCTGCCTCAGAACTGCTGTTGATGGGGGTTTAGAGCAGGTCCTGGCTTCTGCTGCAATGCTGAAGAGCAAAGATGCTCAGTGTGAGGGAAATGCACTGCGTGGATTTCCCCAAGAGCTCATAGGAGGATGTCACTCCTGTGTCATGTAAGAGCCCTGCTCACAAGCCAGCATGCCCCCTGTACAAGCACAGCCTGGCAAGGTCAGCCCGTGCCCAGGAAGCTCAGAGTCTGTGTTCTGGTCCCCAGGTGAAGCTGATTGACTACATCCACCGGCAGCGGCAGTGCAAGCTGAGCGTGCCCCTGAGCGACCGCACCGCCGAGCTCAACAGCTACCCCCGCTTCAACGACTGGCTGGACATCGTCAACGTCAGGAAGGAGGTGGTGCAGGTAAGGAGGGGACACAGCCCCCACAGAGCCCTCCTGTCCCTTCAGTACATTCCCAGCTGCCTGTGGGTCTGAGAGCCACGGCAGGACTTAATCACTCACGACCTTTCTGATACTGATAGTACTGTGCTGCACTGTGTTCTGTGTCCAGCATTAGCCAAAACAGGACCATTGGTACAGTCTCACACACACACACACACACACACACGTAGAGCTCAGTTCACTGACAGTTAAACAAGGCAGAAAAGGCTCTTTCTATTCTTTTTCCCATTTTTGCCTCTGCAGGCCAGGTCACAATGTTCTCATTCAGTTTCCTTTGATCGCTAAACAACCACAATTTTTCTTTGACCTCAGCAGGAATCTGCCTGGGTGAAAAATTCCACAAATTTTCATGGAAGTTATTCCAGCTTGGTTCTGATGTAACTAAGTGGTCTCTTAGTTAAACAGTATGGGTTCAGGACGAAGTTGTTCCTTTTATTTCCTACTGTTCATTTTGAACGTGGTGCTGGTGTTGCCTTCCAGCCCAGCGAGGTTTTGGGTGGCACAGGCAAAGGTGCAGCAGTGACAATGAGAGGACAAAAGCAGCCTGTTGCTGTGGCCAAACTGTCAGGCTCCCAGCTAGTGTTGGTTTCTAAGGTTACTGGAATTGCCTGAGTCTAAAAGAATGTCTTTGTAGCTCTTTTATAAATCCTTTGTGATGCCTACAGAAAGGAGGGGGGAAGAGGTGAAGGAAAGGGAGGAGGGAGGTGGACAGTTCAAATCTGCCACATCCTGCTAATTCAGGAAGCAGAGAGGGTTGAGACTGCCCTTCTGTATGTGTGGTCACTAAAAGGGGCGAACAAATTCGGGTTTGGTCTAAGGCAGAAAGAATTTCCCAGATCTGTATTATTTTGATTTGTGCTCTCTTGCTGCCCTGTCCCAAAGCAGTGTCCAAATGAATGAACTCTGTTCCTTCTGGGACAGAACTGTAAGAAGTGTACAAAGCACTGAAATTCCTCTGGGATTCCAAATGTATGGTTATCTTTTAAGGGTTCTGCATCCATTTCATGCAGCTGCAGGCAGCTTCTGTAGCCCTTGTATTAGCTGGACAGCAGAACTGCAACACCCTGTGGGTCATTAAAATAATTTCTGAGTAGGCATGCTGGAACAGGCTGTGAGCTGGGGGAAGTGGAAATAGCTGGGCTAATAAACTAAGTGCTCTGCTCTTGCAGTGTTTTTTTTTTTTGGTCCTGTTATTTCACTGCTCAAAAAATAGCCATGCAGCCACTGTTGCTGTTGGACACTGACATCAGCACAGTGCTGAGCTGTCTGGGATGAGTTACCTTTCAGAAATGTCTCAGGTATCATGGGATCATTCCTGCTGTTGTTTAGATTTCATACAGCACATTGAACTGCATTTCAGCTGAAAGCTTTCAAAATGGAAATCACTGACAGAAGGAGCTTTAATAGGTTAGTTATTACAAAATCTAGAGTGGTGTCCTGCTTCATGCACACTGCCTGTGACAGGATGGGGAGGAGCCTTTGCAGACAGAGTTGAGCAGGTCATGCTGTGAAAATGGGGACCTTGGAGTGGTTCTGGCTCTGTGCTACTGGGAACAGCTTCCCATCTCTCAGATACTGTTAGCTCGCTGTAAAATGGAAATAGGCATGCTGGGTTTCCTTCTTAAGGCTTCCAAAAAATGGTGCAGAGAGGAGGAAAACTGCTCAGGTGTCACAGTGTGGTCACATGGTAGAACAGCCCTCTCTTCTTGTGCCTTTTAGGCTCTGAAACTAGTTGGAGAGGTTGCCAAGTACCTGTGGAGTCTCAGAAGAGCTGCCTCAGAGCCCTGCCCTGGGCACCTCTGAGAGCTGAACAGAACAGCAGGTCTGGCACCGGAGGAGGTGCAGTGGAGGGCTCTCTGTGCCTGCTGCCTGTCAGGGACAAACCAGGAGAAAGGCCTGGGTTGATGGGGTTTTTGCTTTTTTAAATGGTTCTGAGTCCCTTTGCATTTCTAGTGCTACTGGAGGGAGTATTTTCAAGACTGTGCTAATCTGTGACATAACACTGTTGAAAAGCAGCCTAATTGCAGGAGTTCTTTAGCTCGGCGGTGAGAGGAACAATGCTCTGTTTCTCTGTCTCCCCTCCCCTCCCCTCGCTCCCCCCAGTCCTCTCCCAAATAAAGCTGCCATGCAGGGAAGCACAGAAGCTCCCAGGCTCTCCTGTCAGAAATAGAGCAGCAGCTCCAATTTAGAATATCTGCTGACTCTTCTACTCCTGAGTGAAGACTATTTTTGCTCAGTGACTTGCTCTAGACATTGTGAAGCTCGAAAGCTCTGGTGATTATAATTGCTGGGCTCCTTTATTTCTTTGAAAACCTATATTTAAAACGAGAATAATGACTGCCTGTAAAATCCTTTAGTTCTGGAGGAGATTATAGCAATAACAATGCAGTGTTTATGGCGTTGGGCAACAGCTAGAGCTGCTGAGAGCACGGACAGCAGCGAGCCGGTGACGCTGCGCCGGGTGCGAGGGCTGCGCTGCGCCGACCTCGCGGGCCTGCAGGTAGGTGGGCACTGCTGGCATCCTCCTTGGCAATACACAGCTCCTTCCAGAGCGCTAAGGGAACTTGAAACCCCCACCCCAACCTGTGCTATTTCTGTGGCTTTGTTACTGTTCCTCTAATCAGTTGCCAGACAGATTTTTATCGTGGAAAGTGACAGCAGGCTCTGCTTTGGAGCTGGGCTAATGTGGCGCTGTAACTTGCTGTTTAAGTGTTTTTCTAGGGAATGCTGCAGTCATTGTTTTTGCTTAGGAGTTCCAGAATCTGATCAGTTCTAGAGATTGATTAATTCTAGAGACCAATTGTGTGTGTAGTTTAGTGCCAAAAATTATGTATAAATGGTTAAATATGGTGGGATGAAAGTGAGCAAAGAGGTACTCGAACTGAGACTTAGAAAAGACAGGGCAAGGAGCCTTACAGACAGAAGGTGTGTTCATGCTATGTAGTCACCTTGAGTGGGTAAAAGTTGCTCTGAAAATGGTCCTAGAAAAACACATTGATCTGGATTGTCCTGCTTGCCTTGGGAGTTGGAGTCAGGAATTGGGAGGGCAGTGGGAAGGAGGGAGGATGAGAACAGAGTGCTCTCTCCACTCTTGAGCTGATGCAAGAAGTCTCTTGCAGAGCTATTTACTGGGTTCTGAGCTTGGAGTATGTCTGCCAAACAGAAGAGAGTAAAAAAATTCTGTTGGTTTTCTTTCTTCAGCCCAGAAAGCGATTTTCTCTGCCTTTATCACTGTGCTTCCCAGAAACATAACTATTGTATTTGTTCCCTCATGTAACTTGTCACTGTCTTAAAAACTAACTTAAGAACAGAGTCATCTTCTTATCATCTTCTGAAGCATGTCTGAGCCAGCCCTGCTGGCTGTGGAGCAGGGGTGCCAGTCAGTCAAGCTTGGAAAGCTGTTTTTAGAGTGGATAACTGTCCTGCACAGGGAGGGGCACATCCTGCCCCGGGCTCTGGCCATCAGCAGCGCTGTGTCACCAGGGAGACTGGGAGCAGGTGGAACAGGGCTGTGGTTGGGGCTGCTTTGAGGCTGTTCCTTTTGGGAGCAGATTTGAGTCCCAATTGTACCCTTGTGCCCTTTTCTGGGATACCTCCTGCCTGCCTGTGAAGCCCATCCCCAGCCAGCACTGATGCCAAAGAGCTGCAGAGCTGAGCAAGGCAAGGGCAGGAGCAGAGCAAGAAGGGCTCTTGCCTTGAGCAGGAATTGTCTGCCCAGAGCCTTGTGCTGCCCCTGTGAAAGTGCCCCTGCCAGGGGTGAGCCACGGGCCTGGGGCTGCTGCTGTGAGCCCGTGGCAGAGGGTTCTTTTGGCACAGGGTGGCCCAGCTCACAGCAGGTCTGTCACTGGAGGAGCTGTGAGGGGTTTTTGTGAGTGCATCCTTTGCATGGGGGATAGAAGAGGCAGATCTGCCTATGCCTATCAGGTTTCCCCAGCTGTATCCTCTCATCTTTTTCTGTCAGCATATCTGCATGAACAGGCCATGAGGACCGTGGCTGGCTGTTGGGGATTTCCATGGGTCTGGCAGCAGGAGCTCTGGCTGGCCAGCCAGATAGCAGAGATCCTGGATGTGCTAATTGTGTGTATGCAAATTAATTCTGTCCTGCAGGCTTCCTAGAGCTGTAAAATTCCTTCAGTGTTCCAGCTGAAGGCCCTCCCCAGTGTAAACAGCTCCTGGAAGATAGTCTGTACCACTGCCAGGGCTCCCCTTCCCTGCCAAGGGCTCCAGGTGCCCCTTGCAGCTTTGGGCACTGTGAACCCTTCATGGCTTGAGGTCAGCCCGAGGGATCTGCAACTGCTGCACCTGTCTGCCACACAAGAGTTGTGACAGCAGCTCTCCTGTCCCCAAAGAGCCAGCTGGACACAATGCCCTGAGCCTGTCAGCTCCTCTCCAGCCTCTGCTGTGAGGTGGAACCGTGAGGAGGGTGATGTTAGGTGGAACCGTGGCCTGTTTATGCTCACAGCTTAATGCAAGCTGGAAATTTCAATTGAGAGGCTTTCCAGAATGCCCATAAAATCTCCAGGAATTTAATAATACAGCAATTTTTCAGTACCTTCATTGCTGGGCACCAGAAAAACACTGCAAAATAACAACTAGCAGGCACAAGATGTTCTTAACAGCATCTTTACATGCTTTGCTTAGAGCTATCAGTGGGAATTTAAGCACCTTATGTAATGGGCTTTCTCTTCTAGCATCTGCTGCTTCATGGGAGGATGATTGGAGAGGGAATGTATTGATTTAAGAGGAGGCATTTGGGGCCTTGACAACTGTCCAGCTTTACAGGAAGAGCTGTGGCTACTGGGTCGAGGAGCAGGTCAGGCTGATTTTGCAGAGTGCCTGCAGCAGCATTAGCTACGTAGGCTTATCTGCAGGGTGGAATCTTTACCAAAAATAACCCCTCCACTGTGTTAGATACCAGCATTTTTGCCATGTTTCAGGGATTTAAGTTGGTCACTAGACAAGATTAAAGACTGCTGTGAACTCTTCACCCGGACTAATTGAGACTTGGATGGCTCCTTGGATGCACTGGTACTCACTTTTGTCTCTTTAGACTTGTGCACCATGAAGTGCAATCTGTGTCTGATAAGCAGGAGGGCTTCAGGGAGAAGGCCTCTTACCTGTTGTAGGGAGGAATAATTTCCTGCTTTGGACTTTTTAGCATCCCTTCTGCTGAGCAGTGCATGGTTAGGCTTTAGATTTTGCTGGCAGTTATGAGGTGCTGAAGATTGAAAGCAGATTCTATCTTCTCCTGCTTTTTCTCTGTTTTTAAATCTGACCTTATTAGTAGAGTACTGTCTGAATATCTTGCAGCTCTCCCTGTCAAGACAAGGTGTGCCCAAGGAGGTGGTGTTGAGCTTGGTCCTAATGCAAGCCTTTAATCTGCATTTTTAAAGCTGTTTTTAAAAAAAGCCTCAGCACCCACTGAAGAAGCAGGTAAAGAGAGCTGGACCCACATTTCTCACCCTCAGCGGTGAGGAGTTGGAGTAACCCCTGTGCAAGGGCCCAGAGCTGCACTGAGGGGCCAGAGCCCACCTCGTGCCCCTGAGCAGGGGCCCTTCTCCCCCCAGAGCAGCTGAGCCAGGGCAGCAGCAGAGCCTGTTTGAGAGCCACCCTGAACTAGTGACCCTCCTCACTGTCACACTGCCTGGGGGGTGACACACAGCCAAGGCAGAGCAGGCCAATCTTACAGGGATCAGGTTGACCAGTTTTATATTAAGCCATCACATATGTGCAGCACATGAGTGGCTGTTTAAAGAAAGCCTCTTACTTGCCCTCCCTCCCCCTCTCTGAAGGCTTATTTCTTTTGTCGCGTGTCATGGGGGCTGGCAGCAGGTTCAGAAAGTCTGAGCTCTCCCAGCTCAAGGTCATTGGGATTGTTTAAATATAATCTCCTTTTCTGTACTTTCTACTTTCCTACAACTTGCTATTCTGTCTTTCTAAAATTAAACTACTGAGCAGAAGAGGAGCTTGGGCTTTGTGTGTGGGTGCAGTCCCCTCAGGCAGGATCTGTGTAAGAGCTGAGCTGGGGGTGCAGAGCTGGGCCTTGTGGGGACCATCATCAGTCAGCTCTGGGCACAGAGAGACTGTGTCCTCCAAAGGGATGGGCAGTCCTATGTCCTGCATCATGGTGGTGCAGATGTGCAGAAAAATGAATAATACCCAGCATCAGTTGTGATGTCTGTGCTTTTGTTATTCTGCGAAGATTAGTTACAGGGAAAAAGAAAGAAAGTCTACCCAAACTTCATTGAACTCTGGCTCTGCTCTGGTCCTGCTTCATGCTTACTGCTCATTTAAATTCCTGGCCTCCCTTGAGTCAGCTGTGTTTTGTGTTTCATCCAGTCCAGGGCATGTGACAGAAGATACAGGATGTGTTTCTTAGACTTCTGCCCTTTCTTAATTTATTCTTTTTGTTTGCTCCATGCCACAGTTACTAAAATGGGAAACTCTTTGTGTTGCCACCTACAGAGCTCCAAAGGTTGGGGCTGTTGGGCACTGTCACAGCTGAAAGTCCTGTGTCAGCTCTCAAAGCCAGAGTCTGGCTGAAGAAAGATGCAATTGTTAAAGGACATTCAGCACATTCACGTCTGCTTCTGAGTCGGAAGTGGGGTTTAAGGACTAGAGGATTCCAAGCTTTTTGTTTCACCAAGCAGTGACACACACTTTTGAGTTTCCCCTTCAAATAAAGTTCAAAGCCTTTTTTATAGTTTGATTCCAGGAGTCGAAACTTTAGGATAAAGGCCAAATATTGTGAAATTTGTGATCTCATTGTGAGAATAGGCAACAGGGAGGTTTGTTTAGGCAGAACTTTACAGGGAAATTCCTGGGTAACTGGGCTAAGTATCCTGGTTTTGTTTATTAACCACAATTGCTGCAGACTTACACTGGAAACATTTGAATGGGGGAGGAGAGAGACACACAGCTCAGTTCTGTGTCAGGAAATACCAGATCATTTTGTGTTTTCCAGGCTCTTGTATCTTTTGTGTCTGCCTGATCTGAGCCTTATCACTGTGGGGCTTTGGTGTATTAAGATGTAGAAGGAGTTCTGCACAGATATCTCTCCAGGCAGGATATGGGTAAGGCTGGTTCTCTGATGAAGGAAAGACTGCTTGAGGAGGAGGCTGCTATCTTTGTAAAAACATTTCTTTTTTGTTCAAATAAAGAAGTAATTTTCCTCACTGTTTCTGCTGTTCACTTCAGTACTGAAAAGCCAAACATCCTTATCTGACTCTTTTTCAGGTTTTAGACCTGTTTTATTTCGGACCCTATTTTTAATGAGAAAGTTAAGTTTCATTAGTAGCTTTGCAAAAATTTTCCACAAGGGGAGGAGTATTTTGATCCCCTGTAATCCTGAGTGGAATAGCAGAGGATGAGCAGTCCTGGAGGTGCAGAGCACACTCACCCCAGGCAGGGGAGAGAGCAGCTGTGGGCACTGCTGGCCATGCCAGAGAGGGGCACTGCCCACAGGAGTGAGCCATGAGTCAGCCCTGGCAGTGAGACAGTGCCACTGCTCAAAGTACCCAACAGGTGACACTCCTTTTGTACACACAGCAACAAAAAGGGTCTCTCTTGCTTTCCTGCAGAGAATACCAGAGGAGCTGACCCTGGATGCCTTACTAGAAATGAATGAGTCAAAGGTGAAAGAAACGATGAAGAGATGTGGAGCCAGAGATGAGGAGTGCTCCAGGCTCAACGGGGCCCTGAGCTGCCTGCGGAAGGTGACGGAGTCAGGTACACACTGCCTTGTTCTCCTGGGGCACTGGTGTCCCCAGCCCAGCCCCGTCTGCTGCCCTGCAGACGCTGCCTGAGGATGTTCTGTGAGCAGCGTATGGCTCTGGGATGTGCGCTGATCAAACCTATCCAGAGCTGTCAGCTGGGTTTGGTTTGGACATCAAGTCAGATAAATAAATGGAAATAAATGTATGTAGAATCCTCTCCTACTCAGTAGAGTATATCCTTATTAACCCTTTCTGTTCAGAGTTGTGTCTAATGCTCCAGTTCATTCTCCACGGATCAGTACACATCCTTGACTTACTTAAATACATCCAGATTCTTTGTAGGTGATGCCTTTCCCAAATATTGCCAGCTCAGAGAGAAACCTTCCCCTAGCACTTCCACAGGCACTGTACGATCTGTTTGTACAAGAGCCTCTCCCAGCAGACTGGGACTCACATGCACCACATCTTTCTTTGTAGCAGTTATCAATCTGTCACTGAAAGGTGATGTTTCCTGTTGGTATTATGACAGTTCATCCATTTGCAAATGGTAAAGATTAGTTAATGGAAAAAATCAGCAAACAGCTCAGTCTCATGTTTCCTTTTTTCTAATCTTTCTTGTCCCAGGCTGTCAAATATTTCCCATCCACACTATAAACCAGCCGTTGCTCAGGAGTTATGGTGTTCACCTTTTAGAAAGAAATGGCATTTTTAAAAACTCAGATATATGTCTCCCAAAAGCTCAGATCAGGCTCTGTGCTGAGTTTTCGCAGCCTGGGGCCCTGCTGAGGCTCAGGGGAGATCATTGCCAGGTGAAACGGGCACCCAGAGCCGTGCCCGGAGCCCCGAGCAGCCCGGGCGCGGTGCCCGCAGTGCCCTCGCTGCCGGCCGGCACTAACGCTGCTCCCTTGGACAGGAGGGGAGCCGAGGGACGATGTGCCGCTGGCCCTCCCCGAGCGCCGGGACAGCTCCTGCTCGCAGCCGGACCCCGCCTGCTCCCCGTGCGCCCCGGCCAAGGGCAGCCAGCCGCGCTCCGTGCCCGCCGCCCCGCCCTGCGAGCCCTGTCCCTCGGCAGAGGCCCTGCTGGAGCCGCTGGCGCTGCCCGCGGCCGGGGGCAGGCCCCGGACCCCGCACAGCATCACCGTCACCCCCCCGGCCACGCCGCAGCCCAAGCGCCGGCACCGCCTGAAGCCGCCGCGGACGCCGCCGCCCCCTGCCGCAAGGTGTTCCAGCTGCTGCCCAACTTCCCCACCCTCACCAGGAGCAAGTCCCACGAGTCTCAGCTGGGCAACAGGATAGACGAAGTTCCTCCAATAAAGTAAGTTTCCTCCCAGAATGGAGCTGGGGCTCTCCCCGGCAAAGGCTGCCCTAGGTAGGCAGGAAAATACTGGCAATGCAGCAACCTCAGGAGCCTGTGCAAAGCCAGAGGTGTCAGTAAACCTGACAGCACATGCTGCAGGCAGCAGTTCCTGCTCTAGCAAAGTGTGTACCTGTCACAGGAGTATCGGTGCCTAAAAATATATATCTTTTCTTCTTTCTAGGTTCGGTAAGAGATTCTCACAGGGGTGTCTGCCGTGCCTTGCTGAGAGAGAAGAACCTGTGCTTGTCAGCTCCCTGTTGGCCATCCCTGGGCAGCCTCTGGAGGTTCTCCACTGGCCCTCCTATCCCAGAGCTTCTCTTAATTGAGCAGGAGCTTGGCCTGCCACAGAACCACAGGGTTTTCCTTGGTTGCACCTGGTATTTTCTAGGATGACACAAGCAAGGCAAAGGAATACTGATGTTTCAAGGGTTAAAGCCAGGGGGTGCTTATCTATGACCATATGTGCCAGACAGCTGGCACAGATGCCTCTTGGTGCAGGAATTTCACATCAAGCCATTTAGTGGCTTTGGATATGCATTGCCCAGTGTCTCTGCAGTGAAGTTAAGACACTTGTGTGCAGCTTTCTGAGGAAGCTGCAGCAGGTATTGGAATGTGGGGTGTTCCCTGTGTGCTGAGGAGTCTGTTCATGTGGGTGATGGCTGGCAGGAGCAGGACTGGGTTTCTCCAGGGCCACTGGGAGTTCTGGCCATCCTGAGGTGTGTCCCAGACACCACCTGTAACCTTGGAAGCTAATGGAGAGAGATTGGAGCAGCTTGGAAAGTGTCCAAAAGTATCTGGGTATTAAAAGCATGTATGAAAGTCCAAGAACTGCACATATAGCTAATGCCATTTAAAACAAAAATCTGAGGAATTACTTTCAGAAATAGAAAGATTGTAAAATGAAAGTGCCAGCAGAAATCTAAGCATTTCTCTGGGGAGAGTGAGATAATTACTGTGATAAATGAAAAAGGCATTAGAATAAACTCAAACAGAAATGAAGGATTTTGGTGCTCCTCTTCATATAGACCTGTTGGCTGGGGAGAAGTGTCTGCTGTGGGCTCTGGTGAGTCCTGGACAATCCCAGACTGGTTGATATTCATTCAGTGAGGATTTAACCATCTGACCCGATGTTCACAGCCTTCTTTACTGCTGTGCTGGGATTGTTTGGATGGCCACACTAGGCCAGCAGCATTTCTAGGAACAGCAGCTAGCCATTCCAGCCTTTTCCAAGAGGCTGAGGATCACAGATGCCTCAGGAGCTCCCTGGACTAATGATAAAAAAGACTGTGGTGCCATCTATGGTCAAGTGAGGAGACTGGCTCTGAGCCAGCCCTGCTGCTGTACTGACACTTGCACATTGGGGTTTGCCTCAGATGTGCAATATTTCTGTAGATTTCGTTCAAGAAATGATGCCAGAATTCTGAGTATTGGAGAGTTTTCAGGAAATTATGTGCTCTAACCACTGGCATGCTGGTTTGGCATTTGGAAGTCTAGATCTTACTTTCTGCACTTAGCAGAAAGTTAGGTGAGCTCACATGTATGTTTTCATTCTTCTGGGTCATGCTGGCCCTGTCTAGAAAATTGAGATAATTTTCAGTGAAATAGAATATTCTGAAATCTACTGACACTGCAGGAAAACTGGGTGATGGCATTTGTGGTAAACCAGTTGGGAGTAAAGTCTGACTTTCCACTTTAAGAATGGCTTAGACCTGATGAGATGGACTTCTGTAATCCTTAAATGTAAAACATCATGATTTATCCAATCATATGGAAACAAATACAAGAGCAACTTCACAGGGGGCAAATCAGTCTGAGCTATGTTCCTGTGACTCCTCATGGCTGGAGGTGCTGACCTGGGGCAGTGACTGCTCAGTTTCTGTGCAGGGTGGTGAGCACATGTCAGCAATGCTTCCCTAAACCTTCCTCTTGTCCTCCATCAGAGCTCTCCCAGGGATCCCCCCAGACGGTACGAAGAGACTTTGGCCTGGCTGTGACTCACAGGTGAGCAGCCCAGGCAGGGCTGTGGTGGCACAGGACCCTGAGATGGGTTTGGAGTCGGGTCTCGTGTCTCACTGCCAAGTTCAGCTACCTACAGATGTTCGTTTTCCCTCAGGCATCAGCTAACGTCAGTTTTCCCTCTCTTGTCTCTGGCAGGTTCTCTACAAAGTCCTGGTTATCTCAGATTTGCCAAGTGTGCCAGAAGAACATGATGTTCGGGGTGAAGTGTAAGTACTGCAGGTGAGCACACGGGGATGGTCTCCTTCAGAACAGCCTGGAACTGGACTCACCACAGCCTGCAGTAACTCCTCTCTCTTGATGTGATGCACTTTTGGCAGTGGCATCATTTTTTCAGTCCTTCTGACCTGGCAAAGGGATACTCCTGGCACAACTCACACTTGAAGGTGGCAGCCTGACACGTGAATGAACCAAATTTGTTTCCTTGCCACAGGCTTCCTACCTCATCCTGGGCAAATCTTGTAGTGGGAGCTAGATCCCTAAATAACAGCCAGGATATTAATTTTTGTTTCTCTCTCAGGCTTGTTAGTCCAGAGGACTGAGATTTTACTACTTCATGGTTGCTGGCTGAGAGTCAGTGAAAGTAACTCTATTAAAAATAAATCAGATGCTAAGATATGTTTGTGGTTTCATTAGCTTGAATAATAGAATTCTCCATACGAATGCCTGGTGCTCTGGGGCTGAGCATTCCAGAACTCCTTCTGAGATTAGCATAAGAATTACAAATTAAGGGTAGGCTTCTTCTTTTTGGGAAAGAACAAGTTGCTATTTAACATGTAATGGTTATCTTTCAGATTAAAATGTCACAACAAATGTACTAAAGAGGCACCTGCTTGTAGAATATCCTTCCTTCCCAGTGAGTAATTTTCTACAAATTCTAGGCACTTCAATGTAATTGATGGTATGGAAAGAATAAAAAGTCTCATTAAAGCTGTTTCTCTCCCTTCTCCAAACTGTTTTTCAGTAACAAAAATAAGAAGAACAGAGTCTGTCCCATCTGATATCAATAATCCAGTAGACAGACCCACAGAACCCCAGTTTGGAACTCTCCCCAAAGCACTAACTAAAAAGGTATGAGGTGGCTGAGGCATGTCCAGAGTCCCTGGGGAGCTGCAGTAGGGAGAGGTTGGATCTCACTGGTTGGAGAGCTTTCACTTTGCAAGACTTGGATATGAGACATTTTGTCCCTGTAAAACGGGGGTTGTGCAGAGCTCCAGGTGCTTATTCAGCACAGCAATGCCACGATTAAGCCTGGGAACAAGTTCCCTCTGTTTGTTGTGCAGCAGACACAGGGGAACTCCTCCTTTCTCTTTATTGTTCTCTCACGAGTGTCTTTCCCTGCTTTGCAGGAGCATCCACCAGCAATAAACCACCTGGACTCCAGCAGCAATCCTTCTTCTACAACCTCATCCACTCCCTCTTCTCCAGCACCTTTCCAGTCTTCCAACCCTCCCAGTGCGACGCCGCCGCCCAACGCGTCCCCCATGGGCCAGAGGGATGGGCGGTTCAACTTCCCAGGTAAACTGCTCCCTGCCAGCAGGCTCTGCAAGAGGCTGACCAGGAATTCACAGGGACTTGTGGGTGTCTGAATACATGGTCGTGCCTTAAACAAGGTGTAAAACTGTATCTTATTATCTGATAGAATGAAAATGTATTCCTTACAAATTCTTAAAGGGTATCAGCAAGATATCTTTGCAGGAAACAGACTATTGAGGAATGTTTCTCCTTTTCCTTTTTGGAGAAGGACTGAAGAAAAAAGCTATTTTTCCCCTCCTTTCCCCTTTGTGCTGTACAATGCATGCTGCCTGCAAAGTGTGCTCACCAGGGGCTTTCAGTCAGGAGGGAGGTGCTTGCTGGAGCAGGCTGTAAAAGTGAGAACTGGAATGAATTACCTTACCAAACCTTTCCAAAATATAACCCACAATCAACACCAACTTTTAAACCACTGTCAGGCATAACTGGTAGAGAGAAGTTTACCCTTCATGCTCTATGGACTGAGAGCCCCAGTGTGCAGCTTTAACCAGAGCTGAGAGGGGCAAGTATCTCTGACAAGGGCAAAGATCTAAACAGTGAGAATAAATGGAATTCCTTTGACTTGAAGTCACATGGTGCTCAGTAGCTACTACATCTGGCCTTCAACACTGCTGAATTTTGCATCAGCTTCTGACCTGTGAATTCAAGTTGCTGTTTGAGCCTGCTAAAAAGGACCAGAGGCAGTTCAGTGTAAGGATTCCACTGCAGCTACTTTGCATTGGGACAAACTGCTCAGATTCACTGAAAAAATAAAAAAGGCAGATGGTTCATGAGCTTCAGCTTCTGTGGGGGCACCTCTGCGAAGCTGAGACACGAGAGCACATCACATCACACCTGATGTGGGCCTGCCTTGCACATTCCTGGGCTCTCCCTTTGCCCACCAGGCTGTTTGAAAGAGGTGGCACAGCTTGTGTGTGATACCTGTCATCTGTCAGGGCCCTCCCAAAATGCATGTGCTGAAATTCCCCCCAGCAGGCTGATAATCCACTAATCTGTTCCCAGCAGTGACCTGGGACTAATTCATTGTATGCACATGAGGCACTCTCTGATGATCCATCCTCTAACTTGTTTGTGTTGTTTTGTTTTTTTTTTTTCTCCTTTTTTTTTTTTTTGCTGTTCGTTTTTTACAAAACCCCAATTAATTAAAAAGCTGCCTACTACCTTCAGCATAGACAACAGTTTGTCTTCCCAGGTGAGTTGATTGTTTTAATTCTACTAACCAACTTCTACTGCCAAAACATAACTTGTTTGTAAACCTCTGCATGCTGCCCAAGGACAATCATTCTGCTTTCAAAAACCTGTCTAAAACAATCCAGACTTTCTCTTACCTCAGTGTGTACTCAGGCCTCTCTCCCCCTAATCTGAGGTGTGATTTATGTATTGAGATGGAACTTTGAATATTTAGCTGTAGAACATTTGTTTCCTGCTATGGGATTCTATTCACATCCATGTTCCTCCTTTCTAAAGACTCACTTTTATGGCTCTGTGCCTGGCCAAAAGGATTTTACAGATATGTGGGGTAAATGGAAGAGGACTGGGCTCAGCCAACCTGCAGGCAGGTTGATCATAGGAGAGATGAGCATAGTTTTAAATCAGTAAAAGAATAAAATCACTTTGTCTGTGGTCGAGTTTATAATTCCTAAACAAGAAGCAAATATTTGCTATTGCAGTGTTAAAACTTGCAGTCTATAGGAGATTTAAGTGTAGAAGATGAATCATAACTGTTTCTACTTTCCCAGAAATTCCCAGTCCTGCACAAACAGCACAGCTTCCAGAAACTGCTGCAGACACTAAGTAAGTAGAGTTTTAAATCTTTTCATTTGCACAGCATTTACCTGGTAATCCTCAAGTCAGCCCAGAAGTGCTGTGTTATGGCCAAAACCAGATTTAACACCCGAGAATTCCCAGGGTAACTTTAGTCAGTGAGGGTGATGCTGGTATTGCCAGTTTTATAAAGCTGAATATGACACTTAACTCTAAATGGCACACTAAGGAGTCCAAGCCTTTAATATCTAGTCCTGGTTGTGTGAAGGGTCAGATGAAACAAAGTTGGAGTTCTGTACCTTGAAGGGCACAGCACACTGAGCTGCAAACAAACAGCTCTTTCAGGATCCCAATTGCAGGGCATGGAAAAGCTTCCAGCCTGCATTGCCAGCTGCTCCACTGCAGGTGTTTCAGGGGTAGGAATGGGAGCATCTATTCCTGGAACACAGTGTAATAATATCAGAGCCATGCCACTGCCAAATCAATTCCTGCCACTTAATTATCAAGAACCACTTCCAATCTTTGTCCCTCATTTGCCAAAGTGAGCTTAGAGTCCTTCTCTTTTACATGGAGCAGGAATTGTATTTTTCTCTGCTTCTGTAACTGTCGGGATCTGTTCTGTATTGGCTTCTTCTGCTCCCTAATGGCAGCAGAGGCCCCCATTCCCCAGTGATGCCCAACTGTTCTCACTGTTTCTGTTGCAGCGCTGCCCAGCAGCCGGGCACGGGCGGAGGCGCACGGGAAGCACAGGTGGGTTTGTGGTTTGCCCCGGAGGTCTCTGGAGCAGCCTGTGCTGCTGGGCTGCTCTGCCACCCCAAGGGACTGCGAGCACACCTTTCCCTTCCCTTGCTGGGGACAGGTGGAGGAAGCAGAGGCGGGTAAGTCGGAGCCCGAGGACGACGAGGATGAGGTGGAAGATTTGCCCAACCGGCGGCCGCACCTGCAGGGGATGATCTACCGCAAACCCAGCCAGACCAGCGTGTACCTGCAGGAGTGGGACATCCCCTTCGAGCAGATCCAGCTGGGGGACCCCATCGGCCAGGGCCGCTGGGGCAAGGTCTACAAGGGCAAGTGGCACGGGGAGGTGGCCATCAGGCTGCTGGAGATCGACGGCAACAACCAGGATCACCTCAAGCTCTTCAAGAAGGAGGTGATGAACTACAGGCAGACCCGGCATGAGAACGTGGTGCTGTTCATGGGAGCCTGCATGAACCCCCCTCACCTAGCAATCATTACCAGGTAAGGAGAGAGATCTTTCTATTGGTTCTACTGGATATGTATTGTAGAGCTAGCTAATGTTCTCTTATATAAACATTTCCTGTAGCTTCTGCAAAGGAAGGACGCTGCACTCCTTTGTGAGGGACCCCAAGATCTCCCTGGACATCAACAAAACCAGGCAGATAGCACAGGAGATCATTAAGGTAAGAGCTTGTTATGCCAAGAGAGCCATTGGGTAGGGCCTCAGCCAGAGCTCAGAGCTATACACAGGACTGGGAGCTGCTCCCTCAGCCTCTCCCCACACCTTCCTGCACAAATCCCACAGGGGCCCTGCCCCCAGTTACAACTAATCCCTGACACTGGAGTTAGGAAGGGGGAATGTGTTAGAAAGCAGGGTATGCTTGGAAATAATAAAACCCCAAAAACATTTCCATCTCTGCTGTGTTTCCCAGGGCATGGGGTATCTCCACGCAAAGGGGATTGTACATAAGGATCTGAAATCCAAAAATGTCTTCTATGACAATGGGAAAGTTGTGATCACCGACTTTGGATTATTTGGAATTTCGGGTGTGGTTCAGGAAGGAAGGTAAGCGGAGGTTTCAGCGCTTGGTTCCAGCTCTGGAATGACAAATGGTCACATAGGGAAACATTTCCTGCAGTGCACAAGAAGCATCCATTGGTTTAGTACACACTCAGTTTGCGTTGAGCATGTTTGCTTTGTTTTCCTTTTTAGCGGAGTTCTTCCTACAGTTGCAGTAGCACAGCTAGAGAGTTTGGATTAAGACTCAGAGTACAGAACAAACAAGACCTTAAGGCCAGGAAGGAGCTGTGAGTGTCAGGCTGACACGTGCCTATTTGTTAGCATGGCAAGAAAATTAGAAACAAAACATCACCAAAAACATTGGAGTAAATAAAGCCAAAGCATCAGGTGCAGCACAGATATGGCCTCCACACCAGTGTTTTAGTCCTGCTTCTTTCTTTTGGACTCAGGAGGGAGAATGAGCTGAAGCTGCCTCATGACTGGTTGTGCTACCTGGCCCCTGAGATTGTCCGTGAGATGGCCCCAGGGAAAGATGAAGACAAGCTGCCTTTCTCCAAAGCTGCAGATATCTATGCCTTTGGGTAAGAAAGGAACACCCAGGAGTACCACGAGAGCTTGCTAAGTGAGACTGGCTCCTGGCCTAAGCCTTCCAGTCAGCGCTCCCCTTCTCTCAGAGTCAGGATTCCAGCTGGGACACATTTTCCTCACCTATTCCAAAAGTCATGGGTGGACGGGGTTTGCTGCACAGCCTTAGGCGCCTCCCAGAGCTCAGCTGAAGCAGCTGGAACAGTGCCAGCATTGGGTACTTTGTCTGTCAGGAGCAGCAGAGGCCTGACCCGTGTGTTGGCGTTGCAGGACCGTGTGGTACGAGCTGCAGGCACGGGAGTGGCCCTTCAGGACCCAGCCTGCAGAGGCTCTCATCTGGCAGATCGGCAGCGGAGAGGGAGTGAGACAAGTCCTTGCCACTGTCAGCCTGGGCAAAGAGGTCAATGTAAGTACCTCAGCTGCAGGAGCCCCTCATACAGCTGCTCGTCAGGCACAGAGGGGGCTGCTTCCAGAGAGTTATTATACTCAGAACTCGAAAGAGAAAGGGCAGGAAAGAGAACAGATGAGAATGGGATAGGTTTAGCCTGTGCCTGTAACTGTGGTGCAGAAGTGAACATCCCCAGCACGGGACACTCTTGGGCTCTGACAGTGTCCAGGCCCCCTGTGAGCAGTGTCTGCCTGGGCTCACACACATCCCAGTGCTCTGACAGTTTTCTGGTCTGCACAGTTGACCCATGAACTGAGATAATGAGTGAGCCACCACTGTCCTCTGCAGGAAATCCTCTCGGCCTGCTGGGCCTTTGACCTCAGCGAGAGGCCCAGCTTCACTGTCCTCATGGAAATGCTTGAAAAACTGCCAAAACTGAACCGCCGGCTCTCCCACCCAGGGCACTTCTGGAAGTCTGCTGAGTGAGTACCTGCTGCTGGTCACAACACTGATGCCATGCAATTTGCTAACCGTGATTTCTGAGCTTTATTTGCTTTCCTGGGGCTGTCAGATCTGGCAGGGTGGGAGCGCTGCTCCTCTGCTTCCTGGGAAATGATGTGACTAAGCCATGAGCCTCAGACAGTTTGTTTCCTACTTCACCATATTCACCTCCCTCCAGCAGCTGACTGAACCCCTGTTTGTGTCAGAGAATATCCACAAGAGCATTGGGAAGGGCCCACACTGACCCCAGAGTAGTCAGAACTTCCCCAGTGATGGTAATGGCAGTGCTGCCTGAGGAGGGGAAGGACCCAGGAACTGTTTGCCTCTGAAGTGGTTCAGACTGCGTGGGTTTGAGGCCACAGACTGTGCCCAGTGCCCATTCACCAGGCCTTGGCTCAGTGTTTCTTTTCATCTCCTCAACTGCTCATATTTACTTTCTCTTTGTTCTGATGTTTAACCCACCCCTTCCCTTCCTATAATCCTTCACCCTCTTTCTGCAACACGTGATCAGAACCACCCAAACTCTTGACACAGGAACGGTCGTGGCAGTTTGGTCTCTGCTGGGTGTGGGGGCTTTGGAGTTTTGGTTGAAAATTCTGCCACTTCTCCTGTGCAATTTCCCCCCCATTTGTACTGGATCCCTGACACACCAGTGATGTCCAACAACTTTAAACTGCAGAAGGCTTCCCCCAGACTCTGGCCTCACCCTCACACAAAGAACATGCACTGAGCAGTGGAGCTCCCCCCACCTCACCCAGATCCTTTCACACACTGCACTAACCCCTGCTGCAGCCTGGGCGAAGCTGTACAGTGTGTAGTTCTCAAGGGCTTGCTTTAAATAACTGAAAACTAACTCTCATGGTGTCTTTTTCCCTTCCCTCCCATATTTCTTTGTAGGTTGTAGCTACTGGTGCAATAACGGGCTCCACCTTGCATGCTTCCATGTGTCGTATCCTAACCGGCAACTTGGACAATCACCTTCCATTAAAAAAGCAAAAACAAACCACGAAATTAACCCACGGACATAATCAACACTTTATCCGAGTTCTCCTGTCTGCCTTTGGCTTGGTGTGGGCTGTAGCTTCAATAACCACTCCTGTCTGCGAGACCCTCCTGGCTAACACCGGGCTCCTGTGCCACGGCAGCTGAGACTCCTCTGGGCAGGGCACGGGGCCGCTCGGCCCGAGCAGGTGCACACAGGGCAGGGTGCCTGTCCTGCCTGCAGCTCAGGGCTGTCCCCAAACTGCTGCACCCCTGCGTGTCCGCGAGGCCCCGAGCCCCTCTGGGGCTGTGTCCCTCTGTGCCTGCAGGTGACAGGGACATCGTCACAGCCCTTGCGCTGCAAACCAGCAGGAGCTGAGGCCAGGCCGGTTCTCCCTCAGGCACAGAGCCAGCACTGCAGCCAGAGTCAGTTCTTGAGTGGAAGGAAGGATGGTCCTTGCTCTGCTTGGAGCAGCTGAGGGTCCTGTGCCCACTGAGAACCAGGCTGGGGCAGTGTCTGGGGCAGGTCCATGTGGGTCAGCTGGGATCAGCTACAAAGCTGTGTGAAGGAGGAGGAAAGCAAGAGCAGCCTTCAGCTCCTCCCCTTGCAGATCCAGGCCTCAGAATGTTAACAGTTTGCTTCTGTTTACATCGCTGGGCAGCAGAAGGACTCGATGTAGGGCCTTGGCAGGGTCACAGCTACCACAGCAAACATGTGCCTTCTAGAAAAGGTCTTTCTTCATTGATTTGGAGGGGAGAGGACAGGGACAGAGGAGAGCACACACCAAGGGGGTTTCTGCTGCCTGAGGACAAGCTCCCACATCATTCCCTGAGCCTCCTCAGGAAAGCTCTGAGCTGAAAGTGCTTCTGGCTCTGCCAGCAGTGTGAGAGCAAGGGGAGAGACCCCTTTATATGTTTGTAGGGCCTGGGGAGGAGCAAATGGATTTGGGTTTGTTCTGTTGGGGTTTCTTAGCCTGTTCATGTACCTTGTCAAAATTCCCCTTTCTCTTACAAAGAAAATTCTGACAGTTTTTCCTTCCCTTCTACTTCAAGAGAAGCAAGTGCCCACTGAAAACCAGTGTCAGGCTTCTACCCATGGCAGAGACCTGGGAAAACTTCCTGCTCCTCCCCCCTGGGCAAATCAGATTGTGCAGTTTCTTCCCAGTGATAATGTTTGCATGAATAACTTCATGTGTTTGCTGCTGAGTTACTTGAGCATCTCTTGGGTGAACTGAAGTGATGCAAGAGCAGAACCAAACTCACTGCAGCTCCTGTGATAGGGCAGTAGCTTTGTAAGATGAATCATCAGTAACTGTGTCCCCCTCCCTTCTCCTCTCCCTCCCCACTCTCTGCAGCATTAACAGTAGCAAAGTTGTCCTGCGTTTTGAAAGATTTGGCTTGGGAATCCTGGAGCCGAGTAATCCAAAGCTGTAGGCCGGTGTCATTGTGACCATGCTGGCTGCCTGCTCCCACACAGCACCAGAAACCCTCCCTGGCTGCTCCACGCCGAGGCTGAAGGACCATCAGCTCAGCCCTGTGTCCTGCCTGAGCACCAGCAGCTATTTAACAATGTTTACATGATACTTTTGTGTGAACTATATTTTTTTAAACATAATAAACAGTGAATCAAGTTGAAAACAGCCATTCTCAAATAGCACTGAGGAGCTGAGCTGTTCCTGTTCCCTCCTTGTGTCCGTGGTCAGCAGGAGCCACTCTCTGCCCTCAGAGCGGGGTCCCAGCAGTGGAACAGCGACGTCGCTCCTGCAGGTGTTGCCTTCCAGAGTCAGCTCCCTCCTGAAGGCAGAGCCCAGCCTGCTGCACTGGCATTGCCCAGACCACCCATTGTTCCAGCAGGGCTGCTCCAGCTCTGGCTCACCCTGAATTGGGCTACAGCAGAACAGAGCTGCTGCAGGTGGAGTGTCTGGCCGTGGGGGCTGGCTCTCAGTGACTCAAGTGCTCTTCTCCACAGAACTCACACTAAAACCTGCTCCTTCTCATACAATCCCAGAGTAATTAAGAATTGCTGGCCTTAAAAAATAAACTCATGAGTTGTTACAGCTCTGCACAGGGACCAAATTCTTCTTTTGGTTCAGACACAAGTTTGAGTGCAGGAAAAGGCAAGAGAAACAGGACAAGGGAAAAGCTGTCCATAAATAATGCATTAACTAAGGCCTTGATGCACAGAGCTGCAGCGTCCCTGCACACACACACAGAGGGTTGCCACTGCCTACAGTTGGCCACGTTTGAGCTTGCAAATTCTCTGTTTGAGAAACATAGGACCAAAGCAGTTGCTTTGAGGAAAAAAACCTTTAAGAATAACAAATCTTGTAACCAAGAAGGCAATATCTGGGCCTGGAGGTTCTGCCTGACCCCAACCCCTGACCTCAGACTTGTTTCAGAGGTTAGTTTTAAAACCAAAACCCACCTCCTCCTCCTCGAGTGCACAGTGTGGAGGTTATGGAGGCGACATGCGTCATCCCCCTTGGAAATCAGCTGCAGGCCCCATTACCAGAGGCTCCCCTTTCCCATCCCTGAGGCTCAGGGGGAGCTCCCAGATCTCTGAGCAGCCAAAGCACCAGCCCTCAGTTTGGCTGCCTTGTGTGAGGAACTAAGTGGCACAAAACCTGAGTTCTGTTGAGCAGAGAGCCTCAGTCCTGTGTGCAAGTCCACTGTAGCCTCTTACAAGTGTTGACAAAGACTTTTTAAATGTGTCTCAGATCAAAAAGAGAAATGGGTTTAGCATGGCCAGGCACTGCAGCGCTGTCCTGAACCCTGTCCCTCTCGGGCTCTGCTGTTCTCGCTAATGGCGTGTCAGCAGCCTGAAGCAGAAGTTGTTTTCCCCCCAGTGCTGCTTAATTAAGAGCAGCATAACACAAACCCAAAGCAGGGAAGAAAGGTGCTGCCCCTGGGCTGGAGCCCTGCCTTAGGGAGGGAAGGGCAGGAGCTGCTGCTGGGTGCAGACTGGCCCTTAGCTCAGTCGGTGTCGAGGGCAGCAGCAGCCTCAGGGTGTCCTGTTTTGGGTGCATAAAGCAGGCCCTGAGAGCTGGGACACCCAGAGTGTTCTGTGTGGGATCAGTGGCCTGGCTGTGCACGGGCCCTGGCTCCTTGCAGCCCCAGAATGAGCCTTGGTCCCTCCTGTGCAGGGCAGGCCCTGTCTGTGGAGCCCTTTGTGTCCTGCCCTGCCCTGGGTCAGGGTGTTGGACTCTGTGGCATGTGCCGAGTCCTGGCACAGGGGGTTGTTCATAGCCTGCCCTTAACAGGGGGATTGGGATCCAGCCTGACCTGGGTGCTGTGTGGGACACCCATAAATTGCCCTGAACACGAAGCTCATCCTCTGCCCCAGCACAGCCAGAGGAGAGGCTGACAGTGTCTGTGGGGGGGTTTTGTTTTGGCCAGCCTCAGTGAGTGGTTTAGTTTTGGCCAGCCTCAGTGAGTGATTTAGTTTTGGTCAGCCTCTGTGGGTGGTTTAGTTTTGGTCAGCCAGGGGCACCTGGCCGAGCCCAGCCGGGCTCTGGGCACAGAGCTTGGGGCCACAGAGCTGCCCCAGCCCCGCACACCAAGCTGTCCCTGGGTTGTGTTTGTGTCACACGTCCTGCCCCGTGGAGCTGTCAATGTGACAATGCTGTGCAATGCTGCTACAGGAGCCACATGTCAGTAGTGAATGTAAATGGTCGTTACATGGTGAACGTGGACACGTTTTCTTTTCAAATGTGATGTAAACTTTGTACAGTACAAATTTTTTTTTTATATTTTCTATGAACTGAGTGTCTTCCAGAATTGCTATTAAATTAATTACAAACTGTTAGAATTAACAACAGTTTCTGTATTAGTTTATGCAACCAGAAAAAAAAAAGGAAAAGAAAAAGAAAAAAAAAGAGTGCATTCTATGCTACTGGAATTCTGGATATGTAGGAATCTTTTCAGTGAATAAATCTTTGGTCTGGATAAAGCAAGTGTTACTGAGTCCTGGTTTGACCTCTCCCTCCCACTGACTGTAGCTGAACCATACCAGGAGCAGAGTCCCACGGAGACCCCCCCAGCACAGCAGCTCCTCCACCCCCTCTGCTGCCTGCCCATTCCCTGAGGGACACCAGGTGATCTCCCCCTGCAACTACCAAAGCTTTCCCTCCCAGATATGATGAGTCACATTATTAAATGGGTAACACAACCACCACGGAGTTTTCTTGAAGCACTGAACTGTTTAAGAAGCTGCTTCCCTCCCAAGAGCAGCACTTGAGGCCATTCTGGGCCCCCCAGCACCTTCTCTGTCCTTTGCTCAAGGTCCTGCCACCACCTGCAGTGGGGCAGAGCTCTGCCAGACAGACCGGGCTCTCCCCACTGGAGGGCAATTACCGGGTGTTAATTAATCCCAGGAAAGTTCTGCTGCTGCCAGCAGCTCTGTGCTGGGAATAACGGCGGCTTTGTGCCGTCCTGCCAGGAATGGGCCAGGGCATCATAAAAGCACAGTTTTACATCTCATCCATCTTATCTACATCTCACATGCAAGCAATAAAAAGCTTAAGATAAGTTGAGCTTTGTTGTCTTTTATAAAGAATAAGAAATAATAAATTTAATTCTCAATTATATTTTAAGGGCAGAGATGTTTCATTTAACAAACCAAAGCACGCAAACTCCAGTCCCCCAGCACAAAGGCTCTGCCCTGGCTGTGACTGGAGCAGTTTGATGTTTCCCTGCTCAGAGTTGTACCCCAGAACTGCCCCAGGAGGCACCAGCATCGGGGTCCCTCTGCCCTGGGAGAGCCACAGCAAACAGGAACAGGAGCAGCCAGCACACACCCCCCAACAGAGACAAGCCCAGCACAAAGGGAGCATTTCCAGCCCCTGCCAGCTGCACTGCAACACCCGATGGCATCCAAAACCCCCACACCCAACAGGAACATTTCGCCAGCCCAGCTGGGTGCTCAACAGCAAAATATCCCAGAGCAGCCACAGAAACGGGGGTTCACTCAAAGGAGACACCAAATAACAACTCACAAAGCACAGCTCAGGCTACAAATGAACTGACTGCAGCAGGATCTGGCAAAGCTGGACACACCACGTCTGGCCTCAGCCTCAGAGGTCAGCCTGCTCCTCCCAGCCGAGGCAGCAGCTCCAGCCCTGGCTCCCAGCAGGGTTACTGGGCAGACAGAACCCCTCTGCACATGGACAATGTAACACAGCATTACCAAAACACCAAGGAGAAGAAAAAGCCTTTCACCTACCTGCTCTCACTGTCTCCAGGGCCCAGAGCTCCACAGCCTTGCACATCACCCCAACACAAGCAGCATCTGCCAGACCCTGCCCCACAGACCTTTGCTGGCTCTTGTGATCCTCAGGTGTCCCTAACCTCAGGTGTCCCTAACGAGCCTCAGGTGTCCCTAACGAGCCTTAACCATCCCTCATCCCCCAGCCCCTGCCTGTCCCTATCAGCCTCCAGCTTTCCTGCATTTCCCTGATGCAGGGCCCAACCTTCTCTCACTTCCCTGCACTCATGGACTCTGTCCACACGTTCCCTTCCTTTTCCTTCAGTCAATAGTGTTATGAAAATCAGGGTCCAAGTATATCCCAATGTCAGACTGCTCCCCAAAGCCCAGGAATGCACCCTGTGCACTCAGGGGTGGAGGGCAGCCAGCAGTGCTCTGTGCTGCCAGCCAGGACTCTCCCAGCTGCCCCAGTTCAGCCCAGCTCCTGGGGTTTTACCAGCACCCAAAACCAGGTACAGAACGAGGCTAAGAGCAAGGTCTGTCTGCACCTCAGTGCCCTGGGCACACGGCCTGCTCTGGATGCTGCATTCACTTAAAGCCATATAAATTTGGCTTAAATGTCAATGAAACAAGACACTAATTGCTTCAGAAAGTGTTAATCTAACTCCCAGTCCAGTCCCAGCCCAGCGAGGTGCACAACCACCTCAGTAACCCAGCCCAGTTCCAGGGGCTGAGGGCTGTCCTGAAGCATGCATGAAACACACTGTTCACACATAGCACTGCTGACTTTAGAGTCTCAACTCTGCCTTCATCAATTCCAGCTCCTGGAGATGAGGGATGGCAGCAAAATCTCACCTTTTTAATATGCTCAAATAATCGTGGTAATTTCAGAGAAGGAACTATTTCTGATGTAACTGCAACACCTAGAAAGAGCCCAAGTCCAAATACGAGGGCAGTTTCAGGCCAGTCTCACTCCCTGGTGCAAACCCACACTTGCCTGGCAGTAACAAAAATGCAAAACTGCTGATAGGCAGACTGTAACTGCTGGAGATGCCCTTAGCTCAGGGAGGAGCCAAACCCACCTCACCACAGCCTGAGAGCTGCTTGTTACCTCTGCCTTTGCAGGCTGGAGCCAAGAGCAAGAAGAGGTTCACTGATCCACATGCTTTGAGTATAAAGACAGATTTTATTACAAACAAATCAAGTAAACCAGAGCATAGAATTCAAATGTACAAAGTGCTTTGGAATTTTTGGAACCTTCCTGCTACAGGGTCCGTAACAACAACAGCTGATGTTCATGTACCTGAGTCCTACAAAGCAGAATTCCCCACTGCTACCTGCTGAGCAGACTCATCTGAGGTGGATGCAGCAGGTGGTGCCACTTGGGGACCAGCACATTATTATTTCATTTGCAAACATTGCTCCAGATCCAGGCACATGGCCAGACAATGCCCAGCAACACAGCCATGCATTCACTTGCTTTCAAGTGAAGATAATATGTAAGTAAACCAATCTGATATAAGTAAGGTCACAAAGATAAACAGTATATTAAAAAAATATTTCAGCTCCAGTTAACTTAGTACAAAACTGTAATTTTCTTAGTATGTATAAAAACCACCAGATTATACTAGCATAGATGGTATTAAAAAAATAATTTGCACTTTCACTATTAAGGTAATGTATTAAAATGTCAGAATAAATAGCAATAAAAGTTAAATTTAATATTTTACTTAATTAAGGCTGAGGTTTAAGAGTCAAATCCTACAATCCTATACCCATGCATGATTGAACAAGCGTAAGAAGGAGGATTTGACTCTTTGTTTTTTGAAAATAACAACAAATGTGCAAGTATTGTCTAAAATACAAGTGGATTTGTTCTTCAGCTGGTGGGTTGCAAAGCTCTTTTGACTTCATGTGGGAACACAGCCCCAAATATATCTTCATGGTATCGCTTTTGGCTCTGCAAAAAGAAAGGACACCCAAGAGATGAATGAAATGCTGCCAGCTACTCCGTATCCATCAGTTCAGTAACTAAAAGGCCTTTTGCATTTGTAGCACTGGTTCTGTGATTGTAGATTTTGTTACTGCCAGTGAAAGGGAGCTTCCTGAATCCGGGGCACAAATGCACCAGGACGAGTTCTGATAACAAGAGGGTCTGAAAAAGCAGCAGCCCCAGGCACTGGGTTCTTAGTGATGGGCCCACAAAATTCCTGAACTCCCTTTTCCTCTGTTGGTACAATAAAACCTCAAATCCCTGGTGTTCCCAACACCCTGCAAAGCTGATCCCCAGGAACCCCATGTAAGAGCAGAGTCCCTCTCTCACCCTGACCGAACAGAAGCTGCGCTGGCAGTGCGGGGGCACCAGGCTGCTCCCTCAGAGCTCACACACAGGAGCCCATGGCAGGCACAGGCTGCTCCCTCAGAGCCCGGTCCCTGTGCCTGCACACACGGGAGCTCACGGGCTGCTCCCTCAGAGCGGTCTCCAAAACACCACGGGTGTCCCTCAGAGCCCGGTCCCTGTGCCTGCACACACGGGAGCCCACGGGCTGCTCCCTCAGAGCCCGGTCCCTGTGCCTGCACACAGAGCGCGCCCATGTGCAGCCGGCGGCCACAGGCTGCTCCCTCAGAGCCCGGTCCCTGTACCTGCACACACGGGAGCCCACGGGCTGCTCCCTCAGAGCCCGGTCCCTGTGCCGCACACACGGGAGCTCACGGGCTGCTCCCTCAGAGCCCGGTCCCTGTGCCCGCACACACGGGAGCCCATGGCAGGCACAGTGCCCCGCCCGCCGGAGGGACTGGCCGGTGATGAGAGCTACCTTGAGCTGCTGCAGGTACTCGTTCGCCTGCTGCGGGCTGAGTTGCAGGGCCCGGGCGAGCAGCGCCCGCAGCGCCGCGGCCACGTCCCGCGCCATGCGCACGTCCCCGCACACGTAGACGTGGCCCTGCTGCCCGTGCAGCACCTCGCACACGCGGGCCTCCAGCTGCCCCTGCAGGATGTCCTGGACATAGACCTGGGAACACAGAAACCATCAGCACACCCGGCTCCTGAAACGCTGCTCTGGCTGCTGGCTCTTCGGAGTCCATGTGGGTCTGTGCACCAAGGCTCTGAGTGCCCTGTCTGCTCCTGCTCTGTCCTGCACCACAGCAAAGGTGAAAAATGTCTTCAGGTTGCTCTTTACAAGCCCAGATTTGGAAGCTGGACCCGTCTCTTGATCAAACTTGAGCAGACAAAAACTCTTCTACATGCCAAAGTCTCCTAGCTGCCAGGAGAGCTAAAAAGAGGATAACTTTTATTCTGTTGTGGTTTTTCCCAGTCAAGATTCTTCTACATAAAATTAATTTCCATGGTCACTGTGTCATTGAAATGGGGAAAAATGGCCAGTGCCAACTGATTTCTAACTCATGGGCTAATCAAATACTGCAAAATACAGGGTTTCTGAAAATGTTCCAGTTCTAGTTCCAAAGGCTGTTTGCACTGGATATGCCTCTCTATGGCAGTGAGGGGTTATATTTATAGCAATTTATAGCACAGTTTGCTTGTGCTGGAGTGCCCAGGGAGATTTTCCTTCATTTGAAGAATCTCAAACCTGCTCACAATACACTGAAGCAAAATGTTAACATTTTTTTAAGAACAAAAAGAGTCCAGATCTTAACTTGAGGGATGATTCTGGAGGAGTTAACCCTTAAAGAACAAAGGAACCAGCCTTACTTTCTCTTGGCCAGGCAGTCTGGAGTAAGCTGTGTAGACACCTCTCAGGACTCCCCTCCTCTTCATCTCCTCAGTCTCCTCCCTGTAGATGTGGTCCAGGTCTGGCTGCCGGCAGCCGAACAGCAAGGTCATGTCCCCTCCTCTGAGCCCTGAAACCCACAGGGACAGTGGCAGTGAGTGCCTGGGCAGCCACTGGCACACAGGACTGGCACACAGGCTGTGCCCTCCTGGTCCCTGCCCACAGGGATGGTCCCTGGGGGATGGCCTGGCTGTGCCAGTGCAGTGCCCAAAGAGCCTGGGGGTGCTGATCCCTGCAGGGGCTCTGGGCTGATCTTTGGGGGTGTCTGTGGCTGCAGGGCTGGGGGTGGCTGCAGGGGCTGGGGTGGCTGTGGCTGCAGGGCTGGGGGTGTCCCTGAGCCAGCCCTGCCCCAGGTCCCTGCAGGTACCTCTGTGCTCCAGGTCATGGAGGCGCTGCAGCCAGAAGCTCCTGAAGGGAGCAATGCCCGTGCCCGAGCGATCAGAATGCAGGGCTTGGCTGGTTCCTCGGGGAGGTGGAACTCATTAGCACTAAAAGGCAAGAATAGGTTAATTAGGTAACTGGTTTCTGACTGAAACTCATGTTCAGTTGCTTGAATGACTGAGCAGCACAGCCCAAGTCCCCAGTGTGAAAGCAGCAGTGGGGCTGAATTGGGTGCTCCTTGTTCCCTCCTCTTTCCTTGCTCTGCAGTGGAGAATGGGGTCATAGAAATAGAATTATTTCAAAATTTTCTAATGATGTGTAATTTTACTAAATGAAAGGCATGGTAAAAGATCTAATCTCTGGAAGACAGGGAATTTCCTCTCTTCTCGGACCCAGCTGTTCCAACTTCAACTCACCAATCACTTGAAAATATCCAAAGGAAAACCCACTGAAGAAGCTGAACTAGGAGCTGCTGTTACCTGTTTAATTTTCTTTACCTGCGGATGAAGCAGGGAACAGTTTCATTGAGCTCTATTGTGTTCAGCCACGTGCTGCAGACTCCATGGTGCAAAGGCCCTTCTCCATCTAAAAGCAGAACAAGGCAAAACCTCTGATAGCACACAAAAGCCCTCTGTTTTTAAAGAAGCACACTTTATACTTAAAATTATAGCTTTAAAATGAATGTATGTCTAGTAACGATTTATAAAACATGGATACACTGATGATGGTGCAGGATTTTAGCAAATCTTGGCCCAGGAGGAACACCTGCCCTGCAGGTACTATTCTGCAGGTATGACAACGCAAATTTTTTATTACAGATATGCTTCATGCTGTATGGCAGACAGGTTTTTTCCCCTGAACCACAATGTAGTCTAAATACCATTTAATTAAGAGAGAGATGAAAAAAACAGTTCATTACCTCTTGTCCTGTAGTTTACAACTGCAACTGTCAGATGGATCTCTCTGGCTGTCATGTCACAGGAGGAGCTGACAGAATAGTACCTGGGCTTCAGAAGTGGCAGCTGAGTCAGCAGGAAAGCTGTGGAGACCTCAGCAGAGGGGAACTCCTCCAGGACCTCCAGGATGTTTGGGCTGTTGTAAAACTTCCATTTATTGTATTCCTCTGTGCTCTAAAAGCCAAAGGGCATCACCACAACATTACCAGGTCAGGCTGAGTTCAGGAGAGCAGGCGTATTTGAAACGTCACTTATAAAAAAGATTCCTGCTTGACAGTTGATTAAACATTCAGGTAAATCAACAAAGAGTTCTCAAAACTTTGCCAGGACCAATACTGGCATTTCCTAAGAAATAATTTCATTTTGAACACAGAAGTTCAGAACCCCGCTACAATGTTCTTAGACACCTGCTCTCTCAGGGAGGATGCAGAAACTGAAGTAGAATTCATTTCCAGCTCCCTGTCATGGCACGTCCATGAAACTGTGTAGTCCCAGGTCCTGACCCCTCCCGAGCCTCCCTGAACCTGGTAGGAGGAGCCAGCACTCACCACACCTTATTTAAAGCCACATCCCTCTGACTCTCAGGGTAGCAAATTCTCTGACAAAAACATCTACCAGCTTCCCGTGCAGCTCCTCCACATGCAAAGTGTAAGGTAAGGTCTTCAGGGATGTCTCATCAGAAACCACCGTGAGGCAAGAGAACCAGGCAAGCAAGTGACCCACCCAGAACCACACAGGAAACATCAGATGTTGGCTCCCACACCCAAGCTGAGCCTCAGACCCCTCCTTCTCTCACTGTGGCTGGCTTTCTAAGGCCACAGAATATCTAACAGAGGCATAAAAATCCATCACTACAAAAAATTCTTGAGCTTCTGGCTACAGAGTCAAAGGGCATCAGAGGGCCCAGTGGACAGTAGTGCAAACAAAACTCCAGCCCTTAGGCTCACCTGACACAGCACCTCCAACCTCTGCTTGTCTCCTTCTGTTGTCACCAGCTGGGAGAATTTTTTTAGCAGTTGCTGGGAGGGTGGAGTAGTGATATCGAGCAAGTATGTCAAAGCCTCAGGTAGCGTGCAGGCTGGAATCTTTTTGTGACTTGCCCAGTACCCACCTGGAAATGAGGGAAAGAAAAGGACTTAGCAACACCTGTGGTATTTGACAGCTGTAGAGCTTTGCAAAACTCAGTGTCCTTCAAAACACTCCTTCAGGTGAGGGTGCAGCAGGTCCAGACCACAGGGCCCTGCTCTGAAAGAGGTTATTGTGAGGTTGTCAGTGTTTTGTAAGGGGAGGATCTGACACAGAAAACTTTATGACAACAAAACGCCACTTGGAAAGGCACAGTCTTTCATTTGGGGAAACCATCTTTCTGTGTTCCAGAATCCTATGATTGTTCCTACTAATATGGGAAAGATGTGCAGGACATATATGTCTATTTTAGGACATTTACATGTAGCAATAAGCAAACTGCTGATTAATTTAATTGCAGTCAATGGCCAATTCAGCAACTGAATTACAGTGTCACCTCGGGTACCTCTGCAAACCCTGGGGAAGCAATGGTTTTTCCAGAAAGGGCAAAATCAGAACCAAGAATTATAAGAATTACTAAAAAGCAGCAACAAAATCCTATTGAAACTTGAGAAAAAGATCACAGAATTAAATTCAATCAGCAAAAATTCTTAGGAATTTTAAAGGAATCTGTCCAACATCCTCTGTTGTTTTGTCTAAAGAGACTCAACTTACCATCAATGCAGGTTTCAAGCCTGATGGTTTGACCAGCTGGAGGGGCGTCCTTGACACGTGCAATGATGCCATGGACTAATTCTGCCTGGTTGCCTGGGAAAATCCCGATGTGATCCCCAGGAAGGTAGTACACTTCCTGGTTAGTCTCACACTGAAGTTTAACCAGAATGGTGACACGACTGCACAGCAAAGAAAGAGAAATGAGACAGATCTTGGTTACATTGACAGGATTTCCATTGGATTGCACAGGAAAGGCATAAATCTGCAGTGGCTCTTGGCAAGGGCTCCCTTGTGTTCATTACCAAATACCAGACCAGCTTAGGGCTTCACAGAGACTTAAATAAATCAGAGCCTAGGCATGTGAAGTACTTGTATCCAAACAAACTGGGTGCTGAAATTCTGCCTGTCTGTCCAGTACAGAATAAACATGCCTGGAGTCAACAGTGGAAGTGCTGCCCCACTGCAGACTGCACAGCTCACATGCTTCTACTAAGGACAGTACAAAAATCCAATATCTTTTGTAATAACTGCAGGGAGAAGCTGTTTATAACCAGGCACTTCAGATGTTTAAGATTTTAGTAAAATGTAGTATTGCAATATTCAAAAGAATGAGGTAGCATACCTGGACTTCGAACTTTGAAGATTCTGCCTGAATTTCAGCTTCATGGGAATTACATCCTTGGTATGAATGTTTGTAAGAGCTGGTGAGAAAATAAGATATGACTCTTGGTAGCCTTGTGATTAGGTTTGTTTAAAATGCCTTCAAATAATATGCAGAGGAGAACTGAACCACACTTGCCCTAGAAAGTGACCAACCACCAGTCAACTGTGTGTGCCCCATTCCCTGACTAAAAGCAGTTCATCTCAGCTTGTGTTCCTCTGGGGCTGTACAAATGTGTGATAGTTCCAGTGTCACTGTGCTGGAAAAGACAACTAACACAATATAAACCGGTGTCTTTTTAAAATCTGACCATGTAGTTCATTATATGCATTCCAGCATCCAGCAGGGCCAAGAGCACTTCTGAGAAACCTTCACAGTGCAGCCCCTCTGAAGCAGCAGAGGCAGAGGGAAGGGAAGGTGGGAGCAATACCTTTAGCCAGGTCCATGGGCTGGGAGTCATGCACTACTCTGTAACTGGTAGGGTCCCAGCTTTCCTCAGAGGTGTAGATCTCAGGCAACTGAATACTGTGTCTCCCACGGACATTAAAAATGTCACAGGCAGCCTAGATAAAAAACCCACAAAAATAAAGGCTATTCACAGTAAAAAAAAAAATTCTTAGCATTGTCATAATCCTAATAAGGAGCTATCAGTTTCACAGATTGCTGGTTTTTAGTGCCTCTGGTGTGTGGGTTCAGTGAGTTCAGTAAGGTTCCACTTCTACAACAGTATAGCCAAAAAGGATCTACTGCAAAATATGTTTGATGCTAAACTTGTTCATACTGAAGCATTCCATTATACAAAAGGGTTCATGCAATTTTGTGTGGATATTAAAAAACAATAGAAAAGGGACCCAGTTCCCTCTCCTTGTTAGGCAAGCAGTAGAGAAGAGGGGAGTTCCAAATTCAGATATAAATTCAGATGTTTGGTTTCCTTCATTTTCCCTCATTTTTATGGGAACTGAACTAAAGTGAATGGATGAGTGAGTAGAATATGAGCTGTATTTCTATATTCACCTTGAAAGCACTGACTGCCCAGGTGCGGAACGCTTCTTCTTGCCCATTGAGCTCATCCCCTTCACCCACTGGAGTGAGCTGGGAAGCCCCGAGCTGGGCCAGTTTTTGGTCAATGGCATGAGCAAAGGCACAGAACTCTGGGTACATGCTGGACCCCAGACCAAACACAGCATACCTGCAGGAGATGAAAAGAAGATTGCTGTGTTCTGCCATGTGGAGTGCTAAAGGACTCAATCGCATGCAAACCAAACAACAAAGTATTTTTACCTAATTTTATTTCTCAGCAGTTTCAGTCTGAGCAAGGAGTCCTTCAAGGCCTGCATAAAAATACTTAAGGTTAGAAAAATACTCTGATTTAAGACAGAATACTCTGATCTGAAACAAGATCCATATCTTACTGAAGGACATGAGATAAATGAAAGGTTTGTCTTTGGCCTTTGAGCTGAGTCTCATACACACTTCTGAGGTGAACATTACCTTTCCGTTACCTGGAGAATCTCCATTTCCAAAAGTGCTAGTAACCACTAAAAGAAGTGTTTCATTTTCCAGGTCACAAATATTGTACTCATCCATGCACAGGATCTGGAAGGAATAAAGCTCATGAGACATTGCTAGCAGACATAAGAATTAGCCTTAGATATCTCAGATGACCGCTGACCAAACTCACACGGCATTATGCTAAATGAATACTAAATCAAAGTTCTAGTCCAGCTGGGATTTACAGAACATTCCAAACACAGGTTTGGAGAATGGAAAAGCCTGCAGAAGCCAAACTCCTGTCTCCAGGAGGTGTGTCTGATTTGTACTGCTCACCTTGGTGCTGAAGGCACAGCTGAACAGGCTGCACAGGTTGTTGGCCAGGGTCTCTGACTTGCCCGTCTCTGTCGCGAAGATCACGGTGACCTTGGCCCTGGTGGCCACCACTCCTCGCATGAGCGAGGATGCAAAGAGCACAGCCCTGGGGAAGAACAATCACACACAACTTTAAATGGAGCTACACTAATTCAGGTTGATTCACAAACAAGCTAGGAAAGAGTGAGCTGGAGCATGGCTTTTCTTTGGAAGATGGTTCAGAAGCTGAGCAAGAACCTTAGATTGCAATGTTACCTCAGGGTGGGCAGGTAAGGCTATGATTCAAACCACTCAAGTGGTCCTTACTGTAATAATGTTTTTTAAAGAAGTAGAGCAGAAACATTACAAGAATAGAATAGTTGGACAAAGCATGAAGAATCTTATTTGAACAACTTACTTTGCCAAGATGCTAAACTTTATTTCTTTTTTCCTTGGCCTCCGGGTCTCATCATGCCACACATGTGTTTTCCATGCATCCACCTTTAAAGAAAAAGAAGTTATGCTTTAGGGAAGGAATGCAAAATAGTAAATAAACAGTTTGTGTATCTTTAGGGGGCCAGATCAAATAGAATCTGTATATACAACCCACTGAGTAAAAATAAGGTATCAGTCTCTGTTGCATTAAACTGCATTTTACTGAAAGCCAGAGAATTCAACAGAACTAACAGCACCTCCCACATAAAATAGCTCCTGTCTGCTACTTCTGAATCTATCTAGTGAACTTTCATGAACCAAGGCTTGGCACCCAGACTCCCTCAGGTCCCGTATCACATCTGCACTGCTGAGGTTGTCTGCTAGGGTCGGTTTTTCTTTTTGATGGTGTGTACCTGGTAGTAATAGAAGGGAGTGAGGACATAGTTCAACATCTCTTGGTGGAAGACAGGGGTTATGCTGCCTGACATGGGAGGCACAATCCACACCCAGTCAGCCGGGCAGCCGCCCCGCGCACGGTACTCGCTCTGCATGTACTTCAGGAAGGACTCAGAGGCAGAGTGGTGATCCATGATGGTCACATTCTGTTTCTAGAACAATGGCACAAAGAAAAACAGCATTAAAAACCCTATTCTGCCCTTCTACCTGGGGTAGCTAAAGTAATCCTCTTGCTTTGGTCAATATTTCAAGGACTTTACTCAGAGTAAAGGGAGTATTTATGGGAAATAAATACTATCAGCAGTTACTGTAAAGATACAGATTGAGGCGCGGGCCTTTGATTCAGAACTCTTAGATCTTTTCTTTAACATCAGCATTTTACTTCTGCAGCACTGGGAGTGCATTTTGCAAAGCCTCTGACTCACTTTTACCCACTTTTCATATTGTCATGATATGTTAAACTTGAATTGAAAATAAAATATATTAATCCAATGCCTTTATATAGGTTTTGAAACATAGATAAATGTTTAAAAGGATGGAAAATCTTTCCCTTAACTTCCTTTGCTTCTTTCTCTTCTTCTGCCTCTACCTGTGAGGAAATATGGATTCCTCACCTTTTTCTCAGGTGAAAATCAAGAATAACGCTATTGGAATCATAATGCCATCTCCATTAAGTGAGAGGAAAAAGGGACAGCAAGTGTTCAGTGTCTGTCCAGATCCCACACTCAGTGACTTACCTGGAAGCTGTGAAGCACAGCCACATTGATCTCTACAACAGCTCGGTCCTTCCATAATGATGACAGTTTGTTTGTTTCCAGTGCCATTCTCCTCCCTACCTCCTACATGTGATAAAGAGAGAGAAAAGGGAAAAGAAAATTTGCTATATGGAACTTAGACCCCATGATTTCTAACCTCATCAGCTTTGTATCAGGAAAAACTTGTGCAGAAGAAGAAGGGGAAAGAGTCATTCTCATGCTGGGGAAAGTGATGGCAGCAGAAACACGTGAGATTAAAGGTAAACTGGAATTTTGGAGTTCTGGTTCTTGAGGATGTTCCAGCTTCACAAAGCAGGAAGTGGTTCTCTCCCATCCCAGTGAACACTGGTAGTGTCCCTTTTCCAAAACTTCCTGCCCCTTCCCTCCCCTGCAGGCCAGCCCAGCTCCCTGCAGCAGTCACCTTCAGGACGTTGTAGCGCTGCGCGTCGCAGAAGTCGCGCACTCCGATCTCGGTGCCCATGTACCAGCCGTTGAAAGGGCACGCGGTGAACTCCAGCCCTCCCGCCTCCAGCAGCATGCTGGCCACCGCAGGCAGCGCATACCACTTCAGCTCCAGCTCCTTAAACCACTCGTACCTGCCCAACAAGCAGCTGGAGTTATTATTTGTGTGTCTTTTCCTCAAAAACCAGAAAAACCCAGGAAGATAAAGAGTAGCAATTCTAGGAGGAACCCCTGGACCAGGGTCTGTAGAAACTGACAGCAGTTTTTATTGCAGTATTTGGGAATCACCAGCTACAGGAACTGCAGAACCATATTACAGAGTTCTGCAGTCTGCAGGCCAGTCCCAAAACAAACAGGAAGAAAAAGGCAATGAGAGAAAGGCAATAAACCCTGTTATGAGTGCAGTGTTACATGTGTATTACACTAGCATAAGAAATTAGGATTTTTAAAATTCTGAATATAATTGAAATGTAGATTGGGAAAAAAGTTTTCCAACAAAACAGTCATTTGCTTCCTTAATTTAAATCTCATTTCATTGTTCTAACAGGCATTTTATCTTTCAGGATGATTTACCATCGTTTCATCCTGACAAAGAACTCATAAAACAACTGCCACAGGCGCAGCCCAATAACCTGCCAAGGTGAGGCAGAGGCAAAAATGCAATTATCTAAATCCTGTGTGCTTACTTTGGATGCTCCATTGGCACTTGGAGGACAATTTCTGGAGGTAATTCAAATATTTCTGGGTCTTGGCCATTTGCTTGGAGAACAAGTGGAAGTACATCAAAGCGGCCAAATTTCGGCTTCCACCCAAGCTCGATGCACAACTGCAAATACAGAAAGCACATTTTGTGTTCTTTTCAGGTTTCCCCTCCAGATCTGAAGACAAAAGAATTTTAACCCTCTGAAACCTGCTGAGGTAAATTCTAAGTGAAAAAGGTTGTCTTTGCCATTCAAACAATGTGGAGCCATGCTGATGAAGTGCTGGTTGTGTGCCTGGTTGTGTCCCCTGACAATATTAGCTCACCCTGTTCTGAGATGGAGGGCAGCACTTTTGTATCAGAACTGTAGGGAATTATTGTTCCAGCCTGCACCTGGAACTTGTGGGGCAGAACATCCCATTCACTCCTCACCTCCCTGCCACTCTGCATAAACGTGCGAGGAGGGAGCCCCAGGGAGGTGGGTTAGCCAAGATGGGAAGCAGCTGCGGTGGTGAGTTTGGAGCTGTACCTGAGTGAACTCCACAGTGGCAGGGTCCCCAAGGACAGAGCCATCTGGCATGTGGTAGCCAGCGTAGTGGATCAGCTGGCTGTTCCACACGCGGAAATCGTGCTGCCCATCCGTCCGGGGTGGGAACACTGTGATGGCTGACCTGCCCGGGACAGAGGAGACACATACAAACACATCCTCACTCTCCACACAGAAACTGGGACCAGCAGAAAATGTTTTGCATTTCTAAAATGAACATCAGTAGAAATAAAATAATTTGTCCTCTTTACCCACCTCCCCAAATCTTCAAGTCATCTCTTTTCCCAAGGAATTGCAAAAGGTTTTGTAGCATCAGCCATTAAAGTTAAAAATTTTCAAGATGGTTGATGGAACACATGAGAGGAAAATGTAAGTACCAGGAAAATTAAGAGCAGAAGTTGTCAAAATGTTTAGATAAACCATTTCATGGTTTTTTGATGCCAGATCTGGATATGATTTTTGTTGTTTAAATTAAAATTGTTGTTTAAAATTAAAATTAGAGACCTACCTTATATTGCCATTGTTTGTGGCATACTGAATATGATGACAGATATGCTCAAACATTTCCTTGGCTGTTTTACAGTCCCGTGCATCAAATACCTGTGTGTTTCCAACAGAAATGTAAAGAACACTAATTTTGAAACAGTTATGCAAAGTTATTTTTCCTATGCACTTAAGGAATGGAAACATTGTGGCTCCACTAGGAAAGGTTCATTTTTTAAGTTCTTATATGCATCATTTTACCCATTACAATCCACAAAGGACCAAAACATGTACCTGGTTCCATGACACACCTGGTTCCCACACTCACACTGCTACACATTTTCATTCAGCCAAGAAGCAGAGAACTACAAAGAAACCAATCTCCTGATAGGGACAGGAGGGAGTCCTCCTCAATCGAAACAGTGACATGTTCTAGCAAAGGCAAAGCCATTCTTCTGAGTCACAGCAGAGGACTATTTGGCTACAGCTCAGGTGTAGATCCACAGCTCACCTGCAGGTTGGACCACTGGATTCTCCCGATGCACCTGGGTGCATTCCTCCAGGCCTGCTTGGCAGCAAAGGTCAGCTCATCCTTTGTCAGGTGGTAGGTTCCTGTTCTTTCTATCTCCTTGGTCACTGCTTCCAGCCGGCCCAGCTGTTCTTTGATTTTTGGCCTTTTGAACAGGAAACAGCCATGAAAAGAAACAATGAGAATTTCATTCAAAGTGCAGACATTCTCTTTATATTTTGGCTTCAGAATTTAAGACTTGTCCTTATGGAGTGCAAGGACAGAGCTTATTGGCCCCATGAAGAAACTAACATACGAGAAATCTTAGTAGTGGTACCATCCTTTCACCACCCAATACACGCACAGATTGGCCACAAGCTATTCAGTGTAAGTTTTTGGTTTAAATTTGGATTTTCCAGATAAATTTGAAAAAAATCACAAGGAAATAAAAACCATAGAACAGGTGAATTTCAGGGCACATGTAGGCTCAGAGTGACTGCTGTCTCAAAGATCCATTGTGTTTACAAGGCCACAACTCTTCTGAGTAAAGTAAGTAGAATTTTCATTCCTAAAGGGAAGTGCTGAGCAATTTCTTTGTCAGGGAAACCAACTCAAATTCTTGAGTTTGATAACAGAGAGCGAAGTCAAAACATTAGAAAATATTTATAACAGCAGAGACAAAAATTGTTTTGTTGTCTTACAGACAGAATGAAAATAGCCTGCACTGTCTGAGAGTTTTCACATTTTCAGCAAGATGAAAGATCAAGGACAAGCATATGAGATAGTGTAAATCAATGTGATCAAACAGCCATGAGCAGAGACACGGGGATGTGCAAATGCAATAGGCTGGTGAGGACAGCTTGTGTGTAAGACAGGGACTTTCTAAAAGAGTCAGAGGGAAGAAAGATTTGAAAGGAGTTCAAAGTGTCTAAAGAAGTGGCCATTATGTGGCTGAGTCTCTTTGAAAGTTTGATAATGTTTTCTAATGGGATGAGCAAACACCAAACTGTTGCTTGAAAGCTCATCATGTGGAATGTCACTGCAAGCCCTTGGACATCAACCAGCTGTTCCAGCATTTCCTGCAACAAGATGCCTCTGCACCATGGCCATGTTTGTGAAAACACAAACCCCTCTCGGGACGCTCACTGAGCTTATGCCGATAGCACAGAGCAAGGCTGAGAAGCAACACTGGCCTTCCAATCTTTGGCTAAAGCCTTGAGAGGAACACAGAGAAAAGACACTTGGAACAGCACAAACAAAACGCATTATCCACACTGAGACTGATCTGAGTGCAGCTGATCCCAAGAAAACAGAAGGTAATGCTCTGGCAGAGAGTCCTCAATGTCCTGGAATGTAGCACACTCCAAAGGGATGGAGCTGAGGAGTGCACGGTCCAGAGTCCTTCCCTGTGCTCCCAAGATCTTGCATTGACAGATGGAGCATGTGAAGTGCAATGACAGTTTTATCTGGCATTTTTAACAGTCCTTATATATTTTTGAATGCATGCTGTGTAACAGGACAGTTACCAAGAGCTGTGAAGAAACCAATCCCTCCTGGAGGCTCACAGAGAGGTAGGTAGAGGATTTTATACCCAAAAATCAAGCTGACTTACTCTTTAAATGAACTGTAATATTGCTTGAGGAAGTCTCTTGCCTGAGGTAAAAGATCCTCTGGTGGAACTGGCCCATCTCTGGTACCTCTCACCAGGCCCTTTGGGGTCATGAGTGACCCTTGGCAGGCTTTGGTCTGGCAGTTGATAACCTGAAAAACAATGAAATGTCAAAAAACAAGGTTGCACTCTGTGTATTTTAAAATTTATGAAAGCTCCCTGTTCATATTTCTGTATTTTACCTCTTTTGCAGTCAGGTGTAGTGTGTCAAGAAAGCTGGATCCATTTTCCAAGTTTCTTACTCTTACATGTCTTGGACATCCTGATATTTGGTTTGAAACTTTGATGTCATTTGGAGGGAGATTCTGGGCAGATAACAGATAAAAATGCATACTGTCTTCAGACCTATTGAATATCTTTCAGTTTCATTTTAGATTTAATTTCAACATCAAAATATTTCAGTTTAAATTCAAGAAACTAGATATAAATGTGATCTGCTCCAATATGATTATTTGACTACAAAACTACTGAGCTAATCTACAGTTTGATGTGAAATGAGGGAAAAAAGTATTTTTGTAGTAATCAAACAGGGTCTGCCACTGCAAATACCTTTATAATTTCAGTAAGTCCTCTGAGTATCTTTCAGCATTATAGTCACAGTCTCAGGAAAACAATGAACCAATTTTAGAGACAGGACAGGTTTGTTATTAAAGGTCTGCAAAGGTATATAAAGGAATCAGGCATCCCAGTCCCCGTGGGGTCACCTCTTCCTTCGAGTCTTATCAATGCTCTGTCTTTGCAGAAAAGAACTTTCACCCAAAGATGTCCCAGCAGTCCCAACCTCCTGCAACCACAGTCAGACCTCTCAGGAGAACGTGGAGCAGTTGTGAGCAGCAAGCACCACTCATGTGAACTGTTACCATCAAACAATGATGCTGGGAACAGACCTCTCCTCCCTCACTGGGCTTTGCTGAAGTTATGATAGGCAGCCTCTCCATCTGCTTCTTGCTGGGATTGTGCAATTTGGCATCGTCCTTTTCTGAGCTTCAATAGAGAGAAAGAAAAGTCAGCACAAGGCAATGTTCTTTATGTTAGGCTTTGCTTTCAGCATCAGCAGGAGATGCTCAGTGCTGTCTCTGAAACATGTACTGAGCCCATAACCCAGCAGTGGCAGTGGGCAGGAATCAGCAGTAAAGCCACAGTACCCCCTTCCCAGAACACTGTGTGGAAGGAAAGGAAGGAAGGCAGGGTCTGAAACCTGAAATAAGTAACACCCTGAAGACTGAGAAATTTAAGATTCATGTGCAACTTTTTGTATACAAGTGTTGGGTATGAACTGCATCACAGAACTACTTCACCAACTTAATTACAGTATAAATAATCACTTTGCTGTATTTGTAGCATACACACCTCCTGAGACTTAGAATACATGAAACCATGTTAGCACACCAAATAAATTTAAGACTACTTTTGAAAGAGAAAGCAAGATGATTTATATCCTCAATGACTGTTTAACTTTGACACAAGTGCTTAATGTTCATTACCAAGTTACACCATCCAGAGACCCACAGTTCTTTGGTTAATATCAGTATTTTGGAAACACATTATGGGTTTCTCCAGGACCCAAACCACTTAATATCTTCCCTTTTCAAATCAAAGATAAACTGTGAAACCATTAAAACCAGGATCTTACCCATGGATCTTCCTATTTTTCTCCACGTTGTTGTTGATATCCTTCTCCCTGGGGTACTGGCTCCTGGCAGCATGAGATTTGAACACAAACTGCCACGGGCACAGCATTTCGTATGGTTTTTTTTGGTGGTTTTACTTCACTGTGCTGAAACCTTGTTTTGTGTGATGTGGGAACACTTCTAAGGACATAAAAAAACCAACAAGGTCAGTTTTTACCCAAGAGGGCAACTCCCTTTAGCATCTTTCAGAAACTCACCAGCCTAACTGATCTGATCTAACATCCTGTGTTTAAAATGAAAATCGCTCGATTCTTAGGATAGTGAGACTAAAACGAACACATTGCCAGTGTAATGTGCAGCCATGTACTAATCTAAAACACTGGCAAGAGAATTTCAGATGACCCCTGGTCATGTAAAGCAGCAAATATTGGTGTCAGAGTAGACCACAAGCTTAGAAAAGGGATGTGAAGTGTTGCTGTATTAATCACACAGTAATGAAAAAATCTTACTCATATATGAACCTGACCATTTTGCAGTGTATCCACCTGCCAGAGACAAACAGGATTCTGAGAGGCTGAAGTCTCTAGTTTCTAAGATCTGTAGCACTTATTTCAATGTAACACATAGCATTTACATAAGGGTGTACAAAGTTTATGCTCTTCATTTTAACATACATTTTCTGCTCATTTCTGAACATAAGATGGATTTTGTGCTAGGGAAGGTGTGACAGAAGAGAAAGATCAAGCCAGCAAATTGCAGGGTTAGAGAGAATTAGCCCCAGCATTTGAATCTGGTTCATAACAGAAATCAAAACATTTGAATCTGGTTCATAACAGAAATCAAAACCTGATGTTTCCAAGAAGTTAGACAAAGGGAGAAAATAGACATTGTCACATATTCCTTTTGTAAATTATGTCTTATTTTGGTATTTATATTACTTTTACAGTAAAAGTTAAACTTATGCTGGGCTCTGAAGGTACTGTCTGCTATGAAGTCACACAAGAAGAGAAATCCATCCAACTGTGTGTGCAGAAACAGCAAGGTGTTACGATTGTTTGCTACTCCAGGTGAGAGAAATAATGCGCAATAAGCATTTCTCTGCAGTTACAAAATAGGAAAAAAAATCTAAATTATTTTTCTGTAATAAAAAATGTAGTGAGGTGCCTATACAATTTTGTAAAATATAGGGGTGAAAGAGAGAAGAAATGGAGAGGGGGAAGAAAAGAAAGAAACAAACAAAGAAGGAAAGAAAGAAAAAAAGAAAAGGGGGAACCTCACACAAACATAAAAAAATACATAGGGAGAAAAAGGAGGAAAAGGAAGAAAAGAAGGATAAGGAGGAAAAAGATGAAAAATAATAACAGGATAAAAGAAAGATAATATTAAAAAGAAAAAATAAGAAGAAAAAGCAAATAGAAAGAGAGCAGACTCACATTTCCCTTCACTGGCACTCAGAGCAAGAAGCTGCTTTGTGTCCAGCCTCGCAGGGTTCTGTGGGTAGCACTGTCAGTGTTACCAGTTACATGCACAAACCTTTAAATCAGCAGAAAGGAGGGACAAAGTTTTCAGAGCAGCTGGACAGCTTGGAACTAGAGCAGGAGACCGAGTCTGACACTTTGCTCCTAACAGAGAAAAAAAAGATACAGTTTGCCATATAATTACTTTGCCTGTGAGAGGCAGTAAATGAATGACAGAACAACACCTGGACATGGTGCTTCTTACCGTGCTTTGTGAGAGGTGTCCCAACCCTGCCAGGAGAGACTCCTCTCTCTCTCAGAGCTTCCTGCCTTCCAGCTCAGGCTCTGTATCCCTCCCAGGAGGCAAAAGCATTTTATAGTGCAGAGCATCTATGCAAAATAGCTCTGCGCAAGGCTGGACACGGGTACTGCAATTTGGGATTCCCCTGATTGCTGTCCTGTCCACTTGGAGAAGTGCAGGGTGTGCACTGCTGTGTGAGCAGCGTTACACAACCCATGTGAGGAGGGAGGCAGCTCTCAGCATCCCTCCTTCCCTCCGTGTGCTGCAGCCTTCTCTCCTGCTGGTGCTCCTGGAAAGGGCAGGGTATCACACCAAACACTGTTTGCAGCCTTGCACATGGTGTTAAAATTAAAAGAAATAAATGCTGAAGGGCTTCTTACAGCTTTTATCCCTGTGTGGCCAGTCTCCAGGCACGCTCCTGTACACCACCCATGGCTGTAGGAAGAGAGTGAGCAACTTCTAGAGAAATGTTACAGAGCTGTAGAGTTTTACAGTACAGGCCAGGAAAGCATTTAACCACATGCTTATAACTAAGGACAGGTATTTTAAGTTTCACCTACACATACTTCCTTACTTTTTATCCAGTTTTAAAGGATCTTTCTCAATAGAGTATTTGTAGAATTTCTTGCTCTCCAGAGCTCCTTGTTCTGCCTGTTGCTACCAGTGAGATTTGTCCCTTGGTGCTTTTCCAAAGTATTGGGAATACTGGAAGGAAACTGCAACTTCCCGAAGTACAAACCATTCCCACCATGCTGTGTGTGGGAATACCAGAGGGACAGCTGGATGAGGAGGATGGGATTGCTGAGCTGATTTTCAGTCTCGGACAACATGTGGACACGTACCTTTTACCTTCTCCCTGCAGTCTGGAAGGCAGAACCCCTTTGGGACAGGGCTGGCAGCAGTGCCCAGGGCTGTCAGGCACCTGCAGCCCACGAATCTGGTGCCAGATAGTGCCCCAACAAGGATTTTAACCTGTCTTTTTTGTTTCTGATATTATCTATGGCTATTCTAAGGAAACTGTTTACAAATTAAAGATGACTAATAAATCTGCTGAATAATATGAATCAAATGAGGTACATTGATAACTAGGGAAAGATTTACAGTTGCTGACCAAAGATCTACAGAAATGAAGCATAAAGCAGCCAGAGAAATGAGGAAATGTGTATTCTTTTCTCATCTGTCACTCTTTTACTGGGCAAGCTTGGGCAAGGTGTTTTCTTCTCTCTGCGTCTAGCTTCTCTATTTGAAAATGAATATTAGATGATTGTGCAAAGCATTTCTAGAGGCAAAACAAGTGCTATGCCCACGTGTTCATGCATGAGATCCCCTGAATGTATCCCATCCAGGACTCTAGAGGTGAACCTCCTGATAAACAGACCTGAGTTTTCTGAGCATTCATCTGCTTGGCTTTAACAAGCCTGTGCTGCTTGGCATCCACTGCTCATGAATTTTCACAGTTGGATTTTTCTTTAATGTGGTGACTTTCTTCTTACCAGAATTAGCAGGTGAATCCCTTTGTTTAAAATATTCCAGTCATCAGGCAGATGTAATCAGCAGGCAGAAACGATGTGTGAGAACTGTGCCACTCAATGCCATGCGGGAAAATTCTGCCTTTACATTCTTCTTTTGCATTTGCTACTTTGTAACAGGGTTTAAAAATTCTCTCTTCACCCCTTCCTTTCTTATTAACCTCTTTCTTCTATAAAACATGGGGAATCTTAATGTCTAGTACTAGAAGAAATAATATATCTTAGAAGTTTATTTCAATTCAGTGGGTTCTAAGCTTTTAGTATTCACCCTCCTTATTTCCCTGTGCTTGGAACTGCTGAAATCTAGGAAAGGTCATGTAGGGATTGGATATGAAAAATCAGATTTGGGATAACCAGAGGAGGAGAAACATCTTTCCTTAGGATAATTGTTAAAAGGATTGGCTCAGGTACAGCCATTCGGGGAACTGCTTAACCACTCCACTTGCTCAAACTGGACTTGGTTTTTTACTCACTTGAAATCAATAATAAAACTCTCTCTGTATAGTAAGAACAACAGAGAACCATTCAATCCTCAGATGGATCAGAGATTACCTAAAAAAGCTCACTGGGTACTCCTTCTACAAATATTCTACAGGGCTTGGAAGGTTTTTCCTTCAGAAAACCAATTCTGCCCATTTGAACAGACACTTCTTCCTCTGCTATATGAGAGTGCAAAAACTGGTTGCTTTCCTTGCATTAACTTTGATGAAAGAGCTGCCCTTTCAGAGCAGACTTTGACCTATTCAATGCTGTCATCTTGACTTAAATTTTGTTTTCTTTCTGAGTGTCTGATGTTTTGTAGCTTCAACAATCAGCTCTCTGCAATCTCCTTCCAAGTGAGTCACATTCGGTGTCTGATATTATAATATACATCATATCTGCAAGATTCTGCATAAGCTCAGGCAGTCATATTCCTGAAAACATTTACAAATCCAGCTCTGGTTGTAAGGTTGCTCCTCTGAGATCAGGGCATTTTGAGTCTTCAAAGAACTACGACACTGAGGCAAAGTTGATTACAAGGAGGGCTGATCTTCCCAACTTCATGGAAACCCAAGGAGATGTTCAACTGTCCCAACATTTCATAGGTTATTAGTGAACTCCTTCTAACTCTCTCTTCCTAACTAACGTAACTATTGTCTGAGACGTCTCTTGCAGCACACAAATACAGTACTGTGACCCCTGTAAACACTCAGTATCTCAGATTTGTTAGAACTACTCTCACATCTGGTGGTTTCTGATAAAGATACAGGTAATTACAATAATAACTACTGCTGTTCCCAAATATCTCCTCTCATTGACTACCATCAGTCATCTTCTTTTACACTGGTTTGGTTTTTCATTCCCCAAAGAAAATTTGTTTGGTTTGAATCTTCCCCCAGACTCTGCAACAGCTCTGGAGTGTTTTTTGTTGTTGTTGTTGTTGTTTTTTTTTTTTGGTGTTCTGATTGCTGACTATTCCTTTAAGGACTTTAAGATATTCACCATTAACTGTAGCCCTTTCTTCATTGGTTTCTTTATTATTTCAAAATGTTCCTGATAAAATGGGGATAATAACTCTACCAAAAGCAAAATAAAAGATCCAGGCCTTGGCACTTGAAAACATGCAAATAAAAGTAGGATCCCAGCCCAGTCTGGACCGTTTTTCAGTTTCTGCAGATTTAAGGTATGTTTAAAGCAGCAGTTTAGTGTGGAAAGTGCAATGTTTTGTTTACCATGTCCTGCTCTCCAGTGGAAGATTGACTGTCAAATGATGGCAAGGCAGGGTGGAAAATTTCCCAGTCTGACCATCTGAGGGCGAAAATGAAAGTTAAAGAGAGTGCTAAATTTGTGGAGATGTGCCAGTAAACCCATCCCTTCCTGTCTGCTCACTGTCAGTTAGGCCAAACTCAGACATGCAGAAAGAACAGAATTCCCTCATCAGTCACCTCTCCAAAACTCCCAGGGATGAGGAAGTGAGGGAGGACCAGAGGCAGTCAATAGCCAGACTTTGTTGTGCCTGGCTGCACGTTGGCTTGGGCAGAAGCAATTGCTGACACTCCTGACTCACCCCTGAGATCCTCAGCCACAGCTGCAGCAGCAAAGACAAAATTACACCAAAAAAAGAGCAAAAGCAATTAACAGTTGGCTAGGCCTAAACCTTGGTGTCCTGCATGTGGCTGTCACACGCTAGGCTCTGTGTCCTGCACTCCTGGACATCACTTCACTACACTGAAGATGTCCCTGTGTGGAGCATAAGGAAAACCTGGCATGTGGATCTGGAAAAAGTATAGAACGGTGTTTGGTACTTCTGCTCCTGCAATCCATGCTTGTCACAGCAGAACAGGAAAAAAAATTACTGTGAGATTACTGTGTGCAAGAAGAGTTTTATGATTTAAAAATAACAGTGAACTACAAAGCTGCAAATGACTTCTTTAGCAAAATCATGGTCTGAAGAAGAAACTCCAATTTCAGTCACAGAGCACTGGCTGAGGCCAGCAGAATCTCTAACCAAGGACAGGTAATAGAAGAGATTTAAATACTGGTTTTGGAAAAACAACCCATAAATTTCTGGGCCAAAATGAAGAACAGAATATTGAAATATAGAAGTAATTTAAGTTCTGAATCTAAAAATTTTGGTGCTTTACTCCAGAACACACAGCACTGTTGGAAGAACTTCAGTAACATGTATGTGCTTCTGTTTATCGGTGACCTCTGAGTCTCTTTTCCTTACACCTGCCTTTATCTACTCAGTTGTTTCTGCACATTCAGGTGTCACACTTTGGACAATGTACCTTAGTCTACACAAAACCAAAGCATGCTGACCCGCTTTCCATGTTTCCTGCATGGAGACAGGGGTTTTCTCAAGTAATTTTATGGCTCTGCTTTATCTATAAACACTGTTTTACTACCTCAGTTGTTTTTAAGGACTCCTTGCTAAGCACTACAGCGGGCCAGTCTTGCCTATGCCTGCACGACTTCCAGTGTCTGCATGAATTACATCACATTTTCAAAACTTTCCATGAGAGTGAAATTGCCTCCCCTCTGCCCTTCCCGACAGGGAAGTGGTGCCAGAGGGTGTGGGGTATCAGCTTACAGCTCCTTTTCTAGCAACTATCTACCTTCCCCTACTGAAGAAGACAATTTCCATGGCACATTCTTCAGAGTATTTTTAGTCAGTTTTCATTGATTTGGAACTGCAAGTCCAGCTCAACTGGTTCTCATCTTCCCACCCCGCAAAGAGCCTGGCTCCATCTCTTCAGTGACCTGAAAGCCACTGGAAGGCTGCTCCTCTTCTCCCAGCTGAACAAGCTCTGTCCTCCAGCCTCTCCTCATGAGGCAGCCCCAGCCTCAAACACCTCCAGTGAACTCACTCTGTGCACTGGAGGCCCAAACTGGACTCAGTAGCTCACCAGTGAAGGACGCAGATACTCCAATGGTGCTGCTTTTCCTTCTCTCCTTCTATAGGAATTCCAGGCTAGGGACATACCATTTAGCTTAGCTTTCATTCAGTGAACAAACATGCTGCTGATTGAGACAACTTATTGTTGGCCACAGTGTCAGAGAGGATGGTCTTTGAAGCTACATTTGGAATGGGGGACACCACTTCGGAGCTTGAAAAGTCACTTACTGAAAATATAAAAAAGAGATGTGGAGGAATATGTGCTGACAAGTTCAGGTTCTAGAAAGTGATGGCTTTATGGAGTGGGTTAAGTCACACGGGTAAATCTATAATAAACTGTCCTAGTACACACATCAAAGGATTGTTACAGATTAATTTGCAGGTGCTATTATTAGCCATAACAATTTTTGTCTTAAATTCTGAAAGGATAAGATGCAAAACAATTACTTCATTCAGTCTAAATGTTTCACCCAACTGTTGCAGTGAGGGGTATTTGGACCACAGCCTCCAAAGCAAGAGCTGATGTAGAATGTGTATGTTATTTACAGGACAGAAATAGCACCTTTTTTGGTTAAAAACATGTTCTTGCATCACCTTGTTTTTATGATGATTACTTTTGATTTAGTCATCTGAAACCTGGCAGAAGGGAAAATAAAGGGGAATTTTCTGTGACTTACAACACTGTCCATTAGGTTTGGGCAGCTCAAGAGACCTCTCTGACCAGTACAAGCTGAACACCACGATGACATTTCCTTCTTTCTTCTCATGTACCAGCTTCGAAGACTTAACTGCAATCTGAGAGTTCTCCCAAAGAACACACCACTCCTCTTCCTAGTGGTGTTTTTGAGGACCAACAGTTTCTGTACTTCCATGAAGTGTCAAAGTCCTTGTTCAACATAACGTCTCTGATCCCGACTTTCTCCCATGTTTTTGCTTTTGAAGTCCCATTTGTTTTTAATGGAAGAGCAAAGCTGCATGTGTGAAAGACAGATGACTGCAACGACTCCACATTCATAGGAGAGAAATCTTTGCAGTTAATGTCTTGATTTGGTAGAATGACATTGCAGAAAAGGTGACTTCTCAAGTCTCTGTCACCTTTTGAGAAGGATGTGAGAAATGCGAGCTTGTGCATGGTTTTGGTAGGGTCTTGTAATAAGTTCTTACCCAGCTGGATGATAATTCTGCAGGAAACACATCACCCCATCCCTGACTAACCAGCAAATTGAGTGCACCTTGGAGAAGGAAGGACCCAGGCCAGTGGTGAGACAAACAAATGAGCACAGTATAAACCACTGCCCATCAAACCATCAGCTCATTTTTAAACAGACTGCTGGATTTAACATTGATAAAGTTGAAAACAAGAAAAAGGAAGACAGTTCTTCAGCACTAAAGGCAGCAGCAGAATTTTTAATATTTATTTTTCCAAAAGAGCATATAAGCATAGGACAAGAAAGCAACTAATTACTGGACAAAAAAACTTCAGAATTATTTCTACCTTCCCCTCACATAATGTGATGCCTTTGGGTCCAGATTCCAAGCTGATTTATGGAGAATATATTTGCCTTCAGCATCACACCCATCTCTTGAACTTGTCCACCCAGGCCGCTGCAGACACTATGTTTTGTAAAACTGAAAAAACAAAACTGTTTCACTTTTAATTCTGGTAATCATGATTGAGCACAGGCCACTCCTCTGAGTATTCCAGGCAGTGCAAAATGGTTTAAGATGGTGAACACTACTGAAGTCATGGAGTGTACATGGGAGCCTTTACCTTTGATTCCAGTGGCTTCAGCTCAGAACCCAAGAACAGCATGGAAAGTAAACATCCTGATAAGCAATATCCAGACTGCCTCTGTTAGTACAGACCAAGACAGAATTTGATAGAGAAGGAAGGCAGGATTGGTGTCTCCCATTTCACAGACAGTCCCTATGAATTCCAGAGGTTCTTACAAGTGTTACAGAGTTCTGTGGAGCAAAGCTACATAATTATGAGCTGTGATTTCTTTCAGATACTTATAAAATTGAAAACACTTTTTATGTAGTAAATAAATAAGGCCCTCCCCATATAGTGCAATAAAATGAGCAGATTATAGGTTCAGTACTGTACCCAATCTATTCCTTTCAAAGCCTCATTGTTACATCAAAGGGTTTGTGGTTCTGTTCCTCTCTCAACCAGACATGGATTGCATTCAAGTTACTTTTTATGCTAAATACCATTCATATTGTGTATATTCTTTGTATAATTACCAGCTATAAAATCTGCACCTTTGCTTATGAGGATAATGAAGTTAGAGTGCAGGGACTGGCTCTCCATCTCAAATTTCATAATAAACCCTGGATGCCTTCTCACTGCATTTAATCAATGCAAATAACCAGACCTGGCATAGTGTCACTGTGACATCCTGCAGGCTCTATTCTGTCAGTTGGGAGCAGGATTTGGAGATCTCAGTATTTTTAAACCATGTTTCTGAAATAGTTGTAAAATGATCATTACCATGTCAGTACCCCCCACCTCAGAGCCATGCTAGTGGAGAATAAGCAATTTCCTGCTCTTTGTCCCCTGAGTCTCAACCTGTCTGAGAGCTGCTGTGTGCCTTTTAAAGGTCTCCTGAGTTAAGCACCTCAAAGGCAATCTGAGAACTACTTTTGAAATCTTGGCCAGAAAGCTGCAATGTACTCTGTGAGATACTTCCAGCTAGGAAAAGGACAAACTCAACAGAGCTCTTGGGGGAGAGAAAGTTCCAAGACTCAACAGGTGTCTGCATTCTGTACTGTAAACTGTGGTTTAACACACCATTTCTGTGAACTCTAGAAATGGGAGGGGAAAACAGAAAATAAAAGAGAAAGCAGCGCTTGCAGTTGCAGTTGTGGAAACCAAAATACTCTATTTTTAAGCATGAAAAGTCACTCCCCAGACTGACTCAGTATAAGGAAGATGGCTCCAAAAGATACAACCTTTGCCTCTGCTCACCATCATGACACAATATTTTCCAGACTGTTTTCAGTTTTCCTTGTTCCTTGTTTCACACTAGCTGAGACATAGACCACTTTCTGTAGATGAAATGACTGCTAAGAAATTGAAGCAAGACTGAGAAAATCCCACATCTTGCGTGATTTTATTTAATGCAGAATGTAAGTCAACCTCATCAGCCACAAGAATTTATTGTCAATTTTTCATCTTTTAAAATCCATTCTGTAGAAGGGGAGAATATTAATCAAAACACCAGCAGTTTTAAACTCCTCTCAACAAGAATGAGTACCAGAGATGGTGCAAAATATAAGGTGTAACAATAAAAAGATATTAAGTGCAATGTTTTTTAAACAGATGATGCTGAACCCCAGCAGAAGGAAGCCCAAAGGTAATGACGCCACTCAGTCTGAAGTTGTGCAGCTGCAGCTGAAAGAAAATATTTTATATGGGGTAGTGATTTAGCCTCAAGCTGTGCCAGGGGAGGTTCAGGTTGGACATCAGAAGGAGTTTCTTCACAGAAAGGGTTGTCAAGCATTGGCAGGGGCTGCCCAGGGAGGCTTGGAGTGCCCATCCCTGGAGGCGTCCAAGGAAGGGCTGGAGGTGGCACTCAGGGCTCTGGGCTGGGGACAAGGTGGGGACTGGGCACAGCTTGGACTCCATGGGCTGGGGAGACTTTTGCCTGAATGATTCTGGAAGCACCCAAACCAAACTGGCTCAGAAGCTGCTGATTAAATAAACAAAAATCAAATTAATCCTTTTCAGAATGGATTCATGCAGAACATGAAGGCAGATTCTTCTGGGGGAAAAGTCACCCAGGCTGATAGTTATAGAAGGGGTAAGTTCAGTGTCCACAGGTGAGGGCAGCAAATAGCAGTCCCAGAACTTTCCTCTTCAGACTCTACAAGTGCAATGAGCAATGCCAGGGACCTCTCCCCCATTGACAAACACAAACACTGTTAAGCTCTTAGGTGCAAGTGACAGATGCCTCCCTCTGCTTCTAAACTTTTAAAAACTTATTTTAAATATCAAACACAATTATGAGGAAAACAGAAAATAGTCCTCAAAGAACAAGGTTTTTTCTAAAGTTAATGTGTCTGCCCTGCTTAATCACAAGATGAAAGGAGTACTTGATGACTGGTGTATACTTCAGTTAACACTATTTCATAAAACTTGGCTTGACAGAAGTATAAGATAAATTAATCAAATAATACAAAAGTCGAAAGATGCACCAGCTGGCTCGTGCTCCAGCAGAGGCAGATCAGCTCTGAGCAGCAGGCAATGCTGCAGGAAAGGGATAGACCAGGTGGGCAGTGCAGGTCTGTGTCCAGCAGTGCTGTGGGTCAGGGACTTGCTTTAGACTGCTCTGGCCAAGATACTGCTCACCCCAAACCATCCCTGTCTTTGGGGTGACACTGAAGAAGGACACGACACTGTGGAGCATAAAGCTCTAACAACTCATTCTTACAGTTTAAGGTCAGGGACTCTCACAATGAATAGATACTATATTGAGTATTTAAGACTCAAAGATGTGCTGCCTGTTCAGTTTGCAGCTTATCAAAGCTTTATATGAAGGCACAGTTTATAATGCCACGTTCTTTTACAAATAAGAAACTGTTTCCTCTAAAAAAGATATGAGAGAATATTATTTGTTTCTCCCAGAAATAGTGTGCATTCCTCTTCTTTACAGCATCACAGTAAAGATTACTTCCTTATGACATTTGAAAATGAGCCAAACACCACGGAGGAGAGATTTTTGTTTAGCATCAAGTCCTCATGCTCAAGTGTCCCTAAACAAAAGCAATGCCTGTGACATAACCCACCATGTGAGGAAGTTTACAAAGTGCTAAAGAATGACTTAAAGAATATTCCATTACTGACAAATAGTGCTAAGCAAGGCCTGGCCTGAGTTGTAAATATTCTATTCAGTACCCACAGGGCTCAAATTACTTTGGTGGCGAGTGGTAATGGAAATCAGTAACACTTCTGACACAAGAATGTGATCAGAAGTGTATTTGTCTCTGGCCACATAAAGGGTGGAATGCTATCCTGGATGTTACATAAATCAGGAATTAACAATCTTGTCCGTACCAAAACCTGAAATGAATAAATTCATTACAAAAATAAATAAAAGGGAAAGATTTGCACTACACAGGAAGCTTCTGCATGAGGCTCCAAGGCTGGTAATACCAAAGTGGTCTTTACTATTTCTCTGTGGACTTAAACACTAAAAATACATTGACCAACCTACTGCTACTGCTCCATCTTTTGACATGTTGCTTTCATATTTGTAATGTACAGATTATTCACACACAATTTCAGCTTTAAGTTTCCAAGGCCGTGCATACACAAAACAGAAAGTATAGCACCAGTGTTGGTTCTGGCCTTAGACTGGATGTTGGTAAGTCTGTAAAGTGATTTAAATTATTAATTCTCTATACTTCAAGAATGTAAAGCATGATATCACTTTATTAATCAGAAGTCTCCCACTGTCTTTCCTTGTTCTAATGTTTGTCTTGCCCTTGCATAACAAGCCTCCAGTGAAACTCTCACTACCTTAATCAAGAGTTGCCTGCACACAACATTTGAACTGTTAACTTCACTCAACTCCTAATTGTGGAGTACCCAGGAGAAGTTATTGACTCAAGATCCTACTGGAACTAGCTGCAAAAGTGTTTTTGGCAGTGTTTTGGGGTTACTGCAATCACCTATCAACGGCTCATCACTTACCAGAACTGGCACAGAAATGGGTTCCTCATTGCAGTAAAAGAAACTGAAGCCTATGAATACACTTGTTTCCTTTTACTGACATTATCCCTTGCTCTGTCAGCAGCCTCGTGAACATCATGAGTTTTTTAAACTCTTCAAAAATAATTACAGAACACAACACTGCCTCATTTACCCACCATCTTTATGGTCAGAGATTCTGGAGGACTGAAATTGGGAACACAGGTGCACCAGTGTATTTGGGGTTGCTATTTTCTCCCCAGTTGCTACAGCAGAACCCGGGAGGACGCTGCCTGTGACTGTGCCTTTGTCCCCGTGGGCAGTAATTGCCAGCACAGCAGCACCAAAGGAATAGGGAACAGCTCTTCAGGCTCAGCAGGGCCGGGGGGCAGAGAGGCAGAGAGATGCTCAAACACAGCTGAAGAGAACTCACTGTGTAACTCTCAGGTCAGGCAGGTCAGTGAGTGATAAATTTGGACAATTCCAGGGTTAAATGACTTTTGAGCAGAAGTTTTTGGAATAGTAATTTTGGTTGAAAGTACTGAAGCTCTGCCCAAAACCCCTTTCAGAGTTCTCATCTACATCTGGGTTACTATAACATCTTTGGTCTGAAATTATGCTGCTGGAGAATGGAATTTGTATAATGTCCTGAAAACATAAAAGCCTCAGCTCTGCAGCTGAAGGACTCTTCAGTCCAGTCATTACAGAAACATGTCTGAGGTACTGGAGTTACTATTACAAGAAGTAAATAGTTATTAGCATCCAATCTCCTCACCAGCAGAAAAATTACTTGTATATTGAGTAAATAAAGTTATCTTTGACTCTATTAAGTCTTTTTACTTTGAAAACCAGATTAAGTTTGTACAGAAGTCCTTCAGACTTCTCCTCATGCCTCCAGCTGAATCACTACTATCAAAATATTTAGTCATGATGTCTCCTGCCTCACCAACCATGTTCCCCATCTGTACCCTACTGAGAATTGAATGCTCTATCACTTTCCAAACCCTAAAGTTCACAGATCCTCATCCTCCATAACAATTACATCTACCATACCTTTGGTCTGATGCTCCCATATCCCAGCTGGCACCTCAGACATCTGGACCTGCAGACAAGCCATGGCTGTACCTTCCAGCTCCATGGTCCTTTCCCTCTTGAACTAGCCATAAATTAAATAACAGGCATGTAAGAATGATTTAAAAACATGCAATTATCCTTTTTGTAACTGAACAAAATATTACATCTCACACTACCAAAAGTCAATTAAAGCCATAGAGGGGTGTGATCACTCCACTGTTAAAGTTCAGGAAACTGCTGGGCTTCCATACACTGTTAATCCCACTAAGTCTGAGAGTTTTTAATCACTATTACAGCGATACAAAATTCAGTGCATCTCTGTGCTACAGACCACACACAGAGAACAGATCTGGAGAACAGCACAGGTCACCTGTTTGCTGGTCTTGATCAGAAGCAGCACATTCAGAGAGCTTTTACCAAAAAATGCTTGAGCTTTTTTATTAGTGTTCAAGATCATACTGGATATTCCTCATCAACTGCCAAGGTTGAAGCTTTCTGTGCTCTACCTTGCACAAAATTATTTTGAAAGTTTAAACCACAATGGCTGCAATTTCAAAAAAAATGTACCTAGGTAGAAAGACAAGTGGCTTTCCTCACATGGAGAAACACCTACTCTGTCGAGAAAGTCCATTACCTTCCTGCTATATCTGAAGTTAAGCGGAAGGCTGGCTCCAGCATAATACTGAGTATCATCTGGTGCAGAAAAGGACTTGAGGAGGAGAAATAAGGGGGGTCGAGAGACAAGATGAGAACAGCATTAAGGAATAGGTAAAACAAAGACAACAAAAGTTAAGGGTGCATAAGGGTGATGTGAAAGACACGGGAGCAGAGAGAGGAACAGTGCTGGCGATGCAGAGGGAAGTGTAACAGAGAGCAGGAATTCCAGGAGAGGCGGGTTAGCAGAGAGAAGGAAGTTTTTTGATAGAATACGTTGTGGATTTTAGTGGCAGCCCCATTTCTGGTGCAGTCTTGCCAAACTCCCCTCGCCTATGGCGAGCCCGGAGCTCACCCCTGCCCCGCCCCGCCCCACCCATCCCTGCCCGGCCCCGCCCCGCCCGGCCCCGCCCCTGCCCCTGCCCGCGGGACAGCGGCGCCGGGCGGCACCGCCACCTGCCGGCGGCCCGCCGCAACTGCAGCCGGGCGGGCACTGCGGGCACACCCTGGGCCTGCGCCCAGCTGCCCTCCCTCGGGAACACAGCCCGGCACTGCGGGGCGGGCTGCTCCACAAGGACACGGACCCCTTGTTTAAAGGACATTCATTATGTGCTGCAAGGCCTTGTGGTGCCTCTGAGCTGCAGAGCATTGCACAGGACACAGACCCAGCTGAACGGGCACAGACCCCACTCAGCGGGCACTGACCCCACTTGGCGGCACTCTAACACCAACTGTCCCAGCAGAGGCCGATGTGACCCAGCAGAGTGCCAGCCATAACCAGTGTCACACACACAGAGGATGAAACGCTCAGTCCCCAAATCCACGGTGACTGATGCAGGGGCACCTTGTCCCCAAAGAACCTGCACAACAAGCGTTATCACACACTGCTAGGGTTGAGCCAGGCCTAACAGTATAATGGAATAAGTTACTCAAATGTTAGGCAAGCTTGGGATTTAACTTAGAAGTACGTGATTATACAAAGCAATTTACAAAATTAAATTTCTTCAGAAATATTAATTTAGCTTCATGACATCCCAGTGAAATATAAATTATTGTATTTAAATTATCCAAGACAAAACTTCAGGCAATAATTCTAATATAGTACTGCTCTTGACTGCAAGTCCTTTAAGGATGTTTACCAATGTCCTCCTTGGTTTCATCCTTCCTCTTCTACTTCTGGTCTTTATACTGAAAAAAAAAAGAATTTTTTTTTGTGGGAAGGGCACATAACCAAGTAAAATTTCATACCAACAAGGATTTACAACTCTTCTTCATGATCCACATAAATTTATGTCCATTTCGTTTCAGTTAGATTGAAATTTGGTAGGCTTTCCCTTTGCAGTATAAAACAATAAATCAGACACAGTTATTGACTAGATTGTCAAAACCTGCCAGGATTTGGTTACTGCTAAAATATCATAATCTGGGACTAATCTGTGTTTGCTCCTGTAACAATTCTCATTTGGATTTCACGGACTGGCAGAGAGAAGGACTTAACAGTCACCTAGTAAATTAAATCACAGATATTTAGAGAAAAAGTTGAACTTTTGACTTGTTTCATTATACACCGTGTTAAGGTATCACACTCCCCAGCCAGACTGAAATCCCAGGAAGCACAGGTGACTCTCAGCTGTCCGATGGAAACCATTCTCATTCTTTCATCTGAGAAGCCAGTCTGACAACACAGGGGCAGATCCACTGGGTGACAACTGTGCACAGGGGGCCCAGCACCACAGCTTTGCCACTGTGTGGCCTATCCCTGATCTCTGCAGCCATGGGCAAGGTCTGAGGAAAAGCAACGGTAGTTCTGGAAGTTCATATAAATTGTCTGAGGACAGATGCTGTTAGGAAAGCACATGATGCATAGCAAGATGTGGCTTGCAAAATGCTGTATTTTAATTTTTTCTCCTACAACAGTGATACTAGCCACCACAGCTGATAATTAATAGAATTCTGCATGGAAACAAAGACTTACACAGAGACCAACCTAAATTGTTACTGGTTCTGAAAAAAACCCACCATTAGTTTATGCTGACTAAGAGAATTTTCAAACAAAAAGTGTTGAATCACAAATCACAGATCCCTCCTGGCTGGGTATTTCCTTTTACCCAGACACTTCAACATCCAGGACAACAATTCGCTATTCAGAACTTGCTTTCCAATGTTTTCTTCTTTGTTCTGAAACCAAAATGCAGACAATCCCAAGCACTTACTTTATTCATCACCCAGTCAGCATCTTCAATGGCTCTTTTAATGATCTGCTGGATTCGCACAGGATCATCTTCATCAGCATGGACTTTGAAACTCTGCAACATTCCAAGTGTCACTGACTGGTCAACCCAACAGTTGTCAAAATAAAGACAGCATTGAAATCTCAGAAAAATATTTGTTGCAAATAAACTGATGGTCTAAAAAGGTAAAACTACACATTGTAACATCTGGCCATATGGAATTTTATGTTAAGTATTCTACTCCTTTCATATATCAACAACAAAAATCCCAGAGAACTTCAATTCAGAAGAACTAAAATTGTATGGTATGTTAAAACTAGAAAGAGGACAACAAGTATGATCAAAGGCATGATATTACTTCCATATGAAGTATAGAATATGAACAGCCAGATAAGATTTACCCCAGTGGGAGGGGGGGGAATATATAAATGACTGACATGGAAACGGTAGGTTTCACCATAAAATATGCGTTTATGGAGTAAGTAATGATTGTTCACTCTCTTGACTAGCACAAGAATTAGAGATGAAAGCCAAGCAAAATAGGTTTCAGATTCAAAGCAAACAAAAAGAATCGGTCCTGCACTCACTCCCACTATAACCCTTAGATGCACTAAGGTCTCCAGGCTGCAGGAGAGCCGTTTTTGTTGGCTCAGCGGCAGAAGAAGCCCGGCACGCACCTGGCGGATGGCGTGTCTGTAGTGCTGCTGGATGGGCCCCGGGGGCAGGCGGCGGCAGCAGCGCAGCAGGTACCGGTACAGCTGCACCGAGCTGCGCACCAGCTCCGCCTCCGGCAGCGGGGACATGGCCGGGCCCGCGGCTCTGCAACACACAGAGAACCAACCACAGTACTGTGAGTGTTACCGACAGCACGGAAATAAACCGATAACGAGAACAGGCCTGGCAGACAGGCTCGGCAGCAGAACCTGCAGAAACTTTAGAATAAACCCCAACATGAAATGAATGAGAACTTGCTGAGGTTATGGACAGACGGGGTTGGCTCTCACTGCTCAAGGGAGTAAAGCACAAAGTGCAGAGCTCACTCCAGAGCATCACTCCAGACTGCCAGTGTGACTTTCGGTGAGTACCCAAACCTGTATCAGAGCCCACAGCCAGGATCCTTAAAATCCTTCAAACTTCCAGTGCTTTCCTTAAGCATCCCTAGGAGTTCATCCACATGGTGTCTTTTTAGAATCAGGATGCTTATAATGGCTACAAATGGTGCTGGAATTTAACAATATTTCCTATTTTGTCATTCTGTCAAGAATTTCAAGGCTTCAGCTAGAAACAACACAGATAAACATAGGAGAAGACAGAAAGAAACATTGTTAGGTTTGAAATTTTACATGTATTGGTAACGGCAACAGGAAAAGAACAAATCTACCAAGTTTCACTTCCATAACTATATTTACATGTCGTAACAGTAAGTCCATCCAAGTCCTATAAAGTGCTAATCAAAGACTGTAAATGCCTTGTCATTTAACAGATGGCTGCCATCTGCAAAGAACTAAATTAACATTTGGAAAAAGGCACTTTTTACATCATTACTCTTAAGAATAGAGATAATAAATAAACAACTGAATAATGAAGTAGGTGCATGTCATTGTTTTAGCACCCATTATGATACCTACTCATTATTTGAAATAATTTTTTCCTCTTTCGTAAGTAATTTAAGTCCTTTAGCCAAATGTATTTCAGAGTACATCACGACAGCTATTACATGCCTGGGCTGTATATTTGCACAGACTAAATCTTGTTGCACTGGGGAAAATCTCCTCTCTATGCACCTATAAATGCCCATCATAATGGGATCCAAATGCCGCCAAGCTTCAACACATTCATCTCTTGTTTTCTTCCAATGTTTTTTTCTCTGTAAAATATCCTTTTCTCTTTGCAGTGAAACCTATGCTGGGCATCAGCTCCATGCATTTTTGGTTTGGATTCATTTCACTTTGGCATTCAAGCAGGGGAGGTGATTACACTCCCAACAGTCAGCTGAGAGATCCCTGATTCCCCTTCAAGCAGCAGAAAGACAAGCAACTCCAAAATGTGACTCCTAACATATAGACTGAATGATTCCCTGCCCTTCTCTCCATGAGAGAGAGAAGTTTTTATGATCCAAAACAGAAAACTGGAATATGTAGTTGGATTCAATTTGATCTGTACCTAAATTTAACTTTACATGTGTTTTTTTGGCGTGTATTTGGGTGTATATTCTTGGCTGGTAAGAATTTGTATAATTCCACTGACCCTAAGAACCCAACCCGGCATTTCACATATTCCCACTTAATACAGTGAAACATCCCAAAATTCAATACAGATCCCAAAATACACTTTGGGACCAGAGCCAATTTGTGAAGTTGTTTCTAGGCTTTGGTGTGTAAACTCATCATATGTCACTGTGCTCTAATTAAACCTAAGTGGTGCAATAGATTTCCTGTCACAAATGCAAAGATCCCTCATGTGCTGGGACTGTCCAGGACAGCTTGCTCCAGCACACAGAAAAGCAGCTCTGGGAGAGAGGAAGGAACCAGTCATGGAAACATATGGATATGGAAAGATGAAGCTGATCAATGGAATTGAAAATGTTTCATCATAGATAATCAGGAATTTTCCACTGCAGTAATTTTTCATAGGAAAATGATGAGCTGTTGAATTCAAATTGTGTGACAAATACATTTGCACAGATGAATTTTTTTCATCCTTTGCCTTTCATAAATACTGGACTTTCTGAAAGGTTTGAAGACGGAAATCTGCACCCCATCTATTATCAAACTTAAATTCCTACGAGACTCTCATATTCAAATTAAAAAACCAAACCACCTGAGTTCTGACAGATTCACAGCTCCAAAAATGCTACAAATGCTGTGATATGGGCAAGCTTCACAGGGAAGTTTATCATCAAAGATCTATGTTTTTCTTAGGATGTAACTTCATCCAGTGAAAACTTCACAGGAAATCTACCACAGCACATGGAAAACTTCATGGCTGTTTTTAAAGTGGCTGTTTAATAATAAATAATCTCATGACCTGCCCATTGTTGAGTTCTAAGATACTGGTGCCCTGTACAAGCACACCTCAACAGGGACTGGACCCTGACAACGGGTAATACTACCCTCTCTGCTCTTGTGCACCCTGATGCACTGGAGAATCTGCACAGCCTCTACTGTGATTTGCCCCTCCTCAGCACAAAGAGGACAATGAAGCACAGTAAGAATCTGCACTGTTGCCTTTTGTTCTGAAAACATCTCCCCTCGAATCCCACAAATGTTACCAGTTTTATCTGCCACACAAAAACCCTCAACCTCACAAAATCTGGCTACAATCCTGACTAATAATGTAAATCTCCCTCTGATAACTTAAATATCGTGCACAGCACAACAAACAAACTATCTACACCAAGAACTGTTGAGTCAGAAATAAAATAATCCGCTAATTGTGCTTTTCTGGAATGGATGACTGTATAATGTCCTAATCAGAAGGCTGAAATCACATTTGCATTTAGATAAAGCCCTGTTCACAAAGAGACAAGTATAAAAGGAGACACTGAGACTATTGTGGCATTTCTCTGCATTGCATAATCATTTACATTCCTGATAATGATACTCAGATAGTGAAGCAAAGGCTGACCAAAGCCAATTAATCTTCACTCTGCATTAGCAGATTTGGCAATTGACCCCGTGCACAGCAGAACCCTGATGAAGCTAAGATGACACTATGCCACTGCTTTCAGTTTACTTTTTTTACCTGCTATTGTGAGTGTTTTTCAAGCAAATCCCCACAGTTCAACAGTCATGATCCCAATCCCTCCAAACTAGTTAAACAGCCACCAAAGCTGGGCTCTAGAGACTAGAAGTGTTAATTAAAGGACTGCAAGAGTTACCTGAGCTATTGCTTTTACAGGTTGGCTCCTCCTTCCTGCTCAGCCCTCTCTTTCTCCAGTATACAGGGTAGAGATGTGTTTTACTACTTTGAAGTATTACACCCTCACAAGTCTTAACTCAGGAATTTACGATTCTCCATCCTTGTCAAACCTCATGATCTCAGGATAAATAAGAATGCCAAAATAACAAAGAAATATGAAGCCTTTTGAAACCTCTTTAACCACAAAACATCTTAGTTCATGTTGTGACATCAGTCCAGGAAGGCACCCAAGTGAACTGCTGCTACCCAGAAGGTTCTTCCTCTTTGGTCACATCTGTCCTCCCTTGCAGGTTTCCCAGATTCCTGTGAGTCCAGCCCGGAGTGCCTGCAGCAGGGGCAGAACTCCCCACTGTGGGCCACAGCTGCCCTCACTGCTCATGGCACTGTCACACCTCCCCTCAGTCCCCAGTGGGTCACGGGAGTGCGTGGCACATCCAGGGCAGTGTGAGGGGCTCTGCTGCCCCAGGCAAACCAGCCAAGGTCTGTCTGTCCATCCGTCCCTGCCTGCTCACAGGCACTGAGAGGCTCGGAAGGCTTGGCAGGCCTGGGCACGGCCGCCCTGCCGCCCCAGCTCCCTGCAGCCCCAGCTGCCCCGCAGCACCAGCCGCTCCCCAGCCCCAGCCCTGCTGTGTGGGTGAGCACGGACAATGCTGCAGTCACTTCCAGCAGCCACGTCTCGCTGGCTCTCATTGAGATCGTGGCTCTGATGTGATTGCTTCTGACGAGCTGGGGCCGGGCATTGTTGGGGTTTTGTCCTTTCTAAACACGAGCTGCAAAGTCCCCTTGCATGAGTGATGGCAGCCAGGCCTGTTCACTTCTATTTCTGCTCCTCTGCCCTTTATGCTTTGATTGATGCATGAGGCAGAAGCAATGTCAGGTGGCTCTGCAGAACAATTTGGGGGCCACAGCCCTGCAGTGTAAAGTTTGTTTTACACAATATTTGTAGACCATATGAAGGGTTAAGGACTGGGAAATGACAGATCCTGAAGATCTCTTTGTTGACAAGGAATCACCACTGCTTGGACACCCTTCATGCTATTCCACAGCATCAGGATCTGGCCTAATACTATTCAACAATGTCACCAGTTTAAAAATATAAAACATAATAAATTATAAATATAATATAAATACAAAATATAGAATTGTAATTGATAAAACTTGAGAATGACAGAGAGTGCTAGAGCTGGGCATAATGACTACTTGTATAAATTAACCAAAGCCACAGGGCAGATGTCTTACCTTACACCCTGGTTTGGTATCACACAGCACAGACATGCAATACTGCAAATAAAACATTCTGGCTTTTGCAATCCTACACCAATGAGGAAACATGCTGCCCATGCTGAGGCCAGATTACTTTGTTCTGTATAATTAATGAGCATGATCAGACTAATTAGAGTAACATTCTTTGGTGCATACTCACTAGTGAGGACAGGAACCTTCCTGGTTTAGGTGTAATTCAAACTTCTCCACCTTTTTCTCCTGAAAATGATTCTCCCGGCTTAAAGGAAATTCTGAAAGGCACAGTCTCAAAAGAACTTTTTCTTCTCAGCTCTGAATTGCTCAGTTCAATTGAACAAAATTAATTTTGTTCACAGTGGCCAAACCTGCACGTATTTACCTCTGGGATCATGCTTGAATAGGAATTGAGTTATCAACTTTAAGCCAAAACCGCCTGTTCATTCCTTTCTTGTAAATATTGTATTTTGAAATGATCCAATGCTTAGTTCCAGTTCAGCAATTCTGATTCTCCCAACTACTTCATGTCAGTTAGTGCAACAGCTTTCTGGCTGAGGTTGTATCACTTTCTGAAACATCCAACTGGGCACCAAATAAGCTGCCACAACTGTTCCTGACAGACAGATACCCAGCTGGCAGCATAAGGCATGGAAGTGCCTTTGAAGGGCAAAACCATGCTGTCAGATTAATGACCACATTAACTCTATGGACTATGGCTCAGACAAGCATGGGAAGAATAGTAAGTCTTACATAAGGTTTTTTAGTGGCTTCTCGCTGTTCAGGAAGGACTGAAATTGGTTAAAGTTTATTTTACCATTATTCTTTAACACTTTGCTTACTTTGCTCATGCAATTCAACTTTATAATTTTTTCAAGGAAAAGTCAAGACAGTAAAACAAGGAGCTGTCAGTGCAGAAAGAGCTCTTAGGAAAGTACAAGAGTTGCAAACATCCTGCTCAGCTTACAAGGGAATAAACCCTGTGCAGTGTGACCTTTCCTTTTCCTGCTCCCCTGAACATCCCTTCCAGCCCTGGCTGTGCACATGATCCCTGGATGGTGATGATGGGGCTTGTGCCCTGCCCTGGGATCTACACCTCGTCCTGGAGTTGTCCTTCCCAGCTCACATTATCCTTCACAGTAGTGTCAGGAACAACTCAATGTCTATTATTCCAAATCCACACCTGCTGAAATTTAGCATCTGCCAATCCTTCACTCTCAATCACAGTAATAATCTGAATCAACCCCTTTCCTGGCATAAACCCTGTCTGCGGTGGAATTAAACCATGGATGAATTTGACCCACCATATCCTGAGCAAAATCCACGTTCCTGGGAGCAGTGTTTATAAGCAGCAGTAATGCAGGACATGTAAGTCTGGGAGCCTTTAGCCTCTTAGGGGGATTGGCCCAGCTCACTAATCAGGGATTGTTTCCATACCAACAGCTAATCAGGGGCAGATCCCGCCATGTCTTCGGGACACTTCTGACCTCTTAAAGCCACAGCTCAAGTTTCCCCCAAAACTTCACTGTCACTCTCCAAGCCCTAGTCTAGCTCAAAGGCAATCTAAGGAAAAGGAAGGTGTGGGCAGCGAGAAGCTCTAACAAGTACAGACATCCCCCAGAACCCCACAGGACATTTGCTCTCGGTGGTACAGGGCTTGCTCTTCACTGATTACACACAACACACCAACTCTATTGAGTAACCACACTAATTTAGAGCTCTATTGAGTAACTACACTAATTTAGAGCTCTGGCAGAGATGAAGGGGGTGAGAGAGAACTATTTTCCCTTTGCATTTATCAATACTCATCTGAGTGAACGAGCATGGCAGGACAATTCTGAGTGGCAAAAGCATTTGATGGAAATGGAGCTGCCTTAGGTTTCACCCATGATTCTGGTCTGTTTACATTTGGTGAAACCTCAGAAAAAGGGGGATAAAAGCTTTGGTTCAATCGAAGTCCTGGTGGTAACTGCCAGTGCTAATAATTAACTCAATTATGCTGAATTAATTTGATATAATTATCGGTGATGAAGCAAAGACAGCGACCCAGAGAAACTTTGAGAGACAGGAAGAACAGAAGTCCTAACAATACAAAATACCCTATTAATAGCATATTTTTTTCCCCCAAACTGAGTCAAAGAAACAAAATGAGTTCATTACAGTCATCTGGCTTCATTCAACCCTCCAAATTACCCCCGTACCCAGACAAATAGCTGTGAAATCCAGCAAGTGCACTAGAATTACAGCAGGCCCTGATGAATTTGACATAGCACTCAGCACAAGTGTCTGTCCCCATCCAATTACCTAAACAATGAAGATTTAATAATACATTTAAGAGATCCACAATGCTTCTCCTTTAACTGAAGATGTTAATTAAGAACACTTTTCTGTTGTACTGTTGTCAGTTGGGTGGTTTTTTTGAGGAACAATCTGGAGGATGCTGCTTATGGAGTCTTTTCATTTGATCTGCAGTTTTTATCTAGTATTTTCAGACTTATTCAGTTCAAAACAAACGAACCCCAGCTATAAAAACCAAACATCTTTTTCCTCCCCCATTTAATATTTCTGTGATTTGCTTTGAAAGAGTATTACAGAAATGCCTTCCCTGCTATGAAAATACACACATTTTTACTGAGGATTTTTTAATGCTTATGTGTTTAAAAAGAAAAGAAAATGTCAGTGGAAGCAAAAATCAGATGTGGTTAAGTCTTGAGAGGTGGGTTAAATGACAATGAAATCCAAAGAATTCAATGCAAATTATAACTGGAAGCAGCACCAGAATGTCTCAGGACTGTGCCCTGCTGCCTCAGCCTGCAGGAAGCACCCCTGGCCTGTTTCAGGGTCAGACAAAGCCTTCAGCACCCTGAGCCCACCCAGGGCAGAGCACCCCAGCAGGACACAGCCCCGAGGCTGTCCCTGCCCCCATGCAGCCCGGCACAGACCCCCCCATGCTGCAGGTGGGGCTGGAAAGCCCCAGGTAAACTTTCCTTGCCTTCTTCCCCTCCAGGGGCACTGTGTGCATGGATGTAGCACTACGGTTAGTCCTTGCCTGTTGTAAAGGAATTTAACAACTGGCAGCATCACTCTATTTAACGTTTTACAGTCCTGCAGGACCAGTGACCTCCAGCCAAGGAGACCTGGGTGCCTTTGCTCTCTGGCTTCAGCCTGAAATGCTGCTTGACTTACCCCTGTCACAATGCTGTAAATACACAAGTTTCCAAGCTTCTACTGCATTTTTATTATCCCTGGTGACAAGAATAAAAATATTACTTCTATCATCACCAATTGCTTCTGAGGAGAGATTCCAAGTGCTTAGATGTAAGAAATGAATAATATTTTTCCAATTTGCTAAGTAGGTGCTGCTCACACGCCCCCAGATCACTTCCTCCCTGAGTTCTGCTGGTTCTCAAACACAGCTGATCTTTCAGAACTCAATTTAATTGCCACCAGGCTCTGATCAGACTCATCAGTTCAAAGCAAGCTCCATTACATCCATAATTTATGTATTTGATTTCAACAGATCCTTTTGTGCCCAATACTAAGGGGGCAAAAAGCATTTTCCATGGGGAGGATGCTAATGTTTTCTAAATAACAAGTTTTAAAAAATATTATTTCTGTAGAGACACTACATTTTAAAGTGGTGTGAGGGATTTTTCAAAGGCTCCAACACTTATCTGGACAGCCACTCAAATTTTGTCTATGCCTCTTTCCTACAATCTCTTTCATTTAGAGAGCTGTTATTGCTGCATGGGGACACATCCTGGGGAAAGGGCAGGCACAGGCTGGAGGGAAGCACAGCTCCCCCTCCTTCAGCCAGCACACAGGAACGAGCTGTGGGCATACACAGCCCAAACGCACCTCGTGCCCATCTGACACACAAGGGTGTGTGCGTAAGCGAGGAGCTCAGCAGCCCCTCCCTGCCAGCACCCCGCCTCCCCCAGAACTCCCTCTGCCCACCCCCAGCCCTGCTCTGCCGTCACAGCCTTCATTTTCCCTTTCATGGATTTTTGCTTGAAAAAGCATCACTGCCTCGATTGTCTATTTTCAGCCTGTATTTAAGAAAACCCTTTGGTTCCATTTGTAGCCACATCCTGTCTCAGCCTCCCCCTCTTTTTGTTCCTAAATATAAGGCTGATGCAATTTGATGTGACATGACAAAATAGCACATTTGCATTGGCAGAAACTTTCTCTCAGCAGCAGTAATTAAAGGGAGTAGATGAGACATTGCTGAAATTGGTGTTTATTTAGCCTGGAAATAAAAGGCTTCAAGATGTCTTTAGAGGGATGTTCAAGTGTGTCACGACCACGAAACTCATCAATGAGTGCCACCTTCTACAGGCTTCCTTTCTGACAAAGAAATGGTCACTCAAACAATGTCATTGATTTAAAGAGAGTAAAAACAGAAATCAGAGTTCTGTACACCATATTCCTAACCAGTGAAAATTATTTCATGTATTTCTTGGGATTATAAATAGTACCAGGACACTTGTGGTTCCACGTAAGACAAGGCCAGTCAATCTCTAACTTTAGAGTACAGGCTCCCTCAACATGAGAGGAAAACCAAGATCTCATTGACCACAGTAAGAATTAGGCACTTAAATATCTGAATTTTTGATCTGAGATGCAACAGCAGAGGACAGGTACTCACCTTCACTTACAACACAGATTTTATTAATTGTCAAAGACAGAAATCCAGGAACAGCAGCCTGAATCCTGTAAGTTCAACAGGATTCATACTACAGATTAAAATTCATCTAAAAAACTCATGAAATAATTTACTGTGTCCAGTTTTGCTGAACAGATGCTAGCAAATACCTGACAGGGTCAGGTAATGTCAGCTTTCTGTACTCTGTTCCATCATTGATGACAGCAGTAGAACACAGTAGAGGAAGAAGAGTGATATTCAGAAGTTGTGCGGGTTTTCTTGATATTTAGAAGGTAAATTTAGTTTACTTAATCCATATGAAGAATTCAGGGAAAGGTCTGGTAGCTGCTCCACAGGCCACAGGATATAGCAGACATAATATGGTTTCAAGTGAAACTTCCTGCTCAGGAACATCTTCCCTCTCCTTGTGCACACAAGGCTATTCTTTCAAACCCATCTGTGATCAGCTCAAAACCGGCAGCCCACGTTTTGAGCGGGCTCGTTTCCATCCTAACACAGATGGCACCAAGAACAGGGCAGGCCAGAAAAAAATCAGTTTGCATATTATGCTTCAGTTTTTATGGGTCAGATTACCATTCAAAGCCATCAAAATGGCAACCCATATGTGATGTGTCTGCCATCGGAACTGAAGTGATACACCATCAAAATCTTAACAGGGCTGGTTAGACAGCATTTGATTAACCATTGACTAAACTCTGATATTTAAAAGTAAAGACATTTTCCTTTCCAATAAGTTTTTTACTTTGACAGACCAATAAAATTGCTTTGGTGAGTCAATAAGGAAAAGACATTTTGCCATCTTCATCCCTGAACAACTGCATCGGCACGGCTCTCTTGGCAGAAGGGAGCTCAGCTTCTATGCCAAATATTCACTTCCTCCGTGAGCCAGGTGCAGATGTTGGCTATGTCATCTGTTCCAACTTCTTTGTTCTACAAGCCAGAAAATTGTTCCCACAGCTTTGGGGAGAAAATGGGGATCTGAATAGCTCTTTGCATGCCTTCATTGGTGGAAAAACATCAGATGTTTTAAAGACACTCTTGCAGAAATAAGAAATGTGTCATTCCCCCACTTGTGACAATTAACCCACAGAGAGCTGTGCCCCATGGATCCCAAAGGGATGCTGCAACAAGGTCAAAGCCATGGCATTCTGATCCCAGCCTCCTCCACATCCTCTGCCTTCCTGCAGTGCCAGCTACAGCCCATTCCCTGCTCTAGGGAGGGCATTGTCCCAGATGCTCCAAAGACTCTGCTGCTACAGGGACAGATTTTAAAGTGGGCAGGCCTCTTCTGAGAGAAGTCTATTGAATAGTAAAGGGTATTGGAAACGTCCCACTATGTTATCATGGCACCTGGAACTCAACTGCCATGCTGATGGCCAGGGCCACTACCCCGTGTCACTGCCAATGAGAACATTCTTCATTCACACGTTTTTTTCAGCCCTCTAGCCTCTCTACATGATATTTTGGTCAATGCTGATACTTCAGGTGCATATTCTCAACCAGATACAAGACACAAAATGAAAAATTCACTTACAGCATCCACAGTAGAGGAACTTTAATTATCTTCACAGATTAGGCCTGTCCAAGTCCAAAAGTAAGCAAGAGACCTGCAGAGAAGAATCAATTTTCATTATCTGTTTCTCTTCAAGTCACTACTTGAAGTGCCATTAATAAAGAAGTGCTGAGAAACCCATCCACAGCTCAATTTATCCCTATGGGAGCTTTCACTTTTGTCTGACCAGTTACATCAGACATGAATGCATGGCTTTAATATGAACAGGCTGTTGCTTTCAGTCATCTACTCTGAAAAGCTTTAAAAAATATACCCTACAAAAAGATTTAAGTAGAGAGAAATTCTGACTGAGGAGAACTGACCCTTCAATATTTCCTGATAAGAGTTGCTGGAGGTAAGAAAGCATTTACCTCCTTTAAAGAGCCACAGTTTCTCACACTCAGAACTCCATACAATGACATAATAATTACTTTACAGTATTCTGCATACAAAAAACTGCTTTGGACCCAGGCAACAACAGACGGCACACAAGAAACTGCTTTTTTTCAAATACACGACTGTACAGTGAGTAAGGCAAAGCAACTCATTCTCTAAAGCCAACACTAATTTGTTTATTTAGAACCTCTCCTAAGTCTGTTGAAGTCAAGCAAACAGATTTCTCTGGCTATGCAAAGACATCTGGATCAGGTTTTATCTCAGATCCTGTCACAGAGATTTTCAAAAACTACTTAAAACAAAAGTCCTGGAAGATAACAACAACAGAGACTCTGAACTGATGTGTTTTGCCTCCCTTTGAAAGATACGAGTCTTTGAAAAATCTAAGGCAAAACTCTCAAGCACATTTACAAACACATGGATCAAAGACAGCTGTTGCCACAGATGATTTTTCCCTCCCCCAAGTATTTAATAGTAGCACAACTTGGTGACATATGATGATTGACAACAGCTTGGGATGTTCAAGTTTTGGTATCTAATGTCAGCACTTATATTTGCCCTCTGAAGGCCATATCAAGATGTTCACAGGCAGCCTTACTATAATAGGCAATGTGAAACAAGAACCCAGAAGAACAGATTGAACTTTAAAAGCTCATCCTGAGTCCACTGACAATTTCTAGCTGTGGTACAAGAACTAAACACGAAAAGCTGCCTTATTTTCATCCATCACCTAAATTTTCCTTTGTGAGAGCAGAGGACCTCTGATAAAGATCTTGGCTGAGTGCTGCAGAAAACATTGTTAATTAGCACTTAGCAGATACACCTGCAGTTACTATCCCACCAGGACATTCACCACGCCCTTTCAGAAGTGAAGTCCCTCCTCTGTTAACTCATAGCCAATGTAATACCCAGAGAGCAACACAATTAACTTCTCCTCAGGCTGATATTCAAACCAGCACTTACTTCTATAATTCACTTAGCAGAGCATCAAGCACCTGGGCTCAGAAAGCTTTCCAAACCTACTCAAATACACCCAGCTGAGCTTTGGGAACACAACAAAACAGTATCAGTAGCTCTGTTTCATTGTTCAGTGATAAACAGTGCTTAAGGTCTAACTTGAATTTCCACTTTGGAAGTGTCTTTTAAAGAAAAGTTCATGTCAAACTTGAGGTTCCTTTGAGCTGCCAAAATGTGTAAAGAGCACTGATGTAAATGTGAATTACACTCCTGACACAGTTACTAACTGGTATAAGTTAGTTAAAGCCAATAATCTCCAACTCGCTGCCCTATTTTTATCTACTAAAAGCCCAGTGCCTTCTTGTGATCCCCCAGTGCAAAGCTGACCTGCACTCAATCCCTTCTGTGCATCAGATTGGTGACAAGATTCTTGCATCTTCATATGCCACCTCCAAACAGCTGCAGCCTGGAACAATGGCTGCACGATAATGTTGATTTTATATAACCTTTAGAAACAGATAATAAAATTCTAGTGTGCCTCTAAAACATGTTTGAGAAAAACAGGCTTACTTGCCATGCACAGACATACTTCCAAGCAAAGCTTGGGAGCCCGTCTTCATTCCTGCCTATGAGGGAGCAATAATATTGCTGGTCAATTTCTTATTTATCCATATCATACATGCTCGCCGTATCCAAAAGGAATAAAGAAATGCTATCTGTAAAGTCTTTACACTTTAATAAAGTGATTGGTAATAATTTACTGAAGGTAAACAGGTATAAATCTGCTATTTCTAGCATGCTAAAACTTATTTATCCATTTATCTTTATGGAAATTTGTTTCAGTGGGCAAAGATCAAAGCCACACACACTTATTATTTTTCAGAGGGCTGCCAATGTTTGTTCATGGAATGATGAATCCCATTTATTGCGTTACATCCCTGTCTCTGTATGCCACAACTCTGCTTCCCACTGGTGTGAGAACAGGACCAGGAGCAGAATCAGCTGCCCTGCTCACGCCTTTCCTCCCCAGCACGAACTGGTCAGCTTCTACTGGGAGAAACATTTCCATAACAATCTGACCAGACTTCTCCCTCATTTGTTTGCAATGAAAGAGTTAATATCTGTGACCCAAATATGGAGACCCATTTTAAACTTGCTGAAAATTGCTTTTTAATCCTAGCTCTCGAGGATTTCCTTTGAAACCATCTGCCATGCACGCTGGGTACTCTTTCCCTGTATATATGCAGGATTACTATAATATGGATTCTTTTGTGTAACTTAATACATTTCAGCATATTAAAAAATTAGTTGAAATTTCCATTCTTTTCTGATTTCAAGTGCCATAAAAATGACTGTAGAAGTCAAAACCACTGACAAAGCCAGCACCCATATTTATGTCATTTACTGCAGTATTTACCTTGCAATTCTAATATTTAGTCAGGCTGACACTGGCTGGTTTTAAGGAATAGTTATGAGTTATTAATATAACTAACGCACATGCTTCAAATCAAGTTCGAGAATTTTGCTGGATAGCAATGGATTTAATCATGTGCTTTATCATGCTTAAATTTCCCATGCTTACTTTCAAGTCTGGAAGACCAAACATCATAATTTTTAGATATCAGAAAATATTTCCCAATATTATTCCAAATCTATTGCCCAGCTTTTTCTATTTTCTTGCTACAAACCTTTATGCAATTGTATTTTTATTCTACATATACTGAAGAGAAAGAAAACCATCACACTTGTAAATAAACTGAATTTTAAGATTGGCACATGCAACTATGTATATTTTAGCAAATATCCAAAACTTAAACCAAAGAAAGTGTATTGCTTACTATCACAATAATCACAGCCAGAGTGATTGAAAATAGCAAACATTCAGCAAGCTAGATTTAGAATCAATTTATTGAATCTGCCGATAAAGAAAACAAAAAAATCTAAATCCCAGTGCAATTATCAAGCATCCTCAGAGTGAAATACTTTTTTAAAAATGTGATTTCCCTGCAAATATTCTGAGAACAGAAAATAAGGACAATTATTTGCATGGGTTTAATCACATAATGTGACACTGATATTTCAAGAGCCAGATAGCTGATGGCCTGTGAACTTCTTTATTCCACATAAACACATCTCAGAGCACCAAACCTGTGCCTGGGCTTCCTGAGCAGCCCTGGGTCCTCGCTCACATGATTCATTTCACAGCCAGTCACCCAAGAGCTAATGCAAGCGAGCGGCAATGCAGAATCCTCCTCCAAACCAGAGGGAGGATCCTGTTCCCTTTGATGCCTTTTCCCTGGAAAGGAGCTGTGTTAGATGGGATAAAAATATACAGGATAGATCTACACATGCAGATGTTGGGAGAATATAGAGAGGAAAAAACAAGCAAATCATTTTGTTTCAGCAGTAACAGATGTTGAAGCATCATCCTGCAGACATGTTACTTTTAATACAATACTGCTCATAAAGTGAGGGGGGAGGACAGAATCAATGCCCAATTACCCAGTTTTTTCAGGGTTTCCATTTTAATGAGCTTCCTGGATGATTCTGTCCTTTTAATTTTCCTCCTCTAATAATCCTATCAAATTAGTTTTGTCTAAAACATCAGCAAAAAGAAAATCAGCTGTCTAACAAAATCCTAAAATTGCTGGTAGCAGGTTCTTAAAAATGACACATTATACATCATTTACTTCTGTATAAATACAGAGCAATTCCCAAGATCCTACAGCATTGGTGGGATTAGACTTGAGTGACTGAAAACAGTCTCATGTCCCGACACATCTGCTAATGGCAAACGGATAGAAACAGACAGTGCAATGGCATTTGCAGAGAGATCAGTGCAGAAAAAACAACCAAATGCAGAACAAATAGATTAAAACCACCTTTCTGTGGCTAAGGGAGGGATTAGGGAAAGCCTGGCCTGCATTCCAGCTGCAGACTAACCTGCTTTCCCGCCAGACTGCATCTGCCACTCCTGTTATCAACAGTGGCAGTGACTTCCCACCTGCCACCTGGCCACGTGAGGTGACACCAGGAGTGGCTGCGGGGCCACTGCTGCAGCCAGAGAGCACACAGAGCTCACATTCCCTGAATCCACCAGGCACCAAAGCCCCAAACAGCCCTGCACGCCCTCTGCAGTGAAGCAGTGCCCGGCCTCGCAGGCAAGGACAGGGCAAGCACGGGCAAGAGCTCCAGTGATGGCACCCACAACCTCTGAACAAAAAAAAGTCAAGACAAACCCCCAACAGCCATAACTGTTTACAGAGCAGCTTCCTTACAACCCACTGGTCCCCCAATACCACAGGAATTAGTGATGCAGAACTAATTGATACAAATCTCCTGAGGGGAGAATTGCTGCTGGTTATCTCAAGATGAGAAATTTAGTCCAGAAGGATAAATTGGACAGACAGCTGAAAAGCCTTAGTTCTCCTGGTAGGAAAGGAATTGATCTGGTAAAGAAAGCCCTTAAAGAGATATTGTCATGTCAAAAAAACAGGACTAGGAAAAACATTAAGAGTCTTAAGACAACTGAGAAACCTCTGAAAACTATGTTTGTATGAGTACAGGTAATTATTCCCACCTTCACACAAAAGATGAAAAACTGAAGATGTCAAAATTTTAACACTTCTCCTAGTTAAACTCATGTTATGAATATAATTGTGAAACGGCTATAAAAAGCCCTGTTCTTCAATTAGTGATTTAATTTTTGCATCTAGTATTTTTACTTATCAATTCCCCTCCTACCAAGTTGAAGAAAAATAGAAGTATTCAGATATTCACAGGCATGTAAAAGATTCTATTCATGATTCTGGCAAAAGGTTGTATCAGACTTTTTCTGGATTAATTTTACTGCCCAAACCCTCAATTCCATTAATTACATCAACAATTTTTTCGATAAAAAAAATAACAACAGTTCATGTGCACGTCACATGTGCAGCCCGCATTTTTTGCTCCAAAGTGCACATACGCAAGATATACTTTCTTAAAAACATCAGATTTCAAGGACAGGATTATGAAGCAACAACACAACAATGAATTCTTAAAATGTACCTGCAACCTGTAGAGCATTGGCTCATCAAGTTGTGGGACTTCAGGACGTGAGCCCTGTGCTGTACTCAGGGACAATGGGATGTCACAGCCCAGCAGCTCTCGCCATCCCTGCTGCTGGGCCCAACGCTGAGCCTGTCAGGGAATCAAACACCCCAAACTAGCTGAGGGTGGAAAAATCTCAGCAAGAGCTCCCAAACTAACCAAATTCTCCATGTACAATCAATGCCTCTTTTCTGTCTGACCACAGAGACAGAGCTTCCATCACCTGAACCAGTGACTCCAAAGTTCCATGGAAGGGAAGATTTCCAAAGCTGCCATCTTCCTTGGACAGCAGGTTTGAATTGAGACAGGAACTGAAGTGCATGATGTGACTCTATGCTGAGTTCAGCCTATCCAGGCTGTGGCACACCCCACCAGCTGAGAATCCGTGCTCTCCACAGGGGACCACAGCCACCCTGAACGTTAGGGTAATTCAGAGCACCTCTACTCAACTTGTGGCTTGGCATTATTTCAGCTACCAGTTTACTCCAGAAACAGTGGATCATGGAGAACAAGGTCAATCAACATGTGACATATTTAAATAAGCAGCAAACAGCGATGCAACTCTTGGAAAAAACATAAACGTACCATCACACAGAGATTAAAATCATGCATTGCTTTTTGCCTGGAGAGGAGGAAAAGGAAGTAGCCTGCTTCTCTCCCCTCTCCCAAACCCATCATTTAGGGATGCTGCTCACACAAGGACAAGTGCCTTGTGGTGATGCTTTCAATTCTGCACCTTCTAGGGAAGATAACACACTGTGGAGCTATTTTAAGAACATCTCATTCACAAAGGTCTCCAATTCCATCTTCAGAGACAGAGACGATTTTCTTGCTGCTTCAACATCTTTACTGGCTTGACATTTGCTTCAGAGGGAATTCATTTGCTGTTCCAACATCAGAATGGAGCAAGAGCAGCTGCCAGGAGAAGGATAAAAGGAAACACTGTCGACAAAGAGCAGCAGGGTCATTTCTGGTGCAAAGAAATATAGAACAGAGAGAACCACAGAACTGACTCTTTCTCCAGAAAGCAGCAGGGGATAAAGATGTCCCCTCTGCCTCCTGCAACTGGTGCTTAGGAAGGGACTAAACAATCAGGCTTAAGTTTGTAAATGACTAATTATTACAAACCAACTGTAAGCCCCTGAGCATTCCCAGGTAAAGCCAAGTTCATGCTTAAATGCTGCAGTCAGCAAAGAACTCAGTAAGTCCTTCAGAACTCTCAAAAGAAAACACTTCTGGCTAGAAAGCTATGCAGAGCACAAGCTCAGTATTTAGGAGGCGACATTTTTGGGATGATTTCAAGCTGCAATGCCAATCTTGACCATCATGTCTGTAGATGGAGCACACTGGACAGACTTGGGGCAGGGCTGTGACCCCATCACAAAAAAACTGCTCTGCAAGAGCCGGGGGGGGCTGATGGGCCAGGGAGGCAACACAGGTACCCGTAGAGTCTGATATCCAACATCAGGGAGAAGCTCAATCTTGGATGACACCATCTGTCACTCACACCAGCTGTCCCCTACCCCATCCCAGGCACATCATGCTGCCCTGCTGCAGGAAGCACCATTCCATCATTTCACTGCTGTCCAAGGCAGTGCCACATTCCCCAGTGCTGCTCTAAAGAGTCACCCTGCCTGTTGGCCTGACTGACAGCCTCACCATGGGTCACCTGCTCGGTTGGATTACTCCATTCTTTTCCCTCTATCTTATTAAAATGTTGCCCTGAGTAGGGCAAGGATTTGTCCCTCATTCACAAGACAAGCAGATCCTGCCCTCCACCTAGATGAAGGAATATTGCCATCCTTTCAAAAGTTAAAACAGAAACCTTTATACACAACCAAAGCCAAACCAAAATATTCCTTCCCCTGCTCCTCTCTGAATTTTATTAATGGAAGAATTTATTATTTTCCAGTTTCATGGATAAAAGGTTTTAAAGACAAAAACTCTAGAAAATTATTCCTTGCAAAGAAAAGGGCTAACATACTTGATTAACAGCAATTTTAATCCCATGATATTTCATGTATATGCTTATTCTGTTGCACGTTAGGATCACAGTTTATTTGGAGCGTGGTATTTATCTGACTAACCAAACCTGCTCAGATTCACAGGCATGAGCACTGTGTTTCTGACACCTTAAGGGCTCCAGCATCAGGATTTATGAATTAAATATTTCCAGGGTGTTACAGAACACTGAGGACTGTATCTGCAGAGTGTTATATCAGGGTATGTGTGGGCTTGTCAAACACCCACATGATAAATTATCAATAGTGCAGCTCAGAGCACCCCTTTTGTGGATCAGAGACAAATCTGTGCATTTTATTATGCTTTGTTCCACTTAATGTTATTTTTTTCTGCATTAAAGGTTCACAAAACCCCTACATGCCTAAATGCTGAAGGACGTTCATACACAACACACGATCAAAAGACTTATTCTAATATTTCAAGTCCTGTTTTCACAGTTAGTTCATGTGGGATAAGAAAAAAATGCTGACAAGTTATGTCTGGAACCGGACAATTACATTTTATATTGTTCAAGATGATACAATCTTTTGTGTAGAATTTTAAGGTTAAAACACTGCTGAGGAGCATTAAAGAAACAGGACTAGCTGATCACAAAGTGTCTACCATCCCTTGCCTGTATGCAGAGCACTGTCAAAGAGATTATACCCCTGCAAACCAAGTGTCAAATCCCAGAGGAAAATAAATCTCTCAAGAGTCAGAAAAGACTAAACTTGAAGCTGTGGATCTTAAAAAATGAACAAGTGTGAGCCCTGTGTTTCTGATGCACAGTATTGACTTCTACACGCAGTAACAGACCTCTACTGAGGAAACAAAGGGTCTATTAGGTGAGCACTTTGCAAGTTTCGTGTTTTCCTTACTACCCTTCTGCTTTTTCCTTACACATACTTCCCTATGAATCAACTTGATCTTGTCCTCCTTAACTTTCAGAGCATGAGCAGTCCAAAAGCAGTTGAACTGAGAGCTCTTAAGTTTCACAGTGTGACAGAGGCCAGGGACACCAGCTGGAAGTGTTTATGAACCCAGTGTGCAAGGCAGATACATTGGGTAGGGTGGGCCACCCATCGTGGCACCTGACAGAACTCCATATGGGCACCAAGATAAGTGCATCCCTCTCCAGGCTGCACCTCATTGAGCAGGGCTGCTGCAGCTGCCAAGGGCAAACAGAACAACATGGCTGCAGCATTCAGTGCATCTGAAATCAATACAGTGGGTCCCAGATTTTACCAACACTTCACAGATGGAAGCTGGGGAGTGCAGTTTGGAGTGATCTGTTCAAGGACTGTCAGGAAACACGTGCCAGTGCCAGGACTGCAAACCCTGCACTGCTGCTGCTGAGAATCCACCAGCATGACAGCATCCAACAACACTTTCAGAGTACTTCTAAGGCAAGACACTTATTTACCCAGTAAAGTACCTAACTGAACAAACAGTTAAGGCGACACTGTGTGCTCAGACTTGAATAATGGCACTGAGACACTGACCTGCAAATACACTGAGAACCCAGCTTCCCATACAAGGATTATTAGGCCACTGCTCCCTTTTACTACTTGAAAAGGTTTTGCAGAAGAAAAAGAAAAGTCCATAATGAAAACGTGTGGGAGAGTTTTAAAAGCCTTCCAGTCCTGCCAACACAGCCCTATGCCCTTTTGTTGCCACTTCCTTCCTTCTCCCCCACACCACACCCCCCAGAGCCCGAGGGGAAGCAGAAACCAGGAGAACCCTTGGGGTGCGCCGTATTCAGACCCAGCTTGTTATCAGCTCCCACAGAAACCTCAACCAGACAGCTACAAATGTGAGCTCTAAAAAAGTATTCTGTCTCTTCTTCCAACAGGTAATATAAAATGGCGGTAAACCAAAATTTGCTTGCTTTTTTTTTCTTCAGTGTAGTCTCTGTTTTTAAAATGGTGACATGACAGCAAAACTCTGATGTAATTCCAGACTGGACTACTAGTAACCGTATTTCCAAATGCAACAGGGATAGCTTTAACAAAGGAATCTATCTTCAGTCCTGCAAGACTTTTCTTGACTACATTCTCAAAGAGCCAGCAAAAATTATCCAAACCCCATTGTTATAAAGTATCCCCAAGGTATCAAACCCATTCTTGCAAAGATTTTGCACTGAGGTTTCGGGAATCACAACAGGCTGTCACATTTATATTCTCTCTTCCTCCCCCCGCAGAGGAGCCCGATGCTGTCCAGTTTTCAGAGACAAACAGAAAGGACAGGTGGCAGGACTGCACCTTCAGGGACCTGCTGGTAACACCTCAGCACTGCAGCTGTCCTGGCACAGCTCGGCTGGGCTCTTTTCTGCCCAGACAGGAGCCAGGGGCAGCGAAGGAGAGGCTGTCAGCTCCCTCCCAGCACAGCACCAGCAGATCCCTTCAGTCCCTGACTGCCTCTGAACTGCTCATTCAGCTACCTGAAGGAACCTCTTTATCACCCTCATGGTAATTTAACTCTACCACCATGGGAAAGGCTCCAGTAACCTGGGAGAGTTTTTCTGAGGTAAAACTATTAATCAGATATGATTAATATCTTCACATGAGAAAATGGAAGTTGTTAAAACTGTCGAGTTTTTACCCACCCCTGTGTTTTAGGGAACACTGATGCCTTATCCAAAGAAACTGCAGTCCCCAAGCATGCAGATTCATAGCGTGAGGGAACTAGAACAACAACCAAAGAACATTTCGGTCCTGGTTAACACGTACCTCGCAGTGTGAACACCCTGAGCATGTTCTGAGCACACTGAAGGGCGCCTCGCAGGGACTGCCTCGGGCAATGGGCCACGGCCGCGCTGCTGGGAGCATCTACACCCTCATTAGCGCTTTATTTCCCTTTCCTGCCAAGGGGAGCTCACGCGCGCCGTGACAAGGTGCCACCACCGGCTGCCACAGCCCAGGGGCCCCGCTGCCCGCCCCGCACTCGCCGCTCTCCGGTCCTTAGAGACTCGAAAAACAGGCCCCAAAGCCCCACAGACCCCCACGCCCTTCGCGGGCAGCCCCCGTCGGCCCCCCGTGCTGCAGGACCAGCCCCGGCGGGACGGAGCGGGCTCGGCCCGCAGCCAGCGGAACCCGAGGGCACCGTGACCCGGGCGGGAGCAGAGAGGGCACACAGGGAGCCGCTGGCGGGCACCGGGACCGGGCAGTGGAAGGCACCAGGACGGCGGGACCCGCCAGGACCTGCAGCCCGCCCTCACGGCGGCTCGCGCTCGGCTCGCGCTCCGCTCCCCGCCGCCCCCTCAGCGCCCACAGTGACCCCGCGCGCGCCGCGTCCTCACCTCACCCCGCCCCGGGCCGCTATTGGCCCCGTCCGCCGCCCGTCAGCAAAGCTCCTCCGCCCATTGGCCGCTTGCCGCCTGTGGGCGGGCACAACGGCCGCTTCCTCATCCGTCACGCAGCGCCGCCCTCCGTGATTTGTGGAGCGGCGGCTCCTTCACCGCCCACCGTCTCCGACCACTGGTGAGGAAAGCCGTCGGTCTCGCCGCCGCCCCGCCTCCCAGTGCCATTGGCCCAGTAACCTCTTTTCGGGCTTTCGTTTCTCTTCATTGGCTAATTGGATTGGATGGGCGGCTGCGATTGGGCGAAAAGCGCGTCCCGGGGGCGGGACTTGGCTCAGGAGCAGAGACCATTGGCCGGCGGCCCGCTGTGAGTGGCAGGAAGGTGAAGGAGGCGGGGCCGCCCGGGGTGAGGGTTGTGTGAGGTGAGGGAATCTCGCGGGGTCTCGGCGGCTCCGGGCGCGGCGGCGCGCGGTGATTGGCCGGCGGGGTCACGGGGGCGGGGCCGCGCCGTGGGGGGGGCTCTGCACGGCCGCGCGCGGTGGGCGGGGCGCGCCGGGCGCCGCGCGGTGATTGGTCGGGGGCGGCTCTCGCGCAGCCCAGCGGGCCGGGCGCGATTGGCTGCGGGCGGCGTCGGGCGCGCGCCCCGCAGGGGAGCGCGTGCGGCGCGGCGCGGGGCGGCGGGACCAGGTGAGAGCGGGGCCGGGGCCGGGGCCGGGGCCGGGCGGGGCGGGGACCCGGGGCCGCCCCCAGACCCTCCCGCCGTCCGCGCCGCGGGCCCCTGCCCTCCACCCCCGGCCCGACCCCCCGGCCCGGCCGGCCCCGCCCCGCCGCGGGTCGCGCTGTCAGGGGCCGCTGCGTCCTGCCCCGCGCCCCCTCCCCGGCCCCGCGCCGCCCCCGTCATTCATTCGCCACTTTTCCCCCTCCATCGCCCCCCCCGCGATCCCTGTCCTGCCCCGGCCCTTCCCTTCCTCTTTCTGTTTTTATCTTCTTTTAGCCCCCTCGCCCCCCCTCTCCTCGTCCTGCGCCCCCCCTTCACTTTCTCTGGGTCCTTGTGTGTGTTTCAGGCCTTCAAGAAAAAGTTGCAAACTCCCGAGTTGTTGCTGCTGTGAGGGAGCAGGTGCCTGGAAGGAGGGAGCAGGTGTCTGGAAGGAGGGAGCGATGTAGGAGGTGCCCGGGCTCAGGGAGGTTCGGGGGACACATGGAGAGGGTGTGGGAATGGCAGGGCTAGGCTGGCCAGCCCTCGCGGGGTGTTCAGGGCAGAGGCTCCGAGCCCTCCCTCCGGAGGGAAGGGGGATTGATCACGGTGTTTAATTTTTATAACAAGAAAAACAACAAAAATAACCAAAAGTGAAGGAAAACCCCACCCCGGCCCCACCCCAGCTGCCCAAGGATGGAGTTGGAGTAGCCAAGCCCGGCTGGATGCTGGGGAAGGGGTTGGCGCCCGCACACATGAAGAGACTCCCCGAGTTGTTTGGCTTCGCGAGGAGATAAGGCCAGTGGAGCTCCATGTTTTTAAAGGTGGGCCGTGTATGATGAAACCCAACTTCTTTTAAAGTGTAGCAGATTTAATTTTTATGGCCAAATGACAGCTTGACCCAGTTGTTATCCAATCAAAGGGCATTTTTTTGAATGTCTCTTTGTGGCACAACAGCCAACGCAAAAATGATGGCGGCTTACAATGGCGGTACGTCTGCGGCAGCAGCAGGTCACCACCACCACCATCACCACCACCTTCCTCACCTCCCTCCTCCTCACCTCCATCACCACCACCATGCTCAGCACCACCTGCACGCCGGCTCGGCGGCCGCGGTGCACCCCGTGCAGCAGCATGCCTCCTCGGCCGCCGCGGCCGCCGCAGCCGCGGCCGCCGCCGCCGCGATGTTGAACCCAGGGCAGCAGCAGCCGTACTTCCCATCCCCGGCCCCGGGCCAGGCCCCCGGACCGGCTGCAGCAGCCCCAGCTCAGGTACAGGCTGCAGCAGCTGCTGCAGTCAAAGCGCACCATCATCAGCACTCACAACATCCACAGCAGCAACTGGACATTGAGCCGGACAGACCCATCGGATACGGAGCCTTTGGTGTTGTCTGGTGAGTAGAGACAAAAGTGAACCGATACCTCCTTGTCATTCTTTACCTGGTCATAACTCATCTTTGTTTTTGTCATTTGAATCAGAATACAAGAGAGCTGCTTACTAAGGGCTTTTTTGCTGGTTCTTCTCCGTTCTTAGAAAGTTGCTTCGCTTGTTTGCGTTGGCAGAACGAGGTTCCCGGTGGTGAGGAGCCACCTCTGACTAACAGCCCACCCTGCCGTTCTCTTCTGAGACAATACAGCTTGTTTATGCCGTTTCTGTACCTTTAATTAGAGCGTGCATCCGTGCAGCTAAGCCGTGCTTCCTAAAATTTCAGGTTAACAAATGAGCATTAGAATATTCATTTTGACCTGGCTTAAGAGTCAGAAATGAAAAGCGTATGAAAATGTCTTCCTTGTGCAGTCACCTGTCAAGATCTTTGTCTCACAGCGGTTTGACCTGCGGTAGTGCTGTGTGCTACCTAAAACAGCACAGCTGAACTTTGCTCCCCTCTCAAAAATGGAAATGGGATTTCCTGCCTCACTGTAGCTCTGCCTCCGGCCCTTTTATCCCCCAGCTGCGTTTCAGAGGAGTCTGTCAGCAGAGTGGAATCTCTCCTAATGCATTTTGTGACTACCTTAGAGCCATGGATGTAATTAGTGCCCTTCAGGAGCGCTGACACAAAGCTGGCAGCAGTGTATATATATATATATATTTGTATATAAATGTTTGTCAGCGTGCCCTATTCAGAGCTGTGCTGGGAAGCATGAAGGCTGGCAGGGGGTTGTTTGGAGAGCAGGCGTGTTGCAGTGCACTTCCTGCAGCACGAATGCAAAGTTTGCAGCTGCGTGTGGTGTCCCAGCCCTCTGCGGTGTTCCCAGCCCAGCCTCTGGGGTGCCCCAGGAGTTTTGCTTTAGGCACTGGCCAAGCTGCAGCTTCAGTGAGAGGAGCCGGGTCATGGTGTGTGCCAGGCAGAGGCAGAGGGCTCAGCAGGGCAGGCCTCAGGAGAGCAAAACCCTTTCTGCCTGCAGCCCAGCCCTTCAGGGTGGCCACGCATCACCAGCCCAGTGCTGGTAGCAAGTGGTGCTTTCTGAGGAGGCCGGGGGAGCTGCAGGAGCGAGGTGCAGGTCAGTGCTGTGGTTGCTCTCGTGTGCCTTCCCTCAGAGCTGGGGAGTTAATTTAAACGCCGAGTTCTCCCCGTTGGAGGGGAGCTGTTGTGCAGTCAGCACTGCCGTGCTCTGGCTGTGGTACAGCATTAAAAAGTGGGTGTAAAAGAATGAAAACTGACAAGAAATCTGCTTTCAGAAATTATCTGAAGGTATTTCCATCAGTTTGTATATTTTTTAAAGTATGGAGTTTTATAACTTAATTTGTTAAGGTCTTTGCTTAAATTCATGTCGTTATGTAAGATCAGCCCTTTTTTCTGGTGTTTTGTTTGCCTGTGCATTTTCCAGGTCTTTATTTTCCCAGTTCTCTTTGCCAAAAAACAAGGTGCAGAGAGAGATCTGCTTCCACAGTATTCAGTAGAATGAAAGGTCACGCTTGCATATTTAAATATAATATCATTAAGGGTGCTGGGGGGAGAAAGGAGGTGTAGAGGGAAGGGTCTGACTGACATCAGGTAGGAAAGGCAGTGCCAAAAGCATCTGCCCATCCCGAGCCCTGGGCTGCGCACCTGCAGCCGCCCGCAGGACCTACCCCCGGGGGACTGTGCCTGCAGAGCTGCAGCTACAGCTCTGCTTGGAGGTAACAACAGCTTGGGAGAGAGAAAACAGCAACGAGGGAGGGTGTCAGCTAAAAGCAGAAGCTGGGAGCTGGGATCCCTCCGGCTGCACTGGCTGAGGATGTCATTGGTGGGAGTGAGTTCCTCTTTGCTCACGTGTGTTTGAATTCAGTGGTCACTGCTCAGCTTTTGGCATTTCGTGTTAACTTCTGCTGGTGAGTGCAGGCTCAATTTAGGAGTCTGTAAGCAGTAATTAAACTGGATTTTAGTTTCATTCAAAATGTGGAAAAATGCCCATGTCATTGAATTTTAGCTATGTGAGATAAAGCAAACACTGACTTGAGTATTTATAGTTTGAGGTGACTTGGACATGAGCAATATGCACTTGGGTTCAAGCGTGACGCGGGATTCACAAAGCCTGAGTGACTTTGGAAGGAGGATTTGTTTTTTCTCAGTATCTTGTCTGAGCATTATTTGTGCTAATAGGTAACTGAAAAGTTTTTATCGGTGCTTCTGAGGGAAATGGATGTTACTGCATAGACAGTTGGGGTATTTGCAGAAGTCTTTCATCTTGTGCTCTGGTGTGTCACTGCTTTGTTTGGGAGGCACAGCTGACCAGCAGCTCAGTTCGGTGCATCAGATGAGCGATCAGCGTGTGGCGTTGCACTTCCCGTTACCTCACCGAGAGAGATTTTCTCTTGGCAGTTGAGTTAGCATTTGTCATTAGTTCATTTGTCTGCTACTCGATGATGTTTCGGGGTCGCTGATGTGCTGCTGGAGTTTTTCGCTCGGGAAGAGCCAAAGCCTGGTGCTTCAGCACTTTGGTTATTAACCGCTGCGGGCGGGTGCTGCTGCTCCTGGGGTCTGTGCACACAGGCCGTGTCCTCGCTCAGCTGGGCACCACTTCTGTGGAAATCAGCTGTCCTGGCACAGCATCTGCTCTCCCTGCTGCCCTGGGACAGGGAGGGTGTTGCTGGGCAGGGGCAGGACTGCAGGGACTTCCCCCAGGTCCTGCAGGTTTCTTTCCCCACGCTCTGGTTTGGCGAATTGCTGCAAACCCAGTCAGGTTCCTCATTTGCCAAAAGCAGAGTGATTTGCTCTTGGAGTGTTCCCTGCTCTCATGTTCCTAAAGTGCTGAAAAAATCCAGATTTTAATGTCAGCGACAAGCTCTGTCTGTGTCCTGTGGTTCAGACTGAGCAGGGCTGAGTTTGGGAAGTCTTGTGTCTGTTCCAAGAATGAGGAGCTGTCCTTTGGAGAAGTGCTCCCAGTTTTGCTGGGGAGACATGCTGCTGCCATCTGGTGGGATTCCTAAAAAAATAATAATAATGATAATTAAAAAAATGTATCGATTGAACCTGCCAAGGCTGGTAGGTTTGAAATGAGGGGTGAAGCCTCAGTGTGTCTGCAAGAGGTGCTGGTGCTGTTTCCATGCAGGGTTCCTGAGCTGGTGAAGAGGCTCTGCAGCTGCAGGAGGGAGATAGGGAATAACAACTCTTGCTGCTGGTTCAAGGTGGTAACACTGCTGCTGAAATGTGGAAATGTCCTGTTGGCTGGGATATATCTAATCTAGTGGGATAGGAATGTAAGGTGTGGGGGAATTCTGCTTGTCTTCCTTGTGTCTCTTAATTTTGAGAAGTTATTGTGGTTCATCAAAAACTGTGGAACCAAGCAATCTCTCTTAATAATAACAAATCCATGTTAAAATGCTTCTCTGTGGGAAAGCTGTTACAAGTGACAATAGAAGAAAGTATTTGAATTAATATTTTTTAAATTCCCGATTTACCCCATTTGCAATTGTGTGTGTGGGTTAAAGTACTTGCCTCTAATCCTTTTTATTCAGGAGGTCACATGACAATACAGTGTTCTAAACAGTTTGGCTGTTGGTGTTGAGACAGGACATCATATTCAGGCTGTCATAACTTTAAGGGCAGAAATAATTTAGCCTTAATCTACTGTTCATTGCTGGCCTGCAAAGGCCTGAAAATGCCAAAGTCATTGCTCCATAAAACCCAAAAGAATATTGCATACAATGGATTGTTGCCTGGACCCTGGAACTATTTTAAGAGGGTTTTATCCCAGCACTGATACTAAGCACAGCAGCAGGAAAGACGTTCCCAGGATAAAGTGATAATCTCCCTCTCCTTTAAAGGAATGTGTCCTGCTGAGCAAGGATGCAGTGGGGATAATGTGTCTGGGACAAAATTGCCAGAATGTATATTAAGGAAAAGAAGGTGTTATGGGTTCAGAGAAGTCTGAGAAGTGGCAGGAGAAGTTCCCCTTCTGCTATCTGATACTGCTGAAAACCACAAGGATGTTTGGCATAGTTAATACTATTAACAATGCTTAGGCTGGAAAGTGACAAAAGTTTAGCAAAAGCTGAACTATAGACATTTCTTTTATGAAATTCATTAGGACTTCTGGTGGGAGAGGTTTTTCCTGAAGTTGAAGCTGTCTGTATCACCTTTTTCCAGTCCCTCAAACCTCGCCTACTAGCAGAAGACAGTACTTGACCATCAGGAAGTATTCTCTGTTAATTAACAGGTGGACAGTGATTAGCTTTGACCTGTATAATGTGTAAAGCTGATGGCCCAGGGGAGCTCCAGCCCCGTGCTCAGGGCACAGAGCAGGGGCACAGAAGGGCTGATGGCACTGAGGAGCTCCAGCCCCATGCCCAGGGCACAGAGCAGGGGCACAGAAGGGCTGATGGCACTGAGGAGCTCCAGCCCTGTGGCACCGTGCCCAGGGCACAGAGCAGGGGCACAGAAGGGCTGATGGCACTGAGGAACTCCAGCCCCATGCCCAGGGCACAGAGCAGGGGCACAGAAGGGCTGATGGCACTGAGGAGCTCCAGCCCTGTGGCACCGTGCCCAGGGCACAGAGCAGGGGCACAGAAGGGCTGATGGCACTGAGGAGCTCCAGCCCCATGCCCAGGGCACAGAGCAGGGGCACAGAAGGGCTGATGGCACTGAGGAGCTCCAGCCCCATGCCCAGGGCACAGAGCAGGGGCACAGAAGGGCTGATGGCACTGAGGAGCTCCAGCCCCATGCCCAGGGCACAGAGCAGGGGCACAGAAGGGCTGATGGCACTGGGGAGCTCCAGCCCCATGCCCAGGGCACAGAGCAGGGGCACAGAAGGGCTGATGGCACTGGGGAGCTCCAGCCCCGTGCCCAGGGCACAGAGCAGGGGCACAGAAGGGCTGATGGCACTGGGGTGTTTGTCTCTCCCAGCCTTCCCCCAGCTCGGTGGGGCCAGGCTTGGACCACGAGTTTCCCGCTCTTTGTGTTCTACTTCAGTGAGTTCTGCTGTTGTCTGATGCAGATAGACACTGATTTCATAAGAAGGAGGCAGAGTCATTTTTATGCCGTTATTGGAGGGAACCAGGAGGGTGCCTAAGGCAAAGGAGGCAGCACTGGCAGTGGGCACTGAGTAGAGTGGCGATGGGGTTTCACATTCACCATCACAATGGAAGGAGCTGCAGGTGATGATCTTAGATCCCTATGTCAGTATTTTTTTATGGGATTGCTTTATCTAAATTGGATTCTGACCTTATTTGTGAAGAAATGTAGTAGAACAATGACCTTATTCAGGTTTTTCTATATGGGAAATTTTGCAAAGCTTTTTGTGTTTGAGTGGTTGGGGCTTTTTTTCAAATTTCCTGAAGAGAAAAATTCTGTTAACATTTAAATGACTGTTTCCCAAATGGAGTGAATTAAATGAAATGGATATAATAACTCCTTGCATTCAAATTAGACGTTGGGATTAGGTGAAATTCTATCCAAGTAATATACGAGTTGTTCATTATTGTCTTGTAACATGATGCAAGAAAGAAGGAATGTGAATAACATTTTTTTTCTCAAAGTTGGGCAAGGAGCATTTGGGATAAATTAGTTCACTGTAAATTATACCAAGGTCAGCATTTCAGAGGTCACTTGAAATGCAAGTTGCTTTGCAGCACCTGCAGACCTTGATGTTGTTTGTATCCACACAGGACTGGATGCTGATAATCCAGTTAGATCCTGGTAGCATTCAGTGTTTTTTCTTTCTTCCTCTGAATTCTGCAAATGTTACAGCTTGTGACTGGATCTGCAGTCTAATATTGATTTTCCAGAAGACATATTTCAGATGTTCTTTCTCTCTCCCCCCGATTCTTTCATCTCTTTTTAAGAGGATATTTAAGTTGTTGAATTCCCTAATCCCAAACAGAGCTGTTGGTGTTTTGGAGGGGGTGAAGGTGTGAGGATGCAGCCCAAAGTGTGGGATCCCCCAGAGCAGGAGATAAAGGCCATGAAAGGGTCTGGGGGGAGGCTGCTGGATGTGCCTGGGCTGCTTCATTTCTCAGGGAACAATGGCATAGAAAGAATAGCTTTGGGCAGGTGAAGTGGAGGAAGCCTTGGGGATATGTTTGAAGTGTTTTTTGATTACTTGTAATGGTTGTATCTGGGTCTCATGTATCTTTAATCCTCTGGAAAGTTCTGCCTCCTGGTCTGGAGTAGGTAATGTGCAGCTGTTCTTGTGAGAGAAGCTGGCTCAAAGGTGTGTCGAGTTTGCTTAAATGGAATTTGTGTTCATTAATATAATTGGTGATGTTTTTTAAAAGCTGCGTTAAAAATCCACAAAGAGTTTTAAGTGCTAGAAAATCTCGCAGTAGATGCTGTAAGTTTTGGTTTATTGGTAGTCAGAGTAACTACTGTGCCTGTTTTGTAAAAGTAGACCCCTGAGTAAGGTGGGAGATGCTTAAATCAAAGTGGCAGATGGCAGGCAGTACAAACATGTATGAAAAGGATAGAGACTTCTGGGATCAATGCTTTGTTTATTGATGAGAGTATTTGTTCATAATCAGCAGTAACAGGGAAAAAGTGGATGGGATGAGCACTGAATGGGTGGTAGCTACAGGTGGTACAAACCACAGCCATCACCTGTCTAAGAGGGGTTATAAAAACAAATGTTGTTGTAGCAGTATTTTTTTTAATAACATAGGTCTTATCTTTTATTTAATTTTTATTTCCCACACTGTCTTTTCTGACTTTTTCATCACTTCTGCCCATTTTTCTCATTTTCTGCCATTGTCTGTGATACTTGGTATGAAGTGCAGCTTACCAACAGCATGCTTAAATGAAAACAGTAGTGTTTGGAGATGAGGGGTAAATTGTAGAAAATAAATAACATTTCCCTGTGGAAATCACTGTAGCTCCATCCATTGTGCATTGCAGGAGGAACCTGGAAAAGAGCAAAGTCATCTCCTCTATAGAGCACGTGAACTTCCTTAGTGTGTCCTGTGGGCACATGGATGGGCTGCAGCCTGTGGGTGCCAACTGGCTGAACACTTGTGATTCCAGCATGTGGGTTACAGAACTGAGTCTCATTTGGGGAAATCCCCAACTTGCCCATGGTCACAAATGCCTTAAAATCACTGAGGTGCTGATGCTTGTAAGGTTCAGTTTTGTATTGTAAGTCTGCTGAGAGCCTCGATCAATGAAACTGTCAGCTCAGTTTTCTAGGTTCACAGTTCCCTGGTTTTGCTACAAATTGCCTGGGGGGGTTTCAGTAATTGTGGAAAAATGCCAGTCGTGTTCAGGTGAACTCAGGTGTGTGAAGTGAGTGCACGTGGTGCTGTTCAGGCTGGTGTGGGTACAGCCCTGAGAGGGGACAGAGGGCACAAAGCTGCAGGGGAGGACAGCCAGGTACCAAAATGCTGCTCAGAATGCGCCAGAACAATACACCAAACCTACCAGAATAATCTGGACTTCATTTCAGTATTTAAAGCTGCATCATCTTTTCTTATGCAATCGTGACAGATAAATGAAGGCAGACTTACACCAGCCTTGATATGAAACAACTTCCATGGCTACAGCTCTGGAACATGGCCATGTACAGTCTTTAAAAGTGCTTAGTAAGAATTTGAGCTTTAATCTTGAGGGCTGTGGCAGAATCAGTGTGTCCTGGTAGTATCATTCTTTAATTTCCTGATGTGGTGTTTTTCTATAAAGGCTTGGAAGCATTTGTGTGTGAGTGGAATTTTTATGCTCTTAATGCTGTTGGATATAACATCAGAATGGTTATAACAGAATCATTGTGTAAAATACATATTCTCTTATTTCTTTAAATTTTCTTAGAACATGATATGATGGTACTTATGTGGGATTTGAAAAAAGAAATGGTTTTTCAGAGCATTCTGTTCAAAAACTCTTACAGGAAATTTTGTGGAAAAGTGAAATGTACTGGGAACTGTAGTAATCCTTGGACTTCAGAGGAGGATTTTCTTTCCTCCCTTCTGTTACATGAAAATACATTTTAATAGTTGTGAAAAAACCCCAAAATTGCTCACCAGAGAAGCTGGTGTTTCAGTTTCCTTGTCGTTTTGGAGTGGTGCTGATCCCAAGTCTGCTCCTGGTTCGTTGCAGTTTGTCTCCATTATCCGGGTACCACCAGGAGGTGCTCTTAGGGTTTGCTGAGTTTTGTGGTGTCAGGGTAGAGCCTTTGCTCAATGGGACCAGTGAAGCTGGGGATGGTGTTGAGCTGGTGGCCAAGTACTTATTCAGGGTTTGAGATAGTTTATTATGCTTTTTCTGAAGAGTGACTGATTCTGCCTTCTCCCTTGGCTGTGTGTGTGGGGTTGGCTATTGCAGGTAATGCACTTTATTGTTTGATATAAATTCATGTAACTATGGAAGAGTATTTGTCTGTGAATAGCAAAACTTCCTCCATGGAGGCAGAAGCAGCTTTCAGCAAGGAGCAGTGTTCCTCCTGTGCACAGCTGCTGAGGTGTGTGCTGGCACTCTGGGTGAGGGAGGGGAGCCTGGCACGTGCTCTGGCTTTCTCTGAGACCCATTCTATTCAGCCTTTGCTGTTTTGGTTCCTAATGGGTTAAGGTATGCTACAGGAAATACAGAAAAAGTTCTCTCCCAGTCCGTTCTGAAGCCCTTGATTGATGTAGGGCACTCCTGTCTGGAGTAGAGCTGCAGGTCACTGGCTTCTGAGCACAAGTGTGTCTCTGCCTTTTAACTGGAGGCCTGCTTGGCTTCCTCCTGCCTTCGTTTTTAAAGGCCCTTGGCAGCCCATGTGAGACTATTTGAAAGCCTCAATTAGAGCTTTTTCCCCCCAGACATTGCATAGTGACAGCACAAAAGCATTGTTTAAAGGCTGTTCTCATCTTGCAGTATAACTTCTCTTTGGATGTTTCTGTAAGTTCTGCTTGGCTCGCTCAGAGCAGTCTTTGGAAGGAGGATTTCTTTTCAGGACAAGGAAGAGAAGGCATTATTATTTCTGGGCTGCTTGCCATCCATCTTTCTTAATTTTATCAATTCCTAGGCTAGTGTTTTTGGTAAAATGAAGAAAAGAATTTCCTGAGCCTCTCAGTGCTTTCTGGCTCCCCTGTGTTGTCCGTGTTGTGTTTGAAGTGGAGAGCAGACCTCCTTGCTGCTGCTGTGTAGCTGGTGGGGGTGATGGTGGAGCAGAAGGACTGTTTTGGTTGTTGTTCTGGCCGGAGGAAGGGCTGTGGGTCAGACAGGTCCCAGGGAGCCGTGTGCTCCTCACGTGAACCTACAGAGCGCTGCCCAAGGTCACACGTGGGCTGTGTGCAGGGGTGCCCAGCACCAGGGGGGCAGCTCAGACCTGCTCTCAGCTCTTTGAAAAAACAGGATAAAGACAGTCAAAACAACGCTAGCGGAATTGAGATACTGTTTCTGGTTTTGAACAGAGGTGGGGAGTCTCCCGATCGATTCGCATTTTTCAATTCTCAGTTTGTATCTCAATCGCAAGGACAGGTAGGAATGGACCCAGAAATGGAGATCTGCCAATAGTTTTGTCAAGGGCATGTGTCTTCTAAGTCATTGTTCTCAGAGTCACTGTTGTTAACAAGATGTACAGGTAAAGACCAGTGGAGTTTAGTGCTTTTTGTTTTCCTGTAGTTCAGCATATGGAAATGAAAAAAAAACCCAACTACCAAACCCAGAACCAACCAAGGCTAGTATAAAAATAATACCACTTTTAAAGTGAAATGACAGTGAGTAATGATTAGCATCTACTTTATTCTTATGTCTAAATTCAAATTGTTGGGGGCAGAAGCTCCCACATAATAATTGCTGTTAATTTAAAGGGGCAGTGGCCTGCATCATTAGTACTCTGTCCAGTGCTGCTTCACCAGTGAATATTCACATGATGAGCTGGAACAAAAGGATGTGAAATTAAGAAAGGATGCTATGTTTAAGTCTAAAAGCCATTGAAAATTGCCATTTATGATTTGGCAGAGAAAGAATTTTATTCTCTCCTTGTGGATCTGGACTGTGTGGAGAGGGGAGTGTCTGTGTGGGCTGGGGAATCCTTCTGTGTCAGTGACTAAAGGAAGACCAGCCCAGATCCTGCACTCTGCCAGTCTTTGTGCACCACTGTTCTAAAAGAGAATGTCCTACAGCTGCTCTGAGAGGCAAAAATGTATTTTAAAAAATCTGTTTTACCATGGATCACTTGATTTAATTGAAGACAGTAAGAGTTCTACCTAAGAGCTTAACTAAAAGCAGATTTTAATTACGAAGTTGAAAGTACATTTGATTTGGTTTTTCAATTATTATAGATACCTCAAGGTATCAGAGTGCTTTTCTGAGTATATTTGCTCATCGATTGCACTTGAAAAGTCAGGATCAGGGACTTGCACCGTGCTTTTGCCAGCAGGGCATTCACATCCTCACCCAAGCCTGTAAGCTGAGCTGAGCTTCCCTTCTGCCCCTGCTGAAGAAACAAAGCATGTATGTTCCTTTGGTTTGGATTGCTTATTGTTTTCTGAAGCAGTTGAGGAAAAGTAGGTGAATGTTGACAGAATCAGGACCAGCTTTGACCTACTTGTGGCTTTTTTTCTGATCTCTGTCTTGGGCATGTCACCTTATCATTTTTAAGCTACTGTTTACTCATGTGACACCTCATCTAAAACATTGAGAACTGACAGGTGTTTGGTAATTTGAATATTAAATGTATATATCATCACTCCCACAGTTGTTCCCAAGGAGATTTTGTCACTTACCAAATGACCCAGTAAAGGGAATTCTTCTTTAATAATTTTATTTCATCCTGAACTATTGTTTAAATTTTGAGTTTGAAGTATTTTAGAGTCATTAATTTCATTCCCCTGGAATTGCACCCATGGTAGAGATTCCATCTGTTATCACAAGGTTTTTGACAGACTCAGAATAGAGAAACATATATTAGGATTTTCCTGTCAGTTCATGGAGATCGCTGGAAGCTAAACACATCTGTGAAAGGAGGAGGTCACAAGGGAGTCCTGCAGGTCAGACCTTGGTGTTTCTGCGGCTGGAGATGTGAAACCAAACCAACTGCATTGTAGCACATCCGTTAATTTGGTTTATAACAATTCAGGCTGGTTTTCTTCTAGTGGGAAGAGGGAGAGACACACTTTCCTTGGAGATCTGGTAATATTTTAAACAGTTCTGTAAGATGACATTTTGTGGGTGAGTTTTAGAAGGGGGAAAAGGCTGAGGATCACTGGAGCTGTGCTGCCTCCAGCACCTGGTACAGGTCACCTGGCCCTGGCACCAAGACATGAACAGGGTTGGCTGGCTTACCTGAAAATTTCGATTTTGCAAATTTTACAGTATTTCAGACATTTGAACAGTAGCCAAACGACCTCTCACAGAAATTCATCAGCTACATGTTCTGCTGTTGCAGAGACGGAAGAATTTTGAGCAGTCTCGTCCCACTCTCAGCAGGCTGTTCTCTCAAAGGTGCTGTTCACCTCTCCACTTTAGTGTGTCACTCCAATGTCTCCGGATTTCTGAAATTGCCTTTTGAATCTATTGAAAAGGAGTGGTTATGGCTCCAGTGTAATTGAGACTGTCAAGGAAATAGGTGGAATTTTTACAGCACCGTGAGACTTGATGGTATGTGACAGAGGATCATTCACTTCACTGGCCCATGGTAATGGGAGACTGATGTGTCTTTAAATGCTCTGGCAATAAATAGGAGACTGATTTTTACTTTCTTTTCCCTTCTTTTTTGCAAGGCTACGGGTCTTTCTTAAATCTTCATTAACATGTAATAAAATATAAAGCACTTCTTTCATGTTCCAAAAATATCCCATCTGAGACATCTTCTAGACTTTTGGATGGTAGAGGTTATGAATTTATTTATCCCACACTTGGGTTTTGACGTGTCCCTTCTGTTCCTACAGTAATTCAGGGAAGGAATGACTGGGCAGGGTTGAGCATGTAGAAATCTTTACATAGAAAAAAATGGCAGCAGTTTGCACTAATTTACGTGAGTAAAACGTGCAGAGGAAGCCTTTGAAAAGCTGATGTGAAATGCCTTGTGCACAGCTACAAGGACACAGCTTATAATGTGGCTGGGCCTTTACCACCATTGTCAGACAGCCTAAGGGCGGATCCTGAGCTGCCACAATGGGAAAAGCTGCACAACTCGTGTCAGATGTGCTGCTCCTTTGGCTCTCAGCTCTTTGGTTTGTTCAGCAGCAGAGCAATTGAGATGTCTCTGCTCAGTGTTTACTTTGGCCGCTGTGAAGTGTTGGGCTTGGGAATTACAGCATCTTATAGGCTTAGTGTGTATTTAAAGTAATATTTTAAAGTTTGGTGATTCTAACATCCATGCCTATGCAAGACAAATAAAGCACTGTTATCTAAAATAATTTCTGGTAAAGAGAATGAAAGAGATTCTTTGGTAAAAGAAGCGTCAACTACGAAACATTTTGGGTTTCAATTCTGTGTTCTGTACTATTGTAGAATACAGAATTCCTTTGAATAAGGAATGGGCGGAGTAAGTTGAAACTTAAAAGGTCAGTAAATAAGATTTGGCTCTTCCAGCTAAAAATCTTGATGAATGTTCATGTATTTATCATCACTACAGAATCTGGGGAGATGAATATAAATAGCAGTAATTCCTGAAATTAAAAGGTACCCTCAGCCTCATACATATATACCTATTTATTTGTGTATTTATCTACAAATACATCAAAGTCCTGAGGCTTAATCCTTAACCAACAGATACAAATATCTCCCTGGTGGAAGCAGGGAACACTGCAGTGCAATTACTTTGAAGTACTGAGTTTCTAATATTTGTTGTACACTTTGGTTTGAATCCTCTTCTGATTTTCTATGTCAGGAAACATGATTGTGGTGAAAAAAGGACTGGCTGAAACAGGACAGGCTTGCCCTGGAAGAGGAAGTGTTGAGGTATTGATTGGGATGAGGTGCTGAGCTGCTTCAGAGGGATTGCTGTGCAGAAAGGAGCTCAGGCACCGTTCCCTGTGGGTTTGTTCTCTCCTGGTCTGGAGATGTGGTGGGAGGATGGAGGTGCAGGGGAGAGCTGCTGGTGAAGAGAGGAGCTGGGTGATTATTGCAGGAAGCAAGGCAGCAGTCGGGGATATGACCAGAGACCTTATTAACCTACTTTGCTCTGGAGGTGCAGAAATACTCCAGGAACTGTGCCAAGGCCTGCAGGCTTGTTGGACGTGGAGAGGAAGGTTTCTCATCTGGGTTTTTCTTGGTTGGCTGGTGGGAATGGGAATAGAGGTCAGTGAATTGGGGCAGGAATGTGCATGTTATAGTGGTATAAACTTTAAAAATAAAGAAGAAAGAACTGTAAAAATACATGGAGGTCTATGTGTTTATTGGGCATGTTATTTATTTGTTAGCATCACATCTAGAGATATGCCATTGGCTGAAAAAAAATTAAAAATGAAATTAAAAATTATCTGAATAAATGTCATGTGTAGTGTAGTAATTTATTGTAGCTGTGGTTCATATAGGCAGTTGAGAAGCGAATAAAAAGGTCTGAAGCAGAGTCAGAAAATTTTGTATAAGTGGGGAAATAAATTTGATTTGGAAAGCAGTTTCAATTTTAAGCTTCCATGAAGGAAGACAAATTAAACATTTTTAAAGATATTAGCCATAACAGTATCCCTTTAATTTTCACTCCTTTCTTTTAAGTAAGATACTCTGAATCACTTTTTGTTCAAGGAGACAGATTTCTTGCAGTAATCAGTTTTGCTTTTAGCTCTGATTTGTAAAGAATAAGTGATAATGGCACACATGCTGGAGGGTGTGATTAGAACCAACGTTAAAAGGCTTTTTTTGGACATGGATGGCTGGAAAAGGAGCTCTGGAGAGGTCTGCATTTAGCAGGAGGGAGTGAAGCACACCTTTGAAGTTGTTTAACCCTTTCCTGTAAAACACCTGTAAGTGGAAATGAAATCTGGATGTTTTCTTCAGGCTCATGTGAAAGTTCTACATGGAATCTGTTCGCCTGCATTCAGTCAGGTTCTTTCCCAGGTCCCATACCACTAAAAAGACCAGCTCCTGAGGATATGTGTTAGAAAGACTTCACTATTTGGAGTAACTTACAGGTTTCCTTGAAGTGCCTTTGGGTATTTTTTGATTACTTTACAGTATTCCATGGAGAATGTTGAGAAAACTTAATGAAATGCTGAGAATGCGCATTGGTAGTCAGTTAATTAAATTGTCTTTTTGTGTAATCTTCTTAAGTAACTTATTTTCTGTTCAGTGCCTTTCCAAGAAACACAAATTTTTTGTTCACATGTAGATTCCTGCGTGCAAAACCTACTTTACTTGCCAAAATATTAAGAAAATATTTAGCAGGTGGAGTATGTTTTGTGAGGTCCCAGATGTCCAGAAGTGTAAGAAGTTTTTACTTTTGCCTGTGAACACCTTCACCCAGCTTTTGTCAATCCATATCAGCCCGCCCATGGCTCCTTGTCAGGCGCTCAGTTGTGTCAGTGAGCGCTCAGGCTCCTGCAGCTGATCCGCAGGGATGGGTGACACAGGCAACTCTGTGACTTGGCTTCTCTGCCTCAAAGTTCAATCCAAGTGAAATCCAGGTTTTGCTCAGTAGTATCTCCTTAGCTATCTTTTTGCAGTTTGCTTTCATATCATATCTCTCAAAGTTTGTTGTTTTTTTTTTTTTACCCACTGTAAATATTTCATTTTAGGATCTTTGAAGTATTGCCAGCTGGAGGCTGCTACAGAGCAATAGTGACCTGAAAATCAACAGCACATCCAGTGCTTAAATAGCTTGAAAAATAACAGCTGTTCTTTTTGATAATGTCTTTTAACAACGAAACCTTATTTTTTTGTGCTTGTGTGCTAAAAATTCTGCTGTCGCTGACAACTCTGCCTCAGTGTTTCAGACTCTTCTGTGGTGCAGCTACTGGGACTTTTTGTAGGCAATGATTTAGTGCAAGTTTTGGAATATTTTTTAAGTCCCCAAACTGCTGATGTGAATAGGTGGCCACACGTGTCAGTGTTTGAGTCTCCTGGGCCCTGCTGAGTTCCTCAGGGTGAGCAGGTATTTAATGTAACTCACAGGTGGGATAACAGGGAATGGTGTGATTTAACAGGGAATGGTGTGATTTAACAAGGAATGATGTGATTCCTCTCTGAGCTGTGTCTCTGGCTGGTGGGTGGGTGCAGGACCCTCCTCTGGTCAGTGCAGTTCCTCACTCCCTGGAGTCATCCTGGGATTCCGTGAGCTTCCCTGGCTTGTGCTCCTCCTTCAGCCTCCCTGCTGCTGTGCCTGTCAGGGCTCCTGATTTCCAGTTTCATTGCTTCTTCCTGGGGACAGGCCTCATGCTGTAAGCTCAGAGCAGCCTTCCAGGGAGCTCTGGTCATGGCAGTAAAGTGAAGAGGACTGAGCACTGCTCTGCTGTAATATTTTCCACCTTTTCCTAATGAATCTGTGGGTGGCTTTTCTTTTAAAAATTATAGCTGAAATGACTATGAATATCTCCTTTAAATGAGATTGTATCAGCTTTTGCATCTTTCAGACAATGTATGTACAGCCAGAGGGTAAAACCCATTATAATGCCATGCTAATTGCATGAGTGTGTGTGCTGAAACTCTTGTTGTGAGAAATCCAACCAAAACAAATCCTCGCTCCTGATGATCCCTCTCCCACCACTGCTGGAGGGGAGCCCAGGTCACGCTGCTGGCAGGACAGGGCGCGCAGTGGGCTGTGACACTCAGCGTGGCCCTGGCTGCACACACAGGGAGAAAAGACTCATATGAAATTAGAAAACTGGGGTCCTCAGATCGGCAATCTGGTTATCTACGAGGAGGCTCTGCTGGTTCTCTGCATTCGCTGCTCAAGTGAGGCACCTCTAGAGAAACAGTTCATGTGTTACCCAAGAGCGCTCCAAAAGAGATTAATCCCACCTCTCCCTCTCCTTGTTCACTTGGCAGAGGCAGTGTGACTGACTGAGATCCTCTCTGACATATGCCCGGGCTGCCATTGTTCCTGAACAAGCGTCTGTCTGTCCTGCCTTTGTCTGGGGGCTGTTCCCTGCTGGCCGTGTCACCGTGCCAGCACAGCTGGTTGGGGCCAGCCCGAGCTGCAGCAGCCCCTGCCCTGGGCAGGAACGCCTCACTCGCAGCTTTGGGCTGCAAAACTGACTTTCAGGCTGCTAAAGTTAGACAGAACCATAGCATGTGAATAATTTAACTTCCATTAGGAATTGTCACAGAGCTTCAGAAGGCGTTTTGTGTGCGGGTCAGGAGCGGTGTGGGACATGGTCTGCAGTCTGTGATGGGAGAAAACACTGCTGGCAGAAGGCAAGGTCATTGCAGAGCCTGGAACATCACCTTTGGCCTGTCTCCCTGGTGTTTGAATCTTTATAATGGTAAATTGCTAAAGCAGCTGCTTTGCGTGAAAACTTAGCTTCTGTGGATGCATTTTTTTTTTTCCTTCAGTAAGACATCTGTTGCAAAATCCACAAATATATATTGGTTTGTTTTCTTAAGGATTTCGCACTTATGTTCTTATTTTCCTCACCTCTCCCCTCTGCTACCCAACAGTCCATTAAATGTTGTGGAGCAGTTTTTGTCACATTTTGGTAGGGCTCAGTGCCTGGCAGTGACTTTGCAGAGGGCAGAGCCTGGTCTCATGGCCTGTGCCTGTGTGCAAATTTTATGTACACAATCAGGCATTTCCCAGATAAGAGATTTGATAAGTGCACAGCCTCTCCCTGCCCTTCCACTTCAGTCTTGGGAATCTTTTGGGTTTGTGAGCTTTTCTAAAGGATTTTTAATATCATCCCATGCTCAAGTATATTTTGAAATATGCCAAGATGTGATTGATTGCGATACCATGTGCTGAAAAAGTGGCATATTGGGATCACATGCCCTTGAGTATTAGCTGTGCTGTTTGTTTTAAAGTGGTACATCAAACATGCCTGGGTGAGCAGCTGAAATGCTTGTGGGACCAGGCCACTTACATATCTCAAAGTAAGGCTTGCTGGAAGTGCCTGTGTGATTAAGAGTCAAGCAATTGAGGAAAAAAGTTCACTGACTAATAAGAAAAACTTGCAGAGTAATCCTATTAAATTCCCTCCCTTCTGGTAACTCCTGATGTAAATTTATAGATATTCTCTATAAATGCGAAGGAAGGTTTGTTTCCGTGACAGAACAAACTCCACCAGCAGTTTCCCACACCACCCCAAGAACATTCTTTCATTATCTTGCTCCTGTGTAATAATTGCATGGAGCAGTCACAAACTTGTTTTTCTACCAGTTGAAACTACAGAACAATGTGTATGCCTTGACCTGGATTCAGGGAGAGAAAAAGTCACTGTTGGCATAGACTCCACCTTGAAAATTTGCCATCAACATGGCAGAGAGTTGCTAAAGGCTTATAATGCGTAATTGAAACGGCTGAATGCCTGCAAGGATTCTTTGAGATAAGGATTGTCTTTGAAAACATTTTAACTTGAGGTCTGGATTGTGTCATTAATCTCTTCTGTAGTCCTATTACTTTTTAAAATTGTATTATTTCTGGTGTGATTAGCTTGCAAAGTAAATAGAAGGTGCGGGTTCTGTAAAGTATCTTTTTTCTTTATGTGTTTTATGTCAGACTATTTTAAAAGCTTTTTATGTAGTTCTTAAATATAGCAAGACATACATACATTATGTATAATGAGCAGAACAAAAGGGTTTCTGGTGGCAGGAGAGTGGCCCTGCTGCACAGGGCACCCACTGCAGTTCAGGGGCTGCATCCCATTTCTGTGCTGGCCCCAGGGCTGCTCTGCTGCTGTCCCTCACCTGCTCTGGTTGTGATCTGCTCCCCAGGACGTCCTGGCCCTTTGTCCCAGCTGTGTGCTCCCCCTGTGTCCCTGCAGGGCTGGGGTTTGGGCTCACTGCACCCTCAGTGCTCAGTGCTGGATCCCCCAGCTTGGGTTCACTGCTCAGTGTCACTCCCAAAGGTATGGTTGGAGCTCAGCTATCTGCTTTGGCACAAGATTCAATCACTTATTTTTTGCCCCATACCTATATATAAATTTTTGCTAGGTTATTTTTGGTTTGAATCTTGGTCTGTGATCTCTTTATCCCAGCTGCAGTTGGTGGTTGGTAAGTGGACCCTTTGAGGCTTCAGTAGTGCCTTGTGATGGATGGCTCCTGCCTGCTGGGCCCTTTGCTGCGGGGTTCACCCGTGCTGGAATGTCCTCACAAAGCAGGGCAGGGAATTCAAATGTGTTCATCTGAGAGCAGCAGTAAGTAAAGCTGCCTTTCTAGCTGTTCTCTCAATTAGCTCCTAGGAGATTTTCCTGCTTTTCTAGTTTCTCCTGGGGATATGTGACCCGATAGCATATTGCTATAAATAATTATTTTACTAGTATCAAAGTAGGTACTGTACACAAACACAAAGCAACATTTTCAGCATCTTTTTTTGGATGCTGTAAATACCAGGTTTTCAGACAGGCTGTTTCCTTTCTTCCTTTCTTGTTTCTGTTCTTTGGCATGCAGGCCTGACAGTTCTGATCTTCAGAACTTGGATTGTTAGTTCTGTGCTGCCCCTTGAAGTGAAATTGCTGGTGAGTAGCCCAGAGCTCCCAACCCAAGGCAGGGAGGTGAGGAGCAGGCTGGCATTGCTGCTGCTGTGGGGAAAAGAGCAGAGGAATTGCTTTCCAGATGGGTACTGCAGGGAATCATCACTTGTTTGTAAAAGGGGGTTATTTAAAAGAAAAAAGAAAGTGGTCATAAATGGGAATGGCACAGCAACCCCACTGAACTCCTTCCTCTATGAGAGACTGGGAAAACACTGTTCACCCAAAGCAATGGTTGTTGTATGGAGACATTGGGAAGAGCAGAGCAGCCACACCAGGCCTGGCACAGCAGAGGACTCACATGAGAGAGAAAAGCCAGCAATTTTTAAAGGACAAATGTAGTTATCAGGGTGCATAGCTGGATGTGGATTCTTCTGTGGGTTCAACACTGCACTGAGATTGAAGTTATTTTGGTCATCCCAGTAAAAATATGCATATACTCTATTTTGTAGTTTGAGAAACTCACCTTAAAAACTGGGATTGGGAATTGAGGCACCATAATCTCCTTGCTCTAGTTTTATGGTTCTCATTATAAAATTCTATTTTCAGAATCCAATTATTTTAAATTAAAATACTTGCCATGTGCAAAGCACCTTATAATTCCTGAGCTACTATACTTGCATTCCATAAGTTGTGTGGGAGAAGGACCAGTATCATGCCTGTTTTACATTTGTGCAAACCTGGATACCACGTGCTGTTGCTTCTCCAGATGTGATTTGGTGACAGACCAATAAATAGTCTTACACTTGCCAGTGTTCTGTCAGAACAGGATTATTAGATCTTTTACCCTCTTTGGAGAGGAAGAAGTGAGCGACAGACCTGATAAAATCTGATCTGGGTAACTGAGAGCGTTTTAATGAGGTGTTTTTGGGAGGTGAAGGGGATGTTTATCCTGACATCCACTGCAGGTGTTGATGTCACCATGAGCTCCGTGTGTGGCACTGCTGGGCTGGGTGTGCGCTCCATCCGCAGAATGATCACATCTGTGTGACACAGGCTCTGCAGGACACTGCTCAGTGCCCTCACATTAGTGCTCTTTTCCCTAGAAATGGCTTCACTTTGTTTTGACTCACTGACCTGAGAACGATAAAAGATTTTAAAATAATATTTTCTTCTTTAGCAAACTCTCTAACAGGAGTATGTGATGTTCTTTATCTTTTATTCTGTAGGTCAGTAACAGATCCACGAGATGGAAAGAGAGTTGCACTCAAAAAGATGCCCAACGTCTTCCAAAATTTGGTCTCTTGTAAAAGGGTCTTCCGGGAGCTGAAGATGTTGTGTTTTTTTAAGCATGACAATGTAAGTAAATTCAAAGTAATCTTGAAATCTTTGAGAAAACCTAAATGTAAAATGTAGCTCTCTTTAACAGAAGTGTGTTTTGTTACAGAATGTCTAAAATGCTTTACAGTGATCAGATTTTCTAGAAACTCAGATATTACTGTTGCAGGCACTATAAAAATGAAACTGTCAAGAGTCTAAGGAAACTCATAATTTCCCCTCCAAAGTGTTTGCACTGAGACAGTCAGTACACTTCTGCCCAGCCTTATTTCAGACTTTGGGTAAATGTCTGGCTGCACAGAGCTGTGTCAGCTGGACACTGTTCCTCCTGAGCAGTTCTGTACTCCATGGTGCTGTCCCCTTTGCTGGTCCTCTCCCAAACCTGCTTTAGGTAAAATCAGTCAGCTTAAGTTAAAACATTTAAACTCTATTTGAGTTGACCCATGAAGTTTGAAGTGCGTCTGAAGTTTGGGTGCTTCACCCACATATCATTTGGGTGCTTCACCCAAATGACCCTTCCTAGGATAGTATCCAAATGACTACACCAAGGAGTATCTTCCTCTGTGAGAGGATGGGAATTCTTTGCTGCTGCTTTTCTATGTTTTTGCTTTTTTCTACCTTTTTTACCTTTTGCTTTTTGTACCACTGAGCTGCTTATTCAGAATGGGAACATCTTTGGGGTTTGCAATTCCCATGTGGAAGCAGTGAATCACAAAACTCTGAAAGACTAAAGGCAGAACAAAGTGTGATACCTTCTGCTTTTACATTTCTTTGCTGGAATTACTTCTTTCAAAGATTCTGTGTTCATATATATTGTAAAGAAACCACTTTTTGTTGGATAGATAAATTTGTGCTTTCAAACTACTACTCAAAAAGCTGGAAAAAATGTCTTGAGTTAGAAAAGAGAGAGTCATTGAATGTACAGAATATTTGACATGGTGGGTTATTAAATTTACATACCTGGTGAGACAGAACATTGGTCTGTCTGTGGGATAGAATAAAATGAAGCCATGTGAGAAATGTGCAGTCTGTCTTTTTGAAAGGGATTTGTTCTGGAATAGGCCTTGACCTTGTGTGGTATTTCCTAGGTACTCTCTGCCCTCGACATCCTCCAGCCTCCACACATCGACTATTTTGAAGAAATGTATCCTAAATATAAAAATAGAACATCTTAATTGAGGTAGATGTGATTTTCATTAGCTTAGAAGCTGCCAGTGTGTGGTGTAATCTATGAAATGGAACCACAGAAGCCTCGAGCCTGCCTGTGGACAGTTTTATTTCCAGGAGTGAACCTGTAGCATCCAGAGCTGTGAGGTGGTGCTGGGGTGGGATGGTGCAGGACTGAGCTGAGCTTTGGGGTGGGATGGTGCAGGACTGAGCTGCGCTTTGATTGCACCTGGGCCAGTGTGTGCAGGAGTGTGGGACTGACCAGCAGGCCCTGCTGCTGCTGCTGCTCATGGGGATTCCCCCAGAATTATTTTTTTTAAAACCATATCCAGCAATTAATCTCCTCTCAGTACTTTAAAAGACTTTGTGGTGGTTTCAGAGAGTTCTGCCTTCACAGGCTTTGAAGCCCTGAGTTACCAGAGAGGTTTCAGTGGACTGGCAGGGCTGTGGCTTTCCTTGGTCAGCTCTGTCCTGGTCCAGAGCCCATTGCCCAGAGCTGTGTCCCAGAAATGTTCTGTGTCACTGGTGCAGTACAGGTACCAGCTGCCTGTGGGGAACTGGGTTCTAGCAGTGAATTTGATGGAAAAACTTCACATGAGGGTCATGTTTTGGTTTGGTTTTTTTCCTTTTCTAACCTGGCTTGGGCTGTCTTCTAGTCGTGAAGGAGGGAATTTCTGCTTTCTGGAGTACTGAAAAGTGAATCCCTGAGCTGGGAGGGCTCTGACTCTCAAGGCAGGAGAAGTTCTTTGCCACTCCTGTGGTTAGACTTGGGCAGGTTGGGTTTTGGTGCTGGTGGGTCTAAGCTGCTTTTTTTATGACCCACTTTACAGTTAATGGGTGGGAAATTGTCATTATTTTTAGGTAACCTGAACTTTTGAAGTCTGGTTTGATCTGTTTATGTAATACCTTGGATTGATTGGTGAAGAAGGTAGGTGTAATCAACGTGGTAATTTTAACCAAAGTACAGCACAACTTGCTGGTGGAGAAACACATTATTTAGTTGAAAATATTGCTGTGCTATACTGGGGCTTTTCATATGAGTTTAGGTAAAGCTTTAAAATTCTGCTTTGATATTTCTTTCACGTGAAGAGCATATAAGAAGTCTTCAGAAACTGGATTTTGGTTATGTGCGCTAGTTCAATGCCCTCATTTAGAACAAGTCATATGAGTTATAAATCAGATCTAGGTTAAGGATTACTCCTTCCGTGTAATTGTACAATCAAGAATATTTAAATGGGATAAGCTTATTTTTATGAGCTTAGCCACTGCCAAGTTTTGAATATAAAACCAAAATGTTAGTTTCCTTCATGGCTAACTGACTTTAAGTCATTCTGAGTTGTGTTCTATAGGGCTGCCTTTTTTTATATTTTTGTTAATTTCTTGACTCTAATATTGACAACAGAAGATTATGTGTAATCTTCTTTGTCCTTTCTTTTGAAATAATTACAATAAGTGCACTTAGGACCCTTACATTCCTTAAAAGAATGACTTAGTAAATGTTTTGATTTATATACCCATTTTAATTGCATGTGTTTCTGCTTACTGTAGTGTAAGGAGAATTAACTTGAGACTGGTTTGAAGAAGATCAGGTAAAGATGTTCCATATTTGGGGGGTGTAGATGTCAAAACTTATTTTGTTGGTCCACTGGTAGAGTTCCCAAAGAGATCATAGGCTGTTCCATTTTTACAGTAGGATATATTGAACAGTGATAAAAGCGTAAAGGGCTGGAGTTGGTATTGAGTGATTTCCTTTGTTCTTTCCAAAGAGTTGTAGTGCCCTTTTTGGGGAAAGAAATGTAATAAAAGAATGACTAAAATGATATGAATGATGTGTTGCAAATGAGCTGGTAGAGTTCATGTCAATTATTCAGTGTTTCGTAGGTACCAGCAGGAATTGCAGAGTGTATTTTTTAAAGAGAACTAATTATAAAACCACCTTAACATTTTAATGATAAATTAAAAGATTTCTGAGGAAAACGGTGATGAATAAAGGAATTTTAATCTAGTGAGATTTTTGTTTAGGATGAAAATTCCTGACAAACATTCAAATTAAGATATAATTTGAATTAATACTGAAGTTTTCGGTTGAAAATCTTTGTGGCCATTTTGAATCTTACAGGTATTGATGTTTTTGCCAATATCACCTAGTGCAGAAATGAATGATTGATAGCTCTTTTTTCCAATTACAGAATCTTCCACAGTTGATTGTAATACTGAATTCAGCAGCTGCAGATCCACGGATGTTCTCCTTTAAGAAGCATCCAAAGTTTCTGTAGCAACTTTATGAAAACTTTGCCCATTAAAGTGGATATCAGAAGCTGCTGAAAAGTCACCACTTTTCAGGGGTGGGGTCTGGGAAAGGTTTGAATAGCAGTAAAAGCAAAGATGTGCAGTAAATTCCCAGAGAGGGGAAAGAGCTGTGTTGTGGTGGATTCTGTGGTAGATCCCTGGTGTCTGTAGGGTGGAGAGGAGCAAGGTGGGGGGCTGCTGCAGGCAGTGAGGGGCAGTGCCAGCCCTGCTGGGCCGGGGACAGGCTGCTCCCCCTGGGACAGGGTTTTCCTCTGATCCATTGCTGGGGCCAGTTCCTCTGGGCCAGCACCCAAACCAGCTGGGCAGGGACTGCCAGGGTCACTCTGAGCCACAGAACTGGGGTTTGAGGGGTGCAGAGACCAAGTACAGCACAGACCAAGCCACAGTGAGAGTGCCACATCACCGAGGGCACTTCATCCCTTTCTAACGTTTATCTGTGGCTTTATAGAATTCACCAACTCAGCAGGTCCCAGCCAGCAGAGCAAGTCGAGTTCTTTTGTGCCGCGCATTTGCTTTGATAATTACTCTGAAGCAAATTGGTACATTTGTAGATCTAATTTTATACAGCTACTTAACTAATTACTGCTGTCAGGAGCAATTTCTCTCCGGTAGCAGCGCCAGCGGCCGCCCCACGGCTCGGGCCCGGCGGTGGCACTGAGAAAAGCAAACTGAGGTACCTGTGTGAGCAGGGGATGACATCCCCGGGTTTGGGGCTCTCTTTTGCTCAGTGTCCCCAGCAGTGGCTGCTGCAGGCAGGGTCCCAGCAGCAGCAGAAGCCCGTGGGTCAGAGCAGAACCCGCTGCCGCCAGCCCTGGCTCAATTATCCAGAGACAATAATCAGATGGCTGCTGCTGCTGCTGGGGTTAATGGCACCTCTGAGCCTGTCAAGGGCTTGATTTAATGCGCCCCAGACCTGCAGTGGTGCAGGTGCCATTTCAGGCCCTCATTTAATTTAAGCTGCTTTAGTTGGCATGGCAACTAGTTGAGACATCTGGGAGACATTATGCTCGGGATTGAGATTTAGGAGGATTTGTGGCGTAGCAAAACAAAAATCTTATCGTAATAAAGTGCCAGAGTAATGCTTTTGGGTTTTTAAAAGTATTTTCCATTAAATTGAATGTAAAGATTTGTTGCAGGTATAAGGTAAACCGCAAATTTTAAAAGTCTGGTATAAATATTTAAAAGGAAAAGAAAAATTGCTAAAGGAAAAGAAAAATTAGAGGACTACAAATTATGGTGCTGCAGGTTGGTTTTTTTCTTTATGAATTCTTTATGAATGCAATTTTAATATTTTTTTCCTCAAAAAGTTGGAGATATTTAATTTATAAAATGAGTTTTTGTGTGGTGTTCTGTTGGCAGATGAACCCTTTGGGCAACAGGGATTTAGCTGGAGAGGGTTTGTAGAGCAACAGATGAAAGCAGAGCATTGACTGGGTAGAGATGAAAGAAAATGAGCATTCCATACGTGGCTGTATCAGTTAACATGGGGCAAATGTGTTTTACCTCCTTCAGCCACAAATGTGATAATAGCAGACTTGTGTTTCAAATGTGACTGCTAAACTAAGCTTTTAAAGCAGTGCTGTTTTTAATTAATGCCTGTAGTTCCCCCAGTATTTATTGGAATGCTTTCTCTGTGTGTTATTGTTGTCCCACAGCCAGGACATTGTCGGGATGGTCTCCATGCTATAGGGTGCAGCTTTCACCCTATTTCACTACTTCTGAACCCCCCTGAACACACACAGGCCCCTCTGGGAGCCTCCTCCCCTCAGTCTCACTTGTAATTTGCCTTTCAGTAACTTTGTACAACTACCTTAGTGCAAACTCTCATGGACTAATCTGTTTTCTTTCACAAGCTGTTTTTTATTTTCATTCCTGTAAGAATTTGACCTCTGAAGCAGCTTTCTTCTCTTTAACTCAATAGTTCTGACCTGTAAGAGCTCAAGTAAGTAGGAGTTAGTGAATGTTTCAAGAGATTCTGTGCCTGTTGTGCTTCTCCTTAACCACTGAACTGCAGCTATGTTGTCACTGAGCTGATGCAGAGTGACCTCCATAAGATTATTGTCTCTCCTCAGCCTCTCAGCTCGGATCATGTCAAAGTTTTTCTTTACCAGATTTTAAGAGGTAATTTTTCTTCCTCTAAATTTAATGAAAATTGTGTAGTAGAATTTTTTTTAAATTTTTCTTAATGTTTATTCTCAAGACATTCTCATCTTGAATAAGCCTCCTGTAGGAACTTCTTTTAATGTCATATTTGAATAAATACCAAGCATGAATTATTGTAGCTACAAGAGCATGGCACCCCTGCTGCCGTAAAGCATTGTCAGGGAAAGAAAAGTCATGCTTTTAGAATCAAGGAACAAAATGGACACTTAGGCTGAACCAGATGGGTAAATATGGGTAATTATATCCCCTTAAGGCAAAAATTGTTACTGAAAAACAGAGCAGTAAGAAGTATCTGAAAATTCCAGAGTGGGGATTAGCAGAGTATCCATGCCATAATCAGAGAGATGATGCTTTGCTTTTGATTTGTTGTTTGTTGGATTTTTGGGGGGAAGGGGTTTTTATAAAAAGACTGCTAAATTCCTTTTCCTGTAGTATTTTATATACTCCAAAATTTTACCCTGTCATTATGTGGCTGATTGTGCACTAGTGGCTGGGAGTTACTCATTTAAAAACTGAGGCGCAGGCAAAGCCTTTGCTGATCAGGAATTGCCAGATCTTCTGGGAAAATGTTGTCAACCTTGAACTTCTTCTAAAAGAGAAAAAAAATATTTAAACTTTCTTTAACGTTTCAGGTCTGAAATATCTACATTCTGCTGGCATTTTACATCGAGACATTAAACCAGGGAACCTACTCGTGAACAGCAACTGTGTCCTTAAGGTGCTGCTTACATTAATTGAAGATGTTTGTGTGTGTATGTTGTTAATTTGTAAACAAAAACATTCAATGTGAACACTTTCCCTGAAAGTCCATGTAAATGGAAAAAAATCCTGCAGATTTTTTAAAAAGTAGAAATGAAGCAAACATCTGCCTTTCCCCTTTTCTCCCTGCCTCTGCCCACACCTCTGAAAGCCAGAGAGAGACAGTTCCTGAGTTTGGCTTGGGTGGGATGTCCTGTGCCTGGGAGGGCCAGGGGGTTCTCAGTGTCCCTGTGCTCCTCAGGGGAAGATGACACCAAATGTCCAAGGCACCTCCATTAACCTTGGGTATATGGAATTTTGGAGGACTGAGGTGTGTTGTACAGCCGTGCCAAACACAAAAATTCAGTATTGTTTACCGGGCTTTGCTAAGAATTCTAGTTGGCAAAGTTTGGTCACTTTTCTTAACCCTTCTGGTTCAAGACATTTTTAACAATTCTCCAAGCCCAAATGAGTAGAGCTGAATCTTTAATATTTTGAGACATGTCATGAGCAAATGAAGTTTGTTTGAGGTGAAATACTCCATAATACCCACAGGTTGGGTTTTTTGTAGTGCAAAACTTTTTAATCTTTCAGATTGTAAATATTGTAATGCCTACTTAAAATGTACTGTGATTTCAAATCAAATTGTAGGAAGTTTGAATGGCTGTGGAACAAAGCAATGTGATTTCCTCCTATCCCCTCTCCCCTGGCTTATGCAGTTACAGCAAATTATCTGATGTATTTAAGTGCTGGTTGGGGATCCCCTGCCTCCTTCCCAGAAGGTTGCCTATTTGAAATGCAGAAGGTGTTTTGGTTGTTTTAATTTTCTTATTTACCTTCTCAATTTAGATTTGTGATTTTGGATTGGCCAGGGTGGAAGAGTTAGATGAATCCCGGCACATGACTCAGGAAGTTGTCACTCAGTATTACCGTGCTCCGGAGATCCTGATGGGCAGCCGCCACTACAGCAATGCCATCGACATCTGGTCTGTTGGCTGCATCTTTGCAGAGTTGCTTGGGAGAAGGATATTGTTCCAGGCACAGAGTCCCATCCAGCAGGTATCCACCTCCCCTCTCCCTGCCAGCCTTCCTGCTGCCCCTGCTCCTGGAGGCAGAGCTGCACCTCGCGGGACCCAGGGGAGGCAACAGAGCTGGGAAAGGGCTGGAGAACTCCTGAGGGAGCTCGAAAGGGGCTCAGCCTGGAGAAAAGGAGGCTCAGGGGGGACCTCCTGGCTCTGCACAACTGCCTGACAGGAGGGGCAGCTGGGGGGGGCGGGCTGTGCTCCCAGGGGACAGGGACAGGATGTTGGTTCATGGTAGCTGGGGAATCTGCTGCTCCAGTGGAGAGCATCCCGTGTCTGAGCTGTGTCCTGTGTGCTCTGTGCAGCTGGATCTGATCACAGACCTGCTGGGCACGCCGTCGCTGGAGGCGATGAGGACGGCTTGTGAAGGCGCCAAGGCACACATACTCAGGGGTCCTCATAAACAGGTACTGCAGGGCTGCCTGCAGCCACACAGCCCCAGCAGGCAGGGCTTGCTCTGGGCAGGGCGAGGCTTTCACAGCCTGACTGGATTCCCATGGCCTGTTGGTTAAAAACACGCGGCCTGGATGTTTGCTCTCAGAGCTGGCTGTGCCTGGGATCGGGGCTGAGTTGGGCACGGGGGGTTGTGGTGCTTGGGACAGGGACTGATCTGTGCTGACTCCACCTGCTCTGGGGACAAGGGGGCTTTTCACTAGTCAGGGGCAGTTCTGGCTTCTGCCTTGGGGGATTGTTGGACTTGATGACCCAGGTGAAAGTCCCTTTCTGAGGCAGCAGTGTTTTGACACCTACTTTGAATGAAGATGTTAAATTTACGTGTTAGTACTGGCAAGAGACATAAATTAAAATTGACAGTATAATTCATAAAGCCCTGGAGGGCTGCTGCACTGCCAGGATCAGGAGTGTTAGAGGTGGAATTCACCCCCTGCCCAGAGCCAAGGGCAGAACCTCCAGCACCCCAAGCCCAGAGGGTCCCTGCACACCTGAGCTGCTCGGGAAGGCCCAACAAGAGGCTGAAAGCTGAGATACAGCATTCAACACAACTGGAGTAAAAGTTAGCTTGGAAAAAGACACCAAACCGAAGGAAAAAGGCAGGATGGAGTCATTGTGCTGACTGGGCAATAAAAAGGGCAAATGCAATGTAGTGTTAACAGATACAAAGAAATGCTTGTGCAGGCATCTCTGGTGCGGGGATAAGGCTCTGTGGCTCTCCAATAGGGTCATTTTTATGATTGCTAACAAAATTAACAAAATTATTGGCCTGTACTTGCTCCAGTAGTTAAGTTTGCATCATTTTCTGCATGTTGAAGTAATCTCTCAGGTCTGCTCACTACAATAGTAGTTACCATAGAAATGAGCATTGCGTGTATATTCTGCTTTATTATTGACATGTGGGAGCTCTGCCACCCTGGCACTTTGGATCCACTACATAAAGTTGTCGCTGTTCCATTTCATGACAGGATTTTTTAATTTGAGCATTAATAACAGAAGGATTTCCTTCAGATTTTCTCTGCCACTTTTAAGTTAAGTTTATTTTTCTGCTATCGTGTGCTAGAAGAGTTGTGACTCCTAAAGCCAGTGTCTTATGACCCACAGGACGGTGGGAGTCCTAAAAAGCTAGTGAGGTGAAATGGTATAAAAAGTTTCCACTACAGATTTAATGTCCTGTAGCCACGAAGTTGTACGAAATACACTCTAAGAGTTAGTTGTGTGTGTGTTGGGGAAAACAATGTTCATTCTCCCTGGAGTGCTGTGGGAGCTGGTGTGCTCATGGCACCTTGGAGACAGGGGATATAGAGCATCCAGGTGATGATTGGTATTTTTGTTTTCAACTTGAAGCACACTTCATGTTTGAGTGCAAATTTCTGGCTTTTCATATTCTGAAATGGAGCTTTTACTGGTTGTAAGTGGTTAAATGTTGCTGGTTTCCTAATTAGACTAACAGGGAGAGAAGCCCAAGTTAGAAGCGGGCGATTGCTTTGTCACACCGACTATTTTTACTCGCCGTAGGTGAGCGCAGTGGGAGAGAGGGGTGAGGCATTTTGCTGCTCTGTGCAAAAATAGATTAATGCCAGAAGTTTCTGATTAAACCCCCCCTACCCCACTGTGTGCTGGCAAAATGGGTATTTACATACTCTGTAGACTTTGTCAGTTTGGTATTTAAAAGTTCAAGTGAATTGTGTCCCTGGCGGCCCCAGGGGGAGCGAGCTGTCCCTGTCCCTGCTGACCCCCTTCTCAAAGGAAAACGTGTAGGGTCCATCCCCTGCCTGTCGTGATCCCCCTGCTGTGGGAGAGCAGGCCAGGAGGAGGAGAGTTACCAAACACTGCAGCTTTATATTCCATAGGCTGCCCTGAGAAACCAAGGCTGGGAAGTGCTCAGGGCTCTGTGTGGCACTTCAGGGTTAACTTCGACTGATGTCACTCTGGAGGCATAATTCTTATTTATACTGGGAAATTTACAGCAACCCTGACATCCAGTACAGTCCTTCTGTCACTGTCAGTCAGCTGTGGATTGCCTGGGCAAGGAAAAGCAAAGTAATCCATAATTTGGGAGGGATTGAGATTAAAAAAGGAACTACTGGAAATGATGGAGTTAATCAAACCCTGGAGCAGCTACAGCTGGGGGTGGTGTCTGTGGAGAAAAATACAGAAAGAAAAGCAGGTTTTTCCAGGGATTGCACCTGAACTAAGGGGAACAGTGATCAATTGGACCTTTATTACAGTTGCTGGGTTTTGTAATGGTGATTATTGTCATGCTGGAAAGCGTTAGGTACCACTTGTCCCCTGTAACAAGGAGTTTGTCCTTGCTGGCTGGAATAGCGCGTGCGGGAACAGGGTTCTCCTGCTGATGGATCTGACAGGACACTCTGTGCTTCTCTTCCTCCCATTCTCCCTACAGCCATCCCTTCCTGTCCTATATACACTCTCCAGTCAAGCTACACATGAAGCAGTTCATCTCCTTTGCAGGATGTTGGTCTTTGATCCAGTAAGTAGGACTGAAAATCACCTCTAATACTTCTGCTTTGAACGGTTTTTGTTGTCTGGTGCTTAAATGAGTGTTGTAAGTCAAGGACTGCTTTAGCTGGTTTCCTTCTACATGGCATTGCAGTACTTCTGGTCCATGAAAAAAGTAAAAATATCGTATAATTGGCTGATCAATTCCCCCTGGAATGGGGGTTTCAGGTTTCAAACCGAGTGGTCCTGGGAAGGAAGCCTGGCAGTGGGAAGGATGAGGCTGTGCATGACTCATGCTCTTTTCCGAGCTGGGTGTAGGTAGCAGAACATCAGCTACTTTGATGCAGTTCTAATTAGGGACACGGGGGTGTTCCTGGTCTTGCAACACACAAAAAATTCCTTCTGCATCCCCAATCACAGAACAGGATCGTTTTTCCACTGAGCATCTGTTTTTCTAATAAAAATGTGCTGCTGTGGATTTTGGATTTTGTTTCTTGGGACATTGTAGAGAATTGTCACAAGAAAATATGATATTGGAATTGATAATCTTAATGATTTCATTCCTACAGAACCCCCCCAATATTGCAAATGTAAAACAGAGTGACTGCAGTGCAAAGGAGGAGGCTGGGGGTTGATGAAGCATTTAGAAGCACTGCCTTTGGAGTGTATTTTTTTTAAACCTTAAGATTGCTTTGCTGAGCAGAACCGTGGAAATGTTAAACTATAACTTCCACATTTGAAAACCAAAAATTTCTTTCTGACTCCCTCAACAGTTAGAATGCTGTCTTTCCCAGCTTGTTTTGATTTATTGCAGGAGTCATAATTGTAAGGTTATCTGGAGAAAAAAGCCTTTGAAAGGCATGTTCCTGAGAGCTGTGTGCTCAGCGTTTGCCGTGGTGGCTGAGCCAGGTCGGTGCCACCCAGGCTGGTTTGTGAGCCTCAGCTCCCCTCTAGTGGCAGCTCCTTCCACACCACCGCGGGTTTATTAAGCACTGAGGATTAAGTGATGAGTAGTTCCTCACCTCACGCCTGCTCTCTTCCCTTCCCATGCTGCTCCCAGTCCAAAAGGATATCTGCTAAGGATGCCTTAGCTCACCCCTACCTGGACGAGGGCCGGTTGCGGTACCACACCTGTATGTGCAAGTGTTGTTTCTCCACTTCGACTGGCAGAGTTTATACCAGTGATTTTGAACCCATCACTAATCCCAAATTTGATGACACTTTTGAGAAGAACCTCAGTTCTGTTCGGCAGGTTAAAGGTGAGCAGGAGTTAACCTTGCACGTGCAGTTGTCCCCCTGCAGCGGGGGGATGTGGGATGGAACTGGGATGGAGTTGGGATTTGTGCTCTGCATCCACACAGTGACCCTGGTGCTGGTTTCTTTTAGATATTTTTCCATAGTAGACACTGGAAATAATTTCTTTTCACCAAAAGAACAGAATTGTAAGTGTACTGAGATGAGGCAGTGGCACAAGTATGAGCTGACCTGCAGAAGTCTGTGCGTTTCAGACCTCAGCAGTGCCCATCCCTGGTGCCCTGTTCCTCATCCTTTTGCTGAAGGATGGCTCTGGGGGAAGGGGAAGTCACTGTGTGGCCGTTTGGGGCTGTGAGGTGTGACCTCCACAGCTGTCCTGCAGCCGGGAGCTGAAGCGGAGCAGTCAGATTTAGAGAAGCTGGAGCTCTTCTATCCTCCCGAAAATGTACTCTCAATAAGGGAAGTTCTCTTTCCCTCCAGCTGACATTGCATTTTACTGAAGCCAGAAGTGTTAATGCTGTGTTGTTTTGTATTTTTCTCCCGTGTACAGAAATAATTCATCAGTTCATTTTGGAACAGCAGAAAGGAAACAGAGTGCCTCTCTGCATCAACCCTCAGTCTGCTGCTTTTAAGAGCTTTATTAGGTAACTGTATGTAATCACATCTGATATTAATTCCCATTTATTAGTAGTACAGAATTCACACATCCAGAATGTTTTAGGTTTTCAGTTCCTGAGATAGCAAGGGCCCATAGATAAAAACCCTTGTGAATTGTATTTATGAATTCTTCTAGAATTTTAAGTAAAACATGCAGAAGTTTCAAGTAACATTTTTGTGCAAAAGAACAGAAGTCAGATCTAAACTAGAACTGGGAAGGTTGGCAAGTTGAGTTTTGGCTGTGAAGCTGCAGGGTGAAGGTGCTGGAAGGAGGGACTGAGGGGTGAAAATGCACAGATAAAGGAATATTGGCTGTGGGTGCTGCTGTGGCCATTGTCGGGCTCAGGTGGGGTTTGGGGTTTGGTACTGGGATATTTGATCCCCCCGGGCTCGGGTTGGGTTTGGGCTTTGGTCCCAGGGGCTTTGGTCCCCCCGAGCAGGGAGCAGTGTCCCTGGCCCTGCAGTGAGCACTGAGCACTGAGCAGTGTCCCTGGCTCTGCACTGAGCACTGAGCAGTGTCCCTGGGCCCTGCAATGAGCACTGAGCAGTGTCCCTGGCCCTGCACTGAGCAGTGTCCCTGGGCCCTGCAATGAGCACTGACTGAGCACTGAGCAGTGTCCCTGGCCCTGCACTGAGCAGTGTCCCTGGGCCCTGCAGTGAGCACTGAGCAGTGTCCCTGGCTCTGCACTGAGCACTGAGCAGTGTCCCTGGGCCCTGCAATGAGCACTGAGCAGTGTCCCTGTGCCCTGCAATGAGCACTGACTGAGCACTGAGCAGTGTCCCTGGCCCTGCAATGAGCACTGACTGAGCACTGAGCAGTGTCCCTGGCCCTGCACTGAGCACTGAGCAGTGTCCCTGGCCCTGCACTGAGCAGTGTCCCTGTGCCCTGCAATGAGCACTGACTGAGCACTGAGCAGTGTCCCTGGCCCTGCAATGAGCAGTGTCCCTGGCCCTGCACTGAGCAGTTCTCTCTGTGTCTGTGCAGCTCCACGGTCGCCCAGCCCTCCGAGATGCCGCCGTCGCCGCTGGTGTGGGAGTGACCCGAGCGCCCCGTACTACTGAAGATGTAATGTAGCTTTCCACTGGAGCCTGGGATTTGCAATTCTGGAGGTTAATCATGCTTGTACTGTAATTTTACTAATGAAGTTTTAAATTAACAACCACTACTTGTACAATATGAATAATACTTAGAAATGTACTAGACTTTTAATCTTGTAAAGTGGTTGTGCTTTTAGAAGAAAATATTTTACCCAGAGTTGCACGTGTTTTATGAATTCTAGTGCAGCTGTGATGGCTCAGCTCAGAACAAACAGAATTGAACCAAATTCGGGGAGGTTTTTTCTTTTTTTTTCCTTTTTTCTCCTTTTTTTTTTTATTGAAGTGAGATTGTACAAACAGATAGACATACATTTTGATATTGAGCCATTCCTGAAGATTTTGGGTTTTCTAAAACTAAGGAATACAGAAAACTTGACTGCGACCAATCATGAAGTCCCTCTGGGTGGCCGTGGCCATGGGAAGTGGCCACGTCCCCTGATACCCAACCCTATAAATAGCTTCTCACTAGAGCTGTGATGGTGATGTGTGCTGTTCTAAAATCAAATGTTGTGAGTAGAGAGAATGAGTTTGTGACTAGGAGAGACTAAACTTCTGTTTCCTTACCCAGTATAAATATATATATATATTTAATCTATTTTTATTAGAAGTTTTTCTGCTCTTTCTTACATAAAACCCCCCAGCATGCATCTTCTATGTGTGTAAATAATTCCATTTATGGGCTAATTTCAGAGATCCCTGACATCATTGCTGTATAGAGAGAAACTAGCTTGCACATTTTAGGTCTGTGAAATTTTGTGAGAACTTTTTCCTGCACTGGACAGTTGAGAGAAAAAAAAAAAGAAAAGGAAAAAAAAAGCACATAGGGAATTCTGTTAATTGTGTTCGTGTCTTTAGGCAGAGCTGTGGAAGTCTTGAAATGTCACAGTAGTAAATAACTTTTATTACTTTTTGGCTAATTCTTTTTCTGTTGGAACACTGAATTCTGTGCATATGTATATATGAACACAAATTGAAGGCCTCTACCTCCTGGAGTATACAACTTGGTTTGTTTACCTCCACATGATTTTTTTTTTTTTTAAGTTTAGTGTGGAGACTTGAAACTTGAATGTCCCTTCCAACTTTTGTATTTAAAACAAGACTAGAAAATTGAAGACTGTTTTTCACCTGTACAAAGGAATACTAAAAGGTGGTCTTAAAATTTGAGCCTTGGTCTGGAGAGAAACCATGGTGTTTGTTATGGACAATTAACTGTTAAAGTTATTGTAAGTTATCTGTATTTAGCAGAGTATTTTCAACAAGAGTGATCTGAGCTGGAATTGGAGACTATTAGTAAGTTATGTTTGGAAGTTTTAACTTCAATGAAGTAATTATTTGCTGTGAAAGAGACAAACATTAAATAACTGAACAAAGATGGTGCAATATCTTTGTTTTTTATGAGGCTCCTGAGAATAAAACCAACTGAAGCATTTCAATTCACTTGAATGAGAAACGTGTTTAATTATCGAGCCCCAGAAGACACTGGTATGAAAGGTAAAATCTCAGAGGTTGGTCAGTTAATGTGGCACACTTGCTGGTCACTTTGTAAAATGTAGATTTGGAGTACAGTGGTGAAAACATTAAATGTGACATTTGAAAATGCAGCGGTGGTGTCATTCTTTCCTGCCCGCTCTCCCCCGTCCCGCTCTCCTCTGGGGTGCAGCGGGTGGGAGGTGCCGCTCCGGCTCCGTGCGGCTCCTGCAGCCGTGCCTGTGACCGGGGGCCGGGACCCCGCTCGGGCCCGGCGGAACCGGAGCCCTGCAGTGCGGGCCGGGCTGGCAGGGGACGCGGGCACGCCTGGGCTCTGGAGCTCCGGGTCCCCGTGCGGGGGAGAAACGGCGGGGCCGAGCTGCGGGACCACGGGGGCCAAGAGTCGGGCTGGCGCGGCGCGGCTGCCGGCACTCCGGGAAAAGGGGAAAGGGGGGAAATGGGGAAAAGAACGGAGAAAGAGCGGGGAAAGGGGCAGGGGCGGGGCCAGAGCAGGGTCTGCCCGCTGGGCGGGGCCAGAACAGGGTGTGCCCGCTGGGCGGGGCCAGAACAGGGTGTGGCAGGGGGCGGGGCCGTGCCGCGGGACGTGGCCGCCGCCGGGCGCGGCGGGGCGGGGCCAGCGCGGGGGGCGGGGCCAGCGCGGCGATGGCGGCGGCTCCGCGGTGGCGGGAGCGGCTCTTCGCCCTTTATTTCATCTCGCACATCCCGATCACGGCGCTCATCGACCTCCAGCCGCTGCTGCCCGCCGGGATCGCGCCGCGGGCCGTGAGTGGGGCCGGGGGTCCGGTCGGGGCGCGTTCCGCCGATGCGTGAGGGGCACCCGCCGGTTTGACGGGGCCGGGGTCGGCCTGCGCCGAATCTCGTGTGTGGAGACATCGCGGGGGGAGAGGGGGAGAGAAACTGCAGCGAGCGTGTGAAGGAGCGTTCTGGGAGCGAAACGGTGCTGGTGCCGCGGGATGAGTCACAGCCGGGTCATTCATTGGGGAGGAGCGGGAACGGGAATGGGAACGGGAACGGGAGAGGGATGCTTGGCCCGCGCGTCCGGCGCCTGTGGCTGATGCTGCTGCCGAGAGCTGTGGCGGGGATGTGGCGGCCGCTCCGTGTCCCCGTCCCCCGGAGGCTCCGGGAAACTGGTGCGGGGTCGCTGCTCGCCCCGGGAACGGGCGGTGGGGATGTTCCTCTGCCCTGAGCGGGCTGTGGCTGTTTCACAGCTGCCCAAGGACACCCTTTCCATGGGCACGGCCTCGCTGTCCCCCTCGCTGTCGCGCTCGGCACCGGCGGCCGGAGGCTGCGGCAGCGCGGGGCCCGCGCCACGTGCCCCGGACGTGGCTCCTGCGGCCCCGGGCATTCTCCGATCACGGGCTTTCCTCAAATTCCTGCCAAAAAGGCAACAGGGAATTGTTGCCGTTGCGGGAGCAGGCATGCCAAATTTACGAATTTATTCGTAAAAATCTCTGGTTTGCTGGGTTTTGAACAAAATCATAGAAGACGGTGAATATCATAAAATCAATTAAAATAACGGTTGGATGGCAGATAATTAGTTCAGCCCTCATCGTCAGGGTGTCACCTCCTGTTTGAACTTTACAATTGGTGATTTGGTTTTTGCCATCGGAACTGCCTGTAGGATTACTCCAGTATAGGAACCATTTCCAATTAATAGTTAACCAGCAGATCTCAATGCATATCTCTCTGTTCAAAGTCCAACGTAAAGCCGTGCTGGAGTTTACATTTCTGTCAGAAACTAATTGAACTGCCTGAGCCCAAATCCTGGTGCTGAGCTGTTCCCCTGCAGCAGCCCCAGGAAGAAGCCCCAGCCTTGCTCAGGACCAGGCACTCACAGCCTGGTGGCTTCATCCCACAGAGAACCACGAGCGCTGCCCTGCTCTGGTGGATGCTCAGTGACTGACTGTTGTTTTGGGTTTTTTCAGCTGACAGACCTGTTGCAGCAGTATGCAACTTCCTTCAGGGACCCCCTGATGCTGCAGCCCCCAGAGTGGTTCAAGGCGTTCATCTACTGCGAAGCCTTTCTCCAGCTGCCCTTCTTCCCCATCGCTGCCTACGCCTTCCTGAAAGGTGGGGGGAACCAGGGTGATCGAGGGCATGTCCTGGGGGCATTTCTGCAGGACAGCTGCTGCTGTATATATTTCTGTATTATGATTAGGAGGTTTGAGGGAGGTACTGTGGAGGGCTGGGCTGCTAAGGCCCACACGAGTGTTCTACCTGAGAAAGCAGCACAGAATAAAGTTTGTCAGGAACAAAACCTTGTAACTACAGGCTCTTGTCAGGTGCAGCCATTTGTGTAACCACCATCAGCATTTGACATCTTGCTAATTCCCAGGCCAGCTAAAGGTCTGGGTCAAGCCTGTGTACTCATTTTGTTACTTTAGATCTTTCAGGATTACACCTTTGTTCTAAATTGCCTTCAGGGGAGAGAAATTTCCTTGGTTCCTACTAGTACTGAGTGTTTTTTCTGTTCCCTATTCCATCTGAGTGATGGCTTACCCTGGCAGAGAGGCAGCAGTCAGTGTTCTGTCACTCAGAATTCTGGTTGTTTCAAAATACTTAAATATTTTTTCCTTTTTGCTTCTGTACAGGTGGCTGCAGATGGATCAGGACTCCTGCCATTATCTACTCCACCCACGTGGCCACCACTCTGTTTGCCATCCTGGCCCACATCCTGTTCCACGACTTCTCCAAGGCGGAGCACGCGGGGCCTCAGACGCTGCGCGAGCGCCTGGCGCTGCTCTCCATCTACCTGCCCTACCTGCTGATCCCACTGCTGCTCCTGTTCACCATGCTCTGCAACCCCCACTACAAACACGTGGAGAAGAGGAAAAGGAAGTAGCTGGCTCTGGAGGTCGTACACACCACACCTGTGCTGCATCTGGTTCCGACCCTGCGCTGGCAGAGTCCTCTGGACAAACATCTCCCTCGTGTTGGCTGCACTGGCTGCTGCAAGGAAAAATGGAATCGGTTGGAGTGCACAGGCCTGCTTCAACCACACAGCTCTGGCAGGGGCCTGGGCCAGCCTGGGGTCAGGTCTGTGCAAGGCCTCTCTCCCAGGAAAATGGTCTTTTAACCCTTTGATGTGTAACTCTGTGAGGGGACACACACACACACACTCACACTCTGCAGCTGATACTGTTCTTCCAAGGTCCCTTTTCCCAAGATGACTGTTTGGAAACCACTCAAGTAGGAAATCTGTCTTCCAACCACATATTCTGAAGAATCCCCAACCCATTTCACACAGATTTGCAAAGCTGTTCGTTTTGAAGCATTCCAAATCATATCATGATTCTTAACTTCCTTGCCCCTTCCTTTAAAATTTCCACCGCCTTTGCTCTGCTTCATTTTGATTAATTATAAATGTCTGATCGATGATAAATGTGCCAAAATCTGGATTCATGAATGCTTAAAGTTACCCTTGACAACTAGGAGTACTGCCCAGAGGATTCTGAAGTACTTCAGGAATTGTAACCAAGGAGTTGGAAATTTCTTTCTTCCCTAAAATCACTTCTGGTATGGAAATAAATAACTAAACGCATTAAACTGCATTCAGTCTTCTTCTGGGAATGGCTGAAGGAACTTGCAGTGACCACGAGATGGTGGAGAGTTCATAGAGTAAATCCATGCATAAGTTACAACTACAGCTAGAAGTTCTGTGGTTGGGGTTGGTTTTCATCTGGAGCCTGGTGAGGTGATAGGCCCCGTGAAGCTGCTCAGGCACTGCTGGCACATTTTATTCACTGTAAAATTGAAGCCTTCCCCAGGCTTTGGAAGGGGCAGCATTTCCATACTGAAGTGCTGTAGACATATACAAAATGCATCTGTTTGCATTGAAACATGAGGCTTGAGATCACACTTGTGTTTGTAGTTTACAGTTTGTGCACTCCTGGTGTCACTGACACTCAGAATGGTTTCCCTCATCAGTCTGGTGTTCCATCCTAATAATGCCCATAAAAGGATTCAGCTCTCATATTACGACAGTCCTGAATGGACATTGCTCAGGAACAGTTCAAAGTTCCTAATTTTCATGTAGTTTCTGCTTTTTTGTATCTGTAATTGGTCCATTCTGGAAATCATACATTTCTGTCTTTTTTTAATAATTCTATAGAAGAAGTACCATAGGCAGATATAGATCCAAAACTGCTGCTTGTGTGTAAACCTTTATACTGAAAAATAACAGAGGAGGAGCAACTAATTCTGGTACAGCCAGACAGTCTGAGAATAATAATTTATTTTCTGATTTCTATGAAAGAGCTGTAGATTTCAAAAAGTGACACAACGAAGCACCAGTAGCATTAATTCAACTGGAATTTGAATTAGAACTACTGACTGTACAAAACTGGTATAAAATCAAAGGCCAGAACAGTCTGTGCAGCTGTGAGCTGAGGTACAGCCCCTCCATTGTACAAACCATCTGCACTCCTGTACAGTGGAAATTGCATATTTCTGAAATTCTCAAGATTCCGGAATGGTCAAGTTTCCATGTGAGCTGGTTTTTGTCTTAAAATCCTCTATTTCTGGAAGATGAACTGGTCGATGAATTCGTTCTGGTCCGCTTCGATTTTGCAGAGGGTCTCGTACTCGATCCGGTACCTGCGAGACAAAACAGAGGGTCCAGGACCCCGTGTGAGGGGGTCAGGGCAGCCCCCAAAGCTGGGAGGGGAGCTGGGCTGCCTGGGTGAGTCACCTGCAAGCAGCAGGTGCCTGAGTCACACAGAGCAGCTCTTTATCAGCCAGACTCGAGGCTGATGCAGCTCTCAGAGTTCTGCACTGCCCTGGCCTGAGCTGCCTGTTCAGCCCTGAAGTCCTCAGGGATGAACCTTCTCTGGGTCACTGCAGGGCTTGAAGGTAACTCCAGGCCTGTGGCATTGTTCCCATGTGCTCTGGCCAGGACACACCTTTGATGCAGGTGGGGCTGTCTGAACCAGCCAGGGGTCCCACAGCACAGGCAGTCAGCCCTGTGTCCACCCTGAGCCTTCCCAGCCTGCACAATGCCCCAGAGCACCGAACACAAAACTCACCTTTCCAGCTGCATCTTTTTCTCAGCTATCAAAGCCTGGAGCTGCTGCTCCTGAGCCTCTCTCTGCTTTGCAATCGACTTCAGCAGGTTCCGTGCCCCAATGGCCTGGCAGGACAGGGCAGGGATGTGTGGAGGGGTTTTTGGTTAGCTCCTTTAGCCCCTTTCCCTCCCAGCAGGTGGACTGTGAGGCATTTCAGCCATGCCAGCAATAACAGAGGGCGATGCTGTGCTCCTGAGGGGTGGGTGGGAGTTTGGTGTTCCCCAAACTGGAGGAACAAAGTCAGTGACTCCTCTGGACACACAAACTGGGCACTGGTCCTACAGCCAGACAAGCTCAGGCTACCAGAGGCCTCTCCTGCCTCTGGAGGACAAATTCTACCAAGATGGAATTATTAAAAAGTACACGTTCTGTTTCTGTGCAGAAATGCAGACAAGCAGGGAGAGCGGGACTGGTTCATGTGTGCGTAATGTGACACTGTCATAAATTTCATTAATTCATTATTAATATTATAATTTATATCAATTTTAAAGGCCCAGTTAATCCCAGGGGAATGCCAGCAGGACGCTGACAGAGAATCGTTGCTTCTGCTGTAAAAGGGAAGGAGGGACAGAGAGGCCCCACACAGAACAGTGCACGCAAGAAGCAAGGAATTTACTGCACAGTACCTTCATCTTCTCACTTTCTACAGCTTTGGCCAGCTGGTCAACGAGCTCAATCAAGCTGCCCACTATGTTCTGAAATTCTGCTGTTTCTGTAAAGAAAAAAATCGTCAAGTGACACCCAGAACTTCCCTAAAGAAATCGAATGCTCCTGCCGTATAGTTTTCAGACGCAGCTGTACGTTTAGAGTTTACAGTTAACAGGAAGGTTTTAGGACTCGGGCGGGATCAGATGAAAGGGGCGAGAGAAGGCCTGAGGTGCCCGGTGCCCGGCCTGGCACTCACTGTCCACGAAGGCCCGGCACTGCTCGCGGAGCTGCGCCGTCTGCGCCGCCACCTCGGGCTCCAGCACCCGCAGCTTGTTCAGCTCGTCAAAGTGCAGCCCCGCCGCGCCCAGCGCCGCCTGCGCCATCGCCGGGGCAGCGAGCCGAGCCGAGCCGAGCCGAGCGGAACGGAACGGAGCGGAACGGGGCCTCAGCCGGCACCGCCGGGCTCGGGCTCCTCCGGCACCGCCCGGCCCGACCCCGCCTCCGCCAGCGCTGCGCCCGCCGGGAGCCGGGGAAACTCTTCCGGGCCGGCGGCTCCCGGGGCGGGCCGGGGCTGAGGGCCGGCGGCGGCGGGTGAGTGAGCGGGGCCGGCGGTGCGCGGGGCCGTGAGCGGCGGGGCCGGGTCGGGCCGGCTCTGTTCGCTTGCCCCGTGGCCGGGGCGGACGGAGCCTGTCCCGGGCCGTGCCGCCGTTCGCGGGGGCTCGGGCGGAGCGGGGCCGCGGCGGGGCCGGGGCAGGCCCGCGGGCCGCTCGGTGTGACCCGCGCGGGACCGGCTCCCGTTCTGCCCCGGTACTCTCGGGTTCCCCCGGCTCCCCCCGAGCCGTTGGAGTCGCTCCTTTCCCGGCCGTGCTGGGCCGGGGCGGGTCCCGTTGCGGGGCCATTGTTCCGCCGCCCGTCCTGCCTCCCACGCGGGGCAGGAAGGGACGGGAAGGGATGTGGGGAGCTTTCGGTCGTGTCAAAAGGGGTAATTAAAGATCTCTGGCTGTTTACAGCAGAGGCCTCACAGGTCCTCCGTGGCCATCTACAGGAGTTGTGCTGGCTCCTGCCTGCGCTGGTTGGGCAGGGGGTTTAGCTTCTTTGCTCGTGTTTAGCTTCGTTCTTCGGTCCGAGCAGTGAGAAACTGCCTGGGGGGACGGAACTCTTCTGAGGAGCTCGGTCGGACCGGCTGGATTCCTGTCTCCTCACGGGTTCGGTCTGGCTGCTGTTATAAACATGCCACTGCTCTAAAAAGGGAAAGATTTTGAGGGTTTAAAGCAAGGCAGGACATCAGTGACAAACAGTGGTGTACGTGGTGGGGAGTCTTGTTTATTTTCTTTTCAAATTAGAACTACGTTCACTGGTCAGGGCTCCAGGATGGATGCAGGAGAGTTTTGAATGAAAGGAGTTACCAGAAAATAGAACCTTGTGATCCATCTTTTCAGTGTTGAGGCATTTGAAGAGACATTTGTGTCTCCAGTTTAAAGTCAAACCAACATCAACAAGCCGCGCTCAGGGGGACGCACACACACCCCAGCGGAAGGAGGGGCAGGAAGCTCTTCAGGGCATTTCAGCTGGGCACAGAGAGAGTTGGGCTCTGTTGGGAGGCCGAGGGGGAGCTGAATTCCAGCAGCGTGTGAGCCGGGCCCTCCTGCCGTGTGGTGTTTGCAGTGTTGGCTGGAGATACAACAACAGGAAGTCGGGAGAGTTTCATGTGCCTCAGAAGTGTGACGCAGCACTGGCTGCATCAATTGAAAAATGGCTAAATCGTGCTTTGTCAGGATGTGTGTAGTTGTGTCCTTAGGAAGTGTCTCTTCTGCAGAGCGACATCCTCGTGTGCGTGTGGAGTGGCTGTGGAGCTCTGTGTGCTGACCACGCTCCGTGCTGGTCCCTGGCCTTGCTGGCCCCTGGTCCCACAGCGTGCTGATCCCTGGTTCCACAGCGTGCTGGCCCCTCACCGTGCTGACCCCTGGTTCCACAGCGTGCTGGCCCCTCACCGTGCTGACCCCTGGTCCCACACCGTGCTGACCCCTGGCCGTGCTGAGCCCTGGGTGATGCCGGCCCCTGCCCCGCCGTCCTGGCGGGCTGAGGCGTGAGGGCGGCACCACGGCGGGGCCGGCCCGGCCCACGCGCTGCAGGGTGGTCATCTACCTGCAGAAGGCCATGTCGGGGGACACATGCCTGGGCAGCGCCCTGTGCCCTGCCGCGGGACACAAGCCCAAGGCCGGCGGGCTGAAGGGCGGCAGCCTGGGCAACAAGTACGTGCGGCTCAACGTCGGGGGCTCCCTGTACTACACCACGGTGCAGGTGCTCACCAGGCACGACACCATGCTCAAGGCCATGTTCAGCGGCAGGATGGAGGTGCTCACCGACAAGGAAGGTAAGGGTGTGGCTTTCGTTCTTTCGTTGCTGACAGCTTTGTAAAACAGCCGGGGTTTGGTGGTGGTTTTATGCCATTAAGGATGTAGAGAATGATATGTGCCAAAAATAACTGGGAGCATTAGGCAACCAAGTCCTGTTGGTGCTAGTAATCCTTTGGCTTTATGGAAATACCTGGTTTTGTTACTCCAATGAACTGGGGAAGGACTGGTCCTCTTTCCTACCCTCGCAGCTGGTGAGCAGGTTGGTGGTGGTGTTGTAAAGACTGAACAGACAGTCTGTGGGTTGTCATTTCTGTCACATCAGGCAGTGGCATTATTCAAACCACGCACGTAAGGAGGGACGTGCAGTTTTCAACTTTGAGGCTCAGAATAGCCTGCCTTGCTTTGTTGAAAAATCTTTTTTTTTCCCCTTTTCCTGAGCAGCATGTTTCAGTTGTGGCTCATGGTACCATGGCAGCATTTAGGGATCAGTCAGGCAGTGTGTCATCTCCAGCTGGACACAGGATATTTTAAATCCCTGATACATTATAAAGGGCAGAACAGGCAATTTTGTGTAAGAGCCTCAGCCTGGATGGAAAATGAGAGTCATGTTCTGATAGCTCCAGCTGGAGAGTCCAGCAGGGGTTTAGCTTACTTTCCTAGGTTGTTTTCTGTACCTAGATTCCAAAATAACACTTTTTTCCTGCCTTCCACGTTATGGGAAAGGGTTTGGCACCATACTTAGCCTTGTGTGTGTCTGCATCCTACACTGCTATTGTTTGGCAGCAATCAGACATCCTGTTTCCTTAGCAAATGTGACTTCAGGGATTTTGTAAAATTGCAAGAATTTGTCCATTTGCTACTGTTTCCTCTGCTTCATCCCCTCTGTGCTTCCTCCTGGTCTGTCTGTCCTGTTCTTTGCTCCTCTTTGGGGACTAGAACAGCTTTTGCCCCACACTGGGTTTTCTGGGCTGATCTGCCTTTTAGCATCTTCAGAACATTTCTCTCTCTTTTTAACTAACAGCAGCAGTAGATGTGTTTGGAGAATTGCCAAATCCTCCTTATTAGGCCACAGAACCTATCCATATCTACTTGTTGCAGCCATTGGTGAATTCTCTCTTCTAGTCCTTCCTTGGCTCTCTGAAGTTTCTGATGCCCAGCATCACAGGGTAGCCCTGCAGTTGGGTTCCTGCAGCAATCTCAGTGCATTGTGCTGGAAGCTGAGTGTTTTTAGCTTGGGGCTTTCCTTTTGGGGTGCTGGAAAGCAGTGGGAACATCTGGGCGATACCGAAGGGGCTCCACTGTCAGGTTCTGTTTTGGAACCAGCTTCAGTTTGCTCAAAGGCAGTAGGGATTTCCACTAGGTGAAATTGGAGAAGTGTCCTGAGCAGCAGGAAACCTCAGTGTTTAACCTCTCCAGGGAGCTTTTTCTTGCCTCTTGTGTTGAGGTGACTGAAATGTGTTGGCTCTTTTTCAGGCTGGATCCTTATAGACCGTTGTGGGAAGCACTTTGGAACAATTTTAAATTATCTCAGAGATGACACGATTGCACTTCCTAAACACAGGCAGGAGATCAAAGCGTTGATGGCAGAAGCCAAATACTATCTCATCCAGGGCTTAGTGGACATGTGCCAGGCAGCCCTGCAGGTAAGAACAGAAGTATCCTATGAAGTGTTTCATGGGTGTTTGGCTTATAAAATTTACTTAAGACAACTTGAGAGATTATTTCATGGCCTTAGAGATGGCACCAAGTCTGAGATGTGCAAGGCATTTTTAAAATATGAGTTAGTAAATAGGTGGTGAGGGGTCTGGGGACACGGCCTGGCCTGCCCACACTTGGGTTTTGCTCTGTGTCCCTGAGGGCTGGCTCATGTTGGTGACATCCTGTTCTGCCAAGTGCTCAGTTCACAGTGGCTGATGCTCATCTGTGCAGTGGTTTGAGTCAATTAAACTACTGCAGACTCCTTCTATTCTTCAATAAAGGATGTAATATTAAACCCACTTAAACCAAGTATGACTAGACCTTGTCCTGGCTATAGCTGAGGACATCCACCTGCGTCCCAATATTTCAATTACTGCTGCCTTCCAGGGATAAGAAATCTGTGCTGTGATTCTGGGTTGCAGATCAAGGTAAGCTATGTGGTTACTGTAGCAACCCAGCTCTTTTCCTGTGCATCACAGTGTTTGGGAACATGGCTGGAGAGGCTGAAGGAGGCAGCAGCAGCAATGTCAGCTTTAGCATTCCTTTCTTATTTCCTCTCTTTCTTCTTTCGTTAAAACAGGACAAGAAAGACTTGTATGAACCTGTCTGCAGCATCCCTATTATCACCTCTCCGAAAGAAGAGGAGAGACTGATAGAGTCATCAATGAAAGTAACTGCTCTTTTCAACTGTGGATTCATGCTAAATGTATTGAAACACAGAACTTACCTTTTCTTCTTTTCTCTCACTCCCAACAGCCTGTTGTTAAACTGCTGTATAATAGAAGCAACAATAAGTACTCCTACACCAGGTATGTCCCTTCTTTTTTCCCCCTCACTTTAGTGGAAAAGTTGCTTTTTGACTGTGGGAGTGGAAGATGATGATGAATGATCTAACTTTGATTCTTTTGGTTTGTTTTGGGTTTTAACAACTATCTTGCTTTGAAAAGTGATTAGGGCCCTACGTTGCATCTCTGTCAATAAAACTTTTTTTTTTTAAATAACGTATTCATGCTGGCAGTGTGTCTGTGGTGTGCAGGATGCAGAGCACATGGCCTTCCAGCACACACCGACTCTGGACTTTTGCTGTCATCAAGCCAGAGAACTTCAGTGAAGTGGGGTTTGATTATCTCGGGCATGGATAGTTCATGTAATGGTCTGGGACATTGTGCTGTCCTTATTAATTATGTAAGTTGACCTCTAAAGGCTGGTGTGTTTGCTCGTGGGGCAGAGCAGTGTATTTGTATCTGAAATGGGCTATTACCCCTCTTTTCTTGGCAGCATGCGGCAGTGAGTCACTACTTATTTGTATTCTGCAGTTGGATCAGGGCTGAAAGCTGGTGGAACAGGCAGAGATGGCTGCATGAAAAGCCCTGTTCCTGCTTTTGTTGCTGTTTTTCAGTAACTCTGATGACAACTTGCTGAAGAACATCGAGCTGTTTGACAAGCTGTCCCTGCGGTTCAACGGCAGAGTGCTGTTCATCAAGGACGTGATTGGGGACGAGATCTGCTGCTGGTCCTTCTACGGGCAGGGCCGCAAGCTGGCCGAGGTGTGCTGCACCTCCATCGTCTACGCCACGGAGAAGAAGCAAACCAAGGTAATGCAGCTTCATCCGCCCGTGCTGCGGATTAGAGACGGTCCTGATTAGCTTCAGGAGTCTGCAGAGCTTCTCTGACTTCAGGAGTTAACTTTGAATTTGGAGTGGTGCATCTGAGGTTACCAGGGTCCAATGTTAAGATTCAGAGATACTCTATTCCCTTCTGGAGCAATCTAAAAGATTAGGTGAGGGAGGTGACCTGGTGGGAGTAACCATCCACCACAAATTTTTTATAATGTGTGGGTTTATGGCTCACATGTTGGGTGTGTGTTGCAGTTGCTATCCTGGATGGCTGAGGAGCAGGACGCGTGCTGTGTTTTGCAGGTTGAGTTCCCTGAGGCACGGATCTATGAGGAAACACTGAATGTCCTGCTGTACGAGACACCCCGAGTCCCGGACAACTCCCTGCTGGAGGCCACGAGCCGCAGCCGCAGCCAGGCCTCGCACAGCGAGGATGAGGAGGGCCTGGAGCTGCGCGAGCGCGTGCGCCGCATCCACGTCAAGAGGTACAGCACCTACGACGACCGCCAGCTCGGCCACTAGCTGGGCTGGGCCTGCAGCAGCTGCAGCTCAGCTCCTGTCCCTGGGCAGGAGGGGGATCCCCTGGACAGCCATCTTCACGGGGCGCCTCGGCCCCCTGGAAAGGCAGCAGGGATTCGTGTGCGCAGAGCAGCACTAAGGGCCAAGGCCTTGGAGAACTGAGGTGTGAGTTGTGCACCTTGTGCTTTACCTGCAGGCCGGCCCCTCCTCCTGCTGGGAGGGGGATGTGGAACGCTGGTTCTCAGTTTGTGGTTGCTCTTTCCTAGCTAACGATTTGCCAGTTTCCCCCTTGCCGTGAGCAGCACTGCTCTTCCTGAGTCAGGTGGGGCAGTTTGAAAAGCTCTTTCCAGACAGCTCCCCTTTCAGGGCCTTGTGTAATGGAACTTGCAGTTATTAAATCAAGATACTGAAGAGAGAACTTGAATGTGGCTGCTCTTGGCAGACCCTACACGGGATAACCCCCGGGAGAAACGTTTGGCTGGCCAGTCAGCTGCACCTGTGCTCTCCCACCCCTGTCCCCAGAACACCTGCAAAGGTTTGTGTTCCAGGATAGTGTCCTTAAAACTCACTGATTCCAACGCAAGCTCTGCCAAAGTGGTAAGAATCAAGTCACAGCGTCTCTGTGTGAAAAATGGAAATCTCTGAAGATGTAAATGTGTAGGTAATGACTTGTCCTGGGAGAGGGGGAAATGAGTATGGTGAGGGAAGAAACCTGAAGTGAGCAAACTTGAGCAGATTGTGGCACTGTTGCCCTGGTTGAAGCTTGTCACTGTGAAATCCTGTTGAAGTAAACAGGGGCAATCTGGAGAATTGGTTTTACATTCCTTTCCTCCTGTGGCCTAAAAGTGCTATTTGATGTTAAATTTCTCAAGCAGCGGGGGAAAAATTGCAGTGGCTGGAGAAGTACAGGCTAAACAGTGTTTTCTAAGGCTAGAACATGTGAATTCAAGTTCTGTGTCCTGAACCCCTTCTAGAGGGTAGAATTTGAAGAAGAAAAACAGCTGTGAAAATATTGTTCTAGCATGGAACTGTGAAAGGCTTTGGGCACAGGAGAGAGGTGGCTTATACTGGATTTTAAACTGAAATATTCTGAGTGCTTGGCTGGGTGCTGATTGTACAGGGCACTTCAGGAGATGGGGGTCAAGTCTGCTCTGAAAATCGGAAATTTCTGGAAATTTTCTGGAAACAGTTTCAAGTTCAGTATGAAAAGCCATTGTTGTATTTTTAAACATTTGCTGGTATGTTTGAGCTGTAGGTAGAAGTTTTGCCGCTGTCATGGTTATTCCTGCTGGCTGCCCACTGGAGCCAGGGATACTCTGGATATATTCCACAGCTGCCTTTGTGTTCCCATATCATACTTGGTCACGAAGCTCCAGATTCCACAGTGGTCTGTCCTGAACTGCTTTGACCTGTGCCAAATCCACCTGTAAGATTTAAAGAAAATTACTGCAAAACCCTGACAACAAAATGATCCCAAATTATTGCAGGGAGTTCCTAAGGAGAATTGAGATCTAGATGGTTTGGGGGTAATAGAAGCAGGGGAGGGAACGAAAAATTATTTGCACTCGTTTAGGTTTTTTGAAAATTAAAATATTGTGGGTTAGTAAGATAACACTAACAGACTTTTAGGATTTTCTTGCCTCTACACGTGGCAGATTTCACTTCATTCTCCTCACATTCAGGAAGCAGCATTGCACAGGGATGCACCTGCCTTCTTGTGAAAGGCCTCTTGAAATCTCTAATAATCCTAGCAACCTCTTTCATATTTCTTTCTCTAGGTTTTTGTTTTCCAGCTGGTTATTCTGTTGTGCCAGAGAAAGTACAGCTGTTGAGATTTAGTTTCAACAAAGATTTTTGTGGTATTTCTCTCTAATTCTGCTAGAGTGTGATGTGGATTTTTAAAATTTTTTCCCTCCACTGATGCTATTTAATTAGAAGGCACCAGCAGAGGCTGCAGTGATGGGGTCTTTGTGCTGCATTTAACAGCTTCAAGTTATCTTGTGCTTTTTCTGTCTTGTAACAAAGGCTGATGCCATTTAAAAAACATGTGGCACTTCTGTTTCTTGGCAAATGATTTATATTATTTTTTTCTTGTTGCTATCGTAGTGAATGTTAAGAGAGTAAATAAGTGATGCTGATAGCCTTGCAAAACTGCGTTTAAATTATGTTATAAGCAGAAAAATCTCATATTTGCTTTTATTTTTTCTGGGGAGGACAGGTGTGGGAAGGAGTGTGTGAAAGAGAATGCCAGATCGCTGTGCTGCTCCAGAGGCTTTCTGTACTCACAGGATTCATTAACAAAATGGACCCAACTTGTGAATTGTTACACTGTAAGAAGCAGAGAAAAGCCTGTGTTTCGGTTTAGTTTTCCTTTCCCTATTTCCCACAGCCAACAAGTAGTATTCATTTCTGATTTGAATTTAGATTAATTAACCTGGGAAGCAAACGGTTTTGAGAACCATCTGGGTTACGAGACTCTTTTACCAAGTACAAAGGATCTTCTTGGAGTTTGTGGAATGCGCAGGATCAGTAAGAGCTGTCAGCAGTTGTGCACGTGTTTGAAATACGTGCAGACATCCTTTTCATGTCACTGTGGGTTCTCCTGAGTCCTGCTTGTCTGGAGCTGCTCCAGCACGGGCTGTCACTGAATCTGCCTTGCCCCAAAATCATGCCCTGTTCCAGTCTCTGTCCCACCAGGTTGTGATCATTTCGAGTACTGGAGCTGACATGTAACACATGCTTTGTATTCTCATCTTAATCAGTCTTTACGTAATTGAAGGCTATTAATTATTGTGACAGGAATGTTCTAGACATTCTAGAACATGAGATTACAGCCAGTGTAGTGCCGAAGCAGCAGCAGGGAGCAGGCTGATGCAGTCTAAAGGCAGCATTGGTGGGTTTGCAGTGAGCTCTCCAAGGATCTCTGCTCAAATTAAGCTCAAATGAAGCACAGATTAAGACAATAAAGGTTTCTAATTGTATGTGTTTGTCTGCAAGTTGAGACTTGCCCTGGCTTCCACCCAGACCATCACCAGTGAGTGCATTAACAGGAATTTGGAGTAGCCCTTGGGAGAAAAAAAGAGCCTTTTTGCCCCACTTGTGGGGTGTGAATTGTAACTACATCAGCTGTCATTCTTACAGGACTCGCTGTCTCTTCACTCCTAAATTTAGTCAAAGCCCTGTGCATTCAGGCAGTGCCCTGAATGAGGGAGTGAGCGGGAGCCTCTGGTGCCAGCCGTGGCCAGCCCTGTGCCCCAGGGCTGTGGGTGTTTCCCAAAGGCAGTGCCGTGCCCTGCCAGCACCTCGGCCCTCTGCAGGGAGGGAGGTCCGAGTGAGGGAAGGAGCCCTAGCTCGGGTTAAGAATGGGGCAGCAGGGGCAGAGGGGAGAGCTCTGCAGGGCTCAGCTCCAGCTGCTGCTCAGGGCCCAGATGAGGGTCACTGCTTAACCTTCACCTTGACATTCTGGTTTTTGAGCAGGAGACATTTATCCTGCTGCAATGTTCCACTCCAGTGACTTTGATCTTTTGCGCTTGTTGGTTAAAACAGAAAATAAGTGATGGACGGGGAGGGTGTTAGAGGGGCCGTGCTGTCACCGAGAGCTGCGTTTGAATGGGCATTGCTTACTGTGGGCTTGGTTTGCTTTTGTTCTTCTCGAGGTTTTTCATTCTCAGACAGAATGCTCTCCAGGCAATACTGGAGATCGATCTGAACTGGATGGGTCTGCCCAGCAGCCCCTGCCTTACACAATGAGGTTGTGTTCTGTGACAATCCTTGGCATTCCCCTCGCAGCCACCTTCCCCCGTGCTGTGGGACAGAGTCCTGTTCCAGCCCTGCCCTCCCTCAGGGACGGGCTCTGTTTTCTGCATGTGTGTCCCTTCTCCTCATCCCATGGAACGAGTAAGACCCTCCCCTACCTCACAGAGTGGCTGACACTTAATTTGTTTATTGAGAGTAAAGGATTCTTTTGGATTTCTATGATATTTTATATCCAGAGGATGACAAATATGATTGCTGATCTTGTTTAAATTGACATTCTGTGATCAAGTTATTTTCTTAGAGATTCAGTCTTTGTTTTATTTTCATGTCTAACTTTTAAGGGTCAGTTTTACAGAAAAAGTACCTAGCTAAGGCAGTAATTAATCAATTATCTGTTGATTAAAGTGTTTCACCAGTGCATTAAAAGGAAATAGAACACTAATTTTTAATAAAGTGTTATATTTTGTCTTCTGTGATTTTTCTCCAGCATCATTACTTTTTGTTGGTAGTGTGGGTCTCTAGAACTTCTGTTCCCTGTTACCGATGTGATCCCCACTGAGGATTTGGGGCCGGAGCTCCTAGACCGGGGCCGGCAGTGGAGCGGGGGATCCGTGTCCCGCTTGCTCCGTGTCCCGCTTGCTCCGTGTCCCTTGTCCTCCTGTCCCCTCCTGTCCCTCTGTCCCCCTGTCCCTCTCCCCCTGTCCCTCTGTCCCCCTGTCCCCTGTCCCTGTCCCCCCTGTCCCTCTGTCCCCCTGTCCCCCTGTCCCTGTCCCCCTGTCCCCTCTGTCCCTGTCCCCCTGTCCCTCTGTCCCCCTGTCCCCTCTGTCCCCCTGTCCCCCTGTCCCTCTCTGCCCCTGTCCCTCTGTCCCCCTGTCCCGCCGGCTCCGCGCGCTCCGCTCTCTCCCCGCGCACAGCGCCCCCTCGCGCCGGGCTGCGCCCCCGCCCCGCCCGCTGACGTCACGCCGCGGTGAAGATGGCGGCGGGCCCGGGTCGGGAGCTGTGAGCGCCCCGGGCCCGCCAACATGAGCTGCTCGGCGGACGCCGTGAAGGACAAGCTGCTGTGGAACGTGAAGAAGGAGGTGAGGGCGGCGCGGGGGAGGCCCCGGGGCTGTGCGGCGGGCAGAGCCCCGCGCTCCGGGGTCCGGCCCCGGGGGGCCGCGGGTCGCAGCGCGCGCCGCGTGGGGAACGCCCTGCGGCCCGGGCGGGGGCCGGCCCCGGTGCCGGTCCGGGTGCCGGTGCCTCGGCGGGGAGCGGGCCCGGCCGTGCGCGCCCGTCCGGCGGGCGCCGAGGACGCGGCTGTGCCCCGGCGGGGCTGCGGGCGGCGCGGCTCCGGAGAACCTCGGGGCTCTTTCCCCCGGGCGCACCTGGAGCCGGGATGCCGCTCGCGGGACTTCTGCCGCGGCAGGAGGCTGACATCGGCTCCCGCTCCCCGCGTTTGTGTTTCCCGCAGCACTCGTTTTTTATGACTTTTTCCTTACCTGGGAGCTTTACAGGAGAAGGGGGGGAAATCGGAGGTAAGAAGGGTATTTCTAAGGTGCCCGTGGATGAGCCGAGCTGACTCCCAGGTGCCAGAGCACCTGTGCCCTGGGAAGGGTTAATTTGGGTGGTTGTTCTGCACACACCTGTGTGACATTGTCGGGCTGGGGCAGCCAGAGCCGTGTGTACATGAAGAGCCCAACCCTGCACCTGACCGGAGGTGTTCGGTCACACTCGCGGCCGGGCCGGTGCCGCTTCTCCTCGCCCGGCGTTCCTGCGCTGCGGGGCGGTGCCCGGCGGTGCCCGGCGGTACTCGGTGCCCGGCACTGCTCCGTGCCCGGCACTGTTCCGTACCCGGCACTGCTCCGTGCCCGGCGGGCGGTGCTCCGTGCCCGGTGCTCGGCAGGACGGACGGATGGCATCGCGCTGGAGCAGCTCCTGCCGCAGAGCAGGGCTTCTGCCGGGGCGGGAGGAGGTGCCGGTGGTGTCCAAGGGCCATGGGCACCTCTGGAGCGCGTTCCAGCTGGGGCTCCCTGCGGCCACCTCTCCCCATGCACCCATATCGGATTTTGTGGGTTTGTGGCACTGGCTGTGGCGAGCTGTGTGTAGCTGCCGGTTATTACACTGCAGTGAAGTGGAGGTGTAATGCTTATCCGTCACAGCAGTAACAAGTTTTTTAACAGGTACCTGCCCTCCTGTTCCTTCCCCTCTGCAGTTCACTCCTGGGGAAGCAGCAGGAGCAGTCAAAGTTCAGATGTAAAGTTGGTGCTGTGGCCAAGATTCCTGAGCCCGACTGCCGTATCCTGGTAGTCATTAATGCTGGAACCAGAACACATCAGGTGTTGTAGGGAGCGTGGAGGGGGCAGAGCAGGGACAGGCACAAGCACAGTCTCTATGTGGAGCAGCAGGACTGTGTCCCAGGATGACCCAGGCAGCAGCTGGCTCTGGGCAGGTGGTACCTGCTGAATGCTGCCACGAACATGCCACTTCGATTAGAAATTTCTGCTTGAACCAGAACCTTTGAGCTGAGGCAGCGCAAGGTTTTATTTAGAAGTTGGTGTGCTTGCTCTCCTGAGTAATGCTTAAATATATAAATAAATCTGATAAATGTTTTCCAAGTGTGAACATTGCAGTCTTGTGCTAATGCATGAGATGGAAAGTGAAATGGATTTTCATAACCCAAGCCAGCTCAAGCTGAGGAGAAGCAGTGGTGTGTAATTAAAAAATCTGAGGCTAATTTGTTTTTAAAGTCTCTAAAATGTTTTTAATTGGACTCTGGTTTTTAAATTACTTGAATAATGCTTGAAAGTGTTATTTGTACCTTCTGTGTCATCTGCATTTTTGTTTTGTCTCTGATTTGTTTTTTCCTTCTCCCAAGTCCTCACCAATGCTCTTTTAGAGCACTTATAGCAGCTTGGCTTTTTAGGGTTGGCCAGAGCTTTCCAGTTTAAAATAGCCATGAGAGCCTTTGTTGATTATAAGCAGGTTGAGGTAACACTCCTCACCTGTGCCCTCACAGACCTGTGGAAGGGCCCCTGTCTGTGCTCACAGTCAGAAAATGGCTCAGGTCACAGTTGGAGACCCTGAGATGGAGATTTTATTTGCCTTCAATAATCAGTTGACAAAGAGGCAGGAATTGAACGCCACTAGTAACTGCCCACCAGATAATGCTGCCCTTAATGACTGTATGTAACTTTCTCCAAGAGAATTTTCAACCTCATTTATTATCGTGTGTGACTTCATACAGCCACTTCTGCCTGCTTGCTGGGAGAACCTGACTCCATGTCCATGTCTGTTCTCAGAGCCCTGGTCCCCTTCCCTTGTCCTTTAAACCCAGACTCTTATTTCCTGTTGAATGATTTTCCCATAACTTCAGTGGCCAAAGGAGTTCGTAGGCAGTGCGTTCTTTCTGTGGACTGTTCCACCAAGCCTGGTAAAATTCAGTTGTCTTTGCAAAGTATAGAACAGTTATCTCCAAAGTAATTTGGTCCAAAGTGTTTAGTTTATTTTGCCTCAGTGTCTCAGCTAAAACTTCTGCATTTTTCCTTTGGGAAATTTAATGCTGTTTGCTTTTCCTCAGATGGACTTTCCCATTGGTAGGGAATGTATTTTGTTGGCTCTCACAGAACAGAAGACATGTAATGTGTTTCGAAAATGTAACTGCTGGGATTCATGCTGAGGCCGCTTGGAAGTTCACGTTTCAAGCATTTATCTCTCTCTGCAGGAGAATCTGTTGTGACAAGCAGACTCATAAAACAGGCTTTTTTCTCTGGCCATTTCCTTTTGCCTCCTGAAATGGAGGGTTTTGCCATTTCTGGATTTAAACAGTACTTTCTAGCTGTGAAACAAACAGGATAACAATAACCTTAGCAGTTCCACCCTGAACGATTTCAGAGCACTTCAGAAGCTCAATTGCTCAACTTGCAGCTGAAATGTAAGGGCTTCTGAACAGAAGTGCAATAGTTATTGAACAGCTTTTATTACACTGCCAGTCTTTCATCACGAGTAAGGAGTCAGTGCAGTAGGAGCTGTCAATAAAGGAGGTGAGCAGAAGCTGCCCAAGCTGAAGAAGATATGGATGGTGGACATTAGGTTTTTTCCTTTAGATGAAAAAAATTTTTTAAAGGAAAAAATGCTGTAGGCTTTAACTGTGTTCCTGGTTATTGTGGTGTGTTATAAGCATTATTCTTTACCATTTTAAAGTTTCCTTAAATAAAATTAAAAAAAATAAACATAAAGGCATTTCTCTTGTGTATTTCCGGAGTGAAACTTAATAAATAATCTGTGTATTATGGAATGGGTTCAGTGTTTGACTGCTTCTGAAAGTTTTAGCCCTTGTAGGATGTGGTATAAAGTCAGAGCAGTGATCCATTAGAAGATGCTGCAAATGCTGAGCAGCTTCTCTCTGGGGAGTTTGCTTTGCTTTACCTGTATAATACTGCCACCAGGATCTTCTGTACTCCTCGAGTGCTGAGATCTTTACCTGGCTGGGCAGAGCTTTCCCGTCCCTGCTCTCAGGGGTGGCAGATGTGTGTCCCCAGAGCCTGGCACCTGTTCCAGGGCGAGCAGGTGTCCCCTAGGGCTGCAGCTGGTTCAGGCATGGTGACACTGAGTGACACGAGTGCCTCTCTGTGCCACCAGGCAGGTCCAGACAAGAGCCTGGTTAGGGTGAGAGGCTCCTGTGCTCTGCAGGGGAGGCACAGAGAGTGGATGATGTTTTCCAAGGCTGGACCTGAGCCGGCCCCAGCGCTCCCTCCCGCCTGCACAGGCTCCTCTGCAGGCTCTGGGAGCAGCCCTCCATCCCTTGCACGTCCCTCCCCTGTGGGGGTAGATGGCTGGCTGTGGGGGCAGGTGGGGACGTTTCTGTTAAAGAGATTAATCTGCAGTTTGGTCAGGTCTGCTGGTAGCTGCCAGTGGGTGTGTGTGGAGGCTTGTGCTCAAAAAGCTCCATTGTCAAGTGCCTCCCGAGAACAGAGACAAAGCAGCAGAATTCCCTATGAAGAGCTGTGCAATATTGCAAGGGAACTAAGGAAACAAGCAAAAAAAAGCTTGTGTTCCATTTGATCAGAAATACTTGCTTTAGCTCCTTGCCTGGAGCATCCATGAATTACGTGGCAGTGAGGGATGACGTGGGATTGAAGAACATTGCATTCCAGCTTTTGAATCTTCTCATATCCTGCCTATGCTTTAAAAATGTTTTCTGATAACATTCAGTCAGTCTCCAGAAAATGCAGGGAGTTTGCTTGGCATCTGGTGGCAGTGGGGAACACACAGAGAGCCTGCTCTGTGTCCTTAGCTCTGGAGTCTGGGATTTAAAGTCTCCTCAGACACACTGGATGGTGCTGCTCTAGAAAAGTAGCATTGATTATTGAATCTGAAACACTTTTCTTTCTCAGTTTTTATACACTTAAAATTTTAGTTGATGGGAATCTCAATAACATACTGAGCTGATTGGGGTGTGCCTGGGAAATGTGTGTAGCAATGAATTGGCTGCTGAGCACTTGAGCTTTTGGTCATTGAAACTACTCTTCTTCCTCCCCGTTGTTAGGATGTGAATTCCAGTGAATGTTCTCTGGGATGCTGAGACTGATTTCATGGTGTGCAGTCCTGAAGTCATGTCTGTGGCCTTGAGTTGTACGTGCACAGGCTGCTGTGCCCCTGCCAGCGTGGTGACTGCAGCACCAGGGCAGTGGCACTCAGCTGCTTTTTGCCAGTAGTAATCAGCCCTTTCCTTGGGTGAATGAAACTCTGCCAAAGGGATTGCTGAGCACACAGGATAATCCAGATGTGAGTGCCCATTCACGAGACCTCCTCACACCTCTGCTTCTCCCTTGATACCCTCCTACTCCTCCACCTCCAGCTGCCTCACTGTGAGGTCCTGAGTTCTAACAGCCATGTCAGAAAAGCCACAGGAAGAAACAAATTGCCTGGCTCAAAGTTTATATTGTCAGGCCTCAGGTGTGAGCAGCGAGCCAGGTTTTATAAAGTGCAAATGACTGTTTTGAAATCCTCAGCTATAAAACACATTCTACTTTGAAAGCCTCTTACATGTTTTCTTTTTCCCCTCCAGTGTTTTCTTTGCGACTCAGAGGGCTCCTGTTTGATAAGGAGCACAGATTCTGGAGGATCCATTCGATCCAGAACTTGGAGCGAGGCAAATGCCATGTGTTGAAAGGCTCGTGCAGCAAGTGCCAGAGCTGCAGCCTGCTGCCAGCCGGGCTGGGGGTGTAGGAGTGGGCACAGAGGCCCCAGGAGGATTTCTGGGGGAGGGGATGTTTAATTACAGCATCCAGAATCGGTCTCACAGATGGTCTTGCTGGAGGAGGAAGCCCTTCAAACCGGAGAAGGCACCTCCACAGGCAGCTGCAGAGCCCAGCTGTCAATGGAGCACTGCACCTGCAGCTCTCCTGGTCCAGCACCAAGGGGAAAAGCCCAAAACCTTGGGACCTGACCGTGCCATGAAGTGGTACCCAGTCAGCTCTAAATGTTGGAAGAAGAGTGTGTCTGGTTGAGTCTTCTGCCATGGTAGCACTTACTTTCATATATTGAGAGTGAATTGGCATGTGTTTAGTCAGAGTGTCATAACCCTGTAATTGTAGCTCACAAATGAGAGAAGTCAAAAATTATGGTTAATTTGTACACAGAAGAGAGCGAGCTCTCCACGGCCAGGAGGAAATGAGTGTCTGATAAATGAGTTGGTGATGAGCTGGAAACCAGTGAGGTTTCATGTGGTGTCAGGATGAGGAAGCCATTGGGGAGAAATCACTGGCAGATGAATGGAGGGTGACTACAGCCTCTTGCCAAGAGCCTCAGTGTAAGAATTGTCTGTTTCTTCTTTAATTTTTGAAAGTCAGTAATTTGCAATGATTTCCCTCTGGAGCTTGACACATCTTGAACCCTGAAACTGGAAAGGAATTTTGTTTTAAATCATTAAAAAGTGTGATAAGTGTAATTTTATTTGCTACAATTGCTAAATCGTGTCTTGAAGTGAAAACTGAAGGCATTGCCTTCTCTGTTGGTACTGTAATAATTTTGTATACTGTCTGGTGCAGCAGAGCTTCAAAGGCATAATTTGTAATTGCTGTGGCATGTGCCCTGTTTCCCAGGTAGGGAGAAGGTGGCCCTAAACCTCTCTGGGAATGTGTGCCTGTGTCGCTCAGGGATGCTTTTGCTTGAAAAAGAGCAGAATGGCACAAGTGGAAATGGGACATAGCTACACAATCTGGTTTCATGAGCAGAAGAGACTGTGAAGGCCAAGGATGAATCATATAAAAAGTTTTTCACAGCTCTTCAAAAGTTATGCTGGAGGAGTTCTCTGGAGGGTACTGTGGGCACACTGAAATCTGCCTTCTATGGGGGCACACCCCTAACAGACCTGTCCTTGTTCTGCCAGAGGTTTCCTCATGCTATTATAAGCCCCTTAGGTTGGTTTGTGCTTCCCTCCTTAGATCCATTCTTCCCTGCAAAATGTGATGTGAGGGAGTTGTTTGTCTGTTGGTGAGGGGGAAGGGGCAAGCAGTGGTTGAAACTGAAACTCCCAAATGCTGTGCTGATTTTGTTGGGATCATGCAATCGTTTCTCTCTATTCATTTTAGGTAAAGCAGATCATGGAAGAAGCTGTCACCCGGAAATTTGTACATGAAGACAGCAGTCACATCATCGCCTTATGTGGTAAATGTCACGCGAAGAGCTAATGCTACCTAACCTTGCTTTTCCTCTAGACATTTATTTTCTCTGCTGTCAGAGGTAAATGCAGGGATTTAGATACTAGAAATCATGGTGTTCAGGCCCATTTCACCTCTGTATTTGCTACATGTGTGTTTACATTACAAATTGTAAAGTAACTCTTACTAAAATGTCATTATCCAAGTACCCAGCCAAGATGACTGGTGGCCTTGCTGGAGGCTGGCTGTGTGTTCCAGGAAGCTCCCAGTGTGGTCTGCCTGCTCTCTGTTCCTGGAATCCTGTCCTGGAATCCTGTCCTGGAATCCTGTCCTGGAAGCTGTGCTGTCTTGTTGGTGTTACAGGTGGTAGGGTGGCAGCTGTTTCTGTTAGTTGCTTGGCTAAAATTAGGAATACTTTTAGGAATACAAAATTAGGAAGTCTTCATACTTCTTTCCTACTGTGATTCCAGTTGGTTTTGTGTTCTAAATTCTTCATGGTCTGAAGAACTAATAACTCTGCACTGAGCTGCCTCATCATGGCCCAGCAATCCTACCTGTCCGAAAGCAGGACTCCAGCCTGCTGCTGCTTTGAATGGAGGCCTTGATTAACTCTAAACCAGAAGAAGGTGAAGCTGAATGTTCTGTTTTTACCTTGGCTGATTGAATGGAGAAATCCCTTCCAGCAGATTTGGCTAACAGCTCCTGGCTGGTGCTCTCCTGTGTGTACAGTTCTCTTCCCTCCCCCACTCCAGTTTCGTGTGACTCTTCAAGAGGTTTTTCCCTTCTATTTAAAATTAGATTGGTTCAGTACATGAGTCATTTTTGGTGAATCTTCATTATAAATATAGAATTCTTGTGAATCATTTTACTCTCCTGCTAGGCTGAGTTTAGCAAGAGCCTCTTAAATACCTGATGGCTGCTTTCAGGGTCTCTCTGCATCAGTAGCTGAACAGGTTGTAGCTGCCCTAGGTCCTAGATGGCTGAAGGTGCCAATTAAATGTCATGTGCCCCTTGTCCTGGGAGATGCTGCAGCTCTGTGCCACCCTCGCTGCCCTGGAGGAATGGTGCCTCTGTGCAGGTCAGCTGTGCTCATCCATCCAGCAGGAGGGATTTGTAACCACGAGGACTCTGCTCCAGTCTGTGCTCCCTGCCTGGGTGCTCTGGGAGAAGGAGGGCAGTGCCAATGTTTTCATCCTTGTGGAGAAGCAGTGAGTGCAGGAGATTCTATATTTGTTCCCAACCCAGTGTATAACCAACGTAGGTTACATCCAAGGCTCTGCCATCCCCTCTGCTTTCCAGGAGATGTGTGCCATTGTGGGACAAAGTTCTGAATTCCTTTGGGCTGGGTTTGCTCTGGAGCAAACCTGGGGCCGTGTGGCCAGGCAGGGCACAGTGCAGTGCTGCGGGTGTTTGGAGCAGCTGCTGCTGGGAGCTGGCGATCGCAGCCGGGCTCTGGGAGACGTTTCCTTGGGAACGGCAGCTGCACTGACGTGGGGCTGGTGGAGCTCTGCGCCAGGGCCAGGGCAGCTCCTCCTGCCCACAGCTGCTCCTGCCCGGCCTGCAGCTCCTGCTAGGGCCAGGGCAGCTCCTCTCTGCTGCTGCGCCAGGGCCAGGGCAGCTCCTCCTGCCTGCTGCTGCTCCTGCCCCCAGCTCCTCCTGCCCAGCCTGCCCTGATGCTCCTCTCTCTGCCCCCCGCTCCTCCTGCCCAGCCTGCCCTGATCTCCTCTCTCTGCCCCCAGCTCCTCCTGCCCAGCCTGCCCTGCAGCTGCCCTGCCCAGTCCTTGCCCGCTTCTGCAGTTCTGAGGGAAGGGGAAGGCAAAGCACGCATCTCTGTTTCTGCACTCACCTCAAGTGTATTTACAGGGTTGCCAGTGCAGCACATTACGCCTACAGTGTTTGTCCAAAAGCTGCCTGCAGTTTGCTGAGCCTTTTCTGTGTGGCTGCCCACCTTTAGTCTGACAGTAACACGCTGCTTGAAGCAATTAAAAAACTTGTTTAAGTCCGCTTCATACTGCAAACAGGGTTACCTAGATGATCTCTCCATTTCCAGTATCTACTTGGAAGTGAGTCTTAGTAGTTTGTTCTCTTAGAATAATACTTTGAGTATATTAAATTAAATAATCCTGAATTCCCCATGCTATAAACTAATCACCATAGAATTCAGGTGGGTTATGGAGAGTTGGAGATTGTGTGTCACAATCAAAATATATGTTGTTTAAATAAATCCAGCGTGCCAGCTTGGCAGAGGGAATATACTTACTGTGGTTTTGGGAAAGGTTAGTAGTAAACGTGAGTAAAAATAGTAACTTGGGCACTATTAAATATGCAGAATTTGGCTTTTCAATGAGATTTCAGTTCAAATTAAGGAAGAGATGAACTGCACAAAAAGCTTTTTTTGGCCTGAATAATAAACCTGCTACCAGTAATTAAACCCATTAATTAAAATGTGCAGAATCCCTTTGTGGCTGAACTGAAAAGGCCAGTTCTGATTTGAGCTGCAGAATGGTATTTAATGTTGTGCTTGGAGCTTCTTGTAAACCTTGCTTGAGGATGGCATTGCACGTGTCCCTTGGGATGTGAGGGAGGGGAGGGAGCTGGGGGATTCCAGTGCTGTTCCTGGGGGATGCACCAGGGCTGTGCAGCTGTGGGTGGGTTTGTAGCAGGTCCTTTCCTGTCCTGAATCTGAACTCAAATCCTGTAAGACACTGAGGCTCTTCTATCAAAGAAAACAAACAAACAAACAAAAAATTCCCCATCTTCTTTTTGTTTTCTCGATGCTTTGTATCTTTTTTGGTATACTTTGGATACTTGGCATGTGCTGTTTCTTCCCATCTTCAATTACTAATTGGTTACAGTTCTTCACTTCAAAGACAATTGAAGGTATTTGGTTTTCCTTTCCTTCAGTGTCATTGAATAATCTTTGCCTTCCAAATCTGTTCTAAACCTGTGTCTAGACCAGACTTACAGACCAGAAATGCTTTTCCCCTTTTGAACCCAAGGAGAAAATTTGCCCTTTCTGGGTGTTACATTACTACTCTGTCCCGATAGATTTGTTGAGGATCTTTGCTGCAGAGCCTGCAATTCCAGGTGCAGAGAAGAGGAGCAGAGAGCCTCTCCTAGTGGAGCTGAGGAAGCTGGGCTGGCTCAGCCCTAGGGGACGAACCAGTCCCGTTGATTTAGCTGCATTAACCTCAGCTTTTTCTTTTTCCATCCCCATTATGCATATTGCTTTTCTTCTCTTATTAACTGATGAAAACGACTGGGTTTTTTTCTGGGTAATGCTGTGTTTAAATAACACAGATCTTAAAAAAAAGAACAAAACCACATCACGATCTGTCCAGTCATGCACTGGGAAAGGTGACAGGGCTTGACTGCAGAGCTGGATCTGGATATTAACTGAAGGTGTTTGTATGGGGTCTGTGACTGTGTTTAGTCATATGTGCAGCCCTTCAAACAAAAGAAGGATGTGGTGCCTGCCCGGGGGAGCTTGGGAGATAATGAATTCCCATTAGTAAGCAGTCCTTGGTGCTTTCTCTGTGTGAATAATACATCAGAGAGGTGGCCTGAGGCCTTTGAGCAGACATCTGCCACCCAGAGAGAGGGGACACTTGCCTGAGCACAGCCAAGTGCTGGCTTGCCCTGCTGCCAGTCCAGTCTTGTCTGAAAGCTGAGCAGCCTGTGAACCCTTTGGTGGCTGAGGAGGTCCATGCACAAACAGATCCATGCCCTGGCCATGCAGTGCTGTGAGTGCCCCAGGCCAGCTCTGCAGGGCCCATCCTTTCTGTGTGGGTGACCTCCAGGTGTAGAAGCACCATGTGCCAGGTGGTAGGGGAGTGCTATCGTGCTGCCTCTTCTCATGCAGGTTCTCCTGGGTGCTCCTGTAAGTTGTACAGCAGCTCTTTCAGCTTCCCTGTGTTTCCTTCACTCAGAGACTCAAACACAGCTTTGACTTGTGCCAGGCTGTGCCTGACTCCATGGCTGCTTTTGTGAAGCACTCCTGAGCTGGCGTACGTGCCTTATGCTGGTGCTTCTGCTGTCCTGCAGTGTCTGTGTACATCAGGACTGCGTGAGCATATATTGTTCTCAGAGCAAGGAGAGCTCTCACCCACAAGTGCTCCTGAGATGTCTGTGCTTCAGGCTGTAATTCCACACTCAAGATCTGATGTGTGGGCCTGTATCCATCCTTGCAGCTTCCTTTCACAGAGCCTTGGGGCATCTACACTTGGATAATCATCAGTGTAAGATGCTTCCTTCTTCAAAAATAAGTAGAGGGAATTGTTATTTGAAATAGTTCTGTGTCACTGAGTATCTGTTCACAGCAAAAGGACTGGTGTGTTCTGAGAATCAGAGTGGCTCTTGGGTCCTCAGCACAGTTCAGAGCCAGGATTGTCATTAATGAATGTGCAAAACACTAAGATTGGACTTTGTATGGAGCAGTTCAACAGTTACTTGCAGCAGATGAGCACTCCGTTCATCCTGGAGGTAGGAGAGCGCTTGTGTGGCTGCATTTTCTGGAGCCACATAGTTGAGATCTGATAAGGTGTCAACTTTTAGGGCCTTGCACGTCTGTAGGAGCACAATCAAAGAGCTTCAGCTGAGGTCATGGATCAGTCTCCATCCACACTGGCAGTGGAAAACCAGGAGTGCTTGGAACATGAATGTGGCTGGTGACTCCTGGAGAGCAGATACCCAGGCTCATTTGGGATGGTTGGAGTCTGAGCTGCAGCAGTGCCCAGCAGTGCTGGTTTAGTCTCACTGCTAATGACTCAGGGTTAATTCCTTCCTCAGGATGACTTGTTATCCCATTTCGCACAAAGTTAATTGTGTTTGAAAGATAACACAATTTTGTTCCCATCATTTTCAGCTGGAGTGACAGCATCCCAATTCTTCTGAAAACCAGCCCCATTAGGAAGAGATGTCTTATGCTTTGGGATTTTTAGCTGATTGCCTTGAGGTTTCTAAATAGCACCATATTCAGATTTGACAGAAAACAAAGAATTCAGTTTTCTCTCTTTTTTCCTTAGCTCACAGAAATGCAATTTCTGTAGAAACAGATGTAAATAACCACTGCCCAACCTGACAGTTTATCATCTTAATTCTTTTGGCTTTCTACCCTTGACATTGATATTTTAAAAAATGAAGATTATCTGCTGTGGAAATGCAGATCACTCACAAACAAAACACAAATCTCTCTGTATTACTGCTCCTATTTGGGAAACAAACATTTTCAATGATGAATAATGCTTAAAAAATGGTTTACAGAGATTCTACCTCACTTGATAAACACATTAGCCCAGAGAGTGTACCAGAGATGATCATAATTGGGGGGAAGCAAATATTTTTTCATGCGCATTTAGAAGGTTTTTGATAGTGCTCCAAAGATGATGCTTGAATTAATGAGTGGTGTGCTGTGGTGGGGAGGAAAAAAACAGAGTGCATATTAACTCTGATGTGAAATGAAACAGCTTTTTGAACTGGATGTGTTTTTAGCTTGAGAAGTGAAATAAAATCTCTTGTGCTTTTTAGAGAACTCTGCTAAACATTTTGCTTTGATCCTGGGTCATCAAATTGGATAATTTTCAATATTTAGAGAAACTTCAGCAATTTTGATTTGGCCTTAACAGTGTTTAATGAAAACACTTCTGTTTTCTGAAGGTGGCTGAGATCCTTGAAGCTTAATGATCACAATTTTAAAGAGGAGCGGTCACCAAATTTCAGCCCCAAAGTTTCCCAGCCACTTTAGAACTGGGAATTGTCCATTTAGATACTTTTGCTAAAAATTATTTTCTAGGGAGTTATTGAACATAGGATGTTCTGTGGCACAGCCCAACAGAAGCGGGTTGAGTACAGGGGCACAGGAGCAGGTTTGGATGTTCCTCTGCAGCCCTTTGTACTCAGGTACCAGCATCTCCCAGTGACACAGCAGGCTGGAGCTGGGCAGGAAAACTGCTTTCAAACTGGGCAGATCTGTGATTAGGATAAAGCAACTGCAGCTGGAGATCATGAGCATCTGATGGCTTCTTTATCATCCTCCTCTTTTCACTTGTTTTTAATTTCTTCAGCCCATGAATTCAATTCCCTGTGCACAGTTTTCATGAAAACAAGGTATGTAGCTGCAGTATTTCTTCCTGTCTAAGGAAAATCTCATCTGCTAAGTACACCCCATAAATAATCCTTCCACAGGCCTTCTTTTCTCTGCTCACCACCCTTCCAGCCCAAGAACTTTCATTTCACAGTCCATTAAGTCATGTCAGAATTTTCATAGAGCCAAAAAAGGACAAAACCAAACCTGTTCACCTGACCCTGGAAGAAGTAGCTGTGAAGTCATAAAAAAGTGACATTTCCTGAAGCCTGGTGGGCACTGTGATTATTTGAACTGTAAATCAATAATATATCTACACTAAATTAAATTCAGCAGTGAATACTGCAGAGAATGTTCCTCAAAACTGTCTGGAGTTAATGAATTTTTAGATGGCTGCTGTCAGCTGAACCATACAAGAGAATTACCTGAGCTGCATTGATTTATTCCCAGTGCAGAGCTGCTCTTCCGCTGTGTGTGATGAGTTGCTGCCTTTTTATCTGGTGGGTTTTTGTATGTGTTTGTGTAGGTACAGTGACAGTAGGCAGGCTGGGGATCACGCTGGGCTGTGCAGTAGTTACTCACCTGTGTGCACACATACCTGTAGCCAAAAGCATGTGTACATTTATACAGACCACCTGTGTGTCCACAAAACCACCCAGTGATGCCTTTCTGATGTTAGCAGTTTCTCCAGGAACAGCTGAATCATCTATTTTTAGGTCTTCTTAGAGTGTCAGATTCCAAAAAGGGAGAAATGGTTCATTTTCCCAGAAATGGGTAAATAACCCCATTTCCCTGTCCCAAAGGTTCTTGTGCTACAACCCCTGAAATAGTTGGTGTTGTCTCTTTAGGCAGCAGTGTGAGCTGTGCAGTTTGTAACTCTGGGGATCACCTGGTTTTGGTTTATCAAAAAGCACCACAGCCAAGGTCCTCTCATGTCTTTGGGAAGGTTCTGCAGCTTGAGGTGCCTCCTTTGCCAGTTTGTTCAGGATGTGTGAGGTTTCCTCTCTGACTAAGCCTGGCCGTGGGCGATGCTGGCAAGGTGCAGTGAGATCACTGCCTGCCTTGGACACAGAGCCAAAGGGAAGCCCTGGGGGCTTTGCCAGGAGCTGCTCCCTCCCTGCAGTGCTGTGCCATTCTCCTGCTGGGTGGGAGGGATCCCTTGCTGCTGTCCTGTGCCGCCAGGGTGGCATCCACACGGTCCCCTGGGCTGGAATGGCATGGCATCTGTGTCACAAGATGTGCTGCCCTGCTTGCATGTTTTGTAGTCTAACTGGATAAAAGCCACGGTGTATTTGCAAGCACATTCAGATCAAGTCAGATGTGAATGTATTCCAGCTGTTCTGGAATAATTCTTGTAGAAAGGAGCCTGGAGAGATGAGTGCTGCCAGCCAGTGCTGCTAGTCTCACTCTGGGGTTGAAGTGTAGGAGAATGAAGTGGCCTGAGGGTCACACAGGCTGGGCTGTAACCTGCCCCCCAATCCAAGGGCTCCTTACGCATAGAACTGGACATGTGTTAATCTCTTGTCCTGTGGAAAATACGTTTGGAGGCAATCCTGCAGCAAATTCCAGTGTCTCGCCCCTTGCAGATGACCCCCGTGTGTGCGTTATAGGCAGCTGGGGACTGATCTTACCCAAGTTCTTGTGATGAGAAATGTCACAATGGAATAATTAAATATTGGGGCTCTAGGGACAGTCACTGGGGAAATTGCCCTCAGTGGCAGCTGCAGCATTTATTAATAATTAAAGCTGTGCCTGCTGTGCTTTTCACTAAATTTGTTTCATTAATATTTTATTGTTTTAAAGAAATAAAAAAAAGCAGTGAAGGTGGGAAGAGAGTCTGTTTCCTAAGCAACAGCAATGCACTTCTTTGCAGTTATTTTTAAAGGCAGGTTGCTTCATCTAAGATTTGGAATCAAATTGCTGCATTGCTCCAGGCATCTGGAAAGCTGCTTTTCTTTTTTCTTTATTTCTAATGGAAAGACAGAGCACAACAGTTGCTGGGTTAAGAGCTGCTGTGATGGTTGCTAGATAGGAGCTAGACCGTGCTGTGCAGAACTTGTCCATGGTGTCATCACTGCTGTCCCCCGCAGCGCCGCGGGCATTCCTGCATGGATGCTCCTTCCCCTGGCAGGGGAGCCAGCCTGGTTCCACTCAGAGATGGCACCATGGGCATTCCTGCACGGATGCTCCTTCCCCTGGCAGGGGAGCCAGCCTGGTTCCACTCAGAGATGGCATCAGTGCCTGGCTCCTGCTCCTGTCAGACCATGGGCTCTGCCTCTGCCACCCACGGATGTCCTTTGAGCTCAGGGGATGTTTCTGATGGCTCAGAGGGGTCACTCAGGGACGTGTCCTGCTCCTCCTCCCAGGGACCAGTGCCGTGCACACGCTGTTGTGCCTGGGGGTGGAGGGCTTCTGAGGCAGGTGTTGTGGCTGGAAGTGCCCCCAGCATGGGAAGCAGCACCAGAGCTGCTGCTCACTGTCTGTCTGAGCCATCGCTTCTGTCCTGAGGCACTGCCCCATTGTGCTGTGCCCTGGGCTGGGGCTCCTCAGGGTTCAGCAGGAGGTGTTTCTGTGTGACCCCAGCTGGCCTGGGACTCGGGTCAGCTTTCAGGGCCCAAACAGTGAGGACAGGTCTATTTCAGATGCAGGCTTTCAGGTGTTACGGGATTTGGAGCCTTCAAGTACAATAAGGAGAGGAGTCTTCAGGAAATGCTCAGCACCTGACAGTGTTGGGCATAAAGTACAACAGAATGCTGCCTTGTGTCAAGAAGAGCCGCTGTGTCAGAGCAGATGGAGTGCCATTTTTACTGTAACCAGTATTTAAGGTGGGGAGCTGTGTGTCCCCATGGGCTGCCTGCTGCCACCCAGCACAGGAGAGCCCTGCACAGTGCTGCACCCAGAGCCCTGTGAAGGCTGCCCTGCCCTGGGCACACACCTGGCACACAGAGCTGGGGCTTTCCCCTTGCCTGTGAATGAGCTGGTCTGTTCTTCATCCCTTTGTATGACTCTGGGAGTCATCTGCAGTCTCACTTCAGAAGCTGATAGACAGGGAAGGCTTACTTTTTGTTTAGATTTGTGGTGGTTGTTTTAATTTGTATTTCTCATTTCCTTGCCCTGCAGCAGGTTACAGAGAGCTGGATAGATTTCTGCTGCACTATTGCATAGTGCAGTGCAGTGTTTCACTGGTGGCCATCAGGGAATGTTAGTGTGGTTCTGTGTGGCACATGTAAAGTGGGGTGAAAACACTCAGAGACTCCAGTTTATTATATACTGCCATTATCTGTACTTTACAAGGTGCTTGTAGTAGCAGATTATACACATGCTGATGCCATCTGTCTGATTCTGAGTTCGTGTCTGTCTGTCTGTCTGTCCCACCGCTCTGCTCTTGACCCACCCGTGCGCAGGGGCAGTGAGCAGGCTGTGCTGGCTGAGGAGCAGGCAGAAGGCAGCTGACCATAACGCTGTGTCCCCTCCACAGGTGTGGTGGAGGCGTGCCTGCTGCACATGCTGAAGCGCAGGGCCGCCGGCTTCCTGCGCACCGACAAGGTGGCCGCGCTCTTCACCAAGGTGGGCAAGACCTGTGCCATAGCTGGGGACGTGTGCAAGAAGGTGCAGGAGCTGCAGCAGCAGGTAGAGAGCAGGTGAGGCTGGGCTCTGTTTATCAGCCAGGTGGATGCAGGGTGTGTGTGCAGGGTGCTGACACAGACTGCCCCGTGAGGGCACAGGGGCTTGGCTCGGGTGACGCAGCTTTGTCTTGTTAGCACCTCTAGGTGTTGGTGTTTGATCAAGCTGGCAGTGAGCAAAGGGACAGACACGGGGAACTGAGGCTTTGGTGTTTCATTTTGCCTCTCAGTACAGCAGAGGAGCACATTCAGCCCACACACAGCCACAGAAGTGACTAATTACTGGTGATTGCAGACAGGGCTCACAGTCTGGGGATGGTGGACCAGCTTGGACTGTTGGTGGGAAGGGAGGGGGTGGAAGGAGGAACTCAAGAACAGACATACTGGAAAAGCTGTTTTGGCATGCTCCTGCCAAACCAGGAGCAAATTTCTAGGTATCATAGCAGAAACAGTTAAATTAATGGATACAAAGAGTGATGGGAAGGAGGATGGTGTAGGAAAGCTGTTCAGTACAGCTGGACTTCAGCACAACAGAATCCTGGAGTCAAGGACTTGAGGTTACTGAAAGTCTTAGACTTCTTGCTGGTGGTGAGTACCAAAGTTAAAATTTTCCATGTGGTTCTGTAGATGAAATCACAGTGCATGAGTGTCTTGTCCTATAAGCTCAGGACAAGAGCATTTTTAATTCTGTTTGTAGGCACTGCTGAGCCCTGAGAGCTCCTTTTACACTGTAGGAACTTTTAGCTTCTGATCAATTTGCTGTAAAGAAGGGCTTTGTGAGAGAGCTTGTCTTTCATTACTGACAATTATTTAAATTGGCACTTATATTTCTGTGTAATTTTCTGACATTTATCTTTATTAGACTTATAATTATCAGACTTTGTTATGTAGTTTTTGACAGATATGTACCTATTTTTGATATATTTTTAATTGGGCCTACTGATACAGACAGGGATTTTATTAAGTTTAGTTTTTTAAATGTTGGGAAGAAGGATGCTTTCTACTGAAAATTGACCAGCCTCTCTCCTGGTTAAGAGCCCACACAAACAGCCTTCTAACCACAAGAGAACTTTGGCTGTACCCACTAACAGAGAGGAGCAAATGAACTTAAATTATGTGGTTTCTCTTGGACAAATTTTGTGTGTTTTTCAGCTATTAACAGCCACAAAATTTAAGTGCTGTGGAAAATACACACAGAAAAGATACTATTGGGAAATGCTGCCGGGGGTGGACTCGCTCTGCTGGATGTATGAAATGAGACAGGAGGGCTGTAATAGCCTAACTGCTCCTGAGGCTGTGGCTTAAGAAAACCCCTGTTTGGGATGCAGCTAAACACCCAAATTGTTCTGATGTCAGTGGTGTCTTCCTTGCCTGTAGGGGTGCTGCCATGGCCTGCTGTAGGACTTGGGACCCTGTCAGTGCAGAGGGAATTACAGATCTCACCCAAACAGCCCCAAACAAATGTATTAACTCTGTGTAACTGAACAGTTTCCCGAAAGAGAACCCAAGTGCTGGCAAAGAACCTGAAGATGTCAGGGTTTCTTTCCTCATTGAGGCAAAATGGAATCCTCTTCTATTTTAAGGGAGAGGTTTTTGGAAAAGACATCGAGGGGGTTCCTGTTCCCTTCAGCCCAGGGCAGTGTGTGCAGAGCCAAGGCACGTGCCCCTGTGCTTTGCAGCACCTTTCTCCTGCAGCTGCACTGTGTTACCTGCTGCAGGAGGATGGGTTTCACTGGGTGATGGAGCTGTGCAAATTCTGACTACTTTTATTTTATCACCTTTTGCAGGAAAAATCAGCCAAACGGGCAGGAACCCCTCAAAAGGCAGGGATCAACCACAAGCAAAACGCCTGTCCTGACACCTCAGGCCATCAAGCACATCTGGGTTCGGACAGCCTTGATTGAGAAGGTGCTGGACAAGATTGTGCAGTACATTGTTGATAACTGCAGGTAAGGAAAGCAGCAGAAGCACAGGGATTTGTTGGATTGATGGATTTAGGTGTCTGCAGCAAGGGGTTTCATCAAAAGTCTTTGGCAAACCCCTGTGATGCAGACTTCTGGTAAGATGAAACCAGTTATATAGGCATTTAGAAAAAAATGTACTTTGGTTTTTCATCACTGACAGTGTTTCAGGCTTACAAAAAAGCATTAACAGGCATTCAGCTTTCCAGAAATCAGCTACAAATGTAACTTCAAGTATATTAGGTGCCCATATTGTAATGGGTGTGATACAGAAGACTTAATGGGGCACACTGAGGACAGTCTCCCATGAAAAGAGAAAGGAAGGGACCCTAAAGCTTGGTGTGGTTCCAGAAAGGAAGTTTGCTTGCAGGGTGCTCTTGTCATTCTGCACTGGCAACACATTCTTGTTCATCCAAAGCCAATGGGTCTGAACAAGGATGAGAGCTAAGGGCAAAGCAGCTTATTTTCACAGTATTTTCCAAGTTTGTGTTACTGTTTTCCTTGTCATCAGCTTTGCTTTCATGATGTATCTTGCCACTAAAAGCAAGAGAATGGAAGAAAGGTCTTTGTGCTGTTCAAGCAAACTGTTGCTCTGGGATATGTAATGCCAGCTTGGATTTCATGAGCTGTGTGCAGAGGAGACAGAAGGAGGGTTGGCCATGTCCCAGAGACACAGTTAATGAAAGCATTTTAGTCCACTGCCTCAGTGTCTGCAGATACATGGGTAGAAGGGGTTTTAATTTCTTTTCCACATAATCCACAGGAGACACATCAGGGGAGTTTGCTCTCAGTTGTTCCATCACCTCACTGCCTTCCCCATCCGTTCAGATGAGTTAGGATCAGGTCCTTCATTGCAGGTGTGTGATTTTGAGAACCTGACTTGGTGACTAAAACAAACCTTTTCATAAGGCTTGTTACCATGCATTTTTGTGTCATTACTGTCAAATGCTCCATGTTCACATCCTTCAGCTGTTCTGTCCTGGAGGAGGAGCAGGTGCTTTAGAGTTTGAGCCCCATCTAGTGAACAGACCACAGAGGACAGTGGCATTCCAGAACTGTGGGTGTTTTTTAGCTGTGTGGTTTTGTAAAGCAGCTTTGCCTGCTGCAATGGCAAGACTTTGGGGTCACTGCAAGAGCAATGTAGTAGTTCATAGTTCTTCACAGTGTTTCAAGATGATTCCTCACAGATGGAAGACATGTTTAAGAATGTGTGGATTGTTTTGTCTCTGTGGAAAATGGACAAAATTGCTTGCAGAGAACTATTGTTTGTTCCCATATTGCAATTCTGCCCAAAGCCCCAAATCAAATATACTGGGTAAACACACTGAGCACAAGGCAAGCTCCTGCCTCTCCGAGCTCAGCTGGAAAATAGATGAGACAGAATGAGCATGTCAAGAGGCCCATTGTGTTAGACCTGTAGCTACACCCAAGCTTTGAAATGGCTCATACCGAGTACTGTTTTTAACTGAGGTCTCATCTTTTATTCGTAGTAAATACTATGAAAAGGAAGCTTTACTGGCAGATCCTGTTTGTGGCCCAATACTGGCTTCTCTGCTAGGTGAGTTCTTGCAAAGTTACTTTTTATGCTGAAGAAATAAATTGTTTCTTAAAGCATTTTGCATTATAACAGTGTTACAAGAGGGGAATTTTGTATCTTGTATGTAGTTAACTGTTTATAATAGAGCAACAGTGAAGATGTTTTGTTGCTTACAAGACCAGAAGAGACTGATCATCTGGTGGGATTAGAGAGCAGAATGGGAATGGATTTTTACTGATTGCTTGCTGGCAGTTTGTAACTGCTAATGCTGCTGTGGCAGGGCACTGTGTCCTACAAGAATACTCTTACACAGCCCTGGATAATAGGAGTGATACATTATTATATTGTCTGTATTGTGGGCTGATCCTGTGGGATCCGTGATCATTATTATTCACTTGGCTTGAGAAGGAAATCTCACCTTCCGTGCTCAGCCAGCAGGGTAGCAGTGAGTGTGTCTCTGAACAGACTCAGAAGGTTCCTCCCTTGGTCTCTTTTCCTAGTTGGACCGTGTGCTCTGGAGTACACCAAGCTGAAGACAGCTGACCACTACTGGACCGACCCTTCGGCCGACGAGCTGGTGCAGCGGCACCGCATCCACGGCGCGCACGGCCGCCAGGACTCGCCCTCCAAGCGCCCGGCCCTGGGAGTAGGTATTTACTCTGTGCCTGTCCCTGAGCTGGGGCACGGGCTGGGAATAAAAACAGCCCCATGAGGGAGGGACCTGAACCTGGAACAGGCTTTCTTCTGTAACAGAGCTTTATCACAGATTAGAACTCCATTTGGGCCACGATGCCCTCTTTATCTGTACGTAGAAAAGTCTGAGACCCAGCACTAAATTCTGTGGCATTTGACAGTTGTGATCTGACCACGTAGTTCACAAGAAATTCTGAGGTGCCATGATCAGGGCTGAGTTTCTCTGCAAAGCCCTGGCTGCACAGGAGTTGCCCTGCTGTCTGTGCCCTGGCTGACCTGCCTGCTGTGTGTGCAGATCCGCAAGCGCCACTCCAGCGGCAGCACGTCGGAAGATCGCTTTGCTGCCTCGGCACGGGAGTACGTGGAGTCCCTGCACCAGAACTCCAGGACCCACCTTCTCTACGGCAAGAACAACGTCCTGGTGCAGCCGGTGAGTGCAGCAGCACTTGGGGCTGGCACTGGGGCAGGAGGGGTGGAGCTGGGGGTAGAGCTCCGACCTGGTGAGGGCTTGGTGCGTTCTGTTCTCAGCACAGAGCTGCCTTCTGCTTGGCTCTCCAGGGCTGCGGTAGATTTGACACGTCACAAATGCTTTCACTGCCTGGCCTCTGTCAGTGAGCAGTGGGCTGTAGGCAGGAACAAACATCCTGGACAGTATTTCATAAACCAGCTGACTGTGTTGTGGTTTTTCCCCTCTTGCTAGTAGCAATATTGTATACCAGTACTTTTGCTGTTAGAGTTTCCCTCCGCGCTTCCCAGATACTGCAGCTGTGGAGCTCGCATGGCACAGAAAGACTGGAGCATATATTTTATGCAGATATTTTGTGCACTTGAGTCACCTGGGTTGTCTGTTGCTTCTCTGAACAGAAAGATGACTTGGAGGCAATTCCTGGATATCTGTCCCTTCATCAATCAGCAGATAGTTTGACATTGAAATGGACACCAAACCAGTTGATGAATGGAACCCTTGGAGATTCAGAACTGGAGAAAAGGTACTCATTGCATTCAGGAAAGATGGGAAGAACTGTGTAACCTGCTGGGGAGCACCAGGAAAGAGGAAGGGGAGGGGAAGAGGGAAGCAGAGGTTGTACAAACCTAGTACCAGAATATCCAATGTGGAGAAAATAGCTTTCCTTTGCCCTTTACTTGACCAGTAATTTACTTTCATTGACCAAATTTAATAAGCAATTAATAACTTAGCAGAGTTCATTCTATCAGGTGCTTGGAACTGCAAGCATTCCTGAATATGGAAAAAACAATGTTCTCTGCATTTTCCTTCCTTTTTAGTGTATACTGGGACTACGCATTGATTGTGCCACTGAGCCAGATTGTCTGCATCCACTGCCACCAGCAACGTAAGCATAACCCTTAAGCATATATTCCTTAAAAATACATAAACAGGAGAGCTACTTGAATGACTGCTTTGCCTCCCTCAGTGTCAGGAACACCTCTGACTAGTTCTGGCCATGTGGGAATGAGTGTTAAAATCTCCAGTCCTAGCTGATAGAGGATGACAGCTGTATGAGGCTTTCATAGTTTGCTTGTATCTTGAGTTTCTTTAGGACTGAAGGGCTGATATCATCCTTAGATCACACTGTGCCTTACAAAGGTTTGTTTGTCTACTCAGAGATGATCCCAAATAAAATTTACTTAGAAAGTAAGAGCAGAAAACTGAGGCTCTGATGTAACAGTGTGGACTCCCCTTGTCCTCCTTGCAGCAGAAAGCAGATGGACATTGGTGCTGGTGAGCCAGGATGGGACCCAGAGGCCTCCACTGCACTTCCCCCAGGGAGGGCACCTGCTCGCCTTCCTGTCCTGCCTGGAGAACGGGCTCCTGCCCCGGGGCCAGCTGGAGCCCCCGCTCTGGTCCCAGCAGGGCAAGGTACTGCTGCTTCTGCTGAGCTCTTGGGTGAGGCTGCTGGTGGTATCTCTGCTCCACGGGGTCAGGCACTGGCTTCAAGCTGCTTTATGGTAAAGGCAGACACAACTCCATTTAGTCCAGCTGGCTTCTTTATACACATGGTCTTTAAAAATTGTTCACACCTTCATTACCCATTGAGCAATGAGCTGGAATCTGCCATTGCATCAAGGTACAAACACACACAATAGAAGTGAGATTCAGATGGACTGGACAGAGCTGCTGCCAGAGGCTTGGGGTGCCCAGCTCCTATAGATTACAAAAAAAGGCTGGTTTACAGCACACAGAAAAGTAGTATTAAGTACCCCTAAACCACCACCTGCATATGACTCCACTGTTTTCTCCCTCACCCCCTCCCAGAATTGAAAGTTTGGAGATTTAAGATGCCAAAGGACTGTAGTACTTAGTTTGTTGCACTCTGTTAGTCACTCATAGCTGAATGTATGGAATTATTATTTTCTCTAGGGCAAGGTGTTTCCAAAGCTTCGAAAACGGAACAGCAACAAATCAGTGGACCTGGAGGAGATGCCAGCTGAGGACACATCCACAGATTATGTCTTCAGAATTATTTATCCTGGACACAAGCACGATAACAGTAAGTGCCTCTGTTCTGCTTTGTTTGGAAAAAAAAACAAATGGAAAACCAAATCAGGCATCTGAGAAAATCTTGAAGTAATATCCTGGGAAGTACCTGCAGGTGACAAGCCACATTTTTGTAAGGGGGTAAAAAACCCAAACCTCTAATAAATTCCACTGAGAGATAATTGTGATCAACACGTACAACTTAGGTTTCCTTAATGCAGGGAGACTTGCTGTCTTAGTGGAAATGGAGATGAGGTGGGGAATCTTGTATTTACTCTGTGTTTTACAGAGCAAGTTTTCAAAATACTCCCCTGGGCTTGCAAACTGAGACTGAAACAAAAAAGATTGCTTGACTAGCCAAGAGCAGTTTTGCTCCTGAATATTTTTACTGGCCACAATGCTTGTTCATAATGTTGTTATTAGGAAAAAAACCCCTCAACCATAAACCCTTAAAAGTACCCCAAGAACTCCCTGGGCTAAGTTTTCCTGGCTTGGAAGCACAAAATTAACAATGGATAAAGGCCCTTCCAAGGAAACTAAATGAATTCCCAAGCACCAAACCACCTCATGTCATCAGTGAATACAAATTCCTTACACACAAGAAGGCATTTGCGCTAGTTCTCAAACAGCACATTCAGTTCTATTCCCCGGGCAAAGAAGCAAGAACTTCCTGGGAAGATCAGACCCTAAAGTTTACAGGGGATTTGGAGTTACTGCTCACACTGGGACCTAGTGCAGCTGAGAAAGCAGGAGTCTCCTCTGCAGCCTCCTGGGCCTGGGCCTCAGTGCTGGCTGGGCTTTGTCAGGGCTCCTGGGCTGGCACAGGTGAGTCTGGCACACACAGCAGAGCACCTGGTGCCTGTGCCCGGTGGAGGGAGGGCTGCAGAGCCCGGGGGCTCGTGGGGCAGGAGCTGCAGGTGCTGTGCCAGCAGGAACTCTGCCTGTCTGCAGAGCCACACGCAGCTGGGAGTGACCTTTGCTGTCCAGATGCATCTGGCACAGGTTTCAGAGAAGGGGCCACAGCACTGCTAGGGCACAGGAAAGGACAGAAGCTAGCTGGAGCCTAGAATTCCTGTGGAGCTTTGCTCAAAAGCATACTCAGCTGCTGCAGGCTGGCTCTGGGATCCTTGTCCCTTGCTGTGGTGTGCCACGTGTGCTCTCACAGCCTGTGCACACTCAAAGGCTGGCCTGAGTTTGGTGGAGCATGCTTTGTTCCTGTAAGAAACTCAGTTTTCACACCCATTTACAAGAGCTGTGCCCTCGAGCAGAGGGCAGGATTCAGGTCCGTTGTCTTTGCTGACCATGTCCTTTTGAGCTTTCCCACAGCACTGAGTTCTTTCTTCTTATGCTCCTCTTTCACTATTTTCTTTGAGCAGTAACTATTAACTACCACCACTTAGCTGCCAGCCGCTCTACCTCTGTTGACGATGATGAGGAGGAGGAAGATAAGCTACACGCAATGCTATCAATGATCTGCTCTCGGAACCTCACAGCTCCTAATAGGATGAAAGGTTTTTATCCTCCTCCCCCTGTGTCCCAGAGCTCTCTTGCAGCTCCTTCCACTGATGCATACAACAGTGTTGGCATTATTGCAGGGAAAGACATTGCACTCACCCCATGAGATGGGCAGAGAGGCTGGGAGTGGGCTCACAGCCTGTGGGGACTGGGAAGAGCATCTTCCCATCTTCCCTGTCCCTGGATGTGTGTGCTGCTGAGCAGCAAACCTCCTCTCCTCGGGGGCTTCCTGCCCCACCTCCATACAGGCTGGGTACTAGAGCAGGCTCTCAGGGGAGAAGGAGGGAGTGTGACAGCTTGTGATCTCACAGCTGAGGGAGCAGAGTAGGCTGTGTGGAGATGCAGTGCCTGTCTGGGGCCAGTGCTTTCATTCCACTTCCACCATAGGCTGGGTGGGCTTCAGAGGATCAGCTGTAAGCTCCACCACCCCTCCACAAATTTGTCATCTATTTCTTCATATTATTTAAGTTGGTATTCTCAAGATGTGTGTGCATTTGGCATCCAGTAGTTTAGCTCTGAATTCTGAGAAGTCCTTGCTTTCTCTTACAGCCTGGACTGGTGGGACTGACTGCAAGAGACAATAATTGCCCTGCATCTCTGTACAGTGCTGAAGTTCTGGGTTAGACAGGGTATGAACAGGTGTTCAAGGAGAGTCTCAATTCTTCCAGGCTGCCCACACACTTATCCCAAGGGAGCAGCTCCTGGAAATTGATAAAGCCCAGCCCAAGTTAATAAAGAGTTCTTGGAAGGCATGGATGGAAACAAGTTCCAAAAATAGTGTTGCCCTTGAAAAAAGACTCTGTTTTAGGAAGTTTTAGTGTGTCCTAACTGATTGTGCCTGAATATGGCCAAAATGGGAAGGAAGGCATTTAACTGCCACATACACATTAACCATAAGGAACACAACTTGGTTTTTAGTCAGTTTATAGGACATGTAAGTTATCCCACTAGAATGGCTGTCAGGTGTCTGCTTTTGGCTATTTAATCTTGAAGGGGATGGTACAGTTAGGGATGTTCCTGGGAATAGCCTGCCTGGGCTGCTGTCTCTCCAGCAGCCCCATCCCATAATGACAACACTGTTGTAGCAGGTTTGCCAGCCATCTGCTTTGACATTTTGCAACATGCTCGACTTTTGCATGTAGCTGAATTTACAGATAACACCACTACAATTAAATAAAAGATGCTGTTCACTCTAATTCTTCACTAATTCAGGTACCTTTCATCTGAATCTTTAGGTTCTGTGGGGTTCTTTCCTTGTTTCTCTAATAAACAGAATAAAAAATTAGAAATGAAAAACCCAATTTTCCTGTCTACAAAGGGGAGGCAAAAACTAATGATCTAAAAATGTTTATCCAGTGGTTTTTATTTGAACCCAATAAGAAGCTGCAATAAAGACTGGGTCATTCAGCTCCTTCCTGAAGAATTAAGGTGAAGAGCATTTTTGCATCACACTTTGTTTTGTGAAATGAAACACACATGACTGCTTCCGCATGAGCCTGTGCTTTTTCTGTTAACAAATGGGTTTACTCCACTCCTCCCTCACCTCTGCCCACTTTCTAATAGGCACTCCTAAAATGCTTTGTGCTACCTTGATTTAAAATGCATGAGATGGTTTGGAATTGCCCCTCCCCACCACTCAACAAATATCTGTTTTAAAAGCACGGCCCAGGGGACTGGATTTTGCTTGTAAATGTTAATTTAGTGGCATACTTTATGACATACATTATTGTATTTGCCTTAATTTTAATCATGGGTGAGCTGAAAGGCCAGTTATTTATTATAAACCAAAAACCCCACGAGTTCAAATGCCAGCTGGGAAGGCTGAAGAGCTGAAGCCAAGCTCTCTGAAGGGAGCTGCTGATTTTTTGAGTTGCCTTTCTGAAGCTGGTTAAAAAGGGAGATAGATTTGGTAGAGCAGGGGTAACTCAGGAAGCTGCACTGTACAGTTGGATCACATACTCCTGTAGAGAGAATCCTTTTATAAATAATGTGGACATCGGCAGGACTGGAACTGTCCTTCTGTGCTGTTTTAGGATCTGGTTCTGAGGGGGAAAGAAGCATCTTCTGAAAGTAACTGACTCTGTTTGCCTTAATTTCTTTCATGCTCCAGCTTTCACTCTGGCTGGACCAGCAGTTCTATGACCGATTCCAGGAAGTGCAAAATGAAATTCTGAGACCTGAATTAAATAGAAGATTGGGCTAGACTATCTCTTCTGGCCATAAATAACATTTCCATAATATTACACAAGAACCAGTTTAGTTGTTACTGCAGCACCCTTTTCTCTATTTACTTGAAACATGAACTGGGATGTGCATGGGCAAGAGAGGGGCAAATGGTGAAGGGGTTTGGCTTCCTGGGAAGGGACCCTGCATAGCATGCTGCAGGTCCAGAGCAGTGATTCTGAGGATGCTGGAACCAAGGCTCAGAGCCTGTTGAGGAGTGAAGCACGAACCATCAGGATGCACAGAAGGAGGAGGGGGAGAGAATGGAAGAGGCTGATGTCCTTCTGTCTTGTTTGGTTTTTCCACAGACACCAGTGAGATGATAGAGATGCAAGGCTTTGGGGCAAACCTGCTGTCGTGGCAGCTGGAGCACTGCAGCCAGGGCTCCTCCTGTATCTCCTGTTCCATGGGCAGCTCTCTCTACGACATTCCCAGCTGCTGCACCTGCATCCACGACAGGTGAGCAGGCTGTGCAGAGCTTACCTGGGCACTGTGTGCATGCCACGGGTAAAAGCAGGAAGGTGTGAGTGGTTGCAGCACTCAAGACAAGGGTGACAATTTTCAAGTAGTTTCTAATATAAAAAGATGAAGTTAGGCAGCAAGAAATTTAGTTTATTAGAACTAACCTATTAAACTGTGCTCAAGCCACATTTTGATAGAAAAATTTCATCTAGTTCTTTTGTCTAGTGTAAAATACTTCAGCTCTGGGAACGTTATCTTTAACAAGTCATTCACAACTGAATGAAGGGCAACAGCTCATTTGACACAGACCTCTACAGTGCACCTGCAGCAATTGTGGCTGTGTGTGCCAGGGGGAAATCTGTCTGGGGGGAGAAATGCTTTAATAAGTGGAGTTTGTTATTACTGTATCCTTTCACTAAATAAATCTTGGTGCAGAGAAAAAATTGCTGTGTGTGGGACACAGGGATCAGCATGAAATTCTTTATGGTCTCTGTCTTCACCACCTGCTCTTATCCTGTTGGTGCCTCTCCACAGAACTCCCCTAAAGATGTTGTGTGAAAGCATGAAGAGGCAGATCATTTCCAGAGCCTTTTATGGATGTAAGTGCAGCTTCTTATATCTGGCCCATGTGGTACCCATATGTTTATCTAAACAACATGGGATGTTTGGCTTAGAAAGCAGTCTGACCCTAAATTCAGGGCAGTAGGGTGGATGTAGCTGCAGTGGCAGGGTTTCAGTATTTGTGGGTTTTGCTGCTGGCAGTGTGAGGAATGGTGCCCAGCGAAGACAGAACAAGTTTTACACGGCAGTGGAATGCACGATGTGGATGTCGCTGGTCTGTGTTGATCTGTTCAACCTTTACTCTGCTGTAACTGCTCATTGTGACACGGTGCAGAGCAGCTCAGCCCAGGCAGGGCAGTCGCTGGCGTGGCCCCGTGGCTGAGCTGTCCCTCGGTGTCCCCCAGGGCTGGCGCACTGCCGGCACCTGTCCACGGTGCGCACGCACCTCTCGGCGCTCGTCAACCACAGCATCGTGCCCCCCGACCGCCCCGCCTGCGCCGCCGCCGGCCTCACCAAGGAGCTCTGGAGCAAGTACCAGAAGGACAGGAAGGTCAGTGACAGTGCCCCAGTGTGCATGCACGGGCTCCACGCTGCTGCGCTGGGCAGGACATCGCCTGCACTGGGCCCCACGAAATATTGAAGGTGTTTGACCACAGGGTCGCTTCTCGACTCATGAGAGAGTCAGTTCTTACAGTCTCTTCTCTCCTTTGCTTCTCTGATGATGGCAAAGATATAAATTATTATCAAAGCAACTGATCTATTCAAATTTAGATTATTTCTGTGGAAGGCATGATAGCCTATATTAGGCTGGATTTCAGCTAAGGTCCTAAAGGCTCAAGCTGCAGAATTTATTTAGTGTTCTGCATGTATTTCACTGTCTTTGTACTCAGTGTGAAGTATCTCTAAGTGTACCTGAGTTAAATACTGATGTATTGCCTTCAACACCTCTTTCTCCTGGCCACTGTAGAACTACAAGGAACTGGAATTACTAAGAAGAGTCTATTATGGTGGGGTCCAGCATGAGATTCGGAAGGAAGTGTGGCCATTCTTGTTAGGTCACTACAAATTTGGCATGGCCAAGAAGGAGATGGACCAGGTAAGCCATAGCTTCCGTGGAATCTGAGTTACATTTGCAGAGTAGGTTTTGTTTTCTGAATAGCTTGGTGTTTATTACTGTGTGATATTCCCAAGGGAAAAACACTACTGAAAACATTGGTAACACATGCTAGCAGAGGGGTTTTGATACTATGTTTTAAAGTCTGAATGTCACTAAATGAGAGTTCTCTCTTTCTTGAAAGTCAGGGAACCTGCATTTAGCTCTGTCTGTGGCATGCACACGCCCTGAGCACACCCTGTGTGCACAAATTTGTCACTTATACAATGGGGGGACATTGACATTTGGATGGGAATTTTACTCACCCTTCTTTTATATGGTGTGTTAGCTGAATTATACTTCAGACTGCTCCTTGAAATAACTACCTTTTCTCCATGGTGCTGCATCTGCATGCATGGACTTTTTCTGGAGATATTGTGTGGTGGTAAAACATTGCTTTTCTGTGACATCACCCAAAGATTGGCTGAACTGGATGGAACAGTAATGAGGTTTGGCCTGGAATATAATTAACACATTAATCTGCTTTTCAGTTAGTGTTATTACCAGGGAGGTAGCACTCATGCAGTAGCTGATTCTGTTCTGGATTAAATTGATAAGGAGGGGTTTATATATCAAAACATTTGGCATTTGCTAACTCCCAATTACTTTACATGCCAAGGGGTAATTTATATCCCTGTGAGCACCTGCAGAGCAGAAGGACAGCCTGACCTCGAGCCTTGCCATGGACAAATCAGTGTCTTGCAAATGGGGCACTACACCAACATTGCCGTGGCAATTTGAGTTGTTTTACTCACAATAATCTTTAAAAGCCAGTTCTGAACACAGATGGAGAAACAGAGCCCTTCACTGTTCAAATTGGGTCACAGTCCAGACTGTCCCCCCTGAATCCAGTCATCTTAGTAGTTGTTTATTATAGATTTTCTGGCTGTAGCGTGTACATCAGGAATGTTCTACTGAGCAGTGCTCCGTTCTTCTTTTAATCTCAGATTTTCAAGAAAGGCAAGGATATTGGAGGTTTCTTGCATAGACTGCATTTTGCTGTCTCTGATCTCCACAAGTATATGAACTATCAGATTTATGATCCATGTGTAGAAATAAAAGGTATGTCTGGAAATGAACAAGAGGACCCAGATGCTTAGTTTTGAGTGGGAGATGTGAAGCCATCTCTCATGGATGCTAGCCCCTTCTCCAAAGGGCATGTGCATTTGTACAGCTAGAACATAGGAGATTTGGCAAGAAGAGATAAATACTGGAGTCTGTATGATAGGAATTACAGTAAATTCATACAGAGATGTTACAAGACAGAAAATATCTGATCTGCAGAACACAGGCTCTTACAGAAGATTTTTCTCCCTGAGTTTGTACCCTACTAACCCAGGGGTACTCCAAATTTACCTGGAATTGTAAGGAGCTACTCAATACCAGTAGTAAACACGAGTAATAGCTGACTCCTCACAGGAATGGGTTGTTGGAGACCTAGTTTACACTGAATGTAGGAGTCTGTTAAATGAGAGACATGAAAACAGTCATAATACCTGCATGTACAGGAACCTCATGTCCTAAACTGAAGTCATTGCAGGTGATTTATCATCTTTGTCTTCTGATGGTATTTTTGCACTCCCAGATGTGGCTGTCCTCCAGCCCTCCACCAACTGTTGTATTTTATGATTTATGACTCGACAGCTACCTCAAGTGACAAAGAGCCTGCAGCTCTTAGCAGCAACGCTCGGGTAGCAGCTCAGCCAGCTCACAATTGTGCTTTCCCTTCAGCTCTTGACAAGTGACAGAGTAGTAAAATTGCTACATGCCCTTAATAGCTCAGGGGGCTTTCTGTGGCTGTCTTTCAAAAGAGAAAGCCAGCAGTGACAAAGATCTGGTTTATTCCTGTGGTGCCCAGTGTGGATAGATTTGGCCATGCACAATGCAGCCACAGGACGGGGCTGTGGGAGCTGGGATCCAGAGTTTCTCCTGGGATCTGACTCTGTACAGGCTGGTGTCTATGAACCTGTGACATGGAATTCTTCACAAGGACTACGTTAGAGATGGACCAGAGGAGTTGGAAGGAGGTGTGATAGAATTAGGGATGATGCAGGTAGAGGCAGTGCTTTCTCCATAGACTGCATCTGACTTCTGTGTGAGGTTTGACATGACATCTTCTGTCTTGCCCTGGTCCCTGTCACAGTGGCACAGTGCTGTTGGTAGTGTATACACCTGCTTATATAGACCCTTTCTGGTGCCTACAGTGTTATTAATGCCCTGCATTTAATACCCAACACCTGAGTACTCCTCTCCAGTCACGGGGATGTGCTGCTGCAGCAAGAGGGCCTCAGCACCCCTTGGGCTTTCAGTCTGAGACCCTGCAGCTGCCTGAGAGCTGTCCCTCCTGTTTCCTCCAAGTGTCAGTGCCTTCTGGCAAGGAGGGCAGGGTCTCAGGACGTGTCTCTGTCTGCAGGTGGACGCAGACATTGCTCTGAGGTACCAGAAGGTGATGGCTGAGTGGAAGGCCTGCGAGGTCATAGTGAAGCAGCGAGAGAAGGAGTCACACTCAGCCACGCTGGCCAAGTTTTCATCGGGCAGCAGCATTGACAGCCACGTCCAGAGGCTCATCCACAGGGACTCCACCATCAGCAATGATGTAGGTACTCCCTGCCCACTCACCATCTGGGGTGGGCAGTGCTCAGCATTTGCAGAGGTGCAGCCCCAGGAGGCAGAGACGGAGGTTAACACAGCTCCTGAATCCTGGGCAGAGATTGGAGCTGTGATGTGCCCATGTTAGAGTGAAGAGCAGGCCTGAATTTTGGCTAGTCTAGAGCTGTTCTTAAGCAGGACGTGCCTAAGGGGCTCTGAGGCTCACCTAGGAAGGCAGATCCCCTGTCAGCAGAGGAACAGCTCTCCAGATCTCCTCCTTGTAGCTCCTTTAGTCCGACCCAGCACGGAGCAAATGATGGCTGCTGTTGAGGTGTGTGTTTGGTTTTGCAGGTGTTTATTTCTGTGGATGAAACAGACTCGGTGGAGCAGGACCCCAGGGGGCAGGAGGAGCCCGCGCTGACGGCGCCGCCCGCGGCCGCCGAGTTCGACTCGCCCGACTCGGGGCTGCCCTCGTCCCGCAACTACTCGGTGACCTCGGGCGTCCTGTCCAGCATCGACGACGGCCAGGGCGGCTCCTTCGAGGATGGGCCCGAGGAAGAGGGCAGCGCCGAGGGGGGAAGGAGCGGGCAGAGGGCCCAGCCGGGGCTGCTGCAGCCGCAGGACTCTGTCCCAGAGCAGCAGCTGGGCTCCCAGCTGGGCTCCCAGGACTGTTTGGTGGATGTCGCCTCGGTCTGCGCTGCGTCCTACACAGTAGGTCACCATGAAGCACCATCATCTCTCTGCACAGCGTTGCCTTTTTAGCAAACACTGGTACTTTTTCAGATAGGATTTAATGAGAGAGAGTCCCAAACTAGAACTACAGCGGGTGGGATGAGAACTGAGGATTTTTCCATCCAAATCTTTTCATCTGGATTTTGAGCTAGAGTGGAAATAAGGCTGCAAGAAAAATTTGGGTGTTTTTTTTAAGTAGGAGAACAAGACAATCAGTGTGGTACATTTCTAGCAGTTAGAACTTCCAGTGCCTGGGGGTGTGGACAATGTACTGCTTGTAAGATTCTAATATTATTTAAATCAAGCTAAAACCTCCATCTAGTCAAACGGAACCACAACCTAAATCTAGATTCGAGATGCCGCCACCTCTGTTACTTTTGCTGTCACCCAGCAGCATAGTTTTTGCTTCTCTCTGCTGAAGTTATTTAGCTGGAAATAGCCATTTGGAAATAAGACAGGTTTGGCACATTTCCCAGTGAAAACAAATGTGTTTTACCTGGCATTTTTGACAGTAATTGAGTATTTCGATGCCCTCATCTGCTCAGAGTGTAATTGTACTGTTTCTGGTTTGGTGATTCTCAGAGGAAATTTGCACAGAGTCCTAGGAATGCTGTAAACTTGGCATATCTAACTAAAACTTCTCTGTTCTAGATAGAGTTATTGGACACTGTTGCCTTAAATTTGCACAGAATTGATAAAGATGTCCAGAGATGTGACCGGAATTACTGGTATTTCACTGCTGAGAACCTGGAGAAGCTCCGAAATGTCATGTGCAGGTAATGAGCTTGTAAACCCAACTACTTTCACATTTCTGTCACAATCCATAAGCTAATCTATAAACTGTGATAATATGCAAATAACAGTCAATAAGAATTCTCACAAATGACTTTAAAACAACTTGCCAGAAGGATGGCAGGTTAGAGCATGGGTCCAAGTTTGGAATGCAGGTTTGAGAAGATTTCTCAAGGGACAGACCCTGTTTTAGAGAACAGTTCTCTGAATGTACTCTGAGGTTTGGGTCTCTCCTGATCAAGATGATACCTCCATGCTCAGAGGGCCACTTTATCCAGGCAGCAAACAGTAAAGGGCTGTGAAATACTCTGGGAAGAGTCAGAAGGTTCTGAGACTCACGCCTTCAGCAGCTGCTTAGGATTTGATCTTACATATGGAATCAGCCTTCAATACAAGGATTTCTTCTTTCCACAGCTATGTCTGGGAGCACCTAGAAGTTGGTTATGTCCAAGGCATGTGTGACCTCCTGGCTCCTTTGATGGTTATTCTTGACAATGGTAGGAAGGGTTTTCCTTTGGGACATGCTGGTATCCTTAGTGAGGCCTTTCCTTAGAAATGCTGTTTCAGAAGGAGTTGTCTGCATTAACCAGGGCTGGGTCACCAGCAAAATCAAACCTACAGCTCCTGATTTGTTTTTTCCACCCATGGCTGTTGAAATGGCTAAGATTAGTGTCTTGGGGCTGCCCTGTCAATCACTGACTTCCAGATTAAATTTTACCAAAGTTAGTAAAATTACTGTGTCCTGGAAGTTGCTGATGCTGAAAAGTCAACTGCAGGCTGGAATCTTTGAAACATAACTAGTAAAAATGGTCCAGAGTCAGGAACCAACCTCTCTTTCACCTAAATTCTGGGATTCAGAGAACAGCAAAGGGGAAGACCCTGTTTTTCCCAAGCCCTGCAGTTCTATTATTTTGGTTCAAGAAGTCCCACAATTGCCAGCACTGAGTGTCTGCCTTGTCCCTGCAGATCAGCTGGCCTACAGCTGCTTCAGCCACTTGATGAAGAGGATGAGCCAGAACTTCCCCAACGGAGGTGCTATGGACACACACTTTGCCAACATGCGGTCCCTCATCCAGGTGAGTCTGGTCTGAGGGGATCTGAAGGAAGCCAAGGCTGTGCCAGAGGCTCAGCACTCACCTGATGCCACAGTGAAGGGCAAGAGCTCCAAGGAGTGGGGCTCAGGTGTGACTTCAGGGCTGGGGAGGAGGAGTTGTGAGTGGATTTGTAGAGTTACAGCCTGAGAGCAGGGGGGGAGGTGGAGATGGACATTTGCCACTTGTTGGAAATCAGCAGGATCTTCACCTTGTTTCTTGGCCCTTTAAAGTCATGGTGAGGATCAACTGTGACTCCTCAGCTCAGCACTGAGTCAGGGCACCCAGGTCACAGCACTGAACACACAGCAAAGGGCTGTGCTTGCTGAGCAGCTGCTCTGGCCATGGGATGAGGAGCAGAGGGGGTCCAGCACCTCTGACCTTGGCTGCTTTCAGACCACATCCTGACAGCTGATGTTTTCCATTCTAGATTCTGGACTCAGAACTTTTTGAATTGATGCACCAGAATGGAGATTACACTCATTTTTACTTCTGCTATCGCTGGTTCCTGCTTGACTTTAAAAGAGGTAATAATGTTCTGTGCCTGTAGTTTAGGGTTGTGTAGAACTGTAGCAGCTCTGTGTTTGGGTGTGAATGTCTGTCAGGACGGTGAGGGGCAGCTGGGATCACTGGAGAGTTTGTAGCCAGGAAAGGTAATGCAGCTCTGAGATGAAACAGCACTGGAACAAGTCCAGGCTTAGAAAGAGGAGTGCAAATTCCTGATGATGTGATTGAAACCAAGTTCCCGCCCAGTGCAAATGCCTGTTTGCTCAAAAAGGTGATCCCATTTGTCTGTGAGCTTTGATACCTCCTGTCTCATCCTTGTGGTGACAAGGAGCAGCTCAGCAATAGCTGAGGAGCTGCTGTGCTTGGAGTGAGGGGCCTTGTGTGGTGTGGGAGCAGCCGTGGTCCCAGGATCCTTGCACAAGCACACTCCACAGAGTGTTGGTGCTGACAGGCCCACTGCAAAGCCAGGATACCCCTGGGCACACGTTCAGACCTGCAGCCTGTCACGGAGCCCTGCAGAACAGCCAGGCCTCCTGTGCTGCTCTCACGTGGTCCCCGTGGTTCGGGTTCCTTCCTGGGCTTGGCTCTGCAGCACCCCCCTCCAGGCTGTGGTAATTGTTCTTTAAGCCAGTTCTGTGCCCTACGTGCACAAGTGACAGGAGTTGGCTAAAGGAGAGGGGGAGAGGGAAAGGAGGAGTCTCCAGGGTCTGTTCATGTCTAAGGCCTGTAGACAGTGGTGAGAGAGGAGGGACATGGCCAGTTGAATAATCAGATGCTCTTGTAATGTTTATTCCCATTCAGAATTGTTGTACGAGGATGTATTTACAGTGTGGGAAGTTATTTGGGCAGCAAAGCACATCTCTTCAGAACATTTTGTCCTTTTCATTGCCTTAGCACTTGTGGAAGTTTATCGAGAGATTATCCGTGATAACAACATGGACTTCACTGATATTATCAAGTTTTTTAATGGTAAGAGCCATTTTGATAAAAAGTAATGAGACTTTGCTCCTTCTCCCTTCCTGAGACTGTCTGGTGCAGTTCTTGTTGTGACAAACTCATGATCATTTTAAGCTCTGAGTCTCAATGCCAGGTCCTGCAGCACAAGGGATTAATCCACTTCTTCTGTCTTTAATTCTCCAAAACCACCCCCTGGAATGTTCTGGGATTGCTGCTTGTTACAGTAATTAATTATTGCTAATGCTACATGAATATCAGTGCCAGGGCAGGAGGGTGGTGCTGAGAGTTAAGATGTTTGTCTGTGTCTCTTAGAAATGGCTGAGCACCACGATGCTGCAGAGATCCTGAGGATAGCCAGAGACCTCGTCTACAAAGTGCAGACACTGATTGAGAACAAGTGACCATGGACAGGCTGTGCCTGGGGCCTCGCTGTGAGCCACTGGATGGAGCATTCCTTGCACTGTAATTCCAAATGGTGTTTTAATTGCATCTTCCATGTAATGTAATAAATAGTGAGGAGATAGTAACAGACTTTTAAAACCCAAACTTTCCCTTCACCAGATGAGGTTGGTGTTTGATAGTCCTTGTTACACTGACTTTGTATTTCTAGACAAAATCTTTTTGCATTCTCTATTTCCTCCTCTAGAAGACATCTGCCTACATCTTTGCGATGTTCAAAGGGGGGATTTGACAAACTGCAACATTTCTGTTTTGACTTACTGCACCTGTAAAGCCTGGATATGCACCTTGTGTGCTCTGCCAGAAGCTGCTGTGGAGGCAAGGCTGGGCCCAGTGTTGCAAGCACTGGATGGGGTCCTTGGAGGAGCATGGTCCTGGCCTCACTGTCTTTGCCTTGAACACGGAAGAGAATGTGTCTGAGCTCGTGTTGCTAAAACATTCGAGTTTGTATTTAGCAGTGATTAAAGCTGTTAAGGTTTCTGGCTGGGAGAATGGCCTTAACCTAAATGCCACAGTTCATGGGAGCAGTGATGAGCTCATGAGCTAAAACACCAGTCTGGCCTCGGCTGACTGGCTCTCACTGCTCAGTCTCCATGGCCCACACAGACCTGCCTTTGTTTTGCTTTGCAAACTCACCCTGTGGCCAGTCGCAGCTGCCAGGCCCTGCCTGTGCTGCTCAGGTGAGCAGGTTCAGCCCACAGACAGGCCCCTGCTCCCTGGGCTGTGCAGGGCCATGGATGCCCATGCCATGGAGAGCAGATGGCAGTGCCCAGCCTCCCCCGATCCCTCCGTGCACACTCGTCCTCCTCCCTGCCCTGCAGACACTGACCAGCCCCTGCCAGGGAAGGAGCTGGAGTTCCTGGGGGGCTCTGAGCTGCTGCTGCAGCCCCTGCTCGGGTGTGGAGCCCTCTGTGTGCCCCAGCCCCCTGCCCAGCCCTGTGTGTCTGTCCACTTGAAAACTGGAAAAGTATTTTTTAAAAGAATGAGAAGAGCGAGAAAAACCTCCAACTCCCAGAGCCCAGGGAGTGATGGATGTACAGATAATACTGCACTATTTTCCTCTGGTATGTTGGGAATGTTCTGTACAGCTGTTTCACACAAATGCAATCTGTGAACTTTGCTGTATTTGTTAGAACATTCTGTCTGATTGGATTTTATCAATGTTGTGTATTATTTATTTTTGTTGAGAGCAGACTATTCTCTTTATTGCTCAATTATTTATGTTTAAATGTAACTTATGAATAAATACTTATCATCAAGGCATCCCATGGAGCTCTTTGGGAGCTATTTCTCTCCCCCAGAGGTGACTGCAGCCACAGAACAGGGATGAGGCTGTCTGGGAGGAAAGGGCAAGATGTAATTAATGTTTCTCTGATGAGCTGCATGGGCTGTAGTGCTCAAGGCAATAAATAGGTCACCATTACGTAGACTCCCGAGGTCCCTTAAATTACTTTAAGGGCAGTTTTCATGTACCCGCTGGCTGAGCCTGAGCCAGCCCAGCCCAGGAACAGAAATGGACTTATCACAAGTGTTAAAAAGTAAGTTTCATCCTGAAATTTTAGGCCTGATTGTGCTGCAGCTGCATTGAATCCAGCTGAGCTGCTGGACTTCCAGGAGGGATCCTCCTCCATCACTCCCAGTCCTTGTTCAAACCCCTTAAACTCCTCTGGCTATGTCTCCTCTGCAGCAGGGATGGTCCCTCCTCTGTCTCACCTGGCTGCTTGGCTGCTAGTGGCAGTTTTTACAGCAGTGTTCCAGGTTTTTAGGCTAAATAGGTCTGCCTGGAGATGAGTCCCTGGGGAGTTACAGAACATTTCCCCATTCCACCATAAAAAGGCCCAAGGAAGGCCTCTGTGTGCTGGGGTGGGTGCAGCTCTTCCTCAGACACTGCTTGTTCCAGCTGCTAATCAGGTATTTATCCCTATCAACAAGGATCAGCCCTTTATGAAGTGCATCCAAGGACATGTTGGCCTAAATAAACTTCCAGTGTCCTTGTGTCCTCTGTGTTCACCTGTCTACATGGTGAGACTGGGGTGCGCAGGGCACCTGAGCACCACAATTGGGGTTACAGCTGGTTCTTGTCCTTCTGTCCTTCCCACACGTCCCCACCATGTCCTTTGCACAGCCTCAGTAATTTTTAATGCAGTTATTTAGACCCTGGTGCTCCCCCCAGCCCCTCTGCCTGAGCCCACCTGGGGTCCAGCCCCAGCCCCTGCCCCAACACCACCCTGGGGTTTGACTTGCCCAGTGCTGGATCCACGTCTGTCACATCCACTGCTGGAGACCCTGGGGCTGCAACTTCAGCACCTGCAGGAGAGAGAGAGTTCCAGGTGAGGCAGGGGTGGCCGTGCTGCTCAGCCCATCCCTGCTGGCCCTGTGCAGCCCCAGCCCACAGCACAGGAGGGACAGACTCCCCGGTGGGGCTGCCCAGGAGGGCTGGGAGAGTCCAGCAGGAGTGTCCCGGGCACCAGGCTGCTCTGCTGGGCCTCGGTGGGGCCCCTCTGCCCTGCAGCAGGGCTGGGATGGGCTCCTCAGCAGGAGAAGGGCACGGGACAGGGCACAGGACACGGCACCACTTCCTGAGTTCTCACAGATTGCTGAAGCTGCAAAGGCTTTGCTTTCCCCTGCAGCACTGCTGGATCCTCGGGACACTCTGTGCCTGGTCTGGGTGAGCTCCAGCCCCGCGGATCCGGAGGCAGGGAAAGCTTTGCTCTTCAACTGGGAAATCACAAGCAAAGTGAGGGATCTGCATGCAAAGCATAGGGAAGCAAATGCAGAAACCTGTTTCCGATTTCAGTGCATGTTTATTTCAGTTTTATATTTATTTCAGGCAAGTGCTTATTACATGGATATCATTCATGTTGGATACCTAAATTCTGGAGCATGAAGAGCCAGTATTGTACAGCTGAATAGTAAAAATACAATATGTACAAAATTAGTTGCTTTTTCACATAGCAGATGTATCCAAACACATAAAAATCTTTACAGTCTAATTTGTCAATATTCAGTATTTCAGGAAATTGGTAACACAGTGACACGTCCTCACTGTAAACACAGACTGCACCTGCCCAGGTGAGCGCAACACGGGGGCTCCTGTGAGGTGCAGGGAGAGACGGGGGCTCCGGGCCAGCGATGGCAGCGACTGGGCTCAGTCAGCAGCTCCAGGGACACATTCCTAACGCGGGGAGCACAGCGAGACAAAATAAATAAATAAATGCTTTAGGCAGGAGGGGGGGTCGCATGCGGTGACAGAGCAGGGAGTCCCCGCTCCCACCACGGCTCCTCACCCAGTGATGGCCAGGCTGGGGCCTGAGCAGAAGCCAATAAATGGTTGGGTGGTCGCAGTCAGTCCCTGACCTCTGGCTCTGCCAAGCCCCACAGCCTCCTGGCTCCGGCTGTTAAGGCGTATCCATAAGGCATCACACAGGGCTCTGGCACAACCGGCACGGGGCAGTGCCTGCCACAGCAGCACAGCCTGGGGAGGACCTGCCTGCCTGCCTGCCAGGGACAGCCTCAGAGACGGGCTGGGAGTCTGGGGCCCTTCCCTGGTGGTGACTTTGCTCCCTCACACTCAAGTTCCTATTCACAGCACAAGGAATGGGTGAATCAATGGGCCTCATCCAGAGCTAGAGCAGAACCAGCCATGCCGTTCTGATGAGGAGCACCATGACATCCCACCAAATCCCAGTAGGGAACAGCCCTGTCCCTGCCCTGACAGTGCAGGGACAGAGGCCATGGGGTCTTCCTTCACTGATCAGCAGCCTCAGGCAAGGAGTGAGCCAGCCTGGAAACAGCCAAAGACAACCTCTGCCAAGCCTGCACCATCCAGTGCTGGGCTTGGACTGGTATTTTAATAGTTCAAGTTTGGATTATCAAGTTCTGTATAACAGGGACAGAAAGAAGCCATGACTGATTCTACCCACAGCCTATTTTCCTCGACACTAAACATCTGCTTCTAACAACTGATGTTTCACTCAGGGAGGAAATAACCTAAAGACAGTGTTATAACCCATTTTAATCTGTCCAAATTATAACAAGGGATGGAAAACAGGCCATAAGTATGAGGGTTTTCCTCTCCTCACCCCCATAGCTTTTAGAATCAAAATAAGACTGAAATGAACAACTGTTCAGAAAAAGATGTGCCAAGTCTCAGAGGAGCCTCACCTGTGAGCGCTCAGAGCTGCCCACCTCCACACCAGCTCCAGGAGCCCTCTGCAGCAGCCATGTATCTAACTAAGCTAATTAAGCAAGTGCCTAAACACCCAGACAGGCTGAGCCTAAGTCCTGCTCAGGTAAACAGAGGTCACCTGGTTCATCTGGCCAAGGCTGCTCACCCCACAGACACAGTGGGGACACTGGATACCCATCACAGAAAGCAAAGGGACCAAACAAGCACTGACCACATCATCACAAGGGGCAGAAGACACCTTCCCCCCCGACCTCTGGCACACGGGAGGTCCCCAGAGCCCCTTGTACCCACCCAACCTGGAACAGTTCTCACTTTTTTTCTTTAAATGCAAAAAACGCCCTCAGGATGCAAACCAGTCCAAAGAGACACAGGCTACATACAAAAACCAGACACAATAAGCCTTGCATTGCATGTCTACAGGAATCTACCAGGCGTGCGCACGGACAACCACACTGACACCGACACAGCAGCGACACCTCACCTCCACCTAAACCACCCAAAGGCATTTTTTTTGTTTCTTTTGTTACAGAAGGCCACTTTGAAATAAAACAAAGAAAAAAAAAAGACAAGGAGCCCAACAGCAGCGGCAGCAGCCGGCTCAGTGGGATGATGAACGCTCTGAACATGCCATGGGCACCTCGAGAGCAGAGGCCTCTGCAAGGGCCATCCCCTCTGTCCAGCTCTGCTCAAGAAACCAAAACCCAGCCATGCCAGTGGCCGGGGGCCCAGTGGTGACACTGGAGCCCTTCTGGCCTGGACACCCAACACTCGGCCCCAGCACAGACAGACAGATGGACATACACACACGCACATGCAGAAAAACCCCAATGGCAGCAGCTTGGCTCCAGCCTTTCTTTCCCCATGTGAAATGTGGGTCCCCAGCTGCCCCCAGGGACACACGAGGGTCCCCAGCTGCCCCCAGGGACACACGACCCGCTGCCTCTCGGATCCCACGCAAACAACTGCAGAGAACACGGGATATCAGATCACTTCCCTTCCTAAGATAAACTACACAGATCTGGCAAATTTTTACTGGTGAGGTCAGGAATACATTCCTGTATCTAAAGTGTCAGCGTTAAGAGCTCTTTTGAGGATCATTTTAAAGCAGCAGTTTGGGCTCTTTGCCCTCCGCCTGCCCCTCCCTGGCGGGTGAGCTGGCAGTGGCTTTGGCAGGCACTGCCCAGCACGAGGTTCCCCGAGGCCACCCCGGGCCTCTGTGCCCACACATCTGCCCAGCTGCCAACACCCCTGGCCGTGCTGCCTGAGCTCCAAGCACAGCTCCAGGTCCTGAGCACCATTTGGCTGTTGGCAGCAGGACATGGAGCATGTGGGCTGCAAGGGCACCTGCCCTCGGCAGAACCACCTCCACTGACCAACAGGCTCCAAGCCAGGTGTGACAGGACAGAAAACCCTCTCAAACTACTATGCAGAAACCCCATTTTCTATTGTTTCTGTGGCATGGTTACCAATAACTAATATTATTCAACAACAGAAGAGATTTCTTGTAAACTTCATATATTTATTGGTTTTTTGGGGGACAAATCAGATCTTATGAATCCCCAAGTGTACATATATATTTATATATAGCTTTCTCCATAGGGAAAACATATATCAAAGGAGGAGAGACATTCCTAAAGTGCCCCTTGTCATACAGTACTGAATGGGATTTCTAAGAGCATCAGTGTAAATCCAAAGTTTCTGAGCAGGAATAACAGAGGTGGAAAAGGAAGGGCTGTGGCCGCTCTTCTTCCCACAGAACAGAGAGAAGTTCGCTGACTTTAAAAAACAAAAAGAAAAATCCCAAAGAATGTTTCTGGTAGCCCTGAAAAAGGCAGATGGGAAGAGGTGTACACACAACATCTGGAGGAGCTCCTGGGCAGGCCAAGAGGGATGTTCCTAACGGGGAGGCCAATGCCTATGAAGGGGATCAGACAGACAGACTGCATGGCACAATTCCAAGGGGAAAGAAAAACTGGCCAAGACACAGGACTGGGCAAGGCAGGGGCACTCTTTGCTCTAAACCATAAAGGAGTAGAGGATGAGGTCAGCAGCACCCCTGTCCATACAGCACAGGCCATTCAGTAACCCAGCAGCAAGCTCATCTCCCTGGGGCTCAGCCAACACTCCTGCATTGAGCACATTCTCAACCTGGCCCCTTCTCCTTCAACGAGGAGAATTTGTTCTTTTGTGAGTTGGAACAGTAAAAAAAGGCAGAAGCACAGGTCCTCCCCGTCCTGACACTGCTGCAGAGGGCAAAGCCACTCTCCCTCCCGAGAAGGGAGCGACCCTGTTACACATACTCAGCGTTGAGGAGTTTCTGATGAGGAGAAACTGAGCCATACCCAACCCTATGTCTCAAATACTGGCACACAATGGCCTCCTTGGCAAAGCACCTGCAGGGACAGAGGACAACAAAGTCCTTGCAATTCTGGGAATACCCCAGTGTTAATGATGCACTGGAATGAGAACAAATGATCTGCTTAAATGGCATTCTACTAAAAGAAATCCTTCGAGGCTTGTCCATTCTGCAGGAGCTGTGCTGGCAAGCACAGCCAAGACCTTCCTGAACTAAAGAATGCATGAAAGAAAAATAAAACAAGTGGTAACTGAGATTTTATGAACAGACTTCACAGAATTCCCAGTGACACCTGCTCAGAAGGCACAATCACCCCTGACCTCTGCAGTCACTTGTCCTGCCTCCAGACCAGTTTTATCTGGGGACAGTATGGAACAGGCAGATGTTCTCAATTACATCCCTGACACTGCTCACACCAGTCCCCAACAGGCTGAAGTCCTGCTAGAGTCAACAGGTCTTTAGGACAGAGTATGGATGCTGTTTTCCTGCACGAGACCCCACAGCTACCGTGAGCTGCTCAGCCACCCCCTCCTCTCCCAAAGCCCTGGGCAGATGCGGGACCATCCTCCCCTCCTGCCCCAGGAGAACAGCCGCTGCCTACAGCAGCACTTTGCCTGCAGTAAGGACTGTGGAATACTTGTTTTAAAAAGAGAGGAAGACAGAATGGAGATCATTCACAGCAGCAGCTACACACACTGTGCAAGGACCAGAACATCCAGAGAGCAGCACAACACGTCCTAAGCAGCCTCCTGGGCAGGCTGGCAGGTACCAGCAGAGCCAAACAGCAATCCTCCTCTCCTGGCTCTCTGGGATTTGCCACTGACCTCAGACAGGTCTGCCCCAACCACCGGGAAGGGGGAACGGGAGGGTCCTGAGGGATGAGGGTTCTTTGGTGCACGTCTCATGGCCAGACACGAGCTCTCACACTGATCTCCTGCAGCAAACCCTTATCCTGCATAAGGAGAGAGTGCTTCCCTGTCAAAGGGAACAAAGCTGCTTGAACTGCCTGTGCTCTGGAAGGGAACCACATCCCCTTTTATCCCTTTTGAAACCCACCGGCTCCCACACCAAAGCGTGGTCAGGACAGAACAAACTAACAAACATTAACCCATGCAGCAAATCTACCTCATTTCTCTATGTCTTCTTGTCCCAGGTTCCATTCACCAGGCCACAGCAACGCCCTGCAAGCTGCCAGCACAAACTGTGTGCCTCTGCCAAACAACAAACCCAAGAAACCTGGGGGGAGCTTGGACCGGCAGGAGGGACCCTGACCAGGGCCATGCCATGCACAGAGATCTGCAAAACCAATTATTGCATCAGCAAACCAAGCCAGACAAAATACAAATTCCCCCAAAAACATCCAAACAAAGCATTGTCAATCATTAAAATAATAAAAACCAGTATTTTTTGGACATAGCTATAAAATCAAGTCATTTATAAAATGGCAACAAATCAAGTCTGGTTGTGTATTCTTTTTCCTTTTATTAGACAGGACAGAGAATTTCCTTAAAATGCCATAACAAGTCACAGTGATTTTAGATGGTTTTTGAAATGTAATATATTGATGGGAAATACCTTTAACATGGTTTGACTCGTGGTTTGTTGTTGGGGGTTTTTTGTCACTGTACTCTGGTCCACCAAACCATCTATCTTATAGTTTCTTGTTTAGAGAGGACACTCTGGCTTCTTCCTCCAAAAATGAATTTTGTCTCATAATCCTGCAAAATAATCAACCTTACAAAAGGCCTTCAAATGTTATATTTATATATATATATGTATATACATATATATATACACACACATACACACATATATATAAATATAGACTTCTATGATTTTTTTTCCCATTCTACGCAATGTCTCAATAAAGAGATCAGCAATTTTTATTCTACAAAGAAGCAACACATAATAGGGCAAAATTAAAGTCTTAAGAACATCATATCCATAGTTCACTCATTACACATAAAAGGAAAAAAGTCACCATGAACAACTGTCTTTGAAGTCTCTCAGCGGCGCGGCCCCAGGCACGGCGCGGCCCCGTCCCAGCAGCAGGCTGGGTGTAGGGACAGGCCGGGCATGGGGACAGCCTGGGCACTGGGTCAGCCCGGGCACCGGGGCAGCCTGGGCACCGGGGCCACCCGGGCACTGGGACAGCCCGGGCACCGGGGCAGCGCGGGCACCGGGGCAGCCTGGCCCTGCCGCCCGGGGCGTTCTGCGCCTCCTCCCGCGGGGCCGCGCATGGTTGGAATGTACGGAGTTTCCTTAGGAAAGGTTCCCAACAAGACCTCGCCGTGGAGCGCTCCCTCTAGGCCAGCTTCAGCGTGCTCACCGGGAACGACGGCATGGTCACCATAGTCACGGGGTTTAGGACCGTCTGGCCCACCAGCTGCGGGTGATGGACAACCTGGGTTCCCACGGCCGGCTTGGCCATCACGGCCGGCTGGCCCAGGCCCGCCGTGCCGTTCACTTGCTGGTGTGAGATGGTGTGAGCGATGTGGCTCACCACGGGCTGGCTGACGGCCACGGGCTGGGGGTAGATGGGCAGCTGTGGGCCCAGATGGGCCATGTGGTTGATGGTGGCCGGGTGCACAGTGATGTGGCCGATGGGCTGAGCAGCAGTGGTGAGTTGCACGGGGCTGGATGTGGAAGGTGCAATGTGAGCAATGTGCTTGGTCTGTGGCCCCTGAATGACGTGGTTGACAGTCTGGATGACCGAGGCATGGGTGGTGGCCGTGTGGGCGATAACAGTCGATTGCACGGTCGAGGCCGCCACGATGTGAGTCTGTGCAGGGACGATCGCCTGCGGCGGGACCAGTGCCTGTGTCTGCAGGGAGGGCTGGGCGTGGGGCTTCTGCTGGATGGACACGTGTGGGGGCAGGACCGTGGGCAGCGGGGGAGCAGCACTGGGGGGGACGGCTTTCAGCAGCTCTGGGTGCTGGCGCTGGGTGAGTTTTGGTAATGAGTTCACTGGCCTGTCATCTTCCATATCTTCATCCATGTTGTCTTCACCCTCTGGAAAATACGAAAGGAAGAAACTCCCATAACAACGCAAGCAGAGCATGAACTGGACCAACGAGCTTCCCTAGAAGGCAGTATCAGCAGAAGAGATGTACAGGAGGTGTCACTGAGCTACAGGCTGGTGGCACGATGGCACGGTATGGTATGGCATGGCACAGCCCACTCCTCACTGCCTGTGGGCCAAGGACCAGGCAAGTATGACAGCTCAAAAACCCAGCTAGAGCAGGGTGCTCCCAAAAGGCTGAGAGGTCTCACTGGGCAGGCAAGGGGAGCACCATGAGCAGAGGCTGACAGAAAGCACCTGGCTGAGCTGTCTGGGCTGAAGCGGGCTCCTTCTGGAGGAGGAACAGGGTTTTCTTTCCTGGCCAGTTGTTCCACTGATCGGCACCACTCCTTCTGCTCCCAGAGCAGGAAGGAAATTGCCATGAAGAAACACGGCAGCAAGTCTCTCATCTGGTTCTGGAAAATGGACTCTTGTCTAGTCCAGGAACTAAGTAAGCACAAAACAGGAACATACTAGCCCTGAGATCAGGAAGACAAGCCTGGCACCCTGCACTGCCTGTTCTAGTGCCAGCCATGCAGCAAAGAATAAAAATCTCAGGAGACAGAAGCAGCAGGAACACCAGGAAGCCACTTCCCCTTCCCAAGCTCTGGGAAGCAGCAGCTTGATGTATTCACTTTCAGCAGAGACCACTGAAGAGGGAACAGCTGGCACTTGTAAGGACAAAGCACTGGGACTCCCAACTTCCTTCAGACTACACCTGGAGCCTGCTCCTACCATCAGAGGTGACGAGCCTGAAAAAACTCAGGTCTTCCCTTCCCAGAACCTGCCATATCATCTGCCTGGCATGCCAAGAGCAAATGCTGACTTGAAGGAACTGCTGTGAATGCTTTTGCACTGCTACAGCCTCTGTGTCTCTGGAAAGCTCTATATCCACAGACTGCCTACTCTTCCTGCTGCATATCCCTGGCATGGAGAGAAGCATGCATTCTCCTATCTCACAGAAACTTCTCACTGGAACCACATGTCAGATATCCATTAGTGTCATTTCATCTTCACTGTGAATCCTCCTCACGCAATGTGAAGGCTCATCAAGTTGTCCAAATGCTCTGGTGATCCTCCCTGTACCAAATCCTTCTTCTGTATGTGCTGAACACCCTCCCATATCCACACAAATACACCAGGATGCCCACTTCTAATGAGCAGGGCTGCAGAACTGTGCAAGCAAAGAGCTAAGTTTGGAAAGCAGGGATTTATCTCCACAATCAGGTCAGATGTGCATACCTGCACGTTTTATCTACCTGACACCGATGCACAAGTTTCAGTTTACTTCACATGAGCCGCCGTGTGTTGTTAGCAACATCAATCATTACAAAAACTCCAAAACCTTTTACTTTATTCTGAATGCAAAGAAACCCTGATGCTGCTAAATGAAGATCCCCACCACTCCATGTAACTGTGTCAATGACATTCCAATATAATAACGAGAAAAAGAGAACAATTGTGGGTACCTGATGCTGTCGAGGTAGATGCCTGGTCATCCTCTGGCTGAACTGTCTGTCGAATAATTCTGTCAATCTCCAAAACATCCATCCACTGGCTCAGCTCGTTCTTCAGTTCTGCCAGCCGCTGCTGCGTAGCGATCTTCTCCCTCGCCAGCCGCTCCATCTCATGTTCGTATTCTTTTTCCTTCCTCTTTAAAGTCTGAAGTCGAAGGAAAGAAAAAGAAATATAATGAGAACAAAGACAAGAATAACCTACACTAATCTGGTCACTCCCATGTTCACAGCGCATTATTTTATATTGCCAGTTATGCTGGTGTAAAACATATTCAGGTATACTTACACCTGCCAAATGCAGGCAGAAAGGGAAGGACAAGAGCTGGCACATAAAGCATTGCTCTAGTTGAACATCTGCTTTCTGAGGGAAAACTGGTAAGCCCCCAAAATGGAAATGCTTAGGAAGGAAAAAAAAGCCTAAGTACTGATGAGCTTCTGAGCAAGAGCTCCTGACCTAGAGGAGATGGTGGATGGTAGAACCAACAAGCCCCTGCATCATGGGGAAATCCTGAGGTCAAACAGGAAGGAAGGGTGTTTGCTGTCCTCTCCTGCTAATGCCCCCTTGGTGCTGGGAACCACCACATCCATTGGTAAGGTCAGGGGAGCTGCTGCATCAGTCAGCACAATACAGAGGAATGATCCACACTGCCCAGCACTACTGCTGGGAAATACAAACCACACTCCTCAAGGGGGACCGACTATTCCAAGGCCTGTTCTATGAGTTTTTACATCAGTGTAGCACTGCACAGTCAGAGACCTGGTCCCTCAGCCCAGGGCCACACTGACTATATGCATAAGAGACAAAATTAGGTGAAATCTGTAAAACCATGTACAGACTCTCCATTTTCTGAAGTTTCAACACTGGGGATTTAAATCCCACACACACTTCTGAAAATACCAGCCACACAGAGCCCACATGGATGCTCCTGTTCCCTCACTGCTGGCAAGCACTGAGCTCAAAAGCAAATCCCACACCTGGCAGAGGACCAGGCTCATGGTCTTCTTAACACATCTCTTTAATTCTCTCTCAGGTTCTCCAGGATGAGTACAATCAGAGCCTGACCTCATGCCTTTCAATCGTTCTGCTGGTGTTGTAGCTCACAGGTTTGCTGGGAAGGACCTTAAAGCCTGTTCAGCCAGCCTTTAATGCAGCCTAAGGCAACGCAGATTAGGGCAGCTCCTGCTGCTACCTTTGTCCCAGTAACAGCAATAAAGGAAGTATTTTTAAAAGAGCCAAACAATGTGTGTTAGCAGGGCACAACCACTGCAGGTGTGTCAATGGAGACAGCTCCTCTCCCTCCAGATCAGCTAAAAGCTCCTCAAAACGGAGGGTTTTCAGGCAAAGGGGGCAGTTCTTTCTCTCCTGTTGCTTTTCAAGCCAAACCAGGCAGCAGAGAGACCAACACCATGTCCTGGGCAAGACCAGCAGCCCACTGCAGGGAAGTAGCCATGGGGACAGCCAGAAAGGAACGATGGGGACTCCTGGAATCCTGGCTCTGCACCAGGCCTGACCTGTAGCCCAGAGATTCCCATGTGGCTGAGGCCCAAATCCACAGGCTAGTTTTAAGGTCTGTTTCCTGTCAAGTGCAGCCAAAGCATTTTGCCTGACCCAGAAAAGTCATGTGCTGTCTGTGCTCTGATTGCCTTGCAAAGGGGTGTGGGTGAGACAGGGAGCGATGGAGGAGAAGGGGATGAGGAAGGTGCACGCTCCTGGATCAGGCTTAAACACGCAAGACTTGGCATGCAACTTGTCTGAACGTCTTCCCCTCACTATGTCATCAGGAAAGAGGCAAGTAGAAGAAAGGCTGAGGCTAAATCTGCTGTGCAAACCTGAGCCCAGTCCCTCTCTGCAGCATCTCCCCAAAGCTGCTCTCCACGCAGGGCACGAGAGGACAGGAGAGGAGCAGGCAGAAATCCCCTGCAGCCGCCTCGCACCGCAGCGGGCACAGCACACGCATATTCAAACAGATTTGGCTTCACTCCCTGCTGCCAGAGGAGACTCCCAGCACTGGGGAAAAGCACTACTACAAAGTATGAGCAGGGCAGCTGGTAATTAGTTACAAACTTTTAATTACTGGGAAGGCAGGCAAACCCTTAGCAAGCACCAGGACGAGTCTCCCAGCCAAGAGAGCCAGGGAGTTCACTATGTCACTCTGCAGGCACTCCACAGGCTTTGGGACGTGGCACTGCTCCAAGCCCAGCCCTGTGGGCTCTGCCTCCCTCAGCGCCAGCAGTCCCAGCTCTTGACTGGGTGCCAGCTCCCGGCAGCCCCTTGCTGGGTGTGCATCTCCTCCCAGGGCTGCGGCACGGCTGGGTGCTCTCCAAGGGGAGCTGCTGGGGAGGCTGGAGCAGCAGATGGGCTGGAGGCACCCATAATCTTTCAAAACCTATTCTGGGATGCAATTCACTGGAGATCACTTGGTAAAGACACATCACCAGGCTGAGCTGCTCTGGCCTAATAATGAACTGGGTGGGATTAACTGGAGCCCTCTTCTCTCTCCTCTGACTCCTCTCCCAGCACTGCCCCACTCTCTGCAGGTACCCGTGGGTGCAGTCCCCCCAGGCTCTGCAGGGACTGGGAGTGTGCCCTGCACTGGGAGCTGAGCCCGGGAGCAAGAACAGCCCCGGCCCCACTGCAGAAAGGAGCACCCATGAAGGGACAGGGAGCAGGGACCCCTGTGCCTCCGTGGCTCTCCCTGCGGGCACATGCAGCTCCTGGCACCCGCCTCCTGGCTGATTATTTTCTGCAAATCATCCTGCCCACATCAGGTGCCAGGATTTCCCGTCAGTCAACAGAAAGTCCACAGTGACAGCCAACCCTGAGTCACTGGGACTGCGGTCACTGACCTGCCCCGGCACATCAAAACCTTTAGAGACTCCCACTGATCCCCTGGATGTTCTTCTAAAACAGGAGTTTCTGTCAGCACTTTCACCATGGATCCCATGCAATACAAAACCAGACGTTTTAAAATTATATATAACCACACAGACACTTTTCCCCAAACCCAAGCCTTTGCAATTTTCCAACAGAATGGGAAGGTAATGGTAGTACTGAGAAGGGCAGAGGGGATCCTAAAACTACAAACAACACAGTAACTGAGAATTAAATTTTGATAAAAGAAATTCATACAAATGCCCAACCACCTTTCCTTTGAAATATGAAATTTGAGAAGGCAGAGGCCTGGTCAGCTGCAGGGCAGGAGTTGCCACCTGACCCACCTCCACAGCCACTGGGAAGGACCATGGCAAGGGTTCACATCTGGTGCTGGCACCTGGGAGGACAGTTAAGGTGCTTGCCAAGATCCTGAAGGACGCACACTTAACCTGGCTCATGAAATACTGATCCTGTTTCTCCACAGCAGAAAAATCACTGAAGTTACCTGCATTTCTGTTTTCCCACTTCCTCAGGGAGAGGCCAGGCTGGGCTGCCCCAGGAAGGCCAGGCATGGCACTCGAGCTGTGTCCTGTTTGCAGAGGGCAGCCCAAAGCTGGGGATGGCCTCTCACTGAGGCCACCCCATGCCAGACTGCTTTTTGCAAGCACCAGGCTCCAGCACAGAGCCTGCTTCTTACGTCTGCATCTCCATCATTGCAGCATTTCTTTTTTTTCCTGTTAAGCAATTGGGAACCCTGGTTGCCCAGGCAACTATTACACTGCAGTGTGAGGAACCTACAGAAGCTATGACTTTAGAACTCTTTTATTTTTCACACTTAAAAAAAAATCCACATGATCATCACTTAAAAGAGTAGGCCCTGGCCATGCCATGGGGGAAGGGGAAGCTGAGCTACCCCAGGAAGAAATAATGGATTTCCTCATACTCTTGTGAATCCATCTATGGCTTTTGATGCTTGGTAAATTTTGCAAATCAACTGCTGGCTCTGGTGAAAGCAGATGATGTTCCTCTCTCAACACTCTCAGTTCTGCTGAGCTGAAGCTGAGTGAGCCCTCTGGAGCAGAGCAAGAGCCTGACCCTCCCCTGGCAGGCAGCACTGCACGGGCACAGCAGGGGCTGCTCCATGAGCAGGTGGAAGCTGTGACAAGGACACAAGGGCAGTGGTGAGTCCCTTCATCTTTTATTTAAACACCAGCAACCAAATTAAAATCCACATGTGGGTTTGCTTTTGCTCCCCTAGAGTATCTGATTCTCCTCCTGTACCTGTCAGCTCCTTGGCAGCCTTTATGCACCTGGATTATTGAAGCGAGACCAGATGACTGCAGTGACAGCAAAGGCCTGACACAATTCCAGTGGTAACTCTTCCCCACTTTGTGCCCACTATCCTGGCTGGTTTGGAGCCACTCTTTGGTCCTTGTGTGCATCTCCCTGTCATCATTTGGTAAACAAACCATACACCAACAGTCATTTGTCACTGCAAAGAATTTTCCATTTTATAGCCGTCTGTAATTAAATTGCTCATTCTCCTGTCAAGACAGAAATAATGCCCCCAACGCCTTCCCTGCACCTGCCTCAGGAATGCTGCTGGCCCTGTGGCTGGCATTGGAGAGGTTTAAAAGGCCTTATTACACAGCTCCCCTCATAAACATTTTATTAGCCGTTTAAAAACACACTTTCAATTATGAGTTTTCCAAAGCATATTTCAGCTCTTTTCTTCTGTAACATTTGCTGATTGAAAATACCTCATCAATAAGCAATCAGGAGAGTGATTTGCAATTTTGAGCCAGATAATCTTTAACTCTCTGCTCCAGGGATCACAGCTGGTGCCAGAGAAAGGGACATGCTGAGCCAGGGGGGTCCTCAGCTGCCACTGACCTGCAGGACCTCCAGCACAGTACCAGACCAGACCAGCTGGTCAGGCTCTCCACTGCTGCACAGAGCTTTGATTCCTATATGTAATGGAAAAAACCCCACATCCTAAGGATCTTATTCTTGCTGGGACTGCCATGGTGTAGGAGATTCACAGCAGGAGCAAAAATCCACCAGCCTGACTCCAAAAATGTTCCAACCAGAACCAGAGAGATGCTGGGGAACAAGCTGTCCCCACACAGTCCCAAATGGAACCCAAACAGCCCCAGCTGCCGAAACTCCGCTGGCCAAGGCACTCACCTGTAGGATCTGGGGATTTTCCATCACTCCTATCAACTCTGGGCATTCCTGATTCGAATGGTGCTAAATTGTCTATGTTGCTCAGCTGCCACAAGCAGTTTGTTCACGGCACAGCACTGACACCGAGCGCTCACCCCAAGCCCACCCGGCCTGCTGCCAAGGAGCAGAGCCTGCAGGGCTGGCAAGGCGAGGAGCCAGCTCCCCCAGCACCGGGCCAGCGTCCCCAGCCTCTGCAGCCACCCCCTGCACCCTCCAAGGTGACAGCACCTGCCAGACCCCATCCCTGCCCCGCCGATGCCAGCCAGCCCCTGTCTGCAAGAAGCGGCCGTGTGTGAACCCCGGCTGGTTGCCACGGGAACCAAAGCCATGGTTTCCATGGCAACTGCTTCATTCTGCCGGCTCTCGGAGATGATATCCCACCGTGATGCCGGATGTGCTGGCCTGGTACCACTACAGCAAAATACAGGTGGGGCACCAGGGCACCAGCACAGAGCACGTCAGCACCGCACTGCAGCCAGCCGGGCACTGCCACCACCCACAGCCACACCTCAGTGCAGGCCGTGCCTCAGGAGCCCCCACTCAGCGCAGGACCACAGTCCTGCTTTCCCCAAACACAAGCTAAAATCACAAGGGGCCTGACCCAAAGCCCTGAGATGCTAACAGACCATGCTCAGCACCGGGAGAGCGGGGTGAGGGTCTCACTGTGACCGGTCCCCAGGGGACTGCGTGCAAATGGGAGCAGCCACAGGACAAGGACTTCAGGCTCCCAGGGCTCGTGCCCCAGCTTCAGCCTCTCAAGATCTCAAACTTCACACCAGGAGCTAAACCAAAGTAAAGCCTGCAGGGTGAAGCAGAGACTGTCCCCGGCTCCCTGTGAGTGTGAGCCCTGCACCGACAGCCAGGCCGTGGGTGTTTGCCAGCAGCCTCGTGACCCAGCGCTCCCAGTGCCCGAGCCCGGGACGAGGACAGCAGCCAAGGAGTGCTGCTGTGTCCCAGGAGGTGACCTCGGCCCCATGAGCACAGGGACTCAAGGCAAGGAGCCCATCCTCACTGCACAGGCTGCACCCACTTTTCAGCAGGTCCCAGCAGGGTGGGCACCACCCACCACTGCTCAACCTGGCTGCAGGGGTAGGGATGAACTTCTAGACAGAAATACTTCCCAGAACAGGAAATATGCCTGGAGCAATCACGGAAAACGAGAACATGCACTGGTATTTACATTTACCATTTCACACTGATAACTGCATTTCAGGCTCCTGATAAAAAAAGACATCAGGCCTTAATCTGTGATCAAAACTAGGGCTGAACGTGGCTGTTTGCACCGACCTGTCAGAGTCAGCCACCTGAAGCACCACGCTCTGGACGAAGTACAAACAGTCACTGGGGCAGAGAGCAGGAATGATTCAAATCAGGAAGACAAAAAAGAAAATTCAGAAGAAAATAAACAACAAACAAACCACCAAAAAAAAACCCCAAAAAGCAAAACAAAAAGGCGGCAACCAACTGGAACCCACAGTACAACAAAGCAAGGAAAAGCAGAGCCATCCCCAGGCCAGTCACTGGCCCCGTGCTGGCTGTCACCAGGTAAGCAGATGTGGTTTCATTCCTTGATATGACTCCCAAGGACACAAGAAGCTCAATTTTACAATAACTGAAGTATGACTTGCAATCACTTGGTGTTTAGTTTGGCCATGTCTTTTGCTTTTCCTATTTTTATTTTTTAACCAGTCTCTGTTGTTGAGGAAACAAATGAGGTATTTCTAATGATTCCAGTGGGTTCCAGCAGCCCCAAAGACTCTGAAATACCATGGTGTGTTTGTTACTTAGAAAATGATCCCCCAAAAAATTAAAATAACTTGAGAAATTAAAACTTGATAATTTTAAATTTCAAATTAATTCTGCAGCACTTACATTCTAAAAAAATTGAAATGAAAAAGAATTGTGGGAAATATGCTTTTGAGATTAAGTGTCATCACTTTCTGCAAACCGAAATGAAGCATGCTGCATCTCAAGAAGGGATTATTATTATTAATAACACGACTGCTGGATGCAGGACCCCAAAGCTCTTCCCAAGCCTTTGTGATGACACATGGACAGCAGCTCCAGAGGGCAACAGGCAGGTTTATGCCTTGGAGGCACAGCCAGAGCTGTCTGCCAGGGATGAGGAGGAGACTTCTGAGCAGACACTTTGTCCCTACATCCACTTGCTGCAGTGCTTCTGTATTTTCCTTGCAGGCAGATCTGAGCAGCTGCTGCAGGAGCCAAGACAGAGTTTTGGATGGGTCCTGGGCGCAGCCCTCCCTTTGTTCCTGTTACTACACCTTAGCTCAGCCTACAGGCACACGGCACAGGTAAGCTGCACACCTGAAGGGACCCTGTCCAGGGAGCAGGGAAGTGAGGGCTTCTCCTGGGAGAGGACACCTCCCAGAACACAGTTCTGGCAGTGATGCTGGTGTCAGGAGCCGAGGGCTCTGACAGCAGCACTCCCCCACAGCACGGCAGCAGGTCCGAGGCCCGGTGACTCAGAGATGTGCCATCCTCCGCACCACCTCTCCTTCCTGTTTCCCCATGCACCTAAGGAGGTCAGTGCCACTTACTCACACCCCAGCAGCTCCACCCACGGCCCACAGAGCAGATCTGGGTCACCAGAGGATTGCTCTCCGTCCTTCTCCCTCGCTGGCACGGCCACGGTGGCAGTGGGGGGACACAAACCCAGCTGTTAAAGGCAAACCCACTCCAGCACCTGCATGAGGCCATGAGGCAGAGCTGTGCCTGGGTGCAAACCTCTGTCTGTGCAGGAGAGCTGGGGCTGCCCTGCTGCTGGCACAGGTGCCCTCTGTGCCATGGCACCCCCACTGCCCCTGCTGCTCTCACTGCAGCTCCTCTGCTGGGCTGAGGGGCTGCCTTTGCTTTGTTTCAAAGGCAGGCGACTCCTGCAATGTCACACATAAAATAGAGCCCATGCAACCACGCTGTAATTATCACTACTCTCGTTAGGGCCCACGCGCTGTCTCCCCTCCCATGCCAGCTCCCACAGCAGGTGGCAACCAGAACAAGCAACAGCCCCCAAACACACCAGCTACCATGCAGCAGCATTCCCAAACCCTGTGCTGCAATCCCCTTACAGGCTGGTTTGGTTTTTACAACCCCGAGTGCTTCTTCAAACTACTATTTAAATGACAGCAGTGGAACAGGTGTGGATTCTCTGACAATTACAAACACACTGACAGGTTTATAATTCCATTCACCCTTTCCAAATTCTCATGTACAAGTAATGAGTGAGATACTTTAAAAAAAAATCACTATCCCTCTTGGCAATGTTTAAGAAACAGCTCCAATTACTCAACAAGTTCCAAATGCTGGACATTTTTAATCACTATTACAGGACATGTTTTGTGGCCAATCCTGCAAATAAAAATGCCCTGATGGCTCCCTGGATGAGCCTCCCTGCAGACAGGTCCTGCTGCAGCTGGAGGAACAGCAGGGAATTAAACAGTGGGTTTTTTTAAGGTCTTATTTCTTCTCATCACTTTCTGAAATCTACAGATGACACCACATTGCATGACCATAGCCTATGGATGCTGGAGGCCTTCATTACTGACACTGAGATTCAGGCTAATTAGACAAGATAGAATCAGTGGATCAGGTCAGGTAAACACCATGAAGCAGCACAGCTTGGCATCTGAATGCTGCTCACGTGAGGGAGGCATGGCAGGTACTGATGGACCCCACTCTTACTAGACAAGTTTTACAGAAGATGAGTCTACTCACCTCATAGCTGGCACAGAATAAAAAATAACAGTTACAGCCATCCTCGTCAAGGTGGGGAACTTAACAGGATTCAGCAGCACGGTTTGGTTTATGCATTTTGATCAATAATCCAGTCACAACAGTGCCTGAATGTAAAGGAGTTCTGGTCTTTAATCACAACCATTGTCAGACCTGTGGTTTGTGTCTGCAGGCCAGCACCTCCCTGCACCAGATCTGGCATGGCTGCAGGGCCCTCTGCACCCATCAACACCCAAATCAAGCACTGCTATGGCACCCAAAAATCCACTGGTCTTGTTCTGGGTCTCTACACAGACAGGGATGAATGACTGTGCTCAGGCACCAGCAAAGTGACCAATAAATAAAACAAACTAGAAGACAAAGATGCTGTGAATCTTAAAAGGAAAATTTAACCAATGTAAAACCAGTATCTGGTCTGTTCACATGTCCACAAGACCAGCTCAAAAAGGGCTTCACGAAGGATTTTTACATGCACTACTTAGGCATCCTTGGATAGTACTCTGGATTCATTCTACCCCGAAGGGAGCCAAATCTGTTGATTACTGTTGGCAAGAACAGGAAACTGTATCATTCTTAGGGGCACAACTGTTACCGCAGGCAGTTTGAGAAGCCAAGGGAGATGACGTGAGGATAAACAACTTCAACATCATAAATGATTAGCAACACTAGCGAGCACAGGTAAGTCATAAGGAAATTTCACCCCTCTTGCCCTTTCCCAAGGTAATAATGACAAACTGGCCATACTATAAATCCTTAGTTCACTACAGCTACGTTTTGTCTCTAACACTACAAGCAGGGTTGCCAGAGGAATTCTGTGAATCAGTAAGCAAAGTCTATTTCAGAAACAGAGCCAGAACTGCTCGGCAGGACCAGGTCCATCTGTCACCACAGCAGCTCCCAGTGCCTCTGCCACACCCGAGCAGCATGTGCAGGGGCTGGGATCAGTGCCTTGCTTCCACACCTTCCAAAGACTTTTGCTCTTTGCATTTTGTATGCCCTGGGAAGCTCAGCTGCATCTCTGACTTTGCAAGCACCTTGTTATTTAGCCAGTGTTTCAGCTGTACTGGGGAAACTGGCCAACAAGCAGGACCTGCAGCACAACTGAAGACTGATGGGTTGGTCTGGGCTGTGTGCCAGTTGTCCCAGTGTCACCTGGTGAGCAAATCACCTGGATGTCATCTGACACTAAATGTACAGTAGAAAATAACCCCCAAAACTGGAGGATGCTCAGGTGCCACAGTGACAGGCACAGTTTGAGAACACAGAGTAGCAGTCTGGCTTAAGGGCTTCAGTTAGCTTCCAAAGATGATTCCATTTCCTAGGGGGAAGGAATCCTCCTGAGAGGGCCAAAGCCAGCCCAGCTGCACGGGCTGTGAGCCATGTCTGACATGTACCAGGCTGGGCACACCCCGCTGCCCTCCTGGCATGGGCACAGCCAGAGGGGCTCCGGGGAGGACAGGCCGTGGAGGCCTACACGGTGTCTCTCTGTGGGGACACTGCTCAGGACAGGCAGGGCACAGGGCTCTGCTCTCTCCTCTGCTGGGGACACTGCTCAGGACAGGCAGGGCACAGGGCTCTGCTCTCTCCTCTGCTGGGGACACTGCTCAGGACACAGCCAGGGCACAGGGCTCTGCTCTCTCAAAGCAAACAGCACTTTATTCTCACTGTGGTTTTTTCCACATCGCTCCATGCATCTTACAAACTTCCCAGAGGTCTCCTGCACTTCCACTCAGGTTGTGCAGGCAGCAAAGTGAAGACCAAGAGCCGAGGTGGCCCATGTAAAACAGACTTGGCTGCAGCTGTGTGCCAGGGTCTGGAGCCCACCGTGCTGCTGGACCCACGGGACACCCTCCTCAGCTGAGAGCTGTAGCACAACAGCCCACACTGCCTCAGGCTGAATCACCAGCTAAAGGGATTATTAACTTCCAGCTGTGTTGGGCCCCATTTCCTTTGTGCAACAGCGTGCCTAATTGCAAATTCTAATTTACTGTAGCAGAGCACAAGCCCAGGTCCAAGGATAAATTAAAATGACGGCTCTATGGGAAGTTCAGAATTTAACTTTCTAACTTATCTGATTTGATGCAGATACAAATATTTAAATCCAGCCAAGGAAACAAACAGTCTGTTTCTAAGAAGTTCCAGCTGGGAAGGGGGGAAGGAAGGATTCTGTAGGAAGAGAGGCTGCAACAATCAGTGTACTGTCACAGTGTCTGCAGGAGCAGAACAGCCGCCGTGTAGCTTTGGCTGGTGCTGTGCTCCTCCCCTGTGAGACTCATTTGGGTTTGAGTTTCCTGAGCTATTTTTTTCCCTTTAGTGAAAAACTACTTTGCTACCCTGAGAGTAAGAGCTTTTACTTTTAAATCTCCTTTGTACAATTGCCCTGTTCTCTTTTCAAGGGAAACACTGAGCCTGTGAGTGAAACACATGGAGCCTGGCACATGACTGGTGGCCATCCCCACACTGATAGATGTTAGTTCTGTTGAAAGAGATCAAACCTGAATTCAAACTGCAGTAAAAAAAAATTTAAAAGACAACTTTTGTTTCTGAATGCTGCAATTTCAAATCAGATTTCTAGTAATCTGGGTTTTTAGCACAATTGAATCCTGTGACTGAATCACAGACCCACGGCTTAGGTGCTGCCAAGGAAAACAGCGCTCGGGATACTCCCTGAGCAGCTGCCAGAGAGGATGAGGAGGAGAAGGCGATGCAGTGAGGAGGTTACACAACGTTACACAACGTCACTGCCCGTGGGCAGCCAGCCAGCCCTGCCTGGTCAGTGCCAGCTCACACCACACCAGCAGGGCCTTGTGCTCGCCATGTGCTCCCCACACACGTGGAGGCGGACGCTGGTTCGGCCCCAGGGCACCGTGACCTTCCCTGCCACGCCGGGAGAGCACCCGGCTGCGGGAGCACCCGGCTGACCGACGGACAGCCACGGACAGACTGCACACCGACCGACAGACAGACTGCACACTGACCAACTGCACACTGACCGACAGACAGACTGCACACTGACCGACAGACAGACTGCACACTGACCAACTGCACACCGACCGACAGACAGACTGCACTGACCAACTGCACACCGACCGACGGACAGCCACGGACAGACTGCACACTGACCGACAGACAGACTGCACACCGACCGACAGACAGCCACGGACAGACTGCACACCGACCAACAGACAGACTGCACACTGACCAACTGCACACTGACCGACAGACAGACTGCACACCGACCGACAGACAGACTGCACACTGACCGACAGACAGACTGCACACCGACCGACTGGACACCGACCGCACGGACGACCGACAGACAGACTGCACACTGACCGACAGACAGACTGCACACTGACTGACAGACAGACTGCACACTGACCAACTGCACACCGACCGACGGACAGGCACACTGACCGACTGACAGACTGCACACTGACCAACTGCACACCGACCGACAGACAGACTGACACTGACCAACTGCACACCGACCGGACAGCCCGACAGAGCACACGACCGACAGACAGACTGCACACTGACCGACAGACAGACTGCACACTGACCGACTGGACACCGACCGACGGACAGACTGCACACCGACCAACAGACAGACTGCACTGACAACTGCACACTGACCGACCGACAGACTGCACACCGACCGACGGACAGCCACGGACAGACTGCACACCGACCAACAGACAGACTGCACTGACCAACTGCACACTGACCGACAGACTGCACACCGACCGACAGACAGACTGCACACTGACCGACAGACAGACTGCACACCGACCGACAGACAGACTGCACACTGACCAACTGCACACCGACCGACAGACAGACTGCACTGACCAACTGCACACCGACCAACAGACAGACGCACGGACCAACTGCACACTGACCGACGACAGACTGCACACTGACCGACAGACAGACTGCACACCGACCGACAGACAGACTGCACTGACCAACTGCACACCGACCGACGGACAGCCACGGACAGACTGCACACTGACCGACAGACAACTGCACACCGACCGACGGACAGCCACGGACAGACTGCACACCGACCAACAGACAGACTGCACACTGACCAACAGACAGCCACAGACAGCCAGTCCCAGCCCACCACTGCGTACCCCAGACTGGCCGCCAGAGAGGTTCCTCCTGCAAACTACAACATCAGCCTGCCAAAACCCAAAGAAAGGCTCAGATCTCTAAAGCCCATTAGGCCTCGGTACAACCACACCCCCAAAAACCACTTTTTTGAGCAACACAGAGAGTGGCTGGGTACAGTCAGAATTTGCCCCAGCCAAAGTCTCTCTGAGGGAAGTTGTTGGTGAAAACTAAGAGGAGGGCTGAACTGATTTAATTCTGAGGCATTACTGACTCTCCAAAGCAAAGCTGAAGTGAATAATCAATTCTGAACACCAGAGGGAAATGGTGTTTGAGAGTGGCTGAGGAAAAATGGAAACAAAGTGAGATTACATTTTACTGTGGAAAAGACCATTGTGATCAATCCTCAGCACCTTTTATTCCAGTCAAAATGTACAAGGTGTACTAGGTCTCCATTTGCATTATAAATGGCAGCAACTCTTCCAGTTTCCAAATGAATTTTAACTGCCTTACATACTACTGATTTCACATTCACAGGGGACATTTACAACAATTTCTTTTGTGCTACTATTAACCACTTTCCCAAACATTAAACAAGCAAACACTAACACTTATTTCCCTCCAGCTACAAACACAACTGATTTTTACCTGTGCTCACTCCTGGTGGTGCCCCATCCACCTACATGCCTCATGCTGCAGCCTCAGATTCTAGGCTTTCCTTGCCTCCAAGCAAATGACTTGTACTCACATGTCCATCTCATCAAAATTTTGACACATACCGAATCTTTACAGAAATCTGTCTTTTGGTTAAGCAAACAGAACCCCCCCCCCAAACCATACATATTAAAATTCACCTGGGCCCAAAAGGAAACAACTGAAGTTCACTCAGCCTGGATCTCTAAGACCATGTGAATTATCTGCTCCCTGCCATCACCACTTCAGGAAAGGATGATCTGTGGTTAACCTGGAACCCCCAGAAGGGGGGTTTCTGTGCACCCCAAGTCAGCTCTGGGCTCTGCCCAGCCCCACGAGCGCTGCACGTACCTGGATGTATCGCAAGGCACTCCTGAGGACGCTGAGGTTTGAGGTCTTCTTGTCATCCACGTTGGGGATGTTGCGCTTTAATGTCTCAAAGCACTCTTTCAAATGAGCACGTCTAAAGAAAACACAGGTGGGTCGTCAGCTGCCAGGAGACACAGCAGGAACCAATTCCACGAGGGGAGAGCTTAATTGGGGCCTTAATCCAGCAAAGCACCTACACCTGTGCATAGCAGCCCCCCCAGCACAGCATGTCACAGCTGAGCCAGCTCACCCAGCAGGGACTGTGCCTGGGCTCTATCCCAGCTTTGTTAGGAACACCGTGCAGCCTTAAATAAAGTATTTCACCTCACTGTGCTGGTACTTTCACTGTCACCATACTTCCAATTTAGATAGTCAGGCTTATAAGAGTCTTGGGTCAGAAACTGATGTTTATTCTGTATTCACACTGTACACTGACCCCTCATTTGGGGTATTTTACTCTTTTTAAATCAAAAGAGAGTCACACTGTTATGCACTGTTACTGCTTTGCAGGATCAGGGTGGTTGGAATGCAATGGTGCAGTTAAACAGAACATATTGGGAAGCAAAAAATGCAGAATTAAGCTATAAGAAAGCCAAGCAATACTGCAAGATTCAGTAATAGTCACTAAGAATTTTATTCAGGTTATCTCTTTAAAAAACAAGCAAGCAAACAAACAAAAACCCGCCAAAGCCAAACAAATATTGACAGACAATAGGCCAAAAAAAGGAGGGGAATTACAATTAAAAAACCCAAACCCCTGGCTTTCTACGCACCTGTTCTTCTCCAATTTATTATGTACTTCCCTGGTCCCAACCCTGTAACCCAAACAGAACAAAGATCAGCTCAGTGTCAGGTTGAAAACTCCTGCCTTGCACCTGTGCCTGCAGCAGTGTCTGTAAGTCGAGATGCAAAAGCAGAAGTGTTCATATATCACTGGTTTAACATTAAGTACATATATATTCCTGCCTACACTGTTTCAAGATAAACTCCATAGATGCGCATCAGAGGAACCAAGCACTGTGCACACAGTGCACAGAAGATACAAACAGGTGTGATGTGTGTGTGTATATGCAGACACAGCTACTACCAACAACAGGGAAAGACACAAAGCCTGGATTTTAAGTATTTGTACAGACCCAGAGAGCCCATATTCTGACCTGGTTCTGATCTATGCCTACACTCCAGTGGGACAAGGTTTGTGCAGTTCCATATCCAAGCGTATGGGATTGAGCAGACACTTCCAACTTTGGGTTTTTACTGTGCGTGAAACAACACAGCTGAGGATAAATATGGAATGAAGCAATACAGGAATTCTCCAGTCACTGCTGAAGGAAAAACCAGCGTGAGTTTCTGGTTTTGGGGTTTGAGTCCACCCACTCTCTGAATCAGAGGAATATTTTTAGGAAAAGCCAAACAAATTCATGTTATCTCAGTTTTTCAGCTCAGTTTTTCAGTGATAAGGTACATTAGCAGATGTGGAGATTTCAAGAATCTTTCATACACTGTGCAAAGTAATTATTTGCCTTTGACTGAAAATACAGGACATTGAGGTAATAATATTTAAAAAATTGTCACAAATATTTGACAGCATTTCCCCATGAAACATTTACAGGCTGAAAAGACATTTTTTCTGTGCTTATGGCAATTCTGGGGGGAGGCAGTGGTGATGCTGTGCTCCACACTGGCACCACAGCCCCCCCACCCCCCAGGGCAAAGCCCAGTCTGGCAGCACAGCAGCAGGTTGTGGGTGCACTTGCAGCCACCCCACTGCCCACAGCCCAGGCAGCCAAACTTGTGCAGCCTGCCCTGGTACCCCATGCCAGCAGAAACCTCCTCCACAGCTCCTGAACCCACACAACATCACTGATGGGCTCTCTCCATTAGTGCATAGACTGACAGACCCTTCCAGCACCAGACAGGCTCTGAAGATCTCAATCTGCTTAGAGGAACTATACTGGCAATTTACTGAAGCCTTTATCTTTACAAACTCCTATCTGCATTACTTTCACTGTTTCTATGCATTTTGGGATCTGTACATCCCAATGAACCTTTCTTCTGTCTACTATACATCTCCACCAGTCCCCATGGCATTCACACACCATCTCCAACACCACTGCCAGGAGACATCCCCCTGCTGCAGGCAGCCAGGAGAACAGAGGCCAAGGCAGCACAGCCAGGAGGGAAGATTGCACAGATTCAGGTCACTTATGCTGCAGGAAAATTGAGGGGCCAAAGGAACAGGTAAAACTGCCGCAAAGAAGGGAATGGTTTGTTCTCCCAGTCCACAAGCAGTAATACCAGACTCCCTACTGGGATACTGCGGTCTGGAAACAACCATCTACGGAGAAGGCAGGGTCTCCACCAGCCAAAGTCCTTAAGAACAAGCCAGAAAAACACTAACCTGGAGCAACATCAGAACCACAAGTCCTGTCAGAGGGTGAGGGCAGACTACATAGTCTTTAGCCCCTTCCAGCTGCAAGATTCTGAGCAAGCAGGAGGCCCTTAACACTTACAGCACTGAGAAACTGGTGATCTCTGTCCTCAGAATAACATCTCCCAGATCCCTTTCCAGTTTTCAAGAAAGCTCCCACAAGCGGCAGTGCACTTTGATTTCCCTGACCAGTACAAGCAGTGATCTTTTGCCAAACATAACACGAGATACCACTCGAGATCAGACATGCAGGGCTGGGACTTGCTTCCTAACACAGTTCTGGCCTGCAAAAAAAAATCCTTACACAGAATCTTACAGTGTGGAGTGAGGGAGGAAAATAAAAACCCGTCAAGCTAAAAATCCCTGCTCTCAGCAATTCAAAGACATTAAACATCCACAAGTCTTGGCATTTCTGATCCAACAACACTTTGCACAAGCAGGAGCCGCTCTAGAGAGATGCAGCTTTGGCTGTTCCTCCTGGACACACGGTGCACTCACCCTCCAATTCTCTTCTTGAGCTCGATGGGTTTCATGTCGTCGGCCGGCGCCAGCTTGAGGGCGCCGAGGGGCGCGGGCGCTGCCGGGTGCTGCAGGGGCTGGATGGGCTGTGGCACCACATGGTGCTGGGAGATGGCCAGCACGGGCGCCGCGTAGTGCGGCAGCTGCTTGGGGCTGCCCGAGGGCGGCGTGGCCGCCTTCCCGTCCGGCAGGTGCGGCCCCGGCGGCCGCTGGATCACCGGTGCCACCGAGGGCGCTTCCTTGGGGACACTGGGAGCGCTTACGAGGGGCTGGTGGCGCTGCACCAGCGGCGGCGACAGGGCGGTCTGCGCTGCTTGCTGGGGGGAACTGGTGACAACGGGGATGGGAATGACTGAAATGGGAGCTGCCAGGGGCGGCGGCGGCAGGGGCACGGTGCCCGGCGGGGAAACGGGCACCAGCAGTTCGCTCCGGGGCTCCTCTGGGGACAGGGTGCTGTTGGCCCGTGGCACGCTGGCCTTGCCCGCCTTCTTCTGCTCCTGCTCCCTCTCCAGGCAGAGCTTCTCATGCTTCTCATTCTCCTCTGAAAGAGAAACACCCACAGTGAGCAATGGCGCTTCCCTGACCTTCCCTGAGAGCAGCCTACAACCAGCACGGGGCAGGATCCTTAAGTTAAAATACCCTGGGTTTTATACTATCCCGAGTGAACCCCAGCTCAATGGACACTGCACTGATACAAACACATCAGGGCACCTCTCTGCTGCTGTGGATTTTAATCGAGCTCTTAAACTTGGCTTTGATGTGTGTATGTTCCTATATGTTTTCAGAACACCAGACAAAGTAAATGAAATCTGTGTGGCCCGACTAGCAAAACAAACCTCATCAAATGCAATCCAGGGCTCTGGCTTTAATTGCGTGAACATGGCACAAACAAAATTTATTTATACAAGTCATGTGGCGCCAGTGGCCCTGGCATCTAGACATTGCGCAGCCTTAATCAAATATCTCCAAACCCACCATCCGTGAGGCTCAGCAGATCCCGCTCCTGACAACCTCTGAGGAGCTGCAAAGAAAGGTGGTGCAGCAACCTCTGCACAGTAATATACAAATATCTGGAAAATAAAACCTTAATTTATCAAGGGAGGGATTAGGGGAAGGACATGGACAGTTGGGTGTTCTGTTGTATACAGTCACCAAAATCAGGTAATTCAGAGGAAGCTCTAAGAAACATCCCAACAGAGCCTCTCCCAGGAGAAGCTCTGGCTTGATTGAAACACTGAAGTCAGAATGTGTATTTAGGAAATTAGAGAGAAGAGCATGTATGCCACCTGGAATGACCAGGTTATATTCAATCCCCCAGTGATCCTCAAGACAATCTGTATTGACATAATGGAAAACGGCCCCACCAGGCATAGAGCTGCCCAGCCCTTGCCACCCCAGAGGGGCCCTGCCACTACCAGGATACTTTCTAACCCATCTTTTGAGTTTGAGGGGTATGGTGCAAAAACTACAGAGAGCAAAAAAGGCAACAAAACTCTCACTCCCGATTCTGAATGCCCTTTGGTACGTGTGACCACACAGCAACACCGACCCAGATCCAGTTGACACAATTTCCTGAAGTTCAGCTGCAGCAGCAGCGCAAACACAGCCCAGCCTCCCCTGGAGAGCACGAGCCAGGTCAAGCAGCCAGCTGCCAAGGTAAACACGGTCCTGAACCCACACCTGGAGAAACCACCCTCTGGAGCAAGCTCTAGCACTGGGGCTGCAGCCCCAGCCTCTGACCCGGCAGCACTCACAAAAGCACCATGTGAAATTCTGTCATCAGGAAGGCTTTCACATCCATACAGCACTCTTCCCAGGGCTGCCCGAGACTCAAATCCACAGTTTGCATTCAACCTCTGCAGCACAAGTAGGGTGAGTGAGCAAAAGATCTGACTGACTCCAAAAAGGAGGGAGGTTGCTTAAGCAGCAGTTGAACCTTAAAGCTGCATTTCTCTATATTTTCTCAAAATATTTCAGGGTATTATCAACAGTTCCTTAAAGGAAGAAGCAAAGCAGTGCAAGGTGGCAAAAACCCCATCAGGAATCCCATGATGCAAACACAAATCTCAGCTACCAACAATTTCGGAGTGGTTCGGTTCAACGACATTAATAACTAATAAAGAAAAGCCCTTTGTCTGCAGATCTTTTGCTCCACTTTGCTGCTGGTTCGCAGCCAGAGCCAATGCAATGGCCCTGGCACAGGGTGCATGAGGAAACCCAGCCCCGAGGACCTGCTGACTCATGGTGCTCCCTGAGCACGTCCTGCCTCGGGGACAGAGAGCGGCCGCAGGCTGACCGGCACCGCTGGCCAGGCACACACAGAGCAAAGCTGCCACCCAGACCTCCAGCTGCACCGAGACGGAGAGAGTGAGCAGCAAAGGAGTCACTAGTGGGAAGCTGTGGCAGTGCCCGGTGAGGACAGCAGGACCTGCTGGGCTGCTGGAGGTGACACGGCCACAGCGGAGCAGAGCTCCCAGCCAGGACACCCGTGATCTGCACCCAGGGCAGTGCGGGAGCAGGAGCCAGCCTGGAACTCCTGCAACCAGCTACACTTGTGGGGAAGGGAGAGAACAGCCAAGCAAGGTTAGAGCAGGCATTACTGATCACAAGTATTTATGTAAATGTCTCTGGAAGCAGGTGCAGCCCTCAGGCTGCTGACAACCTGCCAGCAAGGCCTTTGGTGTTGCTCCCTCGAGCTAAAGAGTTTATTTCAATGATTTTTTTTGCCAAGATCTAACACTGAAGAGCCACTGTCCTCTTGGGTCTGAGTTACCCACAGGCAGAAAGGACCCATGCTCCCAGCCCCAGCAAAAGGACTGGAGGGCCCTGAGCCACCTCTCTGGACAGAAACCCTCCCACTGGGTGGTGAAGGTCTGTCTCCTGCTCGCTTTGCAGTCACACCCTGCACACAAACCAAAGATCTCTTTGAAGAAAGCCCCCCCCAAGCTCTATGTTTTCTCATATGAAGGAGGCTCACCCAGGTTTGGTCACAGATACAGATCAAGGAGGGGTGATCACCATGCTGTGTGCTGTGTGACACATGCAAGGCTCATTCCCTCCCTTGTGGCACACTCAGCACAGGATCTCCTGCAAGCCCATACACAGAAAGCAGCCAAGGCTCAGTGCATCCCCTTGGCGAAGAGGATAGCTGAATCCAAAGGTGCACCTCAAAATTATGCGTAATTTCCACTCATTCCTCACACTCTTAACAAGGGGACTAAGGACAGAACAAACCATGGGAGTGAACCAGTCCTGAGAACCCCCAGGGGATCTGAACCGAGCCCAAGGGGATCTGAACCACGAGGGGTCCTGGAATCCCACCCTGCCCACACCATCCCACTTGCCAGCAGGTTCACATGGTGAGAGCAGGCACCTCAGGTCCCTGGCCACACCACCCAGGCAGTGACAGCAACATGGGCAGCCATGGGACAGAACAGCAAATCCTGTCCTGGGAGGACACAGAAACAGGGTCAGCACCCCTGACCACTGGCCTGGTGCTATTTAGGGCCTCAATGGTCTGAGTACACAGCACCAGGCACTCTTTGTTACCTAATAATCTGCTGTGTTTAAATATATCTCACCCCTTTTGGCTGCCCTGGAAATGCCACCCATCTGTCAGAGCCCTGCTGCCAGGCCAGCCAGGAGCAGTGGGCAGAGCCCTTGGGCTGGCAGTGGGGCCTGCCATGGCCCCAGCCTCCCGGAGCCATGCTGGAGGAGCAGGCTCTGAGGGATGCCAGGGCCCTTTGAGTGCTCCTACCTCTCACTAGGGACACCATCAGTACCCAGAGTTTATCAACAGCGTGTGCCTTGCATAGCCAAGCATCCCACCTCTGTGGTGCTCAGTGGAGAACATCTCTCACTCCATGAACAGTGAGGCAGTTCTGTGATGTTGTTTTCTGAAGGGTCTGAAGTGTTTTTCTGAATCATTCAATGCTTCTGGGAACTTATCCTGCATACCTTGAACTGCTACAGGCCTGGAGAGGAGTGCCTTGGGTGTCACTCACTCTGGATACGCAGCAGTGTCGCCCACAGGAGTCACTGCAGGCTCCTACCAGGAAAGTGCGGGGTACTGATGAGTCTCCAGGTATTTACTACTCCGAAGGCTGCCCTGGGGGGGGAAAAGTCATGCCAAGAGGAAGGGCAGGCTGGAGCCTGGAGGTTGGATAGTGTTTCTGCAAGTTCCTGGCTCTGCAGGGGAGAACCAGGAAGGGGGCGATAAGAACAGTCAGCAGAACTGGAGCCCAGCAAAGCTCAGCATCAGCCAAGCAAGCTCTGAGTCACAGCAAATGCTGCTGACACCAGAGGCTGCAGCACACAGCCACGGGCACTTCCAGGCCTAGGAACAAGCCTACAGGACTGAGAACCCTTTAAAATCAGGACGCTTTTCTGACTCCCGAATTTTGGTTGACAACAGCACAAGCCCCACTTTTCTCTCCCATCTTAGCTAAAACTTGGCAGTTTGGTGCCCAGCCCTTGGCACGGTTGTTTCTCCACCAGTGCCATGGCAGACCCAAGACATGGCACTGCTTCCCAAAGCCCTCTGGGCTCCTGGCCATGCCCCCAGTGTGGAGCTGGCTGCCAGGCACCTGGTGACACTTCCTCAGGGCCACTGGCCACTGCTGCTCCCATGCTGCGTTCACACTGCAGCCTGACCCCAAACGGGCCCACTCCTCCCCACACACACTGGGCCTCATGAGCACCTCAAACACCAACCGAACTGCATTTCAGGAGCACACTGTTCACAAAGGAGCCTAAAATGCTTCAGGATTAGAGCTCAGAAGTTCACAATACACTACAGAGAAGCAAGAGCTAGGCCAGCGTAGCTGAGGTCAGCTTCAGGGGTTCAGAGACCCCCACTCCTACCTGAGACCCTCCCTGCCGAGCGATCTTGCTGCACTGCCACTGCTGTCACATGCTCACACCTCATCTGCACACTGGGTCACCATTCACTGCTAACAACTACAATATTCAGGTCTCCACTTTCTCAACCAGAAGAACAATCAACAATAACTAAATAAATACCTGGCAGACATTTCTAAAAACAGCTTCTCCGGTCTCTACAGATAATTTACATTTACAATAGCTTTAATAAGCTATTCCAGTGCTTAAATGAAACCCTGAATCAGCTCTAGAGTAATTTTAGCTGCATTTTAGTTACAACTAACTCTTTGTGGACAGAAGAAAGAAATAAAGGGTGAGGATTTAGCAGCACTACAAAGGAAAACAGATCAAGATTGCTAAAAAAACAAAACCATCGTGGAGAGTCTCATCTCTACAGAAAGCCCAGGACCATCATGTCACCAGGATGCCAAGCGTGCCACTGCCACAGCTGCAGCATCGCACCTTGGCGGGCCGGAGGGATGCACAGCTCCTGTTGTACCTCTCCGTGGTGTTTGGGATGAAGTGCAGGAAAGCACTGGCTCTGACAGGCCACGTGGGCACCAACAGCACATGCTGACCCTGCTCCACCATCCAAGGAGCTGCACCTGGGCAGCCAAGCAGGTGAGCTGTCCTACACAGGATGGGCCTGTGCTTTTCCACCAGGCATCAGCGTTTTTAAGACACAGGGAGACAAAGTAACGCACTCTGATGAAAAGCATGTATTTCTGTCACCTGAACAGCTTCTGTGTCACAGTTCAGAGCAAGAAGTGCCATGGCTGACAGGCAGGACCCAACCCACCCGCTCCCACGCACATGGGGGCACTGCTGTCCCTGCTTCTGGCCCAGGGACAGAGGCACACACTGCGGGAACAGTGAACCATGACATGCCTTAAATGTACAGGTTGGAAAAGTACAGTAAACATGAACTGACTTAATAAACAGTAATATAAACAGACTGTGTATCCTTAAAACAGACTAAAAAGCCTAAAGATATGCCCTCAGAAGAAACTCTGAGACCCCACTTCATCCACTGCTGGCAAGTGGCTCTGCAGGCTGCCTTGAGTCTACAGCTCGTGTGTTACACAGCCAGCAAACACACTGCTTGTGTGTTACACAGCCAGCAAGGGAGCACAGACAGGTGAAATGAGTTCAGTGAGTCATGGCAAAACTGGATCTGGCAGATAACAGCCAGCCTGTTAGGTAAGCATGTTTGCTCCAGGTAACATTCCTCGATCCTGTGACGAGAACAAGGGCTCACTGCTGCACCTTCAGCCCAGGGCTGCACCAGGCCTTGCTTCCACAGGCTGCTCACTCTAGTCAGCTTTCTTCTCAAGGAAATGAATGGAAATGTGCAGATTACCCTTTACTGGCTGCACCAAGGCAGTTCTCCCTGGAATCCCACAACAGTTATCCTTGCCACCCCCGAGATTCAGACACTGTGCTGTGTCACAGAGCAAGGCCCTTTCTGAAGTCAAAGTCTAACTGTCACTATGGCACCGTTGTCCTCAGGACTGCAGTGCAGCTCTCCTGGAAGCCTCCGGAAACAGATAAACTCACACTGTGTGTTGGGAGGTGCTTTAACCTTCCCTGACAGAAACCCAGGTGGGTGTGCTGCCTGTGGCAGCCAGCGAGGCCGAGGCTGAGCCACACAGCACCCTGGTGAGACAGAAGCCAGTGGTGGGCAAACAGCCCCATGAGGTTTCTGGAGATGCACCCCAACATTATACTGACGAGATCTGTTGAAAGACAACAGTGAGAGATCACACAGAGCACAGCACGGAGCCACTGCCCAGCCATGGGCGTGGGGTCTGAGCAGGTTCTCCTCCGCACCCACTGGCACAGGGAAGGTGGCACCACAGCCAAAGGAAACCTTCCTGGCCACTACACACCATTATCACTCCCAGGCAATTCAGCGTGCCCAAATGGCAGGTAGGTGAGATGGAAAAGCCCAAAACTGTGCTTGCTGCAGGTCACTGCCTGTGCTGGCACCACTCAGGAAAGGAACGGTGTGAATGAACTGTGCAGCATTGAGAGAGCAGCAAACACAAGATGAGCATCTATGGGAAAAACCCTAGGAAAACAAGTATCAGTTACTTGCAATTATAAAGAAATTTGTTTTTCTTAGATCATGGAACATTCCTGGGTTAATCTAAATTCAAAGAAATCAGCACCCTCTAATTCAAGTCAAATGTCTCTGGAGCTTGCACACAACAGAGAGAGAAAGATTTGAAAGGAGATGACCCCAGACTGAGAGTCTGGGCCCATGTAAACGAGTGTTACACGCCTGGGAGGCACATGCTTACAGCAAGAGGGTTACAGCAGCAGCAGGCACTGCTGTCAGCTGCAGACCCAGCAGCCCTTGGATGAGTTCAGTATATATTTTTTAATGCTGTTCCCAAAATGGATTGATTTTCAGGCCATACTGGACCCCTGGAGCTCCACAGTGTAACTGGGGGTATAACAGACCATAACACTTTGCAGAACACAAGATTTCAAGGGGGAGGAGAGGAAGAACACAAGGCAAAGAAGCCAACTCAGTCTTACTGCTCTTACTTATTGCTTCCTTGTGCTTCCCAGCTGTTCCTTTGCTTGTGCTCTCCCCTGAAATCTTCCTGCCACCCAAAGGTCACTGCAGGGCTCCTCCCTCCCGTGCCAGAGTCTTCCTGGTGTTCAGACTTCCCTGAAGTGGCCACGTTTGCACTGACGCTGCTGGCCCTACACCCAGCCCAGCCCTCATGTGTCTGTGCCCCCCAGCAGCACCCAGAGCCCGGGGCATGCTCATGGTGGCTTTGTGTAACACCCCCACACATCCCCGTGAGCTGCTCCTGGAGCTAAGAAGCCTGCAGGGTGTCTTTTCTTTGCTGTGTTACCCTGCCCATATACCCTGCTCAGCAGTAATTCCTGCCTCAGAAGCTGTCCAGCACAAGAAGGCAGGTCCCTCCTCCTCCTCTGTAACTCAGAGCACAGCTTGTCGGACCCATTCACAAGATGCTCCCACAGCGCGGGGCCGTGGGATGGCAGCGGGATGGCAGCGGGAGCTGTCTCCCAGCAGCAGGAGACAAACCCAGACCTGCAGAGGTCGAGCCCCGGGCGTTTTACTGCTGCACCCTGAGCACGGCCACCACCTGTAAGCCCGGAGCCGGGATCACCACAGGGCTGGCGGTGGCAAGGAGCCTGTCAAGGGCTGGGAAGCAGCACCGGAGCTGTCACCCAGCCGGCGGGGAGCCCGGACCGGGCAGCCCCTGCCATCTGCACAGCCTGGGCTGTGCCCCGGGCTCGGAATGCTCCCGGCCCTGCGCGGCCCCTCAGCACCGCATCCCCGTGCGCTGCGTGACTCATCACCGACACAATGGGCGGCGGCACAAAGCGCCGCTCCCGCCGCTCCGCCCGAGTCCCCGCGCCGGGGCCGCCGCGGGCGCGGGGCCGGCGCCGCTGTCCCGCAGCCACGCGCGGGCGGCAGCCCCGCCGCGCCCGCCGCTGCTGCGCGGCCCCGGGGCACAGATCGCCGCTCCCGGAGGGCGGGGCCGCCGCAGCGGCGCGGGCGGTGCGGGGCAGCGGGCGGAGCGGGGGGCGGCCCGCGGGGTTCCCCGTCCCCTCCGGGGTTCCCCGTCCCCTCCCGCCGCCCGGGCGGGCCCCCGCAGCCCCCGGAGGCCGAGCGGGGCGGGGCCGCGCGCACGTGGTGGCGGGCGGGGCCGAGCCGGTGACGCGCCAGGCCCCGCCCTCCCGCCGGCCGGGGACACGCAGCGCGCGGGGCGGGGGCGGCGGCGCCCCCGGCGGGAGCGGGGCCCGGCCGGGGCAGCCCCGCCCGCACGGAGCCCCCACCGCGCCGTCCCCGAATCCCCCCCGTGCCCTGACACTGCCCCGCCCGCCCCGAGTTCCCCCGGGTCAGATGCCCCCGGCAGCGCAAAGCCCGCGCCGGTGCCCCCCACCCCTCGCTAGTGCCAGTGCCCGGGTAGCCCCGACCGGCCGCGGCTGTCAGGCGCGGCCCCGCGAGGCGCGGGCGGACGGTCACTCACCACGTGCGGTCTGCTGCTGCTGCGCCTGCCACTCCAGGAACCGCGCCGCCTCCAGCAGCGTCTCGATGCTCATGGCGCGGGCCCGGCCGCCGTCGCTGCCGCCGCCGCCCGGAGCGCGGGCCCGCCCCGCCCGCGCCGCCCCGGGCTCGCCCCGCCGGCCGCAGCGCTGGCGACAAGATGGCGGGTGGCAACAGAAACACAACAGGCGGGCGCTGGCGCGGCCCCGCTACTACGCGGCGGACGGCGCCAAGACCTGGAGTGGAGCTCGGGGCGCCGCCCGGACGGGACGGGATGCGCGGGGATGGGCCGGCCGGCCCGGGCCGAGGAGCGCGTGCACGGCCCCGCAGCCCCGCCGGTCGCTCGGGGCGGGCGCCACCCGGGTTGGCCCCGGGGCGGGCGCGGGGGCGCGAGATGCGGCGGCGGCCGGTCCGGTCCGGCGGCGGCGCGATCCGGGCGCCGCGTTTTGCGGGCGGCGCTCCCCCGCAGTGCGCTCGCGGCCCGGGGCGCGCTGTCAGCGCGCGCGGGCCAATGGGCGCGCAGCACAACACGCGTGCTGCCCTCCACATGGGCGCCCCGCGCCGCCGCGCGCGCCAAAGGGGCCGCGCCCGCGCGCCCCGCGCACGTGCGGGCCCCGCGCCTCCGGCGGGGCTGCCCCGCACACCCGGACCGGGACCGGGACAGGCGGAACCGCGCCAAACAAACCCGCCCGGCAGCGGTCGCTCTGCCATCCGGGCCCCCCGGGACCGGGTGCCCGCGGGATGGGCCCGGCCCCGCTGTGCCCCGCAGCGCTCCGCGGTTCTGTCCCGTCCCTCCCCGAGCTGCCCTCGGTCCCCGGCTGCGGGCACGCGTGGCTCTGCGCTCTGCCTGGCCTTGCCCCGCAGCTGGGCTGGCTGCACGAAGGGAAAAGCCGAGCCCTTTTCAAGGGTAAAAGCAAGGAAAAGGGACCCCGTTGGAAAGGGTCAGCGCAGCAGCGCCGGCTCCCCGGGAAACACCTCGCACTGCGGCTGCCCACGGTTACCTTGAGCAACGTTTTCCTGTGTACGGCCCCTTTGTCAGTAGCTTGTGAAACTCAACTGAACTTCAATTATCCACAAGGAAATTTTCCATTCTAATTTCCATTCTATCTACCTCTGACTGACTTCTGGTTTTTGGCTGGGAAGAGATATTGAAGTAAAAGGAAAATAAACTGGTTAGAAAAACTAGTAATTCTCACAGAAGGAATGGGATTTTAGAAAAACCCAGATTTTCATATGAGAATTTTCATTCTACCTACAAACATTAAGGAATTTACAAACCTAAAACTGCCCCGAGGCATGGCCACTGAAGGGGGCAAGCCCAAATCCCCGTGGGATGGGCTGTACTGGTTGTGGAGCTTGGGGCTGGCTCTAAAGGTGCTTCCCGTGCTGGGCGGTCAGGGCGATGCCTCATCCTTGCTCAGCATGTGACTGGTGGCCTCATGCACTGCACGTTCATCTGATCCTCCTCTGCAGATGCAAGGAGTCATTTCCTCCTGGGCTTTGCCGTGAACTCATGCCTGCGTTATCAGAATTCCTCACAACAGCAATGAGGGTAGCATCATCATACATGAGCAGAAGATGTAGACAACTATGAGCAGAAGAGGTAGATAAAATACAGATGTAGATGAAGCCTGGCCAAAAGAACTCACCTGGGGTAGCAGGTGTAGCTCATGGAGGGACAAGCTCATTTCTCATGGAACTTGTCAGCTGCTTTCCAGTGATCTTGCAAGCTGCCTCACGGGCTCCTCCCAGCTCCCGCAATGAATGGAGGAGTTTGACACCAGGAATGCCTTCCATGAGCCAGCCCAGCTCCCCGGAGCAGCCCGGGCTGTGCTGAGCTCAGCCTGTGACAGCAGCGGGACACGGTGCACGTGGCCTTAGGGAGCTCAGTATCAGCCACTCCAGGGCTGCCTGGAGCTGACATCTCCCAGGTTCTTCCCTGTGCAGCCTGGATGTATTCAGGTGTCTGTTGCAAGTGCTGTGTGTGACTGTATGTCAGATTCAATAACCGGCTTGTCTGATCCCAGCAGCGGAGCTGAGGACAGCCCAGCCCCTGGCAAACGCAGCTGGAGAGCAGCAGAGAGCTGGGACACCCACGGCTTGGGCAGACTGTGCTGTGCATGCTGCAGGGCTTAGGCTGCTCATCTGGCACTTCAAAAAGCTGGACATCCTGACAACAAGGTGCCTTGGACTTCTGTCAGAGGGGAGCACATGGCTGGGACAGGCACTTTGCAGTCCAGGCTGCTGCTGTGGGCTGCAGGGCTGCACTCCAGATCTGTGTATGCATGTGCAAAGTGCAGGGCTCTCCAGCCAGCTCTCTCTGTAATCCTACAAACCACCTGGGTTTACAGTGCTCTTCTAGACAGACTCGGTTTGAGGAAGGAATTGCTATTCTGCCATCAAACCTGCTGTACAAACTGCACCTCCTAGCCCAGCCCAGAGACCCCAGCCCTGCAGGGCCACAGACTCTGGGTTTAGTGCGTAAGACAAAAAATCCCAAACAAGACAACAAAAATGAGTCATTAGAGGAGGTTATGGAGCATACAAGAGGCAATGTTCTGACTGACTGAGGGTGCTTGATTGAACAGAAAGAAATGTTTTCAGGTGCCATACAATAGTTTAGTCGTGTGCTGGGTTAATGCTTTAGCAGGAGGCAAAACATTCCTTCCTCTGCCTGCTCACATCTTTTGCAACACTAATCTCCAAGGAGAGTTGTTTGTTTTGAAACCCTGAGCTCTATGGGCTCTTGAATGCTAAGCTGGCTCCTAGCTTTGGCAGCTCACAGTAGAAATCAGCGTCATTAAACATTCATATCTGAGTGATGTTTCCTGATTAAATTTACTTATTGCAAGTTTTTGGACCTGGCTGATGGAGCAGCTTGTGTACACATCTAGAATCCATCAACTGTATATATTCATCTACCTCTGGAAGGCTTTATGGAAGGGTTTTCACTGAATCATTTGACACTGTTACTGGGGACAGGGATAAAGCAGAGCACTTACATTATCTGGGTTGACTTTGTGAACACTTTAGGGACTGTGTTTAAAACTTTGTATGTGTGTTACAAGTACCAAGTGGTCCAATTTCTACTCCATTATGCTCCACACTTGGGAAGAGCAGGCAGTGGGCTACCTCCACAACCCTGCCAGACACAGACCTCAGTGGCTTGGTCTGAAGTCAGAGCCGACCTTCCTGTCAGGCTGCCCAGCCTCAGGGACTCTGCTCAGGGTTGTGCTGGTCCTCCTCACCTGGGCTGCTCCTGACAATGACCCATGCCAGGAATCTCGTCCCAGGGAGAGAGGGCTCCTGAGCAGGTGGCACTGCAGGAGCTGCCACAGCCAGCCCTGCTCTAGGGGGACAGAGGTCTCTTCAGTTTCCATCTGTGGTTTTAAAACTTTCAGTCCAATCCTTTGACTGGTGTTTTTAAATCTTCTCTAAATATTAGCTGTAACTTAGGAGAAGTCAGACCTTTGGTCTCCTTATAAGCATATATAGTTTCCAAGGCGAGCCTTTTTACCCGTTTTGAGGGAATGCCCGGGGCATTTTATCTTTTTATCTGTGTATTATTTCCTGTTTAGTCAGTCCTTTAGATTGCATTGGATGATACTCATATGGCACAGATATTGATCTCTATGATGTTGTGGCTGTACATGAGCCTGAAGGAAATAACACTGAAACATTCTGAGTGGTGAATTTGGATAATACCTTAATCATGGAGCTGGGCTGTTGTAAATGCCTTTCTTTGTTTCGAGAGTTTGATGGCATTATATAAAGTTTGAATGGCCTTAGATTTACTTAGATAAAATGATGATATTAATATATAAACAGTGCAGGAAAAAGCAGCAGAGTTTATGAGGCTCATCATCTTTCCTTATATCCACCCTTCTCCCTCCCACAAAACAGATGAGATTTGAAAGGAGATGACAAATTTCCATTTGAGGATGACACTGTCTTGCAATGGCACAAGGCTCACCTAATACCCTACAGATATCCTATACTAGGGATGTGATGGATGTTACAAAAAACACTTCAGCTGTGCAGACCTGGCAGAATAACCGCAATAGTGCTGGAGATCTGACAATCTCCTTCCTGCTCTTCTGCTTGTTTCCTTTCTGGTTGTGCAGAAACAGCTTCTCTGTGCTCAAACCATCCTCAGGATTTCTGCATCCTGTGACTGGCAATGAGTTTAGCTTTCTGGCAGTATTCGTCTCTGTGACTTTTCCCCCAGCTCAGAAATGATGCTCATTAATTTCCTGACTTTTCTGAGGTCACACAGCCCCTGAGAGCCAGGGCATCACCCCCAGCGCTGGTGGCTGTGCAGGGACTGAGCTCTGTGTTTGCACCCTGGGTTGAATCTCTCAGCATCCCTCTACCACAGCTGGGCTCCACAACTCAGCTTCCAGCACATGGAATTCTGTTCTTCCCTCACTCTGAATGAGCAACTTTTCAGTTCAGGCATCTGAATAATCTGTCTGAAGTCACTGGAATATGTGACTGCCTAAAGTTTTCTCTCCTGCTTAAATACTTTGTTGCTCAGGGCCTAAATTACGACTGAACATAAATGATTAAATGAGTGTTAATTCTCCCTTTTCAGGCTTCACACCAAGTAAGAAATCACCCCCAACTGTACTCACATGAAAGCAGGAGTTTATCTCAATATTTTCATTTTGAAATTCAAGCACCAAATGCAGAAAAACCCACAAGGGTGAAAATAATTAGTGCTATTTCTTACTGAATCATTCTGAATTTCTCGGTAATCCTTTTATTTAGGGTTTTAATGATGAATAAATTCTTATTGTAAATATTTAATCATGGAGAGTGGTTAAGCAGGACATGCGTGATGAACAGGTCTCACACAGATCTGCTGACATGGCTGCAGACTCACCCATTCCTCCCACAGCAGCACCTGACATCCACCCTGGGGCAGGGCTGACACCGGATTCACGGGGTCTCAGACACTGCCCGGGTTCCTCCTGGTTTTACCCAGGAATCCCTGCACTGGCCCAGGAACTTCAGCATGACATAGGACAGTTTGTATTATACCAATAATATATTCTTAATATTTCTACTATAACAGCACATGCTGCTACAGATGAGCTCAGGGGAAGACCCAAACCCTTGCTGGGCTCCCAGGGCTCACACCTGGGGCTGGCTTTTCCTGGCATTCTGCTGCATCCCGTGGTCTTCACTTGTGCAATCTGAGCAGGCCCAGAGTTGAGCTCCAGATGGGGCTGGTGGGGAACACGGGGCAGCACCAGATGTGCCTCTCTCAGCAGGTAAGAACTGACCTTGTGTGGTTTGCAACAGCACAGGGAAACTCTGTGCAAGCATGGGCTGCACTCAGCTGCAGAACCTGCTGTGAACTGCTGAGGAACAGCAGGAGGGAAAGGCCCATCCAAAGTCCACAGGTTGCATGCTGAGGTCTCCCAGGTCTGGAGCAATGGCTGACGGAACAAACACCGAACACATCACCACAGTCTGCTGCAATTACGGTCTGTGACTAAAACACCTGCTTGAAATGATAGAATTTAACCTACAGAATACACAGAGAAATAACTCTTCTCCCCTGAGAACTGGAGTGGGATCTGCGTGGCTTGGAGTCACTTTTGACTGCATGAAAAGCCCTGCCAAGTGATGCACCCTGGAGATGACAGCTACCGAGCGATTTTGACCTGACCGTGCTCTTCTGCATAAATGAATCGCCGCGACAGCGCTGGGCGCGCTGAGAGCCCTGGTGTGTGCTCGGGACAGGGCCGGGAGAACCCAGGGCAGCGCTGGCAGCCCCGGGGCAGCGCTGACAGCCCCCGTTCCCGGCCGGGGTCCGGGGCAGCGCTGACAGCCCCCGTTCCCGGCCGGGGTCCGGGGCTGCCGCCCTCCGGCTCCGGGACCGGGCCCGCGGGCACCTGGCACTCCCGGCAGCGGCCGGCAGAGGGAGCCCCGCGCAGCCGCATCCCGGCAGCGATTCCGCAAGGATCCCGCAGCGATCCCGCAGCGATCCCGCAGAGATCCCGCAGAGATCCCGCAGAGTTCCCACAGCAATCCCGGCAGCGATCCCGGCAGTGATGCCGAAGCGATCCCGCAGCAAGCCCGCAGCATCTCCCGAGGGCCAACCTTCTGATGGCTGGGAGCAGGATGCATCTCAGGCGTATTTAAGGGAGAGAGATTATTACAGGGCTGCTGAATAGCGGCACTGGGGCTGGTCGGGAGCAGCGTTCGGTAGCGGCAGGCTGCTCCCCAGGGAGGCTGCGACCTCCGAGTGTGACCTCCGAGGGACGCAGGAACTGGGCTACAGAAAACAGGAGGAAAAATATTTGCTGCTCCCTGAAAGTTCATTTAAATTGAGGACTCAGCAAAATAACACTTAATAGATGTTTCTTGCCTTTGATGAATTGACCAAAGCTGACCAGTGCAAGGGAAAAATGGACATGTTCCGCTCCATTTGCTACAGTCAGTAAAGATGCAGAATATCAAAAATAAACTGAAGCTGTTAAAGAAATTACAAACTTATCAATGTCTGAACAATGCTTAAATTCACACAGGAGTGTATTAAGCTCTTCAGAGACTGTCTCTGCACAAGGACAGTGCAAACACCAGCTTAATTTTGTGCCAACATCCACTTTTATTTTTAAATGTATTCTACAATATACATGTGAAAATAGAAGTGCTTGAATGGCACAAGGCAATTCAATTTGATAAAAGGTCTGAAAAGGGGTTTTATTTAGATATATGATAAACAGCGTCATGGTTCATAAAAAGACAATTTTCCTTTTGCTGTTTCTGTGTACTCATGCTTGTATCAAACAATTGGATATCATAATATATGGCCATGTTAAAATGGAATGATAGCAAAAGCACATTTTAAGGAACAGTAGCTCTAAAAATCACGCTTTGTGCTTGCAGTGGGATAACACTCCTGGACACTTTAAAATAAAACCTCAGTAACAAAATGATGTTAGAAATGACCTGCCTTTTTAAAAGAAGATACTAAAAAGTATTGGCTGTATCCTACCACAATTGTCTGTGTCTGCTCTGGGAAGGGCCAGGGCGTCACAGCCACAGCCTGGTTTAGGAGGCGATGTGCATATAAATTATTCAACACTCTCAAATCTAAAAATCAATGCTGTATGCTGTGTAATCCAGCTTAATGTAACAGTCAGAAAACCCATTTATGAGCAATTTTAGAATAGGTTTTCCCACAAAACCTCAAGGTTGCAATAGCAACAGGAACAAGAGGTGGGAGTCTCTGCCCCTGCATGTTATGCACAGGTAGCACATGCCATTCTGCAGGTGACAGCAGAGAGCTGCCTGCAGCTGACCTCCCCTCACAGAGTGATGAACAAGGAGCTCCACGTCAAACGGTGACAAAGTCTTTTACACCGCTCTTACTCCCTGGAGTAGCAGTACTGGAGCCCTCACACACCTCGCAGTGGTTCAGAGACCGATGTACGTCGCAGCTGTGCACAAACAAACAGACACCAACAGAAAGTTCATTTACATTCCCTCCAGCACCACGCACTCTATCAGGCCTTCAATAATTAATACTCTAGCTTATGATGTACCTTTCACCCCAGGACCTCAAAGCACTCTGCAGTGTGTGGGGATGGATTTTTATTTTGCTGGAGTAAATAGGGTAGAGAAAGATTAACTGATTGACCAAGGTCATGCTGCGTTAACGTTTTATTTCTTCTCTAGCCTTTAACTGGATAGCTGCTGTGACCTTGGAAAGCTGGAAGAAAACCGTATTTTAAAGCTAACAGTGTCAGGATAATCTCCCCTAAAGTGTACCATATGTTTGTGATTAGCCAAAAGAAAAAGCATCAGAAGAATTGCTGGTTGTGCAAGTGTTCGCAGTGTTCTCTAGGGTATAATAGCTGGGAGTTTCAGTGGAGCCTGAGAGAAGTGCATGCAAAGCCCCCCTCCATTTCAAGGAAAAATGGTTACTCAGCATCCCTGGGTTCTGCTGGAAAATCGAGCTTGGTTATGCAGGAAAGTTTCTCAATCAGAAAAGCTGAGGTGACGAGGTGCTCAATTAGAAAAGCTGAGGTTACAACATGTTCTGCTCTGCCTGGCACATGTGTCCACTCCTCCCACTGAGCCGTGCTCTCGCCAGCTCTGATTCCCCCTACAAGAACTAACCTCAGCAATATCTCTTTTGGGCCTTTCTGGTAATTTTATCCCATCAACACTCACAAGCTCACTGAGAGTGTGTGCTCTGGGCTAGGCCATGGCAGAGGCACGTGCTGGGAGCCACCACGCTGCCCTCCTGCCCAGACAGCTCTGTGCTGGCACCAGCACCAGCCCGACTGTCCCAGGGTTCCAGCTGGGCTGTCGTCCTCTTGTAATGAAGATAAACTTAACTCATTGCCAGTGTATTCTCAAGGGGGTGAGGATGTTGTCACATTCAACTGTCTTTTCTTGTGGCCCTAAATTGATGCTGGGAAGTCACACCAGTGACAAACCCTGACCAGCAGCCCTCAGACAAGAGCTGTGGGCTGCAGGAAATGAGCCACTTGACTTGGCACAGAAAGAAAACAATCTTTTTTCTTCACAGCTCCCTCAGAAGTGAGTCAGTAGGCCTGATGAACAGAAAACACAAGTTGCCATAGAAACTCGCATGCCTTCCACCAGGCGGAGAAACAAATGTAGGCCAATATTTCTGCTTAGCTGGCTCCTGCTCTGGCTGCTCCTGCCCGCTGCGGCCCAGGGCTCCATCAGCAACTTGCATTATTTTGCCCCCAGCTGCACCAGACTGTTTCCCCACCACCTCGGGAGTGCACACACGGCCACAAGGGCCCACGCAGGGACAGGGACACCACAGCCACTGAGCCAGCACGGGCTGTGGCTGGCAGACCCCACATGGGGAGCCCACTGACCACAGCAGCAATGGGAAGAGCCCGGCACCGCAGCCCAAGCCTACCCCAAGCAGCATCTTCCCCAGCCTTCTGCTGGGAGCCTGGCAGGGAGGGCTGGAGGAAGAGCGGCTTTGAAATGGAATGTTTGTGCTGGATTACTCCAGCCACCTTTGATTTAAATAAACTCCTGTGTCTCATCTGTAAAAGGGTGAGCCCTCAGTGGGGTGCAAAGGCATGCAGGTCATCCACATGTGCAGAGCCCTCTGGGATGCTTGAAGAGCAGTGGTTATGTGACATGTGCAATCTCTACTGAACCAGCCTTTGCTTTATTGTGTTCCCTGATCACATGCTATTTTTAGGCTTCACTTTTAATTGTACCACAGGGCAAGTTGCTTTCCTTCTTCCCTTGCTTCTTTTCTTTTGGATTACTTTTGTAGATTGCCCAGTGGCCTTCTGGATATGCAGCAGGTTGTTATGCAGTAACTGGACTGTAAATAAAACCAATCTAACAACAGGAAGAAAGACCACTTTCACCCTATTTCTACTGTAATTTTTTGTGACTCACTTCTAAAGAAGAAAAACCCTAAACACAATAGACCTTTGAAACTGCGTTTGGGCACAGGCTAGTGTAACCCCAGTACCCAGCTTTGCCCACTAGATAGAATCTTCACCAGGTTCTTGGAGCCCAGGATAACACAGCCATGAGAGAACAGACAGCTGGGCCCATGCCAGCCCTACACCCTGTGCCAAGCACTAGCTCCATCAGAGCAGTTATAGGAATGTGACCAAAATGATGGAGAATGCCCTTTTCCTCCAGAATAGAGCCCATAACCCAGACACCATCATGGAGATGATATTTGTCAGTTCAGCTCAATGGTCTCCAAAACATGTACAATCAGGTTTAATAATTTAATAATTTAAAAGAGCTGCTCGTGGTTAATGAATGGGCTCCGGATCTTGACAGCTGGAGAGACAGGTGGTGGGTGGTAACACCTCTCTTCTGAAAGGGCTTTTGGTTTGAGGGCAGAAGGGAGCATCTCAGTTTGTAAGTGATCTATGTCATTCAGGCACAGATGTGACTGTTGGGTTTAATATAATTTCAGGTCTCTCCAGGTAAAGAGAGTTTCATGCAATTTTCTACTGATTGTGAATGAAGATCTGCCCATAACACCCAAATTCCTACAATACATTTACTTTAAGACATCTTAGCAGGAAAAAGTTTCTTTTTGCTGTAAAATATTGAGTGAAAGAAAAATGAAGAACAAATGGAACTGGTTTACTCTTTTAAAAATGGCTAAAGAGGGTGGTCCGGCCATACTTCTCCCAAGCTGCTGGACTCCAGCAGCCCCCCATGCCCAGCAGCCTGTCATACCTAGGCAGCCCCTCAGTGCTGCCAGGGCTTCTGCAGAGCTCCAGAGGGCACCAGGAACCTGCTTCCAGAGTGACACTCAGCTTTATTCCTGGATCTGCTGTGGCCTCAAGGCCACACACTTCTCTCTTTACCCTGACACCACTTGTTTGAGGCTGTTTGGTTTGTTCTACCCTGAAAGCTTGTTTTCTGTGACAAGATCTGCCTTTTTCAGTGGTGGCACTAATGTCCCCCCTGGTTTTTAATAGTTACTGTAACATAGCTAGCTAATAATCATTGGCTTTATTTTAGATATCTGCTTTGGGAGAGCAAGAGTCAGTAAAACTTATTTTACAACTAAAAATCACTAAATGGGTTTAATGAAAGTAGAACAAAATTCAAGAGAAACTTTGCCATGTTTTCACAGGGGAAGTGAGAGTCTAATTCTGTGTCTGCCACTGCTGGATTCAGTATGTGGGGCACTTCCCGCTGGGAAGGAATGAGTAAGATAGTGTAGAGTTAAAAAAATAAAAGTCCTAAACTTACTAGAAAATGAGAACTTGAGACTGCACTAAAACTGAACAATAATTTCTAGAAGGTCAAAAACTGGCAAACGCCAAAGCTAACTCTGCAAACAGGATCACTTGGTGAGCTGCTGCCCTGGCTCAGTCAAGAGCGAACTCACAACTGCCTTCAGCCCCTTGTGTGTTGGCTGGAGCCATACTGACACTCAGCCTTAGAAATGAAGTTTGCCCTTTGGAAAGTACCAAAAATCTTTAAAAATATGTAAATCATATAGAATTACAACTGAGAAAGTCTTCATTTAGAAGGAAAGCAAATCCTTCTCTTTGTGGATCTAAAATGCAGGAGGATGGTGATCCCTGAGAACATCGGCTCCAGCTGAGCAGAGCCAGGACTGTGACCTTGAGCACAGGGACAGGGCTAAAGCCAAGGCTGTGCCCACTCCCAAAGCTGAGGCAGACCCTGATTATTTCACTGCTTCCCACTATGGCCCAAGAAAAAAAGAAATGTAAGGTAAGAAGTGAGCATCCTCTCTCCATCTCGATCTCTCTGCTTACAACAATGTATTACTTCTCATTGAAATAACCTATGAAGTTCAAAGATTTATGTTTGACTAGAAGATTTCAGTTTTTGTAAGAGCAGATGTAGAAAGCATCAGTATTCATACACTGGATTTGTGCCTACTTGAAAGGAACAGTCTAAAAGAACCACAGAAGAAATTTTCTGTTCAGGAATAAGTAGCAGGTAACCAAGTTCCCAGAATGTTGAATTTAAATGTTTCTCTCCATACTGAAGTTACTGGAGCTCCCTTGTACAGAGCTTTACATGTTGAAAGGAAGGGAGTTAATTGGTGAGTGATCAAAGATTTCTGCCTGGTAATTTACAACCATTCCAGGGCAGGGTTCCTGTGGAGAGGAAAAGCAGGCATCAGTAGGATGCTAAATGATGAAAGGCTCCTACGGAGGCAGTTATATATTCACCCAAATCCCCTGTAAAAATGCAGCAATCTCCTAAGAATTATAAATTTGCTTTTCTGCAGAGGAGCCCCTGGGTCAGCACTGTGCATCTTCTACCACAAAAATGGAGAGTAACAAAGACTTCTCCCTCCTTTCTGCACTTCCAATGCCAGCCATCCTGTCTCCTTTCCATGCTTGTGTTCTTGAGCCCCTCTGCTTGCCAGTACCAGGTGAGTGATTTTAATAGCATGAGTTGCATGAGTGAAACTACTTGCATACAGCAACGTGCAAAGAACCACCACTGGCATCAGAGCTCTCCCAACCCTGGACACACACTGCCTTGGTCACCAGCTGTGCACAGAGGCACCTCTGCTCACAGTGTCACCCTGAGCAGCCCAGGGCTGAACGATGCTGGGCCCTCTCCAAGGGCAGCCTCTGCCAGGGCCAAGCCCACGGTGTGCCGCAGCCTCTGAGCAGGCAGGCACGGGGCTCTCACTCCTCCAGGTTCTCCACACAGAGACCTGCCCGTGGTCAGAGCCCTGAGCACCCCAAACCTGGGTCTGCCTGCATTGCCCCCCTGCACTGCAGGGAGCCAGGTTCTGCTCTCTATTCCCACACCATGCTGAAAGCAGATGTCTCATCTGCTGCACGCCTGCTGGATTTAACTGTCCGTGTTCTGTGTACCAAATTGTCTTTATGCTATTAAGAATTGAAAGAAAATTATTTATACTACTGGAAAGTGTGCTGTGCTAGTGACTTCAACTGGTTTTAATAACCCTTGATAATTTTTTTCTCCTGCTGTCTCCCAAATTGAAAGCTCAATTAATTTTGAGCTACAACTCTGTCTATCATTTCAACCACATGTGGCAGAGTGAGAACTCATGCAAGATAATGGTTAATTTTTGGTATCTTCTGCTGCCTAATGACAGGTGTGCTGTCCTAAATAATTAGCTTTCAAAAAGGGATCCCCTTAACCCTTCTCTGAAACTGGGTAGTGATCTCGGTTTTACTTCATTAAGCTCTTGACAGCTCAGTGTACTCACATCTGTTACTGTTTGGTAGTTTGATTCCAAGAACACATATCGCTTCAAGAACTGGCAACAAATTCATTCAGGCTCATGATGCAGATCAAAATCCATCTGTTTACTAATCAAAAGCCATATTTTAATTGTAGTACAGCAGTGGTGTCAGCAATATCCCAACTTAGACCTTCTCTTTGCCCTAAACATGATAGGTAGAATTCTTCCTGTAAGCTGCATTTATTTGAATTGGATGTTTGAATGCTTCCAAGGATTCTGGACTCTGATATTCCAGCCCTTGCCTACAGGATTTGATCAATCTGCTTGCCCTGAACAATGCTATCAGACATTTTGTACCTACAGGCTGAACCTGAAAGTCTATTACATCAGTCACTTTTGATATGATTCATATTAGAACAAGAGAGGAAAAAAATGTGATAAATCAAATTTCAACTTGAGTATCCAATTATTTGTTATATAGACTAAAATCCTTTGCCTACCCCAGCCATGATAAAGCTGACTAATGTCTATGAAAGTCCACAGGTGTGCTCAGGTGTCTAGGAGGGGTTAACTGTGGAACTGCAGATTCATCGTTGCCAAAACTTGGAGAATAGCCCATGTTATATCTGGCCAAACCCCACGAGCTCCAGCAACATGACATCACCACAGCCTGGCTGTGCCATGGGCTGGGCCTGGGCCTTGCAAAGGAGCCGCTGCCCCGGACCCTCCTGAGGTGCAGAGCAGCGAAGAACAGTCCTGCTGAATGGACAGCGGCAGGGGAGCAGCTCTCAGGACAAACTCAACCCTCCCAGGAAAGGCCAGGGACCAGGCAGGGCTCTCAGCTCTGCCCTCGCATGGGGAACAGAATGCAGATCAACCACTGAGTATTTCCACGAGTAAATCTCTCAATTGAGCTCTTGCAGGTTGTGGTGCTGTCGGGAGTTCTGCTAAAGCCTCTCCAGAGCTCTCTGGGTGCAAAGAATTGCAGCGGTGAAGCTATCAGTGAATTCCTGACCCACTGAAAATCCAAGTTTTGATGCTAATTATAGATATCACCCATTATTTTCTCTACTATACGGTAAGTCAGTGAGATCCCAGTTTATTCCTACCTGGAAAGGAATGCCTAAGAGATTTTACAAGCTGGTTAACCCATGACCACTACATTAAGGCTCCAAAACAAATGTAGCCCATTTGCTCAGGGATGACAGATTAATAAATAGTTCCACCTCATTATCCCTGTAATTCTTGATGGCATCGCTTGGAGGAAGTCTGGCAAATGACATCGGCCAAAGGTCAGCACTCCTTTTTCAAAAACAAGATTATAATACAAACATAAATGATTCAGTGGATTTATGGAAAGGCAGTAGAAGTCCTAGGTCAAGTTCAAACCACACTTGCCCATGATGTGGAGCCCTGTGCTGGCACAGGGAGTGGCAGTTGCAGCAGGTGTGACCACGATTCTGGCTCCTCTCGCCGGTGCCTGTCCCTGGCTGTGCCGATGCTGCCCTGGCTGCCTCAGGCTGGTGGCCAGGGTGCAGGTGCTGCTCCTGGGCTGCCCCAGAGCCACAACACCAACAGGCTGGCTCCCAAGTCCTTCCTCTGGCTTCCTCTGGAACATCAATATTAGAGAGGATGAACAGGAGCTTAGATAGTGTTCTGCAATTACAAAGCCATGAATCAGGATGAGGACTCTCTCGAGCCAAGCTTTAAAGTAGTGTCTCATTTTAAGCTTCTGTGCTTTGCAATGTCCCTAATAATCTTCAAGCCTGCGGGGTCAGATTTGCAAGTTTCTGCCAGCAACTGCAAAAATGAATAGGATATTTAAGTAACAAAACTCATGCCTGCAGGAGTGAACGAAAAGGTGAGTATTATGGAAGCTGTGATGAAATTGTGAGACCTGGAAGCTATGAAATACAACTTTTAATATACAAAGATGAGACCAGCTACAAACATGCAGAGGTTTACATATTGATTAGTCTTGGCAGGGAAGCTCATAAAACCAGAAGGAAATAGGAGGAAAGCTGTGGCTCAAAATAATTCCTCTTGATGGTGGCAGTCGTGCATTTTCTATGTAAACATGTGTAAACTTAGTGGATAATGTGTAGACTAGAGCAGGCCAGAGAAAACTACATCACTAAGCAAAAATACTCCTTTTAGGAATTGCTTCTACATCTGTGGAAATAGGTGAAGATCTGCTAAACTGTAGAGTGGACAATTTGAACAGTGCAGCCAGATCCTGAGCAGCACATGGGTTTTCAGGCCAGCATTATGCATGGAAATACAAAAGCCTTTTGCTTTCAGAGGAACAAATAAAAATCACACAAACAAGTCAAGACTGTCTCATGTGCTAAGCCTGACAAGAAACACAAAATAATCTTAAACCAGCCAAAACCAATTCCTCGTGTGTGAGGAATTCACCTTATCAAGGGAAACCATATTGGTGAAGTGGGGCAGAGGTCTAGGATGCTCTGACGGGTGTAAAAAAGGAAAGAAAACATGAAAAAGCAGAGTTTATTTAGATAAAAAATCACTGAAAAGTCCCTGTCAGCATATAAACTAAAGCTGTTCCTTGTCATGCACACAGTGAGATCTGTGAACTCAGACAGCTGAGGCAGGAGCTTTGCTCTCCCAGCGTCCCAACAGAGTTTGGATAGAGGGAATCTGGTCCTAGCTGTGTAGGCAGCATTGCTTGTTCATGGAACTTCCAGGGTGACTGCAGGAGCCTCTTATACAGTTATAGTCTGGTTTGCTACTACAGATTTCATGAAGTAGATAAAAAATTAAAAGTTCCTGTGAGTAAAGATGCCAAGCAGAAACAAACATGAATTTTGTTTGGCAGCAAACAGCAAACACTCTGTCAATAAAGCACCTGGCATTTAAAATGTTGATGTTTATGTCTTTCTCTCTGAATATTTTAAGCATGGAGAACTGCTCTGGAGAAAGGGGAAGGAATTATAACCATCAACCTCAGCCATGTTAGAGATTAATTCATAATGTCACTTCACTGAAAAACTACTCATATTTCACTTCTCTTTTTCCAAAGATCTTTAATTTTCCCTCTGCAAAGGAATGTTATTTTTGCTGTTCAATTACATTTCAGCCATTCAGTCAGACTCAGCTCTATATAAACGTATGGATCCTTGTTTCAGATTCCCTTGCTCAGCTTTACTTCATGAAGAGATGAGCTGTGTGCCAAGGTCACAACTGATTAATCTTGACCCATGAACCTTGAAGAATAAAGTCTTACTAGAAATTTATTACTCTACATAGTAGAAGAAAATGTACTCTGTATCCATGACAAATAATGGCCTCGTTTTTACGGGCTTTACTCTTTAGTTGAGAATTAAGCACTTGAATACAAGATCTGTTAATTCTTCTGATAAATGATGTGCCTACAAAAAGAGTGAAATCCTTTGGCCTTTGAGCAGGTGTGATGAAGGCGTCTTCTCATCAGGTATTTTGGGAATGAATGCTTTGCCAATGCTTGTGGATGCTTGGGAAGGAGCTGCCACAGCCACACTGCACCCCTGTGACACAGACAGTATTTACAAGTGCATGTGTTTAAGGCATCCAGTGATATTGTGGCAATATTTCTGTATTACTGGTACTATGAATATTTTAACATATATTTCTGATATATTTGTTAGAAATTGGGCCACAAGACAGAGGCAAGTGGAGTTATTTTAAAAGAAAAATGTTTGCTAAATGGAAACCACTATGCAAATTCAATTATACAGTCAATAAAAACAAATAGATAAAACCAAAACTTTGAGGGGAAACCAACAAAAAAGACAACATCTACATTCAGGTCAGCCTTACAAAACACATTTCTCATTGTGTGTGTAGTTCACTGGCGGGCTCTTAGAAAAAAATGAAGCAGAGTGCAGAACAGGCCTCATAGCACTGGCACTTTTACATTAATCAGGAAACAGCAAAGTCAAAACAAATTTACCAAGCACTTGTTACTGCAACCCGGACGTCTCCAGTTGTGACAATGAAATTAGCTGTGCTCAATGGACACTGTGGAATCATTTCCACAGTACATTAGGGCAGGCTCACACGGGTGTTTGCAGCAGGTGATTCCCTATTGCTCACAGATCTGAGGCCCCATGCAAGCAAAAACATGATAAATCTATTTTTATCTTTAATCATTAATTTGGAAGCACTGACAGGCACATTAGGGATTCCTGTCTAAAATTAGTTCAGTTCATGCTGGAAGCAATCATTTATTCTATCAAGCTATTTGTATGCTTAATGTCAGAAGACTTCTGGGAGCTGTTCCTGGTTTTGTGTGAGTTTTCTCTGAAACACCCGAGTTTGTTCCTGGAACGCGGCATTGCTCTTGTAATTACCATCCTAAAGCTCTATGAATTGTACGTCATTAAGATCTCTGTTAACTGTCAGAGCACAAACAAAACACAAATGTCTCTCTGGAAGCTGAGCAATAAGAGAGGAAGACGGCTGCAGTTTGCCATCAGGAGGGGAGCAGCAGCCATCCCAAAGAGCGAAACAATATTCTACATCTTAGATGAGTGCTGCTGCTGCTGCAGGCCTGCTTGTTCCCCAGTGCCCAGGCAGCTCTCAGAACAGCCATCAGCTTTGCTCATGCCCGAAGTGCTTACAGACTCAGCGAGACTTGTTCACAGAGATAAAAGGAGGTTTTAAACGAGGAGTCAATCTATGCCTAAAGCCACCACCACCACAGGAGAGCTCACAACAATCCCTCTTGTAGACACTGCAGCTCTTCCCAAGAGAATAAGTGGGAAGGTGGCCTGGGTTTGGCTGTCACACAAGTCTCGAGAATGGCATATTACATATTCACTCGAAAGTCCATGTGATCTAAGCCACCATGACTGATCCCTTCGGCCGCTCCATTCGCAGCGTTTGTTCCCGTGGTTGGGTCGCTCAGCCACTGGATGTCACTGTTAGTCTGAGCACATAAACGCAAACGGCATTTGTTTGGCATTAGAAAATGTTTAAAGACATGAAATGATGTCTTTAAACATCACCAGGATGAAACCGAGTGCACTGCAGAGGGATCTTTTCTTTAGATGCTGAAAGCATTTGCTCAGGTCTCACACTTGTGACAAGTTGATAGTGTAAGAAGTGCCTGATTTAATACGGGTTCTTTTCTCTCTTTTGGTGACTCATTTATACAGCAACTCGTGTGTTCTCGGCTCCGCTCGTCTCCTGGCAGTACCCTCGTGTCCTGAGCCACTGGGTGATTCCCAGGGCCAGCCCTGGCCGCGGCTTCCCGGGATGCAGAGCCCATCCTGGCCCGGCTCCCTGTCTCCCTCACATGGACAGCCCGGCAAAGCGTTCCCGAGCCAGCTGCCTCAAGCACAGACACACACCTTGAGAGCTTCATTTCCAAGTCTGGTTCGCCCTGTTTAAACTGTCCAGAGTCCCAGTGACACAAAACATTCAAAACAGGAGCTGTCATGATACTCTTTTGAGTTAGGAGTGGAGAAAGGGAAACTTTTATTATTTTTCTCCTAAAATCTTCAAGTATCAAATAATGAAGTACCAAGTTAAGATAATCTCATGCTCTTCTTTTAGGGTTAAAGCCAGAAGAGCCATTTCTCCAAAGGTTTAGAAAAGGTGCTCTGGCCAAGTGACTGTAGGGTGTGAGCACAACCTGCCAGAACAAGCAAAACATCGGGGAACAAGTACAAGGTAATGGAGAATCCATCCTTGGAGAAGGCAAAGAGTGTAAAATGAACATGGAAAATCCAGAAAATAATAGTAATAAAAGCAATACTGATAATAAACAACCCAACTCTATGCACAGTGCTCCTTGTGCTGCAGGAAAGCCTCAGCACCCAGGAAACCCCTCAAGCAGCTCCAAGCAGTCGATGCCACCTGTGCCAAGCCCGACGTGCTCTGTGTCATTGTCATGGCACTGCTGTGAGCCACAGCTGGCTGCACCTGACAGTCCCTGACACAGAACAAGAACAGCCCTCCTTCTATGAGAAGTATTTGAAGAAAAGTAATTTGAAGCAATTCTACAAAAAAGGATGACTGATTTGTTTTACAATTATTTTAAATAATTATTTAAAATAATGACATTGCTCTGAACCAATACTGTAATTTTAGCACAGATATAATCACTGTAAATGACATTAAGAGCTTGTCTACAGACAAATTGAATTGCTCTGGTTATAATGGGATTGTTGAAGCTCAGCAAATCCCCAAATCCAGGTATGGCTGAAATCACATAAAAGGAAGGGAAAGAAGTATTCCAAACTCCTCAACCTTTTTGGGCTTACATTGACACAGCCTTTTCAGTCAAAAGAACTCCTAACTAACCAAAAGGATTGAATTGGAACAGAAGCAAGTGATATACCATCCCGAAACATGGAACTGTGATGGCAGCAATGCTGAAATTTTCATACATTTAAATTTGAACAGATCTAGAAGTCCTGGCTACTGAAGTTAATGGTGAAATTCCCCCTTACTTAAGTGGGAACAGCAGAGTTCAGAGCAGTAACTACCTGTACCAGGTTCTGCCTCCAAAGCTGAAAACTAGAAATGAAAAGTGACCTAAATATTCAAAAATTACTTAGTGACTGTTAGTGAGTCTATTTTTGAGCCGGTAACTGCAGACTCCTCAAAGAAACTTGATTACCAGAGATGAAGCTTTAGCACAGCAGCACCTTTTAATGGATTTCAGTTTGAGGCACATCGAACCACTAATCACTTCAGTGAAAAATTGGGTCAGAGTTAGCCCCATCTTCCCCAAAGTGCTGCAAAAGTACATTTAAGTGTATATATATTTATATATAATTTTGTGTTCTGCTTAGAAGAGATGGCAAAGTATAGTGCTGAAATCCTTTTGGATGATATTCCCTACAGGACAGCAATAAAAACACCATCCATGGGGCCTTTTTTGCTAAGTCCTCTTTCAGCCCTGTTTTCAATAGATAATAAAATCTGTATTTGTTAATGAGTCCAAAAACTCTCTACAATTCCCAATGCACTCAGCAGAGACAGTGATATTTTGTACCTGGTAATTAGCAGGTGCAACATGAAGTAAGAAAATGCATTGATATGTTATTTATGCCTGCACAGACTTGTAAATAAGAAGTAAATAAGAAGATTGGGATAAATAAAGGTGTATTTTTTCCCACTGATACTTTCAAACTGCTACATTCCTATTTTTGGCTTAAGGACAGTTAGTGGACAGCCCCTTGGTCAGTGTGGCTTGGCGGGCAGCGCCGGCCGTGGAGCCCAGGCTGCCTGGGAGCACGAGCTGTGCTCTTGCGCTGCTTAAGCAGCAGCCTGGTAGGGCTCCATTTTCAGGTGCTGTTCATCACTAATGCCTAAAGGTGACACGCTCACTAAACAGGGCTGCTGCAAACAACACCAGATAAGACACAAAAGACATATTGGATTACCCAGTCCACATCTCCAAATGCAACAGAAATGAATGCCAAGTGCTGTGGGGTTTGTCACTTGCAGCATGCAGCAGACTTTCCATTATGCATTGCCTGATCCTTTGCCAGATTTCTTCAGGAAAACCAAGCGCTGGGATGAATGGGAAGAGCTTGTCTGGAGGTCACATGCAGGAGCTGGGAAGGAGGAGGTTGCTGTTCCATTCCTCACTTGCCCTAATGCTCTATCTGGCCCTTCCTTCCTTGTTCTACCCAGCTGTCAGATAGCGAAGCTTTCTGCCCATGCAAGTCATACAGGTAACAATGATATCACTGTTATGATATTTATCTAATCTTAATGTTATAAGTAAATCCAGGACCCCAGAAATGGATTGATATTTCCCAGATGATAAGAACTATTAAAATTATTAGGATTATTGCCATTCCAGGACTGTTGCAGAAATCATTTGGTGCCAAGAAGGCATTCTGCAGTGGAGGAGAGCTGTTACAAATAACTGCTGTTACAAATAATAGCATTCTAGTTCCCAGTGCAAATATGTTGGTAACAGCTCTACAGACAGTTGGGCTGGGGGAACACTGAAGCAAACCCAACTAGATGAGTTTAATTTCTTTTGGTTTGGAATTTCTCTTTACAGTGCCACTACACAAGTCCACGTGTTGGCTTTGAGCTGCCAGCTCCTCAGGGCAAGGTTTAAATTAAGTACTCTTCTGCTTTTCTTTTTTTTTTTTTTTTTTTAATCAGGAAACTATTTATATTCATTTCAAGCTTTGTAATCTGCTCCAACCTACTGTTCCAAAATAACAAACAAAAGAATACCCAAAGCTAAATGTTGACTCTTCATCCCCTTTCCCAGCCTTCTATTTAATCAACCTTGTGGCATATTGGAAAACAGAGCATTTAGTTCCACTTTATTATTATGGGGGTAAAAAAAATCTTACAGTCAGGCTTAAAGCATTCAAATACCTGAAGCCATATCCTAATCTGCACAGCACATGGGTGTAAAATAGACAGGCAATTTTTGTTTCCTTGGGGCAACACTGTTCATGGTGTCTGGCAGGGGCTCTCTGTGTTTCATCAGCTCTTTCTGAGCACACTGCCAGGCGTGGCTGTCAGGTACTGGGTATGAGGGTGTCAAGGGGGGCAACAGAGGGGCTGGAGCAAGGAAAGTTGAAATTAGAAATACACTGAGGTTAACATCTAGTGTACACTGAAATTACCGTGAATCTAGCAGTGCTGTAGTGAAAGCCACCTGCAATCAAAGCAAAGAGTTTTACCCTTCATAAGTTCTGCAAAATCCTCCCTATTGCCTATCCAAGGGCCTGCCCACAGCACAATTTAGGATCACTGGAGAAGAGAGGGCCAGGAGAGAGAGGTTATTTGAACCTGGAGAAGCCTCTCATCCTCTTGTGGTAAAACTCCCCACAAAACTCCATAATGGTGAGCCGAGGAGGGGGCAGATAAACACCGGGGGCGAGCAGGGCCGCTCTGGGGTCGGATGGCCACGAGCTGCCCCGCTCTGCAGCCCTGTGCGTGCAGGGCACAGAGGGGCACGCCGGCGGCAGGGCAGCTACACAAGGAGAGCCTGATTTAAAACACAGACACGTAAGCACGGCAGAAACCACACCTCCGTGGGATGGCCTGCGAGGGATCCAACGGGCAGAAATGCCACGGACACACTCCTCCCAGCGTAATTGTGACTATCGCAGTTGTGGCGGAGAGAGGCGGAGGCGGGCGGATGATGCAAGGCGCTCGGCATCACGCCGGCGGTGGCCGGACCGCAGCGTTCCGCGGGAGGCTGTGCCGGGAGCCGCCCGGAGCCCCGCTCTGCCGGAGCCCCGCTCTGCCGGAGCCCCGCTCTGCCGGAGCCCAGGTCTGCCGGAGCCCCGCTCCGCCGGCTGCGCTGGGACCGGCACCGCGGGGCCCCGCCGGACGGGCTGGCACCGCAGAGCCCGCGGGGACGGCAGCATCGGCACCTGCTGCTGCCCGGGCCTCCCACCCTACCCACACCGTTTACCCAGCAGCTGTGAGATTTACTCCACCACCACCGGCCCTTAGTCACTTCTCTTCAGAGCTCATTACAAAGAGTAATTAAATGGTCGAAACGTCCCCAGCCTTAACCCTATTTAGTAGATAAAGTGGATAATTGAGCACTGTTAGTTCCGTTTTGCCATGGAAACTGGTGAGAGAGGCTAATACGAGGTCACAGGGCCACTCTGAGTCAACTCAGAATCACAGTACATCAGTTACTGTCCCCTTCATCCAAAAATGCTGGGATATTTCGTTGGCTTTAAGGAGTTATGGATCAAAACTGCTATTCCTGTCTCATCATTGAGAAGTCTAACACAGAGAAGTACTATATCATCTAACAAATAGAGTATTTGAGAACTCAAAACAAATACTGGTATTTTGTATTCCACATGCCAAAGGAGATGCCACCCTGCTTGATGTAGCTGTTTGTCTCATATGCATATCCTTGTACTGATATATAGCAAATCAGTGAGATGTGACCAATCTGATACCTGGCCATTGAGTTTCAAATGTCACTATTTGTAGCTGCCCAGGTAGAACCACAAGCCCCCGCCATCGTTCAGTCAGTTTGTCACGTGTGCCACTGCAGTGACAGCTCTGAGATGTTGGCCAGGCCTCTCCCCTGAGAGCACCTTCCCCGTGCTGACCCTGAGTCACGGGGCTGTCGCTGAACCACTGCATCCTGCAGGCTATAAATAGCTCCATTCCTATAAACTATTATCTCACTTTCAGCCAGTCCATTTGCCTGATTCTGAAATGTTTATCTTGCCCTAACTGCCAGTCTAAAGGTGGAATGCTATTTTCAGCCTATGAGAAGATTAAAGAGAGATAAATTTTAAAATACTCCCATTACCTTTATTTTTTTTAATACCCTAGTACTTATGCAAGATGCTACAAATGGAAGACCTCTATGTATTCACAACATATGAATAAAACTGACAGATTTTCTTTACTTACATGTCTCAACCTGGTTTCTAGGGAGTGGAAAAGACTTCCAAAAATGCTTGGCTTTGCTTCTATGGCAGACCAGTAAGGCTTGAGAAGAGACCACATGCACTGCCTCCAGAGAGCCACTAGTGTGGACAAACAACATCATTCAAACAACAACCTCACTGGGCCATTCCATCTTCCAAATCCTGATTGTCTTTCAAAACTTTCTCAGAAAATCCATTTATTATGCTTACATAAGCACAGAAAACTTTGACTTTTATACTTTCATTTAAAGCTATGGAAAATTTGTGACAGATGTAAAGAGTGGGAAAAGCAGACCCATCAAATAATGTGTAAATAATGAAGAACATCTTGCATAATCTGCTGAGGTGAAAAAACCTTTAAAGGGCAATTGCCTTTATTGAATGTTGAATCAGTGTGAAAAGCAGAATTTGAAAACTGTCCTTATTTCTAAAATTCTTGATTAGAATTAAATGCAGCATTATTTCTTGCCAAGTAATTCAGGTAAAATCAGGCGTGTTCCACCTGTGCCACAATCCCACTACCAGACACGGGCTAATATTCCCTAAATTGGATCAGTACTCCAATGAAGTTTGGAAGTTAAATGACTTGGGTAGCTCCTCTCTTGTGTGGACAGACACTGCTCACAGCACGGCACAGCTGTGCTCTGAGCCATGGAGAAAGTGCTAGAAAATAATAACATTGAGACATCCAAAAGATTTGGACAGCTTTACTGCTTAAAAACCACTCCAAAACCAACCAACCAACAAACCAAAACAACTCAAAGCAAAGTCTCGAGAAGCCCAAGCTTTCTAGAGGAATGGAAAGGAGCAGGAGCTGCCATAGGGGCCGGACTGCGCGTGTGGTGATGCTCCCTGTCCCTATCACAGAGCTGCCTCCTCGCTTGGCTCCAAACCAGTGTCATTGCTAATTGGATGCTGAGCGATGGATCTGGCCACCTGGCACCCTGTCTGCTCTGAGCTCACGATCAACTCACTTGGCAGACTGAGTGGGGAACTGGCCACCTGGCTACTGTGGGGGCCACAGACTCTGCTGAGCTGATCACTGCCCTGCTCAGACATTCTTTGGTCATGAACACCAACAGCAACTTCTCTCTTTTGCTGTGCTCACCTCTCCCATCACAGCTGGTGTGCTCACAGACAAACACCCAACTCATGACACCCTCTTCTCTTTCCTTCCCTCTGTCTGCCACGATGGCTAAACACCGAATCCTGCCTTAATTGATAAATGGGAATAAAATTAGCTACTTGCCTTCTCTCCAATTTCTATGAATTATTCCAAGTTCCCTACCCCCACTCCATCCTGTCTTGCTTCTCACCATAATTCTCAACACTCCAGATTAAAGTGCGTATTAGCTGTTGAGTTGCACAACAATTTTTTGAATGGTGCAGTTTGTTGAGTATTTTTCTGATTAGTAAAAATACTGATAAATTAAGAATAACATCAAAACAATTAACTGGACAAAAATGCGGTGAAATCAGATTCATGCCTGAAGGCAAGATTCTCCACTTGCCTTGCATCCTGTTCTATTATTAGCACTAGCAAAATCATAGTGAGAAAGGACACAGTTTTGATTTAATTTTTTTACATTCATTTTGCATATATTTAAATTACTCCACAAGAAGTAAGACAATTGAAAATGAAGAATGAAGTACACAAAAATAAATCAGTACAAATGTAGAGTGCTGTTTGTGTCACTCAGTGAAACAACCCAAATTCCATGAGAATTAATTTTACTACAAGATCTTAAAGGACTTACTACAAGTCCTCACATTTTCTTCTCCATTTCCAACGTACCATAAGGAGGCTCCACTGTGGTTTTAAGCTGGTCTGGGGATACAGTAAGTAGCTAATGTCAAGCTCTTACATCCATTACAAATGATCTGGAAAGAATGTACTTCACTAATGAAATCTTTGCACAGAAATGTGACCACTGGTTGGAGCCAGCTGTATTCACTGGTGTTACTTCCTTCTTTAAACAAAGATACATTTACACCTTGAAGCACCTGCTCCAAGTGAATTCAGGGGGGGCTTTCCATAAGCTTGTTGAAGGTGGAAGAAAGCATTTTAGATATTAAGGCAAGCATGAATGTTAAACTAATCATTGCTGTCTTCACATTATTTTTAGCCTTTTTTCAGCTGGACAACTGATTTTCCTGCATCCATGCTGGAGAAGATTTCAGGAAACTCTTACTGCTTTTTAGGGAGCCCTTACCAGCTTGAGCATCATCTCTGACTACCCCTGAGCAGCCTTTACTGTCCTTTACCTGGTGAGCCCCTATCAATCAAATTACTGACAATCTTCACACAAATTTATGGCTGAGTCAGGAACACACATGACAAACCACAACCACCACCAGCCACTGAAGGAGCTTCCCTGTCCTCCAGAAGCCTCTTCCCACAGAGCAGCATCACTCCCCTCTGCAGTCACCACTGCAGCTGTCTCTCAGGTCACTCCAGTGCTCCCTTGGGACATGGGAACAAAAGGCATTGCTGTGCACCTGGCTCTAGTGCACCTGCTGACCTCCCTGCATTTCCAGCACCTTCCCTGTAGTGTTGGTACCTGCTCCTGGGGACACTGACCTGCCACTGCTGGACTAAGAGCCCTCACTGTTCTGACACCAGAAAGGTTCGTGCTTGCTTATTTGACCCCACTTGTCCATTCTAGCTTTACAACCATGCTTAGCTCCACTTTGCTCTCCCTTATGTCTCTGAGCTCACATAAACACTGGGCGGCTAATATTAAAAAATGAAAAAATCGAGTCATTTTAGTTGATTTTCAGCTTCAGTCTCTAAATGTCGGGCTACAAGAGGCTCCCTTGTGCTCCCTGACTCTGTATCCAAGCCTGAATTACCAAGTTATTAGGTAACAGCTCACTGGCACAGGCTCCTGCCTGCACATTCAGCAGGCTCTGCTCTCTCTGAGCTCAGTGCTTTCCATTTTCTGACTGGTGATGCATCCCTCCAGTAAGGACTCACATAATTTTTTAATATTCAGGGGGTAATGGGCTGCTGAACATGTATGATTGCCATTTCCAAGTGTGACATTTAGCACTGCTGGTGTTTTATTTTCCCCATCTTAGGTGTCAGTAGAACACTTGTTGCTGTTTGCTAACAGGCTTTGAAGACTTCCAGCTAAAAACAAGGCTGGTGGAAGTTGTGGGGCAAGGGATTTATTGCAAAACCTCAGCATCAGGCACTATCTTAGGACAGTATGTGCCCTCTCTCTGTACAGCAGTCCCTGCTGATATTGACCCCAACTGTAGCCGAGTGCTTGTAAGCAACTGAATTTTAGTGTCCTGTAAAACACTGTTTTTCCTCAGCTGGTCTGGCAGCCCCAGAATAGCTCTGTGCACTCTAATTCATACAGTTTTGTAAGTAATGACAGATAACGCTATCAAAGTCTGTTCCTAGAACATAGGGATTAATTCACCTCATTAAAATGTACACATTTTGCACAGCAGGACTACTTGAGAACAACTATTCTAGCCAGCCCAAATAAATAGGATGATCCCTAGCTGTCCTGTATTCAGATTTTAAGAAATCTTTTTTTAGATGACTACACAGATATCATAGCGCTGAGCACTTTTAAAAACCTAAAATAGACTACATTAGCTTAAAATTCTAGGTAGTAAAGAAACTTGAGAGGAGAAAAACATAATTAACTCGGAGCATGGAAAGATTCCCTTGTGGGAAACCACCCTGAATTAAAAAAGGTGGTTTGTACAAAGTACCTAATGGTGAACCCAGAACCTGGCAGGTTATACACTCTGAAAGCTGATCTCTCAGGCTGAAGGTGGAAATGCTTTTGGTTTATTTTCCCAAGAGAATTTGTTCTTAGTCATTTGAAACTTACTTGATTTCTTGGTTATTAAAATGCAATCACCACCTTTTTCAGTGCTTGGTCTTTTTCTGTCAAAAAAATGAAAATAAAAGCTGTGTTGCTGAAATTGCCTACAGGTATCTCTCTGCATTCAAAGAATTATTCTAAAAGCTCTGCTGGCAGAGCGCAGCTCTGCTCACCTGAAAATAAAAGGTGAAGGTTTCCTGACCAGATAGACAAGGTAGGAGACGGGCATTTTTCCCAAACAAGTCCATTTTTATTCCTCATAACTTACATTTTCTTTTCAACTCACTACAGTAACTCTTAGCCTAATTTCTTCCTGCTTCTGTAACAGAAGCTCTGTGATCTACAGGAACTGCACACACAAGTGCTCCAGAACCGAGGTCCTACCCTGGCATTCACCAGCAGTGGACATGCCTGTTCCTACAGATGTGCAGGTGGCACAAAGGCAAATTTTTCAGAACTGTCTGTTGAGGTATTACAGCTGAAAATTTTACAGTCCAGACTCCCACTGTAGTTATTACTGTCTCACCATAATTCAATTGCTTTCTAATAGCCTTACCTAACTCCATTATTCTGGCACATTGCCAATCAGTCACCCTTCCCAACACTGTCTGGTTTAGTTTAGTTTTTTTTTTAAATTTGTTTGTTTATTTTTAATTATAGTTACATTGGCAACTTAAAAGAAAACAAAGGGTATTTCTTTCAGCTGTGTTATGTACCATCAGGCTGATTAATTCTAAAAAATAATTAAGAGAAAAAAGAATCCTTGCAAATGTTGCTATGGGAAAAAACTTTGCAAACTCAAGCTCCTTATTTATGCAGTTCTCAGTTTTTATAGGCAGGTCAGCATCCCTGGCTGCATTACATCCCTCTCCACAGGTCCTTAAAAGAGGAAAATTGATTGGTTGGTTGGTAGGTTTTTGAAAAATCACAGAGTAGCTCTGCAAATACAACGTATTGGAAGACTGTATAGATAAGATGTGTTAGACAGAGTTCATATCAAAAAATCTGCTTTATCAGTATGTCAAAAATGGTAGGAGATACTTTGTATTGTCTTGTGCCATAAGATGACAAAATTGTTCTAATCCAATCTCTCCTTCTCAGACCCTGTTTAATAATGAAGAAGATGCCTAGGAGATAAAGCAGTGAATACAGATAACGCAATGAAGCCTGAAAACGGGGACAGAGAAAACTCTCCAGGCCAAATGGAAATCTACTGGGACTCTAAATGAAACAAAGAGGAGTTCATTCCTATGTTTTAAAGAATTAGTAAATCATTCTCAATTAGAAATCCTTCTCAATTCCAAATACAGATGGTCATTATTTATTAACACCATTTCTAACCAAGGACATCACCATGGATTAAAATGAGAAAAAACTGAAACTCACAACTGTAATTTTTACAATTCAAGTCTGACATCTTGTTCCTAGTTAGAGTTGTGGATCACTCCTGGTTAAGTCAGAGGGAGTACTGGTGTAAAATAAAGGGCAAACACTATGAAAATCATGTCCTGTCATGTTCAGAGCCCACCCTGCTCCACGTCTCTCCCAGTCATAGAAAATTATTGAACTATGAAACTATCCACTAAAACATTCTATTACATAACTATAATTTCCTTACAGTGCAGCTCTAACTGGCACCAGTGGAAGTCTTGCCTGCAAACTCTTATGTCACGGTTGGATGCTGATTTTTTACCTTGAGGTAAGTTCTATTCCCTTTTTCATAGAGAGGTCTTAAAATCCCAGAACTCAATCTTTTATCAATTTTTAAGGTAATACACATTAGTTTAATGAAATTTGTTTAGAATTTCCTATTTGGAATGAATACAGAAAATCCAGTGGAGAGTCGGGGACAATTGATCCTTTCTGAATCAATTTTAATTAAGTGCATTTTTTAACCTGGCCAAAAATGCCACATCCTAAAATGTATCTTTTTCTAATTATATATATATATATATAAACATAATAAGGTCACAAAGAGCACTAAATGATGCTTAGAACAAATAACAAAAGTACACCAAATGTCTGAGAGAGCTTTTCAGCCAGCAGAGTGTGGAGACATATCCACTGTTCTCTATAAACATTGCAGACCAGTTGGATGATTAATTCCATCACAGTCACCATGAGCTTTAGCACTGGTTTGGGAAAAGATTTTTTCCAATACTTGATAGTATTACTTTTATGGTGACATTTACTGAAGCACAAATATAAACAGACTTCATAAACGTGAATGAATAATGCTGGCATTGGAAATGTTTTAACAAGTATTCAAGAGACATTAAATGATTTGCCCCAAAGAAGAGGAGTTCCTGAGAGGACAAAGCACAGGATATCACAATGTATCAGTGTTAAGAATTTGTAACTTTTCCAAAAATGGACAGATATTCCTTCTTCCTTCCCTTCCCCTCCCTCTTGGGACTCACAGTTGCACCCAGAAGGGGTTGACTGCAGCAGTGTTCCTGTTCATGTACCACTGAACAAACCCTTTCACTGCCTCTGTCTTTTAGAGCTCCTGAAGCTGCACTTCCCCGAGCAGGGCTGCAGCCCCCCAGAGCCACAGCCAGCTCTGTCCCACACTGTGTCTGTGTCTTTGCTGCCTGACAAAAGTTTTAAAGCTCAGGTATTTTCTTCCATTTACAAATTTGAGTACATTTACTAGAAAATACCTACTGCAACAGGGGATGTCTCGAAGTTGTCTTTTCACAACCATTTAAGATAATATTCATTATAGCTGTTCTCCAGAGGGAAGCCAGTGGTAAAAGGCAAGCTAAGGTTCCTGTTTCCTGGTGCCATGTGCCATGAGGTGCAGCCCTGCAGTGTTTCATCATCAGCCAGCACGACACTGAATCACAGCATCACTAACGTGTGTAATTGCTTGCAGAAAGGTTCAGTTTAAGAATGTGTCAAACATATAATTTGATCAGGGTGTGTGAGTATCCATGCATGGGTTGGTGGTGGTGCATTCTTACGGCTGTGAATCACACAGCATTTGAGCCACCTACCTCCTACTTGTAGTGAAGCTGCAATATTCTATCCTGTTGGAAAGAAACCTGGACTAGCTCTTTAGAAGTTGATGGGGTTCTCAGCACACATCTATTTCAACATCTCAGCCTTCTCATTAGACCAGTGATATTCATGATGTTGCTGAGAAACATGAGCTTCTAATCTAATAGACAATTTTAATTTTCTGATAATAACAAATATTCTAAAATATAAAAAATAAAGCATTGGTATGGCATTTACATTTCTGAATAGCTCTATTTGTTTTAAAATGTTGATGTTTTTAATGGGGGGGATACACTGTGAGTTTATTAAAGCTGGTGCAGTCTTGTCAGCTAAACAGATTGCACGTTAGAAAAAAGCACTAATTTTGCTGTACAAGGAAGTGTTTCTGCTCAGGATTATACTGTTGTTTAGAAGACATGTAAGATTAAAAGTCATCTTCCCCGTAGGTACTGACCAGGCTCCCTGCATACCTCAGCCTGTAGTTGCAAATCTCCGGTGCAGCACCTGGAGCAGCAGAGTCTGTCACCCGCAGTTCGCCTCGGGCCGGCTCTGCGCCCACCGCACCTGTGGAGCACGGACAGAGGCTGTGTCACCGCGACACGACACCAGGGCCGGCAATCGCTCCTCTGGCACAGCCCCAGCTACAGGTCCTGTGGGACCTTTCCATTTCCCACACCTATAAAGGAATCACATAATGAATAACATCTTTCTCCAGTATTCACGGATAAATATATCTCCAGTATTCATGGATAAATATATCACTATATTTATTCACTAAATAAATATAATTTGTCCCCTAAAGTTGTGTTTGGAATGCTGCAGCACCCATGGAGCAGAGGACACACTTCTCCGATGCTTTACAGTATCACGAACAACAGATTTGTGCTGTAAAAGCAGAATTTAAAGAGCAAGCTTGAGTGGACAAGGGATGTTGAGGTACAGCAAGGCTTGTCCTAGAGTCCACCAAACTACTAATTGCAGCTGAACTGCAGCTGTGCAGCACATCTGGGAGAGCCAGGAGCAATGCATCCCATCCCAAATACCTGCATGAACCTTTGCAGCAGTTTTCTACACAAATCAGGTACTAATGCACAAATTATCCTGGTTAGCTACAGGAGCCTATGATGACCTGATCTGCATGTTCAGCTGCAGCATTAGTATGAGAACTATGTGCAGCTTTTGCAGGCAAAAGAGCATGCTCCAATTAGATTAAAAGGTGGACGCTTTATTATCCCTGCACTACTTTACCATCCTTTTAACTGGAATGTGTATTACTGGCTTTCACTATAACCCTGAAAAACATGTTGAAGATATAAGAAATAATTCACTAAAACTATTGAATAAAAGTTTTTAAGTAAGCATATTTATCCTTGAATAATATAATTCTCATAAATTTTAAAATCCTGGGAACAAAAACCATCTTCTTGTTTGACAATAAATACCTGCAATTAAAACTCCTATGTTAAAAACTTTAACAAGGTTATTATAGGCAACACTTGCTTTCACGGTCTCCCAGAAAAAGGATATTTTTTAACATCCCACTCACTGTATGGGGACAGAGGAGGTGAACGTGAGGCCAAGCAGACACCAATTACAGCCTCACAAAACCACAGAGGATCCAGCAGATAACCCAGGACTGGCACGGGAGCCAGGCCCACGGCTGCCAGGGAACGCGGCACCTCCAGGGTGAGCAGTCAGATCTGGATAAGGGCCTGGCAGGGGACACCAGTGGAAACAGAACTGATAAGTGGCTGAAATGCTTCTTGTACATGGACTTTCACCCTTTAGCTCTAGGAAAAGAACTAACACGTGATTTTAAAGAAGGAACCATGCAACAGCAGTATCATCAGAATAGCATTGGACTATCAAAGACTACTGAGTTGAGATACAGAAACACATTATCATCAAAAGTAACATAAACTCTTTATAAGCTCTATGTGATCAGCAGTCCAGGCGAGACACAAAATGGAGCGAAAACAGGCATGGCCACTTTTAGCAGTAAAACAGGAACACTTGCTGAAAATTTAATTTTCATTTCCTTCATACCAAATTAGAAAAGGGGCTTACTTCAGTGAAAAATTTTACTGCAACAAGGGAAGACTTTGCACAGGGCCAAGGTTCCCCACACAGGAACCTCAGAGGCAGGACTTGTTTATCTTCTTTTTAATGCTATTGAGAATGTCACATAAAGCAGGACACACTTACAGATTGCTCTCTTCCTTATGTTTATAATGTAGAGGAAAGGCCACATGAGTACTGGGAGTGGGATTTCTGAAACTTTTGCATCTGTAAGAACAATAAAGTGGAAACTTGCAGTTCTAGAGTCTTGCTTGAGCCACAGAGAAGTCACTATTCACTAGTGAACAAAAAGAAGAAAAAAATTGCTCACTTCTTGTGATTTATCCCAGTGACAGGGTTAATGACACAGGTAGACATGCCCATTGACTCATTAAATTGAATTGCAAGACATAGCTACAAGTCAATTTCCTTTGGTATGTGTTTAGGCACCTTGTAATGACAGTATTTGTGTCACTGGAATTCAGTCCCGACCTTAGACTGCACTGATCTTTCAGTTCAAATCTGTGGACGCATTTTCATGCAACTCTTTCCCTTCCAGAGCTGTGTGGCTGTAACAGCTCACATCTTTTGTAGGTCAGGCACCGCGACGGACGTGAAACGTGTACATGAGCTGGCTGCAGCAGTACAGTCACTGCAGGTGCCTTGCTACACAAATATGTACACGAGCAGAATATTAATGACAACTTTCATTCAGAGGCAACATATGAATTATCAATGAATCCAGTTTCCGTGTTTAGCAGGAAGCGTGTGGCAAGGGCTGATGGAACGTTTGGAATCATAATCTCAGCTGGAGTAGCTACTGCTGTGTGTGCCACTCCAGATGGCAAAAACTCTCCTGAAGAAGCCTGGCTCATGCTGCAGCAGAGCTGTGCAAGCTGCAAACGCTACCTTTAGGAATATTCTGAGGGAAAAACTGAAGCTGAGATCAGAAGGAGCTGCGCAATTTGGACCTGCCTGTCCCCGCTGAGGCGCAGGGTCCATGTTTGCTATTAAGGTACATGGTGGCAATCAAGGAAATGATCAAGAAAAATGGGCTCTGAGACTCCTCACCGTTCAGCTGTGCTGGCAGCTGGGACTTCTTTTCCACTCTAGTATCAAGCAATGATATTACAAGGAAGGCCAGCTGCAGAACGAGAATAAAATGCCAGTGTCCTAACAATCTCTGGGAAATTCATTAATCCCTGTGAACCAGACTTAATTTTTTGGGTAGATGCTAATTATCACTTGAATACACACCCCAAAATACTTGAAATATTAGAATTTTGAGGCTGTCAAAACAGTTTTGTCTGCTTTGCAAGTAGAGGGAAATAAAGCCAAGGTAATTTGGGCAACCATTTGAAAGTCCTCCCCTAAATTTCAGTGCCCTGTTTCTTATGTTGTCTATGAAATAACCCTGACGAGTGCCTGTGTGGGGTAGGGGGTTTGCACAGCCCCGTCTTGTTTACTGCTGTATAAAATAAACAAGAGCAAGCGAGGGGCCAAGGCCCAGCACAGGCAAGGCTGACACTGGCACCCTCAGGTGCTCTGGGTACAAACACAGATATCCATTAGGTAACTGTTACATTAGCAACCTCCACTGCTACTCACAGGAGTAACAGACAGGACTGTACAGCTTTTGATTATGAAATGTTCAGTGTCCCTTGAAGTTTCTTTCAGTTTTTGCTCTCGAGATAATTTTCCACATGGAATTACCTCTTTCCTTGGGTCAGCATTTCAGAGAGCTGCGTGGCCCCACTCTCACTGCATTGCTGCCATGCTGCCAGTGCTGGAGGTGGCTGTGCTCACTGACCCTGGCCAGCAGCACGTCCCTGCCCGGGCCTCTGCCAGCGCAGCTGGGAACCCACGCTGCTGCGCTGTGCAGAGGCCTGGACAAGCACTGCTGCCCCTAACACCAGATCACTGCGGAGCACGGGGACTCAGAACTACAAACTGATGGCAGAACCGCGCTGGACAGAGCTGCTCGGCTGTGCCGGCCACACAGGAGCTGGGACAGGCAGTGCCAAGGCTCTGCTTCGTCACCTGCTGTGAGTGCATGGGTTAAAGCAGCACTGGTCTGTGCCTCAGTTTACCATCAGGAAGTACCATTCTGAGACAGCAAACAAAGGACATTTTGAGATTTAACTAAATGGGGTTTGTAGATAGTGCGAACACTCAGTTCCCAGTGTAAAGTGCGAGTGTTTCTATGCTGCCCCTGTGAAGGGGCACGGGGAGGTGCACAGGGGAGCCCCCAGAGCTCCCCTCACACGGAGGTGATGGACACAAAGGATCCGAACCTTCTCTCAACTGGTGAATCAGATCTGAGCGACAAGGTCACTCACTAAAACAGAGCTGTCCCGGGAAGGGATTCCTGGGAAGGGACGCTCGGAAAGCACTACAGCGCCCGGTGCCTGCGGGAGGCCAGGGGCGATGTGGTGTACCGGCGGTGCCTCGTCTTCCCGTTGCTCGGTGACACCCGCCGTGTCCGGTGCCGCTCCTGCGGTGCCCGGTGTTTTCCGGGTGTGCCTGACCCTCGTGCCCTGCGGGCTGTGCCCGGTTCTGCCGGTGTGTTCCCGGGCAGTACCCGCTATTCCCGGCGCGCCCGGGCCGCCCCCTCAGGCGGGCGGCCGCGCAGTGCACGCCGGGAAGCGCGCACGGCACGCCGGGACATGCACCCGGCGCCTCGGCCGCCCAAGATGGCGGCGGGCGACCGTCCCCGCCCCCGGCCGCGCATGCGCAGCGCCGCGGCGGCCGCGCCGCTCCCGCCCTCCCTCCCGGCGGCCGCGGCGCCTCTGACAGCGCGGAGCGAGCGGAGCGTCCCCGAGCGCCGGGACCGCGCACCGGAACCCCGCACCGGGACCGCCACCCCGCACCGAGACCCTGACGCCGCACCGGGACGCCGCGCCGGTGAGTGGCACAGGCGGGTGGCGCCGGACCCGCGCAGCACAGCGAGGCGGCGGCGCCGGCGGGGCTCGGTAAGGCCGGGGCCCGCCGCCCCCCCGGCCCGCGGGTTGTCCCGGACCGGGCACGAGCGGCGGCCGCCGCTTTCCTCTCCGCTCTCCCTCTCCTCTCCCGCTCCCCGCCCTCGCCCCGCTCCCCCCCCCTCTCCTCGCTCTCAAAATGGCGGCCGCGCCCGTTGGTGAGGAGGGACCGGGCGGGGCGGGGGGCGGCGGGGGGGCCGGCCCGGTGTCCTCCCCCCGGCTCGGTGTGGGGGGGCTCTGCGGGCCGGGGCGCGGCTCCCCTGCTCCCCGCGGATCCCGGCCCCGCTCCCGCGGTGACTCTGCAGGAAAACAGGGCCCGGTGGGAGCGGCGGGGCGGGCGCGGAGCCGCCGCCGGGCCCGTGTCCCCCCACCCTTCGGGCCGCGCCGCTCCATCCGTGACTTAGCAAATACCGGGAGGAGGCGATGGGCCGGGGTAAATAGCGATAAAATAGCCTTCAGGGACGACGGGCCTGGTTTGTGCGCGGAGGGGACCCCGAGCATCCCTTCCCGGTTCCTGACGGGGCTTTCCCCCTGTCACCCTCTCCCCGGGCAGGGCCGGGCGGCGGGCGGTGGCCCAAATGGCCAGCGCGGCCGAGGCACCGAAAACAAGACGAGAATTAATAATCCAGGGAAAGGAGTAGGTGTTGTTTCAGAATTTGTCTCACATCCCCAGTTTTCCTGCAGTGCTCGGCAGGGCAGCAGCGATAGGAGGTGGCTCAGACCTTCAGAACCAGCTGCAGTAAAACGGGGGAGGGAGGTCTAATCTCTCCTTCTGGGGGTCATATCACTGCCTGGATGGCTGCAGGTGCACAGGCTTCCTGTGAAAACCTTATAATATTCCTTAAATCCTGTATTAATTGCTGCTCCCGAGGTTTTGTTTCCGCAGGAGGTTATAGGCAGGCAGGGCTTTTGATGGAAGTTGGGGGGTGGGAGTGGTGCCTCCCTTGAAAAGTTTGGGGTTTGTTCAGTTCTGTGGGCGTGAGATTTTTTAATTTTTTTTTTTTTTTGTTTAAGGTGGATGCAATTAAACTTGACCTTTAATACCAATAATAATGTGACACCTTCCCTTTCTTTGCCATGGTATCACTCGAACCATTTCAATAGTGCTGCAGCAGTGGGCTTGGTTGGTGCAGGTCAAGTCCTTTCATAATGAATTGCCTACTAGGGATGGGGGAAGGTTAATCTAAGCTATATTAAAAATCTTTAATAAACACCGTTTTAATATAATGAAATGTTTGGGCATATTGACCTGGCTAAATTATGTATTTTTGTGGTGATTCTTTTAAGTATATGCTCCTATGACAGTATTGTTCATGGCATTAGGAGGTGGTGGTTAAAGAACCTCCGTTCAGTGATGATCATTTTGTAAATGATTGTGCAGCATTTGGCTGATTTTCGGGAGAGGGAGCGTCTGCTGTCACAATGTTATTTGCCCTTAGAGTAATTTTATTAAATAGGAAAATTATGTTGGGGAACTAAACAAAGAAAATGTTTTTAAACGGTAAGATGCATTGCAAATATCCGGCTTGTTCTCGGGCATCTCGTTTTTGTGTGTTTCTGTTGCTGTTCCCATGTTTGTGGATGCTGCGAGCAGCCATTGAGCAGGGAAGAGACTGGGTGGAGTAAGGAGGCAAAGCTGCGAAATGGCTCGATTACCCTTTCAGAGCTTTTTTTTCCTCCCTTTGCCGGGGTGGAGGAATACTAATTGCCGTAACAATGAAGTCTCTTCTTTAGGGAAGAATCTAATGGTGCAGGAAGCTTTGGAAATGAAACAAATCTCACATTCTGTTCTGAGACTGATTTTTGTGCAGGGTGGATTTTGATTTGTCTGGCAGTGAGAAGTGACCAGTCACTGTTGCAAAGCCGGATTTTTTTGTCTGATAACCGCTTCAATTTATCCACTTCGATATGCACTTGTTGAATTGATTTTATTTACACTTTAGATAAGAATTGCAATTTTTATGCCGGTGTTTCACACACAAGATTTTCTGGAATCTGGAGAAGCCTCTGTATTGTAGCTTCATGCTGTTATTTGTTCATGGAACTTCTTGGTTAGAACGGATTATGGGTGGGCACACAGAAAAAGACAATCCCTGGTTTCTCTGGTGACCACAGTGGAGTGACTGCTGTCAGTGTACAGACTGGATTGCATTGCCCTTCGTCATGTGCCAGGTTCTTGTAAAATAACATCTCAGGATTTTGAGCACTGTAGCTCTGTAAGAGCATTGCTGTCCCTCTTGGGTGCTACTGCTGAAAGTTGTATGGGAAAAGCGTTTGAACAAAGGATTTGGGGAATAGAATAGGGATTGGAGGAAGCACCTAGGAAGGGCTGCCTATGGAAGTGCTCTCCTGTTCCACATGTGCCTCATGGCATTCCCATCTGATTTCAGTGCTGATTGGAGCAAGTACAGCATTGACCATGGATGGTTCTGAAGCAGGCTGAGGTGTTGCTTTTTCATGGGGGTCTCACAGAGATGGTCACACAAGAAAGAGACTGCTTCTCTTAGTATGCCCAAAATTAAAATAAGGGGCAGTGGTTTCTGCATTATTTCTAGTTCATTCACTTGGAGTAGATGTTCCAGGATTCATTGGCTGCATGAGCCAGATACCTGAGTCTAATGCGTCTCCAGACTAAGGCAAATGAAGAACCTAGCAAAACACTTCCCATCTTAACAGCTTTGGTTGATTTTTGCCCTTGAAATGATGGCAGTCACTTTTTCTACAAGAGTAACCTGTTCATTTGGGTTCTGCAGAAGCAAAAGGCATGAACAGTTCCTTTCTGGCTGCTCACAGGCTCTGTCTTGCCCATCCTGCTGACCCCTGTGCCTGCCCTGGCTCCTGTGCTCCTCCCAACCTGAGAGCTCAGGTTATGTCTTTGCTCTCAACTTGCTGTGGATGGGACAGCTCCAGAATCAACATCTGCTGACTGCCTTGTCCACTACTGCAACCTTGTCTTCCATGAATAACTCCGTAGCCCGTGTCCATCATTAATTATAATGTATTTATGCTTCTTGTGGAGTATTCTGGGCAAACAATAGCTGGACCTCTCTGCCTCAGGGTAGCTCAGGTATAGACTGCATATGTTTGTAAGTTTTTTTACAACCCTCTGTAGCTGCCCTGTATTCCTGATCTAGAGGGGTTGGAATTACCTAGTATGAAGGAGAGTGACATTGGAATCGTTCGGTTTAGGTCAGCTCTCTTCTACTTTGGTGAACTTCAGGCCCATTTTCTAAACTAAAGGCAAAGACTGGGAGAGCAGCTGAAGCATTCATGAAGTGGGCACTGAAATACTTGTCAGGCTGAAAATAAGAGCTGTGTAGGCCTAAATTCAGGAAATCAAGAGGACAATAGAAATCTGTAATTATTATTAATAGATAATAATTTCAGATTTCCTATAGGGTGCAGGGGAGTTTCCAGCCTCTAACACGTAATTTGTGATGGCAACTGAAGGTCTTTCCCAAGGATCAGAGCCATGTGTGTTGATAGAATGGTGCTGGGACTCTCCTGTGGGGTTTGTTGCAGAGAAGTCGTTAAGTTATGCACTGTCCATACTTGCATATCTGTCAGTGACGTTACAACTGGCTCCTCTTTCTCCCTTTTATAACAGCTTATGTATCATTGGCAGGACAACCTGACTACTAAAAATGTATTGCAAATGTGAAGCCTTGCCTGGGTTCAGGAGCTTTCTGAGGAGCTGCTTTATTACCTGACACGAGGGAAATGGGGCTCCTAATGTGGCTTTTGAGGGTTTTATTCATGGATGATGTTGCTTTGTCTTTTGATCTGCCTGACAGAGTAGGCTACACTTTTAATTTTTTAGAAGTAGACATTTACACTAAGATACAATCCTGATCTGGTTAAAATCAGTTTTCAAGTACATAAAGCTGTTTCCTCAGAACTCTTGCTCTGAGTGCTGTCCATGCTAGGGGCGTGTGGAGGGCTGTGCTCTGTGGGCAGGATGGTGACACCACTGTGGGGCAGAGGTGTGGTGGGAGCTGTAGCTCTGTCATGTCAGCTTACTGGTGGGATTCTGAGCTGAAGTTGGGTTAAATGTCTGATTTTCATGTATTACAGTTATTTTAGAACTAAACTTTCTTCAGTCTTACCATGTTCTAATACCTACTGATGAACAGTCCACATTAAAAGCCTTGGCGAGAACCAGGATTTTATCTGATGAGGAACAGAATTCCAGTTTTACCCTGGAGATGCCAGCTGCTGCGGGTTAGCCCGACAGATGTCTGTTGCTAACCTGTATCTTATCCCAGCTGTTTTAAAAAGGGCCTTTTCCTCTCAGTTGAGGCAGGACCTGGATGAGGCAATGTTTGTCTCATTCATGATGTTTAAAAGCTTATTCTGTTTTCTTTTCTTTTAACCTCCTCCTCCTCTCCTTAAGGGATTAGATAGGTGTGACTTAGGCTCTTTTGCTTTTAGTTCACTGTCTTGGAAGCCACCTATCATTTCACTTCCTGCTAGCATCTAATGTCAGGAATTTTCAAAGAAAAATGTTATGTATGAAGTAAGTGTATGCTGAACTCCATTTCCTTGTGACTATAAACATACAGTTCTTTCAAAACTGATGTTGAGCACAGTGTTGTCACACTGACCAATACCAAGAGCACTGGTGCATATATAACTATGTAAAAAAATCAACATTATTAATTCAAAGTACTTGCTAGTTAATACATTTGGAATTATTTTTGCCATTTCCTTCTTAATGGTACTGCTTCTGAGCGAGTTCTGCAGCTTGGCTTGACTGCTTGTGGACTTTGGATAAGGATTGTGATTAAATGAAAGTAATAAATACATTGTTGTGGTTGTGATTTTGTTGATTCTGGAAGACTTACCTGATATTTTTTACTAGTAATTACTTGCTACAGCCTTGAGAAGGTGTTTCCAGAGATGGGCCCATCCATGGTTGAGGTTTGTAGGTGGTGCAGCAGCAGTGTCTGTCCTGTAATTTCCTTGGATCCGTTGTTAAGTAGGTCCCTGCTGAGGGAGTTGGTCGAAGGCTGTTCAGAGGCACCTCTTGTTCTGGGGCTGCTTGGTGACTCAGCTGTCACACCTCTTGTGAGGTAGGTGACAGGCTCTGTGGCGTGGTGCTGTGCTGGTTTGCATCTGGGATAGCACAGGGGCATTCATGACTGAGATTATTTGTTCCTTGCCTCTTGTATCCATGTTAATTGTTCCCGTTGTGCTCCACAAACCTTAAGTTCCTTTGGTTTAATTAGGCAGACAAGTGTTCCCCTCCCCACCTCCCCCTGAGATTGCCTCTGCCTTGTTTTTCTGCTTAATGCTAAAGCAAAGGTGTTACGTTTATCCCTCTCTAAGGCTAGAGGACAATCAGCTGGACGCAGCTAGGCTGTTTGCTGCAGATAAATGACTTTCTTCCATAATGAAACAACATTGGCAGCATGTCTTGTGCTGGATCCACCTGCTTTTTGGGGTTAAGAAAGAGATTGGATAAACAATTTGGTTTGTTTAAATGCTCATGTCTTTGCAATCTATTAAGAGGATGATGTCATTAATGAGTGTCTATGTATTTTAAACAGATGGTGTCTGTTAAATCAGTAATGGTAGAAGTTTCTGGTTCTCTCACCTTCAGCTCTGTTTTAGAGGCAGGAGTGTAGTAGGTGAAGGTGGGTGATAAGAAAGATGAGACACCTTCTACCAGAACCTTGATTTCATTATTTTTGGTACTAGTGTCATGAAAGGTTGAACTCTGTACCCTGTAATAGAATAAGATGTAGATCACAATTTTTATGAGCTTTTTGGTTTTCTCTCCCCCTCTGGGCAAGTGAAACCATTTTTGGTCAACAAGATTTGAAAATGGGTAAAGGACCAGCAGTATTCTCATGATTGAAGAGTGGAAGTTCTGTCTAAGTTCTTGTTGGATTTCGTTGTGGTTTATACCTTCCCCTGTTTCTAAAATATTAACAGGCATTCCTTTAAGTTTTCTTCTGGATATTTTTCTTTATAAATTTAATCAAAATGTGGTTGTTTTTGTTAATATCACATTGCCAGGATTACAGGTAGTTTAATGATTGAATTATTTAAATTTGGTTATAGTCCTGTCACCTCTTTTACAGCTATAAATCTGTTACTTAATTTTTCGAGCCAGAGAAGTATGGGAGGAAGAACTGAGAACAACAAAGTTCAAACCCAGTGCATGCCTGCTGACAGACATATCTAAGTGCAGCGCTCTTCTCCTGGTGGTCTAGAATTGCTATCCCAAAATGTGTGTGTGTTGTTTGACCTAGCAGTAATGATACTGAAAAATACCCTGCTGGAGTCATCCAGCTGACCCTGATGTGCTTTGCTCTGAGCAAGTGTTGAGTGGCAGCGTGTAACATCGAGCCCGTAACACTACCCCTACCTGCTGTCCTGCTGCTCTCACAGCACCTGAGCAGCAGAGTGGGGACTGCCAGGTCAGAAACCTTCTCACGCATGTTAGAGCTTTATTTTCTACTGCAGCCTACATTCTTCCTGTTGTTGGTAGCTAAATTGACCTGCATTTTCACATAGAATTGAACAGGCAGGTTACAAGAAGGATGTTTTCCCTTGTTTTCCACCAAAGCCTACACACAGACCTCAGGCTGGAGCTCTGACCTGGAGGGAGCTCAAAGGCTCTAAAATGAGATTATATGACAGTGCTCACTCAAGATGTTTCTCCTGAGAATTAATTGTATCATGCTTCTATCAGAATTGCAAAACTGAAGTGATACATGGTGAAAAAATGTCAAGATTGAATTAATTTAAAGTCTTCTTTAAAAAAAAAATATTTCCCAAGCAAATTTGGCCCAGATTCCTCAAAGTCATTTAGTGTTGGTGCCTGGGAAGGTAACGAGGCCAGAAATGTGTTTTGTTGTTTTACAGTCCTAAAGGTGGGTAGTGACTGCCAGTGATGTGTTAAAAATTTAGCTTGAAATAATATGGGAAAGCAGACGGGCATAGGAGTTGATTTCAGAATGCACAGGCGTTTCTTTCGGCAGCATGCTGCGTGGAGCACCCAACTTGCTCCTGCTTTATAGCATCTTGATGACATTCTTTAGCTTTATTTTTCAGATGTAATTGCAACCTGCATTCCAAGTCTTTGGAACACAGGCACTATATCTGATCTGCTACAGATTGCTTTCTGGTTCCCCATGGATTTTGTGCTGAATGATTTTCAGAACTAAACTACTGCATCAGGTTTTTAGCAAAAGCTGTAAAAGTAGGTGAAATGGGGAAGAAAACAGGCATAAAAATTTTCACTTTTTTCATGTTAAAAATATATTTCCTTTGATAAACCTGTAACTGAACTGAAACGGAAAATGTTTTTTATGAATTATTATAAGCACTGCACAGAATGCTCTGTGTACTCTGTGATACTACATTGATGTATCAAGCAAAGTGTTGACCTACGGGCATTTTGAGACTTCCCTTAATTGCAGAATAACAGGCTTACTAAACATATGAATTAAAAATAAGGCTCAGAGTTGTAATTCAGATCAGATTTGCTTCTTGTTTTGTTTTTCCCAAATCAGATAGCTCTTGGAGCTCACTTCATCGTAATCCCTCAGCCAGCTTTACTGATGTAGGCTGAAAAGTGGAAAAAAGATTAACCCAGCTCATAAATGAGTAGCTTTCTCATATTCTCCCACTCATCCCTGCTGGCTTAGCAGGTGATGGATTCCAACATTTTCTAGGATAAGGTCTGTTTGCCGCACTAAGAGCAGCTGCATGCCTATGCCTGGGAGATTCTGCTGTGGATGAGCTTTTCTGGGCGGCAGGATGGAAGCAGGAGAGGAACTGAATTATTTTACTTGTTACTGTTTTTCTTTCCTATCAACAGATAGAGACATATCTAGGAACCCTTTTCAGGTCCTGATAGTTATGCCTAGGAACCATGGATATTACTTCACTTCTATGGAATCTGGTTTTGAGTACATTGTGGAAAGAATTGTCTTATTCTGTGGCTTGAGTTTGATAGAGCAGCTTTTTGCTTATGCTTTCAAAACAAAATCAGACCCATTAAAATGAGTTTAAATTAAAAGGAAGTTTTCTTATATACTTGATAGAATTTAGCAACATAATCCAGAGGTGTAAGAGAACAATTTATGTGGTCTAGTTCTTCCATAAGGACTGTAGCTCTAATTGCCTGGGAATTACTCCCAAATAACTTCTTTAAGTTCTCTTGTTAATGTTATGAAACAGGATACACTGTCGAAGAACCTTGCTAGGACCTCCTGTGCCAGCCATGTAGCAAGAGACAATGCAACAAGAGTTTCGCCTTTAGTGATGCACAAATGGCTCCTTTCAGCTTTAAAGAATTGTGGAATTTAATTCTGATTATATCAATTCAGTTACTCTTTTTGGTGGCCTTTGGTTTTCATAAATGACTGGCCCTTCAATGGGATTATAAAATTAGCTGAAGAGAGGGAGATAACAACTGAAGTAGGATTTTGCGTATATTAACAATGCAGAAGTAAACTCCAGGAGTTTTCTTTGAGGTAAAAAAACCTTTTAAGAATGATGGAATGTGTTAGAGAAACCACTTGAAAGTTGCTAGCATATAGCTGGACACTTCAAAATGTTTTAATTTTATATGGATTATTGACATTTTAAATGATAAGCTAAGATTTAAATTGGAACCTAAATGTGAGTAATAAAAAACTCTTAATTGATTTCACAGTGTGAACCCAGTTTTGTGTTCCTGATGCTGGTGTCAGTCTGCAAAAGTGATGTCCGATTTTGTTTCCTTCAATAAACGTTCTTGGAGAATATAATTTAAAATGTTGTCATAATAATACTTACAGAAAAAATGGTCTTGTAGCTGAGTTAACTAAAGTATTAGAATTCTGCAAAAATATACAATTCCTAAAGCACAGCAGTGTTGAGCTGAAGGTTTGTTGAGCTTTCAGAGCTGCACTCTGCTGGTCTGTTCTGTATCTGCTGATGCTTTGGCTCTGTAATTGATGCCATGTATTACTTCTAATTTTTAATATAATGAGCTACAGTTACATGTTTAGTGTACATAGCTTGTGTTTTTGTGGTGAAGACTGTTTATGGAGCCTAAACCTACTGTGACTTTTTCTGAGCAGCAGAAATGGGCACTGTTAGTCAGTTAAGTGTCTCCTGAAGCAAGTATGAACACAGTCATAGAAATATCTACAAGCCAAGGTGTATCATTTATTGGCATAGCGTACCATGAGCTGAGGGGAATCTCTTGCCTGAAAGTGATTATTTTTTCCCTACCTCATTGCTGTGACTGAGCGTGTAGCTATTGTGCTTGGATACCTCCTGTAGAGCTGTCTCGGCTAACAAATGGAGCTGAACTTGTTTCATTTTGCTGTTGGTGCATTTATGAGTCATTTGCAGGTCTCTCATTAAGTCATTGTGAAGTTTTCCATAATCTCGGAAGCACTTGAACCACACCGATAGCCATCAGTGGCAGAGCCCAGTGTTTGAAGGCAGGAAGCAGCAGCGGTCTGTGGAATCCTCTCGGTCACCCTGGGGCAGAGGGCGTTCCTGTCCGTGCCAGCTCGGTGCGGGGCTGGCTGGGTGCCCCGAGGGGCAGAGCCGGGCCTTGGAGCCCCTGTCCTCAGTGCGGTGAAGCTCAGGAAGCTTTGAACCCCAGTTTAGGAAGAAAGGGGGCAATGGTCAGACATGAAGAGTCAGAGGGTCCCATGTATTTTTATTTTTTTTTTAATGAGAAAGTCAGAAGAACCTGTGCTGTTTTTACCTTCCCTTACAGGTGAGGGTTCTTTTGCTTTTCAGGTATTCCTGCTCAGTTTGTTACTCTTCATCAGTAACTCTTTGTGCTTTAGAAACTTGTGCAGTGAAAAATTCTGGCCTGTGATGATTCTTGGCTGTCTCTTTTAAAATTAATTTATTTTTAAAGATTATGCTTTAGTATGCCACTCTCTAGTCCTGCAGCACCAAAAAGGTCTGCTCTCTGTGCTGCTCTGATGTTTCTGCCAGTCCTGGGTATAAAAGCTGATCTGTAGCTGAGTGGAAAGGTGGGCAGCTGGGATGAGGTGCAGTTGCCTGCTGAGGGTCTGTTGCTGTTAGTGGAGCTGAGGAGTATGTTTTGTATAGGTAAGGAATGGTTTGTGTTGTAGAAAACCACGCAGGTCCTGTGCTGCCAGGAGGAGTGAGGTGCCCATTGCACGTGTCACACCTGTGCCAGCTTCAGGTCTTCTGCCAGCTCCCAATTTTAAAAGGCTTACAATGACACCTGATCTTGCTGAGAACACCTGTAGCCCTCTGTTACTGTCCTTATGCAGAGGTTTGCCACTTGGTGCTTTTGTATATGCAGACTATTGATAGGGAATCAGATAGGTTTTAAGTTAGAAACTACAACTTTGAAGAGTGTAAGAGGGTATTAATAAAAGGCACATCCTGGTTCACACTAAATTAGTAGCTGTTACTCCATGGGTGGCTAAGTTCCATGTTCTTTTTCCTGTATTTAATAGTGGACAGAGTAAAATTCTCATGCAAAGACATCTTTTTTTCAGAAGAATATCTAACTCTGTCTTGACACTGCCTTAATATGCTGATACAAGATGTAATGGACAGGTGGCAGTTCTTTGTGGGTTGTTTTTGTTCCCCCAGAGCTCCAGCTGCCTCTCATGGCTGAGCTGTTTGAGGGTAACATGGTGGTGGCTGATAGGTGATGGAGGAGGGCTGGTTAGTCTTGCTTTGCTGAAGCCTGTATGTCACAAAGTCTGCTCCAGCTGAAAAAAAGAAGGTAGTTCACATAGTGGCGCAGGTGTGTAATTAATGGTGGTCCTTTTGGGTTTTTTGGGTTTGAACACTTTTGCTTGAGTGGGTTCTTTGTATGTGGGATTTTTGTTTGTTTTGGTTTTTTCTTTGTTTATAGTGGGCTTTGGTTGTTTTAGTTTTGTTTTTCTGGTTTTGTCTATGGAGGAGGCAATCCTAAAAATACTTCCCCTTCTATTCAGGTGGCTTTGTAGTTAAAAGTCAGGAATGCTGAGCAGAGTGCTTGGAACAGACCCTTCTGGAGGAGCGAGAAGCTGTAGATCAGTTGGTTGGTGGCTTTAGCTCAGCTGTAATTTGCTAATAGCAGGAGTAGCTACTTGGCCATGTGGCTACTGGAATTTATCTAGTACTAGGATCTGTTTCTCACTAACAATTCAGAGTTAGATTGTGGAGCAGCCCAGGTGTTAGGAAGCGGATATGGGATATGGAAAAGTTTGGGCTTACTTTACATTTGACAGGGAAAATGCATTTCTAAATAGATGACATGTGAAAGATGGCCTTACAAACACAGTTGCTGTTATTTTTAGACTAGTGCTATAATTGCATCTCCCAGATGCCACTACAAAATTGATGAGATATTGGGCTTTTTTACTGGAGTCGGTACACTAGCACTGGATTTGCTAGGCATTCACTGCAATAGTGGCGGTTCATAATACAAATCCCACCTTCGGGTTTTCCCTCTGGCAGGCCTAGAGGCAGATTTTGGCCGTTGTGTGTTTGCGCTGAGCTGCTGGGCGCTGCGGCAGCGCTGCCGTGTGTTGGGAAGTGCCCGGTCTCGTTCCGCCGCCCCCGCCGCGCCCGAGCCCGGTTCGGCACCGCGTGTCCCGCGGCGCGCCCTCTGCGGGCGCCTCTCAGCACTGCAGGACCCTGTTTTTGATGTTAACTAAATTTCCGTTAATTTGCATGTGGTACTCTGCTCTGTACTGAGCGCCGGACATCTCTTGAAACCCAGTTGTCTCTTTACCTGGCATGAATTGGGTTATGGGACAGAGGAGGTGAAATGCTTGCTTCTGTTATCTGAAAGGATGAACCCTATGCTGTTAGTTTTCAGATGAATTGTTTCTGAAATAGCTATTAGGGAAGAGGTTAGACTAATTAAATGAGGCATTGCCTGTTCAGAGTGCTCCTATCATAACTGGCTAGCAGGCAGTATTACGGTGTGCAGCATTTAACGTGGAAGATCCACCAACAGGGTGGAAACAAGCAACTTGCTGCTTAAGCTCATTTTGAAGCAGACAGCAGGGCCTAGAGAGGTTTAGAAAGAAGCCTCTGATGCCCTGTGATGAATAAGTAGCCATTGATGATACACGCTTGGTATTTTCCTTACTTTTTTCCTAGCAGGCTGTTGTTTAGAGGGGGCTCTTTACTGAAATTGTTATTGAGCTGTGATACTGCAGTCAGTGTACCTGTGTGTCTAGGGAGGGGCAGAGGTGAGGCAGCAGGAGTGTGCAGTCCTCTAGCAGTTGGTAGAAAGTTTACAAACCCACCTGCTGTCTCTGAGCCTCTGTGCATTGCCTCAGCTTATCTCGATGCTGAAGGCTGGTTGGTTGGTCAGACTTGCTGAGCAGCCTGAGTGAATGATGAGTTCTGTCCAGAACCTGCCAGGTGTGCAAGAAGTGCCATTTCAGCACTTTCCACGGTCGTGGTGCTCACAAGGTCCCTGCAGTGCAGAAAGCAAAGGCAACGTGGGTTTGGTGATGTCACTGAGCAGAGGTTGAAGTTGCCCAGTTGAAGCAGGTTGTGCACTGAGAATGCTGCAGTTCATGTTTCTGAATCAAAGGATACTAATGAGTCTGTGTTTTGGAAAAGCACAGCCCCACTGACTTGAACCATGTTGAGTGTGTCGGGTTTCAGCTGTATCCCGAACTGGCTGGCCTTGCCAGAGGTGTTGTGATCACTCCACTGCCTGAGCCCAGCTGCAGTCATGGGCCTGTGGCAGCTCTACCCATGGTAATGGTGCCACTCTGATCGGATTGAAGGACTGTTTAAAAATTTGCTGTGGCCTGAACATGGGTGAGATGAAGTATTAACTCCAGGTAAACAAAGAGAACAAGTATTGTCTCTTATTCGAAGGTTCTTCCAAACTCCCTCAGGTGGTGGTACTGGAGTGGGAAAAGTCATTTGTGTGCTGCAGTTGTGTAGCACTGTAGCTGCAAGGGCCCCATGCTGGGCTAGAGCCAGAGTCTTTAAAGATGCTGCTTGGATAAATCTAAGAAAACTGCCTGAGGAATGCTTGTTTCGACAAAACAAATGATGTCTCTTTCTCCTCCTTGTAGATGGATTGAATCTTCTGTGTTGAATGCCTCTGGATTTCCTACTGGGTTTGACATCTGGGGAAATACTTGTGATTTAAGCCCCTGTGGCAGACTGAATTGTGGATCCTGGGTTCCCAAGACTTTAGCTCTTGAGGAGAAGTCACTGCTCGATCACGTTAACCTGACATCTCAGCCACGATGGTGCTGTCACAAAGGCAACGAGATGAACTGTAAGGGATCATTGTTTTTGTGTTGCATTTTCATTAAACTTCAATGATTAGAATTTGTTTCAAAATAGATTTTAGAGTGTCTCTGTTCACATGCCCTTTAAGTACTGTGTATTGTGGTTTGGATCTCTCTACTCTTTATTTTTGCTAGAACTGATGGTATTTGAAACTAGAATTGAGAAATGATGAAAATATAATTTCAAAGTTACTGGTGGCATAAAAAATTGATTCTTCAATTTGCAGTAAGCACATTGCAATATAAGCTGCAATCTGTGAATTCTACATTTATCTTGAGTAAATTCTGGAAAATTTTCTCTATTTTACTTTATAACGTAGACAAGGATCTGATCAGAATGCACTATGTTGTGATGACAATATTTCTCTGAGTCCTTACATTGTATTTAAAATTTGTTTTGTAGAAATCGAGCGATAGCAGATTACCTCCGTTCCAATGGCTACGAGGAGGCATACTCGGTTTTTAAAAAGGAAGCTGAATTAGATGTGGTGAGTTCAAACAAGATTCTTCATCTGTATTTTAGTTCAGAAAATCCTTTTGAGAATTGAGTTGGATGAGGAGTTAAGTCATTGCCTGAGTCTGTTGCATACCTCTTGGGTGACCATATAGTAGGAGTGCAGGCTGAAACAGTTCGTAGAGATTCATCATCCAATAAGGCCAGGTTGGACAGGGCTTGGAGCAGCCTGGTCTAGTGGAAGGTGTTCCCCCCCCCAGCAGGGGGGTGGAACAAAATGAGATTCAAAGTCCCTTCAACCCAAAACCAGTCTGTGATTCTGTGATTGTGTGACCAGCTCTAGTAAGCAGCTCTGTTTGCTTAGACTCTACAGATGCCAATGACTCAGACCAGTCATTTCTTGTGACTTCATTCTGTTGACTTGCCTTTGTCACAGATAATTTGGTATAATTTTTTGCCACCTATTAGCATAGGAGGTGTGCTTTTCGTATGGCTACAACTGGATTGAGTAGTCAACTGTGCTGGATAAATCCTTGCCTTTTCTTTGTTACATATCTTGCGTTGTTCTTTTTCCAAAATGCCTGAAGTTTGACTTAATTTCTCCAATTTGCTACTAGTATTGAATAAATAAGTAGAAATGACGAATTGAAATACCATACTTATAATTGAAAATCCTAATATCATTTCCCTATCTGCCTTATCTATCAACCTAATTTAGTCTCCTCTTCCCAAAGCTTAGGAAAGCAATCTAAATAGGTTAGATGGTCCTGAGGGAAAGAGAAAACACAGTTGTTAAAAGTTTCACAACTTTTATACAAGAAAATCTGAATTGGAGTGGGCTATACTAAAGTGGAAAGAAAAGGTAAAGGCTGAAAATATTTGAGTAAATTGGAATGATAGATGTGTAGCTCTACAAAGAGAGATTTAATTTTTGTATGGATCATTCATGCAAATTACTCCAGCTTTCACAAGTGCCCCCTATAGCAGTAGATTAACATCTGTCTCTGACCAAGGTAGCAAGTCCTCAGAGCTTTTGTCTGCTGTGGAGTAAGTCTTGGCATGGTTATTTTCTGATGTCTGTTGTCTTCATCACATTTAGGATTATTGTAGTATGAGACTGTAATTTTGTAATGGAAAGGATGTGCAGCACTTAGTTACTTCTGCACCTTTGACGTTTGTGTTGCTTTTCTTCCTCTTTCTTTAAATGCCTCTTCTCAGAATGAAGAGTTAGATAAGAAGTATGCTGGACTTCTGGAAAAGAAATGGACATCTGTTATAAGATTACAAAAGAAGGTAAGTAGAGATGTGCTTGGATGTACACGTATAAAAAGTTAGCCCAGAAAGCATTCAGCACTGAACATGCATGTGCAGTCCTGAAGCTGGAGAGGCGAGAGGTGCCTTGAGGCAGTTGGTGAGTGGGGAGATGGAATTACTGTGTGCAGAGGGTCAGGCTGGGCTGGAACAGAGGAAAAATCAGTGCTGCCTGTTGTCTTTGGCCATGGCCCTAGAGGGAAGGAGCCATTAGCTCCAGTGCATTCCAGTGGGGGATTGTGCTGCAAGTGGAGAGTACAAAACTCTTTTTAGTCATGCTTCAATGGCTCAAGAGTGTATTAAAAGCAAAAAAAACCCCTAAAATCAGTGTATTAACAATGAAGTCCTATCCCTTGTGCAGGTTAATACAGTAAGGGTTTATTAGCCCTCCAGTGTTTCTGTTGTTGGTTAATGTGTGTGCTAGCTCCAACAGGACACAGAATTCCTGCAGCAGTGGCATTCCTTTTTGTTAGCACAACCTTCTTTGGTAGTTTGGCACAATAGCAATTCAGATGTATTTGTACAGTGTGTGAGTAAAGGGGATTTTGTAGAATTTTTTTTCTGTGAAAATATTTGGGAATTTGAAAAGAATAAATGATTAATGATTAGATTATTAAGAATTAACTATAAAATATTAAAGAATAAGCTATAAATGATTAATTTAGGTTTGGTTTTTAAAACCAGTGCTACTGAATGTTGGTTATCAGTTTCGGTCCATGCAATCTTTGCTTTTCTGTGAGTTTTGGAATCAGTTGTTATTTGGATTACTAATGAAGAAGGTGAATTAGATCTTGTATAAAACTGGAAATGAAAGGTCTCTTTAAAATTCTTACACTTAGGTAATGGAATTAGAATCAAAGCTGAATGAAGCTAAGGAAGAATTTACATCAGGTGGACCTCTTGGTCAGAAACGAGACCCTAAAGAGTGGATTCCTCGTCCTCCAGAGAAGTATGCATTGAGTGGGCACAGGAGTCCTGTCACCCGCGTCATTTTCCATCCAGTGTTCAGTGTTATGGTCTCTGCTTCAGAGGATGCCACAATAAAGGTATGTGTGTGCTCCAGACAACTGCCTGTGGAATACGTGACATCAATACAGTGAAACATGTTCTCCTGCTGGGCTTATAATGCTTAAAGTTAGCTGAAAATAGTTTTCAAAATGCATTAATTCTGTTAATTTATAAGTAACAAAATCACGTAAAAAGAAATTTATTTTTCTCTACTGTTAAGCTTTTTAGGGCTGTCTGTCTCTTGCTTGATTAATTATTGAACAAGGTGCCAGACTGGCCTGCAGAGTGCAAATATGAGGCTGGAGAATACAGAGAGTAATGGGCTGCTGCTAACAGGCTGTCTGTTCCCTTGTCAGGTGTGGGATTATGAGACAGGAGACTTTGAGAGAACCCTGAAGGGGCACACAGACTCTGTGCAAGATATTTCCTTTGACCACACTGGCAAACTCTTGGCCTCCTGTTCTGCTGATATGACCATTAAGCTATGGGATTTCCAGGGCTTTGAGTGCATCAGAACTATGCATGGTAAGGTATTAAGGGATTGATTTAGCAGTATGTGAAGTTAAGAGATTTTTTTTGTGTTTTTTTTTTAATCCAGGGAAACTGCTGATGTGGAATGGGGTTATAGACCAGAGTATTTTCCAAAAGAAAAAGGGGGCATATAGTTTGATACTTTCAGTGCTCTGTAAATAGGGGATACATGCAGTGTTTATGGAATGAAATAGCATCTTAAATCTACTATGCATGAGGGTGTAGGAAGCATCTCATAATGATACTGAAATAAAATGACTGAGGGATTTTACCTTTAAATATTAAATGCTTGCTAGACAGTAAAACTGCCTTCAAATCAGTGAAAGATTCCTTTAGCCCACAGTTCCTGATGCAGGGCCACAGGAAAGAAGGAATCCGTGCCAGAGGAGTTGTGGCTGCTCCATGCGGGGTTTGGCTGCATGTGTTTGATCACACAGGAGTGTTCCCTTTGCACTGGGTTTGAAAGCCATAGGAAAAATGAGAAAGTACAGCACCCACAGCTATATATTGACAGCAAATGGTTTTTATAGTCTTATGTAAGAGCTTCTTTTTTGCTTTTAGGATCATTTTTTAGAAGGGGTGACTAGAAATAAAGAATGTTTGAGACTTAAAAAAATAAACACCCACCCATAGGTATATGCAAGTAAACAAAAAGCACCTTTAAGGATGCTCAGTGTCTGGACTTTGTGGGTTCTAAAAGAAGGGATGATTATTTCATAAAACCTCAAGTTTACATGTAAAGATTATTCAATAAAGCATGCTCTGCTGCTGTAACTACTTGACCAAGATAAAAAAAAAAGGGAAGTCCTGTGTGCTCTGTGAAAACTCTGCCAGTGCCACTTAATAAAGGCTTTATTTTGTTTTTAGGTCATGATCATAACGTTTCTTCGGTAGCCATCATGCCCAACGGAGATCATATAGTTTCTGCCTCAAGGGATAAAACTATCAAAATGTGGGAAGTCCAGACAGGGTAAGTGCACTTGTGAGCAAACAGCACCAGAACAAAAGCGAGGAGAAACCACTCTGTGTAGAAATGGGACACAGGAATCTGAATGTCAGCAGGCACTCTTTGAATTGAGAAATGATGTTCTGCCATTTAGAGTAATTCACTGAACGATTCTGCCCCAGTCATTAGGCAGAGGGGTTTAGATGTTAATACTGACTAATTAAAGCTAACTGGTTTTGTCTTTCTGGAAGCTATGAGGGTAGATCTCTAGCTCATGACCAGTTAGGAAAATAAATTCACTGGTTAACCATGAGTTTAAAGACAATATCTGTTACCTTTCTTGACACAGATCAAGGTGTCTCCTGATTTTTTTTTTGTCTTCTTGCTTGTTTCATTTATCAATTGTCGCTCTAATAACCTAAATGACCTGTAAATCTCTACTTGTTCTTAAAATACCTGTTTAATGCAACTAGTCATGTCAACTTAATTTTCTCCCAAGTTTCCTGCTTTTTACCTTAACAAGTTTTAGCTAGCTCCTAGCTGTTGCTGCTTTCTCACATCAGCATCCTTTCCACAAACTCCTTATGGCGTGCTCCATCACCTGCCTGGATGAACATGTGTGCACTAAAATATTTTATCCTAACCACTGAGTAGGTGAGGTGTCCTGAGCTTTCCAAGGCCCGTGCAGGGGGCGATTGCACCGGCAGTTGAGTGATGCTGTGTTTCTTGCACAGTTACTGCGTGAAGACCTTCACGGGGCACAGAGAATGGGTGCGCATGGTGCGGCCCAACCAGGACGGCACCTTGATTGCCAGCTGCTCCAACGACCAGACGGTGCGCGTGTGGGTGGTGGCGACAAAGGAATGCAAAGCTGAGCTCCGAGAGCACGAGCATGTGGTAGAGTGCATTTCCTGGGCTCCCGAGAGCTCCTACTCCACCATATCAGAAGCTACAGGATCAGAGGTAACATTCCCGGGCTGTTACACGCGCACAGGGAGATCTTTGTCCGTGCTCTGTGTAGCACTGACAGCCACTGAGCTTTGGCTCAAAGGGCCTGGCAGGTACAGCAGGTGTATAAGTACTTTGCTCCGAGTATCTTGGTGTGCACCTAATCCCCGTCTTGGCTTCCCAGGATCCAGCTTTTGTGTTTAGGATCTATCCTTGCACTAGTGAAAGTGAACTTCAGGGGGATGCCGTGTTCAGGGAGGGGTGAGAGAGGGACCGCTGTCTTGTACTGCAGCAAAGAAATGTGTAAAGCAGCTTCTCTGGCAGAATGTGAAAATTATAAGGATGCTTAGCAATTGGAAGGTAGAGGGGGGAAGGAGCCAGTTCAGGAATGCAGAATGAAGCTGCCTTGGGTGCAGTGTGCACTGTGCTGGAGTCAAGCACCAATTGCTGTGATTTACTGTAGAGCTACTAATGGGAGAAAGCATTCCTAAACTAAAATGAATCCCAGTTTGTGTGATCACTGATACCCCTTCTAGTGACCCTCAGGAAAACCTAAAGGCCAGAAGAAATTTTCGTTCTAATGATGTTAAAATGTAGAAAAAAGGAAATAGAGATAAGCTCCAGTTTCTAGTCAATCCCCCCGCCCAGCATTGCTGTTTTGCCTTCTGCCTCCAAAGACCATGGAGACCCAGGGGAAAAGTAGCCACACTGAACACAGGGACTTGACTAGTGATGGCTTTTGCAGGTTATTTAAGTCAAATTTTACTTGAATCGCTTAAAGATCCTTATAATATTTTAATTAGAAGTAATTAAAAGGAAGGTCGGTGTGTTCTTCCTGTGGCCGTGTGGGCTCTGCAGGGGTGCCTCCCTGCCCCCTGCTGGTGGGATCGGGCACAGCCCGCCGGGGAGCAACTTCCCTGAACACCTGGGGCAGGTGAGAGTTCGGCCGTGGTCACACCGTGCATGGGCACACACAGAAATCACTTCACAGTAGGAAGTTTTCAGAAATTCTTAACCCTGCTTCATTACATTTTATGAAGAATGTGAACACAAAGATATGTGTGAGCTGCATCCTCGTTTGTCCCGAGATGTGGCACTTGAGCTGTGTCTGCTGTTAACAGAGGGTGTCTTGCAGTAGGCAAGTGTGTATTGAAAGTGTTACTTGGCTTGTGGAATCAGCAGGACAAACAACTGTTTCTTTTAACAGATTGTGTAATTCTCCTAGCATTAGTACCAGCGCCTGTGACACAGCTTCGTCAGTGTGGGTTTACTCACTGTAAGCTGTTGTATGATGTGATTTTGGTACTAAACAATATCACTGGGAAGGGATCTGTCTCATTCCTCCTCTTGCCGCTTCCATCCTATGCGTACCATAACTTAAAACATAATTTTCTGTAGACTAAGAAGAGTGGCAAGCCTGGGCCTTTTCTGCTGTCTGGATCCAGAGACAAGACCATTAAGATGTGGGACATTAGCACTGGCATGTGCCTTATGACACTTGTAAGTCCATCGGTGTTTTTTCTGGCGGTCCTAGCTGCATATGTACAACCAGTTTTAATGAATTGTATTATCTTGCATGTCATGTTTTCAAGAGAAGCCAGAGTTATACTAATCCAAATGCTGGAAATACAGTTTTAATGGCTTCTATAGTTCAGCTCTTGTTGTTGCTAAGAAATAATGACAATCTCCAAAATCATAGTGTGAATGCAGTACTGTGGTGTAGTTTACAGAAATGCTGGTAATCATCTGAACTGTGTCTTCTGTGAAGTATCGCGTTGTTGCCACACGTGGGACTTCTGCAGGCCATAGCCTGCTGTTCCCAGCTCAGATTCTGGGTGGTGGTGCTGGGGGTGGAGAGCAGAATTGGTGCAGATCACATGAGGACTGCTGTTTGTTTGCCTTCAAGTACAGGAACTTGCATTGTTGGGAGGACTGATAGAGGTGTAATAATAGAAACTGGAGATAAGCTGTGAGTTCTCAGAGGTCTCAGGAGCTCAGTGCTGTCCTTGTGGGGCCAGGCAGGGTCTCTCAGTGTGCCGTAGTGCGAGGTGTGGGATGCTCAGCTCTCTGCCTGCTCACTGATCTCTCCTTGTGCACAAGGTGGGCCATGATAACTGGGTACGTGGCGTCCTGTTCCATTCTGGGGGAAAGTTTATTTTGAGCTGTGCTGATGACAAGACTCTCCGTGTCTGGGACTTCAAGAACAAGCGATGCATGAAAACCCTCAACGCGCACGAACACTTTGTTACCTCTTTGGGTACGTATTGCTCCCTGTGCCAGTGCTGCTGCTTCCCTGCTGGCTGCAGCTGGGCACCAGGCTGGCATTCACCTTGGGGCCTTAGTGGCACCTTGTGCTCTCTATGTAGAAGAAATGAACTAGAAATTAACTCCAGTTTCTAGTCAAACCCCTCACCCATGTGAGTTGTAGAGTTTGGAGTGTGCTGGATTTTTCCACTTCTGCTGCCAGTGTTGCTCATGGATAAGAATGTTAACTGACAGGGAGTTCTGGAACCTGTCACCAGAGTGTGCAGGTACGTGGGGAGGGTTCTAGTGTCAGTGCTTGCCCAGCAAAAGGAAAAGTAGGGTGTGCACAACAGTCAGAAAAGAGTTAGTTTGAATTCCTGGACATTCCTGGTTTGTGTTACCAGTTCTTGGTAACAGCATGAGAGAATTTGGCTACAAAAGTATAGTCAGGAGCTTTGGAATTTAGCCTTTGAGCTGGTAGAATTGTTTTGAAAAAGCAGTGCCATTCAGTGAGAGTAGGAAATGCTGAAGTTCTGGGTTCACTGGTAACGAGAGCTTTTGTCTCCTGGCAGATTTCCACAAGACAGCCCCGTACGTGGTGACTGGGAGTGTAGATCAAACAGTAAAAGTGTGGGAGTGCCGCTGATGGAGTTCACAGTGACCCCTTTTCCTCTGGATGCACTCAGATACCATGGTTACCCATTGAGCTCTGTTTAAATAAATATTGTCCTTTCATGTAAATTATTCTGGATGTAGATTGAGCTTATTAAATGTTACACACAAAGTATTCATGCATGGTGAATCCAAATTGTATACTGTAAATTTACATACGTTGTCTAGAAGTACCATAGGTTTAAGAACATGGGCTGGCATTGGTCACATCAGACCTGAGAAGGCAGAAGTGGGATGATTGGAATAGGGCACTTAACTGAATAGTTGACAGTGTCGTTATGTCGGATAATTATACCTGTTTTTCTTTCTGCTGTCTGTTGGTGCCTGAATTGGTGACCTCATTTGGGAAAAGTTTTGTAGGGCTCTTTCAGAAATGTGTATCTATGTAACATCACTTAAGTGTGCTTAATAAATCTTCTCTAAGAATACTAGATAATAAGGCTGCAATTCAGAATCTTCTGAACCTTATATGTAATTAATGGAAATTAATTAAACTCTGGAATATTTGTCATGAAACATTTGCCAAATCAACAGAAAACATTTGTTTTGGCCTCCTATCACGCAAGGGTTGGTATATTTATAGAACTGACTGTAAACCTGAAATAAGACAACAAATCTTAGTCGCAGCTGATGTGATAAATGTATTTATTTTTTATTTGGTCATTCAATGGTTAAGCTGTGCTGTTAAACTAAGTTTAAATGGTTTTTTGTTTGGTTTTTTTTTATGCTAGACGAACTTCCAGGAGGAGTTGTCCATCCCACTAGAGTTTAGTGATCCATTTTCCAGTAGAGCTTCCTCTCCCAAATGACTGCCATGGTCCAACTTGCTGTTTGCTTTCCATGTTTGTTAGAGATGTGCAATTCCTATTTACACAGCAGGATCAAAGGACACTTCCCTCATTCATTAGCAGGAAATTGGGGTATACAAAAGTTTTTTGGTTTCCTTAGTGCTCCTTGGACAATGAGGTGGTCCTCACCTTGGCAATGTGGCTCCAATTAAAACATCCTGGGGTTTGCAAGTGGAGAAAAACCTTGGGCTGCAGCATTGGAATGCTTTAAAGGAAGCACTGAGTATCTTGAGAATCAGTTGACAATGGCAGGTCAGATCCATGCAGGCTTCTAAAAGAAAGATGCCATGAACAAAGCCCACACCCATCTGTGGGAATGATAATGAACATTAAAACCAAACCTATCAGCAAAACCAGCCCAGCTCAGTTATTAGTATTTATGTTGTTTGGTGTACGCAATTTTTAATTTGCATATCCCCAAAGTTACATATTTTGAGCTGAAATGAATGAAAATATTATAAATTAATATTTTAATCATCATTTTTGTGACAGATTCCATTGTAGATAACCAAGAATTACAATACTTAGCAAACTAACTAGATGTTTTTAAAAATCAACTTTAAAATTGACAATACAATGAAGTACCAGGCTGATGTTTTAACAGGTGAATTTGTGCTTTATTTTATTCCTTTGGTTTAATACATGGCTTTTAAAATGTCCCTTTTAATGCCCCTGAGAGTCTCTGACCAGCATAGGTGAGCTGGAGGGTGAACACACTGCACTGGTGAGGGGGAAACTTCCACAGTCAGCCCAGAAGGAGCCTTTGTTCTGTGGGAGGAGCTGGATTGGGGTGTGGGATCCTCTGGGAAGCGGTGGAGAAAGCGGGGTTCTGATGTGGGGGTTTTCAGAACCAGTTTAAGATCCAGGCTAATCTCTTAAATCCAGTGGTTTCTGTCATTCTCAGTGTGTGTTGCTGCATAAGCATGCACGAATAAAGTCTGTTTTGTTTGTTAGCTGCTTGGACTGGAAAAATTTGCTGCTTTTTGTCCTGTTGGAGAATTCCAGATACACAAGTAGTGCATCTTAAATCCCTCCATGCATCTGCAACTGTAAAGTAATAACATCTGTTTAATTCCTGGTAGGACCTAGAAACTTTATTTAAGTCTAAAATAAACCACCCTCATGTACATAACTCAAAACCTGAATGAGAAATTAAAGGTACCTGTGATGTGGAAGTTGTCTACTGCATTTTTTCCCTGTAGCAAAGACACATTTACCAGGCCACCCGGCCCCAGTGCTGGCAGCAGTGTCACTGCTGTGTGAGACTCAACACTGCTCCTGTGCAGAGTGAGCCTTCTGGGGCAGCAGGGAATGATCTCAGGGATGGTCCCGACCGGACCAAAGCTGAAGCCTTGGCTGGAAGGGAGCCACACCGCAGGCATGAGAGTGAGGGGGACACTGGGACATGCTGTGGAACTGTCCCCACTGTTGCTGTCAGCTTGTGCTGTGCCTTTGCTGATCAGATTTGTGGTCAGATCTGCAACAGTGAGGTTACTGGGTCAATAATGAACTAGATGCATTGGAGGGGGCGAGAGGGTCATTGGTGCTTTGGCACTTCCTGACTAAACCTGGCAGCACGTGCCAGGACCCAGCTCTGGCCTGTCACCAGAGCCACTGCAGCGCCCTGGGCTTAGCCTAGCCCGTGGCATGCCACACGGGCCAGAAAGTGCAACATTTTTTGTGGTTTAGATAGAAGCTGAGGTTGGTTTTATACCATCTTGCACTTTAAAAGGTGAAACAAACCCGTCCTGCTTTTGTGTGTGGTGTGACCAATGTGTGCCCAGGACACTGAGGAAAGGAAAACAACCCCTGGTTGGTAGTGAGTGGGGACTGTGGGCATGGGGTCCCCTGCCTCTCCTCTGCTGCTTCCTGTCCATGTGAACTGCCTGAGAAATCACTCTTAGACAGCTCCTGACTCCCTTGAGAGCTGGTTAAAAGGAAAAATACTTTGTTTTCGTAGACAGTGGTGGCTTGGTAATCCTTTGATGATTTGAATATTGCAAATGCTGAGTGGAGTGAAGGAGAAGCGCCCTTGGAGTGAGCTGTTGTGTCCAGCTGTATATAACGTCCGTGTATTAAATCAATACCGAGAGTCCTGTAGCAAGAGCACGTGCATAGAGGGGTGGGATGGACGGGGGGGAGTGGGGGGGTCGCGTTGGATTTGCAAGTCACAACTGGCGTTAACTGGCCTTTTTATCTTTCCACTGTGTCATGTAAGTAGCTGCTTTCCTGTCCTGCCTGTCCCTCAGGCTTCCCCGAGTTCATTCTGAAGAGAAGTTAGCAAAATCCCCATCCGCTTTAGAGTCGATCCCGACATCGACGTGAAGGCAAATGTCAGATGTTTGTTTGAGCGCTGTTAGAGGTTGCAATTGGAGAGAACAGTTCCCAGGCTGTAGGAGTTAACTGAAGCATTGACACAATTAAAACAAAATCGGTAAAGGAATGTATATAATACTGCTCTGTGTTTTACAGTAAGATTTGTTGCTCTCAGACTGTGTAAAACAAAATTTATTCATGTTTTCTGCATATTAAAAAAATCTTATTGTACCAATTGGTAAACTATTAAATGCATATAAAACTAGATGTGGTTTTGTTTCCTTGGATGCAAGAATTAAAACTATTTTGAAAAAAGCTGTTGGTGTTTCACCCTCAGATTTTGCTCCCATCTGCTTTGTCCTTGTTCTGATTTTAGGTTGTGCTCACCTGAGGCTGCAGGAAGTGGTTTTGAGCTGGTTCATGGCAGCTGTAGTAGTGAGAGGTTTTGTTGTTTGATCCGATGCAATGAGTTGCTGCAGGAAATGTTCAGGTGGGCTAAGCTGGACTCACAGGTGGGCAGGAGAGCCTTGTCCCTGTGCCTGGCACAGGCCAGCCCCGGCTGGGTTGGGTTTGGTGGGATTTCCCCTTCTCTTGATGCTGTCTCTGTACCGCAGACAGGAGCTTCCTTTCACTGCTCCTCGCTCGTGCTGGGCCGGGGGCGGTGGCTGAGCGTGGCCGCCGACCCTCGGAGCCATCGCTCCGGCTGCGGGGCAGCATGGCACCGGGTCCTTCTGGCAACATCTCTTCTGCTGTTAGAGTTTGTGCCTATGTGTGCTTTGGTTTCATTTTTCCCTGTGATTTGGCCCCAGTTGCCTCAAGTACTGTTTAGAGATGGGTCAGTGGCCAGAACTGGAATGGGCACATCTTCATAATGAAGAGCACGGATGTGCTTGTGAGCTTGATACGGGGAGAGAATGGAAGGGCCCTCCCACCAGCTGTCTGTGGGAGCAGCTGGTAGGGCGGTACTTTGCAGTGGAAACAGACACGGGATGGACATTTGGATGAGACCCACTTGCATTTGGGAGAAATCTGAGTCTGGGCTCTGCCAGTGTATGCATGAGCTATCCCAGATGGGGTGACAGGGTGGCACAGAAGTGGTTTCTGGGGTGAGGGTTGAAAGGCAAGCCTCGTATGTCCACAAGCAGTGAGCTTCTCACAGGAAGCGCGAGGCAGGTTCAGGTGTGAGTTGCCAAGAACAGTATGGGCAGTTAAATTTAATTTTCCCCCTTAGCTGGGTGAGTTGTTGCTCGTGCAGCAAGTGCTGCACTGACAGCAGCTCTGAGGTGTTTCCAGTCCCAGTAGAGCACTGATGGGCACTGGAACATTTTTCCGTGAATGGGTTGAGTACCTGCCTGCGTCCAGCTCAGCTGGGTCCCAGGGCCCATTTGAATCAGTTTTTACACTTGTGTTTTAAGAACTTGTGAACAGAGTAATAAGAACCCCCAGAATCCAAAAGAGGAACTGAGGTACAGACAGATGTTGGCAAATGCAGTTACTTACCAGCCTGCATTGTCCTTGGAGCTGCTTAGCTGTGGAGCCTCAGTAGCCAGGACTTGTCTCCTTCAGCCTCATTTCACATGGGTACAACATCCCCAAAGCTGTGTCCCTGCTCCCACATCTCCCCTGGGATGAGAGGGCAAAGTGACTCATCTCCCTGAGCACAAATGGATTCTGACAGCAGAGGTTGTGGGTCCTACCCCCTCTGGGCTGGGGTTGTGACTCTGGTACTGAGCTTTTAAAGCCTCTGGGTCAGCTGGTCCTGTTCTCTCCCCCCAACTCTTGCTCAAAGGAACTGAGTGGTAGCTCCAGTGCTGGTACCAACACTTTGCAGCAAACAGTAAAGAAACAAAAAAAAAAACCTCCAAGAGTTTAAAAAGCTTTTAATGGACTGTAAGACACTAGTAAAAGAAAAATCTTGTAGGAAAGATGCACTGTAGTAATTTATTGATTGCTTTCCAGGAAATTCAGAATTTTTCTAATAGGAGCAAGTTCATTTGCAGTGAAGACTCTGCTTTGTTGTCTCCAGCACCTCAGAGGCTGCTCCCTCCTTCCCCCCGCCCAGCCCCGAGTTACAAATACCTGTAGGGTCAGACAGGAAACCAAGGGTACAGAGCACAGGGACAGCACTTGGCTCCAAGGGTCAGTAAGAGCAGCAGCACAGATTAGCACGGGGCACGATCCAGGACAGACAACGCGACGCAGGGAGAGGCTGGGCACCAGCTGCGGCCAGCCCAACCTTCTTCTACAGCTTGATCTGCTTGGAAAACGGGACATTCAACTCTGTCGGCATCCCAGGGCCTGCAGCAGCCGCACCTTACCTGCTTGAGGACAGTGACAGCCCCACAGGATGTGTGTGGGAGGGGAGGGGAGGGGACAGGAGGAGTTCTTTAGTGGCACTCGCCATTCAGTACCGTCCATTGCCAGCAATGGCAGCTCCCAGCGCCAGTCCCAAAACCAGCGTGCAAAAATGCCAGAGGCAAAGGTACTTGCCAGAGGTTTCAGTGCTGGGGGAACTTCAGTTTTTATTTAAACCCCTTCCCCAAAACCTGGTACTTTCTGGTTGTGATTCTGTCACGTTCAGGGCCCTCAGCTCTGTGTCAACAGCTGCTGTTGCAAGTGATACCAGGTCTCTATTTCTGAATTTTCCTGCCCTCTCCCCTGCCCTTAAATAGGGCTGTGATTCCCTCCTCATTCCCCTTAGCTCAGCCCTCATTTGCTGCATTCCCACCTCACCGAGGCACTGGGGTTTCCACTGCAATGGAAGTTTGTGCGCTTTTTTAAAGATCAAGCTCTCACTCTTTGGATACAGTATCCCAAGTTACTCAGCTGCAAGCAGAGGCAGAGGTGGAACGGTGAATATAATATATATCTATATATATATATATCTATATATATATCTATCTATATCTTTACCTTGAAAATTAGAATGTGAATGTTACAAAACCCCACTGAATTGCCAAACTGCCAACCAAACATAGAAAAAAATGGTTAAAGGGATCCCATGGCTATATCCTGATGTAGAAAATGCTGTACATCCCCCACTTCCACATGTCACAGGCTTCAGTCATCTCAGTGACACAAATATGGCTGTTCTCAGCCCAAGCTTAAATAGTGACTGGGGGGAAATCAATCTTTTGGCTTGGAATCCACGTTTTACAAGAACGTGGAGCAGTGATGGGGCTGGTTCTTTACTGGTTTAGCAAAGCAGTGTCCTTAGTCAACATAAAAATGACCTGAGAACTGTTACATTCCTCCAGACAGTTCATTTGGAATTCATATGTACAAAGTAGAAATAACTGCTGCGCACACACACGACACGGACACACACACAGCAGGAGGGCCCCGCGCGCCAGGACGGGTCTGTGCTGCCTCCGGCCACTTCCCCTCGCGTGGCAGACACAGCCTTGGGCACACAGATTACATTGCTCAGATTAGTTCTTTGCATTGTGTATTAATTGTACCAGTGCAATAACATTGTCAAAAAGGAGGAGCTGCTCCGAGGGCAGCTAAGGCCCTGGGCCAGATTCAGAAAAGGGTGGTTTAAACTTTTTTTTTTTTTAAGCGAGGTACACGTTAAGCAGAGCTCTGTGTGTTAAGGGATGGCAGCAGAAGGCATGCTCGGCTCAGCATCTTTCTCCTCCACAGCCTTGTCCTCTGCTTCCAGCTGTTCCCCACTTTTCATGCTTTCCTGGAGCTGCTGGCGTCGCTGCACCTCGGCTTTAAGGTTCTCCAAGTCTTTTTGGCTGAAGGGGAAAGCAGGAAGGGGAGCAGACATGAGACTGGCTGTGGGAATGGTGAAGCAGGACAAGGTCATGTTCAATGGGGGAACACTGCTTGCATCTCCCTCCCCCACAGCTCAGCCATGCCTGAGCACAGCCAGGGCCCTGTTTGCTGGCTGGGTTTGAACAAAGAGGCACCAGGATCTGCTCTCTCCGTGGGGCTGGGGCAGAGCAGGGGATTCATCTCGCTGATGGCCAGGCAGCCTCCAACTGCTGATGCTGCATTTTTACCACCAATGATATTTGCAGCCTTAGAACAACAGTCTTGGCTCAGTTCATCTATTTCCACCATCATCCCAATCAAATTTTAAACTAGAAGTATAAAAGACAGTTAATAATAATAATTATAATAATAATAATAACCTAATAGTCCTGCTGCCTGCAGTGGTCTTGATGATGCTAATCAAGGCCTCAATTGGGATCTTGGCTAAAAACAAACAAATCCTGGGGAGCTGGTTTGTGCTCTTTTGTGAACTAAGGCAGCGCAGACTTGATTTCTAAAGGCATAACCCCAAAGAATCACTGTACCTTAGTGGAATGAAGAGAATTCCATTGATAATGTTCAGCTGCTCCAGGACACTGGCCATACTGGGAGCTGTGAACTACATCACAAGGGAAAAGAAGCTTTAGAAACCTAGAGCACTGAACTGCTAAACATGTCTCTTTACCAACAGCTGAGAAAACGGCATCATTTACATTATCTACCTCTGTATATCTGTAAGCTGGAAAGCACCATCTAGAGCTTCCCACCAGTCCTTGCAGGGAGCTCCTGCTGAAGCCTGCAGGACTTCAGTTAAATACATCACACTGCCAGTTCCAAAATGTGTTGGGTTTTCTACCCTCCCTTAAGTATTTTAACAAGGGTAAACCCTTTAGTGATGTTTTTATGGGTTTGAGCCTCTTCACTGCCCACAAATCCCTGGACTTTTGATTCAAGGTCCTTGTTGTCCCTTCATTGCCATGAACTCCTCAGGTCTGTTGCCAGTTCTCCACAGGGAGAACACCCACACACAGAGCACTGTCCCACACTGCCCTCCCTGCAGCTGGAACCTTCTTTCCCAATCTGCTGGGGTACAGCCTGGCAGGGCGAGCGCCCATGGCACAGGCCAGGTACTCTGCCAGGTGTGGAGGCAGGCAGGAGCAGCTGGGTGTGGCCCAGGAAGGCCAGTCATTGCTGCTCCATGTAAGGTAAACCTGACAGCCCCTCTGCACTCCCTGCCCAGCCTCCCCAGCCACAACATCCCTGGAAGGAGAACAAAGCATCTGGTAAAAGATGACAGCATTTTTGAGGATGAGGAAACTGAAGTATTTCTGGGTTGAGCAACCTGCTGCCTGGCAATGAGTCAGCAGCAGGGCAGGGTTGTGTGCAGGTGTGCCAGGCTCTCAGCCCAGGAGCTGTCCCTGTACCCTGCTGCTTCCCCAGGCACCCTGCAACGCTGTGCTCCATCCACACAGGTGACACCACGCTGAGTCTGAGCCACTGCCCTAGCAAGGGCTTCTGCCTGGGAAGGGACAACTGCCACCCCCTCCTGACAGTCCGTGTCCCTCAGGAGCAGCTGGACACAACTCGATCTGGCAGAGCACGATCCCCAGAGCTCTGGGTTACCTTCAGGGGCATGATGTTGGCATTGGAGCCGTTCTTGTAGATCTCGTTCATTGTGCGCTGCAGAGCGACCGCTTGCTGCGTCAGGTATTTCAAGTACTCAGAGCTCTCTTTGGTCTTTTCATGGTGTTCACCGAGCTGATGGGAAACAGGGAAAAAGAAAAGGTTCAACATCACAAGTGACAGCAGGACCCAACGCAGGGAACACACCCAGGTGTTGCCAGCTCAGCATCCCTACAGGAACCCAGCAAAATGGATTTTACCTGCCTTGGCATTCAAAAACCAGTAAAACAGTTCCTCTGGGAGCCTTCTTATCGACATTTCACATTTTCATCAAGTGGAAGCATTATTTGCTGGGTGAGCAGCATTCCCTGCACTGGGTTCTTCTTCCAGGAGCAGCATCCCAGCATCCCCCCCACCTGGACCAGTATTCCAGCATTCCCCACACTGGGCTGTGCCCTCAGCCAGCTCAGCTGAGTCACCCCGTGCAGCCACAGACGTGCTCAGACAGCCCCAGGCTGGGGCAGGAGTTTCACTGAGCAGCAGCCAGGCTGAGAACTCACTACCAAACCAGTTTGGAGCTGGTATTTAAAGACTAGTGGCACAAAACATGAGAAGAAACCAGTTTTTTCCAAGCCCCACCAGCATGTGGGGCCATGCCACAACAGAAGTGCTTGTCCAGCCATGGGTAGAGCGTGGACACATCTGCAGGATGCTGAGCAAAGACTCCTGGCATAGCAGTGGGCACTTACTGCACAGGGCAGCAATTCTGCCCTGGCCCTACACGGACTCCCTGGTATCTGCTCAGAGCTGTTTGTAGGAAAGGCCTCCCCAAGGCCCAGGCTGGGCACTGGTTTGCAGCAGAACTCTTCAACTCTGGCCCTGCAGTGACAGCTCACAAGTGCACAGTGGGGCCACTCATCACCTGATTCTTGTAGATGGTGTAGCCTTCCTTCTCATGCTGCAGAGCCGACCGGAACTCTGCTTTGCTCTCGTACACTCGGGCAACCAAGTGGTGGCTGAGGGAAGGAAAAGGGCTGAGTCACTTCTCTGAAGAAGAAACATTTCTGTGCTGCAGTGAGCATTACTGTGCCATCAGTGTCTGGGCTGAAAGTCTCAACACAGGTGTCAAAGGAGACCGAATGCAGCACCCTGGGAGTTACTTCTTCCCAGCCCAGCTGAGGATTCAACTACTACACTAATTAGGTTGGATTTTAGCTGGAATGCTGAGAAGTGACCTGTAGAAGTAAAGACTGAGCTGGGCATCTTTTATCCTGCACCCAGGAAAGCTGAAGGCCACAACAGTGAACTGAAGGGAGAGGCAGATCCATGGGAATGCCTTGGGGCTGGATTTTTTAACTGGAGAGGAAGGCTGCAGCCCTCAGGCAGAGCCAGGCCTGAGTCCTGTGGGCTTTCGCCAGCTGGGAGAGCTGACTTGGCTTGGACTGTTGGCCTTAGTGCTTCTGGAATGAAAAAGAAATTGCTGGGTTTGGCAGTGTTTCTCTGTGGGAGGAGACGGTCTCTCCAAGCATCCCAGTGCCACTGAGGGACAGCTGAAGAGTCTCTGGAGCCTGCACATTCATCAGCCACTGGAAAACAAGGCAGGCTCTTGCAGGTGTTTAATCAGGTTGATTTTCAACCTGATGGAGAACAGATGGCTGCAATGTGGCAGCAAGAACCGGGAGTGGGCCATGCCTGGCTGACAGAACCAGTTCTGCACTGAGGGACAGAGGGCATCCAGCACTGCAGCAGTGGGCACTGGGAGCAGATCCTACAGGTGTCACCAGTCCCAGCTCCCTTGGGAACACACAGAAACCACTCAGGGTTTTTATTCAAATACAGAACTTTATGGCAAAAGACAAAAGCACATTAAATGATTCTCAAAGATCCCTCCCTGAGGGCTGGAACAATTAAACACGAGCATTTAACATACTGTCCCTGTCTCCCAGTGTAATTCCCTTACCGGCTTTACTTCCCACATACATTTTTCTATTGAGAGTCCACAGGGACTAGGCTTATCTTGACAGAGTTTTTGAGCAAGCAGCATCACAGCAGATCCCCCCATTAACCTTAAGAACAATGGATCTCCATCTTTTGAAATAAACTTGGATACTGCACCATGACCTTGGCTCTGGGACAAGACTGAATATGCAGTTCTTAAGCCCAGACCCTCCCATGTGAGTGCTCAGTGAGTGTGCTCGCTCTGACAGCAGTGAGCCAGCCCAGCACCCCACCCTGCCTCACCTCAGTGCAACCTTCAGAGACTTGGAGCCGTGATACTTGGAGCTGATGGCCAAGGCGTTCTCCAGGAACCGCAGGGACAGGTCATACTCCATGACCCCATGGAGCACCAGGCCAATGTTGTTCTGTACAGAGAAGCCAAGCAGGCATTGGGAAAGACACACTGACACTGCAGTTCCTGCTCTGTGAACAGTGGGACTCCGCAGGAGTGTCACTGCCAGAGGGGCTGTGACCCTGGCCAGTCCCTGCAGCAGTAACACGGGACAGGGACCATCATCCCCCACAGCCCAAACAATCCAGGCACAAGGGAGGTAACAAACTCTCCAGTTTATGCCCGTGCAACAAGAACACAATAAACAAAGGAGTTTTCCTAAGGATTAGAGGTCTCAAAACCATCTGCAGTATCCCAGCGCAGAGCTCAGCACTGAAGCTGACCCTCCCAGCTAAAGGGTCAAACTCCTTTTTTCCTTCATCTGATGGCACCAACCAGCAACAACCGGGGAGGAAAAACACTGCCTAAATGTTTGTTTTAAACAGCCATCATGTGGGCATCTTAAAGGCCAAGAGGTTTCTCAGAGATTAGGAACTTGAAGACTCCTAAACAAAGTACTTACATCTAAGAGTGCCATTTCTGGGTGATCCTCCCCAAATACCAACAGCATGAGGTAGCGTGCACGGTACAGCAGGTTCAGTGCTGTCGAGAGTTGGCTGTTTGCAAAGCAGTACAGAGCCAAGTGCATCTAGGACAACAGAAGGGACCCAGCATTAATATAAAAGAAACTAATCTCTCCACACCTTTCCTTAGCTGCACATGAATAAGCAGTCTTCCTCAGTGGTTGAAGAAGGACTTCAGTCACTTTGAAATGATGCACAGTGCCACTGAGGTGTCCCTGAGGACACAGCACTGAGGAAGCTGTGTGTTTTATTTCAGTTTCTCTTAACACCCCTTGCCGAATATTTCCAACCTGACTTGCATATGTATGTCATATTCTGACTGTGTTTTGGTGGAGATTCTTTCCTCTTTTTGTTTTTGACATAAGCCCAGGGCCAAAGTCAGGAGAATTAATATAAATAAATATGCAGCAGACAAACACTAGAAACCTAGGTTAAGCAGGACAAATAGTGAGCACACAGGACACACTCAGCTTTTCACTTTGCAGGATCAAAAAAGATGATGAAATGGAGAATTCTGGAAAGAAAGCTGCAGAAGAGAGGAAAATGCAACTGTTTTTCAGCTGCAGACATGAACTAGGGCGCTCAGACTGCAGCCAGACCCCTGAGGTGCTGCTGCTCCCCCAGCTCCCCATACTCACATATTCTTGGATGGTGTTGGGGTGTTCAATGCCCAGGACCCTCTCGCTCATTAGCACCGCTTTCTGCTGATTGCTTAAGGCCTGAACAGAACAGAACAGAACCCAGGGCAAGTCACACCACGCTGTGAGCTTGAGCAAGCATGGGGAAGGAATGAGAGCACTGAGGGGATCCCCTCAGAGCCCCTGCTTACCTCTGAGTAATCTCCCATGATATAGTTGAGCCGAGCTAGCAGCCTCAGGCAGGCACAGATTTCTACATGCATAGCACCATACACATTGTTGAACAGGTTTAAGGCTTCATTGATGAGCTCACAGCCCTCCTTCAAGAAACCTGAAAAGAAAGTATATCTGTATATATATATGTCTCTCTAAAAGAACCTCTAATACTGCTGGAGACAGGAAGTGAGACCAATGGTGGGATACACAGACAGGTCACTGCCCTGGGGGCAGGATATCACTGCCCTGACCCATCCTTGCTCATTGCTGGTGGCTTTATAGCAGGAGTGTTCCAGATGGTCTTGGACACCAGGGTTGGCAGCAGTGTCCTGGTGGGCATGCCCCACATACCCTGCTCTTCCCCCTCTCAGGGATCATAAGAGGCAGAGGCACATGGGGTCTGTACCTTGCTGAACTTTTGCTTGCCCGCTCTGGAAGAAGTGGAAAGCATCGGAGGCTTTGGGGTTTACATGCTTCACTACAGGGAAGATGTTAAGAATATCCTCTTCTGTGAAAGTGGGCTTGTGCCTGTTGTCGAAGTTGTACTCCTTGAGCAGGATCTGGAGGGACCAAAAAGAGTGGACGGCACAGTTACCACTTGCATAGGCACTTGGCAAGAAAAGGGGCAAAATTCTGAATGTGGAATCACAGTCAAAACATCTCATGTACCATAACCTGGGACAGAAGTCTCCAAGGTCAGATGTAGGTGTACACCACCACCTGTACGTGGCAAAATGGCACCATGGTGACAACACTGAACCCATGGCAGGAGAGCTCCTCCAGCTGTTGTCCCACAGCCCACGGAGGAGAGAGAAGGCAGTGCAATTGTACTGAGGCTAGCTGTTCTTCCAAGGGACATGCTAGCAAGTTTATTACCCTGAGAGTGAACTGGATCAGAAATCTATTTCTCAGAGCTGGACTTGTATTCCAACATGAACATCACAAAGACCCTTTGGGGCTCGTGCTGTGCCGGCAAAATACACTGCCCTTACTCTTCATGTTCCTCAATACAGAACATGATGGCAAGGGAGGGAGGATGTGGATCTTACCTGGACTCCAGTTTTGAGGGAGATTTCACGGAGCAGGGTGATTTTCTGTAGATTATACACTTCAGCTGCTTGGTCAGCATTCTCACTGCAGAAAGTACACACAAGCTTCAGCTCTCAGGGGAGTTTCTGCTCAAGGCCATTGCTCTATTGTGGGTACCTGAGGCACAGGCCCCTGTACAGCCAAGTCTAAGCCAAACCAAGGACTAACACTGCAGAGTTTGCCCACAGTCTGTGAAAGCTTCCAGAGCACAGTAGGGCTCTTACAGAAATCCTACGTGTGTTCTCAAAGCCCACTGTGGTGTTTGGGCTGAGTACCTTCAGCTCTTGGTGAGGAGTGAGCAGTCCCTGTCACTGAGGGGATGATTGCTGTCCAACTGCCAAAAGTTGGTTTTTCTCTTGGGCCACTGCACTGTGAGTGCTAAACTGGAAGCACCAATGTGCCCCTCCCTTATTTCCCATCTCTGCTCATGTACAGAACAGTTGTCCTTTTTTCTGGAGCCAAAGCTCCCTTCAGCCTAAATCACTGTTGATATAGACAAGTATCTTCTGACTATACTACTTCTGCTTCTCACCTTCTGATCCCTTCTGTACCCTTAGGAAAGGTTTCCCTTCCTCCTCTGCTTTTCATGGCTGCCTTTGCATCACAGGTTTCATCTGATTCAAAGTCTCACTTTCCCATTCCTACTCTTTGCCCAGTTTCTTTCCATTAAAGATCTGTGTAAGTCCCTCAAGGGTACAAATTTTATGCAAACAGAAAACAAATAAAAAAGGGAGGTCCTGTTAATGAACAAGAGCTATAGAAGTTTGGTGAATCCAGAGACAAGCCAGGGTCACCTGCTCCACTTACCATTCAAGACTGAAATCAAAATAGTTCTTTGCTTCTGAACAAATATTCTTCCATAGCTCCTGAGGGGTCATGCTTGCCCATGCAGTGTTATCAGCATTGCCAAGGTTCCTGTTTTTCCGTTTCTTATTCCTCTTCTTGGAGACCAGCTCATCAGCTGGAAGATGGGCAATGGGATTTGGGAAGGAGCTCAGAAAACAATTGAGGAAGTGACTGATGGCAGCAGATAAACCTGACAGCTCCACACCCTACAGGGAAACACCAGAGTCAGTCAGGAGAGACACCTGCTATCCCACAGCACTACTCCAGCCCCGAGCCCCACACACACCCAGTCCTACACAAACAGGGGCACCTTCCACCAGAGGGACAGGAAGGCAGCATGTCCAAGTGGCACCAGCACAGACAGAGTTATGGCAACATAGGACTGTGTGCCTACACACAGAAATGTAGTGCAGGCATATCTGGGGCTGCTACCTGGGACAGAGAGAGCAGAGAGTGCAAAGAAGGTTTTGGCACTGGAACTGAGCCAGGTGTATTGCTAGGTTGTGTGTGAACACAGCCTACCAGGATAGGTAGTGTTGAGTCAATTAAAAAGGCTTCTTAGAAGGGCAAAAGCAACACTGTTTAAGAGGAAAAAGTATTACAAGGAAAACAAGCTGTGATTTCACTTTTAAAAGCCTCCAACATAATGAGTGAGGATCTGGGGAGGAAAAGCATGAATGATTGCTCTCTGGGAAAGCTTTCTTCATGTGGGAACTCGTTTTCCCTTACATACAGGCCTGTACCTATTTCAATGCTAATGAGCTTGCACTTCTCGTTGCCATGCAACCCCAGGAACTGCCTAATGAGAGGAGAACCCCAAACAGCTCTGTTTGTGGAAAAAAGTCATTAGGGAGGACATACGAGGCAAGAGGTCAGATTGCAGGTCATACCTGGAGGTACGTCTTGAAGATGTGTTTGGCTGATCGAGTGATCAATTCACTGATTCCAATTTTCTGCCCAAAGGAATAAAGAACAGACTGAGTGCATTGGCAAGAATATGGAAAAATACAGTGGGCTTTTGAAATGGTCTTTTAGCAAGATCTGCAGAAGATACACTATTCTCCCTGCAGCACAGAACTGCAGAAGCATTTGACAGCTTTCCTGGAGCCAGTGAGGAGCCCCTGGCATCTCTGTGCCCACAAGCCACGGGTACAGCTCAGCACAGCTCCAGTAGTGCTTCAGGGGCTGCCACAGCCCAGCCCCTGCCTGCTCCTGGGCAGCCACACTCACAACACCTCAGAGTTTGATCCAAAGCCCAGATGTGTCTTAGAGGCTTAAAAAAATGCATGGCTGAAAATCCAACTGTGTAACTCACTATTACATTTGGGAATCCCTGAAGCAATTCTCTACCCCAAAAGATACTTACAGTTCCTAACATTATGAAATCCATTAAGGATTTGGAAAAAAAAACCTACCCAGCCACCACTTATAGGTCCTCCACCCTCCTCCCCTGTTCTTGAAGCTGTTTATTTTTACACAGAGAGAACAACTGGCCAAGTGGGAATCTCCTTGGGACAAATGATGCCAGAATGGTTTGAACTGTCTGATGTTAAGGCTGATGCTTACAAAGATGTGATCCAGCTGTGCATGGCCGGGGGTCTTGGTGATGAAGTTGATCACCTTGCCCAGGTAACGCATGTTGATGCCCCTCTGGTGCATGGCCTCAGCCAAGGTCGCCCCATCCATGGGGAGCACTGTGTGATCCAGGCAGTCCTTCACCTGCAGGGAATGTACAGACTTTGGTTACTGAAGACAAACACAAAGGAAAGAACTTCCATTTTAAAAAGTATTTTAAAAACCCACACCAGGAGGCAGGACAGGCATTCCCCAATGCCACTTCAGACACCTCCTTACCTGGGGCTGAGGGCTGCCCTGAAAGGAGGCACTGACCCCAAACAAGACTCTTCTGGTGGGTAACACCTGCTGTAACACCAGGGACCACCGTGGTAACACAGGCAGGGGGGACACCTGCAGTAGCCAGCCCAGTCTGGGCCAGGTCTTTGCCACTGGGGCCAGTTTCACTCCTCTGTCTCAGCAGGGAAGGAGCAGAACTACACTCTCTCAGAGGCAGAGGCAAAACAACTCCTACCTGTGCAACTAGCAGGCTGACCATTCTTTAAGGGCCTCACAGTCACTAATTGCCATTTCTAATTAAAAGAGTACGTGGAGCTGTGCACACATAGCTGATAAGGACAAATGGCACTTGCATGTTAACTTGTGCTGCAGTGCTGATAAACAGTTGTTTAATTCACGTCATGGAGTAACATCAGCTCCTCTCTGATATGCACAGGACTACCTGCTAGAGCAGCTGTCTGCAACCTGCTCTCAACACAGGCCTGTGCAGTGTTTTGGGTTTATATACTGGAGTATCAACCACCTTGTAATCAGCAATCACCAAGCCCTTTTCTGACTCACCTCCTTTTTTGTTTAAAGACTGAACAGCTGGTTCTGAAGGCTGTGCTGACTACAGAATTAGTGGATTTAGAGTTCAGAAGAAACTTTCCCACAAGGAAAACCCTCTTATAACACAAGATCAACAACTCCTGGACCTCTTGGAGTAGGGCTCATGAGAGCCCTGCCAGTTCCAGTGCCTGCTCTGACAGCTGCATTAGCCATCAATTCAGCAAGCATCCCAGGAAGGGAGAAACTGGGATTTCTTATGTGGCCAGGTGCATGGGTAATGTCCAAAGTGCTTAAGACTTACAGAAGGAGTTTTTAATGACTGCTATTAATTAAAACAATTTCCCAGTTCACTTCAAATTATTAGTCACTGACTGAGTCACAGCCAGGGTCAGCTAAAACAATAAGCTGTGAAGGATGCCTAGGGCTAGGGAGGATGGCTGATGTGGTCTCTATTGTCCCAAACTCTTAGCAATAGCTTTAATTACCAGTGCCAAAAATTTTTTGTTGGATTGAGGTGAGAAAATTGTGCCATGATGTAAGATGGGCAAAGGAAAACCCCTCATGCCTTGCATGCCATGCTCATGCTGTTCCTGTGCTCCCCCAGCAGTGCCAGAGCCTGCAGCTGCTCAGGTAAAGCTGCTGTCCCAGTGGTCACCAGCTTGCTCAGAGCAGCCAAGCTCTGAGGGCAGCATCACTACTGGCTCTGGGCTCCTTACCAAGCCTGGGATCTGGCAGGACAGCAGGAACGCAGCAGCGTCCTTCAGCAGCTGCTTCTGATCCTGCACCTCCTCTCTGCTCGACTCTGGGAAGCGAACACCTGGGAGAGGACAAGAGAAAAACATCAACCACAGCAACTCACAGAAACCTAACTGTCTCCCTGGAATGCTGGATGCTTCAAAAACTTATCTCAAACTATAAATGTTCTGATGGGAAGAGCATTGGCTGCTGTGTTCAGGCAGTGGCTGGGCTGCTCAGACTCAATGGTTTGGCCATTCTCCTGCAATGTGCCTGCACAGTGCCCCAGTGTTCACCCCAAGAAGCACTCTGGGAGCTTCTCAACTTCCCAATAAAAAATATGGCTCCAAGTAATGGAAATTCATGCCTGTGCCTGATGTGTGCATGTGAAAGGGCACTGTGACTGCTCACTGAAATGTTACTAAAACAAACCCAGCCCTTCACTGAGGTCCCAACATCAGTCGTTCAACTACAAGTGTTATTTTTTGTGTAAACTACTACATGAGGATCAAATTTGATCTTTTCCCTCCCTCTGCTTCTTTTCACGTGGTCTCACAGCTGGGACGCTGGAGAATCACAGGAGGATTCTTGGCAGCAACCCACAGCCCTCCCCCAGGGGTGGGAGACACTCCCCTTGGCTGCCCTTGGCAGCTCCAGCACTGCAATCCATTGCTGCTTCCTCTCTTCTGCATCTCCATGCTTCACAGAGGGCCCTGCACCCTGCCCAGCCTAACAAAACCAGTCTTGGCTACAGCACAGTGTTTATCTGCAGCTGGCTGGACACAGCCACCCTCTGAAGGGCTGGTCCCAGCTCTGGGTACACATACCTGGTGAGAAAATATCTGGGTTAAACCGAATATCAAATGATGTGTCACTAATGGAGCCTACAGCCTTGCAAGCATTCCGAATCACTTCTCTGCTTTTGGGATCCACTGGAGCAGGAAGAAAAACAGAATACAAATGAATGTGGAGTTCAGGAAATGACAGACCTAGCTATTAAGTTTTGTTACTAAAAATAGCAATGATGGCACATTCTGAAGAAATCCATTATAAAAACAATCAATTGTAAAGGAGAACGGCTGCAAAGTCTGAGTAAGAGAACGTAAGATGACCCAAAAACCCCATGGATATCCCCACCTCCAAGCACATGCACTCAGAAATCCAAGCCTGGGGTTCCCAAAGGTGCCTGTGCACTCCTGGCCTCCTGTCTGGCCCCAGCCCTCCCCTGCACTCCACAGGCCAGCCTGGCCAGGCTCTTGCTCCCAGGGAAGAGTTGAGGGGCTGGTGGCTTTGCTGGGTTCAGACAGCTCAGTCCCCCTGCCTGCAGGGGCGAATCATTCATCAGGGTGTGAGCAGCTCTAACAAAGAGGCTAGGCAACACTGACAGGTAGCCAGTGCTTGTCCTGTTTAACCACCATCAGTCACCCCAACCATGCCCAGCCTGGCACAGCTCCCACCAGGGGCTGGTGCTGAGGATGAAGTACCTGTTCCATCGTCGGACGCGATGGTCTCCGCGAGCTCCTTCACCTGATCCAGCCCAGTCACACTGTCCTCTATTTTCCCATCCTCTGACTCAGGCCTCTCGCTGTCTGCTGTGCCATTCTCTGCAGAGGCTCCATTTTCCAGCGCAGCTGAGCTCTCCTGCTTGTTGGCTTTCTGCTGCATCAGCTGCAGCGCAGCCAGCTTCATGAATAAGAGATACCTGCAGCAAAGGGAGAAGGCAATGCAGCACAGCAGAATCCCAGAGCACCACACGTCTGGAACATGTCCCACTCCCTGAGCTCCCCTGCCTTGCCAGCACCAAGTGACCCAAACAGCCCACCACAAACACACCTACAGCAGCGCCCACAGGATTTTTTCCAGCCTCTAGAAACAAACATAACTTTCAGGACATTGGGAAAGCCTTAAAAAGCAGCAAAAAATCCTTCCCGTTCCCTGGCCATCAAGTGGAAAGGACACCTGCAGGGAAAGAACTTCTAGATGTTTGGACAGGAATCAACAATAATAGATCTGGACACTAAAACACAAACCATCTCTTTCCCTGGCTTCCTGTCCAAATCCCTACTGTTCTCACTTCTTGTTAATTAAGTTCCTATAACTGCATTTACATAGCCAAGCAATAGGACAATTAGTTGCTCACTTCTGGGAGCTCTGTTGAGATGCTCCCAGGACAGTGCAGCAAGGTCCTGACTTGAACCATGATCAGATGCACGTGGAGGAAGGGAGAAGCTCTGCTCACCTGTGTTCTACAAAGGCATCAACAAGCTCTTGACGAAGACAGCAAAGCTTGTGTCTGTGCTGCTTGGGGAACCCCATTTTCTTACATTCCTCTGGCATCTCCTCCCCTTCAACAGGCAGGAAGTTTAGATCTGGAGGGAAAGTGCGTAGCAGGTCCAGGATGTAGTGACGCCCATCGTTGCCAATAATGCCTTTGCACTCTACTGAGGAGCACAGCTCCACCTCCTCGTTCTTGTCGTTGAGAACTTTGTGCTTCTGGATCTTCAGCGGCCTGCTGGTCTTCTCCAGCAGCTCCAGGTACTTGGGGTGTGACACAACTGTCTTGCCAAAGTCTATTGACCCATAGATGACACTCTGTTCCTGCTCCCGCTCCAAGATGCCAGGGATAATAGACTGAGCTGTCACCCTGTAACCTCTGTAATCCACCACGACAGTCCCCAGCGTGTACAGCCCTTCCACATCCACAGCGTTGTAGGTCCGCACACCATTGAGATCATTGGTGGGAGCCACGTAAGCAGCAACGTCTCCACCAAAGTCCTTGTAGTGGTCACGGACGTCAAAGCCCAGGCTGAAGAAAATGTTGTTCCAGATGAACATCTGCATCTTGGTCTCCTCGCTGGGGTTGATGGCCATGACATTGCCATCAATGACAGCCATAGCACCTCGTGTTGCTGCTGCAGTGAAGTCACTGTGAACCTGGAGGCACATGGAGAGAAAGCGGGGTCAGGATGGGCCCCCGTGCTCTGAAAGCTCCCTGCAAATTTTTCCTTTGCTCCTCTCATCCCAACAGCCTTTCAGCAGGCAGGCAGGTCACGGCTTTTACTGCTGTGAGCCTGGCTAGTGACTTCAATACAAGTCCCAGGAGCCAGAACACAGGCAGCAAAGAAGAGGCTGTGTGAGGAGCTGCCTGCATATCCCCAAGTTACCTTGAAAATGGCTCGTTCTCTCAGTAGCCTCTCAGGCAGGTTCTTGCGTGGCAGCTCCCGTGTGGTCTGCAGCTCCTCATTCCAGTCTCTGGTCTGAAAGAGGGAGGGAAAGCCTTGTGGGATGCAATCCATTGTGTGGGAAGGGGCTGGCGAGGCAACATTCCTGCTTCACAAGGCATTTTGGGAGAGAAGGGAGAGGAAGGGGCAAGAATTCAGGCTGCTGTGGGGCTCAGAGGAAGTGACTTAGCAGCAGGAATGAACACACCTCAAGAGTGGACTTTATTCAACAGCAGTTTGGGACAGATCTTGCATCAGCCCAGCCAGTACAGAGGCACTGAAGGGGCAGCACAGTGCAGGTGTCATTGGCCAGTGCTGTGGGCAACACTGCAGGCACTTGCTGCCCACGGCTGGCCATTGCTGCCCTGCAGCACTTTGTGCTAGAAAGCTGCAGCTGAAGCATTTGGAGCAGTCTGCTCAGAGACACAAGAGCCATTCCAGGCCTGACTGGCACGAGGGAGTGGTCTCCCTCCTGTGCAGTGGCACTCTTCAGAGAAGGGACATGGAATTTATAAACACCCAAGAAGGAGCTGCTCCTCTCAGTCACTTCTGTGCTCTTGGACCTGCAGCCTGAGCAGCACAGCCCCTGTAGTCAAAGGCCCTGTGAAGAACAAGGACTCCTGCAAGTTTTCCTTTGATGATCAAAACCCTCCCACAAATAACAGAGGTTACTTTTTGGAAGTTAACTTGTTCCTGGCACAGCTGGCAGCAAAAGTCTTGCCAGTGTCATCAGGCAAAGCAAGACCAGTACCTGTCCAGGTATGTGCTCCTCGTAGCCCAGCCTGGAGGTGTAGGCGTCCTCTGCCCGGACGCAGTCCATGGCGTGCTCTGCCTGCGGGGCCGTCCAGCTGTACACTTGGAAAGGAGTGGCTATCCTCTCAAAGGGGTGTCTCTGAACCCTAGTTTGGGAGAAACAACAATTACACATTTATAAAGGAAGAATCCTTTCTATTCCAAGAGAATTTTCCCTGTGCTTTCACACTGGTCCCTACAGGTCACGATGTAACAGCGGCGTGCAGTGGAAACCCAAGCACCGCCAAAGGTCTCTCGTGTAATCTGGCTGCTCTCAGCAGGGGCTGGGGGCTCGTCTGTAGCTACTTCTGGCCCAAGAGGCAACACAGTACAGCCATTCTTAAATGGCCAGATAGTCACAGTGGTGGCTGGAGGCCACTGCTAATTTCAGCCCTCGTCTAGTGTCACTTTCATCTCCTTAATGAAGCAGGAGCAGAGCTCCCAAATACCACACAATGTGCCTATCAATCCACACCCTGCTGAGCCGAGGCAGTTCATTAAGTGGCTCTGAAGAATGACAGGCTTTTGCACAGGACCCACTGTCCTGGAGCAGAACAAATGGTCCCTGCAGCAAGGACAGGAGAATCAAACAATGCCTTATTGTTGTGTTATTATTATAGGAGCTAGAGGAAATTACAGAATATTAACATGCACAGACATGTTTAAAATAACCAACCTCTTGCCACTGTAAGCCTATACAAAGCCCTCTTGCGTTACTTTCACTGATATTTATGCTTCAGTCTCTTTTGTGGATCAGGGAGATCCTCAGAGTGCTGCCCTGTTGTTCAGTCAGGTGCTCTGGCAGCTTCCACTGACGTGTCCCAACCACCCACCACTACATGAGCTCAGAGAAGGAGGCACTACAATTCCTGCTGCACCAGTAGCATCCAGCTCCCCAGAACCAGCTGAGCCTCCCCAACTCCACACTGGGCTGCTCAAGGAACTAGAGAGGAAGAAGCACTGCTACCGTTTCTTCTGCAGCGCAGAAAAGTTTTTTTTGAAGGTAGGGCTGATCTGGTTAAGTAGTTCCACCAAGGAATGACTGAGAAAACTAGGGTTTGCAGGTTTGGGATTGAAGTTGTATGCAGTAGACCTGCAAGGGAAAAAAAAAAGAAACAGTCAAAAGCCACTGTCATACCTGAGACTTTCCACACCCTAGGAACATGGAACATGACTGAGAGCTCTTCATACATGCACAGTATCAAAGGCTGCACCATGTGCCCTCTCCTGTGGGACAGAGACCATGGGGCAACGAGGCAGATGGGCAGCAAGGACCTTATCCAGTCTCCCCACAGCCAGTAATCCTGTACTTGTCCATGATGGTTTTTTAATTTAGACCTTTTTCAGCCATTCCCAGGATCAAGAGAGGCTTCTATTTTTATAGCTGGGAAGGACTGATTTCACAGAACTTCCTGAACACACCAAAGGTGCCTTTGCTTAACAGAGAAAACCTTCAGCACAGTCGCTCCAACAGGCATAGCCACAACAGCTCTCACAGTTACCATTAGAAAAACAAAAAAAGAAATGATTTGTAGTCAAATCTGCACCCAGCTCAGGGAGTTCTGACAGGCTGTGCTTTTGCTTCAGGGCAAAATGAGATAGTTGCAATAGTCAGGAAGGAATTTCCTCCCAACTCAAAATGCTCTAAATAGCTGATGACATTATAGGATGTTTAAACTTTCCCTAAAGCACCAGGCATTTAGCCACTGTGGAGAAGTGGTACCAGGCATAACTGAACAGCCCAATCCAGTATAGCAACTCCCACAAACCCATGTGAGCAGCGAATTAAAATAGGCTGTTTCTGCCACAGGGAAAAAAAAAAGGCTGCAACTGTTTGTTTATGAGTTGTTTTCCAGTTGGCTGCTGCAGGGCAGGACAGGGAGAATCTCAGTTACTCACTGATTCAAGTAGAATCCCCGAGTGGAGGCAGTGATGCTGACGTGCCGATCCTCCACCGTGATCACGTACAGATACATGAGGTCCCCGTGCATCTTCCGGTTCCCGGGCGGAGGGTTCCAGCCACTCATCGTCAATACCTTTAGGCACTGCAAAGGCTACAGCAGAACACAACACAAGCAGCTCCTGTCAGCAGGAATTCATTTCTTTGAGTTAGAGTCCCTCAATGTCCATGCCAGATCCCTTTTACCTGCTGCCCTTGCTCGATTCCAGAAACAGAGCTTACAAATGCACCTGGTCTCCCGAGCACAGCTTCCCGAGCCCTCTGCAGTCCACTAGTTTGCCTTTCACACCACGAGACATGGGTGAAAGCAGACACCCTGGGCCTTTGGGCTGCACAGGGTATGGATTTCTTGCTGTACTTGTTTTCAAATGGCAGCTTCTAAACCAGAATCCGAGTGGGAGGGCATGGGAAAGCTAAGAGCAATCTGTAGTGACCTGCAGATCCTGTCTCCAGGACTTTGCAGAGGAATGCTGCTTTCCCTTCTCTGCCACCCATCCCAGCAAGCCTGGCCCTTCCACACTCTGCAGATGTCCAGACTCCATGTCCAGTGTTTTGCACACCAGCTCCTGGACTTTATTCTTTTGGCTAAGCAGTGCTATCCCAGCGCTTGTTAAGCACCAAGTAGAGCAAATCCCAAAGTTCACTTCAGCTCAGCTTTCAATCCCTGACCACCAGTTTGCTGTGAGGAATGTGCCAGTAGCTGTTTGACACAGGAAAACTCTACCTTCCAGTCTCTGTTCTGGGGCTGAAGGGCACACAGGGGCCTCTCTTTGCTACCTGGCAGGATATGTTCAGGAGGGGTGCAGTCAATTTGTTCCATTTCGGTACCTTTCTTCTTCCGTTTTCCACTGTCTAGAACGGACAGAGACATAAAGTCAGTTCTGAAAAGTGTACAGTCCCTCCCCCAGTCATCATTCAAAGAGGGATGCAGAAGTACTCCAAGTATTCTCTGCACTCCTAAATGACACAGGACAGCCGATTGTTATTGTGTGTTTAACTAAGCAAGGAGTCAGGGAATGAAACCACTGACCACATCAGAGAAGTCTTTTTGACCCATACCTCCCAGGTCTCCTTCAGTGAAGACACTCAGGAAGGACAATGAGTTACAGTCCACACCATTGAAAGCATCTGATGGGTCAAGACTCTTCAGAAGGTCCCGAATGTGGCGCACGTGTATCCTGGCTTCTCGCACTGTGTATGGCTCTGATGACCAAAAAGTGAGGAAAGAAACTGGAATTAGACAGTTGCTTACTCCTTTGGCACACAGGTCTCAAAATGGAACCAGAGGAAAGAGCTGACAGGTGGGCAAAATCACTCCTTAAGAAAACCCTCACTCATTCCCTCCCATGTCTGAAGGAACTTGCCTTCCACCACTTTCAGCAGTGAGCCCTCCTGCAGTCCTTCAATTGTCTTCAGCTCAGCGAAGTTATCCAGGACGTTGCCATCCAGCTGCAGGGAGAAGCAGGTCCGATGGCAGGTATCTTCCCGGTCCATCAAAACTTGATGGATTTCTTGCACCATCTCTTGAGGAGAAACCTTAAGAAGGTAAGAACACAATTGTTGTTTACCCTCCCACATGCTCTTGCCAAACTTTGCCCCTCGGCTGCAATATCAAAAACCTCTAAGACCTCTCCCTCCAGGCTTGGAAAGGCAAACTCACCTCCCTTTCCAGGAAGATCTTTCCTGCTCCTGCTGGGAGGGCAGTGTCACCTCTGGTAGGGTCAGCCACCTGAGTTCCACCCCACGGGGCTTGGCACCCAGAGATGTAACAGCCAGGCACTGCCCAAGCACTTGGCACAGGACAGAGGTGACAGAGGGCACTGAAGGAACAGCAGGTGGTGGGGGAAGTGGGGTTCTTCCCTTATCCATTCACACCAGATTAGTGGTCAGACCTTGAATGCTGCCCATGGAAAACAGCCCAGCTCCTCCTCCCCATGCGTGGTGAGCTGTGCCAGTGCCACACCTCCACAGGGCTCAGGGAAGGCCAGACCCACCCTGAGCACCAGGGCTGCTCCCCCACCTCCCTGCTCTGCTCCAGCACCACTGACACTGCTGAAAACCCAGAGGACTCGGGGTAGTTTACATAGGCTGCTGTAAACAACCCGGCCTGCTGTTATTAGCCCATTAAAACTAACAGCCAGGGGGATTTAAAGGAGACAAAAAGCCAGTCTGAGACACAGCTGTTTCCACAGGGGATGGGATTTTGCTGCACTCTCTGCCAGTCTTGGGCAGATAAGAACTTAAGAATCTAAACCACTGGGTTTAGATTCCATATGCCTCTCCCCAAAATTAAGAGATACTTCATTCAGATAGTTTTCGGTGAAGTATCAAGCTAAATGGGACTATGAACCAGGCCTGTCAGAGCTCATCCTGACCTGACAGCACCTCACTGTCCACATGACATGAGGCAGAGCTCTCCAAGCAGAGGGAAGTGGAGACTGCATCATTCCCTTGGTCTTCAGGCTTGAGCTCCCTGAGCTGTGTTAGCACCTGTCACTGTACCAAACCCAGGCTGGCCTGAAGCAGCATCATGTCATAACTGCTGAGCAAGCAAGGGATTTTCCCTTCCTCACTCAGGCCCAGAAATCACGTTTTCACAACACTGCTTCAGAACAGCCCAGAAGTGGGAAGGCCATTTTCCCTATGCCCAGCTCCATAGCCAAGCCCCTCTGTGATGGGCAAAGAGCTACACCACAGCCAGTTCTCCTTCCCCTTGCTCCACACCTGGGATCCAGAATGAAACACCCTCCCTGTCCTTGCAATGCCCAGGCAGGCCTGGGCTAGGCAGCCTCTTGCTCACGTCTCTTCCTCCTTCATTTCTCTCAAGGCACTGGCCAGGCAGTCTCCTGCACCCTCCATCCTTTGCTGCCTCCTTCCCCACCTAGCCCTGGTCAGAAGATAGACAGGTCAGGGAGCTGTGAGCAGCCTGAAGGTACTGTGCAGATTGTGAGGCTGAACAGGGGCCTTCCAGGCACTGCCTCCTTCCCTGCCTGCCTGGCTGAAAGGATCTGGCTCAAACACTCCCCGCCTCTGTTCCCTTCCCCAGCTGGCGAGGGCAGGTACCTGCAGGGAAAAGGGCTCTATCCCTGGTGCACAGATCTTGACAGTGAATCCTGTGTCCTGTATGACGATGACCTCCTGGTCGTTCCCATCTTCTCCCGGCTCAGCCTCCTCGTGGCCATTCTGCTTGGCATCCTTGTCGCCCTTGAGGCTGTCATGCGGGCCGCTGCCATTCATCAGTGCCACGCCAGACGGGTGCTCTGGGCAAAAAGAGAGGAGTTTAGACAAGGTCCTCTCCAACGGGCTACAGAGACTGGCCTGGACACAGCAAAGCCCGAGCTAATCAGGGGCTAAAAGGCAGGGTTTTATTCTGCACTTGCTGTTTACTAGACAGAGGTGTGCCAGGCCCTTCCCTCCCTTTCCTCACAGCATAATGAAGGTGCTCTCACTTGCCTGCGGTGTTTGCATCTTCCACAAACCATGTGCAGAGAGGGGAGGGAAGGAGAGCAGGAAGGATGGGTCAGTGTACACCACACTGAGCTGTCTTAAGCCTCTTAATTAAAAAAAAAAAAAGGGTGTGTGGTGCTTTGCGGCCTGGAGGCAGCTGTAACCTCTGCACCAACACGTTAGAGAGCAGAGGGAGAGGGAGGCCGGCGGCTGCCCGGCACCACTGCGCTCACGTGGCAGCCTGGTTACTCCACAGGCACCCAACAGCTCTCACGGCCCTGCCCGCCTTTGGCCACCCTCTGCATCTCCAGAATATTTCACAGAGATCCCACGGTGCCAGGGCAAGGCTTCGCCTAAGCGCTTTTATTCAAGAAAATGGTGACGACATTTTAAGTGCTCGTTTAGACAGATGCGTCACAGGGCTGGGGAGCTCTCTGCACCCACCTCACAGCTCTGCAATGCTTTGTTGTCTTTTCCAATGAGCTGGATAGCATCAGAGACCTGATAAGATCTAGGAAGCTGCCAGTCTCCTAGAAGAGCCTACATCCTCTGAACCAGGCTGGGGACCACACTAAAGAGGACTAAGGGGCTGCCAGGAGAAGCTGGAAGAGTGGAAAGAGCTGCTGATAGCAACTCTGGGAGATGGCAGAATACCCCTTGCTCCCAGCGTGCCAGGCTGGTGCCCCAAGGGCACCACCCCACCCCGCACACTTGGGGCAGTGGGTGTTGGAGAACAGCTGGCATCTTGTCCCTCAGGCTGTGCTCCCAGCAGGGCTGGCCCAGCACACTCAGCTGCACCACAAGGTCACACTCAGCAGTGCCAGCTTGGTGCTCTCAGGCACCCACTTGCAGGCAGCACAGATGGAGCAGGTGGGGTGCTTTCCCAGGCAGCAGAAACCTTTCTGAAAGGCTGCACAGGGCCAGGACAGCTGCAAGCCAGGCTAATGCCTCGAGGCTGCAGCCCTGCAGCCAGCTCCATCTGGCAGGTGTCACTCCTCATCCTCACCTCCCAGCAAGGCATCATGTTCCCACTCCAGGGGAAATAGCTGCTCAGCCTCCCTCACCTCATAGACTGGTACTGTGGCTTGAGGACCTACAGCTGCCACAGCCAGTTCTTCTCCATCAGCCCCAGCTGCTCCTGCAGCCCACAGAAGTCATCCAGCCTTCGCATAACCCAAAAAGGGATGGCAACACCCCATCCCCCTGCAACACCTCTGAAGCACAACATGAGGCTGCAGCAACAAGCCCTGCAAAAGCACCCTTGGAGGGTCATGTCCCTGGCCCAGACAACGACTGCCAACAGCAAATCCTCAGAGATGACTGTCAGGGCTGACTGAGGACATGGTGAGAGCACACCCATTCCGAAGGCAGTAGGTAGCAGAGCTACCTCAGGCAGCCTCGGCTGCCTCAGCAGCTCAGCAGATGCTGCTCATGGTCCCTGTCACTGTGCATATGTCTCCAGCACTTGCTGCTCATTTATTTGACAGATGAAGCCATGGGCAAGAGAGGCCCGGCTCTGGCTCCAGCAAGCTGCTGTCATGCTAGAAAGGAGAAAGAAACACTCCATGCAAGAGTGCCTCAAAAGATGTGGTTTCAGAAAAACCACACCATGCCCAAAGGGCTGGGGAGAGCCCCTTGTCACACCCTGCAGCCAGCACAGCCATACTCCTGGGCTGCCTGAACACGTGGGGATCTGGAAGGAGAGCAGACAAGCCACCAGGGAAATGCTACACCTGGGGCTACTGGTACTGCAGACAGGATGACCTGCCAGGCACCCAAGCCAGGCCTGGCCCAGCCCCTGTCCACCCAAGCAGGGCAGGATCACTCAACTTCTGTTCCTGCTGTGCTAGCCAGAAAGGAGACAGAATTTGGCTGAAAGGAAGGCTGGCACTGCAACCCATGCACACGCCAGTCTGGAGAACAGCAAACACCTTCAGCAGCAAAGCCAAGTGAAACAGGAAAACCTGAACACAGCAAAGGAAAGTCACCAGCCAGGACCACACTTCTGCTTTTCACTGCTCAGTGGTGTAAGATCCTCAAACTACCTAGTGTTTCAGAAATCAGAATACTGCTCCTAGTCTGCAGAAATACAACACATTCACACCTTCCATCCCTCTTTTCCTTACTTGAGTGAAGGCAGGACTGGCACAACTCTGCACTTTGTGACAAGAGACATGTAGAGGCAACACCTTCATGTCTCCTTATGCTAGAGGATCTAGCTCAAGCCAGCACAGTCTTAAGTTAAGAAACAAAAGTTAAGTCTGGACTGAGAAAGATCTGCTGTGCAGCAGGTTAACCCTCGGATGTGAGCCAGGCAAGGCTTTCCAGAGGGGTTCTGCACAGAATGGGTATGTTTCAAGGAAGCACGAGCTGGCCTGGAGGCCGTGCTGCCTGCTGGGTGCTGACTCACCTGACGTGCTCCCCGAGGGAAGCGGAGCTGCACCCAGCTGCCCTAAAGTGGGTCACTGGTTCCTCCCACCCACTGCAGCCCCACTGTGCCACGGCCTCGGCCGGCGCTGGCGCAGAGGGAGGTACATCATGGGGCACTCGTGGATTTCACAGGATTTCAGCCTACTTGAGATAGCAGGAGGAGGCACAGGAACACCTTAGGGACACCTGCAGAGACCTCTCTCCCGTTCCTTGCTGCCACTTCAAGCCCCAAACAGGTGGGCAGCTGTGTCTGGCTGCGGGCTCTCGCTGCACCCCAGATGGCTCACGGAAGGTGTCTGAGTCACAGGGAAGCGGTTCCACCCGCTCACCACCCTGCTCCTGCTGCAGATGGAGATCCTTGCCGGGTCACATCGGCCTCGACACGCGGGTTTGTGGTCTCGACCAAAGGCTGTGACCTCTGGTCTCCCCTGTCATTCCAAGGGATGTGCCTGTGCCCCAGCAAGGACCCTCCTCCTGCACTCAAGCTGCAGCTCATACCTGGGGTGTGGCAGAGGCTGCTGAGCTCTGGCCCGTGCTGGCTGGCAGTGCTCTCATGGTGAGAACACGATGAACACGATGTTCTCACTGCTGCCCCGAGCACAGTGCAACAATCCCTGCACACAACAGAGCAGAGTGTGGCCGGGCACCGAGCACAGTGCAGCAATCCCTGCACACACACACACACAGAGCAGAGCGTGGCCGGGCACCGAGCACAGTGCAGCAATCCCTGCACACACACACACACAGAGCAGAGCGTGGCCGGGCACCGAGCACAGCGCAGCAATCCCTGCACACACACACAGCAGAGCAGAGCGTGGCCGGGCACCGAGCACAGCGCAGCAATCCCTGCACACACACACACAGCAGAGCAGAGCGTGGCCGGGCACCGAGCACAGCGCAGCAATCCCTGCACACACACACAGCAGAGCAGAGCGTGGCCGGGCACCGAGCACAGCGCAGCAATCCCTGCACACACACACAGCAGAGCAGAGCGTGGCCGGGCACCGAGCACAGCGCAGCAATCCCTGCACACACACACACAGCAGAGCAGAGCGTGGCCGGGCACCGAGCACAGCGCAGCAATCCCTGCACACACACACACACAGCAGAGCAGAGCGCGTGGCCGGGCACTGCCGCACCGACCCGCACCCGCCCGTCTGCACTCACACCTGGCACAAAGGATCAGACACAGGATTAGGCTTCATCTCTGCCTGGACAAGGAGTTCACACGCCAAGGTGACAGGGCCTACTTTAATCACGCTTCTTATTTACAGCCAGGCTGTGGCAGTGGCACCTGGCAAACCTCTGCAAAGATCCTGGCGTGAGGGAGGGTGCACACCTGAACCCAAAACCTGCTGGCTGCACACAGCACAGATCCTGGGAAGGGTTAGTTAATAACTGATTTATGTTCAAACAAATCTTCTAAACCAAAGTCAGACACAAATCCTTTTCAAAGATTATCGGATCCAAAAGTCAGCAACACTATGTTGCTGGGAGTTAGCCTGGTCTGCAGGGACCGCTCTGTCAGTGGCGAGTTTCCTTCCCTACATTTAGTAACTGGAGAAATTCTTAGAGGGACAAAACTAAAAATTAAACCCCCTACTTTACCAGCATCAACTTTTGGAATGCATTTCCTATTATCAGCTCCAGTGCCATTCTGAGGGGCCAAATGGCTGGGGCCACTGTCCCCACTGCACTGCAATAACGCACTGGGTGAAGGAAGAGAAGGAACATCCCAGCCTCAGCACAGCTGATGGAGCTGCTCCACCCCTGCAGCTCAGGCCTGTCCTCAACCTGCACACAGCTGAAGGAAGGCACAGGCTCCCTGTGCTGGTCCCTCACAGCTGCACACTTCCACCCAAGCTGCTGCGGGCTGGGCTGTGCAGATCCACTCCCATCCTTTACAAGGACCACGTTTGCAGTCATAAACAATAGAGGGATTTAGCTTGTGAACTGAGAAAAAGATAAGCAAAACACCCTTAAGTTTGCTTTGCTGACATGAACAAGGCACAGACAGGTCCCTTTGTGGTACACACCCAGGTGGGATACCTCGTCACCTTCCTCCTTCACCTGTGAAGTTAAAACATCACATCTGCACCCCTCCCCTCTCCTTTGTGCTGCCCCATCCCACAGGCACACACATCCACCCACCCCTGTGAGGGGCATACGGTGTGGTGGCTCCATGCAGCTGGACAGAGCACCTGGGAGAGGAACCTTCTTTTTCTTCCTCTTCTTCTTCTGCTGCTGCTGCTTTGAGGGCAGAACCTGGGCCTGGGAATCAGCATCGGAGCTTGACCTTTTGCTGGGGCAGGCAGTAGGCTCTGCCACAAAACCAGCACTTGTGTTCTGAGCCTTAGGTGACACCTCACCAGGAGGAACAGGCAGCAAAACTGCACTTTGAGCTGGCAGGGTTTTCCCTGCACTGGCTGGCAGAGCAGAGGAGGGTGTCCCAGGGCTCCCTGGGGAGGGAGCAGGAGCTCTGCACGCGAGCCCGCTGTCCGGAGGCAGCAAGGCCGCGTGCAGGCGCACGGCCGCTCGGCCCTCGCCCTGGCCAGCGGAATGCGCTCCAGGGCCCGCTCTGCCCTCAGCTGCTGCCTCGTGCTCCTCCCGGCGGCAGGATCTGTGGGCTAAGCCGCTGTCCTCAAGTTTCACACAGCTCTGGCAGGCCTCAAGTGACTGAGCATGATCAACCAGCCCTGCCGGCCTGTCCCCAAGGTCGGCTGGAAGGACAGTCACTGCATGGGATGCCTCTGTCTGCTGGAGCAGGCCAACCGTGCCAGCGCCAGGTCTCAAACCGCTCTTATCACAAACTGTCATCATTCCTTCTTTGTCCTTGGTCTCAGAGAGGTCTTGGATGTATTCAGTGCCCTTCTGCAGGCTTCCAGTCAGCCCCTCACTGGGGATGATGTCTGGATACAGCCCAGCACACTGGGCAGCTTCTGGCATCTCCGGGACGACACTGCAGCTTGCAGGAGACTTTGGCAAGAGGGGCGACCTCTCATCGGGTGAGCCAGAGCTGCGTGGCTGGAAGAGGAGATCAGTGACTTGCCTGCAGCAGTTTGCAAAAAGGCTGTTTCCCATGCCTGGCTTGTGCAGCAGCGGATCAGAACAGTCAGCTGTGTTCCACACATACACTGGAGTCCCCCCAAGGCACGGTCCCACGCGCAGCCCGTGCCCTCCGCTGCCTTCTCGCAGTCAGGCGCTTTCTCCAGAGAGAATGTCTGCGTGGCCCCGGCGTGGCAGGACACAGGAGCAGCCGCTGACTCCGCGCAGGATCCCGCGCCCCGTGTGCTCACCAGAGCCGGATGCTGGGCTTGCAGCAGTTTCCCCAAGGTGCTGCCTGGGCACCTTCATGCACGGCCGCCTCCGGCCCTGTCCCCAGCTGCGGCTTCGCTCTCCGGTCCCCAGCACAGCCGGGCGCACTCGGGGGATGCCGCCCGGGCCGGGCAGTTATAAATAGCCCGATCTCGAGTGCCACACCAGTGCAGCCTGGGACCAGCGCTGTGCCAAACCCGAGCAAGTGAGATGCATTGAATTACAAGGCCAGGGCAGTTACTATGGCATGCCCGGGCCCGGCACAGCCATCCATACTAAGCAGGCGAGCACAAAGCATTCAGGCAGTGAACCAGTCAGTAGTTTCTAGACGAATTTTCTCTCCTCTCATGCTGCTCTGCCATATAAAACACAGCAAACCACAAAACCACACACACAATCCCCTAACACCTCTCCTCTCTCCATGCTACTTAAAGAAAACCATGGCAACTGAAGCAGGGATTATGGAGCTGGAGCTTTCTCCAAGCACCAGGTGGCCCGGGGAGGTTGTGGCCAAGCAGGCCACTGCTCACACCTCCAGTGAGGCCGTGCCACAGTCACGGGCTCCTCACCCGCCATGGCTGGCATCAGCCAGGTATCACTCCTTTGGCACAGGACAGGCCCCCGAGCTCTGGAGCCTCACGACTGGGTACCCCCCAGGCCCATGAGCCAGCACCAACTTTCAGATCACATGAGCATTGTGGTTTTCTTGTGATTTTTGAAGGACTTCATATGTACTGATAGCTTCAACTCTTCCTCCTCACAAAGAGACCTCTGGGAAGAGGAGGAATCTCCTAGAAGTACCTGGTCAGGTCTCATGAAGCTGAGCTGCATTTCTTCAACTGCAGCCAAAGCAAGCTCACAAGAGTGTATGTGTTAGCTCTAACCTGTGAAGGCTGGTGTCAGTACAGCAAATGCAAATTAAATTTTAGCTGGATAATAAATGAAGCTAAATAAATAGTTTAATGAATCCAAATAAATTTACTAAATGAATAGGCATTAGCTCCAGAGATGGCCCTAATGAAAACATTTCTGCAGGACATCCCGTCAGGGAAAGTGGAAGACGTGGAGGTGCCTCCCTAGTGGAAACCACAGCTTCCAAGGAACTTCCCACTTTAGGTACAACAAGGACTTCTTTTAATAAGAGCCCACAGTGAAACATCAGAGCTGCTCTACTGACATCATTAAACTCAAATTGGTTCTAAGACATCTGTGAGCAGAGGTACTTGTTCTGCATTTATTTCTCAGCAGCTTCACACCACTGAGACTGGCTCAGAGAGAGAGCAGAGCATGGTGAGGCTGCAGCCTGCAGTGCTCTGGGCAGGGCCAAGCCCCAGGACACCCAGAGGTTCCCACAGCCGCTGGCTCGGGCACTTACAGGTGCTGGAATGCCTTGTGCTTTGCATCTGGCACCCTGACTTACCCACCCTGCACTCTCCACATCTGGGAACTACATTTAAACTCATTTGTAAACTTTCTATCTGGCCAAAACTTTTCATGAACCTAGCCTTGAAACTGGCTGTCTGGGTGACCCTGCTACAATAACATGAAATTCAAACATCACAGAAATCAGGCACAAAGAGTAGGACTAATGCAAAGTGCAAAGACCAGCACCAACAAAAACATTAACTGTGTCAGGAAGAGCATGTTTCTCAAATTTCAAGACAGCTGGAGGAAGGAACTGTATTTCAGCCAGAAACCAAGAACCAGCCTATAATCCTCCAAGTCCCTGCGCTTTACCCTTGTGCATACCTTAGTTTCAGAAAGCTACTGGGACAGCAAGAGCAGGGAACCAGCCTGTTGTTCTCTGGGCAGGGTTTGCAGGGGAGGTCTGGCAGCTGTGGCAGCCTCAGCAGCTCGGGCTGCCCTGCAGCGCAGCTGTGGCCACTCGGGTCACACAGCGCCCAGGGGACAGCAGCGCCCGCAGCTCTGCAAGAGCTCTGCCAGCAGCAGCCCAGGAAAGCTGCTGCGCCACAGGAACCCCTCCCCAGGCACACCGAGTGACCCACCCAGGCCTGCACAGTGCCCTGACCCCAGCTGGCACCACAGCCCAACCCGGGCTGAGCCTCCAGGGACACCAACAGCAAAGACAGAGCACGCACGGCACGGCCTGCTGACAGCCAGGACCCACACTACCATTCCCAGCCTCATCCAACCCCAAGGGCAGGAGGCTGGCCAGTGGGGAGCCTGGGAACAGGGCTAGTCCCAGGCTAATCCAACCCGCTGGAGTTCTGGGCAAGACTCGTGATCCTGCAGTTTTATGTCATTGCACATAACTACATACAACCTCTGAGCTTGCAGCCTCTTCAACAGCTTGTAGTAGAGACTTTCTCTTTAAAGTGAAAGACAAACTAAGGAAATGCTTTCTTAGAAAAACATGCCAACCAAAAGCTAATCCTGAGAGAGCCTTGCTACTATGGCAAAAACCTGACCTACTGCCAAAAGTGACAGCCAATGCCACCACAGGAGGAACCACATGCTGGTTTTCATCTTTGGCACACTGTCCAAGCACTGCCCCAAGGACTGGCATTGCTTCTCAAATGCAAATAAAAAAATGCGTGAACTTCAGACCTGTGAAGCTTCTAGAAATAACAACTTTCCAGCACAACCAATGGAGCACAATGCAGGAAAGTAAAGCAAGTGCTGGGAAGCTGTGCCAGAAGAGGGGTGTGCTGCCAAGTTTAGTCATGTACAGACAATGAAGGTAAACACAGGACTCTGCAACATGGTGCTGGTTTTACTGTGCAGGAGGCAGTTCTGAGTCGGCAGGTGGATTTATCTCAGTGCATGTTCCTGACTTACTTCCACTTTTCAGCTGGGAAACCCAGGAGCAAGGCTGCTCAGGCAGAGCAGAGAGCTTCCAGTGGGAGCTCAGCTCTTATCCCACTGACAGAACCGCCCCGAACATGATTCCCTCGGGTTCTCATCCCTCATCTTGCCATGCAGAGGCTGCGTTATCACACTCCTTTCCTCTTCTTAACCTTGTAGCAGTGATCAGATTTCTCTTGCACAACTTTCCTCCGACTGTCCCCCCCAAGCCTGCTAGAGCTGTGTATTAAAAACCCCGACTGCCAGCAATTCACTCCTTCCCAAAACACCAGTGAACCTCCAAGGTTGGGCAACAGACAGCAATAGCAGATCCCCAGATTAAGAATCAGCCTTCTGACCTTGCTGCTAATGCACAGCTACACTTGCCTCCACAGCAGTTTTCCACCAACACCTGCATTCTCCGCTGCTCTAACGGAAGAGACGTCTGAAAGCAGGGCTGTCTGGGGAGCTTGGGGACAGAGGAACTGAGCCAGGAGAAAACTAATCTGGGCAAGGCAAGGTTGAAGGCATTTTACAGTAGCTAGAAATACTACTAAACTTGTACGTGAGAAACTTGTTCTAAGGCAGAGAAGACTGTAGGAATAAAAGTAATCCAAGAAATTCTGCACACAATGGCTGTCTGATCTCACACCAGCTGATAGCAAAGGTAACAACCCAAAACTGAGCCCATCACAAATCATTACAGGAACCCCAGCTGTCTATGCTTTTGTGCTTCTGCACTCAGGAGGTCAGAGTAGCCTCAACAGCTCCTAGGCTGGGGGAAGAGAACAGCAGCCATCAGCCTCTCAGCTGGCACAGAGCCCAGCACCCGAGCCTGGGTGCCTGGCACAGCTCAGGGGGGTTCTGCAGCCAGGAGCCCGCTCACAGCCTGCCCATGGCTCCAGGTACCGAGAGCTGTCCCCAGACACAGCCAGTGCCTGCCTACAGGGGTGCTCTGCAGGGCACACAAGCAGTGGGAACACCAGAGCCCAGGAGCCAGATCTTGTGAGGCCGATGCCAAGGTGGCCAGGCTAGCCCTGCTCCTGCTCAAAGGATTCGTCCATCTTCCACCCTCCCTCAGCAATCAATTGTGGCTGGAGAGGCAAGATTACACTGCATAACTTTTTAACCTGGTTGCTGGCACTGCAGGCGTGATGCTTGCTTCAAAATCCAGCACAGGAGTGAGAGGGGGAGGCTACAAGCACTGAGCTTCCCACTGCTGAACTGCATCCAACCTGCTCCACTAACAAACGCCAGTGAACTTTGCTTCAGGTGACAAACTTCAAAAATCCTCGCTACCATAAAACCAGCGGGGGCTGGAAGCAACGTGTGGGTCAGTCAGGGGACTCACGTGCCTCGGGACGAAGGCCAACCACAAGCCACGCTGCTTCCATGCCTTTGCTTTAGAGACCAGAGAAAAGAGCTGAGCCTGACATGGGTGCTCAGGCTCCTAAGTTCTTGAAGGCACAAACACCAAACGAGGGCAGCTGGAGGCATGTCAGGGTCGGTGCCAGCCAGGAGCTGGCACTGAGAGCAGCGAGGACATGGACCTGCACGCTGTCCCTGAGCCTGGCCTGAGCCACTCAGGCTCCGACACAGAGCAAGAACAGCCAGCAAGTAACTAGTTAAACCTGCAATTTCCAGCTGAGATGTCGAACAAGCCTCTGCCCTTTCCAGGAAAGCTCTTGCTTATGAGTATTGTCTAACATGTCAGCGGCGGCCGCAGCCCGAACTTGCAGGAGGACCCAGCCCTCTGCCGCCCGCCACCCCCGGGACCCGCATGTCCGCCCGCGGGCAGCGCCACGCGGTGCCCGGAACGAGCTCGGCTCCCGCAGCCCGGGCCGGGAGCGCCCGCCGCGCCCGCGGGCTCCGGGAGCGGCCCCCGGGCCGAGCCGCTCCCCGCGGGCCGGGCACGGCGCTCCCGGCCCGGGCCCCCCGCGGCCGCGCGGTGGAGCGGCCCCATGAAGGTGACCTTCACCGGGCCCGGGGCTCCCGCTGCGCCGGGACGGGCCCGCCCAGGCCTGGGGCCCCGCCTGACCCGCGGCTCCCCCGGGCCCCGGCCCCGGCCCGGCCCCGCTGCGGCACGGGACGGCACCCGGAACCGCGCGGCCCGGCCCGCTGCGGCCTCCGGCCTCGGCAGCCGGCGCAGCTCCGGGGCCGCCGGGAGCCTTCCCGAGGCGGGCGGGGGCGCGGGGCCCCGGCACGACTCCCGGCAGGAACGGAGCTCCCGGGCCGCAGTCGCACGGCCCCGCGCCGGGGTGCGCCCGGGCCGCTCCGCCGGGCTGGCCCGGGTAGGACGAGCCGCCCGAGCTGCCGCAACCGGCCCGGATCCCCTCCGCGGCCCCGGCCCCGCACGCCCCCGCGACCTTTCCGGCGGGAGCCAAGAGCCCCGGCGCCGGAGAGCAAGCGGGGGGTTCGCACCGCTGCTCCGGGCATCCTCGGGACGGGCATCCCCCGGCGCCGCAGCCCGGCCCGCGCTGCCGCCGCAGGCCCCGGCCCGGTTCCTTACCGGGGCGCTGCTGCGTCTCGGCGGGCCGGCTGTCGCGGGGTGCCGGCTGCTGCTGCTCGGCGCCCTGCGCGGCCGGCACGGCGGCCGGCGGCATCTCGCCCGCTCGGATGACCATGGGCCCGCCGAAGGACAGCGCCGTCCGCCCGCCCACGTGGTGCGGCCCCGCCGCCGCTACGGCGCCCGCCAGGGCCCAACCCCCGCGCGCCGGCAGCGCCTTAAAGGGCCGCGCCCGCAGCCGCGCGCCCCGCCCGCCGCGCCGGGCCCGGCCCCGCTCAGCTCCGCTCGGCCCCGCGGGGTACGGCCCAGGGACATCCCCCCCAAAGCCCGGGGAAGGTCACGGCCGCCTGCGTCCCGCCCGAGGCCGCAAGGTCACTGTGCAACGCCGGGGGCCCCGCGGTGCCCCTCGGCCCGGGGGGCAGAGCCGGGAGCGGGCAGCGGGCAGTGCCGGCCCGTCCGCCCCGCAGCACCGCGGGCACGGACACGGACACGGGCACGGGCACGGACACGGCTCGGGGCGTTCATGGCGCACAGCAGAGCGGGGTTTGGGCTGCAAGGGACCCCCGGTCCCACTCCCTGCCGTGGGCACGGACACCTTCCCACAGTGCAGGCGGCTCCGAGCCCCGCTGTACCCAACAGGTTGTATTTCTTTAAACAGGAGTCTGCAGCCGTGGATGGAAATGTTGGGAAAATGTTTAATTGTAACAAATAATGGTTGGTGATAGGTAAAAAACCCAAACAACCAAACAAAAACCGAACCAAACAAAAACAACAACAAAAACAACAAAAATCCCAACCAACACAAAACAAAAATTCCAACCAAACAAAGGAAGGATGTTCTTTAACGTTTGATCTTTGTCACTTTCAAGCCTAACCAGCAAGAAGGGATATTTAATCCAGGAAACACATAGTAGCTAGCCAGCAAGATGTAAGTGATGTCCATGTATTAGAAAAACAAAGTTTAGGGCTTGACATGATTCAGGGATCTAAGACGTGGGGGAGGAAGTTAATATAGCTTGAGAGGAAGGATGTCACCATTAATAATGGACACAAAGAGTGTGGAATTTATGGGCCACAAGGACATTTGGCAGGAGTCCCCAGGATAAGGAACAACTAATAAAACTGACTAAGTGATTGTGCTGAAATCAGCTCCAAATGGGTAGAAGGTAATTCTGGTAGAGAGGGTCTGTGGCCATCAACCCACAGACCACTGATGCTAGAAATCAACCGACCCCAAAGAAGAGAAAGACTAATGAGCATGGGAAGTGGGGAATCATCAACCAGTAGAGAATACTAATTAGTAAGAGAACTATGTAATTTGTAGCCAATGCACACTAATTCCTTTGTTTGCTAAAATGTATAAATTGTTAAAAGTTTTGATAATTGCCATACATGTTAGGTGGAACTATCCCTCATGTACCCAGCACTGAGTAATGTCAACTTTCTAACCAAACAAACTGATTGGAGAATTTATTTCCCGTTTCTCTGTGTCACTGTCCTGTCTGGCCTTGAACACTTCCAAGAATGGGACAGCCACAGTTTCTCTGGCCAGCCTGTGCCAGACCCTTCCCAGCCTGACAGGGAACAGTTCCTTCCCAGTACCCCATCTAACCCTCTCCTCTGGCAGTGGGAAGCCATTCATTGCCCCTTGGCCTGGCACTCAGACCCTGATAATGATCCCCCCATCTACCTGCAGCCCCCCTGCAAGAACTGGGTGTCCCTCTGAGCACTCCCCAGAGCTGTGGAAGAGCTCTGGGGGGGTGAGGTAGGAGCCAGTCCTGGGACAGAGACAGAGATGCTTTTGTTTTGTGCTGGAGGTCCTGCATTCTGGGGTAGGACAGTACCACCCTGCAGATTTCAGTCTCTTTATTAAGAAAAAGGCATATTACAACAACTTCTAAAGTACAGCTCCATACTCTAGTCTCTGGGTGTTAACACATTCTGAAAAGCACTTGGTTAAAAAGCAAAGTTGACAAGAATATAATCCTGGCAAAAAATGGTGGCATGTAGCAAAATGAACATTCAAATGAAGCAGAGCAGTGTCAAACCTTTGGCATCTGTCCCTCTGCGGCGGCGCTCCCCAGCATGAGGCACAGGCGTTTATTGTTCTCGCTGAGCTCCACAACTCAGCCAAGGACAATATTTTTGCTCCAACGAAACCACAGCTGCTCTGGGACCAGGGGAGCTGAGACCAGAAGTGCTGCCCTCCTCATCTCTCTGCCTGAGCCCTCCCAGGGGTCCCGGCACAGCTCTGGCCAGGCAGAGGTGATGTCCCCACCCCACTGGCGTGCCAGTGACCTTGAAACACACAGACAGGGCTTGTCCGTGTGGGCCAAGGGGGCTGCAGCTCACTGCTGTACCCACAGCCTCTGCTGCTTCAGACATGCAAAGATTTGGGGCATTCCCAGGGCCTGATAGTCTAATTCCTGCGATAATTGCAACAACAGGAAAGGGGAGCTTTCTTGGAAGCTGCAAGATGACTGAAATCTATTGGGAAGAGCCAGGAGGCATAACCACACCCTGGCCAGGGAGGACCAGGCACCGTTTGGGTGTGGGTTGGGTGCACCTCTCACACACCCTGGCAGCTTCGCCCCCTGTTCCTGCCTGAAGGTGCGAGGAGAGGGAGGGTGACACGAAGGGATCAGATGTGGTGGCAGCACCGAGTGCCACCCTCCGTGTCCTGCCCAGAGGCACCATCCCTCCATGGGGCTGGGACAGCAGTGTCCTGCAGGGCCAAAGCTGGCAAGGAGGACACAGGGGCAGAAATGGGGCCCTGGGGAGCAAAGGGCAGCTCTGATGGTGAGGGCACACGGTGCTTTGATGCTTGTGCTTTAACTGGCTGTGGTGTCTGGTGCTCCTCCACAGCTGCTGGGCTCATCGATCCTGAGCTCCTCCTGCTCACCCAGCCACACTCAGCACTGCTGATCTTATCCACAGATCTCAGATGCCTGCGTGAGGCAACCCAGAGGCGTAAGGGAGTTCTCTCCGTCCTGTTGGCAGCCAGGCGCCGACAGTGCAAGAGGGTGACAAGAACAGGCGTGCAGCGAGGCGGCTGCGGCGTCACTACAGCTAGACTGGCTCAGCAGGGCTGCTGGGACTGGAGGGCTGCTGCTCTACGAAAGGCAGGATGGTGTGGCTTCATTGGGGCAGCAGGAGCCAGTTCACAAGGCTGTCTGTACACAAGGACTCTGAAAGGTTCACCTAACCCCCAACAATGAAAGTCCCTTGTTGCGTTGCTGATTTACCTTCCTAGTGTGCAGAGCCTGGGGACAACCTGGGAAAAGCAGAGCAATACCTTCACACTGCTGGCTCCAGCCACTTCAGGCAGGATGTTTCTTGCTGTGCCACTGCCACCTCTCCTGGGCACCGAGGAAAGAGCACCCCTCAGTCCCTCCAGAGCACCCATCAGCTGGGCCATGAACCTGGCTTGGCCTGCCATAAGGCAATTCACAGAAAGCTTCCTTTCCTGGGCCTGGCCCAGGTCAGACTGTCTCAGCACAGAGCCATGCAGCAGTGGGAAGGCTGGGAGCCTGGTGGGGATGGGAAGGACATGGCTGGGAGTGCTTAGGTTAGCCCCAGCAAACACATTCAGAAAATATGGCTTTTTAGGTAACAGGGTCAAGAAGAAGAACTTCCTGACTAATCTGCCCAGGGTTAAATAAGTCCAGGGGGACATGCACCCTGTTGCAGGACTGACTCTGCCACAGCGAGTGCAGTGGGTGCATCTTCTCCCATCCACTGCTCACCTCACACCTGCTGCAAGGTGCATTTGAGACATCCCTTTCTCAGATAGCATTAGGAAAAATAATGATGATAATAACAACAATAATATAATAATAAGGAAAAGAGATATTAGCAAACCAAACACATCAAATCCATAAGCGTCTGCAGAGCTAGAGAGCGGAAGGGGGTACAGAGGAGAGGAGCCCGGCTGTTGGTCAGTAGACAGCTCTCAGCACGTGATGGTTCACACACACAGGACGTTGTTCAACAACCGAGCGTTATTGCTATGCTTCCATTTCCAGTCTAATCATTAAGCTTTACAGCACCAAGCCCTGCCTGTTCCGTCGCTGTGCTCCTCAGTCTGTGCTTTCAGGAGCGCGGCGCAGGCCGGAGCTGTGTGTGCCCTTTGGACTCCTGAGGAGTGCAGAGCACAGACTGATGCACCTACAGATCCCTGTTACACCTTACAGGCTAAGCGGGGAGGCCACGAGAGATCCCACTCCAGGAGGGGAGGGCAGGCCCTGCCTGGGCCCTAGGGGCTCTCAGGCTCCCGGTGGCTCCAGCAGCCTTCTCAGTAAAAAATAGGAATACTGTCTTTTTGAATTTTTTTGGATCATTTTGATCTCTTTGATCATTTTATATAAATACAAAGATTAAAATAATTTATCTCAACATTATTTCTATTACAATCATACAGTGTTTTCCCTTCAAAACAAGTGCATGTATGTGTGTGTGTACATATATATATATATATAAGTGTATATATAGTATCTCTAGAGCTTCCCTCCCCCCTAAGAAAAGCAGCAGTGACTGAAGCAGGTACAGCACGCAAGAGCTGCTCCTTCCTGCTCCAAGGCAAATGTGCCCAAGGAAAAGTGCAGGGCTCACCCTGACGACTCATCTCCAAGCACATTAGATTGGCATGAAGGGGGAGCTGGGGTGCTGGCTCTCCATCCCTTGGGGAACCCCCCTCTGCCCGCCCGCCCGCGGGGCTCCAGACCCGCCCCGCTGGGGACGGACCGGCATGGGGCACTGCAGTGACATCAATCCTTGAGCAAGCTGCTAATTACTGCTGGAGAGGAAAGGGCCCTGCAGCTCAGACAGGGTTGCTTCATTTGCATACTAGGCACTACGGATGATGATTGCTAGGAAGGTATTTACATAGGAGAAGGCTCATACTTCTCCCTCCACTTTTCAATGCTCAGTCATAAACACCATGATCTCATGAAGAAGTTTGTAATAAGAATGCAACATACTGTGTCTATCAGGATTGTCTAGGAAGGACGGGAAGGAGCTGTGCGCACCACAGCTGCAGCAACAGCCGAGCACACAGGGACAGGCATTGCCTCTTTCACCCTAGGACAGGGGAGACAAATCCACAGTAGAACCTCTCAGAACCTGAGAGAAACAGCGATTTCCAGAGGCCAATACGGGCACAACACTCACAGAACTGCGCTGCTGGAGCCCAGGGCTGCTCCCCTCACAGACCTGCCCTCCGTGTTCCCGAAGGGTGGGTGACAGCAGGGCCCCAGCACACCCAGCTCACCCCGAGCGGGGCCTGGCAGAGCCTGCCTGGGTCACTGTGCACAGGGGAACAGCGGGATGCACTCTGCAGCCTTGCTGGCGAGCTCAGGGCTTTCTCCCTCATGTAGCTGCTCCTCAGAGCCCAGCAGGGCGTTACCAGAGCCCCCTATGCTGCCCTGCGCCTGCCCAAGCTGTGCGGGCAGCCTGGGCACGGGGAGCTCTGCAGGGACGGCCTGTGAGCGCCCTGCCGGGCTCCCTGCAGCCTGCGAGGAGAGCTGGGGGCTCCTGGGGCTCTGCACTGCCCAGGCAGCAGCTCCAGATACCTCGGGGGCTGCAAACATTTCCCATTAGAGCTTCCGTGCCCCAGGAGCTGCACACCTCGGCCGGGCTTGAAGCCAGGCTGCTGCCTGAGCACTGCGAGGGGAGCCCTGCCCAGCATGGCTTTGCTGGGCTCTTTCCAAATCCAGAACCCAGGGGTGTGTTAGGGACCATGGGAGCAGCTGGGGAGTCCCAACCCTCAGGTCTTGCCCTCCAAAGCCTGACTAGTCACATAACAGCCAAAGAAAAGGTACAAAAGCCACTAATTTCTGCCCTGCTAGTGCAGCTCATATGCTTCGGGGTTTGTTTTTACTAAAGAGCTGGTTGGCGACTGCTGCTGTCAATCTCATAAAGCATTTTAATAGAGTATATAAATATTGAACTACAAAAATAGACAGCTCTGACTGCACGGACACACTGAGGGTGAGTGCGGGCAGGCCAAGCCTCGCTAGTCTATCGGGTGATGTCTTTCAAGAGGTTTCAAACTGAATTGGAAGGAAATGGGGTCGGATGTCACCCTGCAGCTCCCTCGTGCCCACAGCAGCCGCGAGCGCAGGGAGTCCTGCGGGAGGCTGCTGCCCACGGGCTGGAGCAGGTACAGCTCGCTGGCTGCAGGCAGGGCCGCTCCCGGCCGGCCAGCCAGGCTGGCAGCCACACGCCAGGGTGAGACCTGCCCCTGGAGCTGCCCTGGGCAGCACACGTCCGGCAGCAGCGCAGCGGAGCGACCTTCGCCCTGCCTGGCCGGCAGAGCCCTCCCCTGTAATGGTGTTTCACAACACCCAGGGAGGGACTGCAAAGCTGACAGTTGGGTGGAAATGGGGCAAGGCTGCCCCAGCGGGGTGAAGGCAGCTGGGTATGGCCGCTGTGCTGGGAAGCACGGGAGGCAACGCGGGAGGACCGGGCGCTGCTCAGCCCTCAGCAGCAAGCCCAGACCTGGCTGTGGCTGAGACTGAGAACCACAATGCTGGTGCCGAGGAGAGCACGGGGTGCAGCCCTGCTCCAGCAGCACGTGGAGTCCGGCTGCAGCGGCCGAGGAGCCACGGAGTGTCCAGCAGGACGGCCAGGACGGCACTTGTCCGGCTGCCTTCTCCGAGTCCCGCGTGCGACTGCGATGAGGGGAATCCGTGTTGGAGACAGCGAAACTGCTGAACGGGGAGTGTGGGACAGGGCTGACCAGCACAGCAGCACTGTTCCTGTGGAAGGGCATCCCTCCGTCACCCACGGGATCCACCTCGTTCGGCTGCCTGCGCCCTGCAGAGCCCAGCTGGTGCTGTGCCCGGTGCCGCGATGGCCAGGCTGGGCTCACGCCGCGGGGCCGGGCCGTGCGCTGCGCCGCCGGCTGCTGCTGTGCCCGCTCCCAGCACCCCGGGCCAGGGAAACCAGCCCGGCGCCCACTCGGAGGGCAGCAGCAGCAGGAAAATCTCATTTCAAAAACGCTTCCTCTTCTGTCTTTCTTTCCTTTTTCCTCGCAAGCTCCGGACAGGCGCTCGGACGCGTCCCCCTCACAGCCCGGTGTTGGATGCTCCCCTGTGCCGCGGCATCGCCGGTGACATCCCCGGCTCAGACCTTTCGGGGACCCTCCCGGCTGCCGGTGGGTGGGAGGCGCGTGCAGGGCTCCGCTTTCGGCCGCCCCTTCCTCTCCACCGGGGATGGGGAAGGAGCCTCGGCCGGCGCCGCCCGGTGCCGCCGGGCTCAGGCCGTTCGGGCCGCGCCGTGCCCTCGCCGCTACTCCTGGGCCCGGGGGGCACCGTGGGCACCGGAGCCCTGCCTCTTGCTGGGCTCGCCCTTGGCCGGCCTGGCCCGGGCCGCCGGCTCCTGCCGGGGAGGCCGCTGGCCCCGGGAGGCCGCGGCGGCGCCGGCCGGGGCGCGGGGCGGGCCCGGGGGCTCCGGCGGCGGCGGGCGCTGCAGGCCGTGCGGCCGCGGCGTGTACAGGAACAGCGCCGGGTCGGGCATGGCGTCGTGCTCCTCCTGCGCCGGGTCCCGGGCCCGGGCGCCGTCCCCGGGCGGGCGCCGGGCGGGCGCTCTGTGGCCGCGGCGGCGGGGCCGGGGCTCGGCCGGGGCCTGCTCGGGGGGCACCCGCCCGCCCGCCCGGGGGCCCGGCAGCCGCTGGGCCGTGGCGTGCAGCTGCAGCGAGAGGTAGGCGGCCGCCTCCGTCTGCTTCTGCAGCTCGGTGTCGAGGATGGTGACGCGGTGGCTCCGGCGCTTCAGCTCCTCCAGGAACCGGCGCTCCTTGCTGCGGAGGCTGGAGCGCAGCGCGGCCACCAGCGTCTCCTTGTGCTGCAGCTCCTTGCGCAGCTCCAGGTTGTCCTTCTCCTTCTCCTGCAGCTGCGCCTCCATCGCCCGGCACTTCTCCTCCAGCTCGCGGTCCAGGACATCTGTGGGTCAGGGCACAGAGGGGTCAGGATGGGGAGCGGGGGCTCAGCCCCGCTGCTCCTGGCTGGACGTGGCTGCTGACCACTCCGCGGTGCCAGCATGTCCCAGCAGTGCCACTGAGGCTGCTTGGGTGCTTCTTGAAGTCGGGAAAAAGCTCCCTGTGAGCTGCCCGAGCACGGGCTCACTGCCAGCGCAGGCACAGGAACCCCGGCATGTGTAACACCCAAATGCGGGGTGACAGCAAAAGGCAGTTTCAGTGGAGGATGTTGTTGCCATGAAACCTGCTGCCTCTACCTTGCTGCAGTTTTAAAATTTCCCTAGGTAAGTAGCTTTTCTCCCTAAAAGTGACTGAATGTGTGCAGAGGGTGTGGAGGAGCACACGGGCTGGAAGAGAAAAGGAAATGGTGCAGGGAAACCATCAGCCCAACTTTGGAGAGGCTTGGCCTCAAGCCCTGGGATTCCAGAGCCTGGTTAGTCAGGATGGAGATACAAATCCACGATTACAGAGGAACTGGGCTGCGCTCAGCAGGGAAGGAGCCTCCATCCTGGGACGGGGAGCAAGTTCTGGGGAATGCAGGATGGCCAGGCAGCTTGGGGAATTGGCAGCTTGGGGAACTGGCAGCTTGGCGCTCTGGAGCCAAGCCCAGTGGGCAGCAGGAGGGCTGAGGACTCCTGACCCCAGCCCTGGCTGCCTGCTCCAGCACCCAGCCCTTGGCAGGGTGCAGGCTGGCACCTGCCCACGCTCCCTTGCCTGCCCAGGCCTGCTCCCATCCTCTGCAATAATCTGCTTTTTATGATGTGATTGGCAGCCACTTACAGCCTCAGCTCCTCAGTGTTTCTGCAGCTTTATAATGAGGTCTTAGGGAGGCAGTTGCAGGCAGTAATTATTGCATGAACGGCACTAGAAGAGCAATCATTTGATGGCATCGTAAATGAGGTGCTGCCCCATAAATGTGGCAAAGTGATTGTGCAGCCCTGAAAGGCTGAAGGATGGGCAGGCACCAGGGATGAGACTCGCTGCATTGTGGCTGGTGATGGCACACGGTGGGTTGGGCACCAGGCCTGCCAGCGAAGCCCTCGGGTGCAGAGACGGGACCCCATGGGAGGGGCTGGGAGTTTGGAATTGCCATGGAGCCAGCCCTGGCACTGCGTGAGGGTGCCAAGGACCCCGCTGGCCCCAGTGCGAGCAGCCTGCAGCCACCCTGGGACCGGCTGCCCTGGCACTGAGGACAGAGCACAGGCTGGGGCTTGGTGCCAGGCACCGTGCCCAGGCAGCGCCAGGGAGGAGTTTCTGTTTCATCTGTGGGCAGAGGAGGGAGAGGAGCCAGGCTGCTCCCAGAGCAGCCCCTGCCGGCCGCGGGGCTCCGGGCAGCCCCAGCAGGCTGTGCACGCTGCCTTCCAGTCCTGCCCTCAGCCCCTGCCCCTCAGGCACGGCCCTGAGCCCTCCCTGCAGCCCTGATGGGCCCTCTGGCCGCCGGCTCTTCTGCACCCACACCTGCTCCCCCTTATCTTGTGCCCAAAGCTGTGCTCTTACCTTGTTGGCGGGCCTCCAGCTCCTTCATTTCCAGGTCATGGGTGAGCTCTGGAAGAGAAATCCAGCAGGACTGAGGAGGAGCATCCCACCCATTCTGTGCTCCCCATGTCTTCCTCTGCTCCCTTTGGGGCACTGGACATCACTGTGGCTGCAGTGATATCTCTGCCCAACCTTCATGGGAGTGTGGCCCATGAGCAACATCCACAGGCTGAGCTAAAAATAGGCAATTCTGGCAATTTATATGTTATTAAGCAGCCTCATGGCCAAGACATTGTCTGCGGGATGCTCTACTCCTCTGCCTTTCCTTTTTCTGAAAGAGCTGCTGAACCATTTTCAGTGCTGTAAACCAGGACAAAGAGCAGAGCAATGGATTGAAAATAGACCAAAGTGTAAGCTGCCACCCAAAGCATTTCATAATTTACTGCTCCAGGCTGATCACTGCCTCTGCAAGCAGGGATGGCCTCATCCCAGCACGATGTGCCTGCAGAAGGATGCTGCCCTGCTCCAGGGCAACGTGGAGCATCCAAATCCCTTCCAAATTTCAGGAGCTGCAGCACCTATCTGCCTGCCCAATATGCTGCCTCCTGTCTGCTGCCCTTTGCCTGCTCGCTGTCTAGCCCCAGGATACAGCACCAGGTCACAAAGTGCAGCTCAGGGACCTTCTGGAGTTCACTTTACCCTGCACTCCTACAGACAGTCCCTTTTGAATTATTTATCACAGCCCACCCAACCACTAACAGCCCTGAGCAGAGGAAGAGAGTGGTAGCAGCAGCATTCAGCTGTTTGGGGGCTATTTTTTCCCCTGAAAATGAGTTCAAATGGTTAATCTTTGACCTACATTTTTCTTTTAATCTGCTTTTGTGTTGACTCTAATCCTCATCACTGCCATCCTTCTGAAACCCAACGCTTGTCTCAGGCTGCTCTGCCTGTCTGCCTTGGAAAACAAATCTGTAGTGAGGAGGCAGAAGTACCTGAGACTGTAATGCAGTTTCTGGAAAGCGTTCAGCACTCTCGACTGCCCCAGTGGGAATCAATGGCCATTGTTGTGCTATTTTTCTGAAGCTAAAATAATAGGTTTGGAGTCTCAGATATATTTCAAATGAAAACCAAAGCAGTTGCCTATTTCTGAAGACATCATCCTGCTGAGCAAGTGCAGGGATGATGCACAGCCTGGGGTCCCAGTTTCTGTGCTGGAGCCAGGAGGCTGGTGCTGATCTGCTTCAGTACCATCCCCATGACCCCTGAGGGGCAGCTGAGAACCACCTCTGGGGGAGAGAGAGCATTTCCCACAGGGATACCTCAGCGAGACCAAGGGGACAGTGAAAAAGTCAGAAACAACAGTGCCAGGGCAGCAGGCAAGGCTCCACAGGGCTACACTGAGGAAAAACTGACTTAAAGACTCTACTCTCCTCCTGCAAAGAGCCCCCCAGATAATGACACTCAAATGTCAGGAAAGGTTCCTTAAAACTGCCCAGGGGCTGCCTGGCACTGCTGGCAGAAGCACACACCTCACCCAGGAGGACAGGACCCTCTGGCCAGGTACAGCTGTCCTTGGGTCACACTGGGAAGGGGAGATCACTGTGCAGTGGCTCATTTCAGCCCGTGGGGACAGACCCCTCAACTTTGATTTAGGCAGGAGCACCCGACTGTCTTGTCTGCCTGAAGAGGCCGTAGATGAAACCATTAAAACAATGAAACAGAACAGGAAAAGCTCAGAAAGGATGGTGAAAAATAGCCAATTTTATCAGTGCAGACGTTTCTTTGTTTCCCAGGAACCTGGGAGAATGAGAGGCTGGAAGACAAGGAGTAATTAGCTATGGCTGAATTATTGATGAGAGCAGCAGCACAAGCTGGAATGAGTTCCAGTGGTGGCAGAAGGCTGTGCAGCCATCGCTGCTGCAGGGGTGGCTGCAGGGGACTGTGACCCTGCTGCAGCTGTGCAGGGCGCCGAGCCTCGCCCTGCAGCCTCCTGTGTGCCCTCTGAGCCCCTCGGTGGGCAGCCCGGGCTGCCAGCAGGAGCTGCCTCCGGGAGACTCAGCTCCAGCACCGTGGCCGCCCAGCGCTCACCTGAGCAGTGCTTCTGCAGGCGCAGGATCTCCAGGTGCAGGTCGTGGAGCAGCTCCATCTGCTCCTTCTTCAGGAAAGCGATGTGCCGCTGCACACTCTGGATCTGGTGCTCCAGGGACACGGTCTCCATCGCAACCAAATTCCCAGTCCAGGCCTGCAGGGAGCGGAGATGGCTGGTGATCAAACGTGCAGCAGTGCCCCAGCCCCAGAGCCCTTGTGCGGGGCACAGCCCCTGTGTGAGCCCCTCACAGAGGTGCAGGGTGGTGCCTCCTCTCCTCAACCCTCTCCATGGGCACTGTGGCTGTGGGCAAAGCAGCCCAGGGAATGGCCTCAGCCCTCTCACCTTCCAGTGCCTCTGGGGCCAGCTCCTGTCCTGCCTGCTCTGAGACTGCACAGGCAGGAAAGCCTGCTGCATGAACCCTGGCATCATAGCATGCATGTCTGTTCTGAATTGGCCCTAGGAAATACTTTATCACTGAGTAGGGTACATCTGGGACAGGATTGCTCCTGGTTGTCCCCAGGTGGGAGTTGCACCAGAGACAATTTTGGCTCTCACTTGACAAGCCCCACATTACACAGCAGCAACTGCAGCGAGCGATCCAGCACATGAAAAATACAATATGCTGTGTCTAACCCGATCAGCACTGCATGGCTGGGAGAGTCACGTTGTCTTCCAGGAGAAGGAACATCTTCCCTGGTAATTTGCCTGGCAGACAAGAGCTGCTGGCGGGCTGTGCCAGGCAGCCAGGCTGGGCTGGGCTGGGCCGGGGGTCCGTCCCCACATCATCAGTGGCTGTGGCAAAGCAGCTGCAAAAGCTGCCCACCTGTGCTGCTGCACAGAGAGATAAAAATAGTCCCTGAAAGCCCTTTATTCCAGGAAATACCATTCTGTGGTGTGTGGAATCTGTCCTTGCTCCCTACACACAGCCCAGAAGGAGGGAAGCTGCACAAATCAAGGTAACCTGGCAGAGTGGCTGGACTCAATGACCTGAGAGGTTTTTCTAACCTAAATGATTCTATGTGCCACGAGCCTGAGGGATGGAGTGCATCATGCTGTCCCTGGGCAGCTGCTTCCCACATCTGACTCCAGTTTTCTCTCTACAGAAACTGCAGAACCAAGCGAGCACTGTGGCTCACTGACCATGCTCACCCCTGGCATGGTCACATAGGGCATTTTGCAATTCCTGCACCTGGAATGCATTTAAGATCAATCCCTCAGTAAGGGGTCTTGGCAGTGCCCCAAGGTCAAAGCTTTGTTCCTGCCAAAGGCTCTGTAGATTTGTGACAACTCTACAGTCGGGTCTCCTGTGTTTGATGAGATGTGGGGTGCAGGCTGGCTGGGGACAGCTGAGCACCCAGCCTGCTGGTAAAGAAATGATCCAAAGTGCATTGTCCTGTAGTTGTCCTTATGGAAGGTGTCAAACCCAGCTGTGCCGGGGGGCTGGGGCTGGCCAGGCCATCCTCCTTGGAGGGCTGTATGTCCTGATGGCAGTGCAAGAGTTATGAGAGTTATCTGGCATCTGCCAGGGACCAGGAATACAAACCACCATGGGTACATCCTCCTGCCAGCCCTGGCCGTGGTGGGCTGAGCTTCTTGATGGCAGTTGTGTTCCTCATCTCAGGAAACATCAGAAAGTAGGTTGGCCAAAGCCCAGGGGACACATACTGCTATTTTCAAGCACTTTGTTCTGTCTGGTAGAAATGTCTGTAGTAGAAATGGCTGCAAATTTTCTGTTGAACTTTCCCTTCTCCCCTTAAGTAGGAAATTGTTCTTTTTTTTTAACCAATGAAAATGTTTTCCTTTAAAAATAGTTGATAGATTTCAAGCTGCAAAAAAAGTCAAAGAAAAAAAAATCTGGACTTGAGATCTGTTTGTTGTCTCTGATTTGGAAGCAAAGAGCCTTCATAATTTACCTGTGTATGCAGAAAGAGAAGTCTGTCTCCAGAATTGCAATGGGAAATCCTTAGTGGGTTTGAATTAGCTTTGCTTGTCCAACATGACTTTCATGTTTTCTCTTGAGAAGCAGCTCTCAGCTTGTGGCAGGAACATCTGAAGCCCCACGTGAGGGAGCAAGCACCTTGTTTTGTTTAGCCATGGAGCTCCCACCAGTACTAAGGGCATGGAGCAAGGCAGGGGTGGGACACAGAGGCAAGCAGGGCAGGAGCTGCCTTCACTGGAAATGAGGACAATGCTGGAAACAGTCGTGCTGTTGCCCAAGAGCAGTGAGGGGAGGAGCTCTCCAGAGATTCCAGGGACCTGAGGCTGCTTTTGTTCACCATTTGCAGCCCCATGGGACGGCCGTGTTGTCCCCTCTGCAGGTCCCACAGCTCTGCCTCACAGGTGATGATGCAAGAGCCAGAGCTGTTAAGGAAGATGCAATCTCATCCTGAGGCTTCAGTAACATCAGTGTTGGAGTGTCCCTAACTTTACTTGAGGGCAGTAGATGAACATTTGTGTCCACCTTTTACCCCAAAGGAGTTCAGAACCAAACTCTCAGCAGCTGGTATCCTCCCTCCAAGCTTCTGAAGGCAAGTGGGATTGCAGCAGCATCCTGAGCCTTTAGTTTGATGTGTGCCTTCTGTCATTTCACACAGTTCCCTCCTGGGCGCTGTTGGGAGTTAATAAGGATTAGCTGCTACTGCTGGCTGATTTAACAGTTACAGGGTCACCAGCTCCCAGCTGGTAACACCAAAACTCCCTGTGCCAAGGCTTCAGAACACCCACAATGGTGATGACCAAAAGCCTGTGCAGTGAACCGTGGCAGGAACTTTCACCCTGTGCCACAGGCACGAGAGCCAAAGCACGGTGAGTGGGGCTGTCCTTGCCACCGGCTCCTCCTGCCCCAGCTGGGCGAGCGTGGCTCCCAGGAGGATGGGTGCAGCGAGCAGGGACACAGCTGATGTCCCACTCTGATCGTCCCTGAGCGTGGCTCCCAGGAGGATGGGTGCAGTGAGTAGGGACACGGTTGGTGTCCCACTCTGATCCCTCCCTGAGCGTGGCTCCCAGGAGGATGGGTGTACTGCAGCGAGCAGGGACACGGTTGGTGTCCCACTCTGATCCCTCCCTTGTGCTGTAGCCATTACTTCTCCTTTCCAGACTAGTTCTAAGATGCCAAGGCAACTGGTGGTGGAAGCTCTCACAGTGACTGTACTCTGTGATTTTGACGAGTTACGTATCAGGTTACAACCGTAGAAAACAATGTCATTCATAATAAAAGCCAAGAGTAGGTGATAGTAGTCCTCTTTAGCTTGAAGGATGCTCTGTGCCCTTGTGCTTCTGAGAGTCGTACATGTGCACACGCGGCAGCAAAGGAGGCAGCAGTCAGCTGAGCAGTGTGGCTTGCCCCTATTCAAAGGTGACACCTACAGCCTGAGCTGGCCCCTGCTCCGTGCAGAGCTCTGGCTAAACAGTTCTCTCCAGCTCTGGGGACTGGACGTCCACAGGCTTTGCTCCACCACCAAGAGCTTTCCAGGAACGAGGTTCCCTTGATGATCCCGCAAGATTTTGAGCACAGAACTGATGAGGTGGCACTGGGCTCAGCCCCCTCCAGTTCCCCATGGGGAGTGACCGTGGGCATGGTCTCAGCTGCTGAGCCTTCCTGTGCACCTGCCTCTAAACCACATTTTTTTCCACACTTCTTGTCCTTTCACTATGCAACAATGACCTTTGGCACAAGAATATTGGGAGTCCTGATCTCAGCTGCTTCTTTCAAAATGCTGGTGGAAAACCCCAGTGAGATTTACGATTTAATCCCAATTTATCAAATTCTTATTTCACAAACCAAAATAACTGAAGCAGCCTCTTGGAGCAGCTATGATGACCATTTCAGTTGCAAGTCTACCAAGAGACGATTTCCTTTGCACAGACAGGTTGCTTGAGAGTTTGCTTCCACAGCAAAACTCTGCTTAGATCTGCTGTTCAATGTAAATCAGAATCCCAAAGCTTTGACCCAAGAAAAACGCTCCATCCCAATGATGCATCTGAAAGGGAGATGCAGTATTGCATATCTGTGTACCTCTGTACACACACCATGGTCACACTGTGGTCTGGCCCTTAATCTGTGATTATTATTCCCCATAAATGGCAAATTAGCTGGGAGTCAGGGGGCATGAGGTTTGCAGGAACAGGTCGATAATTTGCCCTGCTGTGGCTGCCAGGAACCGCTTCTCCATCACATTGAAACATACGCAGGAATAAACACTGATACACACTAGAAATCCATAGTGCTTGGTACTGACAGCTCAAATAATATAAACTGCAGCAGTGCCACTAAGCTAGTGTATCTTTAAATGTAGGGAAATCAGGCAAGCAGGAAGCTCAGAAACTTGCAGAAGGTCACAGAGGCAGTGGCGATGCCAGGAATAGAATCCAGAGGTGAAATCCCGGCCTTGGAAAAGTCAGTGGGAAACCTTCCCTGATCTCAGCGGAGGCAGAATTACACTCGGAGTGCTGTTTGCTATTCATTATCTGTCAGTATCTATTTACAGATAAAATCAATACAGATGGTGATTATAAATTATTGTTTCTTGCAATTCTCTGAGCACAACCGCCTGAGGAAAAGCCCCGGTGACGCTCGTCAGGGGGCTGCGGAGGCTGAAGGCAAGTCCGAGCTTTCTCCTCCCGGCTCCGAGGGAATTCGCTATGGATCCGGCTCCGCTCCGGGAGCGGAACCGGGCCCTCACGGCCGCTCCGGGCCGATGCTCCTCCCGGCGGGGGCCCCCGCGGTGCCGCCCGCATGCTGGGCTGGGCAGCGACCCTGCCCGGTGCCGGCTCCGCGCTCCGCAGCGGGCGGCAGAGCCCGGCGGGCTCGGGGGCGGCACGGCCGGGGCGGCCACAGCGCCCGCGGGTCACGCACCGGGAGAGGCAACTTCCAGAACGGGCACGGCGGGGCTGCGGGCAACTTGTGCGGGGCCGGCCCGCGGCCCCGGGACCCCGCCCGCCCCGCGCCCGGCCCGCCCGCCCCGCGGCCCGCGGCCGGTGCCTTACCTGGGGGGCGGCGGGGCCCCACGGGGCGCCCGCTGGGCGTCATGGGCGGCGGGCCGGGGCCGGGCCGGGCCGGGGCCGCGCCGGCTCCGCGCTGCCCGCGCTGCCTGCGGCGGCCCCGCCTCGCCCGGCCCGGCCCCGCCGCCCGTAAACAGGCGGCAACGTGACCGGAACTGGGGAGCTCCGCCGGGGCGGCGGCGGCGGGCGGGCACAGACCCTGCCCCGGGGCCGGGCCGCGGCCGGGGCAGCCGCATCGGGCCGGGGCGCCGCTCCCCGGGACCCTGGGCGGAGCGGGGCTCAGCTCCCGGGACCCTCGCTGCCGCCGGGTCCCGCTCCTCGGGGGTCTCGGGGTGCCGCTCCCCGGGACCCTCGGTGCGGCCGGGCTCCGCTCCCCGCCGCTCCCCGCCGCTCCCCGCCGCTCCCCGCCGCTGTCCGCCGCTGTCCGCGGTGCTGAAGCCGAGGCCGAGGCTGCCCCGGGGTCCCGCGGCCGCCGCCCGCTCAGCCCCGGGCGCGGGGCCCCCCGAGCAGCCCCGGCGGTCAGAGCGGGGCTCTGTGTCTGCGGGGAGGGCGGCGGCCGTGTGTCCCTGCGGGGGCTGCGGTGTCACCGCCACTCGGGGAGATGCCACTCAAATGCGGGCCGCTACCGGCTGCAGCCGGGAAACCGTCAAACCAGCGGGGCTGTGGTCAGAGAGATGGTGATAAAAACTTGTTTACTCGAGTGGTTACTGATTGTTCCTGCCTTTTGTTTGTGGTGCCCAGACCAGCTGGGGCTTCGCATGGAAGGATGACTCAATGCTTTGCGCCTGTGCTCCGGCAGTGAGCAGGGATGCGCCGGCCTGTTCCACGCTGCACGGCGGCGGCGGCGGCACAGCGAAATGGTAGCGTCCTCCCCGTCAGCTGACAGTCTGCTGATTCCCGTTCCCCTAAACCCAAATGTGCCTACAGAGCGCCGTGCTCCTGCTCTGATGCTGAATTGTGCTGCCGTCTCCTGTTAAAGCTGCTGCAGTCCTGCTTATCCTGGTGCGCAACCAGCACACAGAGGACTTGTAGGGGAGCTCACAGATTGTGGTCTGTGGTATCACTCTGCCGTCCCACATCCTTCCCTCCCCTTGAATGCTTCCACGCTCTGGGTGAGGGCTGGTGCTCCACAGATGCAGTGAGGGTGTGCTGTGGCCAATAGACTGCCCTGTGCCTGCAGCTCCAGGTGCGATACAGAAGGTTTGTGACACCTCTGCACAGTAACGAACCAGGACTGGGCCCTCACCTGATGCACGGTGGTGAGGTCCAGCCTGGCCTGTTGTTTCTGGTAGTTGAGAAAGGCTGGGCTTGGTGCTAGGGCTCATCTATGGAGGCTAAGTTTAGTTCACACAAACAAATCATTGAATCAGGAGAAAAGATGAGCAGTGTGGTCTGAAGGTCTGTACATGCATACTCAAGAAGCTCATTTGCAATGACATTATTCAGACAGATCTGCTTGCAGCCCCAGACAATGCAACAGAGAGCTTCAGGGCCTCCTAATGCACACCCAGTCATGCCAACTCCTTTGTGGGCCTCCTCTCAACTTGTGTTCTCTGAAAAATGAGTTCTTCTTGAAACAAGAAGTTGTTAAGGGGTCACAGGTGCTGTGTGAAGGGGGAGAGTGCAGCCGTTCTTGTTCAGAGCAGCACTGTCTCACGTGGAGCCCCTCTCGCCCATCCGTGACCCTCAGGTCAACGCTTGGCAAGGTGCCACTTGTCCCTCTCAGGGCAGCGTGCCATGCTTGGGGTGTGTGGGTGTTTTCAATGTCTCCTTGTGTCTTCCCCTAACCTGTGTGCTAACTTGAGCAGCGGTGAGCTACAGACGGGAGGTGGGGGGAGGAGAGAGGGGAACGTCTGAGTGCATCATGTTTCACAAGGTTTGTACAATTTTCATTGATTTTCCACTGGATAAAAGACAAGCCTGCAGAGAGTCAAGGTCAGGCACTCAGGGACAGAGAGCTGCTCTGTGAATGAGGTCATCGCTCGGGATGCAGCCTGCCGGGCAGGCGGGACAGCAGCAGAGCACAGCGCATCCTCTGCACCCAGCACGGCGCAGGAAATGTCAGCTGCCTCCCCGGCCATCACCTGGCTGCTTGGGGTCACTCTGCTGCGCACAGCCTGCTCACGTTTCCCATCACCAGCTCCAAAATTAACTGGTTTCACTGGCAGCTTTCTTGAGCAGGACATGGTATGGCAGTCCCTTTGCTGATGGTTCCAGCCACCGTGATGTCCTGCACTGCAGTTAATGCTGCATCTCTTCCCCACTCCCTGCTTGCTCCCAGAGACAGGAGTTCCTGCTCAAACAGGTCTGAGGTTACAATACAGTGAGGCAAATATGGCAGGAATACCAATTCAGGAGGAACTGGGGGTCCCTGCTGCCGCCTCAGATGTGTGACTGAGCTCCAGAGGCTGCTGGGCAGAGGCAGCGAGCTCCTTGCCTGTCATACCTCACTCGGCGACGTCTCACTGCCGTGTGCCTCAGTGAGAGCGCTGGCAGCCCCTGCTCAGGGCACCCACGGGGCAGCAGACGTGGGGAGCCCCACCAAGTGCCCCAGCCCCGGGTTCTGCTGCAGCAACGTGGCTTCTCCCCTGCTCCGAGGCTGGTGGAGACTGTGGGGATGCAGGATGGGGGATGTGGGGATGTGAGGATGTAGGGATGAAGTGTGCAGGATGCGGAGCCGCGGGATGAGGGATGCGGGGTGCGGGCACTGCGGATGGGGCTGCGGGCGGCAGCTCTTCCGAGCGGGGCTGGGCTCGGCGTCGCCGCCGCTGCTGCTCCGAGCCGGCACTGACCTCTAGTGGCACCGGCGCCGGCACCGGCACCGGCACCGGCACCGGCCGGCGGACAGCGGTACCGGCTGCGGTAAGGATAAGCGGTACCGACACCAGCACCGGTACAGGCAGCGCCTGTGCGTCTATGTGTGTGCATGTGTGTGTATGAGCGTGTGTACATGTGTGTGTGTGTATGAGTATGTGTACGAGTGTGTGTCTGTGTGTGTGTATGAGCGTGTGTACATGTGTGTGTGTGTCTGTGTGTGTGTATGAGTGTGTGTACGTGTGTGTGTGTACATGCGTGTGTGTGTGTATGAGTGTGTGTACATGTGTGTGTGTACATGCGTGTGTGTGTGTATGCGTGTGTGTGTGTATGAGTGTGTGTACATGTGTGTGTGTACATGCGTGTGTGTGTGTATGAGTGTGTGTACATGCGTGTGTCTGTGTGTGTGTGTTTGTGTGCCCGTGTCCTGGCTCGGGGCTGTCCCAGGCTGTGTTCCCTCTGTGGCAGCGCTGGACACCCCACACCCGGGGCTGGGCAGGGCCCAGTCAATTATTAGGGGGATTTTTCCATTTAATTTATAAATGAGTTTAACTTTGCCTCAGATATTATTTTTCAATCTAATTGAAATGTAGTGTGTGTGTGTCTTCTAATTGCTTTGAAGAACCTAATAAGAAGCTCCTTAAAGTCTAAAGGCTAAAAGCTGGAGGATTTTAATAAATTTAACATTAGCTTAACATTTCCACAGGGATTGGAAAATATCTACTCGTAAGGATATTTGCCTGAGCTGAGCAATGCAATTTGTTCCTCTGTGTTAATAGATATATGATATGTGAACAGTCCAATTTTTATTTTTTCTCATTGTTTAAAAACTTTTTTTTAAGGAAGGTTGCTTTTATTTTTAAATCTCCCAGGTCTTTAAAAGTTGTTATGGTGAAGCATCAAATGTGGGGTGCCAGCCGTTTCCTGGCACACACGGGAGGGCCAAGGCTGGGCTCCCGTGGGGGATCCCCACTGCCAGCTGCCCATGTGGGCATGTTCTCTCGGGGCAGGTGGCTCTCTCCAGCCTTCAGCCCATGACTTGTAGGAGATGACAGTCCCTGTGGAGGGCAGGCCGCTGCCCAGATTTGGGAGAATCTGAGTTCCCTTTCTGCGGCCCAGGCAAGGCACAGCCTCCCCAGCTAGCACGGCTAAGCAACCTCTGCTCCCCAGCTGTGGGGAAGCATCAATGCCCTTCAGATGTATTTGCACCCAACACCAGCAGGACTAAAACCAATAACAGGACTTTATGATTCTTTAGGTGAAGCTGTTGATTGATCAGCATCTGGGTTTGCTGAGCTGTGAAATTAAGTTCTCAAAGAACAGAAAAGTGAAGATTTAGGGCCAGAATGCCACTTTTGGGAAACAGCTTTCCGTGTGGTTTGAAGCTCCTTGCAGTAACACCTGACTGCACGAGTGGTTTGCGTCCTGAGCCTCCTGCAGTGCCCAGGGGCTCTGGGAGGGAAGCTGCGGCTCGGGCAGGTTCTACTCTGGGTTTATGGGAGAATAGTTCTGCCGGGTGGGCGCTCTGACAGCGAGCAAGGACCGTGACGGGACCGGGGCGGGGTCCAGCCCCCGGCTGGGCAGGTGTGCCCCCGCCCGCCCCGCGCACCCGTGCGGGATTGGTGGGTGGGGGGCTCGGGGAGGACCGGAGTGCCAGAGTCCCTCCTGGGGTTGCTTTCCCCCGTGGCTGTTCCCGAGGCACTTTGGGATGCTCAGCCCGACTTGCTCTGAGTGCTTAAGAGGCTGGCAAACGTTCATTTCCCTGGGGCCCTGGATGGGGTCCAGCTGGTCGCTGCGAGACTCCGGGGTCCGCAGGGAGGTACCGGGGGCGTTGTGCCCCCCTCGGGGCCGCCCCGGCGGGGGCGTTGCATAACGCTTTACATAAGCGGGCCAGCGGTGCGGCCCCCCCGCACCTGCCCGGGGCCAGGCCCCCCCGGTCCCGCGGGCGCCGGAGGGGGCGGGAGCGCAGGAACCGGCGCAGGAACGGGCGCAGGAACCGGCGCAGCCGCCCAGCCCCGGGGCCGCCGCTGAGGAGCCGCCGCCGGCTCCGAGCGGGGTCTGCGGGCTCCCCCCGCCCGGCGGGACCCCCGGGATGGCCTCGGGCAAGGCGGCGGGGGAGCGGCGCTGGGAGCTGGTGCGCTGGTGAGTGCGGCGGGCCCGGGGCTCCCTCGGCAAGGGGAGCCGGAGACCGGAGGGGCTCGGCTTGCGAGAGCTCTGGGCTTTGGCGTGGGGATGCTCCCAGCCCGGGAGAGGGGGAGAACCCGGGCTGGGGGGACACGGGACCTCGCCCTGGATCCGGGATGTGCGGGGCGCTCCGAGGGGCGCCGCGGGTCCCGGCCGGAGCGGGGGTCCCGGCCGGAGCGGGGGTCCCGGCGGGGCTCCTGCTCCATCCGGGGGGACACACGGGGTGCAGGGAGGGGGCGGGTCCGTGCTGGGAGCGGGATCGCTGGCAGAGGTAGGAGAGGCGGATCCCGAAGACTTTGTGCACTTGGGAAAGGGTCCTGGCCGCTGAGCAGGAAGCGTGGGGGCGGCAGCGCGCCGGGATGCCGAGGGCTCCTCGGTCGGGGGAGTCCCCGCCACTCGCGTGGCTGCTGAGGCTGCTCCGGGCTCTGGCGTGCGGGCACCGTCTGTGCCCGGAGCAGCCGGGACGGGCTGACATTGAGAACACGCTTTGTCTGTGTTCTTTCATGTTGAATTGTGCAGTTTGTGACGTCCGAAGCTTGTGACTTTTGAGCAGGGCGCTGCGGCGATGCCAGGCTGTGGCTGGGGATGCTGATGGAAGCGCTGGGCCGGGCCAGGCCCGTGCTGGGTGCCCAGCTGTGGGTGGGAGGCCCTCAAACCACGGCAAGAGTGGGAATCACTGAGGCTTCTTCTTTTCCTCTCTCCCTCCCTTTCCCCTGCTCCTTGCAGCCAAGGACACTTTTCACCCTCACACACTTGAACAAACTGCGACAGCAGCTGCTGGCCCGGCTGTTCTGCGTCCCCACTGCCTCACCCTCAGTTCCCAAGGGACGCCCTGGCTTCCCTGCCTCTGCTCTATGCATGGTTATCACACCCCAGAGCTGCAGGGAGCACTGGCATTGCACCGTGCTTGGTTGCTTTGAACTAGAAAATTGGCAGGTCACTCTGTGCTGAGGATGCTCAGGGAGCCTTTTGGGTTTCCTTTAGCTGCAGTGTGGTCACAGTTCCTGCACTATCACTGCCCCAGCTCCACAGGACCCACAGGGCTGGGCTGGGTGGGCTCAGGCAGGTCACAGAGCGCAGCAGCAGCACGTGGGGAGCTCATGGCACAGTGGAACCTCCCCTCAGCCCCATGCAGACAGTGTGGGCACATCCCTGGAGTTAGCGTTGGGAATGAACCTCCTGGAGCATCCATGTGCAGAGGAAGGGACAGGAGCTCTCTGCAGCTCTGGCTGAGGTTCATGGCTGCTGCAGCTGTGTGTCTGCGTGTGTCTCCAATCAGTACTACAGGGGCTTTAACTTATTAATTACTTGCTGATGAAATTTTACGTTCAGAGGAGTGTGTTTGAAGTGCAGCTGGCTGCTGGCATGGAAGCAGGCAGCAGGATTTTGTTCCAAAAGATGGAAACAACTGCAGTTATCAGAATTTTGCTCACTTAACAGGGAACCCATACTCTTCTAATCAAATTCATAACCATCAATTCACTTGACTATTACTGGATAAGCCTCAGCATCTGGCCTGGCATTCGAAGTGGTGCTAGAAAGGCCTTGGAGCCAGGGACAGCCTGGGGGTGGGTGTGTGCTGGGGCAGGCTGTACCCCAAGATGATGGTGCTGAGCAGGGGTGCTGTACCTCTGTCCCCTGGGGCTGTACAAGGGAATATCCTGCGCTGCTCTGGGAATGTTTGTGCTTTGCTTTCCCGCACAAGGCGGTCAGGGGGCCCTGTGGGTCTGGTCTGAGGGCTCTGAGCGGGCTGGGGCTCTGTCCCCTGGGGCTGTACAGGGGTCGCAGCTGGCAGTGGCCCCACAGATACCCGAGGGGGTGCAGGGACCCCTCCCTGGGGTCAGTCTCAAGGGATGCCCCGTCCCAGACACGGCCGTGGGTGCGTGGGCTGGCACAGGGATCAGGCAGATGAGGGGCTGTAAAGGGATTTTCTGCTGCCCCTGGGGACGTGGTGGTGCAGAGCCAGCCGCTGCTGCGTGCTGCGCTCCCTCCCGCAATCCAGGGCTGATGAATATTTCAGTCTCCCTCGGTTTATTTTTAGGTATGTGCGAGAGGGCCGCTTTCGCATCGAGGAGAGGACGCTGACGGCTTTCCAGTGGCTCTACTCGCCCCAGCAGCACCGCATCGTCAGCAGGGCAGACCTGGGCTCCCCCAGCAGGTGAGGGGGCTGCGGGTGCAGGGTGGGCACTGCGGGGAGCCCTGGCACACCCTGCTGCTTGCTCTTTCACGAGCCCTCGTGGTTTTGACACGGAGCCTGTCTGGGAGCCCTGCGACACGTGAGCATCTTGGGCTTTGCTTTAAAATCAAGTGCAAGGTGCAGCAGTTGCACCAGGAGCTGCAAACACCACATAAGAGCTGTTTGGTTTAAAGCAGTGGAAAGGACAAATTATCACTTGCCTGCCCAAACTCTTCTTGTAATCATCCCCATGGTTTTGGTTGAGGATCTGCTTTATGTGGGCAGCACTTGAGGTTTACATAAAAACAGATGGTAGCCAGGGGCTGTGTTTCCCCAGCCATCAGTGATCATTGGAAAATATCTGCTCTGATCCCCTGATTTTGCTCGGTGCTTAAACTCTCCCCTTGGGAGCCACATCCCAGGCACATGCCGTGGCTCTCCCTGCTGATGCATATGCATTGCTGTCGGTTCCCACCCCGTGTTTGATGATAAAACACCATTGACATAAAAACCTCGTGGGCCTCCAGGCACACAGAGAGCAGCATCTGCTCTCTGGCCTGCAAAGAGCTCTGGAACATGCCGAGTCCCTGAGTGGCTGTGGCACTAAAAGCTCTTCCCTCTCTGTTTCAGCAGCAGTTTTGCTCCAAGAGCCCTTAAAGCCCTGAAGTATTTATCTGCCTGGAATTGCATGGATGAGAACAGCAGTGGGAGGGTGGCTGCAGAGGAAGGAGGGGCCCAAAATCCACTTGGATTTCCCAGGACAGGAAGGGCTGCGGGTACTCTTCATGCAGGGCAAGCAGGGTGGGCTGGAAGGAGGTGACATTCACACCTGGGACAGGTGACATTCACACCTGTGAGAGACTTCCAGGGACACGAGGGAGGTGCCGGCTGTTCCCGGCAGGAGCCACGGCATACGCGCTGACTGCTGCCATCTGCTTCCCGCGATGGGAATTCCTCTGCCTGCCGCTGGAGAGGCTTTCCAGAAACTGGAATGACTGTGCTGTTTATTGATTTTAACTAATTTTTGCAAATTGCTTTCAGAGGTTGTGTTAGCCCCGCGCCTGACGTGCACGTCTCATTTGGCACCTGCAACTGAAATCCGTGTAACATAATTTATAATTAATGTTAAGCGCTGTTGGGGTTAGTTTCACTAGATTCATTTGATTTCCCGAGGGAGTTAATTTCCCTGGATTCCTTTGATTTCCCAGAGGAAACGTTATCTGGAAGCTTCCCCAGGGAAGTTACCTGGAGCCGTCGGGAGAGTCTGTAGGACACCGGCGACCAATTATGAGTGGTGTCTGTGTCTCTCTCATGGGAGTAAAATGTTTGTCTCCCAAGGCAGCCCAAGCGTAAGCTCTGGTTCGGCGGGATCAGCCGCGGGCACGGGGATGGGCACAGGGACGGGCGCCGGGAGGCTGCGGGCCCCGCTGGGGCGCAGGGATGCTGCGGGCCGGGCCGCCCGCTGCGGCTGCTGCTCGGCGGGAAGGGAGCGAGGGGACAGCCGCGGCGGGGCTGTGTTAGTGCCTCGGGCAGCCCGCGGGATCCCGGGGCCGCGGCGGCGGGCGCCGAACGAGCACCGCCCCGCCCCGCCCCGCCCCGCCCCGCGCGGGCCGGCTCCGCCACCGCGGCGGGATCCGCAGGCGGCGAGCGGCGGGCACGGCGCGGGGCTGCGGCTCCATCCCCGGCGGTACGTACGTGCTGCGGCGGGGCAGCCCCGCGCGGCTCCCGGCTGCTCCGTCCGCGTTCGGGGCCGCAGGGCGGGGGCTGGGGGCCGGGAACCGGGGGCTGTTCGGAGGCTCAGGGCTGGGGACGGACCGGGACCGGGACCTGCGTGTGGGAGGGCGGTGAAGAGGCTGCCAGCACCGCTCTTAGAATATTGACCGTTCGAGGAGGCGATTTCCAGCAGTCCGTGCGGGGCTCTGCCTGCTGTCCCCGGGGCTCGGGGTGGTGGGGTCCGGTGGCATGCGGGGGGCTCTGTCCTGCCTCCCCGGCACCTCCTGGCTGGGAGCCCCAGGTGTTTGCACAGAAAGGGGATGTCTGAGCCTCCCTGCGTGCCCCGCGCCAGTCTGCTGGGGCGATTCCCCACACCGCCGTCCCTGTGCGGGGCTGCAGCTCATCCCTGATAGGAAAGCGGTGCAATGTCTGCCCACCAGGCTGAGCGTTTGCCTTCATCCTGCTCATTCCCACAGGCACAGCACCGATGTGCCTGGCGTGGAGCTGCACAGAGCCTGTGAGGGCTGTGTGAGGTGTTGTTTGCATCCCTGGTGAATGCAGGCTGTGAGATGCATCCTGCCAGGTTGTGCCATCTTCTGCGCGCTCTAGGCTCTGCTGTTTTGTTCGACTGCTTGTTGTTTTAGAAGCAGAAGGGACATAATATCTGTCCACAAGACAGGATTTATTGAAGGTTGGAATCGTGCCAAAGAGTTTAAATTCAGATCCACCACGCGGTGTGATTGCAGGCAGCCGGCTCACGCTTGCACACACCACGTTTCACAGATACTGCATTCTCCCTCTGCTGCTGGTTCCTCCCACTAGAGACGATAACCACAGCAGCAAAAATGCCTTTTTCTTTGCTTGTTTGTTTTATCATCCTTCCTTCCCTTCATCCCGAGGCACATCTGTGTGGTAGCAGGGTCCTGAGGGCTGCTCAGAGAGGCCCTCTGCTGCTGCTGCTGCTGCCTGCTGTGTACCTGGTCAGATGCTCTGGTGGCTGCTGCTGCTGTGGAAACAAGAACAGGACTTCAGCAGCAACAGGAGGAGAGACATTTTTTCCAAGAACTAAAACCAGCTCATTCTCCACAGACAGTTTTGCAGTTTTGTGGGGGCAGATGAATCCTTGCTTGGAGTCAACATCTGCCTCCAGGCTGGATGCCAGAAGAATTGTTGCTTGACTGTGATTCGGTTTCAGCTTGGCTCTTGAAAAGCCCACTCAAAATGGTTGAAAAATGCAGGTGATGTTGGCAAGAGGTAGCAGGATTTGGAAAAGCTCGAGTCCGAGCCCCATGTGGCCTGTTTGCAATGTTCAGAGTGTCCACGCACAGGTTTGGCCTCAAACCTGAGCCCTGGCTGCTGAGGTCTGACCTTGTGCCAGTGCAGCTCAGCCTCGGGCAGCCACGGATCCCCCGTCTGCTGCTGAGGCCGGGGTGCAGGGCAGGGGTGAGGAGAGGAGCAGCCCTGGGCAGGGGAAGGTGCCAGGACACATGCTGGGTCAGCGAGCCCAGCGCCCGGCTGCTGAGGGCATTGCAGGATCACAGGATCACAGAATGGTTTGGGTTGAAGGGACTGTAAAGGTCACCCAGTTCCAAATCCACTCCTATGGACAGGGACACCTTCCACTAGACTTTACCACCTTGTGTAACATCTTAAATGTTCTGAGTCTCGATGAGGGGGTTGGGGTATTTTTGATTCCTTTATTTCCATTATTAGGAAATTGTCCCAGAGATTGATTGTATTGAAAATTAGAAACCTCCTAATTTCCAGCCAAAGCATGTTCAGGTCTCTCTCATTCCCATGCTTTCATCCCGCCCCCACGTTTTCCCAGCCCTGGTTTTCAGTTTAAGCTGTTCTTTTTCTGTCTCTCCACAATTTCTTCACTGGCTGCAGCCACCCCCTGCTCCGTGTTTGCTGTGTGAATTGGGCCAAACACCCTCCAGCTCCTGGCGCAGCTGCCAGTGCCAGCCTGCCACTGGGAGCAGGCTCTTGTGGAGGTTTGCCCCAGTGCACCCTCCTTCCAGCAGCCCCTGCACTGCCTGGGCAGGCGAGCTCTGGGCTGCTGCTCCTGCAGGCAGTGGGACTGACGTGCGGGGATGTGCAGGTAGCCATGGTGACAGCGCCCAGGCCCTGCTCTGGCACGGCAGCTGCTCCTCTGCCTGCAGCAGGGATGCCACAGGCACCGAGGAGCACGGCAGGGGCAGGGGTGCTGCATCCTGTGCAAGGCACCCACGAGGGCACGGTGTGGACGCACAGAGCAGCCTCCCTGCTGGCTCCTGGGGAGGCAGACTGCACGGGGATGTGAGCCTCTGCTGCCTCCCTGGAGCATCCTCCTCAGGCTCCACTGGCATGGGAAGGGGGTGGCTGGAAGAGGGGGAGAAAACAGGCACAGAAAATCTGTGTGCTTGAGCAGGCTTTTCCTAGAGAGAGCCTTTTCATGAAAGAGGAATTTTGTGCCCTTGCTATCAAGGCAGGACTCTAAAATGGGTGGCCTTAAGAAAACAAACAACGCTCTACATTAAATTCAGCAGGCTGAGAAGAGTTCAATGAGCCTGGGAGCCCATGTGATGAGTTTCTGCATACAGAGCTGTGATGAGACATGTTCTGTGTCCCTCTGTAGCAAAGAGCTGGTTCATGTGATGGTGGGAGAGGCCAGCAGGGCTTTGTGGGTCGCAGGCACCTGGCCAGCACGGGGGCCAGGCTGTCAGCCAGCACCTCTTGGTTTCCTGGGTTCCTCTCCTATGCGCTGGGTGCTTTCTGGGCTGCTGGGAAAGCTGGTGCTGCCATACCTGGTGTAAGTATCCCTCTGTGCCAACTGCCTGAGAAGTGACACTCTGCAGGTTGCATAGTGGCTTCCTCCAGGATCTGTTTTCCAGCCATTTCCACAGAAATGAGCAGGAGTGGTCAGGTCACTTTGGATGTAGGGCTGAGTCCATCAGTGGTTTCTCAAGAATGTGGAAGAGGAGCTGGGGCATGGTTTGCAGCTTGAGCTGGGCTCAGGAAGGGCTCTGGCTTTCCCATCCTTTGTCTGAAGCTGCTCTCTTGGGGGACATACAGCCTCCCCTCCCCAGCAGGGAGGCCGAAGGAGCCTCCCAGTCCTTCTGGGCTGAAGCTGTTGAACAGTGAAGGGCCACCCCTGAGAGAAAGCTGGGGTTTGTGGGAAGCTGCATTTAAGATATGGAGTTTCTCTTTTCACTTCAGCAGTACCATAAAGGGGAGAAAATAGTACTTAAATTTTCCATGAACTGAGTCAGAGGTAATTTGGACACTGTTTTCCTTTGCTCTGTAGGTCAAGCTGATGATGCGCACGGCATGTTCTTCCTGTCAGGACAAAATCTAATATTTCTGGGTGCCCACAACCTTCTTTAGAATCATAAAAGGAAGCTGAATGCCCTCAGAGTGCCGCAGGCAATATTAAAGCACTAATGATGCAATCCCAGTAAGAAAGGGAAGAATTATGCTGCCCTTGCAGGGCACAATCCTGCTCTGAGGTGTCACCGGCAGTGTGGCACTGTTCCCAGTGGGCAGGGGCTGCTCACCTGGTTGGGTTGGAGCAATGGGATTCTGGTTCTGGCAGAGGCCCCTGGGAGATGTTAATTTAGACTGGTGCAGATGGTACTGAGGAGTCGTCCTCCCCCAGGGTTTTGTTCCCTAATTTTGGCTGCTCGGTTATGATTTGCCTGTGCCTGCTCTGAAAGTAGGAAGGTTTTCTCCTTGTTGTTTTTGAGCCTGTGTGAAATACCTCGGGGGGGAAGAGGGGAAGTGAGAAAATGTCATTGCAGAGACTATTTCTGGAGGCACGCCCCTGCGGGTGAGATGGTGCTGGGCAGGCGGTGCTGTGGTACCTGGAGCCAGGGAGGCTGGGGCAGCTGAGGCTGGGCCCCTGGTGTGTTTTTAACCTTTGCCTGGTTCAAATGCAGTTTGTCACCTGGATCTGTGGCAGCTGATGTGGCCCTGGGGGGCTGCCAGTTGTGTGGGGATGGGGAGCAGGAAGAGCTCCACTTCTATCACTGCCAGCCATGGGTATCTCCAGGTGCTGGAGCGGGGTGAGGTGGGTGTGTGCAGGGGCTGCCCCACTCCCTCCTGGAGCAGGAATGGAGATGCTTCCCTATGGCCGTGCAGGGTCCTGCCCTCTTGTGCTCTGAAATCCTGGGGCGGGCATGGGGGGTCGCCCTGTGCTTTAGCATGAGGTGAGGAAGAGCTGCAGGAGTGACAATGCGCTACTGACTGAGGTGAGCTCCAGCAAAGGGGCGAAGGGGGGCCAGGTCCGACCTGCCGTGGGTGTCCCTGCTGTGCCCTGCTGCCTGTCCCGCTGTCGTGCCCTGCGGGGTGTCGCCCCTGCCCTGCTGTGCCTGTCCCTGCTGTCCTGCCCTGCTGTGGGTGTCCCTGCTGTCCTGCCCTGCCGTGGGTGCCCCTGTCACCCTGCCCTGCTGTCCTGTCCCTGCCCGTGGGTGTCCCTGCTGTCCTGCCCTGCTCTGCATGTCCCTGTCACCTGTCCTGTGTCCCTGTCACCTCCGGTGGCCGTGAGCTCCCGCGGGGCCGAAGCAGCAGAGCAAGATGCAGCAGATGGTGCTGCAAGGGGAAAAGGGGACAGGTCTAAAACTGGCTCTCCCAGTTGTTCCTGGCATGGTACCAGCCAAGGTCAGTGCTTCCCACAGCCACTGTCACGCCGTGTCCCACACCTCTGCAGGCAGGGCTCTGCTGGAGCAGCCGCACTGGGTCTCATTCCAGGGTGTGGCAGAGCCTGGCTGCACCCAAAGCTTTTGTTTTCAGACATTTTAATTGTGAGCAGCTTGGTAGAGCTGGGCAGAAATCAACTGGGAGGAGTGTAAGGAAGACATGACCTGGGGGAAGATGAAGCGAGAGGATAACGTCACACTGCTGCTGGTGCAGAGCTTTGACACAGATCAGGCAGGCCAGGAACAAACGTGTTCCAAGCAAAAGACTGCTCCAGATATTTTGTAGCACCTGAATTATGGCTTCAAAGCCTGCAGCATTTTTTTTTAATAATGTCCTTAAGAGCTCTAAAATTAAAAGAATTTCCATCGTTTCATTCCTTTAAGGCTGTGGGCAGAAAGTAGGAGTTGAAATAGCTGGATTTCAGTCCAAGTTTTTTCCCTGGAGTTGAGTGATTTCTCTCTCCAGCTTGCTATACCCTCTCTCCCCCCACCCCTTTTTTTCACACCTCAGATAGAATTCAAGTGCCTCTCAATTTAAAGCTTTTGGGTGCTCTTTTGAGAACGCTGGGCTAGAGCTGCCTCTGAGCCAGGAGCCAGCACTGCATGGAGTGCCAGGGCAAGGGGATGCTGCGAGCCCACACCAGGCGTTGGCCTGGACCGCTGGGGTAGGAGGTGAGTGATCTGGCTGGACTTTGGCACTCAGAGGCTCCTTCTGGCCTTTGAGATGGCGATCCCCTGGTGCAGCCCAGCTCTGAGCAGGTGCAGGTGGGTGCTGGTTGGTTTGGAGAGGTGAAAGGTGTGAGGTGGGCACCACACTCAGCCTCTGGGCACCATGCCCACCCTGCAACCAGGCTCACCTCCCTCAGGGCTCTGCTCTGGCACCTTGCAATGCCCAAAGCGTGGTGCAGGGAGCAGCATCTGTTTTCTGGGGATTTGTGATGGATGGGAGCTCACACCCAGCTAGATGTCAGCATTGCCATTCCCGTGGGATTTCTGGAGCCTGGCTGTTAAAGGACAGGGGAGTTTGGGCGGTGTTCAGGCTGCAGATGCCACTTCAGCCTTACAGAGCTGCCAGGGAACCAGAGGGTGGACAACCTGTGCCACAGGCAGCAGCATGGGAGCTAGTGGGAGATGCCTCGCTGGGCTCTGGGATGGTGGGATCTGTTTGCCCTGAGAGATGAAGTGATGGGGCTTTGATGCCTTTGGTGGGATGTCCCCTGAGGGGCGCTGGAGGGGTGGGTGGAGGTTCCCCTGGCAGGGAGCCAGCCTGGTGCTGTGACTGCAGCCACTGCCATTTCGGGGACAGAGAGCAAGAGACAGAGCACCGTGCTGCACCAGTGACCCTCTGGATCGGGCCTCAGTGGCCAGGGGCAGCCGCAGGGCACGGCGTTTGTGGGTGACGCGGTGGCCGTGGCTCAGCCCGGCTGCCCGTGCGGCACTGATGGTGGTCCTGCCATTAGGAGAAATACGATATTTGCAGCGTGAGGTTGCGAAAAGCCTGTGGCCACGGAAAGAAAAGGAAATGACTTTTTTTTGTGGTGTTTCTGTGTGCGCGTGTGCATTCGCTGCTGCGCTGGGGGCGGTGGATGGGACGCGCTGGGGTCCCCCCGCCCGGCACAGCTCCGCTTCGGCCGTGCCCTCTGTGCCGTGCCCGCTGTGCCGTGCCCGCTGTCCCCGCTGTCCCCGCGGCCGCAGCAGCGCCCCGGCAGCACCGAGCCCCCAGCATGTTCCAGAGGAAGCGCAGCGTCTCCTTCGGCGGCTACGGCTGGTGGGTGCCTTCCCCTCCGTCCCTGCCTGCCTCCCTCGCCCTGCTGGAGCCGTGTGAGCGCTTCCCTCCCCTCCTGTGGGAGCCGGAGTCACCGGGCGCGGTGCCCTGGGGCACAGCCCTCCCTGGCCCGTGCCCGCCCGACCATGCGGCCCGGGAGGGAGCTTCGTGCCCCGTGCCCGCAGCAAGCCTGGCACTCCTGCAGCCCTGGAGCAGCCCCGTGCGCCCCGCGCGTGGGTGGTGGCAGCGCGGGCAGCGCCCCGGGGGCTCCGGCGGGCGCGGCGCCTGCAGGAGCGGCTGTCCCGCGCCTCTGGCTGCTTTCCCGGCTGCCTGCTCCTCCCGCGCTCAGACAGCGATGCTTGCAGCCACCTCGGGCACCTGGGCGTGTGCAGCAAGCTCCCTTCTGGTCCAGGGCAGGCTCCTGGCACCTCCAGGAGCCATCCCTTCCTTGTCTGTCCTCAGCAGGGCTGCTGCCTGCACCCCGAGCTCGGCGGGACTGTTCGCTCCTGTCTCTTCCCTCTGAGAGACGTTCATCTGTAGGGAAACAGCTGAAGGTTCTCCCTCTGCCCTCTCCGAGGTGTTTTATGCCTGTTCCAAGCGTGTTGTGGTTGTGGTGGTGTCTGGGGCACAAGGCTGCTCTGCACCCTCCCGGTTCCGCAGGGCTGCAGGGGCTGGACAGTGCCAGCGCCGGGGCTTTGAGGGGAATGTGGGGCCTGAGACCGGCTGGGGCAATGCTGAGTGACTGCGAGGGCGCCGCGAGGGCAGCTGGAGCCCCGAGGCTTTGGCAGGGTCCCCTGGGACGGAGCAGAGCCTCGCTGAGGCCAAGAGAGCTGCCTTGGCCGGATCGGGTTTTCTTTACTTACAAAGGCAAAGGGAGCACTTGGATAGACCTCTGTACAAAGAAGTTTTGTGATATGAGGGCTCATCCTGGGGAGGCCAAATGGCAGCTCTTGGGCAGCTCTGTCCCACGATCCTGTGAGAGCAGCGGCTCCGGGGCCCCGGCTGCCCGGGGGCATCCCAGGAGCTTCAGCCGTGCAGCCGAGCCGTGACCCTCCCTGGCAGGGCATCCAGGGCCAGCTGCGCTCTGCTCTGGGTTTCTGCTCCTGCTGCGCTTTGGCAGTTGCAGGGGAAAGAAAGTCACGAGCTGGAGAGTCAATGAAGAAAACGGGCTCTGCCAGCTGGAGGGGGCTGCACTGGCTCTTGGGGGCTGTGCTTGCAGTTGGGGCTGGGGCAACAGGACGGGGGCTTTCCTTTAGACACCCTGCCAGTATCTGCACGGTGAGAGCGGCGGGGGAGCCCCCTCCTCCCGGAGCTGTGGGCTGGGGGCCGCTCCCAAAGGATCTGTGCTTTTCTCCCCGGGTCCCGGGGAAGGCGCTCCGGAAAATCCCTGCGCGCTGCCGGAGAGCCCTTCCCCGGGCGTGCCCTGGAAAAGAAGGGACCTGCCGCAGCCCCGTACCTGCGCCTGCCTCTTCTCACGGTCCCGGCCGACCCACCCTTCCTGTGGGGCTGCGTGTGCGGTGCCTGGGCACACCCAGCGCCTCCTGCTGTGGCTGCACTCGCTATTTCCAGCCTCTGCTGGGCTGGAAATTGCTGTTTTTTAAAGTCTCCAGCAGCTGCATCTGCTGCCAGCGAAGTCCCGGAGCAGTGTGCTCGTCCCGGGGGACAGATGTGGTGTCCCCGGTCTGGCTGTAGGGATGCACAAGGTGTGAAAGCCGCTGTGGGTGCTGCCCCGGAGCTGGTGCTGCCCCAGCGCTGTGGGGTGTGGGCAGTTTCATTTTGCCGCCTTTGGAGCAGGGCAGGGCACACAAACGGCTCTCACAGTCACACTGCAACTGCGGTTTCCCAAATATGGGAGTTTATTTCCTGTGTGGTTTTTTTTTTTGGTGGTTGTTGTTGTTGTTTCTTTTCCTCCCCTTCTCCCTCTAAGAAGCCAAATAACAACAACTGTTTTTTCTTGCCGTGGCTCCGGATGGAGCCGCTGGTGCGGCCCTCACTCAGGGACAGGTCCCATGGGAGCTGCCCCAGCCACCCAGTGTCCCTGAGCTGCTTTGCCTCTGCCGCTGAGTTTGGAAACAGCTCTGCTCCCCAGCATGCTCTGATGTTCAGCGTGATTTAATGATCAACGAGGTCTGGGCAGGCTTGTAGGGTATTAAGTCACAATGGCAGGTGCCCTAGATCTATTTTAGGAGCAGCAGCATGCTGGCTCTCCAGAGCAGAGCATGGAAGCTGATGCTTGGGGAAATGCCTGGCACAGAGCTCCCGTGGCTGTGGGGTTTTGGGACGGTGAGGCTGCTGCATGTGAGGGACCCTGGGCAAGGTGATGGCTCCTGTGCCCGAGTGCCTGCCAGGCTCAGCCTGTGCCACAGAGCGCCAGGGCCCCCTGTGCCCCCGCGGGTGCAGCCCCCTCCTGACAGCAGAGCCCAGCCTGGATGGGACAAGGTAGAGCTGCAAGTGGGGGAAGCTGTATTTCTGTGGCCATGCTGTGTTCTCTGCGATCACAGTGCAAAACAAGAGGGTGTTGGGGGTGTTATTTTGCTTCTTGGTCTTTTTTTGAGATGTGGAATTGATTCCATGTGGCAGATAACAGAGCATTTTCAGTGACTGCCAAAAGACATTATTTTGCATTTTGAGACATTACTATGATTTGCATTAATTAATATTAATATGACTGTAAGCACAATGATTCTGAGGAGATGAGCACTCATTACCAGAGCCAGGGACTGGGGCTGCTGGTCCCACGTGAGCCAGCTAGGGCTGGGAGCGATGGGGCTGCTCTGTGTTTTGTCTGCCTGGGCTGGGTTGCAGTATGTGGGGTTTGGGGGGATCTTCCCAGCCTGTCAGGGCTGCCACAGGTCCATTATCTGTGAATACCTGGTTTGTGGCAGCTGTGCTTTGGTGAGAGCTGGAACACAGGCGATGCCCTCCTCGGCTTCCCAGCTCACCTCTGGCATTCCAGACTGGGAGGCAGCACTTCTGCACCAGGAAGGAACCAGGGGGATCTTTTCTTGCTTGCTGCCAGTCTTCATTTTGGGTTAAATCTTGGTTGATTTTGTTTTCCAATGAAATCTTTCTGTGGTGTTGGTCGTGTCAGCCGGAGCGCTGGCACCTCCAAAGGATGTGCTGAGGTCGTGTTTGGCAGCAGCCCCCAGTACCCAGCCCCCTCCGGCTGCATCTGGAGCCCGCAGTAACAGCCTCCTCTGCTCTCTCCTCAGGATCGACAAGACGATGCTGGCCAGCCTGAAGATCAAGTGAGTGCCTGGCTCTTCTCTCGCCATGATTTCCCGTGGGGTTGGGGTGGGCTGGCTCGGTGTGTGGGGGATGCTTTCCTGGGAGCTGGGCTCCAGCTGGCGCAGTGGAGTCCAGCCATGTCCGCCCACTCCAGGACACGCGTTCGTGCCTGTCCCACGGTCTGTTCTCCTGGAAGCCCGGAGTGAATCAGGCACTGGGAGATTGCAGCAAACACGGTGACACGATCGCTGGGAGATCAGTGGGCTGAGGGGTGCATGGGGCAACCCAGAGGGCACCAGCTCTCCCTCAGGGCTGGGAACCAGCAGGTCAGGCTGACTCTGAGCTTCTGGGTGGAAATCCAGTGAAGTGTGGAGGTTTTGTATTTTGTTTTTCAATCTGGAGAGGTGGTGTCAGTGGAACGGTGAGTGCTGGTGACCCAGCTCCTCTCCTGTGCTGCTGAGGGGCTCTGGGCACTGCTCTGGAGGGGGTGGAGATGCTGCTGGGGTCCAGGAGGGTCTGTGGACTGGCATTGTTGCTTGGTGGGTCAATCGTGGATTTGCCACTTGCTGGACACTGCTGGACACTGGTGGGTGGTGTGGGTTGTGCAGCTCTGGCAAGGGGGTTGCTGGGCCAGGTCCTGTGCTGTGATGGAGTGAGCCGTGTGAGGTCACCATCCCTGCTGGGGAATGCCCTCAGCTGATGGGGAACAGAAGGTGGAGAAGGTCTGACAGCGGTGGCACCGTTGCTCTCTGCTCCCCCAGCACTCGTGGCTGTCTGGGACCTGCCGTCTGTTCCCACCAGCTTTGTTCTCCTGGCTGCACATCCTGGGTACTGATCCCTTCCCTCCCAGTGTAGTGCATCCTCTCCTCTCCTGGATTCTGGATTCCTGGATTCCTGGAACCCCCGTTGGGGGTTCCCCCTTCCCTCCAGTGCTGTCAGCTGCACCCTGTGCAGATGCAGAAATGCTCTGGCCAAGCCTCCCCTGGGCTCCAGGCAATGCACAGGGTGATGGCTCATGCGGTTTCCCTCTATAATCATTGTGCAAATTATTCATTAATGGAAAAGTATCCGGAAAGCCTGGGGGAGCTGCTGCCTGAGCGAGCCCAATGCCTGTTGTAAATGGCACAGCAGAATCGCTGGCGCTACGCTCATTGCTCAGGTTGTTCTGAACTAATGAGAAGTTTAAATCAATGCTTACCACTTTGGGGAGTGCAGGGAATTCTCTGCAGACTTTCCTTTTTCGGTGAAGCTGAGAAGGACTGAGCTGCTCTTTGCACTCTACTGTACACCGTGCCCTGATTTCTGTCAGGGATGTTGCAGCAGTTCTGCAGCAGAGCCCCCCGTACCCTCCTCTCTCCACTGTGCCAGGCAGGCTGGAATGCTGTGCCAGTGCTGTGGGCACGCTGCCATGCTCCTGCCTGGGCAGGGCGAGGATTGGCGCCGCGCTTCTCTCTCTATCTCTGCCTTTCCTGCCCTGGCCAGAGGAGGGAGTTTCCTTGGAGCTTTTGATGAACATCCACTGCTGTTTGCAGCGAATGCTTCCCACAGCCCCGTGGTGCTTCTGGTCTGTGGGCAGGCTGCTTCATTAAGTGGTTCTGTAATTGGGGCTCAGCCAGAGCCACGTTTCGTATTTGTAAAAGCTTTTAAAATTATCAAAATATTATAAACCCAAACTCTCAGGTTTTTAGCCCCCTCTTGTTATTGCTGCAGCCTCTGTCGGAGTGTCCCGGTTTAACCCGTGGCACAGAGGCACCAGGCATCAGAAGTTTTCTTTCCCTGTATAAGTTATTACCGAAAATCGGAGCTGCTTTCCGCATGCCCTGGAGCAGCTCGGGGAGCCTCATGCTGTGCAGACATCAGCAGTGCCTGGCAGAGGCAGCGAGCCCGGCCCCAGGGCACCTGGCTGCGGTGGGAGGGTGAGGGATGCAGGGCGAGCCCTGCCTGCGCTCCGTGGGACCAACTGCCCGCCCGCAGTCAGGATAAACTCACCCACGCAGGTGGCGCTGGGGCATCAAAGCAGCTCTCTGCCTGCCTCCGTTTTCTTCCTCGGTTCGGGTTTCGTTGGTTCCTATGGTAACCGGGGATGTGTCTGAGGGACCGGAGAGCGGGAGCGGGCGCTGCGGCGGGGCAGCGTCGGGAGAGGTGACGGGGGAGCCCTGGCAGCGCAGGCGGGGCCAGCTGACCCCTGTGGTGACAGCAAAGGTGCCAGGGCTGCAGGAGGGCAGGGAAGGTGTTGTACAGGGCTCGGGCATTCCCGCACAGCTGGGATCTGTGAGCGCCGGGCAACTCTGGAGCCCGGCTCTGGCTCTGCCCCGGGAGCTGTGCCGTGCCCTGCCTGCCGGGCACAGGAACCCGAGAGCCCCAGGCAGGAGCTGCTGTGCCCTGTCCCACGGCTGGGTTTGAGTGCCCTGGCCCCGGGCCAGCCCTGAGACACTTGGGCAGTAAATGGGATTTGGCATTTGCAGACCCTGGGTTTGGTTTGGACCACTTCCATTGTGATCCCTACTTTTCTGTTACATTTTCTTATTCCTTACCCACTTCAGGGGAAAGCGCTTGGAGCTGCTGAATCCCCTGGGCTGGCAAAAGGGGAATTTTGTCCAGAAGTAGCTCCCCAGCCTTGGCTTGGTGTTGGTGTTTTCTTGTGTCACATGAAGTCTCTGTACGGAGCTGGAAGTGTCTCCAGGCTCCTGGGGTCCCCTTGGTTCTCCTGGGGGCACAGCTCCATGCAAACCTGGGGTGTTTGAGGTCAGGTTGTGCTGCCGGGAAGGGAAGATTTGAGCCAGATGGCAGCTAAGCTGCTTCCCTGGTGGGAAGGTCACCCTGGAGGAAAACATCAGCCTGCAAAGGATCTTTGCATGCCAAAGAGCAGTTCTGGCCAGGTGAGCCAGCCAGGTGGGTTTGCTTGCTTCTCACAGCAGCCCAGCAAGTGCAGGAGTCCCCAAGAAAGCAGGCAGAGACCCTCGAGCCCCCTTGGCCCTGTAAAATCCTTGGATTGGGGATGCTGGAGGTGGAAAAGTGGGATGGGGACTCATGGGACCCTTCCTCCTCCTGTGTGGAACAGCGGCAGGGTGATGTCCTGCGGGGGTTCACCAGCCCTTCCCCTGCTGGCAGCTCCTCAGCCTTTGTGCTCTGGTTATTTGCTCATTGTTATTGATGGGGTGCACTGAGAAACCACAGAGCATTAAACAAAAAGATCAGTAAAAAAGCCCCCCATTCAGGCAGAGTCACCTTTTCTTTCAGCCTTATGAAGCAAAAACAGCACCAAAATAATCATGTCTCTGTGGAATGGAGGAGCCATGCACAGCAATTACTGGGAGCCAGTGTGTGCGCAGTCCGAACTCACATGAAAGAGCATGTGATGCTCCTCTGCTGATGGCAGCAGGAGGATGAAGGTGGGAAGAGATGAAAGATTTACTCAACCTTCGTAAAAAGAGCTGTGTCCAGGCTTGAGGCTCTTTAATATTTGATGGGCTGGAGCTGAGTTAATGGGAAGATGTGGGAATGATTTAGCATCTTGGAGCTGGCTGCACTGACTATTGCCCTGATCTTGGAGGTTTGTGCTTGGGTCCTGTGAGGACAAGGTCTGGCGAGCAGATTGCATCTAAGTAAATTCCTTTGACTTATTAGCACTTCATAAATGGATAATTGCATGTAAATGTATGTTTTGCAATTATATTTAGCCAGAGAAGCACATGCAAAGGAAATGCTGTCAGAACTACTGCAAGCAGCGAGCTGCAGCACACAGGGAGGTTTCCCATCTCCGTGTCTGTGGAACTGCTCCTCTCCATTGCTGATGGGCGTGGAGCCAGCCCAGTCCAAACCCCAACAATGACCCCACCACAGCATGCCCTGCATGGCTGTCCCAGTTCTGGAGCCTGGCAGTGCCCCCCTCCTGCCAGTGCCTGGAGAAGGGCTGAGTGTGCAGGGCCAGGGTGCAAGGAAGGCTCTGGACTTGCAGAAAACCTTAAACTCAGTTAAAGCCAGTGCTGAGCTGGAGGGCAGAATGAGCCTGGGCTGTCTGTGTCCATGGGTCAGTGCTGGATGGGTGTTAGCTGTGCACCCAGCAGAGTGCAGGGCCCTGGCAGCTCGGAGAGCCGTGGCTGGGCATGGCATGCCAGGCAAAGTGAGTCCTTGTGTTGGCAGCAGCTCTGTGGCTGGGCTCCTGCTGGGATGAAGCGCCTTGCAGTGCCAGGGAACTGCAGGTGTGTGCCCAGGGATGGTGACAGGTCTCTGCTGCTGCCATGGCTGGGGGCTGCCACCAGCCCTGCTCACCATCAGCCGCTTGAGTGGCCTGCCAGGATGGTGGCAGGGCCATGGTCTGTCCTTCCCCGTCAGCCTGAGGACTGGTGGGAGATTTACCAAATCCAGCCAGTCCCAACGTCTCCCTGCTATCTGTGGCAGGCAGGCGGGAGCGCTTCCCTCTTCGTGGAAGGGCAGTTATCGCCCTGGCTGCCTGCCCACACCCAACCCTGCACCCACACAGCATCCTCCCAGCACGTCTCACAGCCTGCCTGGGACAGAGGAAGCTTTCACAGGAGGAGGAAGGTGCTGTCAGCTCTGAGGACTTGGAGAGTTTCAGCCATTCAATCTGGTAAGCCTTAGCTATATAAAATTTCGGCTGGGGGAATGGATACTGGCACAGCTCCACTGATGCTCTCTCTTTGTATTAGACTCCATGCTTTCTCTTAGCGGCCTGGTGTAGACACTGGGTTTGTGTGAGGGTTTGTTCCTGCAGAAAGCCCAGGCAGGGAGCAGGGAGGTGGGCTGGGATCAGGCGGTGACGCTGGAGGTGGCGCAGCGGCGCGAGTGCCGCCCCGTCCATATGCTGAAATGTTGTTGTTGCTGTCAGACAGCCTTCCCATATTTAAAGCTAGATTATCCACAATTACATCTGCCCAGAGGACTGAGCAGCCCCACATGGGTCTATTTTTAGCTGTGTCTCAGAACTAATAAACTGTGCTGGTTTTCCCTCCTGCCATATTTATAGCCTGTCAGGCTGGGAGCTGTTTGCAGCCGGAGGGCGGTTGCTGGGAGAGCAGCCACCTTCTGAGAGCAAATATTGTCCTGATGGGTGGAGGGAGCCATGATGGCTGTGGTGATTGAGCCCCATCTGCCCTGAGTTCGCTCCCTGTCTGCAGAGTCACTGAGGTCACCCAGGCAGGGTCTGCAGGAGCTCTTGCCCCACTCGGGGTGGCTGCTGGCCTCCCCTCGGCCCAGGCCATGTTCCCACTGGCCTCCCCTCGGCCCAGGCCATGTTCCCACTGGCCTCCCCTTGGCCCTGGACAGGGTGGGTGTGATTTGGGGACTGTGAGCAGCCCCATGTCTGCTGGGCCGAGGAGCCCAGATCAGGGTAGGCAGTGCCGGCGTGGCAGTGCAGGCATTCTGCCAAAGCCCGTGGTTTGTTCCTGATGATAATTTTGTTAATTACTCTACGCTCCCGCCGGCTGTCGCTTTTCCTGCCAGTTGGCAGGGCCTGGCTCCAGCCAGCCCCGGCAGGGATGGGCGGCCGCGGCACCCAGCGGCACTCCCGTGCCACGCTCCTGCTCTGGAATGGCCCTCTCCATCCCGGCTGTTTTAGTTCCAGTGGGGCTTGTGGTGCTCTCCGAGACCCATGCCATACCCAAGGAACTCACATCTTCCAAAGCCTGTTGTGAAAACGTGGCTCATCTCAGGCTCCCACCCAGAAGAGACATGTAGAGGCTTGACAGGCACTTGAATAGGTCAGAGCTATATTCTGGGTCTCTGTGAAGTCTCAGAGGTCAGTCCTTTCAGGCACTGTCCTGTCTCGTTCCTCTCAAATGTTACTGGTGTCACACCAGGGACCATGACAGCTCATTTCTGCTACAACAATAGAGTGTTCATCCTTTCCAGTTAGGAATGTAGAGTCCATTTTCTGAAGCCCTGACAAGCTGATCTGGGTCTCCTGTTCCTGATCATTGATAGGGTTGCACAGTGTGAGGTGATTTGAAGAGGAAGATGGTGGCGCTGCAGCTAAAAACTGCTTCATTTTTCCATCTTTTCTTATTTGGAGCAAGAGGCAAGGAAAAATCTGTAGAGCAACAGAAACCCCTGGATGTGATTGACTTCAGAACGTTCCCTGTAGTACGGATGTGTCAGAGATAATACCTGTGTTTTAGCTCTGCAAATTATATGTCTTTTAATGCTTTCACATCAAACAAGGTGTGTGAGGGAGGCGGGTAATTGAGATGGTGTCATCTCCAGAAGAGTGGCTGGGGCCCAGGTGCTGCTGCTGCTGCCACCCCCTGTGGCACTGGGACCCCCATGCCCCCCTCCCTGCCCACCTCCTCCCCCCACATCCCTTGCAGCTCCCTCGGGAAGGGCACTGCTCCATTGAGGCTAAAGTTTGGGCCTAATCCTGAGCTTCCAGTGGTGACTGATTGGCATAAAGGCTCCAGGGATGGTCTTTGCTCTGCACGGGCAGGGCTGGGGCTGAGCAGGGTGCTGGAGGTGCTGGAAGCGTTGGGCGAGTGGCACATGTTAGTGGCTGTGCCTCCAAATCTGGCTTTATTAGTGATGTTAATGATCAATGCTGACATTTAGCTCACTGATTTACTGGTAAAATTCAGAGGATCTGCTCATGCTGTAAAGACTAATTTCCTCTGCTGATTTGATCTAATTTAATTGGATGCTGAAATCTTGGAGCTCATCTCTTCAGGAGGCCTGTGTTCACAGGGAGAAATACCCCAAATTATCAGGAATACAATTTCCATGTAATTGTGCTGCTGTCATGGCCGTGACTACCTCGTTCTGTGTCAGCTGTGCTGTGGCTGATGCTGCCCCCAATTGCCACCACACAGCCAGGCTGCTGGGCAGGAAGAGCCCAAAGGTGACTCACTTGGGCTGTCTCAATTACAGAATAGGGTTTGGTTCATAGCCAGTGGCACACAATGGATGGGAGAGGTGTATAAGAGACTCCTTGTACCCACAGCTTGCTTTGTTCCTTGATAAATGGGTCTTGGAAAACCACCCACTCGTGCATTGATGTGTTGATGGCATGGTCAGTGTTCCAGGCTCCTGTCACTGATTGCTCTTGGGTCACTGCTCTTTCGTGGCTTTCTTAAAGTTCTTGGCTACGGCTCAGATCTTATCCCCTCTGGAGCTGGTCTGGCTGCGTCTGTCACACACAGTGCTCAGTGTCCCCTGCACACCTGCAGCCAGGATCCCTTTGCTGGGCTGCTCTGGAGGCTCAGTGTCCCCTGCACACCTGCAGCCAGGAGCCCTTTGCTGGGCTGCTCTGGAGGCTCAGTGCCCTCGAGCAGGGGCAGCCTGTGGGGCACAGGCAGGGACTGCTCCCAGCACCTTCCTTAGCTGTGCTCCTCAGCATCCCCTCTGCCCAGGGGAGGTGACAAGACCCACCTGGCCTCAGCTGCTTTCTGCAGTGAGAGTTCTTTTTTGTTTGTTCTTTTGTTGTGGCTTTGACCACTTTTTCTGCCTTCGACCACTCTTTGACAGCTCTTTCTTTTTGCTTGGGAAATTGTGTGGGGAGATGGACATCCTGGGCCCTGCTTGGCCACAGCCCAGGCAGAAGGTTGATGCTGGAGTGCACTTGTCACAGGGACGGGCTCTGGCCAGGGCCAGCCCACCCCTGTGTGCCCTCCTTGAGCCCAGCAGGTAAATTTCTCCTTTTCTTGCACTTGAGCTCTGCTTCTCTGTACAGGAGCCACAGTGCTGGGGCACAGGGACCGTCAGAGCTGGGGCACTGCTGTGCTGGGGGGGCCTTGCCAACGTGTGGGGTGGGAGCTGGGGCTGCCCCACGCCTTGGCACACGATCCAATCTCTCCGAACTGACGTGGTGTCGGGTGGCTGTGGCGTGTCACACCCGTCTCACACCATTTGTGGGGAGATGGGCTCACTGTGCTCTGTCTCTCACTGCCTGCATGGAAGAGCTGGCTCTGTGCTTTCCTGGGATTGCATTCATGTCTTTCTAACTGAAGCCATAAAATAAATTTCTAATCAGATTACTCGGGGCTGGATGTAATGTAATCTAAAGCTCTATTTCTTGTGATACTTCTGTAAAAGTGGATGCCCTCTTATCCCCCTCCTGCAGCACCAATTGAAACACTATAATCGCTTTCTCCCTCGTTTGCAAGCTCCCAAATCCGTTTCTGCCATGCCAGGGAAATCGGGATGTGACTGCTCCTTTGCAGGGAAGCAGTTTCTATTTTTGGGGTTTGGGCTGTGTTGCATTGTCTCCCTTTGTTCCTCCCTGGCTCCCAGTCCTTGGTGCTGGTGCAGCTGCCCCATCTCAGCTCTCCCACCTGGGCAGGGCAGGTGCCCATGCTCTGGTGGGAGGCAGTGCCCAGAGAGGCTCTGGGCAAGTGCCTGGGCAGTGGGGAAGGGTCCCAAGGTGGTGGGGAAGGGCCTGGGCAGATCTCCGGGCTCCCCTCAGCCCCTGCAGCTCCAGCCCGGCTGTGGCAAATGCCTGGCATAGCTCGTGTATTTCTGGCACTGTCCCTTGTGAGCAAGGGAACCAGAAATATCCCCTGCCCAGGGAGGCACGGAGGGTGACAGGGACATGTCCTGCACTGTCTGATGAGGCAGCAGCACAGCTCTGGCCAGAGAAGCCCTGAGTCACCGGAGCCGGGCTCAGCTGTGGCTGCAGCCAGGTGTGAGCAGGGGGCTGGCTCCTCTGCAGGTGGCTGAGGCAGACTGATGGGCTGCTCACCTGTGGGGGGCTTCATCTCACAGCAGCAGCTATACAAAAGCCAAAGTTATTACATAAATTAATGGCTTCATAATAATATTAGTAGTGTCATTTATTCATGGCAGATCCAGTACTCCTAGGGGTAAAGGCTCAGTCTTGTCCCAGTCTGGCATTTTCAGGTCCTTCTCTCCCAGCAGAGTCCAGACGGCTGCCAGGTGATGAGTTAATCACCGTGTGTAATTGTCCTGACCTGTCCTGCACTCCCTCCAGCCCCTCAGGCTTCCTAGCTCACTGCCAAACTGCTTTGTCTGGAGCAAAAATGTCAGGGCATTTTTCAAGGGATACATATTTCTCCAAAAACCAGGGGCAACTGCTTACCCTGGAGGTAATTTAGTCACTGACAGGGTGATACTGGTGTTTCAAAGGAAGGATGGAGACTTGGAATGTCTTGATCTGCAGCGTTCTGTCTTAGGAGATGTCCTTTGGGACATCTGGAGAGCTCCTGGAGGTGCTGGCGCTGACAGGGCGTTCCTGTTGCAAACATTCAGGAGGGCGATGCTGGGTGGCATCACTGCAGGAAAGGGGGCTGGATGGAGCTGGATGGGTGAGGCATGGGGAGCACAGGCAGGGCAGGAGCTTTCAGCTGCACCTGCCCTGCCACCCTGCGTGCCTTCCTAGGCATCCCTGGCATCCTGCCCTGTCCATCCTAGAGCAGCTCCCAGGTGGCAGAACCTGAGAAGTACAGGGCAGGTTGTGCAGGGCCTGGCTCAGCCAGAGTTGATGTCCTGTGGGGCAGGAGGTCCTGGGTCCTTTTCCTGTGTGAGCCTCCAGCCCCCCTAGGAGCCCATAGCCCCCAGCCCCCACCATCTATTGTCTTGCCCTCAGGCTATAAATTACAAATCAGCTGCAGTGAGTCCAGATGCCATTATCCACTGTGGGCTGGGCCCTGTTTGGGTGGAGAGGGAACCTGAGGTTCTGCTCAGTGTTTGTCTATTTCCAAATAGAACAGAATTGAACATCTTTAAAAATCAATACAAAGCCACTTCAGCATAAACCAAGAAGAGATTAATACTTAGCTTGTCTGGAAAAGGGGAGGAGAGAAGGGGAAAATGTCTCCAGAGAGGGAGACTCAATGAAATTCGAATCTGCCTGTTTAATGTGAGAGCTAAAAGATTTAAAATTAACCCCCTCCCCCTCCATTAATTGGAAATGAATTTGAGAATTGGTGTAATTTGGCACAGAAATGGGATCTTTTTTTTTTTTCTGTGCCTGAGGAATTTGTCAGACTGATATCTTCAGCTTGAAGGAAAGCAGACAGGTATTTTCTGCAGGAAGAGATCTGTTGATCCATCAAACACTTTATTGAAAGGCTTGGCAGTGCGGGTAGCACCCAGGTTTAGCAAGATTCATTCCTCTTACCCACTTATGTTTTCTCACCACCACTCAGAGTTTGGCATCATCTGATGTTGTTCTGAGGAGACAGAAACGCATTTTGGAATTTTTGGAGAACGAGTTGGATTTTTCCTGCAGGGAAGTGGGTGCCTCAACACTTGTCTGCTGGAATTGCTGCTGCCTCAGTCTCCCCAGGGACCTCAAGATCTGGTAAAACACAAAAATACTGATCTTGGGTTTCAGTTTGGGCCTTGGCTCTCTGGAGTGCTCCATGTGCACGGCGTAGGTCAGGATGGAGGCTGTGGTGGCACTGAAATGCTGTCTGTTCATCTGGGGTGAATTCATGTGGTGTGTTAACAAAAATAACACCACACCTGCTTTTATCTGGCTTACAGTAGGATACAGAAAGAGATTACAGCAATGATAGGGGTTTTGTTATTGTGGCATTTAAGGAATCCATCTGATTAGAGATTCTGCTGAAACATTTAGATAGAGAAGGCCAGAGCTGAGGTTATGTTGATCTCCTTAAGGGTGGTAGGCAAGAGGGGGACAGGCAGGGGCGGTGGGTGAAGCAGGAGTGTGACAGGCAGGCTGAGGCAGCGGCTGTTCCCTGCCAGATGTGCTCTGTGGCCTCTGCAAGCTGTTTCTCCTGAGCAAACACATTTATTACAGGCTTTGCCAGGGGAGCCCCATGCATTGTTAATGATTGACTGCCCCAGCTGGGGGTTTCCAGGCAGCTCCTGCTCTGTGCTGGGCTCTTGCTCTGTGTGTGGGGAGCAGGGGGCCTTTCTGGCCATCCTTCCCCAGGAGTTGCTCAGGTTCTGCTTGAATGGAAGGTGGATGTGCTTGCCTGCAGCCTGTGTGTGCCCCCCAACAGATTCCCGTTTGTGGCAGGGTCCCCCCAAAACCCTGACCTAGCTGTGGCACTTGGAGCGGCCCCAGGGGCCCTGCACCTGTGTGCCACTGCCAGGGAGGTCCTGCCCTCCCTGCTCTAAGGCCGGGCTGGGTACACCCACCCAGGGCAGTGGCTGGGCCAGCTGCAGCAGGATTGTTTGACTGTTCCTAATGGCTGCAGGGGTACAGAGAGCCAGCAGGTTTGGGGAGGTGCCCGTGTCCTGTCCTGGGCTCGGTGGATGTTCTCATGAATGATCCCACACCTGCTGGCAGCAGGGATGGTGCTCCATCCCTTAGGCTGGGAAGTAGCTCCAAGTGCTGTAGCTTGTCCTGTGTCTAATTCCTGTGAAAATTGAACTGGCAGAGGAGAGAGGTGAGATAAGGGGGGCAGAGGGACCTGGGTGTTTTATCACCATGGCAACAAGGACTTCCAGGGAAAGGTGCTGAAGTGAGAAGTAGATAATTTACAGTTTACTTAATAAAAAAAAAAAGAATTCATTTCCTGGAGGGAGCTGTGTGTCAGCTCCCGGTGTGAGGGACAGGCTCGAGGCCCCGTGCTGCCCCGCTGCCGCAGCCCGGGCTCGGGCGGGAGGGATGCTCCATGGCAGAGGGACGGATGGCAGGGCCGGGCTGGGGCCAGCCGGGAGCTCCTGCGGGGTTTGCTGCGGTGAGGGCCCGTCTGTGGGGCAGGAGCGAGTCCTCCCTCGCTGGGGGCTGAAGGGGCTGCGCTGGCGCTTCGCCCCTAGAGGAGCCCGGGCTGCGGCTGCCCGGAAAGCCGGGAAAGCCTCGGTGCCGGGGCGCCCGGGGCTGTGCCGCCGACAGTCCGCTCCCCGGGCCCGTGACGCGCTCGGAGCCCCGCCCGCCCGCAGCCCGGCCCGGGGGTGTCCGGGGGTCGGCGGGGAGGGGGCAGAGCTGCCGCCATTCCGCAGCCGCTCCCGCGGGGCTCCGGTACCGGCCCCGCGCTCGTTACCGGCGGCGCGGGGCGCGCGCGGGGCGGCGCGGGGCGGGGGCGGTCGCGGCCGTGGACGCGCCGCCGCCCCCGCCGGTGCCGGCGCTCGGTGGCGGCGGCGGCGGCAGCGGCGATGTCCCGGGCGGGCGGCAGGACGCGGTCCCGGCGCGCGGGGGTGCGGGCGGCCGTGGTGCTGATCGGGCTCCTGCACCGCTCCCGGCAGAGCAGCGAGAGAAGGTGACGGCGCGGGGAGCGCTCGGTACCGTGGGCCGGGCAGAGCCGGGGGCTGCGGGGGGACGCGGGGCCGCCGGCGGAGGGAATCACCGGGCGGGGGTTCCGGCGGCGGTGCCGGGAGCTGGAAACAGGCACCGGGATAATCGCGACCCGCTCGCGGTGCGCGCCGTGTGCCGGAGCGGTGCCGGGAGCAGCGGCCGGCGCCGGTAACCGTGACCCGCTCGCGGTGTGCGGGGCGCCGGGAGCCGCGCACCGGCCCTGCCGTGGCCGCTCGGTCAGTGTGTGTGTGCAGGGCCCGCACCGGGCCAGGTGAGCCCCCGGGGCCGCCACACCGGGAGGAGCAGCGCGGTGCCCGGGGGGCTCCCGTGCGGATCCGCTGTGACTCGGCTCCGCAGCTTTGTCTGCGGCGGGAACAGCTGACACACGGTTTCGTCTTTCATCGCCGAGCCATGGGCTGTACTTGGTGTCCAACTTTGTGCCGTAGGAAACGGCCTGTTCGCAGCGCTCCGCGAGCTGGCATCTGCTCCGCGGGCGCCGCTCCGCGCCGGAGCCGCTGTTGGCCTCGGAGATTGACCCCGCGCTGATCCATGCGGGCTGCCCCGGGCAGGGAGTTTTCTCCTCCAGGATTCTGCTGCTCTGGCAACTTTGGTGTTAAAAATAGTCAGAAATATGCACCCGAACCTCACAGTGTCTGTACCTCTGTTTCAGGGTGGAAGCAACATGGGCATTGCTGAAGGCTGAGGGGTTTTTGTTTCTTTCCTTTTCTTGGTTCGATTTGTGATTTTGTACCAAACTAAAATGAGTGAAGAAATGATTATTTGGAATCGTTATTGTAAAATATTCCCCCCCTCGCTAATCTATAAGCATGAAAAACCAGAGTGAGGTGACTGAGGATGAAGCTTTTTGTCTGCCATCCGGTGTGGTTTGCAGGGCTTGTACCCCATTTTTCTGTGCTGCTGGTATTGGGACTTTGCCTTGGACAGCTGGTGCCATGGAGAGCTGGATGTCAGTGATGCACTAAAGACTGAGCACTGGCGTTCCTGGAGAGTTCCTGTGTCACTTGCTGGTTTGAGGTATTTTTGTCGCCCTTGCTGGGGTATTAGGTAGATCATCAAAGCAGAACAGTTGGAAGAAGCCAGCCTGCAGGTCCGGAATGAGCAGCAGCAATGTCTGCTCACCTGAGCTGAGCCGTGGCTGGGTCCCCTGTACTGGGCTGGAACGAAGGTGTGGGGACTGTGCTGGGGTTCCTGCTGGGCTTGACTGTTCCTGCCCTGCTGCTGCTCCTTGGGTTTTGTCCTGTTTAGCCCAGGCCCGTTCTGGCCATAGCTCTGCCCTTGGACCATGGCTCTGGCTACCAGCTGGCACGTGTTGGAGGGACTGGCTGGCTGGGGGTGACCTGAAGTCTCTCCTCCTGCTTTCACAGGTGTGGGGGCCCAAATGATCTTCTGGATGTTGTACCCACTGAAACTCATTGGCCAATCCTGCATTTGCCTCAAGGGCAGGGAGTGCTTTACTGGTGACACCAAGGAAGACTTTGCCTAAGAGTTGTCTTTCCCCAGGTACCAGGTTTTTATGAATGAGCTCAACATGACACTGGAGTGCTTAGAAAAAACCTGGCTCTGAACTTGCACTGGAATCTGCCCTGTGATGTCTGAGCCTGGTTTTCCTTTTTATTTTTTCCCCAGCATCATGTTGTGCACAAAGCGTCTCAGTGCGCCTCTTGCTGCAGGGTTTACTGAGTGCAACAAGAGTCACACAGATTTCTCAGGGGGAGAACAAGACCCTGAGGAGGATTTTTCTGTCTGCCGTGGACTGAGGAGCCTCCATGGGAGCGATTGCAAGAATTCAAGCAGTGCTTTACGGTGGTTGTTTCATCTTATGCAAGCTGCCAGGGCCATCAAAGTGACATAATCTGCAGGAAAAGGAAGGGACTGCTAGCGGCATCGTCAAAAGGGACTCTGTTCCTCCACCTGCTCCTATTTGCTTTTTTCCCTCCTACATTCAGTCTTTGTTCTGCATTTGCAATTGAATTTTGCTTTCCATGAGCCATATGCAAGCCTGGCAGGATCAGTGGCAGCTGCAGAGTCTGCGGTGGCCCATGTCCCTCCTTGTTAGCAACCCCGCAAAGTGCAGCGCAGCACACCAGGCTCCCCTGGCAGAGCTGGGTGATGCTCACCTGCCCCTCCACCTGCACTCTTCTCACCTGTGCCTCCCCTGCACACCTGAGCTGGAGGGGAGGAGCAGGGAGGTCTGGGGGGGGTGGCTGCTGCTGTGGGCTCCTCCTTTCCTCTGAAAGCCTGGTATTTGGAACTGTATTTATATCTAAATGAATTTTCCCAACTGTCCCACATGCAAGTGAGGTGACACTGTGGTGGCTGTCCTCTCACAGGGGAGAGCTGGTGGGTGGGTGCCCGGCTGTGGGGCACTTCTCCTCTCACAGCCTCCCCTTGCCCTTTGGCATCAGTGCCGCGGTGTTTGGAGACGCAGGTTCCTGGGAGCTGTTCTCTGCAATTTGCAAATTATTGAATCAGCTCAGAAACGGCTGCCCGAGGTTCCTGGCTCGGGTTTGGCAGGAATAGGATCAGACGAGCCTTCTGGTCTGAAAATCTCTGCAAGTGCCTTGGCTGATTTACCCAGATCTGCAGGAAATTGCCACTTTCTCTGTTCCTGCAAGGCAGAGTAGGCAGCACATTTTGTAAAAGATAAAAACTTCTTTTCGCCATCGCTTGCATTTCGAGCCTCACTGGCCTGGCCTGGCCTGGCCCAGTGGGAAGCCCTTGGCCAGTTGGGAAGATTCCAGCGTCTGTAGAGGTGCAGGCAAAGCAGGAGTCAGCTCCTTGCTGGCCCCCCTGCCCAGCAGGACGGGCAGTGTGTGCTGCAGCAGGGACCCCATGGCCCGTGCCAGCAGCTGGGATCCTGCCTGCTCAAGCACACAGTGCTCTGAACTGTTCAGCAAAGTTTATTTGCTGTTTGGAGGGGCAATTAAAGCCAACCCCAGTGGCAGTTAAATGTCACCTTTTTCTGAGCAGGGCTGAGGACAGAGTGCTGGGGACACTGCGTGTGTGCAGGTGCAGGCTGGCAGTTTGCAAATATGTAATTTATTGCAAGAAATGTAGATGAGAAAATGCTGCACTTTTTTTTTTGCTGACTCTCAGGCTTTGATGTGAGAAGGCAACGCTGCTGAATAGGGCTAAGCTGAGCCATGACCTAACAAGGTAAATCTGTTTCTAGGGAAGATGTTCCATGGCAGGGGCTCTGCCCAAGGGTCGTGCAGCTCTGCAGCGCTGAGTGCTTGGGCTGCACCCCATGTCTGGGGGGGATTCTGGAGCCCCACAACTGTCTGACATCAGTGGGAGCCTGCAGCAGTGCATGTCCTCTGCTGATGTCCTCTGTGGGATGAGTGATGATGCAGCGAGATCTTGCCTGCCTGGCATCCTGGGATTGGGTGGAGAGCTGCTCAAAGTCAGGGCAAGGCTCTTCATTCAGGCACTCACTGCAGATTTCCAGGTGTAAACTCACAGCAAGGTGCCCTTGTCTGTGTTGCAAAAAAACCACAGTTTTTGTTCTGTTGTTTTTTTTTTTTTCGCAATTTGTGAGCAGCTGGCAAGGGCCCCTGGCCATGCTGCTCTGCCTGGTGTGTCAGCAAGTGCTCGTGTCCCGGGAGCCAGGGGTCAGTCCCAGTTGTGGGGGGGATGAAAGGAGCCCCCCCAGAGGGAGGACGAGCAGCCTGTGCCCCCCTCCCACTGCCCGTTGTGGACAGGGCTGGGCCTGGGTAGGGGCTGGATGGAAAGTGATAGGGAAGCACATCCCCTCTGGAAACTTAGGAGATCAGGCATGGAATGTGAAATAAACTAAAAAGGAAGCAGCTGGCAAGGTGATGCCCATCAAGGATAAAAAATTATGAGTCCAAAAATAGAGGCTGTTAATTTACAGGAGAGTCATTGCTGACCTTCTCAAGGATGAGGCATCTGACAGGCAGAACTTGTTGCTGCAGGAGTTTGGTACCTCCTTAGGCCGGGTTTGATCTGTGGAATTAAGCATAGGCATATGGGTAACCTGGGGTGCTCCCATCCCATTTGCACATCCTGACAGAGTAGAGCCAACCTCATGTGGAGCATTTCACCATGTCAGGTAATATGCTGGCATCTCCCCTCCCCACCTGGGATTTGCCTAAATGTACTCTGTTGATTTAGAGCCTGTCTGGGAAACAAATCAGATGGACGAAATGAGGAGGGGGGAGGCACTGGGGGTTTTTCATTAGGCTTGGGCTTGAGAGAGCATGAGAGAAGTGTGCACTTGGAGTCAGGGTCTGGATGGGAACATGCCAGGGGTCCAGGCAGCCTTGGCTCTGTGCTGAGCAGGACTTTTAAATCAGAATTTCAGTATGTCAGTGGGGTTTACCAAGTACAGGATATTAATTTGAAGGTGCTTTAGGACTGTGATCAGGGATGCTCTAAAGAGAAAGACCTCACCTGCCCTTGCTGTGCTGGGAGCTCACTGGTGTCCATGGTTTCCCCCCAAAATGCGGGGAAAAATCCCCATTTTCTCCCTCTTTGGAAGGAGCCAGGAGAGCAGCCCTTGGCAGGTGGGCTTTGCCTCCCTAGAGCTGGCAACAGGTCCCCCAGCACAGTCCTGGGGGGCTGGGATGGCTGGGGTGATCTCAGACTCCATTCGGAAACCCTGCAGTCGGCCCTGCCATAACCCCATTAAGGTATTTCCTTAATTAGATTTACTAACAATGCAGGATTCTAATTCTCTCTTTTTCCTTCTCTCTCAATTTGCCTAATGAGAAAAACAAAGGAATAATTACAGAAGCGATGCCCACGTTTCCTTCTGGAGAGCCTGGTGTCCGGCCGTGTGGCTCCGGAGGATGCTCAGCCCATCCTGTGCGCTGGTGCCCGGCCGTGGCCGTGGCCAGGGGGGACACGGGGGCATCAGGGGCAGGCAGAGGCCCCTGGCAGCTGCCAGCTGCCCCCTTAGGGAGTGGACACAGCGCTGTGACCTTTGGCTGTGGATGCCGGGGCTGTGCATCTCCTGTG